>NC_091963.1:54267192-55634290 GCF_031021105.1 Erythrolamprus reginae
ACAAGTGCCTCCTTGTAGGGATCCGGGAAGGACCCCCCTCCCCAAAGAAGCATTGACAATCTCCTGGACCCAGCTCCGTGTCACCTCCCTGCTGGCCGAAACCAGCCAGGAGGACACGGATCCAGTAAACAGGTGGCGGAACTCACAGCTCCAATGGCCTTGTCCACTTCATCAGGTGTCACCAGATCAAACTCCTCCCAGACAGGTGGACAAGTACGTGCCCCAGTCACCTCAACTGACTCGTTGTCAGTCGACTCTGTATTCCAATTGGAGTCGAGGTCCGCTCGGATCCGAGCGATTTTATCAGCGAAAAACGTGTTAAAATCCTCGGCGCTACTCTGCAAGGGCTCCCCAACTCCCCCCTGATTAAGAAGGGAGCGGGTCACCCTAAACAGAGCGGCCGGGCGGGATTCCGCTGATGCAATCAAGGGCGGAATGATACGCGCATCTTGCCGCCTTGAGCGCCACTTTGTAAGTCTTAACATGTGCTCTTACAAGTGTTCGATCGCATTCGGACTTACTCTTCCTCCATCGCTTCTCTAGACGTCTCTTCTGGCGTTTCAACTCCCGGAGCTCCTCGTTGAACCATGGAGCTCTACGGGGTCTAGTGCCGCGGAGAGGTCGCAACGGCGCAATTCGGTCAAGAGCCTCCGCTGCAGCCTTGTTCCAGGCCTCAGCCAGAGACTCTGCCGAACTGTGTACGAGTGTATCTGGAATAACCCCAAGCGCCTTCTGAAAGCCCTCTGGATCCATCAGGCGTCTGGGGGCGGAACAGCTTAATCGGTTCCGCCTCCCTGCGGGGAAGGATTGGAGCCAGGAAGTCAAGCCGCAGTAGAAAATGGTCTGACCATGACACAGGCAGCACTTCTAAGCCCCTTAGTCTCAGACCATTACTCAGTTGCTCAGAGAGGAATACCATGTCGGGTGCATGCCCCCCCCTCATGAGTCGGACCCTGTACTACTTGGGTCAGGTCCCATGGCTGTCATGGTGGCCATGAACTCCTGTGCCAGTCCAGAGGTTTCACCGAGCGACGGCAGGTTAAAGTCCCCCAAGACAATAAGTCTGGGGAACCCCACCGCCAACCCGGCTACCTCCTCGAGTAGCACAGGCAGGGCTTGTGACACGCAGCTGGGAGGCAGGTACGTGAGAAACAAGCCCACCTGGACCCCTAAGTCCAACTTCACCAGGAGGGACTCGCAGCCCGCAATCTCTGGAGCAACGAGTCTACGCAAGCCAAGGCTCTCCCTGGCTATAATAGCCACTCCTCCCCCCCTTCCCTGGGGTCGAGGCTGATGCCATATCTGAAACCCGGCTGGGCAAATTTCAGAGAGAGGGACTCCTCCCTCTGGGCCCAGCCAGGTTTCAGTAACACATGCCAGGTCGGCCTCCTCATCCAGGATCAGATCCCGGATGAGGAGAGCTTTATTTACCACCGACCTGGCATTGAGTAGCAGCAGCTTGAGCCCAGGGCCAGAATTACACTCATCACCAGCACCCAGGATTGGGTTCACAGAGCTGGAACAAGGGATCGTTATTACGCAATGATCTCTTGTTCCCCTGGAACGGCTAGCTCTGTGGCCCCCCGCCATATCTGCCTCTCCCCAGCAGGACTGGAATATTCCGACCCTCTACCACCTCAGACATCGGTGCCCCCTCCCCTCCTGCCTCTCCTGTGTCAGGTAGGCTAATCAAATCATTCATACCATTTATTTCATCCATACCAAAGTTCCACCCAGCCCACCCATAACAATCATTCATTTCATACGTGTCATCATACCCACCCCAATAATTCATTAGTTTAAAACCCTTTCTAAAAAATTAGCTAAAATATTAATTATTAAAAATTCAATATAAATTCAATTAAAAAACAATATAAAAATCAATTACACTAAAATAGGATACTAATTAACACTACGTTATTCTCAAGATCTTAATAGAATAACATATAATTATTAAAAAATCGTTAAAGTTATAAAGTGCTAAAGTTGTAGAGTGCAAAAAATATAGGAAATAATTAAGATGATATTCCATCAGGTCAACAACACAGCACCAGTTCTAAAGAGTGAGTTCTGGAGAGAAAAGTTCAATGACCAAGGAGAAGTCCAAGTATATTGTTTTCTAGGATCTTGGGATCTTTGGTGCCAGCCACTGCCACTGGCTGGCAGTCTCAGTTCTTTCTGTGGATCCACAATCACTTTTCCTCCTCTGCTCCCAGTCTCCAGTCCCTCTACAGTCTTACATGGTTTTAGTACAGACTCCATGTCCTCATCTCTAGTTTCTACCATGTTCTTAAATCGAAGACAAAAGGATGAGTGTTCCATCTCAATGTGTATGATGGAGTACTCCCAACTTTTTTTTTTGTAATTCTGAATTTCCGATCTAGATTTTTGACTTTTTTTCAGTATTTTCAGTTTTTGTTTCTATCAATTGTATCTTCTTTGTACTCTCAGCCATTGCACCCTGTATTACCTCCATCCATTCATCCCTTTTCCGTATGTTTAGGTACTTTCCTTGTGGTTTAATGGCATTATTTACTGCAATTTTACCATCATTTCTTGCATCATTATTAAAGTATTATTCATTATCTGAATTAAAGGTGTATTACTAACTTTTTCAACTGTTAGCATCTCATTGATAGATCTCTGACTAGTTGATGTAGGGGTAGAGACTATTGGATTTGATGCAGTTTCTTCTGTGTTTTTAAAATGGTGGTGGTCGTCATAGTTGCTTTGGTCGTGCTGATGGATGATCTCTGGCGGGCCCGGGATAGGGTTTATCCTCTATTCTGGTGCTTCTTGAACTCTTAGTGATTTAAAATACCATCGACCATGATATCCTTCTGCGCCGGCTGGAGGGGTTGGGAGTGGATGGCACCGTTTTACAGTGATTCTCCTACCTCTCTGGACTGTTGCAGTCGGGGGTCAGAGGTCAACTCCTAGGTCCCTCCCTTATGGGTTTCCTCAGGGGTCTGTCTTCTCCCCCCTGCTGTTTAATATCAACATGAAACCATTGGGTGAGATCATCTGAGCACATGGGTGTTACTATCAGTATGTTGATGATACTCAGCTATACATCTCCACCCCGTGTCCACTCAGTGAAGCAGTGGAAGTAATGTTCCGGTGTCAGGAGGCTGTTAGGGTCTGGATGGGTGTTAACAGGCTCAAACTCAACCCCGACAAGACGGAGTGGCTGTGGGTTCTGCCTCCCAAGGACACTTCTATCTGTCCATCCATTACCCTGAGAGAGAAATTTTTGACCCCCGTAGAGAGAGTCTGCAACTTGGTCATCTTCTTTGATTCACAGCTGACTTTGGACCATCGTCTTTTGGCTTTGTTCGCCTGGTGCACTAGTTACGACCCTATTTGGACAGGGAGTCTCTACTCATAGTTGCCCATGCAAAAAGCAAAAGCTTTTTGTAAATCAATAAAGCAACTGGTTTGTTGCTATTTTTGTCATAGTATTCCAGCGTGTTAAGGATTGTTCAAGTGTTTGTGCCAATATTTCTTAAAGGGAGGAAGCCAGTTTGGTTGGGGTGAATTATACCATTTAATATTTTTTTAACCTTTGTGCAATTATTGAAGCAAGGAAATTGGTCTGTAATTTTCAATGTATTTTCTATCTTTATTTTCTTTTGGAATTAATGTTATGTACGCCTTGGACCGTGAATTTGGGAGTTTACTTTGCAGGAGAGCTTCATTATAGATATCTAACATTAAGGGTTCAAAAATGATGATATTTATACAATTAGGAAGGAATTCGTCTGGGCCTGGTGTTTTATTCTTTTGTTATTTTACTATAGCATTTTTTAGTTCTAACGGAGTAATTTTATTTTTTAATAAATCTGTAAATTGATCTTCCTCTGTCATTGGTAATAATTTAATTTGATTGAAATAATTTAAAATTAATTCTTCTTTTATTTCTCCTTTATCATATAAAGGTGTCAATAGACTCAAACTCAACCCTGATAAGACAGAGTGGCTGTGGGTTTTGCCTCCCAGGGACAATTCCATCTGTCCATCCATCACCCTGGGGGGGGGGGAATAATTGACCCCCCTTCAGAGAGGGTCCGCAACTTGGGCATCCTCCTCGATCTACAGCTCACATTAGAGAAACATCTTTCAATTGTGGCGAGGGGGATGTTTGCCCAGGTTCTCTTGGTGCACCAGTTGCGGCCCTATTTGGACCGGGAGTCACTGCTCACAGTCACTCATGCCCTCATCACCTCAAGGCTCGACTACTGTAATGCTCTCTACCTTTGAAAAGTGTTCGGGAACTTCAGATCGTGCAGAATGCAGCTGCGAGGGCAATCATGGGTTTCCCTAAATATGCCCATGTTACACCAACACTCCGCAATCTGCATTGGTTGCCGATCAGTTTCTGGTCACAATTCAAAGTGTTGGTTATGACCTATAAAACCCTTCATGGCATCGGACCAGAATATCTCTTGGACCGCCTTCTGCCGCATGAATCCCAGCGACCAGTTAGGTCCCACAGAGTTGGGTTTCTCCGGGTCCCGTCAACTAAACAATGTTGTTTGGCGGGACCCAGGGGAGAGCCTTCTCTGTGGCGGCCCCGACCCTCTGGAACCAGCTCCCCCAGAGATCAGAATTTCCCCCACCCTCCTCGCCTTTTGTAAGCTCCTTAAAACCCACCTCTGTCGTCAGGCATGGGGGAATTGAGATACTCCTTTCCTACTAGGCCTATACAATTTATGCATGTTTGTGTGTATACTTGGTTTTAATAAGGGTTTTTAGTTATTTTAAATATTAGATTTGTCATACGCTGTTGTATTATTGTTGTTAGCCGCCCCAAGTCTATGGAGAGGGGCGGCATACAAATCAAATCAAATTAAAAAAAAAAAAATAAATAAAATTCCTGATAAAATCATTGTATGATCTGTTTTTTGTCATCGATCTTTGACTTTAGGGATCCAGCGTTGTCATATAGGGCTTCTATACTTTAATCTGATTTTTGAAGTGCAAATTTTAACACTAGACATCTACCGGGTTTGTTCACTGACTCAAAGTTTTGCCATTTTCAATTAATCCATTGATATTCATTGTTCTTGAGTTAATAAGTTTATTTCATGTCTGATAATATTTATTTCCCCTAAAATCGCAGTATTCTTAGGTTTTCTTTGAAGAGCTGTTTCTGCGTTTTGTAATTTCATGTTAAGGTTATATAACTTATTTTGTTTCTGCTTTTTTGTTTTGGCTGAATATGATATATAGATTCCCCGGATATATGCTTTCATTGTGTCCCAGACAGTTTGTAATAATGTACTACCATCGCAGTTTATTTGAATAAAGGGGGGTAAGTCGCGTTGTAATGTTTTTTTAAATTGTTCTTCATTGATAGTTGTTTGGTTCATGGACGATCTTTGTGGTTTTTTGTTAGTTAAGTCTCTGAGTATCAACAATATAGGGTTGTGATCTGCCCAAGAATTTGTAAGTATTTGAATATTGGTTATTTCATTTATAATTTCTGAATTAGTCCAGGCCATATCTATACATGACCAGACTTATAGGGAAGGAGATAAAGGTATATTGTCTAAGGTCGAGATTATATAATATCCATACATCTTTTAATGCAATTTTGGCCAATAAATGCTCAAAAGAAACAGGTAATAGTTTCCTTAGTTTAATCTTAGTCATGCCTTTGTAGTCTTTCCTTTTGTCTACAAATGCATTAAAATCTCCTATTATGATAAAGTTTGTAAGGTTTAATTCTAATATATTTTTGTGTAGATTCACATAAAATGTGGTTTGTTTTATAGAGGGAGCATATATTCTGATTATTGTAATTTGGGATTTAATTTTGGTTTAATATATTCCCATTTTTAAACTGAAGCTAGAAATATAAAGACTTCCCCAAGGCTGGGAGAATATAATATGGTACCATCTCTTTTGGAAATATGCGTCTCCAGTAAACATGTTATATCGTACAGTAATACCTCGTCTTACGAACTTAATTGGTTCCGGGAGGAGGTTCGTAAGGTGAAAAGTTCGTAAGATGAAACAATGTTTCCCATAGGAATAAATGGAAAAGCCAATAATGCGTGCAAGCCCATTAGGAAAATCCAAAACATTAAGGCTTTTAAAAAAAAGGGGGGGGGGAGACTAAGCTGAGGCGAACGGAGTGGGGGGAGGGATAGTGAGAGGTGGCAAGAGGTGGCAGTTCCAACGAAGCAAGGCGAAAAGAGCCTCTCTTGAGCTCCATGGGTCTTTCCCTCCTGTTTTTGCGCATCCCTTTCTGCTTATTTTCCCCACACCTTTCACATCTCTTGAGCTCCATGGGTCCCTCCCGTTTTTGCCCACCATGTCCTGCTCATTTTCCCCACACCTTTTTCCTCTCTTGAGCTCCATGGGTCCCTCCCATTTTTGTCCACCATGTCCTGCTCATTTCCCCCACACCTTTCTCCTCTTGAGCTCCATGGGTCCATCGCGTTTTTGCCCACCCCGTCCTGCTCATTTTCTCCACACCTTTCTCCTCTTGAGCTCCACGAGTCCCTCCCGTTTTTGCCCACCTGTCCTGCTCATTTTCCCCACACCTTTCTCATCTATTGAGCTCCATGGGTCCCTCCTGTTTTTGCCCACCATGTCCTGCTCATTTTCTCCACACCTTTCTCCTCTTGAGCTCCATGGGTCCCTCCAGTTTTTGCCCACCCTGTCCTGCTCATTTGCCCCACACCTTTCTCCTCTTGAGCTCCATGAGTCCCTCCCGTTTTTGCCCACCCTGTCCTGCTCATCTTCCCCACACCTTTCTCTTCTCTTGAGCTCCATGGGTCCCTCCCGCTTTTGCCCACCCTGTCCTGCTCATTTTCCCCACACCTTTCTCCTCTTGAGCTCCATGAGTCCCTCCCGTTTTTGCCCACCCTGTCCTGATCATTTTCCCCACACCTTTCTCCTCTCTTGAGCTCCATGAGTCTTTTCCCCATGCAATTTGCAAGGGGGGAGTTTGTCGTTGGGATTCAAAGCAGAGCTGGCAAAAATGAAGGGAATCGAGAAGCCTCAGGGAAATCCCGGTGGCTGCTCGGGTTCGTAAGGTGAAAATAGTTTGGAGTAAGAGGCAAAAAAATCTTAAACACTGGGTTCGTATCATGAAAAGTTCGTATGACGAGGGGTTTGTAAGACGAGGTATCACTAATTTTGTTGAGCAATTTTATAAAAAGTTTTCTTTCTTTTATTGTTTGAATTTAATCCATTGATATTGGTTGAAAAAACTCTAATTTCATTTTGTCGACAGTTAGTTTGTGAGGTCTCTTCCTTGCTTCAGTTTTTGCTCTTGTAATCGTCGTCTCCAATTATTTTGAGATCAGTTTCTTTGTCTAAAAGATTGTCTTCAGAGCTAAGCTCATCCATGCTGGTCTTGTCTTTGCTGTCATCCTCTTTGTAATACCGGTCATCGACAGCCTTAATTACCTGGTTCATAAAAGTCTTTTGCATTGTCTGGAGTGGTAATTTTATATTTTTTATCTACCAAAGTTACAAGCATGCCTTCGGGATTAACCACCTAAAGGGAATCCTATTTCTATTTAATTTGTTAGCCAGGGTTTGATAGGGTTTTCATTTTTCTCATACACGTCACGGAATTTGGCAGATTACTGTTATTTCTTTGCCTTTGTAAGTTACCGTGGTTTTTTTTGACATATTATAAACCTCATCTCTTATTGTTCGTTTCATAAGCCGGATGTGCAGTTCTCTCGGTAGTCTGTCTTCTTGCAAAACTCATAGAAATTGTGTATATTTCATCAATATGATATATCATTTCTTGAGGTATTTTATTTGTAATAGTTGCAAGAATTTCTGCCATTCTTTGAGGTAGATCTTTATCTTCTGATTCGGTCACATTCTGGAATCTTAAGAAGAATGCTGATTTCTCAAGCTCTAAATTTATTATTACCTCTTCTAAATTTTTGTTAACGTACTCCGTTTTACATTCTGCAAATTGCAATCCTGTTTCCATCCTTTCATTTAATTCTTCGATTTTCTTAATTTTTTGGTTGTTCTGGGTAAAAATTCCATGTACAGCTTCCATTCATTCATCCATTTGTTCCATTCGCTCATCCAGGTGTCCTCCATGGTCTTCTATTCTTTTAATATCCTCCTTCATTGCACCAATGTTATCCATCATTGCTTCATAATTATGGTCTATCGACTCCTGCATTTTTATCATTTCCTGCAGCGAGGCTAAAGTGATAGATGATGATGCTTGTGTGGTTTGTGTGGATGGAAATTTTTCATTGGAGGACATTACTGTAGTGCAGTGATGGCGAACCTATGACACGCGTGTCAGCACTGACACGCGTAGCTATTTTAGGTGACACGCGCAGCGGTCCCCAAACTACGGCCCGCTGAGGCCATTTACCCGGCCCCTGGCAACGTACGAGATTTTTTTACCATAAGCTCCCGAATCTCCCCTCCACTCTGCTGCTGAGCGTCTGGCGGTGGCAAGGAAGAAAGCCAGGGGGCGGGGAGGAAAGCACCCTATGGCAGAGCAGCAGCAGTTCCTCTCCCTGAAGGCGAGAAAGACCGCTTTCCTCCCCGCCCCCTGGCTTTCCTCCTCCTCCTCCTCCAGACACTCAGCTGCAGACCGTCTTGGTCCCTCCAGTGCCGCTTTTTTGCTTCTTCGCCACCCCGCGGGAAGCCTGGAAGCCCTGCAAGAGCGGCTGGAGGGGGCTGTAAGCAAGCCATCAGGACCCCCCGCGCACTAACTTGTTGACGACCATGCCGTCCCGGATCGCGGGGAGGGGAGCTCTTCTCCCGCCAAGCGACGGCGAGGCCCTCCCAATGGTTGCCCGCCCAGGCCCCGCACTTGGAGCCGGGGCGACAGGCCTAGCCTCAGCTTACTTGGCCCTGACACGGCCGAAGCGTGGGGCGGAGTAGGCGGCTGCTGCTTCAGGCCCGCCCCCGAGCTGAGCTTCCTTTGGCTTCCTTCGAGGCAAAGTTGCAAAGCTCACCTGCTGCCTCGAAGGAAGCGAAAGGAAGCTCAGCTCGATGAGGAACGGCTGTTGGTCTCTTCAAGCTGCTGCCGCCCACTGTGGAGATCCCTTTGCCCGAACAGAGGTGGCGGCGGCGGGTTCAAGGGACCAACAGCCAGTCCTTTTCGGGGCTGCGTTGTTGCAGCGTCTGAAGCCGCCGTTGCCTCTGCCTCCAGGCGAAGGGATCTCCGCAGTGGGCGACAGCGGCAGCTTTAAGGAACCAACAGCCGGTCCTTTTCGGGGCTGCATTGTTGCAGCCTCCGAGGCCGCCCACCAAGGAGATCCCTTCGCCTGGAGGCGGAGGCAGCGGCGGCCTCAGACGCTGCAACAACGCAGCCCCAAAAAAGGACCGGCTGTTGGTCCCTTGAACCTGCCGCCGCCGCCTCTGTTCGGGCAAAGGGATCTCCGCAGTGGGCGGCAGCAGCTTGAAGAGACCAACAGCCGATCCTCATTGAGCTGAGCTTCCTTTGGCTTCCTTTGAGGCAGCAGGTGAGCTTTGCAGCTTTGCCTCGAAGGAAGCCAAAGGAAGCTCAGCTCGGGGGCGGGCCTGAAGCAGCCGCCGCCTACTCCACCCCGCGCTTCGGCTGCACTGGGCAGCTCTAGCGGGTGCGGGGCAGCAGGGCAAGCCATGAAGATGGCACAGCCAAACGTGGGTCGAGCGGGAGGGCACTGAGTAGTAGCCATGGGGCGGTGGTGGGGTGGTTGGCTGCAAGGTACCAGCGGCGGCTGTATTTGTTGCAGGACGCTGTACATTGCTGCGCTCGGCATGGGGCTGGCACCTCCGTCCCAACCCAGCCAGCGGGCCAGTGCCAGCAATGTACTGCGACCCGACGTCGGTGTCACTGTCTTGGAGCTCCTGCTTGCAGCCGATTGCCCCGCGGCGTGTTGCAGGGCAGAAAAAAAAAGAAGAGAGGAAGGAAGAGAGAAGAGAGAGAGAAAGCAAGAGAGAGGGAGAGAAAACAGAAGTGAGGGGGAGGGAATGTGAGAGAGAAAAATGAGAAAATGATGGAGGGAAAGAACGAGGGAGAGGGAAACAAAACAAATGAGAAAGAAGGAAAAAAAGGGAGAGGGAAGAGAGAAGTGGAAAGGAGGGAAGGGGGGAGGGAGGGAAAGAAGGAGAAATGGAGGGAAAAGGAAGGAAGGAAAGGAAGAAGGAAGGAAGAAGAAATGGAGGGAACAAGGAAGGAAGAATGAAATGAATGGAGGGGCGGAGGAAGGAAGGAAGAGATAAATATAAAGGGAGAGAGGGAGGGGAAGAGGGGAAGGAAGGAAAAGAGAGAAAGAGAAAAAAGTGGAAGGAAGAGAGAAGGAAAGAAAGGAAGAGAGAGAGTGAGAGAGAGAGAGCAAGAAAGAAAGAGTGAGAGATGAGAGAGGAGGGAAGAGAGTGAGAGTGTTTTTTTCTCAAGGTGACACACCACCCGAGTTATGCTCGGTTTTTTGGCGAATTTTGACACGCCAAGCTCAAAAGGTTGCCCATCACTGCTGTAGTGTGTTGAATAGCAGGAGTTTATTTATTTTATTTATTCGGTTTTTATGCCACTCTTCTCCTTAGACTCAGGGCGGCTTACAACATGTTAGCAATAGCACTTTTTAACAGCCAGCACATTGCCCCCACAATCTGGGTCCAACAAACCCAAGTTGAGGGTTGTGATGCTGTCTTCTTCCAGGCCTTGGTTATTGTGTTTTGATTTGAGAATGACATGTTAAAAATGATTCTAATTTAATCATACACCCAAAAGTGTGTACCTCAATTACATATTTGACCGGATATAGTATTAAATCTAAGTCTCAGCACTGTAATAGAAATTAATTTAAGAAAATAAACCTTATTAGAGATTAATGTCTAATCAAATATAAATGCAGGTTAAAAGGAAATTTTGAAGTTATAGGTTGAGTTACATAAGATCTGAAGAGAGGTAAAGAAGGTTCAAAAATTAAAGAGTTAAATAGAAAAAACTAAATATTCTAGGAGGCACGAGTCGCGCTGGGAGGACGGGCATAGAGTTCCGTCCTCGTCTCTCCCTTTTCCTCGCTGGGGGATCGCCAGTTGTGGTTTGATCGAGCCTGGGGGGCTCGATCTTGAACAGGGGGTCGCCTGGGCCTGAGGGGTGGATTGCCACCGCCCAGGAGAGGGAGGACAACCCCACAGCCCCAACAATGGAAAACCGCGCCTCCGTTCTGGCTGCAGCCATAGTGGCTTCCTCACGAAAGTGGGAGCATTAAAAAGTCAAAAGAAGTCAACAGGATAAAGATCAGCAGAAAAGAAGAAAACAGACACAAAATAAAGTATATTCTTTTGGATTTCATTATATTAAGAGAATAAAAGAATAAAAGAAAAGAACTTGGAATAAAAAAGGCGAACAAGGAAAAGTCTTTTTTTCTTTAAGTACATATCCTTGCCCATAAACTCAAGCCATTACTGGATCTACTTTCTTCCCCCCCCCCCTTTTTTTTTACATTTAACTATCTACTGTTTTTATAATTAAATAATATTTGGAGAAAGATATACCCTTTAATATCTAACATCCCTGGAAGAAAGAATGAATTGATTTTGTAATAGGGGATGAAATCTAAACCAAAGGGGAATCTAATTGTTTGAAAATACTAAGCATCTAATGTTTCCGGTTTTAAAAAGGATGTATTTTTAAAGAATACTACGCACTATTTGGATTAAAAATAAAATCTAAAATATCCTAAGAAAATATACTGGACTTTGAAGAATTTTGATGAATTTTCCAATTTTTAACCTAATTCAACCCGACTTTTCTGTATAAAACGGACTTTTCCAAATTGGAAGTATTTGCAGAGGGACTATTTAACAAACGGCAACCGCGTAAGAATCAAATAGATGAAACGGATTAATGAATTCTCCACTGCACTGGAAGGAGAGTCCAACATGGGTAATTCCTCTAGTCTTATTGGTAGGGATTGAGTTTATTTTAACATATTAATGAGGTACCGCCCCCTAGCTGCCCCAGTAGCTCAGTTTTGAAAAACTCAGTCTATGTGTAGGGACTTGATGAGTTTTCTCCAAAATAAATCCAGTTTAAGACGTGTGTAGTAAATAGTTTTATATTCTATTCTTTGTCTACTATTTTCACCTTTTGTATTTCAGATTTCTTCAAGAATGGGGTCTCTGCCCTCTGCGGGCACCACCCCCAGCATTCTCCTTCATAGGGCCTCTTCTCCCAGAGAGTACTGCCCTGAGGAAGGAGCCTGCAGCACTTGGTCACTGACCTCTGAGGCCAGACCTGGTTGCTAGCCGAAGGTGGGGGGGTCCGCCCCCCCACTGGGAGGCTAAATCACGCCTGGCTCCCAGGTAAGGTAATCAGAGCCTCTCAGCTGTTTGTCGGCTCGAACGCGCAAGAATTGAGCGCGGAATGCCCCGAAGGGCTGCTCAAAGAGCCGCTTCTCAGGAAATCATGAGAAGCGAAATCGCGGCAGGAGCTAAGCAAAGCCGCTTCCCACCTGAGCCAGGCATCACCCTTACACGCTGCAGGACCGGCAAAAATGGCGGAACTTGGAAGGGCCGCTTCACAGCTGAGCCCAGATCGCCGGCGGACGCTGCGCCCCCTGGTTCAGAGTCGGCATTGAAAGCTGATCCGGGCGCCCAGCGGGAGTCAGAGACTGATCCCCAATGCAATTTAAATGCGAGGTCAGCCGCCAATTTGGGGTGGACGGCGGAGTGACCGCCATATTAAAGAGAAAGGGCGACAAGTCGAGGCAGCCTCTCAGCTGTTTGGTGCGAAGGCTCTACATGGCCAAGGCGCCTGCGCAACCACTCCAAGCCTGATCTGCCATTTTAATTGCACTCTTCGACATGCAAAGTCATACCAGAGGTTCGGAGCTCTCAAACAAAGCCATTTATTCTGCCCTAAAAACCAACTGTGAGTACTATGTCAGATATGGAAGAGGCAGGGGACAGGGCGGCCCCCTCCCCCGTGACCTCCAAGCCTAAAGAAAAGGCTCATTCGGGCAAGGTCAAGGCCAAGTCAAGACCGCCTCTTTGCTTAAGGAGGCTGAAAGAAAAATAAAGGCCTTGGAGCAACAACTAGAGGCAGCCTTGCACCCTAGTATCTCTATTGCAGTGGGATCCGTTCCACCTATCCCATCTTTTCAACAGTTCATGGGCCCATCATCTCCTCAGATCCTATCCAGCCAGGTAGGACTTGCTATGGAGAGAGATTGGTCTCCTGACCGCCAGGGGCCATCATTGTCCCCCTCGGTAATGCCTCTCCTGGATTCAGACATGAGAGGCCAGGGACAGCCAGCCAGCCTATGTTCATGCCCGCTAGTTCTCCAGCTGGCCTACATGCCCCATCAGCCACTTTTACCCCCACGGCTGCGGGGTTTCGAACCCAAGCAGATACTTGGCAGGGCCTTCCCCCATTGCTCCAGGAAATGGTGGCAAACACTCCCAGGGCATGGCTGCAGGAGTGTAGCAAAATACTTATCAACCACGCCAAGCCCAGCAGAGGGACCTGTGGTCTGCACCATCCCCGTCCCCGTCAGGACTGGGGTCCATGGCTGAGACATGCCGCTGATTGAGGAGGGCAGTGACCGGGACAACGAATTGTCCAAGATGAGACAGTTCTGGAACAACCATCACTGCCAGGCCCTTTTAATCCAGCATTGTTCAGAATTTTGCTTCACAAGGCAAAGCAGATTGTGACTTGCCAAGCGTAGCCAAGCCCGCTGACACAACAAAACACCCAGGACAACATTGTTCAAAGAGCCTACTAAACAATCGGACTACATACTATCTTCGGAGATTTTTGTGGGAAATATAAAACACCCTTGGCAACATCCGGCAGCGCCCAGGGCCCCTCCATGCTGGAAAGAAGGTTATATACTTTTGACGATGAGATTGAAGCCCTACTGCAATTTCCTCCGGTTGACAAACCAGTAGCAACCTTGGTGTCAAGCGCCCTTGTACCATCCAAGACATCAGATAGTCTCAAACCGGAGGACAAGAAGGCGGAAATTTTGCTAAGAAAGATGCACCAGATGGCCAGCTAGAGCCTACGCGCAGCCTCAGCAGCGTCCTTTTTCAACAGGGCAGCCATCATGTGGATCCAAGAGATGCAGGCAAGACGGGCCTGAGGATGCCCGTGTGAGACAGGATTTGAACAAACTAATGGCTACGGCAGAATTTTGTGCAGACGCCTCTTTACACAGGCTAAGTTTTCATCCAGAAGTATGGCTGCCACATTGGCTTCACATCGCCTTTTGTGGCTATGTAATTGGCAAGCGGACACAAAGTCCAAATGGCAATTGGCTTCTTCACCATTTCAAGGCTCCAAACTATTTGGGGAGGCAATGGATAAAGACAAGTGGAAGGTCCTCCCCAAGGCCTATAAGCGACAAGAATGTCGAGCTGCCCCCTATTACTGGAGACAGCCCTTTCGTTGGGATTCCTCCTCGGGCATGGCTCAGCCATCAAGGTCATATTCCCATGGCCAGTACAACCAGTCGGCCTTCAGAGGGGATAGATCTGGTTTCCAGGACAGATCTAGAAACTTCCAGTAATCAAGACGCCCCTTCAGAGATGCCAACCAGAGGGGTTTCAGGTGCAACAAGTAACTCAACCGGAGAGCCACCCCAGGAGGCAAACTTCAGCTATTCAGCGCGTCCTGGGAGACCACATCCTCGGACGAATGGGCCTTGGCCACAGTGTCACAGGGTCTGTGACTAGAGTTCGTCCAGACTCCGCCCAATTGGTTCCAAAGATGTCCTGTTTCCCTAGACCCCCGAAAACGGGAGTTACAGAATCAGGAGATTGCCCACCTCCTCAACATTCAGGCTATCGAGAGGGTACCACTCCATCAAGAGGGCACAGGGTTTTATTCGATAGTCTTTACCGTTCCCAAGACATTGGGAGCCTGTAGACTAATCTTAAACATCTTTATTCGCTACAGATGCACTCCCTCCGTTCCATCGTACTGTCAATTCGATCCCAAGATTACCTCATCTCCATGTCCTGATCCACCAGTCACACCGGATGTTCCTCCGTTTCTGCCTGGAAGGGGCACATTATCAATACAGAGCAATGCCCTTTGGCCTCTCATTGGCCCCATGGACATTCATGAAACTGTTAGACGTCCTGCCAGCCAACCTGCACGCCCAGTCCATACGCTTGATGGCTTATTTGGACGATATAATCATACTGTCAAGATCCCCAGCGAAAGTGTAGGAGGATCTCAAACATACCATGCAAACACTACAAGATAATGGCTTTACCATAAACCTGCCAAAGAGCCAGCTGTCTCCTACCACCAACCTTTTACATTTGGGTTCGATCATAGATACAGTCTCAGAGACAGTGTCCTTCTCTCCAGAGAGACAATCCAACATTCTTCATATGATAGACAGCATACAACATCGACACGGAGTTCCACTTTCCCTTCTCTCCAAGCTCCTAGGAACCTTTGTATCGTGCATAGGCATCGTGCCATGGGCACGCCATCATACTCGAGCCCTTCAGTGGTTCTTACTGCCTTTTCAAAAAGCACGAATCAGCCACTCGAACAGGTTAGTTCGCTTGAACCGGGAGGCTTGACATTCCCTGCGTTGGTGGACATCTCTGGCAATTTATCAAGGGCGCTCTTTCCAGAACCAAGATCATATCATAATCACAACAGATGCCAGCCTGACAGGCTGGGGAGCACATGGAGTCCCAAGTGTCCCAAGGGCTTTGGTCGCCAGCAGACTTAACTCCAGTCAACATCAACTTTCTGGAGCTCAGAGCGGTTTTTCGAGCCTTACAGACATTCTCACCGATAGAAGGCTACCACGTTCTGGTTCTCACACACAACGTTGCGACAAAGGCCCACCTAAATCACCAAGGTGGAACAAGATCACACAGACTCATCCAAGAGACGGCAGGCTTGTTCAAATGGGCAGAGTGCCACCTGGCATCCCTATCAGCGGAACACATTGCTGGGACATCCAATGTGCAGGTGGACTGGTTGAGCAGAGCCACCTTGGATCCAGCAGAATGGAGCCTGGACCCAATAGTCTTCCAGAGGATAGTCCAACGCTTTGGCAAACCCAAGGTGGACCTATTTTCAACCCATCTCAATGCTCAACTTCCTCGATTTTTCTCCTGTTTTCCATCCCCAGGAGCAGAGAGAACCACCTCACCTTGGCCTCAAAGCCTCCTGTACGCATTTCCACCGACATGTCTCTTACCAAAGGTCGTGGACAAGATCCAGGCGGAACAGGCAGAGGTACTGTTAGTAGCACCTCACTGGCCCCGCCGCTCGTGGTTCTCCGACCTGGTGGGACTATCAATCTCCGCCGTGGAGGATCCCGGACGGTCTGATCTCCCTCAGTCAGGGGTTTGTCCTACATCCACAACCTCAATGGTTCCAGTTAACCATCTGGCACTTGAAGGGGACAGACTGAGAAATCATCAATTTCCGGATGAAGTGATCTGTACGATGCAGGCCGCCCATCGCCCATCTACGATGAGGATTTATCAAACAATGTGGTCTGCCTTTTGTAACTTCTGCATTAAACGGAAGATAGATCCTCAAGGCACCCCTTTGATCCCAATCTTGGAGTTTCTCCAATCAGGTCTTGAAAAAGGACTAGCCCCAAATACTCTGAGAAGACAAGTGGCGGCTATTTCAACGATCCTGAAAACGGAACAGGGCCAGCCACTGTCATACCACTTGTGGATTTGAGATTTCCTAAGGGGACCTGCTAACAAGCACCCGCCAATTGTTCATCGTTTTCCCACTTAGGATCTCTTGCTAGTGCTATGGGTGCTTACCGGACCACCCTTTGAACCTCTGAGGACAATTTCACTTCGCTTTTTGACAATCAAGACTGCCTTTCTCGTGGCAATAACATCAGCACGTCAGATGTCCGAGCTATCAGCTCTTTCAGTATGCTCGGATTTCTGCATTTTCCATCCAGACAGAGTCATCTTACGTCTGGACCCATCCTTCATTCCAAAGGTCAATACCATCTTTCATAGAAAACAGGACCTGGTGATACCGGATTTCTGTTCGCACGGTAATCACCCTTCGGAGCTTAGATGGCACAAGGTGGATGCTCGAAGGGCATTAAAGATTTATGTTAGATGGACTGGATCCATTAGAACAGTGTTTCCCAACCGGTGTGCCGCGGCACACTGGTGTGCCGCGAGACATGGTCAGGTGTGCCGCGAGGCGGAGGCCAGCAAAGGTTGTTTTGAAAGTCGGCCCCCTCGCGTGCATGACTTCTCCTCGCTAATAGCGGCGGGCAATAGCCGGGGGAGGGGCGGCTTCTGCAAGTGGGAGCTCCAGGGCTGAGGCTTCCACTTGTGGCTGTCCCCGCCCGATCCGTCCTTCTCTCCGGCTTTCTTGGGGTGCGGCTCCTCCCACAGCTATGGCTGCAGCGGCACTGGCGATCCGTCCGCTAGCCACTCCGAGCGCTGTGGGAACGCCCACCCCTCTCACAGTCCCGCTCGGTCTTCTCGGCCGCCTACATGCTGCGGGAAGCCCGGGAAAACCAAGCAGAGCATCCAGGCCAGGCAGAAAAATGCCGCCGCCTTGCTATCCTGCTTCTCTCTGGCCATGCGGTTGCAGAAGCAAGCTCTCCCCCCTCACATGCACACTTTCGGCTGGGCAGGGGGCGAATCCGACCCCCCGGCTGCCGGCGAAGGAGGTTCGCTCGAGCCTCAGAAAGGAGGCGGATTCAGGCAAAGAGCCCGGCGCAACGGGCGCAGCGTTGGAAAGCGAGCGGGCGGTGGGGGCGCTTCGCTTCTGCCTTCCTGAGGCGCTTTTTTTGGGCTCCGCATCCAGCGAGTTTCTGCCTTGCCTTGCCTACTTAACGCGGCGGGAGAGATGCTAATTCCCATCCCAAACAGTCCGTCTTTTCCCTCAGGAGTGGGTGGGCGTTTTGTCCCTGGCACCACGTCAGCAGCATCAGGAGGACAACAGATGACTAATCCCACCAGAGAACAAGAGAGAGAAAGCATGAGAGAGAAAGAAAATAAGAGAGAGAACGAGAGAGAGCAAAAGAGAGAGAGAGAGGTGCTTCTTGAAGCATATGGTAAAAAGCACCCAAATAATAAGAAAAAACCCCCAGCCCACACCTGTTTTTGAAAAGAATAAAAGAGGAAAAAAGCCCAGCCCTCAACTGGTTTTGGAAATGGTTCGAGTGTGTATACACACACACGCATAAAGGGGGGAGAGAGACAGGGATGGAAAAAGGGAAGAAGAGAGAGAAATGAGAAACGTGAGAGAGAAAAGGGGGAAAGACTGGAGAAGTACCCAGAAATGAGAGAGTAGTATAAATTTGAGGAGGGATGATTGATGATTGACTGTATTTATAAGAGGATGTTACATGGGATTGTATATATGAGGGGGTTATGTATGTATGTATGTATGTATGTATGTATGTATGTATGTATGTATGTATTTATTAGATTTGTGTCATTTTGGTTGGTGGTGTGCCCCAGGATTTTGTAAATGTAAAAAATGTGCCGCGGCTCAAAAAAGGTTGAAAATCACTGCATTAGAAGATCCAAGGCACTCTTTATATCCTTTTCACAATCCAAGGTGGGTCTCAAAGTATCCTCTCAGACGCTAAGCTGTTGGCTTCGGAGCTGCATTGTGGAAGCCTACAAGGCAAGTGCTTGTTCCCCACCATAAGGGATCACAGCCCATTCTACTCGGAGTGCGGCCACCTTGGCCATATGGTCGACTCAGGTGTCCATAGAGGACATTTGTAGAGCGGCCACTTGGTTGGCACCATCGACATTTATACAACATTACAGAATTGATTCCTTTGCTTCAGCGGAAGCATCATTCAGGAGGCGAGTTCTGCAGAGGGTGTGCGCTTCTCCTGCGCCCCTGCGCCTGTTCCCTCCCATGGACCTTAACTTGGGTATATCCCACGTTGGACTCTCCTTCCAGTGCAGGGGAGAAGGACCGCTGTAGCTACCTGAACTGTCTTCTCGATGCTCTGGAAGGAGAGTTCAAACTCTCCCAGACTTTGGGCCCAGGGGTGCATACACTTCAGTTCCAGATGCTACTGAAGTTATGAATAAAATTGTTTAGTTTACCTTTATTATTGTCTTCATTTTTCAAAACTGAGCTACTGGGGCAGCTAGGGGGCGGTACCTCATTAATATGTTAAAATAAACTCAGTCCCTACCAATAAGACTAGAGGAATTACCCATGTTGGACTCTCCTTACAGTGCATTGAGAAGACCGTTCAGGTAGGTACAACGGTCCTTTTCTTTACTTTTAATATTTTTCTTTATTCCCTGCATCTTTTTTCCTGTGGACTGTGGAATGTGGATTTTGGACAGAGGATTTTGGTACAATATTAAACTAATTTTTGGAACTTTGCTTTTTAAAGATTAAAAAACAATTGTGAACTTGAGAACTTAAAAACAGAACAAAGCATAGTATTTAAGGATCCAAGAACGATCTGAGAAAGACAAATTTTGAAAATTCTAATTTTTCTTTTCTATTTTTTCCCTTTATTATCATTGGAACTAGTTATATTGAACATATTAGTTAAGTATCTTCTGATTTTTCAACTTCTTTTTACATATCATACTTTTATATTTACATTTCTACATTTTTACATTTACATATTTACATATTTACATCCTTCCCCCTTTTTTTTCTTGCTATATTTTATATAAGGTCTCTACTTTTTTTTCTTGTTTGTGCTAGATTTTTAGTTTCCTTCCTCTTGATCTGGTATACCCCCCAAATTTATATAATTAGGTTGCTTTATACTAGTATTTCTCTTTCTCTCTCTCTCTTTCCCTTCTTTTTCTTTTCCTTTCTTTTCTTTTTCTCTTGTATTTTCAACTACCGTATATACTCGAGTATAAGCCGAGTTTTTCAGCCAAAAAAATGGGCTGAAAAATACAACCTCGGCTTATACTCGGGTCATTGACAAAGTCACCACAAGAGGGTGCCATTGCTTGAGCCAGAGCGAGGAGGCACCAGCTTTTGTCCCCTCTTGCACGCCGTAGGAGCTGTGGGAGGGGTGGAGCTCTTGCCTTCTCCCTGGCTCAAGCAAAGGAGGCAGCCATTTGCTCCAACCGAGAGGGGGAAAAACAATGGGAAACCGGTGAGGTCATGTGTGTGTGTGTGTGTGTGTTTGTGTGTGTCTGTGTGTGTCTGTGTGTGTCTGTGTCTGTGTGTGTATGCCCCCTCTCCCCCCCACCGTGAAAAAAGCCAGCTACCTCTTGCTGAAACCCAGAGGCTTTTTTAAAAACTCCCTGTGTGTATTTGTCAACAGGTTTACAGTAACTATTCCTTGCTCTCTCTGCATTGCCCTTAGTTGGGTTAAAAAGGCCCCCTGCTGTCAGATTCTCCTCCCTCTCCTTTGAAAGGATTTAAACTGTTTAAAAATGGTATTTTGTGGTAGTTGCTGTCCTTGCTTGGATAGGATCTAATAATGTGAAGCATTTCACATATTTTAAAAATGAGTTTGATTCTAAATAGGACCTGCATATTTAGGATACAAAACCACAAGAGCTGTCTGTGTTTAGCAAGTTTTGCTTGTCTCGCTAGTCTGTCTGTCTGTCTGTCTGTCTATCTATCTGTATCTATTTCTATCTATCTATCTATCTATTTTTCTATCTGTCTATCTTTCTATCTATCTATTTTTCTATCTATCTATTTTTCTTTCTATCTATCTATCTATCTTTCTATCTTTCTATCTGTCTATCTTTCTATCTATCTATTTTTCTATCTATCTATTTTTCTTTCTATCTATCTATCTATCTATCTACCTATCTATCTGTCTATCTTTCTATCTATCTATTTAACTATCTATCTATCTATCTATCTATCTGTATCTATTTCTATCTATCTATCTATCTTTCTATCTGTCTGTCTGTCTGTCTGTCTATCTATCTCTATCTATCTCTATCTATCTATCTATCTATCTATCTATCTATCTATCTAGCTATCTATCTAGCTATCTAATCTATCTGGTTTTCTATGCTGATAACCTCACAGCAGCTAATGCTGAAGCTCTTCTTTGGATACACTTATTTATTTGTTTGTTTGTTTATTTAATTGGATTTGTACGCCATCCCTCTCCAAGGACTCAGGGTGGCTCACAGCATATATAAAAACAGAACAATAATGTAAATCCAATTAATGATGAGAAGGAATCCAGTTTTGAAGGATTTTAACTCTTAGGTTTTAGCTTTGTTGCTGATCGAGCTACTTTTTTTACTTTTTAATTTATTGTTAATATTGTTAATTTGTTTACCCTCTTTTAAATTTACAGAGCTAGTTTACTGGTTTTCTTTAAAATAAATATTCTAAAACATGTCTCAATTAATGTAATTTTATTGTTTTCCATTTTTATAAGTTACCAGTAGCCACTGCATTTTCTAACCTCGGCTTATACTCGGGTCAATACGTTTTCCCAGTTTTTGTGGCAAAAATTGGTGCCTCGGCTTATACTCGGGTCGGCTTATACTCGAGTATATACGGTAATTGTTGATTATATTGTATATTTTATAGATTTCACATTTTATATTTCTTTTCCCCTTTTCCTTTTTCTTTGTTAAGAGTTAACTACATATATAATAATTTCATAGTTAAGATATTGCCAGATGTTTTATTTAGTGTGGGTTTTAAAAACTATTGTCATAGCCCTTTTAATTAAATCGTTTTCTTTTATTTTTTCCTTTTGCTTTCTTACTGTGTATTGGTATTCCTTTTTTGACTGGATTGCTGGTTTGATTGTTTTGTTTATTATACTATATTATTACTTAGTTTGATTATACCTGTTTTATAGTCATTTCAAAAAATATAAATTTTATTATTAACTAAAATAGAAAGTAAACTTAAGATATTACATAACTGACTGGAAATTTCTGGAGATATGAAAGTCTCTTCTAGGATTCAAAGTGTGACTTCCATTACAACAACAACTAGAAAACAAACATCCACTCCAACTTCTACTCCAACAATATCTCCTACCTCATCCCCACTACAACAAAGATCAATAACAACAATGTTGGCCAAAGATAAAGAAAAAGAAAAGGAGAAAGCTCCAACAGAACCAAATTTTCAGACTATTCAAGATACCTTGGCCATTATTCAAGACTTCATGCAGAAAACACAAATCTCAATGGATACAAACAAGAAGTGAAAAAATATCTTGCAGAAATGAAAGAAGAAATAAAAAATGAGATGGGAGATTTGAAAGTTGAAATGGGTGACCTTAAAACGGAGATGGGAGACCTCAAAACTGAAATTGGAGAAGTTAAAGGAAGCATGAAGGAGGTGGATGGAAACATGAAAGTTATCCAACAAAATCTATATGAGAATGAAAAAAGAATGAAAGCAATGGAAGATAAAGTCCAGAATGTAGGACAAAAGATGCAAGAATATGAAGAACATAGTTATGCAGTTAACAGAGGCTTTGACGAAGGAATAATCAATTTGGAATTACGATCCACTTCACATGGCTTGAGATTTCAAAATATAAATGAGGAAAAAGATGAAAACTTAACAGCAAAGATGGCAGAGATAATAGGAGAAATTTTACAAATAGACCCACAAGAACTCATAAAAGAGATAAATGAAATTTATAGAATCCAGACTGGCTGTGCACGAAGACACAATGTAGCAAGAGAGCTTCACATCATGTTCTCCAGAAGAATAATCAGAGATGATATCTTAAAACAGGCAAGAAATCAAACTTGGAAGTATAAAGGGAAAGATATTACAATTCTAAAGCAAGTTCCAAAAAGAGTGAGAGAAACCAGAAGAGAGTACTACTTTCTTACAAGTGTATTAATTTTAAAAAATTTAATTTTCCGATGGTTGGTACCAGAAGGCCTTTCTTTGACTTGGCAAGGAATGAGAATTAAGATAGAGAATGTAGAAGAAGCAAGAGCTTTCTTTGCACAAAGTGGACTGAACAGAACAGAACAACTACAGAAAGAACCTACAGAAAGAGGGAGGCAATATAAGATGTTAAAAAGAAACAACCACAGATTCAACAAAAATTGGTGTTAGATAGCAGATTGCGAGAACCTAAAGAAGCCAAAAAATGCTATAAATAGAGATGTCACAAGATTTTTTTAAAAATTCAGTTAACATAAATGGATTGAATAACCCGAGAAAAAGAAACCAAATACTGACCAAACTCAAGAAACAAAGAGCACAAATAAATATTTTACAGGAAGTTCATATCAAGAATTCAAATAGAAAATTACTTAATAAATCTAAATTAGGAAAACTACACAAGTCTAGCGAACCAAAAAAAAAGAGTTGTAGCAATGTACATTGATCAAACAATAGAATCAAAACAAAGATATAATGATTGTGAAGGCAGAATTTTAATTGTACAAATAGATTTAGAACTGAAACCTCTCGTTATTATATCAATATATGCACCAAATGACAATCAAAAACAATTCTATAAGGAACTACATGATAAAATAATAGAATTATCAATAGAAAATATGATAATAGTAGGTGACCTTAATTCAATCTCAGATAGTCAAATGGACTTTTCAGGTAAAAAGAAAGAAAAGAAAAAAAAGGTAATTTTATCAACAACATTTTGGAAAATGAGTACAGAACTATCACTAAAAGATATATGGCGCGAATGCCACCCACAAAACAAACAATATACTTTTTACTCAAACCCCCATAAAATTTGGACTAGGATAGATATGGCCTGAGCACCAGCACACATAATGGAAAAGATCAAGTATGTAGAGATAGAAACTAATAGTTGGGCAGATCATAATCCATTAGTTATATATTGGAAAGGTAAGGGAAAATCTAATAATTTGTATATAAATAGAAATGTATTACGCGGCCCTGAATATAAAGAGTGGATAGGAAAAGAATTAGAATTTTTCTTTAAAATAAATAAAAATAATGACACAACCCCAGGGATATAACAAAGGCATATATTCGGGGGTTAACAATCTTGTATATGGCAAAAAAAAAAAAAAGACCCAAAAAAACAATTAGCGGATGAATTTAAAAAATCAGAATTAGAATTGCAACATAACGAACATGACGATAAAATTAAAAATAGAGAGATTTATTAAAACATAAAATAAAGTTGATAGAATAAGAACAAATGGCAGAAAAAAATAAAAAGAGCGAAACAAGAATATTTTGAACATGCAAACAAACCAGGAAGATGGCTGACTTATAAATTAAGGAAAGAAAGAGAAATTAGAATTATTAAAAAATTAACAGGTAGTAAAGGTGTAATAAAACAGAATAGATGAAAAGAAGGAAATAGCATTAAGGTATTATAGGAAATTATATGAAAAAGAAGAAATAAACGAAGAGGCGATTTTGTACTATTTAAGTTCTATAGACATACCTAAATTAACTGAAGATCAACAACGAAAATTAAATAAACCCTTTACAGAAGCAGAATTATAGCAATCTATTAAAAATCAGAAAAATAATAAAGCTACCGGCCCTGATGCAATACCCGCAGAATTTTATAAGCTAGACAGTGAAATACTTTTTTCAAATATGTTGGAGATATTTAATGAGATAATAGCGGACCGTAAAATACCTAAAACATGGACAGAAACTTTAATAACATTAATAAATAAACCGGGAACAAAAAAAGGAAAAAATTGAAAACTACAGATCAATTTCATTATTAAATGTAGATTATAAAATCTTTATATCAATATATGCATTTAGGTTTAAAAATATTATAAATGAAATAATACATGAAGACCAGAATGGATTTTTACCAGGTAGACAAATTAAAAATAATTTGAGGACAATTATAAATACCTTTGAATATTATGAGCAACACCCCGAAAAACAAATGGCACTTATATTTCTTGATGCATTTTACAACGTAGACTGGACTTTTATGAAAATACAATTAAATAAGAGGAATGTGGGAACTAAATTTTTTAATATAATTGATGCGATTTATTCCAACCAATCTGTAAAAATTATAATAAACAAAGAACAAACAGGAAGTTTAGAAATACAAAGAGGAGTTAGACAAGGCTGCCCTATATCACCATTATTATTTATTGTAACATTCGAAACTTTATTAATAAAAGTAAGAACAGAAAAGGAAATAAAAGGTTTGAAGATTAAAAAAGAAACATATAAAGTCCAAGCTTTTGCCGATGATGTGGCCTTCATAATAGAAGATCCTATGACATCAACATCAAAATTAATAGATCTAATAGAAGAATATGGGAAAATAGCAGGTTTGAAAATTAATAAGGAAAAGACACAAATACTTACAAAAAACATGACAGATTCACAGATAAAACATCTAGAAAAATTAACAAATATGAAAATAGCAAAAAAAGTAAAATACTTAGGTATTTGGATTTCTTCCAAAGTTATGTCTTTAAAAAATGATAACTATATAAAGCTTTTAGGACAAATTTAAAAAGACTTGGAAATATGGAACAACCTACAGCTATCTTTAATGGGAAGAATTTCCACAATTAAAATGAATATCCTGCCCAAAGTATTATTTCTATTTCAGGTAATCCCAATCAATCCAGGTGGGAATTTTTTTAAAGAATTAAACAAGATTACTAAAAAAATTATATGGCAAGGTAAGAAACCAAGAATAAAACAAAGTTCATTAGAAGATCGGAAAGAGAGAGGAGGGCGAGCCCTCCCAAATTGGAAGTTATATTACCAAGCGACCGCATTGTCATGGATAAAAGAATGGTTAACCCTGGAAAATAGAAGATTATTAAACCTAGAGGGCCACGATTTAATGCTAGGCTGGCATGCCTTCGTATGGTATGAAAAGTCCAAAACTCATTCATACTTTAACAGTAATATAATTATGAAGACATTAATAGAAGTTTGGAATGAGGAAAAAAAATCACTTTTTAGTAATGCCAGAATGGATTTCACCGATAGAAGCCATCTCCCATCCTAATTTGTTAAAAGCAGGGAAAATATGGAAATATAGAGATTTACTTGATAATCAATTAAAACTGAAAACAAAACAAGAATTACAGGAGTCAGGAGTGGAAATAGATTGGTGGCAGTACGCCCAGATTAACTCTAGATATCAAAAAGACATGAGAATATTCATTTTCAAGAAGAACAATAATACACTCGGGAAATTATTAATCCAAAACCAAGGAAAATTGATTGGGAAATTATATAAATATTTTAAAAAATATAAGACAATAGGTTGGATATTGAAAGATAATATGATTAGTTGGTGTAAAATTTTTGCAAAGGAAATAAATTTAGATACATGGGAAAAGGTTTGGCTATATAACTGGAAAATAACTAAATCAATTTCCTTTAAAGAAAATCAAATTAAGATGTTTTATAGATGGCATCTCCCACCAAATAGGATTTCAAAGATGTTTCCAAGTGCTTCACCTATTTGCTGGAAATGTAAAAAAAGAAATTGGCACATATTTTCATGCGTGGTGGACATGCCTAAAATCTAAGATCTATTGGAATAAGGTAGAAAAATGGTTAAAAGAAATTACAAAGCAAGAAATTAAGGAAACTCCAGAATTTTTTTTTTATTAGGTATTACTGATGTTTAAATATAAAAAAGAAATACAGTGGTACCTCAAGATACGAACCCCTCGTCTTATGAACAACTCGTGATACGAACCCGGGGTTCAGAAAAATTTTGCCTCTTCTTACGAACTTTTTTCGAGTTACGAACCAGCGTTCGGAGACTGCTGGGAAGCCGCGCGGCTGTTTTAAAAGGTGACAGCCGGGCGGCGGTGCTTCCCAGAAGCCTCCCGAACGCCGGTTCGTAACTCGAACAAAGTTCGTAAGAAGAGGAAAAATTTTTCTGAACCCCGGGTTCGGTTCGGGAGGTTGCTGGGAAGCCCCCCAGCCCGGCTGTCACCTTTTAAAACAGCCACGTGGCTTCCCAGCTGTCTCCCGAAGCCGAACGCGGAAGTTCGGCTTTGGCGTTCGGCTTCAGGAGACAGCTGGGAAGCGGCACGGCTGTTTTAAAAGGTGGCAGCCGGCCTGGGGGGCTTCCCAGCACCCCCCCGAATGGGGGGTGCTGGGAAGCCCCCCAGGCCGGCTGTCACCTTTTAAAACAGCCGCGCGGCTTCCCAGCAGTCGCCGAAAGCCGTTTTTTTGCGGGGGTTTTTTGGTTGCACGGATTAATTGACTTTACATTGTTTCCTATGGGAAACAATGTTTCGTCTTACGAACCTTTCGTCTTAGGAACCTCCTCCTTGCACCAATTAAGTTCGTATCATGAGGTATTACTGTATACTACTTAATAATTCATATATTAGTAGCGGCAAGAATAGTATTTGCACAAAAATGTAAAGAAAAAGAAATTCCAAAAGATGAAGAGGTCTTTAGAAAGATTATGGAATGTGCAGAATTAGATATGATGACGAGATATTTTACTAACAAATTTTACTTTTCTGTATTGATCTAAACTATAATTAGTCCTTTTTTGTATTAGAAAGACTTCTATGCTTAGTGGAGCAATGGTAGCTCCTTTACATGTTAAATGTTGTTTGTCTTGTTTTGTGTTATATTTTTAAAAAATCAATAAAAATTTACATACAAAAAAAGAAAAAACTAAATATTCTAAACAATATAATCTAAACAGTATCAATTTGCAAATAAAAGTAATCAATTGTTATCAATAAAGTTTGAAAAAATGTAAATAATAGAGTAGTAATGATTCTGTCAATATATCAATATACCAATAAGTCAATCAATCAAGCTATCAAAATGTCAATGAATTGAGTAGATCAGTCAATTAAAGAAAATATCTGTCCATAGAATGTATAAATGCAAATGTGTACATAAATGATAATAATAATGACAGTAACAACAACCTCGTTTATAATTCATATATTAGGCTTACTATATATGTGTGTAGTAAGTTGGCCACAATCAAATTATACAATCATACAATCAAATTATAGATAGCGAAATAAAGGAGAAGATAAAATGAGGTAAAAGAATAATAAAATGAAAGGTGAAGAAAGAAAGTAGAAAAGAGATTCAAATGAGTAGAAATGCAACAAATAAAGCAAACACAAAAATATTGTATAATATATTATAGTAATATAGTAATATTATTCAAAAGTTATATATACTTATACTTGTGGTATTATTTTTTATAATTATTTTGAAGTATTTTAATCAAAAAAGGAAATTTAGAAAGAAATTCATTGAGCTTCCGCTTCTGTGCTTCTGGAAAAGTCCGTTTTTGGTTGTTGTTTTTTTTCTTTGATGCAATAGTTTACAAGTTCAATTATAGAGAAGGTTTAGAGTTCAGTAGGTTTAAAGTTGTAAATTAAGTTCAATCAATCAATCTTAGACATCCAGAAAGAGGGTAAAGGGTAAATCAAGCAAATAATGGAAAAAAAAGAACAAGAGGGTCCTCCAATTTTGTCACCTTAACTTGTCACCGACTCAATCCGCTCTGATTTATAGGGTAACCGAAACGACAAAACAACTTTCTCTCACCTTTAACACATTCAAAAATACCTTTCACCCTTTGTAGTTGTTATCCAATGATGTTTCCTATCTGATGCAGTAATTTGTTAAGCCAGATTCCAGCGAGATCCAATAAAGTGATCACTTTACTTATTTTTGCCTATTCCGGCTGATTACAGCTCGTTCTCTGCCGCCTTTTGCCAATACAATCACAGTCACCACCTTTTAATCGATCTGGCACAATCCGAAGCCAAAATCCAAACAACAAAGGGGATATACAGTGATACCTCATCTTACAAATGCCTTGTCATACAAATTTTCGAGATACAAACCCGGGGTTTAAGCTTTTTTTGCCTCTTCTTACAAACTATTTTCACTTTACAAACTCCCCGCCGCCGACAGGATGCCCCGCGTCAGACTTCCGTTGCCAGCGAAGCACCCATTTTTGCGCTGCTAGGATTCCCCTGAGGCTCCCCTCCATGGGAAACCCCACCTCCGGACTTCCGTTACCAGCGAAGCACTCGTTTTTGTGATGCTGGGATTCCCCTGCTGGGATTCCCTTGTAGCATCACAAAAACACAGAAGTCCGGAGGTGGGGTTTCCCATGGAGGGGAGCCTCAGGGGAATCCCAGCAGCGCAAAAACGGGCACTTCGGCTGGCAAAAGGGGACTTGCACGCATTAATTGCTTTTCCATTGATTCCTATGGGAAACATTGTTTCGTCTTAGAAGCTTTTCACCTTAAGAACCTCGTCCCAGAACCAATTAAGTTTGTAAGACAAGGTATCACTGTACTCCTTTTGCAATCCACTGTTATTGATCAAACACACACACTTTCAATCCTTTCACTCCAAGAGTATTTCAGTCATTTTTGCGGCTTCCATGATAGAGTCGGAATGTTGCATCTCCAGATAGGTTGAAAGGCCGATCTCTTCTAATGCCGACCAAGGGGGTTTCCCTGCTGTCAGAAGGGCCCGCCGACCACCCACAGGTGCACTGAAGATTCCCATGTCAGATTGCGAGCTCTATAGGTTCGCAATCACCCCAAAGAGCAGTCAAAAGCACCCGAAGCAGCCCCGAAGAAACCAAAAGCAACCCAGCAGCAGCGTGACGCTAAAACCAGAAGTCTTGTGTACCTTTTATTCTTACTTAAGTATTAAATGCATTTTAAAAACTACCTTTTGGTATATCTTTATTTATACTTAAAACAGTAATTAGGGCAAAGAAATTATGTCAAGTTGGCCACGCCTACTCAGTTACATGACTACTTAGCCATTCCCACTCAGTCACATGATCACCTAGCCACACCCACCCAGTCACATGACCATGTAGTTATGCCTACCGAGTCACATGACTACCTAGCCACACCCACTGAACCTGTGATTAAATAATTTGAATCCCACCACTGGATATATGCAATATTGAAATGAAGAGCATCCTGGCAAATTAGGATGGCTGGTATGTTCTAT
This sequence comes from Erythrolamprus reginae, assembly GCF_031021105.1. Classification (NCBI taxonomy): domain Eukaryota; kingdom Metazoa; phylum Chordata; class Lepidosauria; order Squamata; family Dipsadidae; genus Erythrolamprus; species Erythrolamprus reginae. The sequence continues at coordinate 54,297,050 of NC_091963.1, forward strand.
GTTCATTAATGAATGTTGGTGCAGCAATAATTTCAAGGATTATTTGTATCAAATTTTAAATTTGATTTAAAATTTAATTTTAAAATTATGGTTTCATAATTTGGTGATATTTTATAGTTTTATTTTAAGTTTTTAAATGTTATTGCTCAAGATAATAGCTATGCAAAACCATATTAGCTAAATCAAATGTACAAGTGCAATATTCCTATTTATTTTGTCAGATGGAAATAAACTACATTTGTTTATGCTTATGATACAAAAATATTGTTCTTAATAATACATATTAAAATATAATTTGCAAATAAAGTATATTTTTATGGGAAAATCTATATTCTTTATAATATGTGTGTGTGTACATATATATACACACACACATACATTTACATATAAATATATGCACACACACAAACATGTATGTATATTTCTTTTGTAGCTGAATATCATGAACATAACCTCTTCAGTAGTGGATCCAAAATGCGGAAACTGTGCAAATTTTGTGATGTTAAATTGACAACCTGCACCAATGAAGGTCATTGTTGCAGTAACTGCAACATCACTTCTATTTGTGAACACAAAAATGAAATCTGTGCAGCTGTTTGGTAAGTACATGTGTAAGAATTAGCATTTGATTTATTGGATTGGGGGTTTTTTTGTTTTAAATTTGTCTTCAACTTCCATTATATCCTTTGATTATTCTGACAGTTTTCAGAATAAAACCAAGCTTTGTTTCAATTTATTTCAATGTAATATATTTAAATTTTTATTTCTTATTGCTTGAGCATAATATTCTTGCAAAATGAAACAAATGTATTTTGGGAAGGGGGGGCCTATGTAATTATGAAATTCAGATATTTACAGTATATCTTATAGCAAATTTTAGTTCTTTGGAAAACAGAAGCAAAGCAGATGAGATAAGATACAATATCTTCGGAAGACTAGATTTAACAGATTAACAGAGTTGAAAGGGGACCTTGTAGGTCATCTACTCCAACCCCCCTCTCCCCGATATGATTAGAAGTATATTAAACTATGCCTATTTCAATTCATAGTATCACTTACTATAAACACAGAACTGTAGATTCTCCAACATAGGTGGAGCCAGCAGGGTAATCAAAGGGGTAATCAAATCACAAAACTTCCAATAGGATCTGCTCTTGCCTGGTAACCCAGTTCTGACTTGGTCCTCAGCAGGAAAGGATGTTGCGAAGAAGCTATCTATCCCAACTGCTGGTTCTCTAGTTAGAAATATCATTTCCTGGTTTTATTTTATGCATTAGTGTGTGGCATGGATGCAGGGACTTTTTAGTACAGTCTGCCACAAGGAGATCCAGGCCTGAGGCCTTCTCTGCTTCTGCTCAAGTGCAATCAGTTCCAATCTACATTCTAAAGAGGCCAATTGAGAAGCAGCAAGGGAAGGTGTGGCTCGCCCACCGGCTCCACTGCTGGAGTGACGAAAAGCCATCCGTCTCAGTCAGGTGTTCGGTGGCTGTAATTTCATCTACAAATGGCTGAACTGTGAGAGCAAGGCTCATCCACCAGTCTTTCAACTGAAGAGCCTTGGATGGCTTGATTTTCGCGGGGCAGAGCTAGCGGCCTGCATGATCTTAAAAAGCCCTGCCTCATCAGCTTCTGGCTCCCGGCCAGCGCACCCCTTTTTTTGCTCAAGGCAAAAGAACAATAAAAAAGAGAGGGAGGGGCAGAGACCTTTGTGCCACATATTCCACAGCCCTGTATTCTTGCTTAAAGTTTACCTGCTAGAATCTCCTTTTTGCGAAGCTCCTCAACAAATACGTAGTATACAAGAGGTTTAAGATGCATACCCTACAGTCCATCCTGGGGGGAATTAGACAATCTTACCTCCATTGATCTCTCAGAAGCTTACCTTCATATATCGATTAAGGACTCACATTGTCAATACCTGCGTTTCTGCTGGGTATAATTTCCCCCCCCCTCCAACTTAAAAAACCTACATAAATAAGAACACATATGCCGTCAGTGCCTAACATACATGCATGAAAACACATATGCCATCAATGCCTAACCATGTGCTCATACGGTCTTCCTATATAAAATATTAATAAAACATCTTAAATTCATTTCAACAATATTTATTTCCTCTATCTCACAACTAAACTAATAAGAATAAAAATCTTATATATAAAAGAGATATTATTTAAAAGGAACTAGTTTTAGTTTAAAAGAAAAAAAGAAAAACATTACGCAGATTTTTTCCAATTCTAACTTACTTATTCTTAAATCTTAAACTCCTCCAGGTCTGTGTTACAAAATTATCTAATGCTGCCTCCCTTTCTCTTTTTGTCAAGTGGGTTTCCACAATCATACAGTGGTATCTTAAGAACACCTCTACTTAAGAACTTTTCTTTTCTTTTCTTTTAATTTTAATTTTAATTTTATTTTTTTATTGATTTTTAACAATTTTTACATCACACAACATAAAACAGTGCGTAGTGAATTGTGCCCACCACCCCGACACACACACACATTCCCCACCACCAAATTGGGGGTGTTTCATTTATAGTCCACTTAACCCAAGAGCAATATATGTGTTTACATATTACAGTGATCCCCCAATCGTTGCGAGGGTTCCGTTCCAGGACCCCCGCAACGAGCGGGTTTTCGCGAAGTAGCGCTGCGGAAGTAAAAACACCATCTGCGCATGCACAGATGGTATTTTTACTTCCGCAGTGCTAGCGAGGAGCCGAAGATTGGGGGCGGGGCGGCTGTTTTAAAACGTCGCCGCCGGCATGGGGGGCTTCCTAGCAGCCCCCCAAACCCGGGTTGGGGGTCCGGGGGGTGCTGGCAAGCCCCCCATGCCGGCGGCGACGTTTTAAAACAGCCGCGCCGCCCCCAATCTTCGGCTCCTCGCTAGCGGGCAGGCAGGCGGCGGAATTCGCTTCAGGACTCAACTGGAAAGCGGCGAGAGCGAGCGCCAGCGAACGGCTTGTCCGCCGCCTGCCTGCCCGCTAGCGAGGAGCCGAAGATTGGGGGCGGCGCGGCTGTTTTAAAACATCGCCGCCGGCATGGGGGGCTTGCCAGCACCCCCCGGACCCTCAACCCGGGTTTGGGGGGCTGCTAGGAAGCCGCCCATGCCGGCGGCGACGTTTTAAAACAGCCGCGCCGCTTTCCAATGAGTCCCGAAGACAAACGTCAAACTTCCGTGTTTGTCTTCGGGACTCATTGGAAAGCGGCGCGGCTGTTTTAAAACGTCGCCGCCGGCATGGGCGGCTTGCCAGCACCCCCCCGAACCCAGGTGGCCGGGCGAGCAGCGAGCGAACGGCGGGTGGCCGGGCGAAGGGCGGGCGAGCGGCGAAGGGCGGGCGAGCGGGTGCTGGGGAGGGCTTCTCGCCCTCCCGCCAGCAAGAGGGGGAGCGAACGGCGTGGGCAGGCTGCGGACAAGCCGTTCGCTCGGGCCGCTTCCCAGCTGAGTACTCAGCTGGGAAGCGGCCCGAGCGAACGGCGTGGGCGGGAGAAGGGCGCGCGAGCCGCGGGCGCGCGGGCAGGCAGGCTGCGGACAAGCCATTCGCTCGGGCCGCTTCCCAGCTGAGTACTCAGCTGGGAAGCGGCCGAGCGAAGCGGCAGCAGCGAGGAGTTTGCGTGGGCGGTGGGGAAACTCCTCGCTGATGCCCGCCAAGAGGGGGAAGACCTAGGGAAGCCGCCCAGCAGCTGATCTGCCCGGCGCCATCTACGCATGCGTGCCCATAGAAAAAAGGGCACGCATGCGCAGATGGTGTTTTGACTTCCGGGTTGAAAAATCGCAAATTAGCCTGTTCGCAATGGTCGGGGATGTAATAACCGGGGGATCACTGTATAGAGTGATTCCAATTTATTTCTTGTAGCTTGGTCTCGGATTCTGCTCGTCATATATCGTCTTACCTTGTCCCACCGTCCCATCAGCTGTCCCAACTCAGTTTCATTATCCAAATTTATCCTTTTTTCCATAATTTCAAATTGAATATGGTCCACCATGTACCTATACCAATTTTGCATTGTCCATTTTGTCGCATCCTTCCAACCCAGAACTATTACTGCCTGAGCGCTTTCTATTGCTGCTTTTTTTCCCCTCTAAATTCTCCCATCGCATTACTTTGTACTAGTACTGCCATTTCTTTAGTGATTGTCCATTGTATATTTAGCATTCTATTGATATCCTCTTTCACTTTTTGCCAAAATTCCTGCACTATCGGGCATTCTCAAAACATATGCATAAACACTCCTTTGTCTTGACACCCATGCCAACAGTTCCCCCTGACATTCTGCTGAAAATGTGCGAATTGAACGGGAGTAAAATATCACTTATGTAATATTTTCCTTCTCATTTCCCTGATTCTTGTATTTTTAATTTTCCTTATATCTTCTACTATATTTTCCATTTCTTGTACCTCTACTGATATCTCATTTTGCCACCATTTAGTCAATCCATTAATCGTATCCCCTTCTGACTGCACTAGCAATTTGTATATATTAGTTGCTTGCGCCTTTATCCCCTCACTTTTTTCTCTTATTATTTTCTCTAACCCTGTCTCCTCCCTCCATAACACTTCTTTATTCTCCCTTTCATTAAGATATTTACATATTGCATTTATTTGTACCCACCTTCCCTTACCTAACCACCATTCTATACGATTTCTACTTGGCCTGCCATCCTTCTCATATAACTGTTCTATCTTAGTTATCCCTCTTCCGTTCAACTCTCCTATAACCCTATTTAAGTTAGTTTCATTTTCTGTATTTATTACATAAAGCAATGACAGTTTAGATTTATATAATCCTATTTTCCCCTGCCATCTTTTCGAAATTTCCATAGTCCCTTTCATTGGGCCTATTTACCTATGTCACTCCTATTCCACTTTCTAAAAATTAATTCTCTATTCTTCATCCCGTTTATCTGTTTTTCCAATTTCACCCATTTGTTTTCACCTAATTGCAACTCCATTAACCTTTCCATTTGAAAAGCTTCCCTATATAGCTCCAAACATGGAACTCCCCATCCCCCCTCTTTTTCATTCGCAATTAACCACTTTTTTCTTATTCTTGGTCTCTTGTCTTCTTCAATCCAATAATTTAGGTTTTTGTCCCACTCTTTAACCTTACATACCGATAGCCCCCCCGACAGCACCTGAAATAGGTACATCATCTTGGGAGCTATCATCATTTTTAAAGCTCTTATTTTTGAGGTCTCCTTAGCTTTTTATCTTTCCAGCTCCTCATCTGTTTCAACATTTTCCTCCATATTAATCTATAATTAATCTCTTCAATTTTCACTGGGTTTTTCAATAACCAAATTCCCAAATATTTTATTTTTTTGAGTCCTAATTTCAACCCTGATTCTTTCCTGATTTCTATCTGTTCTCTCGGATCTATATTTAAGCACATAATCTCTGATTTTTCCATATTAACCGACAGTCCCGATTCCTGCTTAAACTCTTGTAAAATATTTATTATACCTTTAATCATCTCCATTGGGGTCTCGGTCAATATAATTGCGTCGTCTGCAAATAAATTTATTTTCATTTCTAATTCCCCTATTCTATATCCTGCCCAAGTGTTATCTTGTCTTATCTTATTAGCTGAGATCTCTATTGCTATTACAAATAATTTTGGAGATAAAGGGCATCCCTGCTTGGTGCCGTTTAATATTTTAATACTCTGCGTTCTTTGTCCATTCACTCTTATATACGCTTCATTTCCTTTATAAATCTCTTTTATAGTTTCACAAAATTTCCCCCCCATATTTAGTTCATTACATACTTTATATAAATAGCTATGGTTAACTTTATCAAACGCTTTATAAACATCTAATTTCAAAATTCCCAATTTCCTTTTAGTAGCGGTAGCATGGTGCATCACATTCACTACATTTCTAATTGGTTCACTTATTTTCCTACTTAAGAACTTTTCTAAGAACCGGGTGTTCAAGATTTTTTTGCCCCTTCTTAAGAACCATTTTCTACTTAAGAACCTGAGTCCAGAAAAATTTCCCAGGAAATTTGAGAGCGGCACAAAGGCCCGGCCATTCCCCATTTAATCCCAGCCATCTCGTGCTTTTCTGGGCTGCCAGAGGAGCCTTTCAGTGGGGCTTAAGGATGCTTTGGCAGTCCAGAGCGAACGAAGCATTTTCCTTTCTCTGGGCACTTAGAGAGGGAATAAACCTCTGACAGCACCCAGATAAAAGAAACACTCCCTTCCCTCTGGGCAGCTCAGAGCAAACTGAGCGTTTTCCTTTCTCTGGACGCTTGGTGAGGGAATAAAACACTTCACTGTGGTGATTCCCTCATGCTGCCTCCCACACACCTGGTGCAAGGTTGCCTCCTGGAGCGTCTGGACGTAGAAAGGCAAAAGAGGATGCTCCCCCCGCCTGAATCAACTCGACTTCAGCCAAACCGAGAAGTCACCACAGTGAAAGAAAAGCGCTGGCTACAAAGTGAGTGAGTGAGAGAAGAGGGGAGCCCTTTAGCATGGGAAGGAAAAGGAAGCAGGCAGCAGCAGCTGCCACCTTTCGGTCAAAGGAATGGGAGGTTCCCCCCTCTTGCCCGCCTAGGTTTCTCTCTCTGGCGCAGTGTATGGGAGACAGCCTCGCGCTGGCTGTATGAGAGGCGCTTGCTCCTCACCTCCTCAGAGTCCCCCTTTTTTTAAGCCTTAAAGTTTTGGATTTTTTTTATTCCCCCCACCTCACCTTCTTCCTTCTGCAGCGACTGTCCCCCTCCTATTCTTCTTCCTCCTCCCACCAAAATTCCAAGCTTTTATTTTTATACCTAATGGGTTTGCACACATTATTTGCTTTTACATTGATTCCTATGGGAAAAATTGCTTCTACTTACAAACTTTTCTACTTAAGAACCTGGTCACAAAATGAATTCAGTACGTAAGTAGAGGTACCACTGTATTTCTAATTCTTCTACATTACTTTTCAAAATAATTATTTATTTTATCTATTTTTATTTTCAAACCATTCATAAAATTTCCCCCCACATTTTATGAAATTCCAAATCTTCTTTATCTTTGATTTTTCAATGTAAGCCTACTCATTTCAGCACAATCCATAATCTTTCTTAATACTTCTCTTTCTGTTGGTGTTTTATTCAATTTCCAATTTAGCGCATATACAATTTTTAAATGCACTTGCAAGGAGAGTCCAATGTGGGTAATACTCTAGTCTGATTGGAAGGGACTGAGTTTAATTTAAATGTTAGGCGGGTACCGCCCCTAAACCTCCAGTCTTAAAAACTCAGTCGCAGTAAAGGCACCTCCTAAACTATTAATTGTTTAGAAGTGTATTTGCAAATAAAGTTCTTTTTAACACTTTATATTTCCTTTCTGTTTTATTACAGGGAAGAAGCTATCGCTTTTCGAAATACAGGGCCCCCTCCTTGCAGCATAGGGTCACTACCCTCTGCGGACATCACCCTCCTGGCTGCCGCTCCACCCCCACCATTCCCTTAACCTCCGATGCTGATTAGGAATTAATCAGGGCCAGAGTGGAGCAACCGGGTCACCGACTTCTGCGGTCACACCTGGGCTACAGGAGGCGGTTGATGTTGGGGGGGTCCGCCCCTCCAGTGAACATACCGGGCCAGGAACGGGCAAATTGATGGCCTCAAAACCAGGCCGGATGGATCCCACGCCAGGAACTTTGAGACCGGCATTAACGGCTCGGCGTAACTGAACTGACATTTTTTGGGATGGGAGGGGCAGGCTTCCCAGAGTAACGCTGAATCTTGGCAGGGCCTCATAATGAGGCAGGAAGCCTCCGGAACACACACAGCCACCCCGGCAGTTACCATGGCAACTGGAGTGTCAGTCATCTTGGGAATGCCCCAAGGAAGGTTGAGGCCGAGCATACCTTGGTAATTCCGGCAGTTACCATGGTGACAAGAGAGCCGGCCATTTTAATGTGCCGAGAAATGGGGCGAGTTTTGCTGATGTGGGGCAGGGTAGCCTCCCCCTCAGCACGTCACAGAAGCAACGTTGAACTCTGCCCCATAGACACACATGCATGTGAAGGGGTTTGTTGGCTAATTTCACACAACGTGCATGGAAAGACCTGGCATGTGGGACATCTCCTAACAATAAATCTCTACCATTGTTAGTGTTTGAAGGGGATAATTATGGCAGATCAATCAGCCCAAGCAGGGGAAGAGTCTACTTCTGCTGCTAGACCCAATACCCCAAACGAGAGGCCTCAAACAGATAAAACAAGGTCTAAGTCTTCTCAAAACTCTCTCTTAGAGAAGCAGAGAAAAGAATAAAGGCACTTGAGAAGAAACTTGTGGCAACCCAGAGGCAGCTAATACCTACAGCTGCCCCCTTGCAGTCTAACCTCTCCTTGGGTACTACACCTCCCCAAGCCTCCCCCATGATCACAGCAGGGGTAGCAGGCTCGGCAACAGACAAGGACTGGTCTCCTGAGTGTCCTCTACTGCCAGTTCCTCAGTTCCTTCCCCAGTGGCTGAGACATACATCCCGCTCAGGCAGGCCTCAGCTTGGCCTACCTTTCCACCACCTCCACAAACCTCTCAAGTACCACACTATGGGAAATTCCCATCTGCAGCATTTACTCTCTCGGCATCAGGTCTGCGCAACATGCAAGATGCATGGCAAAACATGCCCCTGGCCTTGCAAGGTATCATCGCCAATGCCTACTCGCATCGGCTTGCAGCAGGGGTACAACAATACACCTCAGCAACCTCTGCACCCACGAGGGCCAGGCATCCTTGGACAGTTCCAGTCCCACCGTCCTTACCGGGATCAATGGACGAGGATACAACCCCCAGGGACACTGATAGTGACGTAGATTATGATCTATCAGGTGATGAGCATATCCCAGAGCTGCCTACCTTTACAGGACTCTTCAAACCATCCTTGTTCCAGGTCTTGCTTAACAAAGCAAAGCAGACCATTGACCAGGCCGGCGAGGGGAAGCAGGCCGAGACATCAGCAACTGCCACCCCAGCAGGCTGCCTGTTTGCAGTTCCCCAAAAGGAGGCAGAACATATTCCGTAATCCTAATTTTTCCTGGATAACATAAAGTGACCATGGGAGCACCCAGCAGCCGCTCACGGCCCCTCAACGGTAGAACCTAAGTTATACACGTTCAACCAAGAGATTGAATCCTTACTGGACTCACCGACCATTGACAAGCCAGTGACAAACCTACTCTCTAATGCTCTGGTTCCTTCAGAAATGGCTGATGGACTGAAACCCGAGGACAGGAAGGCAGAGAATTTGGTGCGCAAAACACACCAAATGGTGGCTTGGGCCTTGTGTGTGGCCTCAGCAGCTTCCTTTTTTAATCGAGCCACAATATTGTGGATACAAGACATGCAATCCAGAGTGAATCCGGAAGATGGACGTCTTTGTCAGGACCTGAACAAACTCCTGGTAGCTACCGAATTTTCAACAGATGCTACAGTGAATGCAGCAAAGGCCTTAGAGGAGTTTCTAATTGAAGACAAAGATAAGAAGAAGGTGTTGCCAAAAGCAAACAAACGATCAGACAGATGCTTCAATCCCTTTTCCCGATGACAGCCCTTTCGATCCGAGCCCTCCTCGGCCTCAACCCAAGGTTCGAGGCCATACTTTCAGGGCTCCTACAATCGGGGAGCATACCGCTCAGATAGACCATACTTCAGGCTCCAACCCTAAAGGAATCAGACATAATAAGTGACTCAGCAGACCTCTTCCGACTTGGTGGCAAGCTGCAGAATTTCGCCACCTCCTGGGAAACCACATCCTCCGATGCTTGGGCAATAGCTACTGTATCCCAAGGTCTGCAAATCAAATTTTCTCAAGTACCCCCGAACCGCTTTTTACCATGCCCTTTGACAGCAGACCCTCAGAATACGGCATCACAATATCGGGAAGTCGCTCATCTGGAGATAGAGGTGATTGAGGAGGTACCTCATCACTAACGAGGCAAAGGCTTCTATTCGGTCATTTTCGTGGTCCTCAAGGCCTCGGGAGGATGTCAATTAATTCTGAACCTATGGCAGCTGAACCTGTATGTATGTGCGATACAAGAGGTTCAAAATGCACTTGCTTCTCTCCATTCTTTCCTCCATATGTCATAAGGACTTTCTCACATCCATCGACCTCAAGGAAGCCTATCTCCACGTACCTGTCCATCCATCCCACGGACAATTCCTTCGATTTTGTCTCAACGGAGTACATTACCAATACAAGGCAATCCCGTTTGGCCTATCATCAGTGCCAAGGATGCTCATGAAATTGTTGGACATCCTCACAGCCAGCCTCAGACACCAGTCATGCCTTATGGCGTACCTCGACGATATTGTAGTACTTTCAAAGTCACCAGAACAGGCATGACGGGACTTGTTGTTGATCATACGAACACTTCAATCACACGGCTTCACGGTAAACATCGACAAGAGCCACTTGAGTCCAGCAACATGCCTAGCCCATTTAGCCCATTTAGGCACGATTATAGACACCAAATTATACATGGTTTACCTATTCCCAAACCAATATTCGAGTACTGTTAGACACCTTGAGGACTCATCAGCAGACTCCACTATCATTTCTGTAAAAATTTACTGGGCACCCTGGTATCCTACATAGATATCGTACCATGGGCTCATGATCATTTTTGCCCACTCCAGTGGTTTTTACTGCCTTTTCAAAAGACGAAATCCAGCCATTCACACAGAAAGATGGCCCTAAGCCCTCGGCTCAGAAAATCTCTTCAATGGTGGGCTTCCCCAGCGATTCAATGGGGCTTGTCCTTCCATGGACATACTCCAATAATGATAACAATGGACGTCAGTTTAACAGGCTGGGGGGCTCATTCTTCCTCACAGATGGCTCAGGGACTTCAGGAGCCACAGGACCTACAAGATGTGAACATTAATTTTTTAGAGCTCAAGGCAGTATCTCTGGCCCTTCACAACTTTGTTCACCTAGTACAAGTCAACACGTCCTAATTCTGATGACCAATGTCTCAACCCATTCCCACACCAACCACCGGGGGGAACGAGGTCCCAAAGATTGATGCAGGAGACGGAGTTGCTATTTCGGTGGGCCGAAGTTCACCTAGCCTCCCTCAGGGCAGAACATATATCGGGGCTGGAGAACATCCAGGTGGATTGGTTAAATCGCACAATCATAGACCCACAACCCAGAATCTTCCAGGAAATAGCCACATGGTTCGGCAATCCGGTGATCGGCCTTTTTGCCACATACCACAGCACCCAACTCACGCTTCTTTTCCTGCTTCCTCTCTCTTGGAGCGGAGGGGTTCAAAATGTACTCGTTCCACTCCATTCTTTCCTCCATATGTCACAAGGACTTTCTCATGTCCATTGACCTCAAGGAAGCCTACCTCCACGTACCTGTCCATCCATCACACAGACAATTCCTTTGAAGGTGATCAGGAAGATCCTGACGGAATAAGCCAAGATACTACTGCTGGCCTCCTACTGGCCTCATTGAGCATGGTACGCGGATCTGAAGGACCTTTCTATCTCTCCATGTTGGAGGATCCCAGACCACCTGATCTCCCTCAACCAGAGGTGCATTGTACACCCGGAGCCACAGTGGTGGCAACTGATTGTGTGGCACTTGAGGGGGATCGCTTGAGATGTCAACACCTGCCTGACATGGTCATAGCTACCATATAAGCCGCGTGCAGATCCTCAACTAAGCGCATTTATCAGGCCATGTGGTCAGCCTTTTGTGACTTTTGTAAATCTCAGGAAGTGGATCCAAAGACCGCTTCACCACTCCTGGTCCTAACTTTCCTTCAAGCAGGACTGGATAAAGGTCTCGCTCCCAATACTTTACGCAGACACGTAGCGGCCTTACCCACTACACTTGTTCATGATTACTACCGCCTCTTAGCACTTCGCCCATGGATTAAGGACTTTCTAAGAGGGACCTCTAACATTCGACCACTGACTGTTCATAAATATCCGACATGGGACCTTCTGCTAGTTTTACAAGCATTGCCAGGCCTCCCTCTTTGAGCCAATCCGGACAATTTCATTATGCTTTCTGTCTATCAAAACTGCATTCTTGGTCACGATCACCTTGGCCAGACGCGTGTCAGAAATATCAGCTCTTTCTGTAAGACCAGATCTTTGCTAATTTCACCCAGACCGGGTTGTCTTATGTCTACACCCAATGTGAATTCCTGGTTCCACAGGGTCCAGGACATAGTTTTACCAGATTTTGCACACATGGGACTCACCCCTCGGAACTGAGGTGGCACAAGTTAGATGTGCACTGAGCTTTGAAAATCTATGTCCACAAGACACAATCGTTCAGGACATCAGAAGCATTATTAGTGTCATTTTCTTCTCATTCTATGGAAGCTAAAGTTTCCTCTCAAACCGTTAGCAATTGGCATATAGAGCAGAGGGTCATCAGATCCCACAGAGAGTGACTGGACATTCTACTCATAGTGCAGCCATGCAAGCGTCTCTCAAAGACATCTGCAGGGCTGCCACGTGGATGACCCCAGCCACATTCACTAAACACTACCATATCAACTCATTTGCTTCATCGGAAGTGGCCTTTGAGAGACGTGTGTTACAAAGGGTGTGCTCAGCTCCAGCACCCCTAGTACAGCCTTTTCCCTCCCTCTAATTTAAGGCTTGGACTCTCCTTGCAAGTGCAATGGAGAAAGACCATTGAACTTACCTGAACAATCTTCTTGAGGCACTGCTTTTGGCCCAGGCCCAGGGTCGCCGTATTTGTTCAAGTTAATTATGGTTCATAAAGTTAATTTTCTGCCTTCCAGTTGTTTAATAAATTTTTCCATTTGTTTACTGCTCCTTCGTTTTCTTATTGACTAGAGGGTTAGGGGACAGTACCCACCTAATATTTAAATTAAACTCAGTCCCTTCCAATCAGACCAGAGTATTACCCACATTGGACTTTCCCTGCAGTGCATCGAGAAGACCGTTCAAGTAAGTTCAACGGTCCTTCTAGCAGCAGCTACTATGTGAACAATTAAGTATGTTTCTTCTTTATTAAAATTTTCTGGTAATATACCTAATAAAAATATTACAGGTTTTAGCTCAATACTCTGTTTCAATGTCTTCTAAATTCATATTTGAATTCTATCCAGTATTTTTTGGCTTCTGTGCAAGCCCACCACATATGATAAAAAGTATCAGGTGTATGGCTACATTTTCAGCATTTCATCAATTTATCTTTAAAACATTTTTGCTAACCTCTCTGGCGACATACTGAATACCATCTATAAAACATCTTCTACACATTCTCTTTAAATGCTGTTGACATCGCCCCTTCCCATAATTGCTGCCATATATTCATACCTATTGTATGACCTATATGCCTCATCCATTTTATCATAGTTTATTTTACTTGTTCAAATTCTAATTCAATTGACAGTAAATAATTATAAAATTTGTTTATCAACTTTTCATCTGGTCCAAATAAAATTTCATCTAATTTTGTTTTTTCCAAATTAATTCCTCCTGTTTTAATACCTTTTTCATATCTTGCTTGTAACTGTATATTCCAATCTATTTTTTCTGTTATTGATTTTAACTTATTTGTCTGTGAAATAATATCCTTATAACTTGGAATATTATTCCAATCCAAGCAGCAGTTCTCCCCTCTCCACGTTTCTGAAATCTGGGGAACCTAGAACATGATACCATGGTCTTTCAAGACTGAAGGATGCCAATGCAATGCAATTCCAATCCATTCTACTGGGGTTTGTCAAAGATTCTATTGTTGAAATCCAGTATGATATTTTTGAATAATGTTTATTTTTCATCTTTTCTCAAATTGCAAATAACGAGTTCCTTATACTATGTCTCTGGAAGTAGCTATGTATGTTCTCCATACCAAACAAATATGTACCATTCAATTTGTAAATCACGCCCTTCTAATGTCAAAAGCCTTTTATTTCTAAGCATAATCCATCCTTTAATCCATGTCATTGCCATTGCTTGGTGGTACATTTCCCAATTAGGAAGTCTAAAACCACCTCTTATTGTTGCATCCTGCAACAATTTTAAACTGATCCTCGGTCTTTTCCCTTGCCAAATAAATTTCATCATTATTTTATTAATCTGATTTTAAAAAGGTTTTATCAATTTTAATTGGTATTGTCAAAAATAAAAAAGTAGATGTGGTAGTATGTTCATCTTAATGAATGCAATTCTGGCCATTTCAGTCTGTTTCAGTCTGTTTAAGTTTTATGTAATTATCTTCCTTGAGTGTTGATCATCTTGCTGATATTTGGATCCCCAAATATCTTACTTTTTTCACTGTCTATATATCCAGAAGCTCTTTTTTGGATTTTCTGTCATATTCTTTACAATAATTTTTGTCTTCTCTTTATTAATTTTTAGCCCAGCAACCTCTCTATATCTCTCTATTTGATATAAAAGTTTCAATCCTGATAAATGTGGATCCTCTAGTTTAAAAGCCAAATCATCCACATATGCTTGCAGTTTGTATTCTTTGTTTCTAATTTTAAAGTCCTGTAATCTCCTTATCCATTCTTATGTTTCTATTTAATACCTCTAATTAATGTCAAAATAAATAACAGTGATAATGGGCAGTCTTATCTTGTTCCCTTGGTAATATTAACCTTATCAGTCATTTCTCCATTTATTATTATTCTTGCTGTTTGTTTATTATACTGTATATTGCTTCTAGAACATGAAGAAATCTTGCCCCAAAGTCCAAATATTGTAATTGTCAATTCAGAAATTGCCTATTTAAATTGTCAAATACTTTTTGCGCATCCAAAAACATAAGTGCCATTTGTTTCTCAGGATCATGTTCATAATACTCTATGGTGTTCAAAATTATACGCATGTTGTCTCTTATTTGTCTTTTGGGAAGAAATCCATTTGGTCTATATGAATAAATTCATTCAAAAATATTTTAAGTCTATTAGCTATTATAGATGCAGATATTTTTCTTTTCTTTCTTCTTTATTACATATTAGATATCAACACTCCAGACAGGCTCTTTCTCCAAGGTCACAGCTGTTTAAACAATTCTCAACTGAGCAAAGATTCCGATTATTTCTCACACCACAAATCCTCCACCAGCAGATGGCATCAACACTTAAACAGCAAATTTCTCCTATATTTATTTTAAGTCCAAGAAAAGATTTTAAACTTCTTATTCTGTTCATTTTTAATTTTTTCCAAGTCCAAATTATAGGTCCAAAAAAGAAATAATCCAACAACCAGGTTTTAGCTGTAGATTTCTAAGCTATTTCATTAGCAATTGAACATTTACATTCCCTCTTCTTCTCTATCTTTACCACAAAAGTCCAAAAAAACAGTTCTTAAATATATTTTCTCCTCCAGCAAAATAGCTCACCATACCTTAAGTGCTTCTTTCTCTTCAACCTCCAGCACAAAAATTTACAATTCTTTTCTTCTTTCCGGATGACTTCCAAATTTCTCTTCAATTCATTCTGACATGTTAGCCGGAGCTGTGGCTATGGTGACTGAAGCTGCTTCACACCGCAGCCCAGGGAGGCTCTAGGCAGGCTATCTGTGGATATGCTGACCGCAAAATGGACGGCCCACCAAGTCCCCTTCTTCACCTCCCCTTCAAAGAGGCTTTGGGCCGATTCAAAAGAACCGGCACCCCCAAGCAATGGGGATTCGGATATTCCACTGCAGGAGCACAGGGAACTAGATTTCACTGTGGCAAGTGACCATGCTCCTCTCCTACTGATAAAGCATTATAAAGTAGCTAGTCTTTCCCGTCCAGAAGGTATCACGACGCACTCAACCTGTAGCACCGCTGCATCAGCAGCCTGGGCAACCCAATGTCTCCTTGAGGAACTATCTTAAAGCTACCTGATCTTCCCCATCATAATTCATTATGAGGACCCGGATTGTGGGGGTAATACGCTGGCTCTGTTAAAAAGCGCTATTGCTAACATTGTAAGCTGCCCTAAGGAGAAGGGCGGCATAAAATGTCACTATAAAATAGATAGGTATGCCTCGGCAACAGCAGCCTTTGGGCACAGGGTACTTCAAAGAGTGATTGTGGATACTTCTGTTTCCTGAATTAGTTTTTTTTTTCCCCCTCCCTTCTTTGTTTAAAGATTTCCTAGCTTTGATAATCCCATTTTGATTGCTGGCTCTTCTTATGTTGGAGAAGGAACATTGGAGTTACTGTAATACACCTGTTCTCATCGGGAGGAGCCAGCAGTAAGCCCCTCCATTTGTTGTTCCATTTAGTTCTTTCTCTTTAAGCTTTTTGGGTTCAAAAGCATTTGTCATTAGGGGCGATATCTGATGCCTGCTTCAGATGGTTTTGGCACAGTTACTCCTTGTTTGATGTGAACCAGCCTTAGGACACTTGGGATGTGGATCTGTACTCTTCCCTCTTCGCCATTCCAAATTATGCTTCAGATTCATCACAACTGGGTTACCAGACAAGAGTGGATCCTATTGAAAGTTTTTTGACTCTGTCCTATTGGCTGATAGGCGAGGACTACCCATTCTGACTGCTGGCTCCTCACAATGAGAAGGTAAGTCCAACGCCCATTCTATGTCTTGAAAAAATGGAAGTTTAAAAGATAGTCAACAAGATTTAATTAAAACTCATTGATCTGGTTTAGGTTATCATATTACGGCTTAATAAGTAGATGTGTGAGGAAATATTTTTGACTTCTACAATTCTCACAGCATAATTAAACTGGAATTTCTAAGTAGTATCAAGTTTTGGTTCCATCCAGATTGGAAATTAATTTTATGAGATTTGAAACAAGCCAAGGATATTAAATTATCTTTAAAATACTGGCTTGTTGCAGCAGCGTTTGTTAGTTTTCCAATGTGTATGTTAAGAAAAACTTTGATAATAAGTGTTATAGGATAATTACTCATGTAAAGATAGCAGATTGAGATAGGTTATGTTCTTGCTCTTCCTATCTGCCATTTCTATCACGTTCGTTATGCTAGCTTCCTAACATGAATTAAATACTGTTGATACACATTTGTGTATCTTAGATCCCACAAGATGTTCCTCCAAGCATCTGGGACAATCTTTGTTTATTCCTATTTTACTACTTTTTATGAACAACTTATGGCATGCACATACATATTAGAACTAGTTTTGCATATTCAGTTATTCCAAATTAACATCCTTAGTTCAGTTGTTGGTTTTCATAGTGCTAACTAAGGTACCTTTTGATAAACTAAGGTGATCCTAGCTAATTTCATTTCACAGTAAAACAATTCATGTATAAAGGATGTGCCTCTGGAGGTTATTTCATCAATGTTGGATATATTGGGATGTATACATTATAGTTCACCAAGCTGGAAATTGCTTGTACAGTGGTACCTCATGATACGAACTTAATTGGTTCCAGGAGGAGGTTCGTAAGGTGAAAAGTTCGTAAGACGAAACAATGTTTCCCATAGGAATCAATGTAAAAGCAAATAATACGTGCAAATCCTTCAGGAAAATCCCAAACTTTAGAAGGGAGGCGAACAGAGGGCAGGGAGGAGCAGCTAAAGGGGGCGGGTAGAAGAAGCAAGGCCAGGCTAAAGGGTGAGTGGGAAGGAAGAAAGGCAAGGGGGGCGCCCCTCCCTTTTCTTTCTTCAAAAGACACTCTTTCAGTGCCTCTGCAAGCATGCTGTTCTCTGCAAAGTCTTTCCCCCTCCAAGCCGCCCCTCCCTTTTCTTTCTTCAAAAGACACTCTTTCAGTGCCTGCAAGCACACTATTCTCCTACTTTTGTTAATGCAAAGTCTTTCCCCCTCCAAGCCGTCCCTCCCTTTTCTTTCTTCAAAAAAGGGGAAAAAAAGAAACCCCTTCATCCCAGCAGCAGCGGCTTGGGTTCGTAAAGTGAAAATAGTTTGGAAGAAGAGGCAAAAAAATCTTAAACACCAGGTTCGTATCTTGAAAAGTTCGTTAGAAGAGGCGTTCGTAAGATGAGGTACCACTGTATCTATTTATGATAGTCAATGAAAGACTCATCTGCTATTGAAAGAGAAGTAGGTGGCCAATAAATCACAATGCAAACTACGAATGACTGGCTAGTAAACTGCTTTTGTCTTGATGGCTCATTTGTTATGCTTATTTAAATTACTTAATAAGCTGGATAAAAACAAGCTATTTCCATTGTCTTTTATTTTGTATAACTAGCCATTCCTCAAAATTATAAGATCTATTCAAGACAACTATTTCAGTAAATACATATTTATATTTGTGATGGAAGATAATATTGTAATTTCTGTTTCAGATAATTTAATGCAGTTTAAATTACTGCAACAATCATTATAGAAATATTATAATTATAGTACCTTGGACCTTGCCTGAAATTTAATTTTGATGTACCGTAATTGTTTTTTAATTCTGTATCACCCTATTTTTAGTTGTCTTTAGAAAGCAATTTGTACTTTATTTTTAGGAGAAAGAATAATGATAACATAACTCTAGAAACAATATGCCATGATCCTACACTAGAACTCCATGGATACAAATTGGATGATTTCAGTTCAAAAAAATGCTTCATGAAAGAGAAGAAAGGAGCTGGAGGATTGCTATACATGTGTTCCTGCAAAGATGATGAATGCAATGATGAAATTATTTTTTCAGAAAGTAAGTGTTTATTGCATTTCATTTTATGCAAAGGTCCACTTTTTGACTAGGACTTATGATCTTGAAGAGAGAAAATGGTTGCTTTAATGTCAATAAAATTGTATTCCATGCAACTTGCATAATAAACTTATAGATCAAAAGTTTTCTAATTATTATATTTTTCTCCAAAGTAGCAATACTAGAATCATTTGTAAAATAATAATTGAAACATTTTCATTCAATGGATTCTGACACAGTTCTCTATAACCTGTTATTGTTATTCCATTCTATTCCAATATAAGGAATGTACACTGCTCAAAAAAATAAAGGGAACATTCAAATAACACATCCTAGATCTGAATGAATGAAATATTCTCATTGAATACTTTGTTCTATACAAAGTTGAATGTGCTGACAACAAAATGGAGTGGAGGAAAAATAAATCTGAATGCGACCGAACACTTTTAAGAGCTCATATTAAGACTTATAAAGTGGTGCTCAAGGTGGCAAGATGCATGTATCATACCGCCTCGATTGCATCAGCGGAATCTAGGGGTTTAGGTGACTCGCTCCCTCCTTAACCAGGAGGGAGTTGATGAGCCCTTGCAGGGTGGTGCTGAGGACTTTAATAGATTTTTCGCTGATAAAATCGCTGAGATCAGGACGGACCTTAACTCCTATTGGAATGCAGTGTTGGCTGACAATGAGTCAGTCGAGGTGACAGGGGTCCATCCTAATCCATCTGTATGGGGGGAGTTTGACCTGGTAACACCTGATGAAGTGGACAAGGCCATGGGAACTGTGAGCTCTGCCACCTGTTTGTTGGATCTGTGTCCCTCCTGGCTGGTCTCAGCCAGCAGGGAGGTGACACAGAGCTGGGTCCAGGAGATTATCAATGCTTCTTTGAGGAAGGGGTCCTTCCTGGCTCCCTACAAGGAGGCACTTGTGCGTCCCCTCTTCAAGAAGCCTTCCCTGGACCCAACTGTGCTTAATAACTATCGTCCGGTCTCTAACCTTCCCTTTATGGGGAAGGTTGTCGAGAAGGTGGTGTCGCTCCGGCTCCAACGGTCCTTGGAAGAAGCCGATTATCTAGGCCCTCATCAGTCAGGATTCAGGCCCGGCTACAGCATGGAAACCACTTTGGTCGCACTGATGGATGATCTCTGGCGGGCATGGGACCTATTTCCTGCCCAATTCATTTCTTTCACTTCTTTCATTATGTCAATATATCATTTCTACTTTAACAGATCAAAATAAATATAGATCATTATTATTCCATTATTTTGTGCGAAGAGTATCTTCCATTAAAAAAAAGACCAATACATTAATATTCTTCCCTAATCTAGATATTTTCTACCGCTGTTCTTAGTGTGATAATCTTCCCTAATCTATAAATTCCACTGCCAATCCCAGTGTAATTTTCTTCCCTAATCTGTATGTCTTCCCTAATTGTGTGTCACTGTCATATCAGTGCAATAATCTTCCCTATTCTAATTAAGTGCAGTGCCATAATCTTCCCTAATCTATATATTTTCCTAATCTACATATTATATTTAATTCTAAATATCGAACTCAGTGTGATAATCTTCCCTAATCTATTCATTTTGACTCTTCGTTGTTTCATCTGTCTTTCCTTATGATGCCTAACATAATTAGTGCTAGTTATTATCCCATATTAATCCTACTCCTGGTTTTATACCTCTCCTCCCTTTTCTTTTCCCCCTTTCTCTTATTTTATTTATCACCATAAATCAGATAAGCAATTTATAATTCAATCAATCAGAAGAAAAAAATAGAGAGAAGAGCAAAAAAGAAAAGAGAAAAAGAAAGTCATCCAAAAATAATCATAATCATTATCAAATATCTCATCTATATTATGCACAATAATCAGAGCTACTGTATTTTCAATTTTCTTATTTATAAACCATTAAATTTTCTCCTCTTGTACAATTATTCTATTTTACACTTTATATCACTTGCTTATATATTTGTATATATGTAGAGTATATGTATTTTCATTAGTAAACTCCCATAAGATTAAAATCTTAATAAATCCAATTCATTATGTATGTACTCGATTCTTTTTATAATGTATAACTTTGTGAGAGGAGAAAAGGAAAGTGCTGATATCTTTTAATACCTTCAAGATTTTCTTAAAAGTATTTAATTCTTAAAAGTATTTAATTTCAATTTATATTATTCAATGTGATTTCAGTCAAATCAGGCAGTCCAAATGTAATTTCAGTCGAATCAGTTCAAATTAGTTCAGTTCAGTTCAGACAATTTCATCTTGAACATTTTCTTCCTTCCATACATTAGCTAATCCATCTTCTCTTAGCAAAAAATTCTTTAAACATATAGCAAACTGCTATATTTCATCCGGCCACAGGATGTCGCTAGATGATCAATTTTCCAAATCTTCTCTGGATAGCTCTTTTATAGTTCCTTCCAATTTTTTAGTAACTTGTTTTTCCGTTATTACATTCCTCTTTGTTTATAAAAGAAAAGAAAAATAAAGATTCCACAACAAAAGTTTAGAATTCCAAATTCCAAAAGGCAAATTTCAAAGAAAACCAATTAGGTAGTTAGAAAGAATTGAATGATGGGCAATTCGCTACTTTTCAAAGTTTTCGATGAAATGCCACGTCGCACAGATAGCTGCCTTCTTCAATCTCAGGCCATTTTAGCTCCGTCCAGCAACCAAACACAGAAACAAAAGTCTAAAATCCCATTCAGACACTTTCTGCTTACCACCATAGATAGGAAATCCCTTTCCCCCCTATTTAAGTAACTCCTCCAACTCTCTTTCCAGATGGAATTGTTTGGCTACCATCCCGGCATTACGTTGTCTCTGCAGCTGTGTCGGTACAGGCATGGCTGCCTGTCCGACTTCACCACAGCTGGTCCGAGACAAGCCAGTTCGCCCAGCGGGGCATGCCGGCCCCTGCCAGGCTTCTGGCAGCATCCCATGCGTCACTCTCCCTAACAGGAGAGATCTGGTCTGGTCCAAAAGGACCAGAACTCCCGGGCAATGGGAACTCAGGGACATTTCCAGGAGAGAGGGAATAATCCCAGTGCTGCAGCCATGAGACCCAGCCCTCAATCAATAATTAAGTTTTTTATCCCAATTCCTTAACTTTGATGCTGATAAAAAAAACCTGGCAATACCTGAAACAGGTACATCATTTTGGGAACTATCATCATTTTTAGTGGTCTTATTTTAGCCATTCTCCTTAACCTTTTCTCTTTCCAACTCCTTATTAAAAATAATAGAATAAAATGAAAGTGTTTGTACTTACATTGTTTGAATTCATCTTCTGAGATCATGGAACATTATAATCCCTGAATTATATACTATTTACAACTAGCATTCCCTTCCATTATAAAGATTTTAATGACATCCAGAAAGTGTTGTGAGTGTCCCTTGTCAGCCTCAGGAAGTATCAGATTCTGAGGACAAGGAAACCGAGGTTTTACCTTACCCTGCTTTAAGAAGGTTGTCAGTAGGAGACAATGATTTAGAAGTTAGCATGGAAAGTAATTCATCTTCAGATAGTGGGGGGATAGCTGACAGCCTGTGAGTTAATCCTAGGTTCAAGAGATTCTCAAAATGAAGAGAAGAGATTTTTGGGAAAAAGTTTTGAATTTGCAGTTGTTAATTGTGCAAATAGGTGACACATCACTTCCTGCATTAAAGTGGAAAAGACGGTGCTTTCAGACAACCTGCGTATTTGAAATATGGCATGATTTATAGCCCTGGAAAGGTAAACTTTACTTGTAAGTAAACTTGTCATTTACTGTCATTTACAAGTAAGTTTGATAAACCATGGCAGACTGTGCTAATTTAGATTTATTAGAAAACCGAGTAGAGCCTTTTTAGCAACAATAAGAATCTTTGGCTTAGAGAGAGATTTATAGCTTTGCTTCTTCAGTTTTTGAGTTTGGAATGTGAATTACGTTGTAAAAAGTATTTCACCATGCATGATTTCACAACTCTGCTTGTAATTGTTTGCTACTGATATTCTGTGTAAGAGAGAATAAAGGATTTATTTGTTTGAATATCAAAGGCTTGGGAAAAGATTTGTGGATTGTCTTAATTGGACCAGAACAGAAATGACTACTATTGGTACTAAAATATTTTGCTTTTGATTCAATCAGCCCAAGCCAATCATTACAACTTCATAAATAAAGGTATATTACACTTGTCTAGATAAACAATTTGGCAATAATTCCATATCAATTGTTGGAATTCTCATCAGAAACTGGCCCGGCCTGCCAACGCTGTGACTGATTAATGTGGCAACTGACTGTATGATCATTCCCAAGAATAACCTTGTATGACAAGGGGCCCATTACCTTAGTTACCCTAGCTGCCACCCAAGGTGCCCCATTCCCATAGTTTCTGTAAGTTCACCTGAAAATTCTTGGGGAGGGGTTGTGTGAAGTTAGTCAAGCTTCGCCATTGGCCCCACTTCAGACCTGTTGCTGAACTGGGAATTGCATGTTGGTACAGGATAAAGTTTGCTAGATGATCATTCTAGTCGCCAATTGTCATCCACCTGAACACCTCCTTTGTGGTCCTGACTATTCATCTGACCTGACCATTAGTTGTGTGGAATGGAGTAGATGTTACATGCTGGATCATGTTGGCATTGCAGAATGAATGAAACTCTTCTGTCGTGAATTGTGCCCCACTGTCAAACATGATTACATCTGGCAAACCATGTGTCATGAACATCTAGTGAAGCTCTTGAATGACCCTGGTCTTTGTCATTGATGGGACCGATGCCACTTCCCAACCACTTGTAATAACTGTCCACGACTACTGTATCAGGAATCTGCCTCTACAAAGTCACTGTGCACATGAGACCATGGGGTGTGCGTGGTCTCTGAGAGGTGGGCTACTGCCCGGATGGAGGGAATGCAGTGGGATAGCGAAAATGGAGCTCCATCCCAGAACTCCATCTAGAGACTCTCTAGATTTGCATGCAAAATAAAGAAGGTTCTGTCATTAGAATTGGGGTGATCTATAGGCCTCCAGGGCAATCCGAGGAATATGACAACAACATGGTGGATGAAATTACCCAAATGGCAGTAAAGGGAGATATTGTGGTTATGGGTGATTTCAACATGCCTGATGTTGACTGGAATATCCCCAGTGCCCTTACATGCAAAAGTAAGAATATAGTAGAGGCCTTTACAGGAGCAGCTCTGGCACAGCTGGTTAAGACACCAACTAGAGGGGAGAATATTCTAGATTTAGTTTTTACGAATGGGAATTGGGTTTCAGATGTCAAGGTGGGAGAAAATTTAGGATGCAGTGACCATCTATGTTTGTGGTTTGATGTAAAAACTAATTGTGAGCAATCCTATAATGCAACCAAAGTATTGGATTTCAGAAAAACAAATTTTAATGCAATGGGGGAATATTTAGAAAATGAATTAAAGGGGAGGGATAAAATGGCAGGAGCGAGCACCCAGTGGACTGTATTAAAAAAGGCCATCTTAAAAGCCACTGGACTGTATGTAAGACAAATAACTAAAGGTAAAAGGAAGAAGAAACCGCTATGGTTTAGCAATGATGTAAGGGCTATAGTCAATGAAAAAAAGGCTGCCTATAGGAGGTATAAAGAGTCTGGAAGTATAGCTGATAGGGAGGTGTATAAAATGAGACAGAAGGAGGCGAAAAAGATAATATATGCTGCTAAAGCCTCAAAAGAGGAAGAAATTGCCAAATCTGTAAAGAAGGGGGATAAAACCTTCTTCAGATATATTAGTGATAAGAAGAAGAAAAACTGCGGCATCACGAAACTTAGTACCGGGAATAATACATGCATTAATGGGAATAAGGAGATCGCTGACCATTTCAATAGCTACTTCTGTTCAGTTTTCTCAAAAGACACAGTACAAAATAATACTATAGAGGGATATAGCATTGCTTCCAGCTGTACGGATTCAGCTCCAGTGATCTTAGAAGCTGATGTCTTAGAAGAACTTGAACGATTAAAGATAAATAAGGCAATGGGTCCAGATGGCATCCACCCCAGAGTTCTTAAAGAACTCAGATCTGTCATTACTACCCCCCTGACTGATTTGTTTAACCAATCCTTGTTAACAGGAGAAGTTCCTGAGGATTGGAGAATGGCCAGTGTTGTGCCTATTCACAAGAAGGGCAGTAGAGAAGAAGCTGGTAACTACAGGCCAGTTAGCTTGACATCAGTTGTAGTTAAAATGATGGAGACTCTACTCAAAAAGAGGATAAATCAGCACCTAAAAAACAATAACTTATTGGACCCAAATCAGCATGGCTTTACTGAAGGCAAATCATGTCAGACTAATCTCATTGATTTCTTTGACTATGTCACAAAGGTGTTGGATGAAGGTGGTGCCGTAGATATTGCCTACCTGGACTTCAGCAAAGCCTTTGATATGGTTCCACATAAAGAGCTGATAGATAAATTAGTGAAGATTGGACTTAATCCCTGGATAGTTCAATGGATTTGCAGCTGGCTGAAGCATAGACATCAGAGAGTTATTGTTAATGGCGAGTATTCTGAGCAGAGTCAGGTTACAAGCGGTGTGCCACAAGGGTCTGTTCTGGGTCCTATTCTTTTTAATATGTTTGTGAGTGACATAGGGGAAGGTTTGGTAGGGAAAGTTTGCCTATTTGCCGATGACTCTAAAGTGTGCAATAGGGTTGATATTCCTGGAGGGGTCTGTAATATGGTAAATGATTTAGCTTTACTAGATAAATGGTCAAAGCAATGGAAACTGCAGTTTAATGTTTCCAAATGTAAAATAATGCACTTGGGGAAAAGGAATCCTCAATCTGAGTATTGTATTGGCAGTTCTGTGTTAGCAAATACTTCAAAAGAAAAGGATTTAGGGGTAGTGATTTCTGACAGTCTCAAAATGGGTGAACAGTGCAGTCAGGCGGTAGGGAAAGCAAGTAGGATGCTTGGCTGCATAGCTAGAGGTATAACAAGCAGGAAGAGGGAGATTATGATCCCGCTATATAGAATGCTGGTGAGACCACATTTGGAATACAGTGGAACCCCGACATAAGAGCTGCTCTACTTAAGAGCAACTCGAGATAAGAGCTGGGAGGGGAGAGATATTTTTGTTCTACTTACAAGCCCAAATTCGAGATACAAGCGCCAAGGAGCTGTCTCCTGAAGCCAAACGCTAACTTCCGCGTTCGGCTTCAGGAGACAGCTGCGAAGCGGCGCGCGTGTTTTAAAAGGTTGCAGCCGGCCTGGGGGGCTCGGGGGGGTGCTTGCAGCTTTCTTTCTTGCTCTTTTTCTTTCTCTCTTTTACCTTCCCTTCCTCTATTTCTTCTTTTCTTTCTCCTTCCCACCTTCTTCCCTCCCTCCCTCCCTTCACTCATTCCTCTCTTACTCTCCCCTTTCATAAGTTTCCTTGCTTCCTTCCTCTGTTCCTGTCCCTTCCCCCTTTCTTTCTTTCTTTCTTGCTTTCTTTCTTGCTCTTTTTCTTTCTCTCTTTTACCTTCCCTTCCTCTATTCTTTTCTTTCTCCTTCCCACCTTCTTCCCTCCCTCCCTCCCTTCACTCATTCCTCTCTTACTCTCCCCTTTCATAAGTTTCCTTGCTTCCTTCCTCTGTTCCTGTCCCTTCCCTCTTTCCTTCCTTCCTTCCCACCCTCCATCCATTCATTCACCCATTCCTCTCTTGATCGCTTAAAGCCGGTCCCTGGTGCAAAAAGGGTTGGGGACCTCTGTCCTACAGGATTGGGTGGCAGAGAAGTTGAACATATGTAAATTTAAAAGTTTAAGAAAGTTTACAAGTTAAGTGAAAGAAACTTCATTATTCATTTATATGTACATGTACATTTCTTCATTAAAAACATGTCTTTCTGCATAATTTAGACTAACTTTGTGAGTTTTTTGAGGGCTGGAACCAATTAAAATTATTTACATTAATTCCTATGGGGAAAAGTCGTTCGAGATAAGAGCTGCTCGACTTAAGAGCCCAGGTCCGGAACGAATTAAACTCGTATCTCGAGGTACCACTGTACTGTATTCAGTTCTGGAGACCTCACCTACAAAAAGATATTGACAAAATTGAACGGGTCCAAAGACGGGCTACAAGAATGGTGGAAGGTCTTAAGCATAAAACGTATCAGGAAAGACTTAATGAACTCAATCTGTATAGTCTGGAGGACAGAAGGAAAAGGGGGGACATGATCGAAACATTTAAATATATTAAAGGGTTAAATAAGGTTCAGGAGGGAAGTGTTTTTAATAGGAAAGTGAACACAAGAACAAGGGGACACAATCTGAAGTTAGTTGGGGGAAAGATCAAAAGCAACATGAGAAAATATTATTTTACTGAAAGAGTAGTAGATTCTTGGAACAAACTTCCAGCAGACGTGGTATATAAATCCACAGTAACTGAATTTAAACATGCCTGGGATAAACATATATCCATCCTAAGATAAAATACAGAAAATAGTATAAGGGCAGACTAGATGGACCATGAGGTCTTTTTCTGCCGTCAGACTTCTATGTTTCTATGAACACCCAATTTGCACTGAAAGATGTTGAAAGAAAATGCATAAGCCATGCCCACAGTGTGGTAGTAAAAATTTTGCTAGCCCTTCACTGGGTGCACCGGTGCTTGTAGCATCTCCAATCGGATTTCTTGGCAGAACTGGCAACTCCTTACTTGATTCTCAGTGTCTTTGTCCAGGCCTGGCTACCATAAGTTCTTCATCCAAATAATTCCTGGGTGGTCCTCATGTAGGAAATCCAGCACTTTGGAGCGGGTGGGTGGAATGATGACCCTACTGTCCCACAGCACACATCCCTTTTGGGACAACAGTTCATTTTTTTTGAGAAGTGTAGTGCTGGAACTCAGGGCCTGGCTAGGCCTCTGGCCATCCGATTAACACTCAGTTGAGAACTAACAGCCAGTTGAGAACTAAGCATTCTGTCTGTGGTGGTTTCAGCTGCAATGTCCTCTGCATGTAGGAGTGCTTCTGGTAGGTCCTGGATCGCCAGAATGCTACAAGCTGGGACTGGATCCAGATCAGTCAGCGTTAGAGGCAGTTGGCTGACAGTGTTGACAGGGCCTATTTTCTTGCCCAGCTTGTGGACTAGCCAGTATGCAGCCATGAAAATGGACCATTGTAGCATTCATGCTGACAGGATCTGGGGTGTCTATTTGCCAGCTGTGAAGAGACAAATGAGAGGTTTGTGGTCTGTAAAGATGATGAAGTTTCATCTATATAAGAACTTCTTAATGCCAGTCATTCAGGTGAGGGCTTCTTTGTCTATCTGCGCATAGTTCCTTTCATCTGATGATAATGTTCTAGAATAGTATGTGATGGAGCCTCTCTACCATCTGGCATCCTGTGGCTTATTACTGCCCCAATGTCATATGGCGAAGTGTCACAGGCTATTGTTACTAGTAGGGTTTTGTTGACATGAGCCAAGACAGATTCCAAGCATACAGCTATTTTATCGCCTTGAATGTTTTATCTTGACTGCTCAGCCAGATCCAAGGTGCTTTTTTGTCTAGTAGGCAGTGTAGTGGTTCTTGCAGAACAGCTTTATGCAATAAGAAGGAGTAAAAATTGATCAAGCCTAGGAATGGTTGAAGCTCTCCCTTGGATTCTGGTATGGGATTTAGTATTGGTGAATTGTATTTAGCTTTTCTTCAAATGGGTGGATTCCAGCAGCAGAAACCCAGGAATTATGTGGATTCCATGCTGATCTGACACTTTTTGTTCTTGAGTTTTAGGCCTGCATTGTGGAAACATCAGAGTACTGTGCGGAGACATTCCACCAGGACTGCTGCTGATTCCCGCTGTTAAGGATGTAAGCAAAGTATGGGCAGACGCCGGTAATATTCTTCAGTGTCTGACTTAGGCAAGGTCTGACTTAATGAAGATTTAGCCTCCCTGGAGCAAGGCATGAATGTGGCTTACCAATGGTATAGGATAAGCATGCTGCTGTAATGCCTGGTTATGGAGCACTTGTAGTTTACGCAGATGTGAATATCTCTGTTAAGCTTAACTGGGGTCACTATGGGAATCCCACTGGCTACAGTCGATAGGTTGGAACACTCCGTGCTGTACCAGCTTGTCTACTTCCACATCAATTTTAGGCTTTGATACAAAGGGGACCCTGCATGGTTTTAATCGGATTGGAATTACTGCTGGATCGAAGTTGAGTGAAATGGGTGCCCCCTTGTATAGTCCCAGCTTAGTGCTGAAAACCTCAATGCATTGTCGACATACTGCTTCTATTTCAGCTAAGAGCCTCAGTGGTGCAGTGGTTAGAGTGCAGTACTGCAAGCTACGTCTGCTGATCACTGGCTGCCGTCAGTTTGGCACATCAAATCTCAGTAGGCTCAAGGTTGACGCAGCCTTCCATCCTTCCAAAGTTGGTAAAATGAGGACCCATATTGTTGTGGGTAATATACTTACTCTCTGTAAACCACTTAGAGAGGATTGTAAAGCACTGTGAAGCAGTATTTAAGTCTTAATGCTATTGCTGTTTGGGTTCAATGGATGTCCATTACCCTGATGCCCAGGGCCTCGAACCAGTCCAGGCCCATGGGGCTGGTGTTTGGCCCTTCTAAGACCACTATGTTGAAGGTCCCCTCAAACTCACTGAATTGTACTCTAACGTTAGCTTCACCTCTTACAGGAGCACGTCAATTCTTGAAGTCCATTGGCACTAAGCTTGATGGTTTGAGTGAAACCCACTATCAGCTAGGTTTGCAAATGTGGTCAAACATAGTGGAGGAGATAATAGACAGGGCCAATGCTCCATGGAGTACTGGAGTCCTTGAAGTTTTAGTTGGAGTCTTGTCTTTTCTTTGATAAATGTTGGGCTCCTGTGCATTGGATGCTATACCTTCCCAAGCAGTATTCAATTCTGTTGAATAGGGCCTTTCCCCCTTGTTGCTGTGTTGCAGGTTTTGTTTTCCGCTGATGACCTCTGCAAACTCTGGCAATTTGCCCTTGCTTTCCACAGGCATAGCATAATGCTCTATAGAATCTGCAGTTTGCTCTTTTATTTATTTATTTATTTATTTATAATTTATTTAATTATTTATTTATTTAATTATTTATTGGATTTGTATGCCGCCCCTCTCCGGAGACTCGGGGCGGCTAACAGCAATAATAAGACAGCATATAATAATAATCCAATACTAAAAACAATTAAAAACCCATTATTATAAAAACCAAACATACAGACAGACATACCATGCATAAAATTGTAAAGGCCTAGGGGGAAAGAGTATCTCAATTCCCCCATGCCTAGCGGCAGAGGTGGATTTTAAGTATGTTACGAAAGGCAAGTAGGGTGGGGGCAATTCTAATCTCTGGGGGAGTTGGTTCCAGAGGGCTGGGGCCGCCACAGAGAAGGCTCTTCCCCTGGGTCCTGCCAAGCACCATTGTTTAGTTGACGGGACCCGGAGAAGACCCACTCTGTGGGACCTAACTGGTCGCTGGGATTTGTGCAGCAGAAGGCGGTCCCTGAGATAATCTAGTCCGGTGCCATGAAGGGCTTTATAGGTCATAACCAACACTGAATTGTGACCGGAAACTGATCGGCAACCAATGCAGACTGCAGAGTGTTGGTGTAACATGGGCATATTTGGGAAAGCCCATGATTGCTCTCACAGCTGCATTCTGCACGATCTGAAGTTTCCAAACACTTTTCAAAGGTAGCCCCATGTAGAGAGCATTACAGTAGTCGAGTCTCGAGGTGATGAGGGCATGAGTGACTGTGAGCAGTGACTCCCGGTCCAAATAGGATCGCAACTGGTGCACCAGGCGAACCTGGGCGAACGCCTCCCTCACCACAGCTGAAAGATGTTTCTCTAATGTGAGCGGTGGATCGAGGAGGACGCCCAAGTTGCGAACCCTCTCTGAGGGGGTCAATTATTCTCCCCCCAGGGTAATGGACGGACAGATGGAATTGTCCTTGGGAGGCAAGACCCACAGCCACTCTGTCTTGTCTGGGTTGAGTTTGAGTTTGTTGACACCCATCCAGGCCCCAACAGCCTCCAGGCACCGGCACATCACTTCCACTACTTCGTTGACTGGACATGGGGTGGAGATGTATAATTGGGTATCACCGGCATATTGATGATACTTCACCCCATGCCCTTGGATGATCTCACCCACTTTATGCTTGCACAGCTCTGTAGGGGAGTTGCTTGCTCTGTGGAGCGTGGCCTTCTGGGTCTCTCCGCAAGCGATCAATTTCTTTGCTCTCCTTGAACTCCTCCAAGCCTTCTGCAGTCTCTTGGTAGATCACTGGAGGGATGGTGTGTATTTTTGGTGACTGGAAAGCCTTCATACCCCTCTAGCAGCCTCATCTGACATGACTTCCCTCAATGGCTCTTGGAAAGTCAATTTCTCCATGTTGAATAGCGCTGCTGTAATTCACTATTATGCAGGCCACAAACAAACCTGTCTCTGAGACGGTCTTCCAGATCAGGAAACTCACATTGGCACAAAGTTTGGTGAAGGATTGCCACAAACACTGCTGCAGATTCCTTGGATTTCTATTTACATTGCTCGAATGCATGATGCCAGGCGATGACCCAGAGTTCAAGCTCAAAATGTTCCCTTAATTTATTCTTGAGGTTTGTGTAGACTACTGTCTCTATGCTTGCCGGTGCTATCAAATTTTCAGCAATATCAAACGTGGCTTGTTCACAGACACATAGGGCTTCCGCCTTCAGGCCTTCATCCGTGACCTAGTTAGCCTGGAGATAGTCATTTAATCAGGAAATGTATGAGCTCCACTGTTCCAGGCAAGTAATATTGAACTCATTGAATCTTCCCAGTTTAACAATTTTGGGAATGCCCCTGTAGCACTGGTTAATGCCTGTACTGCTGCGATTGGAGCTGGGCTGCAGTTAGGAGTCCTGGGTAAGGATCCCTCAGGTATGTCTGTGCCTCCAGTGTGTCTGACTGGCAGGCAAGGTAGAAAGCATGGTCACACCAGGGCTCTTTACTGGTCTGACACCCAGTGATTTTAGCATAGCTTACTAGTAAACAGTGGTGGAAACTAATCCTGCCGGAACTCATTATCCAGCTTGTCACTCAGTGATTTCAGTCTCTTAGAACAGTTCTTTATTCTTCAGCATTCCATCCTCGTCTCCACTGTTGTGTAGTGGGTTACAGTAGGCAAAAAACAAACCAGTGTTGCTACAACAGCAGAATGAATACTTGTAACTGAGGAACAGCAGACAATGCCTATAATTTATACCTTGGGCCCAGAGGACCTTAACCAATCATAATACAGTGGTACCTCGGTTAACAACCTCAATCCGTTCCGGAAGGTTGGTTGTTAACCGAAATTGTTGTTATCCAAAACAATTTTCCCCATAGGAAATAATGGAAATGGATTTAATTGGTTCCCAGCCTTTATTTCTTATGGGGAAAATTGAAAAAAAAATTCTCCCCCCACACAATCCATTGTCCCTCACTCCCACCCACCCCTCTCCTTACCTCTTTACCCTTCCCCCCATACCCATTGTCCCCCCCTCCCCCCCTCCTTACTTCTTTACCTCTTGCCTCTCTGCCTTCGTCCTCTCGCCAGGGGAGCAGCAAAGCATCGCTTTGGCTATGACGAGGCAAGCGCTGAGTTTGCTGGACCCGGTGGTGGCTTCTCTTTGAGGACACCGGCAGTGGCAGTGGCTTCTTTTTGGTGACAGCGGCGGTGGCGGGGGCCCAGGGGCCTGGGCATGGATGTGATGTTCCCAGCATTGCTGTTCCTTGAAAGGAAGCTGCCACCACCAGCTGGTGGGGGCATTGGCGGTGGCTTCGGCAGCTTCCTTTTGAGGAACAACAGACCCAGGAAAGATCACGTCCATGCCCAGGCCCCCGCTGTCCCTGAAAAGAAGCAGCAGCTGCCGCCAGTGTCCTCAAAGAGAAGCCGCCGCTGAGACCAGCAAACTCAGCACTTGCCTCGTCATAGCTGAAGCGATGCCAACATCATGGTCAGCTGGTCCACTATCCATGGTAAGGGGTAAAGAGGTAAGGAGAGGGAGGTGGGAGTGACGGACAATGGGTGTAACATTTCGAATAATAACCAAAAATTTCTGTTTGGTATTCAAATTTTTGTTCGGTATCCGAAGCAAATTTTTGCGAAATTTTTGGTTATTATCCAAAAAGTATGCTAACCAAGGCATTCGTTAACCAAGGTACCACTGTACTTGAAAAGGCCCACCCTAATATGAATGTTCTAAGTTGCCCTCTAAAACAGTTGGAGTTAACAGTTAGGGTCATCTTTATTTAATACAACTATATATATTCAACACATAACAATCTTGATTTTAAACTTTATTAGCTTGCCATAAGCCCATCTACTAGTCATTAGAAACTGTGTCATGCTATTCTGCTGTTGAAGGCCTTATTTGTGAATACTTATTAAAATTTACAGAGTGGCAGAGGTTTTTTTGCTTGATCCATGAACTGAACTCAATCTTCCTTCCTTCATCAAAAAAAAAAATAAAAATAGAACCTAGCATTCTACTGTATCTCTCCACTATTGTCCTTTATTGTGAAAATTCAAAAATGTTTGTATAAATTTAGAATTCAGGAAACTATTAAAAGTACATTCGGCTAAAATCCTAAGGTAACATTTACATTCCATACACAGTTGATGCATCGTCATTTGGTTTTTATTGTTATAGGTTAACGTTCTTTTAAATTAAAATAATCCCTTTTGGGTTGCTTGTCTGCTTAACTCTGGCAGGAAGACAAATTATTTTTACAGTATCAGACATGTGATTTCCTGTCTGTGTTTAACTCTGAACAGAACATCATGGCCAGCTGGTCCGCTGTTCCCCAAATAACTAGTTACAGCTTAGAGAAATTAGTGACAGGTTCTTCAGCTGCACAAATGAAATCAAAGTCCTGGTGCATTGAATTATTTTATCTTTATTTCCCTTAATTTGCTATCAGTTGAAAATGTCCAGCTGTTGAAGATATATTAAAACCCTAATTTATATAGAAACAGCCAAAATATGTATTTACTTGGGACTAAAGAAAAAAATTATGACTCCAACAGCAAGATCTAATTTTAAAGAGGCTAGACACTAGCTTCTAATCAAATAGTTTTTGAATACAGACAATTTAGTTTAAATAACTGTCATCCTTAATATTTTGGAAGTCAGCTTTGCTGTAGTTGGTATCTAAAGGCTTATTTCTCCCCATTTAAATACGATTGGTCAGTAATGCCAATTATTGATAGCCTCCAATCCTCATTTAAAACTACTTAAAACTGATACAATGTAGCCCTGATCTCATGTGAATTTGTATTTTTCATCTAGCAAACATCAGGGTAGGTGAAGAAACAATGAGTTTGTAACTAATCAAATTGATCAAACTGATTTTGAAAAGCCAAAATTTTGAATCGTTTTTTGATTCAAAAATTTGGCTCTCAGAGAGAGTCACTTGCATAATCACTTGAGGCAGGGTTGATCTTTGTGATGCTTACAGGGACTGAATTTGAAAATGAGAGGCATATGATAGTTAGGTTATGGATTTTATTTGCCAAATAGGAAATGCTGGCAGGCACAAACTAGAACTTTGTGGTGGGATGTACCCACACTTTAGACCAAAGCCAAGCTTTTCAAGATCAAACTGACAGCATTTATATATCTTAAATCAGGAGTGTGAAAGTGGCGGCCACTGGCTCTATGCATCATTTATTTATTATTTATTTATTTATTGGATTTGTATGCCGCCCCTCTCCAGAGACTCGGGGCGGCTAACAGCGACAATAAAGCAGTGTACAATAGTAATTTGGTATTGATGATTAAAAATCAATTAATATAAAAACCAAACATACATACATACACACCATGCATAGAATTGTAAAGGCCTAGGGGGAAAGAGGATCTCAATTCCCCCATGCCTGGCGGCAGAGGTGGGTTTTAAGTTGTTTACGAAAGGCAAGGAGGGTGGGGGCAGTTCTAATCCTAATCTAATGCATGGACAATGTCTGCCCCAGCTCTGTGAAGGGAAAAATGTCATGAAACATCACATAATGGTAACATGACTTGAGTTTGACACCTTTGTTTTAAATAGATTACACAATTTATCTTTTTATCTTTCTGGAACTACTCATAATTTATCTTGATAATCCTTAGATTCTAGTAATTTAAAAATAGCTCCATTTATCTAAGCCATGCATTATATTTTTTACATATTTCTAATCCCAAACCCTAAATATATGGTAACTTTTTTCTTATGACTATTATATAGTCTCCCTGAAATATTTTCATTATTATTTTCTGAATTCTTTCATTTTAACTTTATATTTTGGTGTTGTGTACCCAATAATCTGTCACCCTATACTGTGCAGTCATGTATAGGATTAAACTACTGTTGATTTTCAATTATTTCCACAATAATCCTCAAACAGAAATACACTTCTTTGATTGCACTCAAAATTTTCACTTCATTTTGTAGAAAAAAATCATAAATCTGATCAACACTGACAATCCAGGTTCTTATGTTATATATGTTGCATAATATTTTTATTTATTTGTTTCAATATTCATTAGTAAGTTTACTTATTTTGAAATTAGGGTAATAACATAAACTTAAATATGAGGATAGAGTTTTGGATTATCTTAGTTTTTCAACATAAAGAATAATATGGACACAATCATTTGTGATTTTTAATGTACTTTCTTAATTGTCTCAGTCAGAGGAAAATAAAGCATGTGTGTTTTCTGAATGTCTACTGTTTGATTGTATATTGATTTTTCACAGATACGTTATTTTTTTGAAAAAGATTTTTATATATGGTGCTGAATGCTAGTGCAATTGCCTAAACATAATTGACCAAATTGAGCCAATTAATTACCATATTTTTCAGAGTATAAGACTCACCTTTTTCCTCCATCAAAGAGGCTAAAAATTTGGGTGCATCTTATGCTCTGATTGTAACTTTTTGGGAAGCTTTTTTTTCAGCCCTAACTAACTGCTAATAATCTTCCCAACTCTTATCTTGCAAGTTCTTTCATTGTTGCTCTCTGCAAAGAATGTTTTCCAAGTCATAAGTCTGTGCAATTTTTTTTTCATTGCTCTACTTGCTCCAAATGTTTCTTCCCCGCCCTAATGAGGTGCTAACGATGTTCCCAACTCTTACCAGCTTGCACCTCTTTCATTGTTAGTCTCTCTGAATAAGGTTTTTTTAAAGCCCTAACCAGGGGATAAAGTAATGTGCTGAAGCTGACCAGACTAAGAATGCTAGCCAGATGAATATCTGGTAGGCAGATTTTCCCCTTCTATTTTCTTCCCCCAAAACTAAGGTGCATTTTATACTCTGGTGTGTCTTATACTCTGAAAAATTTGGTAATGAAGACTCTGTTAATAAATTTGCTATAATTTAAAACAATGTACAGTGTTCCCTCGATTTTCACGTGTTCGAACTTCACGAAAAGTCTATACCACGGTTTTTCAAAAATATTAATTAAAAAATACTTCACGGGTTTTCCCCCTATACCACGGTTTTTCCCACCCGATGACGTCATATGTCATCACCAAACTTTCATCTGCTTTTAATAAATATTTTTTTTAATAAACTTTAATAAATAAAAATGGTGAGTAATAATCTAAATGGTTGCTAAGGGAATGGAAAATTGCAATTTAGGGGTTTAAAGTGTTATGGGAAGACGTGTGATACAGTTCATAGCCAAAAATAGTGTATTTACTTCCGCATCTCTACTTCGCGGAAATTCGACTTTCGCGGGCGGTCTCGGAACTCATCCCCTGCAAAAAGCAAGGGAACACTGTACTTCATTTCCACAATAGCATAATATTTTCTTTATTAGTTAATATAAACTTTTGAAACAGCAATTGTGAACTCATTTAAGGCTTAAAAGCTTAAAATGTTACAGATAGAAACATTTCAAAAACAAAGAGTAAAAGGAAAGGAATTTTAAAAATTTCCTGTGCAGTGGCTTATATGGTTTTAGAGGTCAGCTTTAGATTTCAGTTTAGACTGTCCAAATAAATATTAATAAGAAAAGAAAAAATATATGTTCAGATGAAAACAATACACGCACATTGCTATGCTTAGCAATTAATAATAGAATAATGTAGAATGGAAAATATATGAGGGCTTAATAGGAACATAGTGAAATGAACACTTATTAAGAAATGAGTAAACTTTGAGAGATTCCAGGTGAGGAATGGCATCTTCAAACAATTAGAGGCAATGAACTCACAACTGAAGCACTAGCAGATAGATGTTATCCTTATAAAAGATCATTTGGGCTCTGGATTGCTACACTTCACAATGAGACTTCAGAATTGCAGTTTCCCACGGATTAATACATTTTATCTGCTTAATATTTAAATCTTATTTCTAAGTATGGGTATAAGCGTTGTGTTGGTTTTTAGTCTTTAAAAATATTTTAGAGCTTGAAGGAGTATAAATGTAAGATTTATAGTAACTTAAACTTGTAGGTGTAAGTGGAAAAATCATGCTTTGCAGCTCTGATATATTCACTAAGGCTGCTTGGATTTTCAGAGGCTTTTTATTGTTGTACGAAGGCTCAAATAAAGTGTGCTTTAGAATAGACCAGGGTGAATTCTGATTTTTTTTCACTGCCAGTTTACTCCTTGATGCACCATGCGTGTTTAGCATTCATGTGCAGTGCTAAAAAAACAGTTTCTGCTCAGGTGCTGAAGCAAAAAAACAAGATGAGAGATGATAATTCTAAAAACCCAACAGACAAGTATTTTCAAATCTTGTGATACCATGACCATCTAGCTCTGATAAATGAATGTGCTTTCACCTCTGCTCTATGAATAAATCTAATAATTTCATTGGAGCTAGAATAAATACATATATGCCACTTACTTTTAATAATTTAACTTACATCAAATAAAATAGAATCATAATCCTTCAAGTAGGAACTATATGGATATATTGCACTGTAGTGCCTGCAGAGAAGACAATTCCAGCTATCTAATGATCAGCGACAATGAATAGCCAATATCTGATAATAATCACATCACAGTCAATAGTAAGGAAATAGAAATACAAAGTATTGTTTCTGGCACAAAATTTATTCATAACCTTGGTTTTTTATTCCATGCAATTGTGGGCAATTCTTGGAGACTGTCAGGATTAGTCCCTGCAGTTTTCTTAGCAAGATTTTTCAGAAGTTGTTTGCCTTTGCTGCTTTCCTACAGCTGAGAGAAAGTGACTGACCGAAGGTCACCCAGTTGTCTTTGTGTCAAAGTAAAATTAGAACTAATAGCCTTCTGATTTCCAGCTTGATGCCTTAATTATCATATCAAATAAATTTCTTTGTAAACTGAATGCTATTCAAAAGTCCAAGCCTGGTTTTGATGGCTCCTGTAAATTGGACTCCTATACTGTTCTAGCCCGTGCGTTCTGAAACCCTGATTAGACCCATAGACTACATACTAGATAGCATTATAGTTTAACTTATAAACCTACTCAATTGCTTAAATAATTTCAGACACTTAACTTTGTACTCTCTTTGCTTGCAAATTCAAATTGCTTCCTATTCTAGCTCTCACTTTCTATAAGTTCTCCTTTTAAAGTGACAGTTGAGGTTTTAAGTACATTTTTAAAGCAGTACATTGAGATAAATATGTACTGCATAAATAGTAGATGTGTAAACTCAGTGTGTTCTTCCATGTCAATGATCCATTGCTAAACGGGAAAGGAAAAAGACTGCTGTTAGCAAGAAAACTGTTTTGTTTTGAACGCTAAGGGGTGTCTGAAATTGTGTATCAGAATTGGACAGCAAGCAATCCTGAGAAATATGCAATAGATTAAGTATGGAGACCAATCTGCTGCTTGATAAATGGAGAGCTACCAGGCAGATTTATTTATTTATTATTTTATTTATTTATTATTTTATTTATTTATTAGATTTGTATGCCGCCCCTCTCCAAAGATTCTGAGTGGCTCAGAACAATAAAACAATACAAATCCAATTGATTAAAACAATTCAAAAACCCTTAATATATAAAGGAATCATACATCTCATATAAACCATACATAAAACAGAAACAGTCCAGGGGAATCAATTTCCCCATGGCTGATGACAGAGGAGGGGTTTTAAGGAGTTTACAAAAGGCAAGGAGGGTGAGGGCAATCCTAATCTCTGGTGGGAGTTCATTCCAGAGGGTCGGGGCCACCACGGAGAAGACTTCCCCTGGGTCCCACCAGACGGCATTGTTTCGTGGACGGAACCTGGAGAAGGCCAACTCTGTGGGAACTAATTGGTTGCTGGGATTCGTGCAGCAGAAGGCGATCCCGGAGATACTCTGGTCCGATGCCATGAAGGGCTTTAGAGGTCATAACCAACACTTTGAATTGTGACTGGAAACTGATCGGCAACCAATGCAGACTGCGGAGTGTTGGTGTAACATGGGCATACCTAGGGTCATCAAAGGATGTAAAGAAGACCCTTTAACCAAGGGTGTTACATGCGACTATCACACTTACCAATAAATATGCTTAAGATTGAATTCTGCTTAATTCAGCAGAATTTTCAACAGGACATAAAATGTTGCATTGTAAATGCAAAGATTAAGGCAGTGGAATGTTCAATATAATCATAAAAGTGCATTGCAGAACAATCTGTTCTTTTAATGTTGAAATCCAGGATGTGGTTTTATTCTGTCTTAATATGTTTTCTTGGAGAATTATTCTACAAGTTACCAACTATGTAGAAGGGACATTTATTATTAAATTTATTTAATATTTATTAAAAGATCCGGGGTGGCACAGCAGGTAGAGTGCTGTACTGCAGGCCATTGATGCTGACTTGTAGATCTGGAGGTCAGCGGTTCAAATCTCATCACCGGCTCAAGGTTGACTCAGGCTTCCATCCTTCCGAGGTGGGTAAAATGAGGACCCGGATTGTGGGGGCAATAGCCTAGCTCTGTTAAAAAAGTGCTATTGCTAACATGTTGTAAGCCGCCCTGAGTTTAAGGAGAGGGGCGGCATAAAAATCGAATAAATAAATAAATAAATAAATGATTGCTCTCGCAGCTGCATTCTGCACGATCTGAAGTTTCCGAACACTCTTCAGAGGTAGCCCCATGTAGAGAGCATTACAGTAGTCAAACCTTGAGGTGATGAGGCATGAGTGACTGTGAGTTGTGACTCCCGGTCCAGTTAGGGCCGCAACTGGTGCACCAGGCGAACCTGGGCAAACGCCCTCCTCGTCACAGATGAAAGGCGGTTCTCTAATGTGATCTGTGGATCGAGGAGGACGCCCAAGTTGCGGACCCTCTCTGAGGGGGTCAATAGTTCCCCCCAGGGTAATGGATGGACAGATGGAATTGTCCTTGGGAGGCAAGACCCACAGCCACTCCATCTTGTCTGGGTTGAGTTTGAATCTGGTGACACCCATCCAGACCCTAACAGCCTCCAGGCACTGGCACACCACTTCCATTGCTTCATTGAAAGGACATGGGGTGGAGATGTACACCTGGGTATCATCAGCATACTGATGATACCTCACCCCATGCCCCTGGATGATCTCACCCAGCGGTTTCATGTAGACATTAAATAGCAGGGGGGAAAGGACTGACTCCTGTGGCAGCCCACAAAGGAGAGACCTAGAGGTCAACCTTTGACCCTCCATTAACACCGACTGCGACCGACCAGAGAGGTAGGAGGAAAACCACTGAAAGACAGTACCTCACATTCCCAACCCCTCCAGCCGGTGCAGAAGGATACCATGGTTGACGGTATCGAAAGCCGCTGAGAGGTCAAGAAGCACCAGGACAGAGGATAAATCCCTGTCCTGGGCTCGCCAGAGATCATCCATCAACACGACCAATGAAACCAAACTGTTGAGTGCCTAGATAATCGGCTTCTTCCAAGGACTGTTGGAGCTGGAGCGCCACCACCTTCTCAACAACCTTCCCCACAAAGGGAAGGTTGGAGACCGGACGATAGTTGTTGAGAATGGCTCGGTCCAGGGAAGGCTTCTTGAGGAGGGGGTGCACAAGTGCCTCCTTGTAGGGAGCCGGAAAGGACACCCTCCCCAAAGAAGCATTGACAATCTCCTGGACCCAGCTCCTCTGCAAGGCCTCCCCAACTCCCTCCTTGTTAAAAAGGGAGCAGGCCACCCTAAACAGAGTGGCCGGGCGAGATTCCGCTGATGCAATCAAGGCAGCATGATATGTACATCTTGCCGCTTTGACCGCCACTTTGTAAGTCTTAATATGAGCTCTTACAAGTGTTCGATCGGATTCAGACTTACTCTTCCTCCATCGCTTCTCTAGACGTTTCTTCTGGTGTTTCAACTTCTGGAACTCCTCGGTAAACCAAGGAGCTCTCCGGGGTCTAGTGCCACAGAGAGATAGCAACGGCGCAATCCGGTCAAGAGCCTCCGTTGCAGCCTTTTCCAGGCTACAGCAAGAGACTCTGCCGAACTATGGACGAGTGCATCTGGAATAACCCCAAGCGCCCTTTGAAAGCCCTCTGGGTCCATCAGGCGTCTGGGGAAGAACCACCTAGTCGGCTCCGCCTCCCTGTGGGGAAGGATTGGAGCCAGGAAGTCAAGCCGCAATAGGAACTGGTCTGACCACGACAAAGGCAACACTTCTAAGCCCCTTAGTCTCAGACCATTACTCAATTGATCAGAGAGGATTACCATGTCGGGTGCATGCCCCCCCCTTGTGTGTCGGACCCTCTACTACTTGAGTCAGGTCCATCGCTGTCATGGTGGCCATGAACTCCTGTGCTAGCCCAGAGGTTTCACCAAGTGATGGTAGGTTAAAGTCTCCCAAGACAATAAGTCTGGGGAACCCTACCGCCAGCCCGGCTATCTCCTCGAGCAGCACAGGCAGGGCTGTTGACACGCAGCTGGGAGACAGGTACGTGAGCAACAAGCCCACCTGCACCCCTAAGTCCAACTTCACCAAGAGGGACTCACAACCCACAATTTCTAGAGCAACAAGTGTATGTAGGCAAAGGCTCTCCCTGGCTATAATAGCCACTCCTCCCCCCCTTCCCTGGGGTCGAGGCTGATTCCATATCTGAAACCTGGCTGGGCAAATTTCAGAGAGAGGAATTCCTCCCTCTGGGCCCAGACAGGTTTCAGTCACACATGCCAGGTCGGCCTCCTCCTCCAGGATCAAATCCCGGATGAGGATTGTTAGATATGCTGCCCAGTTACCTACCCAGTTACAGGGTAAAAGTCAAAAGTTCAGATTTGTTTATTGTATGTTGATTGGTTAGCCTCTTTTTGGTGCTTAAATTGTATCAATGTAAAAGTTGCTTGTTGCTGGGGCTAGTTTGTATAAATACTGAGAACTGTCATTGTATTGCGCTCTTAATACACAATTGCTAATTGACTGAGTTAGGCTACCTTGTTCCTGTCACAACAATAAATTTGCTTTTGATTCAACCTATATTGAGAGTTATTACATTGGCGATGAGGAGGTCGACCCTCCGTGTGCTACCATGGCCACTCCTTCTGTAGTCCAGCCACCAGAATTTTTCACCACCGGAAAAATGACCTGGACAGCCTATATGGCTAAATTTGAAATATTTTTGGAGGCAGCCGGCATGAAAGACGCCAACAGCGGCCGCAAGCGTGCTCTTTTCCTGAATTACTGCAGCACCCAGATTTTTAATCTAGCAGGAACCCTCACAGACCCGGAACCAGCAAACTCTGTTTCGTGGGACACTCTTTCTACAAAGCTAGCCGCACACTTCAAGCCAACGAAGCCAGCCAGAGTGTTTCACCATCAATTCTCCCAAATGGCGCAAGCCGAGGGTGAATCGATCAATCAGTTTGCCACCTGCCTGCGGACTGTGCTCTCAAAATGTCAATTCAACAATCCAGAGGCTCGCCTCACTGATGCCTTAATCCTTCGCATGCGCAACATTGCAATCCGAAACAAGCTCCTGTCTGAAGAAGAATCCTCGCTGCAAGATGTAATTAAAGCCGCACAGACTTTTGAGGTTGCTCAAGCCGCGGCTGCGGAGCTCAAGAGCAATGACAGGCATGCCACAGTCTTCAAAATAACCGATGCCTCTTCTCAAGTCTCCGTTCCTGCCGACTTCCAAGACCAAGAATCTGACTCCTACGATGACTACTGTTGCCAGATCAAGTCCCCACCGCCGAGACCTTCTAGATCTCAATTCTCCACCTTCTACTGCGCCAGTTGCCGAGGAAATCATCCCCGTTCCCGCTGCCCCTTTCAAGTTGTGTTTTGCCGCCGCTGCAACCGAAGAGGGCATATCGCGGAAACCTGTCGGGCTCACCTACCAGATGACCTCCCGATGGCTTCAGCATACCCGAGACAACACCCACCGCCGTCACCGCCGAGAGACAACTGCACGCTGCACACGCCGACCAGAGGAAGCCGCCGTGCCTCAGGAACTTTTTCCCACGACTGGAACCGAGGTAAAACATACCCCGGAACAACTGTCAGTTCCAGCCTGGCCCCCACAAAGCTTGTGGTGCCCTTGCTTCTCAACAATAGACCTTGCCAAATGGAACTGGACACAGGGTCAAAATATTTCCTTATGCCATGGCATAAACTGAAGCTGTATATGCCTTCTATGACTGTAGCTCAGCTTGAACCCATGGAAACGGCCATTAAGGACTTCCAGGGAAATCCTACTGAGGTTTTGGGGAAGGCAAGGGTACCCATTACATTTAAAGGGGTGGCTCACATCCTTGCTTTGCTGGTTGTTCAAGGGGCTAATCATTCCCTATTTGGGTTGGAGTGGATGAGCCCCCTAGGTCTGGCTGTCACAGGCATTCATAAGTTGGCAATCTGTAACATGCCACATTTTGTCCATGAGTTTCCAGATGTTTTTGATACTAATTTGGAAACTTACAGGGGGCCTCC
The DNA here is from genome assembly GCF_031021105.1 of Erythrolamprus reginae. Lineage (NCBI taxonomy): Eukaryota > Metazoa > Chordata > Lepidosauria > Squamata > Dipsadidae > Erythrolamprus > Erythrolamprus reginae. The sequence continues at coordinate 54,340,493 of NC_091963.1, forward strand.
CATTTCTTTTTAACTAGACTCCAATGTTCCCCCTATACGTTTGAAGCCCCGCAGGGTGCCCTTACTGATTCTCCCTAAGTTGGACCTCCAATTAGACAAACTCATTGCTCAAGGAATATTGGTACCGGTAGACCAAGCCCCATGGGAGACGCATATAGTAACCCCAATGAAGCCAGATGGGTCTTTGAGAGTTTGTGCTGATTACAAGTCTACACTTAACAAGGCCCTGCAGCACAATTCATACCCCATTCCAGTAGTTCAACAACTACTACACATTCTGGGTAAAGGGAACATGTTCGCAAAACTCGATTTAGCCCAGGCTTATCAACAGCTTCCCATTGATGAAGCCACTGCCCTCTCACAGACAATAGTCACCCATAGGGGAGCCTTTAAGTGCACCAGGCTGCAGTTTGGAGTTAGTTTAGCTCCAGGAATTTTCCAGCGTCTCATGGAACGCTTATTAGTAGGAATAGAAGGTGTGGTGCCATATTTTGATAACATATTAATATCAGGGGAGAATTATGACCAATTACACTGCAGAATAAGAAAAGTACTTTCTAGGCTACAAGACAAAGGCCTTAAGCTAAGAGCAGACAAGTGTGTCTGGGGTACTGCCAGTGTTGACTTCTTAGGATTCAAAATAGATGGTGAGGGAATTCACCCCACACAGTAAAAGGTTAGGGCAATTAAGGAAGCCCCAGAGCCCTCTAATAAATCGGAGCTGCAAGCCTTCCTGGGCCTATTAAATTTTTATTCTGTTTTCTTAAAGCAGAAGGCCTCTGCAGCTGAGCCGTTGCATAAACTTCTCCACAAGGGAGAGACCTGGAGATGGGGAGAGGAGGAGCAAGCAGCATTCAGCAAAATAAAGAACCTTTTAACCTCTCACAGTGTAGTGGTACAGTATAGCTCTACCTTGCCACTGAGATTAACATGCGACGCTTCCCCCTATGGGGTGGGAGCAGTCCTGGCTCATGTCCTGCCCAACGGTCAGGAGGCCCCTATTGCATATTTCTCTAGGACCATGTCCAGCACCGAGAGGAACTATGGTCACATTGACAGGGAAGCCTTAGCTCTAGTTGCTGGGGTTAAAAAATTTCACCTGTATATATTTGGCAGGCCTTTTGAATTGATAACAGACCACAAGCCACTGCTGCTCTATTAGGCGAACACAAACAGGATGACCAGGTGGGCCATATTTTTAGCAGGGTATAATTACACCCTCAAGTACAAAGGGGGAGCTCAGATCAATGATGCCGATGGGCTAAGCCGGTGCCCCATACCACAAATATTAGAAGACCCTGCCCCAATCAGCGAAGTCCTATTGATAGAATTAGCAGATAAACCTCTAAAAACAGCCAAGGAAATTGCAGAAGAGACAAGAAAGGATCCAGCTCTTAAAGCTGTAACTCAACGCATTTTGAGAGGGTGGGCAACCGATAAAGATGACACCTTAGTACAAGACTTTAAAAGTAAGCGTATGGAATTATCTGTCATGAGAGATTGTATATTATGGGGGGACAGAATAGTGATCCCCAAATCATTACAAAAAAGAGTTATGGAAATGCTACATCAAGGCCATCCTGGGGTGGTTAGAATGAAGGCTTTGGCCAGAGGACACCTCTGGTGGCCTGGCTTGGACTCAGCCATCGAACAGTGGGTAGCCACTTGTCCCCCTTGCCAGGAATCAAGACCAAGCCCCCCCAAAACCAGCCCCATGAATTGGGAAACACCACAAGCCCTTTGGTTGCGGATTCATGTTGACTTTTCTGGGCCGGTAGGGCCCCATATGTTCCTGGTTGTGGTAGATGCATACTCAAAGTGGCTAGATATTATAGTAATGGGGGCCACTACATCTTGTGCCACAATACAAGTATTACGCCGCTTATTTGCTACCCATGGGTGCCCAGATGTGTTGATTTCGGATAATGGGCCACAATTCACATCCAAGCAAATGGAAATCTTCCTTGCCCATTTGGGCAGTAGGCATGCCTTAGTTTCCCCTCATGCAGCTTGGGCTAATGGTATGGCTGAACGTTTTGTGCGGGTAGCAAAAGAGGCTATTAAAAGGACAGAACCTGGAAACATCCATGAGCAATTAGACACCTTTCTGTTGACCCAGCACACCACTCCTAGTTCATTAACACCCAAAAGCCCTGCAGAACTACTAATGGGCAGGAAATTGAGGTCCCCCTTGGATAGGTTGCACCCTGTCTTCCTAAGCAGTAGAGAATACCGCTCAAATTCCCCAGAAAGAACATTAAATGTGGGGCAAGGGGTTTTTGCAAAGAACTTCGATGGGGGTTTGAAGTGGGCAAAAGGAACCATAATGGACAAAACCGCGCCTAAAACATACCATGTCCTCCTCGAGGACGGTCGCCTGTGGAAAAGGCATATTGACCATTTTCGGAAGCGGTTGGGAACAACTGGCCTCCGCCAAGAAACCTCACCAAATATTAACAAAGACTATGACTCTTCACGCCCCATAGGGAACCTTTTCCGGCAAGCCCGTTCCGGACAATTTGAAATAGACTGGGACTTACCGGGTCATCGTCGCTCCACCGCTGGGGGAACAAGGTCCAGAGGAGGCCGGCGGTGGTCCTGCGGACTTAATGCAGAGAGGGTCTCCACAGGCCAGGCCTGGAGCCTCTCTGGGAATCGCAGATGAGCCCACCTCCTCATTCTTCGAGTTTCAAGACTCAACTGAACTGCACAGGTCAGAGAGAGAAACAAGAAAGCCCAGCCGATTGGAGGACTTTGTCACGTGTCTCTCTGAATGACCTGCATCTGAACTAAGAGGGGAGGAGTGTTAGATATGCTGCCCAGTTACCTACCCAGTTACAGGGTAAAAGTCAAAAGTTCTGATTTGTTTATTGTATGTTGATTGGTTAGCCTCTTTTTGGCGCTAAAATTGTATCAATGTAAAAGCTGTCTGTTGCTGGGGCTAGTTTGTATAAATACTGAGAACTGTCATTGTATTGCGCTCTCAATACACAATTGCTAATTGACTGAGTTAGGCTACCTTGTTCCTGTCAGAACAATAAACTTGCTTTTGATTCAACCTATATTGAGAGTTATTACAAGGATGGCGTGCTGGAATCTCTTGCAGGTCAATTTATATCACTGAAATATTCTGTTGGGTGCCTCCAATCCATTCATTCATCTTTCTCCAGAGACAAAAAATAGATTTCAGAATATCCTAAGAGGATGTGGTAGATTTTACTGAATCTACAATCTCACAGATTATAGATGTTTCAACATTTACTATTGGAACTTTTACATATCAGCTATAGTCTAGTTTTACCCTTTGGCATCCTTGTTTCTCTGTTCCTGATGGAAGTTTCTCTAATTTATTACATCGCCTATCAGAGTTTTCTCTTATCTCTGTTTTAGCTGTTTGTAGCTACTTGTCTTCATTTGAGATTTCTTGTTGTAGTGAAGACAGTTTGGATCCACAAGAAAAAGCTGTGATAAGGAATGCTCCTATTTTAAGATTCCAATCAATTTCCAGAGCAAAATCCCCTCTTTACTTTTTTTAAGAATGCGTCATTCAGAATAGCCAAGTTGTATTTTCAACAGGCAAGTGTGTTCAGCAACTGAGTAACCATTTTTGCACAACAAAATTACCTTTTGGGGTATGAATAGAAATCATAGAATGCTACTTAATGATTATTTCATTCAAAAATGTAATATGTCTGTGTATGGGGGAGTTGTCTATCTGCATTGTGCCCCATCCCTTGTCTCTCCTTTGATAACATATGAATGAGTGGCACCACATTGGTTTCGTTTTAATTTTAATGAAAATTTCTGATCCGGCAGACACTCTGACCCACATGCTTCATATTATCCAATTTGGCAGAACTAGAATTCAAAATATCTGAGTTTCCAGCTTTCTGCCTTTAACCATAACATTAAATTGACTTGGTTTTATAATTATTATTATTATTATAATTATATTAATGACATTTTATTACAATTTTTGCAGATTCACCTAATGCTTTATTTTTTTTTCCAGATACCACCTCAGGTACAGAAGTAAAATATGTGATTGCTTTGGTCGCAGTTATATGCCTTGTCCCATTGCTAGTGATCGCCATTGCTGTAATCATTATCTTTTACTTCTACCGTGTTCAGAGGAGGAGGAAACTCAATAAGGCATGGGAAAAAAATGTGAAGTCCAGAAAACACAAAGACCGTAGTGACGTTTGTGCCATTATGCTGGATGATGATCGCTCTGACATCAGTTCTACTTGTGCTAATAATATTAACCATAATACTGAATTGCTGCCTATTGAATTGGACACTTTGGTAGGCAAAGGGCGATTTGCAGAAGTCTATAAGGCTAAGCTGAAACAAAACACATCAGAACAGTTTGAAACTGTGGCTGTGAAGATCTTCTCTTATGAAGAATATGCCTCCTGGAAGTCTGAGAAAGATATATTTTCTGACATAAATCTAAAGCATGAGAACATCCTACAGTTCCTTACAGCAGAGGAGCGCAAGATAGATATAGGCAAACAATACTGGTTGATCACTGCTTTCCACTCAAGAGGCAACTTGCAAGAATATCTCATAAAGCATATAATTAGCTGGGAGGATCTCTGGAAACTAGGTGGTTCTTTGGCTCATGGGATTGCCCACCTTCATAGTGATCACACACCGTGTGGTCGGCCCAAGACACCAGTTGTTCACAGAGACCTGAAAAGTTCTAATATCCTGGTAAAGAATGATCTAGTTTGCTGTCTCTGTGACTTTGGGTTATCACTAAGGCTGGATCCTACTCTCTCTATTGATGACCTGGCTAATAGTGGGCAGGTAAGCTGATGCGTGAGGAGCAATTTGGACAGCTAGAGGATTTTGATTAACAATGTCTTTTCTTGAAGTACCTAGCTTTGTGATGGGTTGATTATGACTAAAATCATGCTTAAATAACTGCATGTAATTCCATGTAGTATCTCTTCAATAAAATGTGAACAATCATTTGAAAACAGTGGAGAGCAGCTTTAGCTCAAACTGCATTAATATTCCCAGTGATGCTTCCCCCCCCCCCCCCCAGCACCTGTTTCCATTTATGGAGGAAATCCTAATCATTCCACTTTGAGGCATTGCTTAATTAGGAATTACTGTCATGAAAATTGAATCTACTTCCATCCACCCAATATTCTCCTATCATCTACACTACTATCTTTGTTTTTGAGGTGGTGGTTAGTGGTGGTTATGCTTTCTAAATAGATAATTCCATTTAGAGCATTTAGAGCATTTTAATTTTTGTAAATGTTGACAGGTTGGTACAGCAAGATACATGGCTCCTGAAGTTTTGGAATCCAGAATGAACTTGGATAATGTTGAATCCTTTAAGCAGACTGATGTATATTCCATGGCTTTAGTTTTGTGGGAAATGACATCTCGCTGCAATGGTGTTGGAGGTATGCTAGATCTCATAGATTAAGTATTTTTAATCAGACTTGATTATAACTTGTCTATTATGTTTGCAGGTGGTTCATTTATTACTACGTTTGTTTGTTTGATTGTTTGATTCATTCAACTTCTATGCCTCCCAATCCCAATGGGACTCAGGGTGGCTTACAGCAATATAAAAATACAATATAGAAAAAAGAAATCAAATATTGAATACTAAAACCCCATTATATAACCCACAAACAAAGCAGTACAATAAAAACTCACTGCCCCTGAGATTGCAGGTAGTGAGTCCCTTGTGAAGTTGGACCTAGGGGTACAGGTGGACTTGTTGCTCACGTATCTGCCTCCAATCTAATATACATTTGCCAAATGTTATAAATTGACTGGATCCTTGAGAAGGGGGAAAAATCAATGTACAAAATAATCTTCTAATTTCCACTTACAATGCAAAGCATACAACAGCAGTAAAAAAAACTATCTCCAAATAAACCAAGGTTATGTTAACCTATGTGATGAAAAACAATTTAATACTTCCTGTATCTAGGAAGACAAGATTGATGGAATCTTGATGCAACTTTAATAAAATATGTGAATTATTCTATCTAGGTGTTTCTGCACTCCCTTATATGCTGCCCTGCCTGCCCACACTACCCGAGGAAGCAGCCGGGCTGGTGGTGGAGTCCCCCAGACTTATTGTCTTGGGGGATTTTAACCTGCCATTGCTCGGCGAATCCTCTAGGTTGGCGCAGGAGTTCATGGCCACCATGGCAACCATGGATCTTATTCAAGTAATTCAGGCCCCTACTTATTGGGGGGGGCACACTCTCGACATAGTATTCCTCTCAGGGCAGTTGAGTAATGATCTGAGATTAAGGGGTCTAGAGACCTTGCCTTTGTCATGGTCAGATCATTTTCTACTGCAGCTTGATTTTAAGGCTCCAATCCTCCCCCGCAGGGAGGCAGAACTGATTAGGAGGTTCCACACCAGATGCCTGATATACCCAGAAGGCTTTCAGAAGGCGCTTGGGGTTTTACTAGATTTGCTAGTAGTTTGTCAGAGTCCCTTGCCGCTGCCTGGAATACGACTGGGGCTCTAGATTGAATTGTGCCTTTGCGACCTCTCTGTGGTAATAGATCCTGGAGATCTCCTTGATTTACTGAGGAATTCCGGGGGATGAAACGCCACAAGAGATGTCTAGAGAAGCTCTAAAGAAGAAGTAGGTCCGAATCTGACTGAACACTTGTAAAAGTTCATATGGAGATTTACAAAGTGGTGATCAGGACAACAAGATGTGCATATAATGTCGCCCTGATTGCATCTGCAGAATCCTGCCCAGCTGCCCTGTTTAGGGTGACCCGCTCCCTCCTTAATCAGTGGGGAGTTGACAAACACTTGCAGGATAGTGCTGAGGATTTTAACAAGTTTTTCACAGATAACTGTGTGTATGTATTTTATATATTGGGGGTTTTTCTTCTTAGACTTTTTAATGTAAAACTGTTATTTTAGATTTTAATTATTAGATTTGTTACCATGTATTGTTTTTATAACTGTTGTGAGCCGCCCCGAGTCTATGGAGAGGGGCGGCATACAAATCTAATAAATAATAATAATAATAATAATAATAATAATAATAATAATAATAATAATAATGTGTTTACTACACACTTGTTCTGTTCCCGGGTCTATTTGACCCGGACTAAAAAATGTTGATTTTAGCTACTGTAAGTATTTTTTTGAATACCTATTGCATTAGTAAACTATATGTGAACATGCTCGAATATAAACAAATGAAAAATGAAATGAAAAATTAATTTTTATTTTTATTTTTTCAGAAAAAAGGTAATTAATTATACACATGTACTGTTTCGGGTCTATTTGACCCGAAGAGTTTTACAGGTCTGAAATTTGTGATTAATTTACCTTTATAGGTCTGAAACTTGTGATTGATTTACTTTTCCTCATTTGACAGGTTCTTACTATGAGTGTGGATTTTTTTTGGGGGGGGGGTGTTTGTTTACCTGATGCTACATGCTGATTATTACACTTGTACTGTTCAGGTCTATATTGATTTCTACAGGTCTGAAACTTGTGATTGATTTACTTTTCCTCATTTGAGGGTTTATTACTATGAGTGTGGGTTTTGTGGGTGGGGTGCGGTAGGGGTTTTGGTTTACCTGATGCTATGTGCTGATTGTTACACTTGTACTGTTCAGGTCAAAATTGACTTTTACAGGTCTGAAAGTTGTAATTGATTTACTTTTCCTGATTTGAGGGGTTCTTACTATGAGTGTGGGGTTTTTTGGGGGGGGTGTTGGGGTGTTGGTTTTTTTATTTATTTAGCTGTTGCTACGTGCTGATTGTTATACTTCTACTGTTCGGATAAATACTGAATCAGTATATAGCAACAGGTAAACAAAAAAAAAAACCCCAATGAGTTATATTTCAATCCTTACAGATCATAGTAATTTAAACTTACGTTTATATGGTGTCAAGATATTCCTGATTTATCTACTTAGTAATTCAGATTTGCTACTCAGTGTTCTTATTAGGAATTGTTTATAAGTTTATATCTTTATAGACTTGATCAAAAACCTAGATTCCTAATTTTTACTTAAGATTCTATATACATTTATAACTATATCATATCCCTTAAGCTTTCAATTACTCTTAATTTACTCCTAATATAAAATTCTAATATGACCACATTTACTCTCTACCCCAACACAATCAATTAGACAAAAGATAGATGGCACCAAAATCTTTAATTTTGTATGACTAAATTAGAAATGTATCCCCTTTTGGCTGGTAAGATTTATGTGTGGTTATGATTGGATAGTGTGACTGTTTTTAGTGGGTTTTTAGCTATAGTTTTAATTATTGGATTTGTACCACATTGTTTATTGTTGTTGTGAACCGCCCTGAGTCTTCTACTAACATTCTTCTACAGAATGTCGTCTACTAACACCAATACGATAACTAAGATCTGGAAGAAGGCAACAGCTCACCCCTCAACTCCGGTCACTCAACGTGACCCCAAAATCCCTCCTAATGATAAAATACCACAAGAAAACCACTACCTGCTTCTTTTGAACAACTTACAACTGAAATAGTCTTAAAAGACATATGGCGCTTTTTCAACCCAGATGGTAGACAATATACCTTTTTTTCCTTTCCTTATGAATCCTGGTCATGTATAGACATGGCCTGGGCAAGTTTAGAACTCATAAACAAAATTATAGATATGCAAATCCTCCCAAATTCCTGGATGGACCATAACCCCATATTGTTGAAATAGAGAGACCCAACCAACAAACTCCTACAAAATTGGACTATGAACCAAACAATTATCAAAGAAGGAGAATTCAAAAAAACATTACAGCATGAGTTGCGTTGTTTCTTCCAAATCAATAATGATGGTAACACATCCATTTAAAACCTATGGGATACAATGAAAGCATATACCAGAGGAATCTACATTGCATATTCAATAAAAAGGAAAAAACAAAAACAAAACACCGTACATACATTAAACATTAAACTACAAACCCTAGAAAAAGCCCTGAGATTCTAGGAGAACTAAATGCCACAAGACATGAAATAAATATAAAAACACAAGAAGAACTCTTGTGTAAATTAAGAATTGCTAAATAAAAATACTTTGAATCAGCAGATAAACCCGGGAGATGGTTAGCATCAATGCTAGCCCATCAAAAAGCAGACAAAACTAGAGAGGCCCTATATGACGATACAGGATTCCTAAAAACAAAAATTAAGGACAAAAAACAAATTATTAAGTTATTTTTCAAAGAACTATATACCGTATATACTTGAGTATAAGTCGAGTTTTTCAGCACCAAAAATGTGCTGAAAAATCCGACCTCGACTTATACTCGAGTCACTGACGGCGCTCAGGCACTGCAATGGCCCGAGTGCCCGCAGGAACTCCAATTCGGAGCAGAGGGTGCCCGCAGGAGACCGGCAGGCATTGGCGGGTTGGGTGAGCGTGCTGTGCAGAGGCAGGGCAGGTGCTGCCTCTCCCCGGCTGAAGCAAAGGCAGGCGCTCCTGAAGCACTCGGTGAAAGCACTCCCACAGCTGCTTCGCTGGGACCACTTTTGCCAAGCACTTCGAGACGGCCTGGCCCACCCCTCCTGCAGTCCCCCCACTGACAGGAGGGGCACTATCGCAGCCCCTTCGCAAATGTGGAATATATTAATGAAATACTTGATATAGAGATACTTCCTAATGCCTGGGCTGATTATAATCCTCCACTATTGAAATGGAGAGAACTAACCAGGAGAATGAAACCAAGATTAATGATGAATCAAGCGATCGTTAAAGAAACTGAATTCATTAAAATAATGCAACAAGAATTAGGATATTTTCTTCAAATTAATAATGATGATAACACCTCACTTCAGAATACATGGGACAAAATGAAGGTCTACATAAGAGGAATTTACATAGGATATGTCATTAAGAGGAGAAACCAAAGGAAAGATAAACTGGATAAATTAACAAAAAGTTACAAACAAAAGAGAAAACTTTACAAGATAAACCAAACAATTGTAAAGTATTAGGAGACTTTAATATTATTAAACATGAATAAATCTAATAACACAAGAAGAAATTTCTTGGAAACTGAGAACTGCCAAACAAAACTACTTTGAATCTGCAAACAAATTGGGGAGATTAGCCTGATTAACAAAAACTAGCCCAACAGAAAGTAGATAAAACAATAGAAGCATTGTATGATTCAACTGGAAATCTGAAAACAACTACTGTATTACTGACAAAAAATATATAGCATCAACATTTTATGAGAAATTCTATGAAGAGGGAGAGATGGATAGGGATATGATTATAGAATTTCTAGGGAGAATAGATATGACAATATTAACAGAAGAAGATAGAGATATGTTTATAAGTTACCAGTAGCCACTGCATTTTCCATCCTCGACTTATTTATTTATTAGATTTGTATGCCGCCCCTCTCCGAAGACTCGGGGTGGCTAACAACAATAAAAAAGACAATGTAAACAAATCTAATATTAAAAATAATCTAAAAACCCCAATTTATAGAACCAATCATACATACAAGCATACCATGTATAAATTCTATAAGCCTAGGGGGGAAGGGAAAATTTTAATTCCCTCATGCCTGATGACAGAGGTGGGTCTTAAGGAGCTTGCGAAAGGCAAGGAGGGTGGGAACAACTCTGATATCTGGGGGGAGTTGGGGCCGCCACAGAGAAGGCTCTTCCCCTGGGTCCCACCAGATGACATTGTTTAGTTGACGGGACCTGGAGAAGGCCAACTCTGTGGGACCTAACTGGTCACTGCGATTTGTGCGGCAGAAGGCAGTCCCGGAGGTATTCTGGTCCAATGCCATGAAGGGCTTTATAGGTCATAACCAACACTTTGAATTGTGACCGGAAACCGATCGGCAACTAATGCAGACTGCGGAGTGTTGGAGTAACATGAGCATGTTTAGGAAAGCCCATGATAGCTCTCGCAGCTGCATTCTGCACGATCTGAAGTTTTCGAACACTTTTCAAGGGTAGCCCCATGTAGAGCGCTACAGTAGTCGAGCCTCGAGGTGATGAGAGCATGAGTGACTGTGAGCAGTGAGTCCCGGTCCAGATAGGGCCGCAACTGGTGCACCAGGCGAACCTGGGCAAACGTCCCCCTTGCCACAGCTGAAAGATGGTTCTCTAATGTAAGCTGTGGATCGAGGAAGACGCCCAAGTTGCGGACCTTCTCTGAGGGGGTAAATAATTCCCCCCCCAGGATTATGGATGGACAGATGGAATTGTCCTTGGGAGGCAGAACCCACAGCCACTCCGTCTTATCCGGGTTGAGTTTGAGTCTGTTGACACCCATCCAGACCCCAACAGCCTCCAGACACCGGCACATCACTTCCACTGCTTTGTTGACTGGACAAGGTGTGGAAATGTACAGCTGGGTATCATCTGCATATTGATGATACCTCACCCCATGCCCTTGGATGATCTCACCCAGGGGTTTCATGTAGATATTAAATAGTAGGGGGGAGAGGACCGACCCCTGAGGTACCCCACAAGAAAGCAACCTAGAGGTCAACCTCTGACACCCCACTAACACCGACTGTGACCGACCAGAGAGGTAGGAGGAGAACCACTGAAGAATAGTGCCTCGCACTCCCAACCCCTCCAGCCGGCGCAGAAGGATACCATGGTCGATGATATCAAAAGCCGCTGAGAGGTCAAGAAGCACCAGGACAGAGGATAAACCCCTGTCCTGGGCCCGCCAGAGATCATCCATCAGAGCGACCAAAGCAGTTTCCATGCTGTAGCTGGGCCTGAATCCTGACTGTTGGGGACCTAGATAATCAGCTTCTTCCAAGGACCGCTGGAGCCGGAGCGCCACCACCTTCTCAACAACCTTCCCCATAAAGGGAAGGTTGGAGACTGGGTGATAGTTATTAAGAATGGCTAGATCCAGGGAAGGCTTTTTGAGGAAGGGGCGCACAAGTGCCTCCTTGTAGGAATCCGGAAAGGACCCCCTCCCCAGAGAAGCGGTGACAATCTCCTGGACCCAGCTCCGTGTCACCTCCCTGCTGGCCGAAACCAGCCAGGAGGGACACGGATCCAGTAAGCAGGTGGCGGAACTCACAGCTCCAATGGCCTTGTCCACTTCACCAGGTGTCACCAGATCAAACTCTTCCCAGACAGATGGACAAGTCCGGGCCCCAGTCACCTCGACTGACTCATTGTCAGTCGATCTGTTTTCCAATTGGACTCGAGGTCCGCCCGGATCCGAGCGATTTTATCAGCAAAAAAGTGTTAAAATCCTCGGCACTACTCTGCAAGGGCTCCCCAACTCACCCTAAACAGAGCGGCCGGGCAGGATTCCGCTGATGCAATCAAGGCGGCATGATACGCGCATCTTGCTGCCTTGAGCACCACTTTATAAGACTTAATGTGAGCTCTTACAAGTGTTCGATCGGATTCGGACTTACTCTTCCTCCATTGCTTCTCTAGATGTCTCTTCTGGTGTTTCAACTCCCGGAGCTCCTCGTTGAACCATGGAACTCTACGGGGTCTAGCACCACGGAGAGGTCGCAACGGCGCAATTCGGTCCAGAGCCTCTGCTGCAGCCTTGTTCCAGGCCTCAGCCAGAGACTCTGCCGAGCTGTGGATGAGTGTATCTGGAATAACCCCAAGTGCCTTCTGAAAACCTTCTGGATCCATCAGACGTCTGGGGCGGAACAACCTAATCGGTTCCGCCTCCCTGCGGGGAAGGATTGGAGCCAGGAAGTTAAGCCACAGTAGAAAATGGTCCGACCATGACAAAGGCAACACTTCTAAGCCCCTTAGTCTCAGACCATTACTCAATTGCTCAGAGAGGAATACCATGTCAGGTGCGTGCCCCCCCTCATGAGTCGGACCCTCTACTACTTGAGTCAGGTCCATGGCTGTCATGGTGGCCATGAACCTCTGCTCCCACCCGCTCTGGGATTCCTTGCTGCAATCCCAGCCACCCAGCACCGAGCCCCAAATAATTACTCAACAAGTTGTCTTGGGTTACATCTGTGCTCAGGCATGAAAATGCTGCTCAGACACTATACTTTTCCGCCCACACCAAAAAAAAATTAGAGGGAACACTGATACTAACCCTTGAAGGTTTTGATCTTCAATCAGGGTGGCACACTTTTCTAACACTTGACACCCATAAAATACCAGCATACTTGAAACAACACTATATAAGAAAGGCCTTAATTGATACCTGACAGTACATAAAAAGAAATCATTACCACTCCATTCCTTAAATGGATATCCCCAACTGAAGCAACCATATACCCCAGTGCCCTATCTCCTGACAAAATTATAACATATGAACAATTATTGGATGACAACACTGATCTAATCTGTAAACAAAAAATCCTGGAAAAAGGAAATAAACTTGATTGGTAACATTACCTATAAATCAAAATATAATGAACATAAAACTTAAAAGCCCTTTCCGTCTTACAAACCTGAGCCCGGGTTCATGGGCTCTCTTACTGCGCGTGCGCTCTCGTACTGTACGTGCGTTCTCTGACTTCCGAAGGGATTCCCCTGCCTTGTGAATGTCACCGCAGTGATTTCCCATTTGCTTGCATGGGAATTTCCCGCCAGTATTACACTTCTGCTCCCTGCAGCCTCCCCATCCCGCTGCCAAAATGTCCCCCTAGCCTGCCGCTTCCTTCGCCCCATCTCACTGCTAAAATCACCCCTCCAAAAGCTTCCTACACCGCCTCAAATTGCCCCCAAAATAGCTCCCCCAAAAGCTTCCTACACTGCCTCAAATTGCCCCCAAAATCGCTCCCCCTAAAGCTTCCTACACCACCCCAAATTGCCCCCAAAACCACCCCTCCAGATGCTCCCTATGCCACCCCAAATTGCTTCCAAAGTCACCTCTCCTTTCAAAATGCTGCCTTTCTTCACTCCATTTGCCTTCATTAGGACCTCGATTCGAGTAGCATAGAAGCGGTTGGAGGGGCGATTTTAGAAACAATTTGGGGCAAGGTAGGCTTTTGAAGTGGCGATATTTGGAGCAATTTGGGGCAAGGTAGGAAGCTTTTGAAGGGGTGATTTTTGGAGCAATTTGGGGCAAGGTAGGAAGCTTTTGGAGTGGCGATTTTTGGAGCAATTTGGGGCAAGGTAGGAGGCTTTTGGAGTGGCGATTTTTGGAGCAATTGGAGCAAGGTAGGAAGGTTTTGAAGGGGCGATTTTGGGAGAGATTTTGGGCGGTGTTAGCCTTCGTTAGGACCGCCATTCCTCGCTTCTCCTCGCTGTCCGTCTCCACTCTGTTAGCCTTCACTTTGTCTGCCCGCCACTTTTTTTTTAAGCCTTAAAGTTTGGATTTTCCTAATGGGTTTGCACACAATATTTGCTTTTACATTGATTCCTATGGGAAACAATGTTTCGTCTTACGAACTTTTCACCTTACGAACCTCGTCCTAGAACCAATTAAGTTCATAAGACAATGTATCACTGTAGTAATTTATCACTAAATAGGGATAACATATATAAGTTAAAATTAACACAATTTACATTTTCATTCTCATTTTGCTTATATTTGAAACTTATATAGTCAAATTTAAACTCCATAGAATTGTAATGATACCATCCAAAGATCTTTACTATTGACTTGTCAACTATATTGTTGACCGTTAAATTGTGACTTTAAAGATTTAGTTCAGATTATTTCTAGCCGTTTTAGTTTCTAATGTTCCTAATGGTTTTTGGATAGCCATCTATCGATAGGTTTGCAGTTTCTCTTGTATATAATATTTCAGATTTGTCTCTTGGAATATTTCTAAGAAAGATGAAAGAGAGCTTTTCAGTTTTAATTAATTTTTATTTGGGGTATTTGTAATTATTCAACCAATTATACCAATGATCCCAGGCTGGGTAGAAGTCTGATGTGTCTCTGTCTTGCAGTTCATAGGTCATTTTAGGTAGTTCTGCACATTCATGTATTTTATTTATGAGGTGTAAGGTAGATGGGGTATTATTTTCCTTCCAGTATTGGGCGTATAGTATTCTGGCTGCAGTCAGAATATGTCAAATTAAGTATGTCTTCTTTTTTTAAGTTTTAGTTTACATATTCCTAGTAGGAACATTTCAGGTTTTAAGCCCAACCATCCTAAATTTCATAATCATGGAATGTGTAGAATTATCAAAATTGACAATGGAGATATAAAATAGGGATGAAACCAGCTTCTACAAGGCCTGGGAGAAATGGTACCATTGGCTAAGACAAAAAAAATACATAAATATTATTTTAAAAGAATATTGTTCAACGACGATTTCATGTACTGGCAACATACCATGAAACAAAAACAAACTTTTCACAGCACTTATAAAATACATTGATCGACGTAACCTTTAGACACACAATGGACATTACAAACAAAACCCTAAAATATTGAGTGCATGGACAAGAACTTCCCTGTTAGATAAACACAATATCTACAAAAATGTAACTAACACAATACAATGAACTAACAAAAACCAAGGGAAATTTATACCAATTACATATTTAAATCAGAGGAAGTGCCAGCTAAATAACCGGCATGTGTTCTCCTTTTCTTATTTCTTTCTCAATCCCCCTTTTCTTTTTTCTTTCCCCTAACTTTCTGCTTTATCTTTTCTATTCTCTCTCTTTCTTCCTTCTCTCTTTTTTCTACTTCTGTCATAATACGACATGTAGGATTGATATGTCATATATTATATTTATATTTCTCTGTTTCATTTTTAACGCATATATTTAATAATTTTTTTTTTTAAAGTGGAAGCAAAAATCTGAATAGCATCTCTAAATATTTGATTAAAGCTTAACTTTTTCCCATAAGCTTAACTTTTTTCCACAAGGTCTTGTGCTCCATTAATCCTTCAAGAGAAATTTGTTTCCTCATGGATCAAGGTTGTCGAGTCCAATCTTGACAAATTAGGCTTCTCCCCAGCTTCAATACTTGCAATGGACTACGATCTAGCAAGACAAACCTTGCGACAAAGAGTGGAGGACATCGAGAAGCAGGCAGACTTTAGGAAAGCATCACTGTTTCTGGCTCCCGATGTCACTAGATTGTGACTCCTGCCAGCTATCTTAGACAGATAGTTTGCTGGAATCAGCAAACTACGGAAAAGCATTTGCACTTGCATGGTGCCATGGGCTTCCACCAGCCATTTTGTAGGGGAAGTATAAAAGAATGCCATTCACTGAAAGACTTTGCCTTTATGGCTCAGGAGAGGTGAAGATTGCGGGACACATGCTCCTTAGATGCTCCTTTTATACGGTGAATAGAAAAAAACATATTTTGCCATTAATTGCATATGTATATGTACACACACACACATATACAAACACATACATCCATACCAACTGTAGCCAGCCTTTAAGTATTTAATCCACCATAGCTAATTTATACAACAAATGTGACAACCCTGTTTATTCCTATCCCTAATAGTATTAAACTGACTATAGGCTTCACACACTTAAATGCATGGATTTAATTTAAGTCATATTGACTATGTGTAATTGACAGACTGGATTTTATAATGGATTTTATCTGTTGTTTGTTATTTTATCTTGCAAATTTTGGTTGTGTGCTTGCATAGTGTTTTTGTTTGTTTTACTATTTGGTCTATGACCATAATAAAGTATACAATACAACTGGTATCCCCTCCGGTCCTGCTGTTTTATTGCTTCTCTGTTTCTGAATCACTCTGCCATTTTCTGTAAATATTCTTTTATTTCTTCTTTTTCTATTCTTCTTTATTATAAAGTCCCTGAAAATATTTCACAGCTACTCTTTTTTTCCCCTTCCAAAGTGAATTGTCCTATACAGTTTTCATCTTCTAGTTGTTAAATATATTTCTTTTCCCTATCCTTTTTTATGCTAACCATTTGCCTAGTTAGTTCGCATGCTTAGCTGTTTTAATTTGTGTAGCCACTTCTTCTTGAGTTATTAAATTAATTCTATGTTTTAATTACAGTGATCCCTCGAGTATCACGAGGGTTACGTTCCAAGACCCCTCGCGATACTTGATTTTTCGCGATATAGTGGTGCGGAAGTAAAAACACCATCTGCGCATGCACGCCCTTTTTTCAATGGCCGCGCATGCGCATATGGTGGAGCCGGGGAGCGACTAATACAGTATTAGATAGCTCGTCCTTTCGCCCGCCTGCCGCTCGTTCGTCCGTTCGCCGCTCGTCCTTTCGCCCGCCCGCCGCTCGTTCGTCCGTTCGCCGCTCGTCCTTTCGCCCGCCCGCCGCTCGTTCGTCCGTTCGCCGCTCGTCCTTTCGCCCGCCCGCCGCTCGTTCGTCGCTTGTCCGTTCACCCGCCCGCTCGGCCGCCGTTTGCCGCTCGCCTGTCCCCCGTTTGCCGCTCGCCTGTCCGCCGTTTGGCGCTCGCCTGTCCGCCGTTTGATGCACGCCTGTTCACCCGCCCGCCTGTCCGCCGTTTGCCGCTCGCCTGTCCACCGTTTGCCGCTCGCCTGTCCTCCATTTGCCGCTCGCCTGTTCACCCGCCCGCCCGGCCGCCGTTTGCCGCTCGAGAGCAAGAGGGGGAGAGATAGAGAAAGAGAGAGAAGGAAAGAAAGAGATGAGAGAGGGAGGAAGAGAGTGTGAGAGAGGAAGAAGCAAGATAGAGAAAGAGAGAGAAAGAAAGATGAGAAAGGAAGGAAGACAGTGAGAGAGAGGAAGAAAGAGAGAGAGAGAAGAGTGGAAGGAAGAGAGAGAGAAATGATAGAAAAAAGGGGAGAGAAAAAGAGAAATGAGGAAATGATTGAAGCAGAGAATGACAGGAAAGAAAGAGAAAGAGAAGTGACTCTTGGTATTTTTAATTTATTATTTTTTGAAAAATCGCGATGTAGCGTTTCGCGAAGATCGAGATCGCGAAAATCGAGGGATCACTGTAATCCCTTTCCTCTTCTAGTCTTTCATTACGTGGATCTATTTGCATCTTATTTTCTAAATTTTTAATTTTGCTTTGGATCTCTTCTATTTGTTTATTTTTATTCCTTCTAATCGTGTATGCTATTGTCATTCCTCTAATATATGCTTTAATGGTGTCCCACAAATTTTGTATTGTTTTTGCCTTGTTCCAATTCTATTTTAAGAAAAACTTTAATTCTTTCTCCATGTAATTAACATAATTTTCTTTCTTTTAGCGCTCTTTGATTCATTGCCCACCTTTTATTCTCTCTTTTCGTCCACGAAGACTGCCACTTCCCCAACTCTTCCCTGGTGTCGCGGCTGGTGCAAGACCAGAAACCCATCTGGACACATTTCCGAGAGAGGAACTCCTCCCTCAGGTTCCAGCCAGGTTTCGGTCACACAAGTTAAAAAGGCTTACAATGTTGTTCATAGATGGGTCTCCCTTTCAGGCAATTTTAGCACTTTGTGAGCTAGCCATCAATCTATCTTATTTAGCATGTTTGAAACCAAGAACAGACACTTGCTGGCACAGATATTACCAAGTCATTTGGGGTAGAGGGGAGGGATTCCAAGTCATAGGTAACAGGAAAAAAGTTTTTGGAATGGGTTTATTGGTATATGGGAAACATAGGTCCTCTCTTCCAGTAGAGCTTTTCAACAAATCTGGTTATTTATCATTGCTTGCTTCTTTGACTCCACAATTCTCTATTGCAGTACCAGTGCTCATTCTAGAACCACATTTAATTGACCTGAACACATTGGGTTATTTAGAGAGATTACAGTATATGTACAAATCATTAAACACTTTTGAGCATTGAAGTTTAGTTTGTAATTTGTAGTTAAACCAGGGGTTCTTGAATTGCATCCACTGTATGCAGTGGATCATGGAGCTGTATGATCAGCATAGAATTATATCTAATAATTTGTTTAAATCTTATCATATTTGCACAGATATTGGTGATAACATTTGTGCTTGCATTGCCTAGGCAACCACACAACAGTTAAAAGGAAAAGGGAAGCATAGAGTGAATTTCAACTATTCTCCACAAGGAGCACTCTCAAAATTCTTCTATTTCAGTTGGACATAGTCACAAGAAGTATTGTAATACTATGAATTTTGAGATCCAGAGATTAAAATTAAAACCATATTGTGATTATAGAAAGCTAAGGATATATTTATATTTATTATTCATTTTATCAATGAGGATAATTCATAAAAAATCATTTATCATCTTAAGGGGCCAAAATACACAAAGTATGAGAACCCCAATTAGACATTTATAGTTTCAACCATTTTGATAAAGAAAATGAAAAGCTGATAGGATGGGGCAAGGGAAGGGCATTGCTTTTAGAATTCCACCTATCAGCATTTCATGGTTTCTCTGTTTTGAGGCAGGGATGAACTGTTTATTCAGGAATACTCTTGCATCATGGCTAAATCCTGATATCTTTTCCTGTTCTATTTCCTGTTCTGTATTCTGGAATAGTGCCTAGAACATAGAACCACCTTCATTGCAGCTATACTCAGGAAATTAGAGCTGCATAAATAAATATGTAGGCACAGTAGGCATATGCTTAAAGAACAATAGAGTAAGCTTGGAATTACAGTGAGCTTAGAATTTGTTAAAGCGAAGAAATTGCCATCTATAACAAATTTTTGTGATGGTAGCTACATACATAAGAAGTCATACTAGGAAACTTATGTCAAATAAATCTAAGAAAATGGAATGGATTCCTGAAAAGTTACAGGTTGCAACTGTTGTCTATAATACATAGGTCAGTGATGGCGAGCCATATCTGATGGCATGCAAACTGTTGCCCTGGCTCAGCTCCAATAGACTGGCCAGCTGATTTTCAGCTCACACGGAGGCCCTGTGAGGATATTTTTTGCTTCTGGAGGGTCTGGGGAGGGCATTTGTGCCACTGGAGCTTGGGGAGGGCGAAAAACAGACCTACCAGGCTAACAGAAGTTGGAAAATGGACCATTTCCAGCCTCCAGATGGCCTCTAGAGGATTGGGAGGTGGTTTTTGCCCTCCGCAGGCATTTAATTATGGGTTCAAGGTTCACCATCACTGACATAGTCTTTTTTATTTTTTATTTTATTAGCTCCATATTAATATATATCAATACATATATCATACAAACATATTCATGACATATATTATTACATCTTTCTGGCTAGTTTCTTTTATACAGTGATACCTTGTCTTACAAACTTAATTGGTTCTAGGACGAGATTCCTAAGGCGAAAGGTTCATAAGATGAAACAATGTTTCCCATAGGAATCAATGTAAAATCGAATAATGCTTGCAAGCCAATAGGAAAATCCAAAATTTTAGAAGCGAGGCGAACAGAGGGTGGGGAGGGGCAGCTAAAGGGAGCGGGTTGAGAAAGAAATAACTGGGGGGGTAGGATTCCTGGAAATGTGAGGAATGAAGGTGGCTGAAAGAATAAATGGCAGAGTATCCTGGAACGTAAAGAATACAGGTGGCTGAAAGAATAAATGGCAGGGGATCCTGGAATGTAAAGAATAATGGTGGCTGAAAGAATAAATGGCAGGGGATCCTGGAACGTAAAGGATAAGGGTGGCTGAAAGAATAAATGGCAGGGGATCCTGGAACGTAAAGGATAAGGGTGGCTGAAAGAATAAATGGCAGGGGATCCTGGAACATAAAGAATACGAGTGGCTGAAAGAATAAAAGGCAGGGGATCCTGGAACGTGAGGAATAAGGGTGGCTGAAAGAAGTCTTCCCTGGATCCAGCCATTCTCAACAACTATCGTCCAGTCTCCAACCTTCTCTTCATGGGGAAGGTTGTTGAGAAGGTGATGGCGCTCCAGGTCCAACGGTCCTTGAAAGAAGCTGATTATCTAGGCCTTCAACAGTCAGGACTCAGGCCTGGCTACAGTATGGAAACTGCTTTGGTCGCGTTGATGGATGATCACTGGCGGGCCCGGGACAGGGATTTATCCTCTGTCCTGGTGCTTCTTGACCTCTCAGCAGCTTTCGATACCATCGACCATGGTATCCTTCTGCGCCGGCTGAAGGGGTTGGGAGGCACTGTCCTTCAGTGGTTCTCCTCCTACCTCTCCGGTCGGTCGCAGTCGGTGTTAATGGGGGGTCAGAGGTCGACCTCTAGGCTTCTCCCTTGTGGGGTGCCTCAGGAATCGGTCCTCTCCCCTCTGCTATTTAATATCTACATGAAACCGCTGGGCAAGATCATCCAGGGGCATGGGGTGAGGTATCATTAGTACGCTGATGATACCCAGTTGTACATCTCCACCCCATGTCCAATCAACAAAGCAGTGGAAGTGATGTGCTGGTGCCTGGAGGCTATTAGGGTATGGATGGGTGTCAACAGACTTCAACCGTGATAAGACGGAGTGGCTGTGGGTTTTGCCTCCCAAGGATAATTCCATCTGTCCATCCATCCCCCGGGGGGGAATTACTGACTCCCTCAGAGAGGATCCGCAACTTGGGCGTCCTCAATCCACAGCTTACATTAGAGAACCATCTTTCAGCTGTGGCGAGGGGAGCATTTCCCCAGGTTTGCCTGGTGCAACATTTGCGGCCCTATCTGGACCGGGAGTCACTGCTCACAGTCACTCATGCCCTCATCACCTCAAGGTTCAACTACTGTAATGCTCTGTACATGGGGCTACCTTTGAAGAGTGTTCGGAAACTTCAGATTGTGCAGAATGCAGCTGCGAGAGCAATCATGGGCTTCCCTAGGTATGCCCATGTTTCACCAACATTTTGCAGTCTGCATTGGTTGCCGATCAGTTTCCGGTCACAATTCAAAGTGTTGGTTATGACCTATAAAGCCCTTCATGGCATTGGACCAGAATATCTTCTGGACCGCCTTCTGCTGCACAAATCCCAGCGACCAGTGAGATCCCACAGAGTTGGCCTTTTCCGGGTCCCATCGACTAAACAATGTCATCTGGCGGGACCCAGGGGAAGAGCCTTCTCTGTGGCGGCCCCGACCCTCTGGAACCAGCTCCCCCCGGAGATTAGGATTTCCCCCACCCTCCTTGCCTTTCGTAAACTTCTTAAAACCCACCTCTGGCGTCGGGCGTCAGGGAACTGAGATAGCTTCCCCAGGCTTATATTTTTTATGTATGGTATGTTGTGTGCATGTTTTTTAAATTATGGGTTTTTACTTTTTAAATATTAGATTTGTATTGTATATAGTTTTCTATTACTGCTGTGAGCCGCCCTGAGTCTACGGAGAGGGGCGGCATACAAATTTAATAAATAATAATAATAATCCAATTTGTACTAATGATTTCAAATTCATTTCTTTATCTAGCACTTGTGAGTATTTAACCATTTTTTCCTAAGCTTATTGTGTTCGGGTGCATTGTAGACTCCATACTTGAAAACCATAGCGGTATTTTTATGTAGTGTTGTTTCTTAATTTTACTCCAAATTTCTAAAAGTGGTTGTCTAATTTTGTGCTTTTTAAAATATGAATGTGAATGGGTTTTTTCATCCCAAATAAACCTATGTCACCCTGTCAGAAGATCATGTCCCTCAAGGGCTAGAAGTCTGGTATTCTTTAGTTGTACCCATTCTTTAAACCATACTAGTACAGAAGCCTGGTAGTATGCTCTAAAGTCTGGCAAACCCAATCCGCCTTGTTTTTGTTGTCTTGTATCCATTTTAATTTAATTCTTGGTTTTTTATCCTCCTAAACGAATTTGGATACCATTTTTTCCAGATTTTTACAAAACATTTCATCTAATCGTATTGTAATTGTCTGAAAGAAATAAAGCAGTTTTGGTAGTACAGACATTTTGATGGCAGCTTTTCTTCCCACTAGCGAAATGTGAAGTTTGGTCCATTTCTCTAATTGTATCTTTATTTTATTTAATAATGCCACATAATTAACCTCTTTGATAGTGGTACACTTTGCAGATAGAATTATTCCTAAGTACAGTAATACCTCATCTTACGAACTTAATTGGTTCCTGGAGGAGGTTCGTAAGGCGAAAAGTTCGTTAGATGAAACAATATTTCCCATAGGAAACAATGTAAAATCAATTAATGCGTGCAAGGAAACCCCCCCGCAAAAACGGCACTCTGCTGGGTGGCACCGCCCGGTTGTCATCTTTTGAAACAGCCGGGCGCTTCTCAGCGTTCTCCCAAATGCTGAACCTGGAAGTTTGGCAAAAGTTTGGGTTCAAGTTCGGGTGGCCACCGAGAAGCCCCGCCGCCCGGCTGTCGCCTTTTGAAACAGCCGGGGGGCTTCTCATCGTTCTCCTGAACGCTGAACCCGGAAGTTCGGCAAAAGTTCAGGTTCGGCGTTCGGGTTCGGGAGGACGCCGAGAAGCCCCGCCACTTGGCTGTCAGCTTTGCAAAAGAGCCGCAGAGCTGTCGGCCAGTAAGGAGGCTCAAACAGAGGTGGGGAATCCCAATAGGGAATTCCATGGGCGGAGCTTTGACGTCACGGAGACGTCCTTCCTGGAGTCCACGTTTCGGCCGGCCAGGAAGGACGTCTCTGTGACGTTAAAGCTCCGCCCATGGAATTCCCTATTGGGATTCCCCACCTCCGTTTGAGCCTCCTGACCGGCCGACAGCTCCACAGCTCTTTTGCAAACCTGACAACCGGGTGGCGGGGCTTCTTGGCGTCCTCCCAAACCTGAACGCCGAACCTGAACTTTTGCTGAACTTCCGGGTTCGGCGTTCGGGCGGTGGGTTCATAAGGTGGAAAAAGTTCGTAAGAAGAGGCAAAAAATTTCCAAACCCCAGGTTCGTATCTCGGAAAGTTCGTATGACAAGGGGTTCGTATCACGAGGTACTACTGTATTTAATTTTGTCGACAATCTCCAAATCTAGTTTACTAACTAAAAGTTCTTTCTGTTTCGTCATCATATTCTTAGTGATGACCTTCGTTTTAAGTTTATTAATTTTAAATCCAGCTAAATTTCCATATCTATTTAGTTCCTCCATCAATTTTGGTCCTGTCTGTAGTGGGTTTTCAACAATGAAGACTACATCGTCGACGAAGGCTTGCAATTTAAATTCTTGTTCCCTAGTTTTTAATCCTGATATTTCTTTGTTATTATGAATTTGTCTTAGCAGAATTTCGATACAGAAAACAAAAAGCAAAGGGGACAAAGGGCACCCTTAGTGCACTCCTCTGAAAATTTGCAAACTATCTATAGTGTCCCCATTAATTATTATTTTGGCTGTTTGTTTTATATATATTGCTTTAATTACCCTAATAAAGTTTGGTCCAAATTTCATCTTTTTTAATTGTTTGAATAAGAATTCCCAATTTAAATTATCAAATGCTTTTTGTGCATCTACAAATATCAATGCCATAGCTTCTTCTGGGTGTACTTCATTATATTCTAAGGTATCTAAAATTATTCTTGTATTGTTTTGAATGTGCCTGTCTGGAAGAAAACCATTCCTATCTGTGTGGATCCATTCATTCAAAACCGGTTTAAGTCTGTTGGATATGATAATAGTAAAGATTTTGTAATCTGTGTTCAATAGAGTAATAGGTCTATAATTTGCAATTTTTTCTTTTTCTTTTGTGTCCTTGGGGATTAGTGTTATTAATGATTCTATCCAGGAGTTAGGTAATTTGCCTATTTTTAGCACTTCATTGTATGTTTTTAGCATCAAATTATTTAGTACGTTGTATAGTTCTTTATAACACTCAGCTGGATTCCCATCTGGTCCTGGAGTTTTCTTATTCCCTTGTTTTTGAATAGCTATTTCTAATTCTTTAGTTATTTCTTTGTCTATAATTTCTCTATTGAGCTCAGATATCTCTTCTAACTGACATTTGTTTAAATAATTTCCTATCCTGGCTCCGGGATTCGATTTCTGGGCTGCTCCCTCTGTTTCTTTCTAGATTTTCTGTGATAAAATGATCTGCTTTTTTTCCCCCGTGCAGACTAGAAACTCCTGGTCTACACTCAAGATTTTTCACTTGTAAATTGTATAAATTGTGTCACTTCTTCCCGAAGAGGAGTACTAGCCTAAGGTGAAGTCTTGAGCAGTGGGTGGAGGTGCAAACCCCCACTGTGAGTGGCAAAATCCCCGTGAACAAGTAAGAAAAAGAACTGGAGTTTACTTTCGGTCCATAGGCCTGGTGCGCTGATTTTGACAACTGGGAAGCAAATAACAGTAAGTAGCAGCATCAGTGAATTTTTACTAAAACAGCTATAGTTTACCTACCCGTAAAAATGACAGAGGTGAGAATATTTGAGATAGATTAAAACAGTGAGTCTCCTGTTTGAAACAGTGGCAATCGGTGTGAGCGGAGCAGAGTGAATGAAGGGGAAAGGAAGTTGTTGATGGTAGGCGAAAGTGAATGGCGGACAGCTTGTGAAGGAGAAGACGAGAGCGGAAAGGAACCCGAAGCAAACCCACAGCCCAGATCGGTGGAATAAGACTAGGTCAGCGGTTTCCAGCAAGGGAGGATTCGTGGATTGGAGGACTGTGAGATCATGAAATTGGAGGGGGAGACCGATAACGGCAAGCGGTTGGCTTGGGTGGATCTGAAAACAGCGGAGAGAGAAGAGACTGAGAAATTGAGATCGAGGCTGTGTTTGTGCAGTGATTGGAGATCGAGGATTGGTGATCGAGGTTGGAGATTGAGAAAGCCTGAAGTTTTTGGAAAGTGTGAGAGAGTTTCGAAAGGATCGGAGATTGGGAGTCAGAGGCGGCAGAGGAAAGATGACAGAGGGATCGGAGACGCTGTTGCTACGTGGAAAGCCGAAGATTTTGCAGTAAACTCTTAACTTCAAATTAACACAATGAAGACCTGAGGATCATTTTTTTTAATTTAGATTGCTTTTCCATCACATATTATATAGAAAGGAACTTGAATAGACTTGGGATTAAGAAGAACTACACGAACTTTGCTAACCACAAGTGGTGAATGTGGCATTCTCTTTTTTATTTCTTAGATTATTAAAGTGTTCTTTCTCCTTTATTCTCTTGTTCTTTTCTTTTCCTTTCCTTTTTCTTCTGCTTTCTCCCTCGCTTTTAACTTTTTTGTCTCCTGACATTTTTGTTATGTGGGAATAGAAGACATAACCCCCTGGTTTGAGATAATACTGAAGAGCTGAATATTTAATTACTTTCTAAACTATTTACTTCTATTCTACAACTGGGTTATAGTAATTAGTTTGATAATTGTGTTAGAATCTATATTAGAATTTATATTAGAATTTCTATTTCTAGGAATATTTGATACTTGAGGAACTTATACTTTTATGAATACTTGGATGAAATAATGATATTAATTTAAACTATCTTAATGACTGGTCATTTTTAATATTTAAATATTTAATACTTAAGAAATATACTGAATTTTGAATACAATATTGATTTAATTATTTAATTGAAGATATATATATAGAGAGACAGAGTATAGCTGATATATAGAGTGTAGCTGATTCACATTGATAAGATCTCTAGAGATTAGTATTTACAGATAAGATTGATTTATTTTTATTAATTGATCAATTATTGTTTCGTCATTATTACAGTTTAAACCAAGATAAAGTAATAAGCATAGATATTAAGAAATTGTGGAATCACCTTCTAGTTATTTTGAACATGTCAACAATGTTTACCAGAACCTTAAAACAACACCTGGAACCCCTTCCACTTCAAGCACTAAATTAAACACAGAGATGGCAGCAACAGACAAACAGGGTCAACCACCTACTCTACACTCAATACAGGCCTCATTAGACTTAATACAAGTGTTCATGGCAAGAAGTCAATATGCAACAGCTTAAACACAAGAGATAATGAAACAAAACCAGGAGGAGACCAATAGAAATTTTGAAAAAATGGCTGAGAAGATCGAAGGACTTTAGGCCAGAATGGAAAGCATACAGGATTTAATTACTAACCACGAGCAAAGGATCAAGAAGATAGAAACCATTATGGTAAGAATGGAAGACAAGATTGAACATGCAGAGGGAAGACTCAGAGTCCCAATCAAAGAGCTAGAGGGCACAATCTCTATTTTAGAAATGGAGAAGTCTTCATATTTCCTCTGCTTTCAAAATGTACCAGAAACAGCTGAAGAAGACCAATGTAGCGAGATGGTGGAGTTAATAACAGAAAATTTACAAATAGAAGAGGAAGGGGTGAGAAGCCACATAGACGATGTGTACAGAAATCAATTATGCGAAAAAGCAGAGTGCTGAGGGAAGTACACATACGCTTCACGAAGAAGGCAATTAGAGATGAAATCTACAGAAGCACAAGGAATGAACAAAGAATGTTTAAAGGTAAATAAATAATTATATTAAAACAAATTCCAAAGAGAATCAGAGAGAGAGGAAGAGATTTCCATTATCTAACTGCCAAATTGATGAGAAAATAAATACCATTCAGGTGATTAATACCAGAGGGTCTTTTGATAACATGGAAAGGAAAGAAAATTAAAATTGACTCATTTGAGAAGGCTAATGATTTTATCTCACAATACCTAGAAAGAGAAGTCAATAGCAGCTCCAATGTTGACCCTCAGACCAGGGAAGAGGAGACAGAAGAGAAGGAATCATGAGACAAGAGAGAGAGGAGGGAACTGCAGAAGGAAGAGAAGGTAGTAACAAGAGCAGCGTTGAAAAGACAATAAAAAATGAAAACCCTAAAAATATTATCTGTAAATATCAACGGCCTGAACTCCATTATCAAAAGAAAGATAATGATTAAATTACAGAAAGAAGAAGCTGACATATTATGCCTACAAGAAGTCCTTATGAGGCAACAAGATTCTAAATTATTACAAAACAAAAAACTGGGCAAATTATTTATTGCTTTAACAGACTCCAAAAAAAGAGGTATAGCAGTATACATTAAAGAAAGATTTCAGCCAGAGAAAATTTACGCAGATACTGATAGAAGAATACTAAGTATTAAAATTAAAATTGGATACAAAGAGATAGTCTTGATGGTGATATATGCCCCAAACTCAAATCAAAAAGATTTCTACCAAAGTAGAAGATCAAGTAACACAGATAGGAGGACGAAATATATGCATCATAGGTGATTTCAATGCAGTACACAACATACATAAAGATTACAAAACAGTTAAGAAGAAAAGCAAAGAAAGGAAAGCTCTGCTAAATGAGTTTTTTGAGATGAGAGAACTTTTAGATTTATGGAGAGAGAGAGACATATAAAAGAATAAGAATACACTTTTTACTTACCATTTCAAAAATCGTGGTCAAAAATCGATATGGTTTGGGGAGAAAATGAATTGGATAATATTATAGAAGAAATTGAGATCAGACCAAATATTTGGGCAGACCACCACCTAATAATAATGAAAATTAAAGAACCAAAAAGAGAATTTTTTAAATGGACTTTAAATCAGGCATTGATTAAAGAAAAGGAATATATAAAAGATGAATTAAATTTTTTTCTTCTTAAACAACTGGAATAATGAAACAACAATACAAAATTTATGGGACACTATGAAGGCATATATACGAGGATTGCCGATATCTTATTCAGCCAAAATAAAGAAAATTAAAAATAAACAGTTAAAAGATTATCAAAGTAAAATAAAACAAATAGAATTAGAAATGAAAGAGGACATATTAAATGAAGAATTAAAAGATGAGAGAGATAAAATTAATTTGTTGACACAAGATGAAATAGCCTTCAAAATTAGAATGGCTAAACAAAACCACTTCGAAAACGCAAACAAGGTAGGCAGATGGTTTAGCCTATAAATTAAAAAAAGAAGAAGACGAGCGATATATATACAACTTTTAGATGATAAAGGAAACAAACAATCTACGATAGAGGCAAAGAAAGAAATTGAAGAATTATATAAAAAGGAAGATAAAATAGAAGAACACTTAAAAGCATACATAAACAAATCAGATGCAGGGGAGCTATCAGAAATAGATAGAACAGTATTAAACAAAAAAATAACTTGGATTGAACTAGAAAATGCAACAACAAATCAGAAAAACCGTAAATCACCAGGACCAGATGGCATTCCTAGTGAATTTTATAAAGAATTTGAAATCTCTTTAGAAAAAATATTATTAGTTATGTACAATGAGGTACTAGAAAAATGAGTAATACCAAAATCCTGGACAGAAGCATTGGTGAATTTGATACCAAAAGGTGATTCAGAAAAAAGAAAGAATACAAAACTACAGGCCCATATCTTTACTTAACGTAGACTACAAAATTTTCATGACCATCATGGCAAATAGAATAAAACTAATTTTAAACAACAGGATACATACAGATCGAAATGGATTCTGGCCAGGTAGATTCATCAGGAACAATACAAGGACCATCTTAGACATATTAGAATTTTATGAAACGCACCCGGAAAAAACAATGGCTCTTATTTTTTTAGACACACAAAAAGTGTTCGACAATCTGAGTAGGTACTGTATTTTTCGCTCTATAAGACGCACCTGCTGATAAGACGCACCTAGATTTTAGAGGAGGAAAATAGAAAAAAAATATTGGCGGGGCTTGGCGGCGGGCGGGATGCGCGAGGGAGCGAGCAATCCGGCGTGTGATGGCGTTGGGGTGCGGAAAAACTGTTCTCGTGTCTAGTACTCTTGTTGTGCTGAGCTCTATCGCTTATACATGGAAAGAAGAACAAACGTCCCACAGTCCTCCAACCCAACCAGCCGGCAGCTGAGTCGGGCTGCCCGGGAAGGCGAGCGGTGCGCGGTAGGCGCAGGGACGGGGACGGGGGGGGAAATCGTCTGAATGCGGTTCCGAGTTGGGGGTTTGGGGGGGTGCTGGAAAGCCCCCCAGGCCGGCTGCGATCTTTTAAAACAGCCGCGCCGCTTCCCAGCTGACTCCTGAAGCACGGAAGTTCGCCTTTGGCTTTTGGCTTCCGGAGTCAGCTGGAAAGCGGCGCGGCTGTTTTAAAAGCGGCGGGGCTGTTTTAAAAGATCGCAGCCGGCCTGGGGGGCTTCCCAGCACCCCCCCGAACCCAGGTTGGGGGTTCGGGGGGGTGCTGGAAATGTCAGGGGCGCACGGGTGGTTGCGCGCGCCCCCTATCTCCCTGCTTGCCTTTGCCGGCGACAGTCCCCCTGACAGCGTTCGGATCCCCCCAGCAGAAGCCAAGGACCCCCAGAGTGGGGCGGCAGGGGAGGCGACCGCCTCTCCGCTCACCAAGTGCTGGGATACCCCCCCTCTGCTCCAGCGCCTCCCCCCCTCCCTGCCTGCATCTTCGCTCCATAAGACGGGGCTGATTTTTCATCCTACTTTGGGAGGAAAAAAACTGCGTCTTATGGAGCGAAAAATATGGTAATTCATGCAGGAATTGATAAAACAAATGAAATTTGGTTCTAATTTTATCAGAATGATCGAAACCATCTACCATACCCAATCTGCAAGAATTATGATTAATGGACACTTAACCGAACAATTTTAAATTGGGAAGGGAGTACACTAGGGATGCCCGCTGTCATCATTGTTATACATTCTATCTATTGAGATAATGCTAAATCAAATTAGGACCAACCCAGAGATTACAGGCCTGAAAATTAAAGGACAAGAATTCAAACTTCAAGCCACAGACGATTTAGGTTTTATATTAGAAAATCCAATGGAAACTGGGAAATACTTAATGAAAGAGATAAAAGAATATGGTGACGTGACAGGACTAAAAATGAATAAACACAAAACTAAAATTATAACTAAAATATGAATCATGAACAAGATCAGAAATTAGAAAAACATTTGGAGATACAAATAGTTAAGAAGGTTGCATATTTGGGTATAGTACTAACAAAAAAATGTAGTACGATTAAAGAAGATAACTATGACGTATTAACCAAAAAAGTAGAGAAACAGATAATTGGTTGGAAAAAACTTTGTATTTCTTTATTAGGAAGAATCTTGACAATTAAAATGACAATCTTACTGAAATTTCTTTATCTCTTTCAAATGATTCTGATAAAAATAAATAATCCATTCTTTACTAAATTAAACAGAATAATCTCTAAATTCGTATGGGGTGGTAAAAAGCCAAGGATAAAAAAAATGGCTACAAGATAAATCCAAACAAGGTGGATTTGGATTACCAGGCTTCGAAACTTATTATCAAACAGCCATTCTTTTCTGGATCAAAGATTGGATCGAACTTAAAAAATAAAGAATATTAACATTGGAAGGACATGATATGCTAAGTGGGTGGCATTATATACTTTGGAACAAAAAAAATAAAATCCCGACATACTTTAAAAACCACTCAATTAGGGACTCACTATTAACAATATGGCTAAAAATTAGAAAAGAGCATTATATAAAAATTCCTAGGTGGTACTCAAGTATGGAGGCTTTGACAAATCCAAACATTACACAACTTTAAAAAATGGTAAATTATAATCAAATATTAGACGTAAGTGGAAATATCAAATCAAGAGAACAACTATTAGAACAGGACATAAAGATTGAGTGGTGGCCATATACCCAAATGTATTCAAAATGGCAAAAAGACAAAAATAATTTAGGGATTCAAGAGAAACCTACACACTTGGATAAATTAATACTAGGAGGAGAAAAAAAATTATAACAAAAATAT
Source organism: Erythrolamprus reginae (assembly GCF_031021105.1). Taxonomy (NCBI): domain Eukaryota; kingdom Metazoa; phylum Chordata; class Lepidosauria; order Squamata; family Dipsadidae; genus Erythrolamprus; species Erythrolamprus reginae. Next base: position 54,371,936 of record NC_091963.1, read on the forward strand.
AGAATTTCTTGAGAGAAAACAAAATGGAAATAGAAATAGTCGAAGGAAATATGATTAGCTGGGCAGAAAACATTGGACACAGTATATACATCGATCAATAGGAGACAATCTGGACAAAAAATTACAAATTAACTAAATCCACCGCATATAAAGAAAACTTTTTAAAAATATTTTATAGGTGGCATATATCACCATCAAGATTAGCCAAAATTTACCCCAAATTAAAACCTGACTGCTGGAGATGCAGAAACAAAAATGGAACCTTTTTCCACATGTGGTGGACCTGTCTCGAAATTAGGAGAATTTGGAATAAAATTAAACTGTGGATCTACGAAATAACTAAGGTTAAACTCAAATTAAAACCGGAGACCTTTCTTCTAGGTATAATAGACTCAAAAAAAAAATATTACTATCTGATACAACACATAATCACAGCAATTAGAATATGTATCGCACATAACTGGAAGAAAGAAGACACACCAACGGAGAGAGATATGATTAGAAAAATACTTGATTGCGCAGAATCTGACAAATTAACACAAGAACTTAAAAACATTGACCAATCTTGTTATTATGACACTTGGGATGACTTTTACATCTGGGTTGATAATCGGAAAAAGAATAGCTGTAAATAATCTATATTAAAGTGTTAGACTTTAGAACTTAGAAACAAAGTTAAAATTTGATCTATAATAGATTCGACATTAAGTATTATTTTATTGCTGATGGTTATTTTCTCTACATTTAAAAATTGAAAACAACCGCTGTTGCTACAGGTCGTGAAAACACAAGGAATGAACTGTCTTGAGCTACAGTTCGGGAGGGGGGAGGGTTAGGGCTATGTTTTGTGCTGTATCATTTTATACTACAAGACATAAATGCATTTGAAGATGCAATCATATGATAAAATTCTCAAGGTTTTGTTTTAATATGTATATATTTAATAAACTATATTTTTTTTACAAAAATTATCTGCTTTTTCATAAGTGTCAATTTTAATTTTTCTGTCCTTCCAAGTAATTAGTAGTCCTTCTGGGATTAACCACCTAAATGGAATCCCTTGTCTAATTAATTTTGTTGTTAAATATTGGAAATCTCTTCTCCTTTCTCTTCTCCTGTTTGGGATCTGCTTTAATACTATTATCTCTTTTCCTCTATAGACCAATGGTTTACTCCTGGTACTTTTGTATATTTCGTCCCTTGCTGCTTTCTTTGTGAATCTTATATGGACTTCTCTTGGTAGTTTGGCATTATTGGTCTGTACCCTGTATAGAAGTTGGGAATCAGGCTGTTTCTGGCCTCCAAAGGGCCTCCTGGGGGCAGGGGAAGCTGTTTTCCTCTCCCCAAACATTTAATTATGGGTATGGGCATTCGCGCATGCGCAATAGAGCACGCTCATGCTCTTTCGGCATCCAAGGGAATAAAGGTTCACCATCACCGCACTAGACTCTTGGAAGAGCCTGTATCCATCTCCATTTGCAAGGGAATACCTTCAATAGAGACCAAAATATCAAGTTTTTTATACCCACCAGTCTCAGCAGCAAGGAACACCTCTTCAATGTCATCTTCCACAGACAGAACAGAATAGCAATTAGCACAGTGGGCAGGAATAGAGGAAACAAGTCTTCTCCGTGATGTTGCCTGAGTAGCAAGTGTAGAAGTGTCAGAACGGCAAATGCGGGCTAGCTGGCCAAACTTGCCACAACGACGGCAAATTGCATTATTAAAACAGCAAACGTTGCGTTGATGAAGCTCTCCACAACTAAAACAGAAATTGTTGGGAACAGGAGAAAAAGGTGTTGGAATTTGACCGCGATGTCCTTGGTTGTTGCCTAGCAGCAGGTAATGGGCGAGAAGCAGATCTCAACCTTGCAACGGTGCCGTCAGGCACCTCCCATTGGTTGGGTTTGGAGCTCTCATAGTGAACGGTGGCTACAGCCTGATTGGCTGTGGAGGAGGGCAGAGAACGATGAATTTTGGTGGAGGAGTTAGAAGATAACTCAAAAGCCACAGTTTCTACAATGACGGTCTTCAATGTTAGCTTCTGGTCGGCCAACAATCGCCTTTGTAAATGTAAGTCTCTCACCCCCTCAAATGAACTGTTCTAGTAATGACTAAACTAATTCCACGAACTCGTATTCTTGAGATGCCTCTCGGAGAGAAGCAATATAAGCATTAATAGTTTGCCCCTACCCCTGTACACGCTACTGAAATGTAAAACGATGGGCCACCCTTGAAGGGGCCAGGGTATAGTGGGCCCTCAGCTTAGACATAAGTTCAGCCCACAGAACTTTGTACACTATTTGAGGCGCCACAAGCGTGCACGCCATGTTGAACATTGCCGAGCCACAAGCATTTAAAAAACACGCACGGCGCCGAGCCTCCAATAATTCATGCAGTTCATTAGCTTGAAGATAAACTTCAAACAGCTGGAGGAAGGCTTCCCAGTCTCTGTTGCCTGGTTAAACAACTCGAAATCTGAAGGGCTGAAATGAGAATAAGCCATTACTAAAATACCTGCAGAATGCAGAACAGCCAGAAATACAGCAAACAGCTACTATACGTGTGTCATCCTCTTCCTCATCGCTAATGTTATGTGGGCGCAAATTGTAAAACAAACTTGGTTTATTAGCATTTAGTAATAGCAATACACAAACGACAAGCAAGTAAAACCATATACAGTGGGGGGAAAGTATTTAGTCAGATACCAATTGTGCAAGTTCTCCCACTTAAAAAGATGAGAGAGGCCTGTAATTGACATCATAGGTAGACCTCAACCATGAGAGACAACCTGAGAAAACACATCCAGAAAATCACAGTCTGATTTTTAACAAATTTATTTCCAAATTATGGTGCACAATTGGTGTCTGACTAAATACTTTTTCCCCACTGTATATAAAATGCCCAGCTAGCTCAAAACCACTCCTTTTATATACACTGTCAACAGCCCCAAACAATCAGGTTGTAGGAAATCTCCCTGCCTCTGGAGCAACCAATCCGGGGGCTTTGGCTGTTACTGAGGAAGTAACACCAACCATCTTCCGGGTTTTATTAGCCTGTTCAAAAAAGTTTTGTTTTACTGATTTCATCTTCCTAACTATTTCTTCATCCTCTGATAGATTTAGTTTATGTTTAGTTAGATCCAACATTTCTTGAATTTATACATCGGCTGGATTCAACTGCAATTGTTGTTCCATTTTTTAATCTTTCAATTCAAGCTCTTTTTTGCAGATGATTTTTAGTCTATTCCTCTTATTCATATCTAAAAAGACCAAGCCTCTGAAACAAGCTTTAGATGTATCCCAAAGAATTTGCAAAGAAGTATGTTCTCTTTTATTTTCTTGAAAGAAAAAAAGCCATTTCTTTTTTTACATATACAGTGGTACCTCATGATACAAACCCCTCGTGATACGAACACTTTGAGATACGAACCCGGGGTTCAAAAAAAATTTGCCTCTTCTTACGAACTTTTTTCGCCTTACGAACCTACCGCAGATTGCAAAATGGCGCTCCGCTGGATGCTGCTGCCTGGCTGTCACCTTTTAAAACAGCCGGGGGGCTTCTTCCATCTATTTGTAAATCATCCTGCCAACATCTTGTTAAACTTTTAGCTACTTCTTCTTCCCTTTGCAATAACATCCTATATATTTTGCTGGCTTGTGCTTTACTTTCATTTATCTTTTCATTTATTATTTTTTCTAAACTATTTTCTTCTCGTAAGAAGATTTCTTTATTCTCACTTTTGTTTAAATATGTACATATTGCATTGATCTGCAACCAATTCTGTTTACCGATCCACCATTCCAACCTGGTTCTACTAACTCTTCCATCTTTCTCATATAATTGTTCAATTCTCGTTACCCCTTTACTATTTAGTATTTTAATAATTCTACTTAGATTAGCATCATCCCCTATATTTAATCCATGTAACGTTGATAACTTGGATACTTTTATTCCGCTTGTCCTCTGCCATTTAAGCCATGTTTCTAAACATGCTTTAAAAGGATCACTTAAGGTAGCGATTTCAATTCTACTCCAATTTTTAAATAGTAGTTCTTTGTTATTTATGTTATTAATTTCTTTTTCTAATTCTACCCATTTCTTTTCCCCCCATAACTGTAGCTCGATTAATCTTTCCATTTGAAATGCATTTCTATATAGTACTAAGCATGGGCTGCCCCAGCCTCCCTCTTTCTCTAGTGCAAACTGCCAATGCTTCCTTATTCTGGATTTTTTGTCTCCTTCAATCCAAAAATTTAGTCTACTATCCCATTCTCTTAATTTTGCCTCAGGAAAACTACCCGGTAGAACCTGAAACAAATACATCATCTTTGGTATTATCATCATCTTAAGGGCCCTAATCTTAGCCATTCTTCCTAATTTTTTGCCCTTCCAATTTTTAATCTGCTTCTGGATTTTTTTCCATATTAAGTTATAATTGGCCGTTGTTATTTTTATTGGATTTTTAAATAACCAAATTCCCAAATATTTCATTTTTTTACAACCTAATTTCAATCCTGAAATTTTTTGGATCTCAATTTGCTCTTTAGGGCCAGTATTTAAACATATTATCTCTGATTTTTCTATATTAACCTTAAGACCAGATTGATCTTTAAATTCCTGAAGTAGTATCATTATTCTTTTCATCATTTCAATTGGGGTTTCAGACATCACTATAGCATCATCTGCAAATAAGTTTAATTTCAATTCAAGTTCCCTATTTGGTAGCCTCTCCATTCCTTATCATTTCTAATTTTGTTTGCTAATGTCTCAATTGCTAATGCAAATAGCATTGGGGATAGTGGGCAGCCCTGTTTAGTTCCATTCTGAATTTTAACCATTTCTGTTCTATTGCCATTTACTCTAATTTGAGCCACGTTATCCTTATATATTGTTTCTAAAACTTTACAGAATTTATTTCCCATATTTAAGTCTTTACATAATTGAAATAGGTAATCATGGTTAACTTTGTCAAAAGCCTTATAAACATCTAATTTTAAAATGCTTAATTTTCTTTTGGTACTGGTAGCATGGTGTAAGACATTGATCACGTTTCTTATTGGTTCATAAATTTTCCTTCCTTTCACAACTCCGTATTGATCTTCTCCAATTATTTTTGGTAATATATTCTCCACCCTATTTGCCAATATTTTCATAAATATCTTGTAGTCCTGATTTAGCAGGCTAATGGGGCGATAGGAACTAGGATCCATTAAATCACGATCTGGTTTTGGGACCGTTATAATTTCTGACATTTTCCATGTCTGTGGAGTTTCAAAAGTCTCCATTACATTATTAAACAATTTCACCATATATGGTAATAATTCATTCATATACACTTTATAGTATTCAGCAGTAAAACCATCTGGACCTGGGGCTTTAGCAAGTTTCAATCCCTTAATAACTCTAGATATCTCCTCACTTGTAATTTTTGCATTTAACATTTGGCTATCCTCTTCCTTTAATTCTTTTTTAATCTCTGAGGTTTGTGAAACAACATGCTCTTTTTTATATAATTCCCCATAAAAATCTTTCATTATTTTTTCCATTTCTACATTGCTACGTTTTATTACACCATCCTTATCTTTTAAAGCAGGAATATAAGATTTCTCTTTTCTTTTTTTCAAGTAATGTACCATTTGCTTCATTGATTTATTATTCCAACTTCTAATTCTATGTTTCATAATCATCTTCATTTTATTCCAACTTTCCTCATCCAATAATTGTAATTTCTTTTTCTTGAATGATAGTAATAAATTCCATTCTCTATTTCTTGTGATTTTTAGGGTTTCTTGGATTAAATCTATCTCTTTTAATAAATTATTCCTCTTAGCATCCCAGGATTTCCTAAGGAAAGCTTCCGTACTAATGCAGTTACCCCTCATCACTGCTTTATGTGTATCCCAAACTATTGTTTCTTTAATCTCGCCTGTTGCATTAGTACAAAAGAATCCATTAAGTTCCCTTTGTAATTTAATTCTACTCTCCTCATTTGCTGAGACGATGGCGGAGCGCCGTTTTTGCGATCGGCCGCGGCGTTTTCAGCCGATCTGGAGGCTGGAAAGGAGGTGGGGAATCCCAATAGGGAATTCCATGGGCGGAGCTTTGATGTCACGAAATCGTCCTTCCTGGAGGTCACGTTTTCTTTTTTTGAATATATATGTTTAGAGTCAATTTCCTTCTGTATATGTAGGACAACTCCCCTTTTAGTTTGATCAATCAGTGTAGTATAAAGCTCTCCAAAGCACTTATTTTCTAAAAATTTCTTATTTGTTTTTAATATGGATTTCATGGAGACAAATTATGTCCAAATTCAATTTTTTAAGTTTATTAAAAATTCTGTTTCTCTTAGTTGGTGAATTAAATTCATTAACATTTATTGAAATTTAATTCCTTCATCCATTTTTAATTGTATTTGTCTTCCTATGTTAAAGCTTCTGTCGCTCTAGTCATCACTCTTTGTTCCTTGATTTCAATTGCAAGGAGTTGTTCTTCAGTCAATGTTGATTCCTTCCCTTGAGATGTAAGATCTACTCCTCCTGATGCCACATCTAGTAAGTACTCTTCACTCAATTCTTTAAGTCTCCCCTCAATTAGAGCTGATTCTTTTAGAGCATGTTATTTCGGCCTCACAATCACTTGCATCTCCTTCCAAGCTTCCTCTGTTTGTTCAAAATTCTGACAATAGAATAGTCGACCTTTGCTAACTGAATCTAATCTGTATTGTTGTCCTTGCCAAACCAGAAACAAGCCTTCTGGCACCAACCATCTAAAATTGATTCCTCTTTGTAATTCTCTTGTTAAAAATTGGTATTATCTTCAAAGGTAATTTGAACTTTCCTTGGCACCTGTTTTAACCCTGCTGTTCTGTTCGGGTCGTATGTGACCCGAAGCCAAGTTTGAGTCCTTGTAAAAAATTTTCCCTGCATATCTGAAACTTGAAATTTCATGACTTTTCATCATTTCAGGGGTTCTCTCTATGAGAATTTTTTTGGGGGGGTGGGGGGCTTAGTTTTTGCTGAGCAAAAAAAGTTCCTAATGTTATGTTCGGGTCACATACGACCCGGACCGAAAACACTTCATTTGAAGTGCTTATGTTTGGTCAATTTGAAAACTTTTTTCACTTGGAAAGTAGTCTGAACATTTCTGCACACAATGATATGAAAATTGAAATGAAAAAATTAATCCTTATTGGTTTATTTTGCACATAAATGTGCCGCCCCCCCCGTTTTTGTGATTTTTTTTCAATTTATGGATAGTTTTGCTTGCAAAATCCATTCTATTTTACTGGAGTTGGTGTGGGATTGGTAGCTTGAACATTTCTGAATATAAGAAAAATATAAAGGAACTGAAAAAAATGATTCTTACTGGTTTTTTAACATCAGAAATAAGGCCTCCCCCCCCCCCTCGGCTGCTTGCAATCATTTTCACTTTTTATTTTTTTATGCTCCAAATCCGAAATATTCTTTAAAATCTTAGGCATTCATTTACTCAATTTAACAATGCTGGTCATCAAAAAATATTTTTGGGGTGGTGGCTAATTGTTTTCTGGGCAAAAAAAAATCATAACTTAAAATCTGTTTCTGTTCGTATATGACAGGACCAAAAATATTTTTTTTAGGTACTTGAATTTAATCTTTTTGAAAACTTTTTCAACTGGAAAACTAGTTTGAACATTTATGAACATAATGATATGAAAATTGAACTGGAAAAATTGAGACTTATATTTTTATTTTGATCAAAAAGCCCCTCCCCCCATCCTTTCTGAATTTCGTGTCAATTTATATTTTTTAAGGCTACAAATCCCTAAGGAATTTTCCCCCAAAAGGTTTGATATACTAAATTGAACATTTCTGAACATGAGAAAAATATAAATGAACTGAAAAAAATGGTTCTTATTGGTTCATTTTTGCCACAAAAGGGCCACCCCCCCCGGCCTTGCTGTGTGCCATTATTGTCACTGTTTATACATATTTGTCTATAAATATTTGGAATATCCTTTTGAAAATCAACCACATTGTAGCCAGATAACTAATTTTATGAAAGAAATCCATTTTACTAAAAAAAAGTATGTAAGTTTGAAATTAACAGCATAATTTTTATATAAATTGAAATAAATTTATATGCAAAATAAACCAATATGCATCAATTTTTCCAGTTCAATTTTCATATCATTATGTTCAGAAATGTTCAAGCTACAAATCCCACACCAACTTTAGCAAAATAGAATGCATTCTGCTAGCAAAACTATCCATAAAGTAAAGACTATTTCACAAAAACGGGGGGAGGCACATTTATGTGCAAAATAAACCAATAAGGATTAATTTTTTCAGTTCAATTTTCATATCATTGTGTGCAGTAATGTTCAAGCTACCAATCCCACACCAACTTTAGTAAAATAGAATGCATTTTGCAAGCAAAACTATCCATAAATTGAAAAAAAATCACAAAAACGGGGGGGGCGGCACATTTATGTGCAAAATAAACCAATAAGGATTAATTTTTTCATTTCAATTTTCATATCATTGTGTGCAGAAATGTTCAGACTACTTTCCAAGTGAAAAAAGTTTTCAAATTGACCAAACATAAGCACTTCAAATGAAGTGTTTTCTGTCCGGGTCGTATGTGACCCGAACATATCACTAGGAACTTTTTTCGAACAGCATACAAGGGTTAAAACAGTAATATCTTTTTCTCGATATTTAAGAGTACCAACTCTCAACTTCTGAAGTATTTGTGTTCTATGAGTCTTTTTTGTAAATCTAATACGAACTTCTATAGGTAAATTGTGTCTCATAGCATATCTTGTGTTCACCCTGAAAGCTTCATCAAAGTCAGTCAACAATTTCCCTTTATCATCTAGCAGTTGTGCCAAAATATAATCCTAAAATTTCCTGTAAATTCTCCCCCTTCTCTTCTGGAATATTCTGAAATCTCAGGTAAAATTCAGCGTGATCCACTTCCAAAATTATAGATATCCATTCTTGTCTCTTCTCCATTGTCAGTTCTTCTATCTTTACATCATGAGAGTAACTCTTTTCTTCTGCTTTTTGAATACATTGTTCATTCTTATGGATAATTTCCTTCATTTCTTTCACTTCAACAGTAACTTGAATTAAGTTTTTGATTACCTGATTTAAGTTTTCTTTAACTACATTGAACTCTTGATTTGCGTTTTCTCTACTCAATTTAACATCCTCTCTTAAAGCTTGTACAGTGGAACCCCGACGTACGAGATTAATTGGTTCCGGAAGGAACCTCGTATGTCGAAAAGCTCGTACGTGGAAGCATTGTTTCCCATAGGAAACAATGGAAAAGCGATTAATGCGTGCAAGCCCGAGCGGCGCGCCTGTTTTAAACGATCGGAGCCGGCCTGGGGGGCTTTCCAGGAACCCCCCGAGCCCCCAACCCGGGTTCGGGGGGTTCCTGGAAAGCCCCCCAGGCCGGCTCCGATCGTTTAAAACGGGCGCGACGATTCTCCGCTGACTCCTAAAGCGGGGAAGTTTCTTCCCCGCTTTAGGAGTCAGCGGAGAATCGTCGCGCCTGTTTTAAACCATCGGAGCCAGCCTGGGGGGGCTTTGCAGCAACCCCTGAACCCAGGTTGGGGGCTGGGGGGTTGCTGCAAAGCCCCCCCAGGCCGGCTCCGATTGTTTAAAACAGGCGCGCAGCGCGCCGCCCCCCTCTCGCAGCCCTGTCAGTTCCGAGCTGCGAGAGGAGCGCGGCGCGCTTTCTTGAAAGGGACGGAGAAAGCCCTCTCTCGCAGCCCCCTGGCTGGGAGCGCTTTCGCTGCAAGAGAGGGCTTTCTCCGTCCCTTTCGGGAAAGCGCGCCGCGCCCCTCTCGCAGCTCGGAACTGACAGGGCTGTGAGATGGGCGCGGCGCGCTTTCCCGAAAGGGACGGAGAAAGCCCTCTCTCGCAGCGAAAGTGCTCCCAGCCAGGGAGAGCGTTCAGATCCCCCCACCCCAGCAGAAAGCGTTCAGATCCCCCCACCCCCAGCAGAAGCCAAGGACTCACCAAGCTGAGAAGAGCCAGGCTGGTTTGCTTTGCTTCCTTCCCGCGCTGATGCAGAGCCGAATAAAGCGTCACGCCCCCCTGACGCTTTTGGCGGCAAAAGAGCCCAGCGTCGCTTCGGAAGCCACCGAAAGCGTCAGAGGGGCGTGACGCTTTATTCGGCTCTGCATCAGCTCAGGAAGGAAGCAAAGCAAGCCAGCCTGGCTCTTCTCAGCTCGTATCCCGGATTTGAGCTCGGGAGGCGAGCAAAAATGTTGCTCCCCTCCAAGCTCTTATCTCGAGTTGCTCGCAAGTAGAGCTGCTCGTACGTCGGGGTTCCACTGTATAGCATTTCTAATTTCAGCAAATTCCAATTTCTCTGAAGTACTTGAAGATTGTGGTGATGTACTTGAAGCATAGGGAGGTTTCTTTGCAGCCATTTTGTAGTTCAATCAGATTGTAACCCAATCAGGTAATAATCAAATAAATTGGGTATAGAAACCTGATGTAAAAAACAGCCAACAAAAATTTTAAAAGGAAAAAAAAACAAGATTAAAAGAGCAAAAATTAAGAATCAATCCAAATTGTGAATCAATGTATCAGGCCTTCAAAAAGGAACCCAATAAAAAAATTAAAAAGTCCAATTTTCCAGAAGAGAGAAAAAAAGGTTACAACTCCCCCCAAAAAGATCCAGAAGAAAAGGGGACGAAGGGGGGGGGAGGCCAAAAATAGCTTTAAAAAGGAGGGAAAAGGAAAAAAGAAAAAGCCAAAAAACTCCAAAAATTGAATCTTCCAGAATAGATACTTAAAAGTGAAATATATATTAAAAGAAACTAAGACATTCAGCAATTATGCACCCAAAAAAGAAAGGGAAAAATAAAAAGGGGGGAGGGGAATGAACCAGAAAAAAAGAAATAATAATTAAAGCTTTAAAATTAGAAAAAATTAAATGATTTAAATCTATACATCTATGAGGATTTAATTGTAAGCTTAAATGTACACTTAAATAAAAAACCTGAACAGAAACAAAGAAAAAGAATAAAGAAAAATATATAATTATGTAGCTATAGCTATATAAATATAGCTATCAAGCTAAAAAGGTTCAGTTACTCTCCAAATGAAACTCTGACTGAAAATCAAAAAAACAATAACATCTAAAAATAAAATAAAATAAAAGATTAACAATAAAAAGTATACAAAATACAAAAATACAGCATATAAGAAACGCAAAGATAAAATCAAATTCTAAAACCCATTGACATTAAAAACCAGTCAACCACATTCATCCATCACAATCATTACCTTTACTAAATATCTTCAAGTTAGCTTCTCTAACAAAAGTAAAAGGTAGTATCAAATTTGTAGCACAGAACTAGACTGTGTAAATATACGGCAACTGGCTTTATTATCAGGTTTCAAGGTTAGAAAGCTAAATAAAAAAGGCTTTCCCAAATTGCAACAGATCTTCTTCCCCATATATTTGTTTCTAGCCACAAGGTGGCAGCAAAGTATTAAAAATATAAAGCAGAGAATCAAAATATAAACATTCCAACACAACTCTCAAAACAAAACAAAACGAAGAATACAAGAAGAGCTTAAAAGGGAAGGAAGAGAAACCTTTTGGCAAGAATATATGCTTCAATCTCCTTCTCTTTAAGAAAAAAAGTCATAAAAAATAAGTCCTTAATCCAAATTCTTAAGCAATTTTTGTCTGTTTAGCTAGCCACTCACAGGCACTCCAATACACAAAAAAGTATAAAGAGATGCCATTCCACACCACTTTCCCCGCTGCTAAACCAGAAATTACTAGTTCTGGTATCCTCGCATCTCTTCTCACAAAATCTTGAAAAAGAAATATAGTAAAAGCAACTTCAGTTATATTTTTTTCTTTCCAAAATAATAAGGTTTAAAACAAAAGAAAATGATCTCACTCAGATGGAATCTTTCATCTCATTAGAGCCTCTCTACTATCAGAAAAAAACATCCTGAGGCTATGGGTGGTTTAACACCTCCGGACAGCTGTAAATCGGGACTAGCTACCAGCAGGATTTTGCGATATCCTGTGGATTCACCAGAAACTCCCCTCTCTCACCTGACCCTCCAGATCAGGATCAGTCCTCAAATGGACTCATAAACAGCTGTAGTTTGACAGGCTAACCCAGAGCCCTGGAAAAGCCGTCATGTCACCTCAGGCACCAGGCTCCGCCCCCTCTGTTTTTTCCTGTGATGATCCTGTCAGGCTTAGCAATCCTGGGTGACGTTTCATTGTAGTACCATATAAGGTGAAAAGTAGAATGTATTACCATATAAGGTAAAAGATAGAATGTAAGCATGCTAATGCTGAGCCGTTGAGTGTGAACTGCAACCTGATTGGGCTAGGGCTAAGATGCAGATCAACTTCACCATTTCCTTGTGGTTATGTGCTGTTGATGGTGGTTATTAGTTTACTGGTTGGAGCAGTTTGAGCATGAGTTAAATATTGAGTAGAGTAGTGATAGTAATACGAAGAAACCTGGATTGGTTTAGTATCTACTAGAAACCTGGATTGGTTTCGTATCTACTTGTAACCTGGATTGATTGAGTATCTACTTGTAAATAAGCTGATTATACTTAATGTAAAGTTCCTGTATGTAGAAGACTGAAGCAGAAGATATTTTGCACTGAAGAGTAAAACTATTGTTTTCTACAAACATGTCTTTGTCATTTACTTGGTTCCTTAATTGCCACATTATATTCTGATATCTTACCTAGTCCTCCTGCATTACTCTGTATATATACCGACAGATTATGGGCCCAGACCCAGAACCAGGCTTACTCCACAGCTGAAGTACAGAGCCAGGCAAGTAAACAAGCCAGGCCTTAACTAAGTCAGGACTGAACCAGGGTAGTCAGAAGTGGCAGAACCAGAAATAGCCAGTATTGGTGTATCCAGGATTGGAAGAAACATGAAAGAATAGGAAAGAAGAAGCAGTTGCCATGAGAGATGAACATTATGTTGAATTAGACTTCTGATAGCAAAAGAATAAACAGTAAACATGGCATTCTCAATAGCTGCTTTATCTTTTGAGAAGCTGAATGGATTACCATGCCTGAAGCTTAAAGGTACAAAGCTTGTTAGTAAGAGAAGACTTATGGGACATTTTTGTAATGCCACCTGCACAGGGGGATCCAACTCAAAGAATATCGATTGAGAAAGCCAAGACCACGTTAATGTTAACTCTTGAAGACATTCAACTGGTTAACATAAGACCGACAGGAAATGCCCACAAAACTTGGCAAAGGTTAAAGGATCTGTTTCAGAATGAAACAGCCGGGGCAAAAGTCATCTTAACACAGACAGTTGTACAACTTGAAATTGCAGCCAAACAGATGTGTTAGTGAACACATCAATAAAATACAGAGTTTGTTTGCAGAGTTGAAAAATCATGGACTGATATTTCTGGAAGAGCAGGAGACTTATATCCTGTTATCTTCTTTAGATAAAAGTTGGGAGCCATTTGTCTTAAGCTTGCAAAGCATGCCAGAAACGTCCTGTAATGTCAAAGTTGATGGACCATGCAGAGACTTTGTGATAAAGAGAGTCAGTTGGAAAGCATTATTAAAGATGAAAAAGATGAAGGGATTTTTGCTGTAATATGGTGCCACCAGTGTGGAAAGGAAGGACACATTGTAAAGAATTGTCCAACTAAAAGTAAACCACATATTAATGCCAAGAAAGGGGGTGGAATTAAAGTAAATAAAGATGCAGCCTATATTGTGTCAGCAAAGAAGAAACAGAACAAGGCAGTTTGGATTCTAGATTCAGCTTCTTCGAAGCATATTATAAATTGTGAATCTTTACTAAATGATGGTTTAAAAGCATCTTAGATAAAACGTAATATTAGCGGATGGAAACACTTCTAAAGTAAAATTAGTTTGGTCTGTGTTTATTTCTTGTTTGAACAAGACTGTAAACAATGTACTTTGTGTTTCAAAGTTAAAGTTTTGTTTATTAAGTGTGGAAGGTTAACAGATGATGGTTACATGATTAATTTTGATAAACAGAAATGTACAATTATAAAAGATGGTATTGTGTGTGCTGAAAGAATGGTAAATGATAGATTGTATGTCATGAATGACAAGGATAACATTGGCAATGTAACATATAAAAAATGTACCTATGCATGACAAGTGTATTCACTATTTTCATAGGATTCTGGGGCATGTTAATTTGGGGGCATTGAAGAAAATGTTGGAAATATGTGTACTGAAAGTAAAGAAATGTAATCATTATTTAGAATGTGCAGTTTGCCAGAAGATTAAAGGGAAGAGATGTCCTGTTCTTAAGTTTAGCAATAGAGTAACACATAAACCATTTGAGTTAGTGCGTGGTGATCTGTCAGGACCTTTCAAACAAAGCCAAGGAGGTGCAAAATATGTATTTGTGTTGGTGGATGACTACAAGAGGTATTCATATTGTATTTTGTTGAAGTGAAGGATTCCAGAAGTTCAAAGAATGGGTGACGATGGTTGAACGTCAGTTTAAGGAAGTAAAGAAGTTACAAACTGACAGAAATGGTGAATTTATCTCATATAACTTCAAACGTTGGTTGAAAAGCAAGGGTATTGTTCAGAGGTTAACAAATCCTCATTCTCCGGCAGAGAATGGAATGGTAGAGAAATGGATAGGAATATTTAATACAATCCGTGATACAATGCTTCCTGATGCAAATTTAGATTTCAGTTTTTGGGGAGAAGCAATTATGACAGCAACATATATGCTAAATAGGACATGGAGTTCTACTGTTAAACAAACTCCATATTATATGTTGTTTAAGAAAGCTCCTCGGTTAGACCATTTAAGGATATTTGATACTTATGTGTATGTGTTGATTTCCAAGGCAATGGGCAATGGTAGCAATGTGCTGCACATGGAGCATGGTTAGTGTTTGTGTATGTAATAAAGGGTAATGCAAACAAAAGTTGTCAAGACTGATGGTTGTTGACTTCAACAAACAGGAATGTAATGAAATGTTTAGTCAACCAGGTTTGTACAGATCAGTGGCTGGAAGTGTGTTGCATGTAGCCAATTTTAATAGACCCAATATATCTTACACAATCGGGGTGTTAAGTAGAAAGATATCAAAACCAACTGTGAAAGATTGGCAAGGTTTGAAAACAGTAATAAGATACTTAAAGGGGACTGCAACATATGGTTTAAAGATTGAACTGAAGCAAAATGGCACTATGCAATGTATGGTGGGTAGTTCATTTGCTAGTTTAACTGATCGAAAATCATGTACAAGTTTAATTATATTATATGAGAATGTTTTGATAACATGGAAGTCAAGGAAGCCGACATCAATCAGTTTGTCGACGGCGGAGGCTGAATATGCAGAATTGTCTGACGTTTGCTGTGAAGTGATCTGGATTGATCAACTGCTAAAGAATTTTGGAGAAAAAATTACAATATCCATACCAATGTTTGAAGATTCACAGACATGTATTTATCTTGCAGAAATGGAATGTATGAAAGCAAGGATGAAAATGTACAAGAGATTATTAAAAATGGAATGTTAAAATTGTATTACATAGAGTCAGATGTAAAGCATTGTAAAATGGTGGAACAAATGAATGTTTGTTCAATAAAATATCAGAAGGGGTGTCAGGCTTAGCAATCCTGGTTGATATTTTATTGTAGTACATATAAGGTGAAAAGTAGAATGTATTACCATATAATGTAAAAGATAGATGTAAGCATGCTAATGCTGAGCCGTTGAGTGTGAACTGCAACCTGATAGGCCCAGGGCATTATAAGATGCAGATCAACTTCACCATTCCGTTGTGGGTTTTTTGCTGTCGATGGTGGTTGTTGTCTGGCTGGAGCAGTTTGAGCGTGAGTTAAATATTGAGTAGAGTAGTGATAGTGATACGAACAAACCTGGATTGGTTTGTATCTACTAGAAACCTGGATTGGTTTAGTATCTACTTCTAACCTGGATTGGTTGAGTATCTACTTGTAAGTAAACGGAATATAGCTAATATTACGGCTTGACCTCCTGGCTCTAGTCCTTCCCTGCAGGGAGGTGGAACCGATTAGACAGTCCCGCCCCAGATGCCTGATGGACCCAGAGGGCTTCCAGAGGGTGCTTGGGGTTATTCCAGATGCACTCGTCCACAGTTCGGCGGAGTCTCTTGCTGAGGCTTGGAACAAGTCTGCAGCGGATTGCTCCGTTGTGACCTCTCCACGGCACTAGACCCCGTAGAGCTCCATGGTTCAACGAGGAGCTCCAGGAGTTGAAACGCCAGAAGAGACGTCTACAGAAGCGATGGAGGAAGAGTAAGTCCGAATCCAATCTAACACTTGTAAGAGCTCATATTAAGACTTACAAAGTGGCGCTCAAGGCGCAAGATGCGCGAATCATGCCGCCTTGATTGCATCAGCGGAATCCTGCTCGGCCGCTCTGTTTAGGGTGATCCGCTCCCTTTGTAACCAGGGGAGAGTTGGGGAGCCCTTGCAGAGTAGTGCCGAGGATTTTAACACATTTTTTGCTGATAAAATCGCTCGGATCCGGGCGGACCTCGAGTCCAATTGGATAACAGAGTCGACTGACAACGAGTCAGTCGAGGTGACTGGGGCTCGTACTTGTCCACCTGTCTGGGAAGAGTTTGATCTGATGACACCTGATGAAGTGGACAAGGCCATTGGAGCTGTGAGTTCTGCCACCTGCTTACTGGATCCGTGTCCCTCCTGGCTGGTTTCGGCCAGCAGGGAGGTGACACGGAGCTGGGTCCAGGAGATTGTCAACGCTTCTTTGAGGAGGGGGTCCTTTCCGCATCCCTACAAGGAGGCACTTGTGCGCCCCCTCCTCAAGAAGCCTTCTCTGGACCCAGCCATTCTTAACAACTATCAGCCAGTCTCCAACCTTCCCTTCATGAGGAAGGTTGTTGAGAAGGTGGTGGCGCTCCAACTCCAGCGGTCCTTGGAAGAAGCTGATTATCTAGACCCTCAACAGTCAGGTTTCAGGCTCGGCTACAGCACGGAAACTGCTTTGGTTGCGTTGATGGATGATCTCTTGCGGGCCCGGTTCAGGGGATTATCCTCTATCCTGGTGCTTCTTGACCTCTCAGCGGCTTTCGATACCATCATTGGACCAGAATACCTCCGAGACCGCCTCCTGCCGCACAAATCCCAGTGACTGATTAGGTCCCACAGAGTGGGCCTTCTCCGGGTCCCGTCAACTAAACAATGTTGGTTGGCGGGCCCCAGGGGAAGAGCCTTCTCTGTGGCGGCCCCGACTCTCTGGAACCAACTCCCCCCGGAGATTAGAACTGCCCCTACTCTCCCTGCCTTCCGTAAAGTTCTTAAAACCCACCCTTGCCATCAGGCATGGGGGAACTGAAACATCTCCCCCGGGCATGTACAATTTATGTATGGTATGTTTGTGTGCTTGTTAGTATATTGGGGTTCTTTTTAAACTTTTTAAAATATTTAAATTTATTTGGATTTGTTACGATTTGTTTATGCCTTGTTGTGAGCCACCCCGAGTCCGCGGAGAGGGGCAGCATACAAATCTAAATAATAAATAAATAAATAAATAAAATCAACCATGGTATCCTTCTGCACTGGCTGGAGGGGTTGGGAGTGGGAGGCACTGTTCTCCAGTGGTTGTCCTCCTACCTCTCCGGTCAGTCACAGTCGGTGTTAGTGGAGGGTCAGAGGTCGACCTCTAGGTTAATCCCTTGTGGGGTGCCTCAGGAGTCGGTCCTCTCCCCCCTGCTATTCAATATCTACATGAAACCACTGGGTGAGATCATCCAGCGGCATGAGGTGAGGTATCATCAGTATGCTGATGATACTCAGCTGTACATCTCCACCCCATGTCCAGTCAATGAAGCAGTGGAAGTGATGTGCTGGTGCCTGGAGGCTGTTGGGGTCTGGATAGGTGTTAACAGACTCAAACTCAACCTGGATAAGACGGAGTGGCTGTGGGTTCTGCCTCCCAGGGACAATTCCATCTGTCCGTCCATAACCCTGGGGGGATTATTGACTCCCTCAGAGAGGGTCTGCAACTTGGGTGTCCTCCTTGATCCACAGCTCACATTAGAGAACCATCTTTCAGCTGTGGCGAGGGGGACGTTTGCCCAGGTTCGCCTGGTGCACCAGTTGCGGCCCTATCTGGACCGGGACTCACTTCTCACAGTTACTCATGCCCTCATCACCTCGAGGTTCGACTACTGTAATGCTCTCTACATGGGGCTACCTTTGAAAAGTGTTCGGAAATTTCAGATCGTGCAGAATGCAGCTGCGAGAGCAATTATGGGCTTCCCCAGGTATGCCCATGTTACACCAACACTCCGCAGTCTGCATTGGTTGCCGATCAGTTTCCGGTCACAATTCAAAGTGTTGGTTATGACCTATAAAGCCCTTCATGACATCAGAACAGAATATCTCTGGGACTGCCTTCTGCCACACGAATCCCAGCAACCGGTTAGGTCCCACAGAGTTGGCCTTCTCCGAGTCCTGTCGACTAAACAATGTCAGTTGGCGGGACCCAGGGGAAGAGCCTTCTCTGTGGCGGCCCCGACCCTCTGGAACCAGCTCTCCCCGGAGATTAGAACTGCCCCCACCCTCCTTGCCTTTCCTAAACTTCTTAAAACTCACCTCTGTCGTCAGGCATGGGGGAACTGAGACATCTCCCCCGGGCCTATCCATTTATACATGGTATATTTGTGTGTATGTTTGCTTTTAATAATGGGGTTTTTAGTGTTTTTTAAATTATTAGATTTGTTTTTACATTGTCTTTATTATTGCTGTGAGCCGCCCGAGTCTATGGAGAGGGGTTGCATACAAATCCAATAAATAAATAAATAAATAAATAAATAAATAAAATAAATAAATAATGTAAAGTTCCTATATATAGAAGACTGAAGCAGAAGATATTTTGCATTAAAGAGTAAAACTATTGTTTTCTACAAACATGTCTTTGTCATTTATCTGGTTCCTTAATTTCCACATTATATTCTGATATCTTATATAGTCCTCCTGCGTTACTGTGTATATATCTCTAGACAGATCCATCTTCTCTTTTCATTTTTCCGCCTGAACTATGCCATCATACATCTCTCCATTTCAGTTCCTGCTTGTTTTCACTTCTTTCTTCATTGCCAAACTCAGAAGCCAGCTCTCCTTTTTCTTAGTTTTCCCTCCCAACACAGGAATCAGTCCAATTATCACAATCCCAGAAGTAATGACATGAGTGTATTAATTTATGGTTTGTGCTTGTCTGTAAATATTTCAAGTACAACTTTCATGCTGTTTAGAACACAAACCTAATTTGCCTCTCAGATTGAGGCCTCTGCTCATTCTAAGTTCCTACTCCTGTTTTATCATTTGGCAAGAGCAATACATGACAATCCACAAAATTCTGAAACAATTCTATAAATAGCATTTTGTTGTTATAAATACATAATTATTTTTATTGTTAAAAATAAATAAAACTCTGCTATACAGAGTTTGAAAGACAAGACAAATCATTTTCTTCCTAGAAGATGCCTATATATTCTAGGGGTTCTCTATAAAATCATCTATATTAATTAACATGTTCCTTGATTCAGATCCTAACATTTATAAATGGACTAGGGAAAAACATATCTAAAATACTAAGTAGATACCTACATATTTAAAATACTAAGTAGATATCATCAGGAGAAAGGTGTGTGTTTGCCGCCTTGTGTTATTGGTAAAAATAATACAGGCATGGTATAAATATAACAAATAATGCTGAGCTGCATTTTTATATCATTCCAGCATTATGAATAATGCATTTTAATCAACAGTGCGGCAGTGTTGTCCTTAATTATTGAATTTAACATTTTTTTGGATTCACACAACAATTAAAATATAAATTAAAAAAATAGGCCTGGTTTTCACAACACATACAAAGAACAAAAAACCCTACAACAAAAGCTAGTCAACTTTTGCATGTGATATGAATGTATCTAAGTTTGTCATGAACGCTGCCTAAACTTGTCAGATTTCACCAACAGCCACAACAGAAATGAAATCTGGATTGCCCCTGGTGTTGCCTTTAATTTCTTTTGCCATTTTTTCACCCTGTTTCATTTATTTTGTTGGCAAAAATATAAATAGCAAACAAATAAAGCTCTGGCTTTTGAAGAAATCTATTATAAGGCTTGCAGTGAAGCTTTGAATTGATGTTTCAAAACTCATTTTTTTTACTTCAGCTGCCATGAAGCACACAATGTAATGCTTTGAGAATATATATAAATATATATTCTTGCATACAGTCCACCCTTGCCTTCCTGTGGTTCCAACTGTCTTAGTTCAGTCTTCATGTCTGCTCCAGTGTTATCTAGCAATAACTTGAAGAAAAAAAATACTTCAGCATATATCTCAAATCATTTAAGACCTCACAGGAAATTGTAATGATTTATGGATGAGGAATGAGTTGGTTTGAATTTCATTTGGAATCTAATAAGAATTATACCTTGGCTTGCTCTATTATTAGAGTTTAGTTTTATTTGATTTTTCTAATTATCTTTTTAACTTTTCAGCAAATAAGAATAAGAAAGAAAACTCTCTCAAGTTCTTGAAAAGTTTGGGGTTTTACTATCTATTGATCTTATTTTTGTATTCTTGGAATAGAGATCATCAGAATAATTTAAGACTTATTACAGGGTAAAGCTTTACATTTCAGAAAGTGCACCCATACCTTCCACTGTATTTTTCAATATTTTTCTCAGATAAACAACAATGATAAATATTGGTAAAATGTGAGGCTCAGAAACAGTAAATGTAATACAATACTCAATTCAGAACATAAAGATCAAGGTGCCAGCATCAGATTCTACTTTATCAAGGAGAGGCCAACACAAACATCTCAATTTTAATCTGCTTAGTCTAACCAAGTGTCTTCATTTTTGCTTATTTTCCTAGTAGAGGTGAAAGACTATGAGCCACCATTTGGTTCAAAAGTGCGAGAACATCCTTGTGTAGAAAGCATGAAGGACAATGTTTTGAGGGACAGGGGACGGCCTGAAATTCCTTGTTCATGGCTCAATCATCAGGTAAGACAGAGTCTTGATTATTTTTTGAGGAAGACAATTCATGGCAAAATTGACTAATTGTCACATATAGTGGTCACCATAGAAAATAATTACTTTTTGAAATGATTCAATAAATATTTTTTATTCAAGGCACTAAAACTAATATTAAAACATAATTCCAATTATCATTTCTATATGTTGTGCTTCCCCTTGAAGTCCTGTTTACTAGATCATTGTATGCAAGGGATAAAAACAATGGGGGGGGGACTAAAAAGAAAAAAGAAAACGAATAAACATTGTGCCTTAAGATTTCTCAGAGTTGTAAAAAGCCCTTGCAGTATGAGTGCTATTTAATGTGATGTGTCATATTAGAAGCACTGCTCCAGCAAAGTGATTATGAGGTTGCAGCTCTATTGCATTGTATTCCTTTTCTGCTACATTATTTCTATAAACTTTGCTTTGTCAAGTTGATACAACTTCATTAATATGGAACCTGTTTAATTTTTATTCTTTCCTCAGGGCATCTTATTGCCATAGACCATATATAGTCAGTGGAATAATTCTTTTTATTAGATTTTAGTCAAAATTATACTGGAAATCTGCCTATGGTACTTTTAAGTTACTAATGTTTTCAATTCTTTTATAAAACTCTAAACCTAAAATAATAATTATTGCTTTATTAAGCCTTTCTGTTTTCCCGTGTAATTTCATTGTTGTTATATACTGTACTTGTTTTTCATAATACATTTGAAATGAATGCTACATACTTTCTCTTTCATGAAATTTGTCAACATTATTGATTTCAAATAAATGTTTAATATTTAATTTATCTAAATGTTTAAGAATGCAGAAAAACTATATTTTGTATAATTCCAATTCTACTGTTGACAATTGTCAACAACAGCTATGAAGTAAATCATACAATTAAATTTGGCATTAAAAAAGACAGACTAGTTTTCACTCTTTCTTATCAGCAAGAAAATTCTCCATTGAAATAAAAAGCCTAATTAATATGTATGAGCTACATGCAAAATATTACAGAAATGCTCATATGATTAATATTCTCCCAATACTTAATCTTAACAAGGCTGGAATTCATCATTGTTTTCTAGAATAGAGTACCAATA
The DNA here is from genome assembly GCF_031021105.1 of Erythrolamprus reginae. Lineage (NCBI taxonomy): Eukaryota > Metazoa > Chordata > Lepidosauria > Squamata > Dipsadidae > Erythrolamprus > Erythrolamprus reginae. The sequence goes on from NC_091963.1 coordinate 54,394,101, forward strand.
TTGGAATTCCAATTATGGAGTTCTAATTGTAATTAGAATTCCTTACTGCCTTCTGCTATCACAGGCAGTTGGCCTACTCCCCCCCATTCCTGACCTGCCTTCTTTTATCACAGGAAGTTGGTCTGCTCCCCCCCCCCCATTCCAATTTCTGGTTCTGGTGGCAGCAGAGGAGGCGAGTGAGGCAGCAGTGCTGAGGACAACGGTTTAACTGTTTATGAGCCACCCCGAGTCTACGGAGAGGGGCAGCATACAAATCTAATAAATAATAATAATAATAATAATAATAATAATAATAATAATTATTATTATTATTATTATTATTATTATTATTATTATTATTAAGATCAAAGTTAAAAATTACCAAGGACCACTACCCTCAGGTCTTGCTACCTACCCACACCAGTGACTCTTGTATTGGGAGCCCTGAATTGGTGCATCTGACAAATTGCAGCAAGCCTTGGAAACTGGACTGCTGTTGCTTTTTGTCTCTGAGAGATACGGGCTAGCCGCAGCAGAAAATGGTGATTGTGACCGCGCTGAGCTGGAAGTAGACTAAAGAATGCTTAACGTTGAGAACTGTGGCAGACAGTAAGAACAACTAGACAAGTGCTATGGGTTGGAACGGATTGGAGATGGAGAAGAAAAGCCCAAACTGGCTGCCAAGAATAAGAACTCTACCCTCCAACGCTGGCAGGTGAGAGCAGCGGGTGTTGGTTGGTGGTTTGATGGCGGAGGTACGGTGTTTGAGGATGGAGCCCCACGCTACAACCCAGGCTACAACTGAGCTGGCCAGTGAGAGTAATGCCAAAGATGGCCAGTGGGAAGGGTAATGCCAAAGATGCACTGGAACAGATTGGAACAGATTGGAGCAGGAGAAGAAAAGCTCAAAGTAGCCCCAGACTACAACTGAGTCAGCCAGTGAGAGTGGCCGATGGAAAGGGTGGTTCCAGAGGAAATTTAAAAGGGACACAAATGGAGAGGGCAGGTGAGAGCTGCCTGTGAAAAAAGACCCTTGAGAAATTTTTTGTCACCGTGGAAAGGCTCATCCACCACCACTGACTTAACATTGTTGCTGCACTTGACTGGAGAGCATTATTTGTTTTACCATCATTATCCATTTTAACAAACATTGATCATGCACACTTTTAACAACACCTCAGAGTTTTTCCAGGTGGCGTGGCTTGGTCTGTGCGAGTCGGCAGCTTTTTCCCAAGCTCAAGGGAAGGCCAGCCGTTCTGTGGCAATTTGGGGGTGCTTTCCTGCACTAAACCTGACTTGAAGGGTTGGGATTGAGAGGGGAAAATCTGGAGATCCACAGGGTGGGTGCAAAACACTGGTGGAATCAGTTCCTTTTGACCAGTTGTTGCTGGAGGTATGTTTCACATTACCTTAAGTATGGTGAAGTGCGGCAGCAAAGAAGAAAATTGCAAGTGAAGTCATCTGAACGAGCTTTTTTTTTTCTTAGGTCTAAAATCTACTTGAAAGAAGGTAATGTGAGAGAAGTGCCTTTATTTTTTACTTTGATGCTTGCAATTAATGAGGGAAAGAGACTCCTACACATTCCAGTGGCAAGTGTGTGATTGATTTATAATGTCCTTTCCCGGAGTGGACTGCAATTAAGAAGTGCCTGGAAAAAGTTTGTAATAAAAAGAAAAAATTCTTTTTGTTGATGAAGGTTTTTCCTTGAGAATGTTGAAGTACTATTTGACTATTTTTTGAATCTATAAATATTTACGTTGTAGACTGTTTCATATTATATTATTATTTTTGGGGGGAGGGCAGAATGCTGCCATCTAGTGGATGTGGTGAGCGGATAAAGCTACATTTTAAATGCCAAGTCTTTGCCAAGTTCTCTTATCAATGACCTTGATAAGAATTATCATAAGAATTCCCCATAAGAAGACCATCTGGTGGGAAAGTTAAGATTCTGCGGTTACTGATTTTTGTTTTGTTTGGAACTTCTGTTAATTTTGGACAAAGATAGTGTAAAATATTTTTTTTCTAAAGACCTTTGTTTATTCTTCCTTTTTTCGTGTTATTTTTATGTAAAAAAAAGAAGAGGGGAAAAACAAAACACTGCTATTATTGTTTTGAAGCAAGTGCCAAGGAAGGCGAGAGATCTAAGAAGATAATATCAATTTTTGATAAGAAAACTTAATGAAAGAGGAGTAAATTTCCGATGGTTGGTTCCGGAAGGTATTTTCGTGTTTTGGCAAGGAAAAAGATACAGATTGGATACAGTTAATAAGGCTGGGATATTCTTCAGACAAAATTTTGTACAGACAGGACGAGGTGAGAGAGAACCACAAGTAAAAATAAAGGGAACAGAAACAGCCCAACCATCACTAGCAGAGGGAGGATTATCGGAACTGACTGAAGAACATTTATTGGACATGGCAGCAAGGGGGAGGGAACCAATACTATCACTACCACTTGAAAATATTGCAATTGCAGGAGAATTTGAAAAACAACTAGCGGTTAAGGAAAAGAGAAAAAGAGTTATGATGAGATCAACAACAGAAAGACAAAAGCCTTAAGATAGGAAAAATTAAAAAATTAACAAATATGGATCAACAGTTTAAATGGATCTCATTGAATGTTAATGGACTTAACGCACCAAATAAGAGAAATAAAATATTTACTAAATTTAAAAATTAAATATGGACAAAATTTGCTTACAAGAAGTACATATTAAAAATCAACATAAAAAGTTTTTGGAAAATTAATTTCTAGGAGAATTATACATTTCATTAATTGATCAGAGTAAAAGAGAATTGGCAATGTATGTTAAGAAGAATATAGAATCTAAAGATATATATTCTGATCAAGAAGGAAGAATTTTAATGGTTGAAATAAAGATGAATAATCAAAATACTTTATTGGTTGCAATTTACGCACCAAATGATAATCAAGAAATATTCTACACAAGATTACATAAAAAGATTAATGAATTAAAGTATGAAAATATTTGTATATTAGGAGACTTTAATTCAATATGAAATATTGGATTGGACTATAAGACTAACAAACAAAATAAAACAAAAAGACGGATACTTCCTAAAATCTTTTTTAATATGATAGAGGAATGGAACCTGACTGATCTTTGGAGAGATAGATATAAGAGAGAACAACAATACACTTATTTTTCAGCTAGACACCGATCTTGGTCTATAATTGATATGATATGGACTACATTAGAATTAACAAAACAGATGGGAAAAGTGGATATTGAAACGAATGTGTGGGCGGATCATAATCCTATCACTATACAATAGAAAGGTAAAAGAAAAAGACCAAGATGGATTTTAAAGAGAGAAATTTTACCAGAAAGAGACTTTCAATTATTTATAACGAAAGAGATGGCGTTTTTCTTTCAAGAGAATAAAACAGGAGACACTACCTTACAAATTCTTTGGGACACGGCTAAAGCCTATTTTAGAGGTTTTGTTTCGACTTATACAAGCAATCAAAACAGACAATTTTTTGGATATAAAAATGATCTCGAAAGGAGACATAGGAACTGGAACAGTCTTTACAATTAGATCCACAAAATATAGAAATTCAGGAAACTTTGGACTTGATGAAGCACAAATTAAATTTGATGGAAAATGAGGAAACAGCTAAAAACTTTTAAAAAACAAGGGAATTTTTTTTTGAACAGGCGAATAAACTAGGGAGATGGTTGGCTTATAAAGTAAGGAAAGATAGAGAAAAAAATGGATAAAGTGTTTAGAGGATGAAGAAGAATTAAAATATAAAGAAAAGGAAATAATATGGGAATTCTACTAAAAATTATATAAAAAAGATGTTATTGAGGATGAAAAAATTTGTCAATACTTAGAAAAGGCAAATCTACTTAAAATTTCCGAAACTATTAGGGAGACATTGGATGCTAAGGCAACAATGATGGAATTGTCGGAAGCTATTAAGAAACAAAAGAACAGTAAAGCCCGAGGACCTGATGGACTACCAGTCGAGGTTTATAAGGTATTTGAAGAGGTATTTGGACCTATCTTTTTGGATTTGATAAATGAAATATTTATACAAGCTAAAATTCCGGATACTTGGACAGAAACTTATATATCTCTGTTACCGAAAGAAGGGATTAATACACAAAAAGTAAAGAACTATAGGCCAATATCTTTGTTAAATGTTGACTATAACATTTTTGGATCAATTATTGCAAACAGACTTAAAAGATACTTAAATGAATTTATACATTCAGATCAGAATGGATTTTTACCTAAAAGACAAATTAAGGATAATATGCGTATAATTTTAAATACATTAGAATATTATGAACAGCACCCCGAAAAACAGATGGCACTGATGTTTCTGGATGCAGAAAAGGCTTTTGACAGTTTAACTGGCAATTTCTAAATACCCTGTTTCCCCGATAGTAAGACACCCCCGATTGTAAGACGTATCGGGGGTTTCAGGGGGGTCGGCTAATATAAGCCGTACCCCGAAAGTAAGACATATGTCTTACTTTCGGGGAAACACGGGGGTATTGCCGGGGGGGGCAATACCTTCGCCTCGCCGCGGCGCCACCGCCTCTTCCCCGGCTTGGCAAAGCGAAGGACAGCGCTGGTCCAAAGCGAGCCGAGCGGGCGGCGGCTTGCAGCGAAGGTGCTCGTCCCAGCAACCGAGTCCTGCCGAGGCTCGGCTGCAAGCGGCCAGCGAGGCCGACCAGCTCCGAGGCGAGCAGCCGGAGCTGCGCCCTCTTTCGCCCGCCTCCTTTCCGGCAGGCAGGTGGGGCTGCCCAACTGCGCAGAGCGGCTCCTCCCCTCCAGACACACGCTTCCCCGACATGCGTCTGTGGCTCCACGCGTGCACGCTGCTTGGAGCCCTGAGGTTGAACTTGGAAAAGGGCTCACGAGGCTCCTGTCCCACAGCTGCCCTTCTGGACTCTGGGGAGATGCCTTCGGGAACGCGACCCTTTCAATTTTTTTCCAATGTAAGACATACCCCGAAAGTAAGACGTAGTGGGGCTTTTGGGGGTAAAAAGAAAGTAAGACACTGTCTTACTTTCGGGGAAACACGGTAGGCAATTACAATATATGAATTTCGGAGCGAGGTTCTTACATGTCATAGGAGCAATTTATAATAAACAGTCGGCGAGAATAATTGTGAATGGAGAGATGACCAATAAAGTAAAAATCACCAAAGGTACAAGACAAGGCTGTTCATTATCACCACTGTTTTTTATTTTGATGTTAGAAGTACTGATTAGAGCTATAAGAGCAGACAAAGAGATTTTGGGCCTCAAAATTTAAGATGAACAATATTATTATTATGTCAGTACAACACAGCAAACGAGATCACTATGCTGGATTTTGTGTTTCATCACCAGTCAGGCGCTTCCCAAGCACCTAGGACTGCGTGATGTAGCGGCAAATTATAGGCCAGTAAAGCGGTCTTTTGCAATTGACATATGGAGATTTTGTCAATTACGATGGATTTCAAATGTCCGCCGAGATCCTTTGGTACTGCGCCCAGCATGCCAAGTACCACTGGGACCACTTTCACTGGCTTATGCCAGAGTCGTTGCAGCTCGATTTTTAGATCTTCGTATTTCACTAATTTTTCTAGCTGCTTTTCCTCAATTCTGCTGTCTCCTGGCATTGCGATGTCGATGATCCATACTTTCTTTTTCTCCACGATCACAATGTCTGGTGTGTTATGCTTCAGAATTCGGTCAGTCTGAAGTCGGAAGTTGCACAGTAGTTTTGCTTGCTCTTTTTCGACCACTTTTTCAGGCTTATGATCCCACCAGTTCTTTGCAACTGGTAAATGGTAGTTCCGGCACAAGTTCCAGTGGATCATCTGTGCCACAGCATCATGTCTATGCTTGTAGTCAGTCTGTGCAATCTTTTTGCAGCAGCTGAGTATGTGATCGATTGTTTCATCTGTTTCTTTACAGAGTCTGCACTTTGGATCGTCTGTTGATTTTTCAATTCTGGCTTTGACAGCATTTGTTCTAATGGCCTGTTCTTGTGCCGCCAGTATTAATCCTTCTGTCTCCTTTTTGAGTGTTCCACTTGTAAGCCATGACCAGGTCTTTTCTTTATCCACTTTGCCTTCAATCTTCTCCAAAAACTGTCCCTGCAATGCTTTGTTCCGCCAACTGTCCATACGACACTGAGTTACATTTTTTCTGTACTGGTCCTTAGTTTGCTTCACCTTGAGAAGCTTTCTATTGTTGACCTCCATCAACACTGACTCTTTGCTCCCCTTCACATAGTCAGCTAATGCATGCTTCTCTTCTTCTACTGTCTGCTTCATTTGCAAAAGTCCTCTGCCGCCTATTTTCCTTGGTAAATACAGCCTGTCAATGTCACTGCGGGGGTGTAGTGCATGATGGATCGTCATTAATTTTCTGTCTAGGTTGTCCAGCTCTGCTTGAGTCCAGTTCACTATGCCAGCTATGTATCTAATGACAGGTATGGCCCATGTATTTATAGCCTTGATAGTGTTGCCACCATTCAGTTTGCTCTTCAAAATTTTTCTGGTCCTCTGGATGTACTCTTTGCTGATCACAGTTTTCACATGGCCATGCTTGATATTATCCAGTTGCAAGATGCCCAAGTATCTGTAGGCTTCTGGCTGGTGGCACTTGATGGTTTGACCATTTGGCATTTCAATGCCCTCACTTTGAGTGATTTTCCCCTTTTTCAGTGCCACTGTGGCACATTTATCCAGGCCAAACTCCATGCTGATGTCATTGCTGAAGATTCGCACAGTGTTGGTTAGTGACTGTATCTCAGTTTCTGATTTTCCGTACAACTTCAGGTCATCCATATATAGCAGGTGTCAAATTTTAGGTGAATTCCTAGCAGTTTGGTAGCCTAGGTTTGTTTTCTGTAGGATGAGTGACAGCGGGATTATAGCGATGATGAATAGCAATGGGGACAAAGAGTCCCCCTGGAAGATGCCCCTTCTGATGTTGATCAGTCCATAGCTTTCATTCCCAACAAAAAGCTCAGTCTTCCAATATTTCATCGCCTTTTCTATGAATTTCCTGATGTTTTCATTGACTCCAATGACTTCCAGGCATTTTATGATCCAGCTGTGTGGTAATGAGTCAAAGGCTTTCTTGTAGTCAATCCAGGTCATGTATAGGTTTGTTTTCCTGTTCTTACAGTTCTCCGAAATCATTTTATCAATTAGGAGCTGGTCTTTCGTACCTCTACTTCGTCTTTTATTGCCCTTTTGCTCCACTGGCATGATGTCATTTTCTTCTAGGTAGTCCTGAATTCTGTCAGCTATGATACCTGTCAGCAGTTTGAGCATGGTCGGCAAACATGTTATTGGCCTGTAGTTTCCTGGTATGGCTCCTTTCGCTGCGTCTTTCTGTATTAAATATGTTTTGCCAGTTGTAAGCCATTCACTAATATTTCCTGTCTGCAGCATTTTGTTGAACAATTCAGCCCATTTTTGCATGCAGGCTGGTCAGGTATTTCAGCCAAAAACCATGCACCCGATCAGTGCCAGGGGATGTCCAGTTCTTTACCCTCTTCACTCTTTCTGCAATCATTTCAGGTGTTATCGCTAGCTGCTGCATATTGCTCCCTGAGAATTCCTTTTCAAACTCCTTTATCCACCCAGCAGTCCTGTTATAGTCCTTTTCAACCTCCCAGAGATCTTTCCAGAACTTTGTTGTTATTTTCACCTCTGGCTTTTCAATTTTCTTATCTGTTTGCTGATGCGGGTTCTGGTAGAACTGCCTCTGGTTGGATTGAAATGTTTGATTCTGCCTGTACTGGGTAATCCTAGCTTCATATCGCTTAATTTTCCTGGCTGTCGCTGTTATCTGCTGCTTTACAATTTCCAGAGCTTCCTCGATCTTTCTTGTACTAAGCCAGTACTTTTTGTCAAATAGTCTTTGATCTTCTGATTGTTAAGTTTCTGCTCCTTAATGTTCTTCAAGTTACTTGCATCTGATCTCAAGCTTTTGATTTTCAGTTCTAGTCGGATTTTCCATTTTGGTTTTCCAGTTGGTTTTCCGATTGGTTTCTGTTGCAGTAACCTTAGTTCTTCAGTTACTATCACAGCTGTACTGTAGGCAAGCTGATTCAATTCTTCAATTGAAGTTACATTGACAGTTGCAAGTGTAGAGTTAATGTCTTCCATCAGTGGGACAAGTAGTTTCTTGCTTATGTTTTTTAAGGCTGGCAGTCTCTTTCGCTCTGCATTGGACCCCGCATGAGCAAGTATTTGGTCCTTAAGTTCTTGCTGCCTTTGAGTCACAGTGTTAAGTGTCTCATTTGCAGTTTCTTGCTGTCTTTCCAAATTTTCATCAGGTTCCAGTTGTGCAGTGACTTCAGATCTTATTGGAGCTTCTACTGGTGCCAGATCAGATTTTGGTGTTTCTATTTTGCAAATTTTCTGTATTTCTTCTAATTCGACTTCACTGAACATTTGGTTCCTGATTATGATCCGTCGCTGATCGGCCAGTCGAAGTTCCGTTATTTTTGAGTCTGCATATTCTTGTTTCCATAATTGGTACATCCGTCTTTGATATCCATGTTTTTCAGGCTCCGAGTTGTAATAACACTTCATGATTGTGCGATTCTCTGACATTGAGAATTTCTTCCGCTTTTTGATTTGTAAGCTTTCTTTGTTTTGTTCCTGTGGCTCATTTGTCGATGGCTGCCCAGGTTCCACAGCAGCCATCGCGGTCCTTTTTATCCTGGGTGACGACCGAGCCAGTATGGACTTCTTTTTGTTTTGTCTCTCCATTAGTTTAAATGGGTTAGGTACGTTTAGTCTGGCTCCTCTGCTTTGACCACTCCGGCAAGGTTAGACCTACCAGTAGTTTATACTAACACCGGCACAGCTCTCAGCTTCATTGAAGCACACAAGCCCCACTACCATCACAAGGCGTACCCCTCAGCATAGTTCCCTCTAAGCTGAGCAGTGAGCAATCGCTCACTTAAAAATCATCATCAACTCAGAGTTTTCCAAACCTGCCCAGAAGCCGAGAGGGAAAGAGTGAGAGGGATGGAGAGAGAGAGGAAGAGAAGAAGAGAGAGAAACAGATAGAAAAAAGAGAGGAAGGAAAAGGGAAAGAAAAAGAATGGGAGTAAGGAAGAGAGAAAGAAAATCAAAATCTAGTTTGAAACTAGCTCAACTATTTAAGTGGCATTTTGATATTGATAGAGTTGCCCTATTATGAGCTCACTGTTATAGACACACAGTACAGTATTTTATTTTGAAATTCTCTGAGGCAAAACAGGGTGGGTTTTTTATTTATTTGTCTGTCTGTTTGTTTGTTTATTTATTTATTATTTCTGTGCTGCCCAGTCCCGAAGGGACTGCCGCTCAGACACTATACTTTTCCGCCCACCCCCCCAAAAAATTAGAGGGAACACTGCCCATCAGTGGGGATTATTATTATTATTATTATTATTATTATTACTACTACTACTACTACTACTACTACTACTACTACTACTCTTATTTATTAGATTTGTATGCCACTCTTCTGATGGGTGGAAGCCAAGGAAACTTGGACTTGGAATGTGGTCATCAGTTCTTTCCAAAACACGGCAGTGAATTGAGGTCCTTGATCAGAGACTATGGTGTCAGGTAGGCCATGTAGTCTGAAGATGTGTTGGATAAATAGGTGAGCAGCAAGGGATGAAATGCACCACCTTGGTTAACATATCAACCACTACAAGCACGGCTGTAAATCTGGCAGAGACAGGTAAACAGGTGAGGAAGTCCATGGAAATGGTTCCCCAAGGTCTTTCAGATGTAGGCAAAGGCTGTAGTAATCCCGGAGGGGGTCCATTGGCATCTATGGATGCAGGAGTTTATGTAGGCATGGACATCATGGCGAACTTTGGACCACAGGATACAAGACATAGCGTCTTGAAAAGGCCAAAATGGTCAGCTGCAGGGTTATCATGGCACTGGTTGAGGATGAGGCCTTGGAGTGGCCCTGCTGGAATGAAGAGGAGGTCTTGCTAACATAGCAAGTCGTCAGATAATGTCTATGGTGAATCAGGTTCGAGGTCTTGTTTTCTTTGGTCGACAAAGGTACCCTGGCATTGCGCTTCCCAAATTTGTTCTCGAAGATCTACTGTATCTTGTACACCTGTAATCAAGGTGAGGGGTAGAATGGTATGAAGCGGCAACGGGTTTTGGGCTTGGGTGTACTCAAGTTTGTGAGACAAGGCATCAGCTTGCTTGTTATCCCACTTGGAAATGTAGGTGATTCGGTAATCGAATTTGGCAAAGAAAAAGGACCATCGGATCTGTCTCTGGCTTAACTTCCTGGCAGTTTGGAGGAATTCCAAGTTTTTGTGGTCAGTTCTGACCTCTGCTTGGTGACAGGCTCCTTCCAGGTGATGTCACCATGCTTTGAAGGTGGTCTTGATCGCTAAGAGTTCTTTTCCCCAAATTGTGTAGTGGCATTCAGCTGGTTTTAGTTTTCTGGAGTAATACGCATAGGGAAACAAAGGCCCTCCATCTTGGCATTTTTGGAGAAGTACAGCCCCCACTCCAACAATGGAAGTGTTGGCTTTTACGACAAAAGGACGAGAGGGATCTGGGTACTGGAGGATAGGATCTCTAAGAACTCTTATCTCATTTCCATCTTGCTTCAGGCCGGCACAACTTTTCAAATACATGTAGATAATCTCAGCTTTTTTCTCACTGGCCAACGCCATAACAATCTCTCTTTGCCTCTCCCGGTTTCTACGTTTGATGGCCCAATGAAACCGTAAAATGTCTTCAAAATCAACCTGGGTACTCTGCGCTTTCATCCAACCAAGGATTGCTTCAGCTAATTTTGAGCCTGGAGCAAAATCTGGTCTAAAACCACGTAAATTTGTTCTCCTTTGACGATCTTCCAAATTAGCAATTTTATAATTCAATTGTTTACATATCTCATCATGACTTTTAACTTGAAGCTCTAATTTTTGAATTTTTTTGGCAGACACATCTCCTTTTTTGACTGTTTTAATGTTTAAGGAGAGATTTTCCAATACCGATTCCACTTTCAGAAATCTTTGCTCAAAGCCTGTAACAATTTGAAGCACCCGATCCAGTTTCGTTTCTATTTTTCCGAGGCTAGGGTCAGCCCCCTCAGCCATTTTATTAAGATTTATTGTACTCATTTCATGATAGTGAAAGAAGATCCGTCTTCCCTTAAAACCACAAATCTTGGATTCTCTTTGAACTTCTGTGAATGCTCTAAGCCTCTGCTTTTCTTCAAGGAAGATTTATGATATTTTGAGGGAGAATTTCCCCTTTATTTAGTTTATCACATTGGAGCTCAAGATGGGTATGCCTAGAAAAAACTGTGGCACATGCGCAATCCACCTAAAATGGTTACCTTACATCAAAAACATCATCAAAAAAGCACAACAATGAATGTTCTTTTTGCGCCAACTCAGGAAGCTTAAACTACCCAAGGAGCTGCTGATTTTCCCGAGGCTAGGGTCAGGCCCCTCCCCTCTGCAGAGGAACCATTGAGTCTGTCATCTGCACCTCTATAAATGTCTGGTTTGGTTCTGCAACCCAACAAGACTGACACAGACTTCAGAGGATAATCAGAACTGCAGAAAAAACAATTGCTGTATACTGCACGAGTCAAAAAGAGGGTTGTGAAAATATTTACCGGCCCTCCGCATCCTGGATATAAACTGTTTCAACTCCTACCCTCAAAACATCACTACAGAGCACTGCACACCAAGCCAACTAGACACAAGAACAATTTTTCCCCAAACACCATCACTCTCCCAAACAAATAATTCCCTCAACACTGTCGAACCTTTTACTAAGTCTGCACTTCTATTTCTACTAGTTTTTTCTCATCATTCCTATCACCCATTTCCTGCCACTTAGGACTGTATGACTGTAACTTGTTGCTTGTATCTTAAGATTTTTATTAGTATTGATTGTTTCTTCATTGCTTATTTGACACCTATGACAATCATTAAGTGTTGTACCTCATGATTCTTGACAAATGGTATATTTTCTTTTGTGTACACTGAAAGAAGATGCACCAAAACAAATTCCTTGTGTGTCCAATCACATTTGGCCAATAAATAATTATATTCTATTTATTCTATTCTATTATCTGTGTTGTTGAAAAGTTTTACATCATTGGTGAAGAGAATGCAGTTGCTTATAATGTTATCACAAAGGTCATTTATATAGAATATGAAGAGTGTTGGTCCAAGAACACTGCCTTGGGGTACACTGCTGTTAACCAGAACAGGATTAGATATGGTGCTCCCTATTTTGACAACTCGTGGTCTGCTTGATAGGAACACAGTTATCCAGCCATGCCGTAGGATTTGCGTTTTAGAAGTAGTTTATCGTGAACCACTGAGTCGAAGGCTTTAGAGAAGTCAACATAAATTGCATCTATTGATTTGCCCTGATCCAGATGTGTAGTCCATATGTTTTTGCAGTGAAGGAGTTGCAGGTTAAAAAATATTTTTTTTTCTGAAACCAAATTGTTTGTTAGAGAATAGGTTGTTAGTTCCTAGGTGGAAGGTAATTGATTGGTTTATGATTGATTCCATGACATTGTATGTCATACAGCATAGAGAAATTGGTCTGTAGTTTCAACTACTGGGATCTTCTTTTTTGAAGATGGGAATGACCTTTGCTTGCAACCATAGCTTCAGTAGTGAGCTGGTCCTGAATGGTTTTTTTAAGATTATGCTTAGTGGTTCAGCTATGGCTGTTGATAACTTTTTAAAGGAAGTATTATTATTATTATTATTATTATTATTATTATTATTATTATTATTAATTAGATTTGTACGCCGCCCCTCTCCGGAGACTCGGAGCGGCTTACAACAACAATACATAATACAAATCTAATGGTTAAAAAGGACAGTTTAAAATCCTTATTATAAAAACAGTCATTCATCCCACATGTGCACATAGACTATCAGGCCCAATTGATGGACATGGTTTAAGGTCCCATAGTGCCTTTTCAACATTGTCTTTAACATTGTGAAGTCTATTTGTGTTTAGTTGTTGTGATTGTTTGAGGTGCGATTAGGGAATTTTGGGGGTGAGTTGTTGTTGTTTACAAAGACTGAACCAAAGAATGTATTGAAGAGGTTAGTTTTGGTTGATTCATTGTAGCATTCTTTGTTGTTGGGTCTTTTTAGTGGCAGGATCGCTCTTGAGTCCTTGAGTTTGTTATTAACAAAGTTGTAGAAGGCACAGTTGGATTTGGTGCATAGGAGGTTTTCCTCTTGTTTGCTGTGATAGTTGAAGCATTTTGTCTTTATTTGGTGGCGTATATTTTTGTAGTGGCTTTTGAAGTTGGTTATATGACAATTTTGTTTTTCCGGCAGAGATAGTTCCGCCAGTCTGATAGTTCTTTTGACTTCAAGCAAGAATATGTTGTAGAGGTCCTCGGCAATGTTACAGCCGGAGAATAGAGTTTGCCAGTCAAGAGTTGAGAGATCGGAGTCTATAAGTTCATAGTTGGCTTTTTAAAAGTTGTACTTGAGTGTCGCATTATTAGGGTGATTCTTGGAGTGGCTAGGTTGAGGCTGAAGTTAATCATGCTGTGGTCGCTGTTGGAAAATGGTTCTTTTATTTGTAGTTCATAAGTTGTGCTTTTGCTATTGCAGAATATGAGGACTAGGCAACTGTTGAGTATTGTTTGTTACTAATTGGTCAAGTCGCAGATTGTGTAGGGTTGTACGGATGGGTTCCATAGTGCATTCGTTTAGGGTCCAGTTAATGTGGGGTAGGTTGAGGTCACCAAGTAAGATAGTGGGCAGGAGTCTTTGGAGAGGGGCGGCATACAAATCTAATAAATTATTATTATTATTATTATTAGTAGTAGTAGTAGTAGTAGTAGTAGTAGTGAAGTTAATTTTTTTCGCATGGGTGATGTTGTAGTCTGGGGCTCTGTAACAAAAGAGGAAGCAAAGTGTGGAATCCAGGGACAAATCACAGATGACGATTTTGGGGAGGGTAAGATCATGTGCAACTTGGATGTTTTTTAGGTGTAGAATATAACTACTCTGCCTCCTCTGCAGTATTCTCAGTCGGACCGAAAGACAGGATAGTTTCTTGATGTGATGATGGAGTCAGGGAAGGATGCATGTAGCCATGTTTCGCAGACAAAGATAATGTCCAAGGTTTCAGTGTCTAGTAGGAGGAGATTGGTTTTGTATTTGAGATTGGTTTTGTATTGGATTAAGGAAGTGAGGAACGTGCTTTCCTATTCTTGGTTGGTGGTGCATGGGATGTCCATTTATTGTTGGGGACTGATTATTGGGGAATGGTGTATCTTGTTGGGGAATATTTGTATCAATTTACTGTAAAAATCTATTCACAAAACAGGACAATATATTTATTATAGGGTTTAGGATACTTACTGCAGGTAATGACTCCCTAATATCTCAGGATATATTTATCTTTCTCTAACATCAAAAGTCATTTACCTAAAATAGTAACCTGAGTCATTATAAATTGTGACGAGCTGGGTTTCTTGTTTTCACTTTGTTCTGTAGACGGCCCTCAGAGTGAACAGAACAACGTAAAAATCCCTTATTTTATGATAAAATCAACACTTTATTGATAAAAGCACACATAACGAAAAGCAGATTTCTTCGAAGCTAAACATTAACTATGTCCGGGAAAGGCGCCAAACTCAGCCTAATCAGCATTCCTTAGATAACAAGTTCATTTATTATTTAAGCATATGAATTTGCTCAACGAAGTCCAAGGGAAAAATCATCCAGCAAATAATGTCTCTTATTGAAGCAAAAATCATGGTTTTAAAGCCTTGTTCAAGCACACCCCCATCTAACATCTCTTCCATTGAACGGTGTTCAAACCCCACACCCAATTACCCAAAATCCTTTACCTTATAGTGCCTGGAAGTAATATCACACCACAAAGAGGCTAAGGTTGTAAACTAATACCTTTTACTCTGCAACTCCTCTCACCTTCTCAGCAATCTTCTATAGCAATGATCTATCCACTGACTTTCCATTCTAATGTCTTCCTCATCCTCCAACTGGGACCACTCCCCCATTGTCATATCAGCCCCCTCTAGTGGTTCCTCAGGTTCACTCAAGGCACTTTCTCCCTCATTGTCACTCTCTGCATCAGCTGGCAACCTCTCTGTCCCAGGGTATCCAGAGGGGCTCATCCTCCTCAGAATCTGACATGACCTGAGGTGGACAAGGAGCATACACAACACCATTAAGATAACACAGATATATGGTATAAATTAGAATTACAGTGGTACATCTACTTACAAACGCCTTTACTGACAAACTTTTCGAGATATGAACCGGGTGTTTAAGATTTTTTTGCCTCTACTGCCATACCATTTTCCACTTACGAACCTGAGCCTGGGTGCATGCACTCTCTTACTGCTGCAGGGATCCCCCTACCTCATGACTGCAGCTGCCAGAATTCCCCAATGGACAGCAGTGGCACACAGACACATGCAGGTGACAAACTCTCCACTCCCCCCCTCGCAGGCTCGAGAACTGTCTTAATTGGAAGAAGAAGTGGTGAAAGGAGAAGCAGAAGCAGGGAGGAGAGACGTACACCCTCCTCCTCCTCCTATTGATCCCGCTCCCCACAGAACAAACAAGGGGCCAAATAAAGTGAAAAGGCTGTTCGATCAGTGGGAGGGAGCGCAGCTGCTGAGGATGAGGGCGAGCAGGCAGGGAGAAGAAGAAGGAAGAGGCGGAATGAACATCGTGCAGCTCTGGACCACAGCACCACCACCCCATACCCAGTTTTGCAGCGCAACACACACACACACACCTTCCAAACTGCATGGTCAAGTCTCTTCCCCCCCCTCCCTTGGCTTTAGAGGTACTTTAATAGCAGGATTTTTCAATCCCTCCTACCCAGCCTGCATGGAAGCCAGACTGTGGGGAAACCCCACTGGCAGCTGTGCTTGGTGCGGGACCAGAGCTCAGAGCGCTCCTGGCCCATGTGAGGAACTAGAAGGACACCTGTGGGGCAGGGCGGGGAGAGCCAGGTGGAGGAGGAAGAGAAAGAAAGGAGGAGGAGGAGGGGAGGAAGAGGAGAGGGGGAGGAGAAGGAAGAGAAGGAAAGGAATCCTGCAACCAACTCTTCCCCCCTCTTCCTGGCACAGCTTGGGGAAGGAAGGAATGGGGCTTTGGGAAGGGGGCGGAGGGGTTGGTTACGGGATTTCTTTCTTCCTCTTCCCCCTCCAGAGGGAGAGGAGGCAGTTGTTTGGATGCTGGTAGAGAAGGAAGAGAAAGAAAGGAAGAGGAGAAGGAAGAGGAGGAAAGGAAGAGGAAGAGGAGGAGGAAAAGGAGAAGAGGAGGAAGAAGAGGAGAAGGAAGAGGAGGAAAAAAAACCTGTAACCAACCCCTTCCCCCAACCCCTTCCTTCCACAAGCTGTGCCAGTGCTGCCCTGCAGCGCTCCAGAAAACACAGCCAGGGAAGAGAAATCCCTTTCTTCCCAGCCCTGCACACCAGCGAAGGCAAGCGAGTGTGGGGGGAAACAGCAGAGGGAGAGGAGGCAGGGTGTGGTCGTTTGGATGCTGGTGGAGGAGGAAGAGAAAGAAAATAGGAGGAGGAAAGGAATCCTGCAAGCAACCACTACTCATTCTTCCTGGCACAGCTTGGAGAAGGAAGGAAGGGGACGGGGGTGTTAGTTACAGGATTCCTTTCCTCCTCTTCCTTCTTCTCTTTCTCTTCTTCCTCCTCCCTTTCTCCTCCTCCTTCTCTTTCTGTCCTCTTCCTCCTTTCTCTTCCTTCTTCACCGGCATCCAAATGACCGCCTCCTCTCCCTCCAGAGGGGGAAGAGGAAGAAAGGAATCCCATAACCAACCCTTCCACCCCCTTCCCAAAGCCCCTTCCTTTCTTCCCCAAGCTGTGCCAGGAAGAGGGAGGAGTGGTTGATTCCAGGATTCCTTTCCTCTTCCTCTTCCTTCTCCTCCTCTTCCCCTTCTCTTTCTCCTCTTCCTTCTTCTCTTCCCCCCTCCTCTTCTTTTCTTTCGCTTCCTCCTCCACCAGCATCCAAACAATGCCTCCCCGCCTCCTCTCCCCGGCTGTGTCTTCTGGAGCACTGCAGGGCAGTGCTAGCACAACTTGGGGAAGGAAGGAAGGATGGGCTTTGAGAAGGGGGTGGAGGGGTTAGTTATGGGATTCCTTTCCTCCTCTTCACCCTCCGGAGGGAGAGGAGGCGGGGGGGGGGGGTCATTTGGACACCGGTGGAGGAGGAAGAGGAAAAGGAAGAGGAAGAAAGGAGGACGCGGAGGAGAAAAGAAGGGGAAGAAAAGTAGAAGGAGGAAGCTGTCAAGGAGGGCAGAAACCCCACCGGGGATTTCAAGGAGGGTGGAAGCCCTGCTGGCTGACAAGCTGCCAGGCAGCTCCTCGTGCTGTCAATCCACCTGCAAGGCTACCTCCGGGCAGCCTCCCCTGTCTTCCCCCCGCCTCCTCCACCAGTCCCCGAACAAGGATCAGAATGCCGGTGGTAATAAGACAAAAGGGGTGAGTTTTGGGATTGCATGCATTATTCGCTGTTATATTGATTCCTATGGGAAAAATTGCTTCTACTTACGAATGTTTCTACTTAAGAACCTGGTCACGGAATGAATTAAGTTCGTAAGTAGAGGTACTATTGTATATATATTTTCAATTATTACTATTTGTAACATGAATAGTACATGATGGTTTTTAAAAATATATTTGTACCCTTTGTAGTCTGCTTTTTATTCAGTCCTGTGTTTTCCAGAATTCAAAGGCATTGCTTTCTATGTTTTTTTCAGGGTATCCAGAAGGTTTGTGAGACTATAGTTGAGTGTTGGGACCATGATCCGGAGGCCCGGCTAACAGCACAGTGTGTAGCTGAGAGGTTCAATGATTTTGATTACCAAGACGGACTATCAGGAAGAAGTAGTTCAGAAGAGAAGATCCCTGAAGAAAGTTCGAGCAACAGCACCAAGTAACAGCTGGCAAGATCAGGGGAATACTCACTTTTAGGTTTTCTGTGCTCAGCCCTGGAATAAGAGGAACCCTTACTATTGGACCTACATTCTGTGACCCTGAAGAGCTGCTTTTTCCTCCATCCTACAGTTCTAGAGGAATGATTTTATGGGGCAATCATAATGGGCCATGTGCAGCATCATGCATAGTAGTTGCTTCCTTAAGTGTGCCACAAGACAAGTTTCCTTGGTGCTTCCTGAGAAATGCCAATAATTGCACTTTATCAAAGTCTTTATATAAAACTAAGGAAGCTCAATATAAATACACAAAGCTGTGCTGAGAGTCTTCCAGAAAACTTCTAATAGATAGAAAATTGCAAATGTTTGCTAAGATACTGACAGCAGTATTGCCTTATTCACCTCATTCAAACCATAAAAACATGTAGATAACTATACTACAAATATTATCAATTGCTGCAGCTTTTTTTTTTCAGAGGGGCAAAAAAACTAAATGGAGCGTTTGGTTATGTTTCAGCTTTAAAAAAACCTATGACATTATGCAATAGTATTCAACTGGTTCCTGAATTTTGAAAATTTAGAATTTATGAATTATTGGACCAGTCAGAAGTTTTGTTTGCTTTATTTTTCTGTTCAAATGTAGAATTTGCAAAGATTTTCTTTTCTTCTTTTCTTTAATGTCAACAAAATAATTATTAATATCCCTCCCCTTCTTTCAATCTGCACTTCATATTTTAAGACTTCATGCTGACTACAGGTTTTTCTCCCCCCAGTATCCCCCTGGAATTGGGCAGCACCAATTATAATTGCAACAGATGCATTCTGGAAAAAGTTGATTCCTCCCTCTTCTTCATCATCCTTTTTGGATCAATAACATCATGTCTCGTTTCTTATGGCCTTAAATTCACACTTGATTTTGTGCCCAGGAAGAATAACAAATGAATTCCTTCCTGAGTTTCTATGATGTTTTGGCAAAACTTTGTTCCGCACTCTGGGTATGCATTGTTTTTGGTCTGTGTATCATACATCATAGCCATCCCTGCCTGCAACTAATGCTTAGAAATGCTATACATTCCTAAACTGATCCCCACCAGCATGGCTTACATTCTTTTAGTCTTCCAAAATATTTAGAATTGGAGCTGGCTTCATCAGGAATTTTAATTGGCAGGATTTGAATTGTTTGTGCTTTCTTGCAAGATATGCTTTCTCCAACCTAGTGCCCTCAAGATGTATTGGACTCCAAACGTGTAGTGGCAATTGGAGTCAACTGAACATTGGAATGGGGATATCTCTGGTAATAGGCCATTTTTGAAAGTCAGCTACTATTTTGTAACAGGATACATTCTTCCCTTTCGTTTTTCATTTCATAAGAAATAGTCCATGCCAACCAGAAACATTTTTTGGGGATGGAAGATATATTATAAGTTCAATTCTTTTTACATAGGAGATAGGTGTTTTTCTCAGAACTCTTGTGTATCCATTGGGGGGGGGGGTATATTTGTATAGGAATGTTTAAAACTTTTTAAAGAAAAAATATTTATAAAAATAATAATTCTGCATCTGCCATTTGTGTTAAACATTTTATAAATATTTAAGCATTAAATGGACAGAGGCTCCACAAAAAGAAACCAGATTTTAAAGTAACAGACAATGTACTAAACTAGAGTTACTAGTACCGTGGCTTTTAGAAAAGTGTAATGTTGAATAGTGATGGGATCTGACGACCTCTACTGGTAGTTGCTTAGAATAGCAGAATGAAAAATAGCTACATAGAAAGTAAAAATGAGCTTTCTTTCAAACCAGATGGGAGGGCGTATGTGGCGTGTGCCACATGCCTAAATTGCTAATTTTGTAGCCTACTTTAAATGTTACTGCATGTTGCTACCATTTACCTCATTAGTAGATGTAGTAAATTTACCATTTACCTCAGTAAATGGTAAATTTACCTCAGTAGTTCAGGTCTTCAGTCTGAAGGCCTTCAGTGCAATTCCTTGAAGTTGCTGTTCTTCTAAAGTTGTCACCAAATAGTCTTGTTTAAAAGACAGAATGAATGGGTTGTCAAATATGTTTTACTTCATTTAAATATAAGTGAAATCAGTGTGCCCTAATTAGGGCACCTTTAAGGTATTTGGATTCCATAATTCCCCAACCTATTCAAGAGTTGAGATCTGCCACCCTTAAAATGAAGTTTTTCAGTGATGAGGAACATTGATCTATTTCTAGGTTCTATAATATCTTATATCATATTTCAGTGATAGAATAGAATAGAATAGAATAGAATTTTATTGGCCAAGTGTGATTGGACACACAAGGAATTTGTCTTGGTGCATATGCTCTCAACGTACATAAAATAAAATATACATTTGTCAAGAATCATGTGGTACAACACTTAATGATTGTCATAGGGGTCAAATAAGCAATGAAGAAGCAATATTAATAAAAATCTTAGGATATACGCAACAAGTTACAGTCATACAGTCAACATGGGAGGAAATGGGTGATAGGAATGATGAGGAAAACTAGTAGAATAGAAGTGCAGATTTAGTAGAAAGTCTGACAGTGTTGAGGGAATTATTTGTTTAGTAGAGTGATGGCGTTCGGGAAAAAACTGTTCTTGTGTCTAGTTGTCTTGGTGTGCAGTGCTCTGTAGCGACGTTTTGAGGGTAGGAGTTGAAACAATTTGTGTCCAGGATGTGAGGGGTCAGTAAATATTTTACCCGCCCTCTTTTTGACTCGTGCAGTATACAGGTCCTCAATGGAAGGCAGATTGGCAGCAATTGTTTTTTCTGCAATTCTGATTATCCTCTGAAGTCTGTGTCGGTCCTGTTGGGTTGCAGCACCAAACCAGACAGTTATAGAGGTGCAGATGACAGACTCAATGATTCCTCTATAGAACTGAATCAGCAGCTCCTTGGGCAGTTTGAGCTTCCTGAGCTGGCGCAGAAAGAACATTCTTTGTTGTGCTTTTTTGATGATGTTTTTGATGTTAGGTGACCATTTTAGGTCTTGAGATATGATAGAACCTAGAAATTTGAAGGTCTCTACAGTTGATACTGTGTTGTCTAGTATTGTGAGAGGTGGAAGGGTGGAAGGGTTTCTCTTAAAGTCTACCACCATTTCTACAGTTTTGAGTGTGTTCAGTTCTAGATTGTTCTGGTCACACCACAAGGATAGTTGTTCAACTTCCCGTCTGTATGCAGATTCATCATTGTCTCGAATGAGTCCAATCACTGTTGTATCATCTGCAAACTTCAGTAGTTTAACAGATGGATCGTATGAGATGCAGTCATTAGTGTATAAAGAGAAGAGAAGTGGTGAAAGTACACAGCCTTGGGGGGCACCTGTGCTAATTGTACATATATTTGATGTGATTTTTCCTAGCTTCACCTGCTGCTTCCTGTCTGTTAGGAAGCTTGTGATCCACTTACAAGTGTGTTCAGGTACCGCTAGCTGATTTAGTTTGGTTAAGAGAATGTCCGGTATGATGGTATTGAATGCTGAACTGAAGTCCACAAAGAGGACCCTGGCGTAGGTCATTGGAGATTCAAGATGTTGAAGGATGTAGTGTAGAGCCAAATTAATAGCATCATCTGTTGATCTATTTGCTCGGTATGCAAATTGCAGGGGGTCTAACAGTGGATCCGTGATGGCTTTCAAATGCAACATCACTAGCCTTTCAAAGGTTTTCATAACTACAGATGTTAGAGCAACTGGTCTGTAGTCATTCAGTTCCTTGATGGAGGGCTTCTTTGGCACTGGGATGATAGTCGAGCGTTTGAAGCAGGAAGGAACATAGCACAACTCTAGTGATTTGTTGAAGATTTGGGTGAAGATGGGGGCCAATTGGTCAGCACAGACTTTTAAGCAAGAAGGAGTTATCTTGTCTGGGCCTGGTGCTTTTCCAGGCTTCTGTCTGAGAAATAGATCTTTCACTTCCTTTTCTGTGATCACTAGGGGTTGTAAACACAATGGGATGGGTTCAATTGTAGAAGATTTAGCTGTTGTTGGTGTGTCTGGGATGGAGGTTGTGCACATAAGTGGTTGAGGTTTCTTTTCAAACCTGCAGTAGAACACATTCAGGTCATCTGCCAATTGCTGATCTCCTTCAGCCTGGGAAGGTGGTTTGCTGTAACAGGTGATGTTTTTGAGAGTTTTCCACATGTTTGCTGGTTCATTTGTTGAGAATTGATTCTTTAGCTTTTCAGAGTAGTTCCTTTTTGCTGCTCTGATCTCCCTTGTTAATATATTTCTGGCCTGATTGTACAGCATTCTATCACCTTTTCTGTAGGCTTCCTCTTTGGAATGACGTAACTGCTTGAGTTTGGCTGTGAACCAAGGTTTATTGTTACTGTATATTTTCAAGTTCCTGGTTGGTACACATAGGTCTTCACAGAAGCTGACATATGATGTTACAATATCTGTGAGTTCATCTAGATCTGCAGAGGTGTCTTTAAAAATGTTCCAGTCTGTGCAGTCAAAGCAAGCCTGTAGCTTTAACTTTGCTTCCTCAGTCCAAGTCCTCACTGATTTAATTATTGGTTTTGTGGCTTTAAATCTTTGTTTGTAAGCAGGTACAAGGTGAATCATGCAATGATCAGAATGACCCACAGCTGCTCTTGGTAAAGCTCTATATGCATTTTGAAGTGGACCCGGACGCAGGGTTCAAGCAATCGGTACTTTTATTCAGCTCAGAGAACAAGTGACAGCTCAGCAAGGCAAAGTGACAATTCAGCGAGTACCGACTGACTCTGCTTGGAGAAACCGCTCCTTTTATACATTTGCGGTTCCCGCCAAAGCTAGAGCCAGCCGCGTCTGAGCCAATCAGGAGCGACTTCCTGCTTCGGCTCAGACAGCGCTGGAAAGAGGAACAAACTATTTACAGGAAATACAAGGTAGCCATTTCAGGATACAACACCCCTCCCCTCATAGTTGGACACATCCATCACGAAAGCCATGTGACAAAGTCGTCCAATCGGTGGGGCCTCCGTGGAGCTCGCGCTGACCTGCGCAGTTCAATTTCTCCTTCGACACCGACTGTGGAGGATGGCTCGCCGCTGTTCTCCCGGCGCGGCGGACTTGGCCTGGCGGGCCCAACGAAGGCTTCGGAGGATGAGGATGGCTCGGCGTCGCTGGATGGTTCCCCCTGGCTCGATAAGTCTCTTTGCGTGTTTCTTAACTCGGGCAATGTGTTAAAGTCTGTTGAAGGGGGAGAGTCCATGTCAGCGGTTTGTGGCAATTGATTTTCTGTTCGCTTCCGAATGTGGTCTATGTGTCGTTTCCACAAACGACCATCCTCTAGTTTTACAATATAAGTCTTTGGTGCATTTTGCTTAACAACAATTCCTTTCATCCAGTTTACATTTCCATCAAAACTTTTTACATATACATTTTGTCCCAAATACATTTCTCTTTCAGGTTTTACACACATTTGGTTATTATTAACACAGAACCTTGGGTTCAACCTATCTAGTGGTGACCTTAATTTCCTTCCCATCAATAACTCTGCAGGGCTTACATGTGTGTGCGAGTTAGGGGTAATGTGTTGGGTGAGTAAGAATTGGTCCAAGTTTTGTTGTACATCCCCAGGGCCTGACCTGCGCAATGCCTCCTTTGCCACACGAACGTAACGTTCTGCCAATCCATTAGCCCAGGGCGAATAAGGCGAGATGAGGGCATGCCTTACCCCTAGGCCATCTAGGAACAATTCGAATTGCCTGGCTGTTAGCTGTGGCCCATTGTCAGACACTAAGATATCTGGGCAACCATGGGATGCAAACAGTCTACTCAATACCTTGATGGTGGCACTTGTGGTTATGTTGTTCATTGCTATTATTTCCACCCATTTGGAGAAAGCATCAACCACTATTAAGAAATACTGGGACCCCACTGGACCAGCAAAGTCAATGTGGATTCTTGACCAAGGACCAGCAGGCTGCTCCCACTCAGCCGGAGTTGTTTTGGGGGGACTAGGCCGTGACTCTTGGCATGGTTCACACTTCGAAACCCAACTCTCAATGTCAGCATCCAGACCTGGCCACCATAAATGCCCCCTTGCTAGGCTCTTCATCCTGACAATCCCAGGATGACCCACATGTAACATTTTGAGTACCTTTTCCCTTAGGCTTTTGGGGATGATCACTCTATCTCCCCACAGCAGACAACCCTTTACATAAGATAACTCAAGTCTTTTGTTTTTAAAGTCACACAATTCAGGTTTCACAGCATCATTTTGCCATCCCTTAAGTACACAGTTTACCACTTGTTTAAGGATTTGATCTTGCTGCGTGTGTGCAGCTACCTCTTTGGCCGTGGTTAGTGGGTTATCCTCGAGTTCTATCATTAGTACATCTGTGGAAGGAACAGGGTCCTCCACTAAGTCTGTTATGGGGCACCTGCTGAGGCCATCTGCGTGATTGATTTCCTTCCCCCCCTTGTGGGTGAGATCATACTGGTACCCTGAGAGGAAAAGAGCCCATCTGATCAGTCTTGGAGACATAAAAGGCGGAGTGGGCTTGTTGGGGGCTAGCAGACCTAGTAAAGGCTTGTGGTCAGTGACTAATTCAAAACTTCTTCCAAAAATGTAATTGTGAAATTTCTTTACCCCTGCCACTAAAGCTAGAGCCTCCTTGTCTAACTGGCTATAATTCCTCTCTGTGCTGGTCATGGTCCTTGAGAAAAATGCTATTGGGGCCTCTGTCTTATTAGGCAAAACGTGAGCTAGGACTCCTCCTATGCCGTACGGTGAAGCGTCGCACGTGAGCCTAATGGGTAGTGAAGCACTATATTGGACTACCACACTTTTAGAAGTTAATAATTGTTTTATTTGAAAAAAAGCTTCACGTTCAGTTTCCCCCCAGGTCCAGCGGGCTTCCTTCTGGAGTAAACGATGTAGAGGCTCTGCTACTGTTGCCTTCTGCTTTAAAAAAACAGAGTAAAAATTAAGGAGGCCTAAAAATGCCTGCAGCTCATTCTTATCTCGTGGCTCTGGGGCTTCCCTAATGGCTCTCAGCTTCTCTGTTGTGGGGTGGATACCTTCTTTGTCTATTTTATATCCTAGGAATTCTATACTGTTGGTTCCCCAGACACATTTGTCAGGCTTGATTCTTAAGCCTTTGTCCTGTAACCTCTTAAGTACTTCCCTTATTCTTTTGTTTACTTGTTCCTGGTTTTCCCCTGCAATTAAGATGTCATCAAAATATGGAATGGCCCCATTTACCCCTGACAATAGGCGTTCCATAATGCTCTGGAATATTCCGGGGGCTATGCTTACCCCAAACTGTAACCTCGTGCATTTGAAAGCCCCCCTGTGCGTTACAATTGTCTGTGCATTTGCTGTTTGTTCATCGACCGGAAGTTGCTGGTAAGCTTGCGCGAGGTCGATTTTTGCAAACCTTTTCCCTTCCCCCAGGGAGTGAAGGAGTTGTTGTACCACCGGGATGGGGTAGGGGTGGTGTTGGAGGGCCTTATTAAGGGTAGATTTATAGTCAGCGCAGACTCTTAGAGAACCATCTGGCTTCAGGGGCGTAACTATGGGAGTTTCCCATGGCCCTTGTTCCACAGGGACCAAAATACCTTGGCTTATAAGTTTATCAAGCTGTAGGTCTAGTTTGGGGAGAAGCGGAAGGGGGACCCTGCGAGGTTTTAGTCTGACTGGTGGGACCTTGGGGTCAATAGAAAATGATATAGGGGGCCCCTTATACGACCCTAAGGTGGGGCTGAACACTTCAGGGAACTCTTGCACAAAGTTAGGCATATTATCACAGTTTACATTACACACACCCGAAATTTCGATCCCCAACGGTTCCATCCAAGCTAAACCCAAAAGAGAGTGCTTAGCCCCCGTTACAATAAGCATGGGTAGGGTACATTTAACATTCTTGAATGCAATAGGTACATTTGCTGTTCCCAGGACCGAGATTACCCCCCCTTGAAAATCTCTGATCACTAAAGAGGTTTGATTTAGATCAGCTTTAGACATATTAGGCATATACAGTTTAAACTTCTCCCAAGGCATGATGGTATATCTAGATCCCATATCAAGCTCCATTGAGCAAGGTTGGTTATTTAGTAACAGTGAGATAACAATTTTAGCCCCCTTTTTTGTTGCCGTGTTATTCACGGAAAATTGAGTGTTACCTCTATAGTAGTCGCGGTTAGCGGTTGAGTAGTTTCTTTGACCCGAATTGCGGAACGGTCTCTTTTCTCGCGATTGGGGGGTCTGGTTTTGTGGTCGTTGGTATTGCGGTGTGGCGAATGTCTCTTCTGGTGCCGTTGCTCTGCATGCGATGGCGATGTGGCCTCGACGGTTGCAGCGGTGGCATGTAGCGTCTCGGAAAGGGCATCGATGGCGCTGGTGGTTTCCCCGGCAGCCCGCGCAGGGGGCTGGGTGAGTAGCTCTGTGGTGTCTCGGCTGGTCTTGTACCAGGAAGCAGTTGTCCCCGTTGTGAGCTGGTTGGCTGGGGTCGTCTGATTCCACGGCGCGGGGAGACGCGGAGTCAATCTTGGCAATGAGTTCTCGCCTTCCGTGTTCTTTCAATTCTCTAGCTGCTGCGTCGGCGGCTTCTGCGGTTTGCGCTAGTTTAATCACGGTTTGTAGAGTCGGCTCTTCTTCGGTGAGGAGTTTATTTCTCACTGTGGCGCTTTTCATGCCGAAAACCAGGGCGTCGGTGAGGCGAGCTTCCGGGTCTTTAAACTTGCATTGAGCAAGTACCGTCCGAAGTCGCGTTGTAAACTGGTTGATTGATTCAGTTTCCTTCTGAGCCATCATGGAAAACTGATGCCGAAAAACCATGGCTGGTTTGGTCGGTTTGAAATGGCTCGCTAGCTTCTCCTGTAGGACGTCCCAAGCTACGGTTCTTGCTGGCTGCGGGTCGGTGAGAGTCTGGGCAAGGCCACGGATTTCTGGGCCGCAGTAATTAAGAAAAATAGCCCGTCTGCGATCGGCTTCAGCGTCCTGTATTCCCGCCGCCTCGAGGAAGATCTCGAAGGTGGCCATGTATTCGTCCCAGGACGTTTTTTCGGGATCGAAGAGTTCCGGAGCCTGGCCGATCTGGACTTTGTTCATGTTGCACGCGATGTTTCTTCCGTCCGTTCGTCGCCAGTGAAGTGGACCCGGACGCAGGGTTCAAGCAATCGGTACTTTTATTCAGCTCAGAGAACAAGTGACAGCTCAGCAAGGCAAAGTGACAATTCAGCGAGTACCGACTGACTCTGCTTGGAGAAACCGCTCCTTTTATACATTTGCGGCTCCCGCCAAAGCTAGAGCCAGCCGCGTCTTAGCCAATCAGGAGCGACTTCCTGCTTCGGCTCAGACAGCGCTGGAAAGAGGAACAAACTATTTACAGGAAATACAAGGTAGCCATTTCAGGATACAACACATTTTTTACAGCTGTGTAACAATGGTCTAAGATATTATTGCCTCTGGTGGGACAATTTACATGTTGAAAGTATTTTGGTAGCTCATCTCTTAAGTTTGCCTTGTTAAAATCTCCCAAAATAATGGCCAGTGAATCAGGGTATTTGGCTTCAGCCTCCATAATCTGATCAGCTAGGGTTTTTAGTGCCTTTTGTACAGATGCTTGGGGAGGGATGTAAATTGTAGAAATTAAGAAGGAATGAATCTCACGAGGAGAATAAAAGGGTTTGCAATTAATGATTAAAGACTCCAAGTTTTCATCACAGAATTTTTTTATAATGGTGATGTCTTGAGACCAGCTGTTGTTGATATATATACATAAGCCTCCTCCCCTTTTTTCCCCTGATAATTCTGCATTCCGATCACCCCGAAACATTTGAAAGCCCGGTAAATGCATACTGTTATCATCAATTTCCTCGTTTAGCCAGGTTTCAGTAAAGCATAGGGCAGATGCGTTGTGAAAATCAGAATAGCATCTATTTAAGAGCAGTATTTCATCCATCTTGTTGGCAAGTGAACGTAAATTGGTAAGAAAGATAGAAGGGAGCGGTTGTTTTTTAATTCCCTTGTTCCTTAGTCTATTTAAAATTCCCGCCCTTTTACCTCTTCGTCTCTGCCGGCTGCATATGTTTTTGGTGATCCATGGTTGCCGGGAAATGGCTTCCTCCTGTGCTAAAATCTCCTCCGCGTTTGTAAAGACAGGTGGGGTTGAAGTTGCAGATAGCTGCTCCTTAAAGAAATGTTCTTTAATTCTTAGCAGATGGTCTCTTGAGTAGGAAATCCGTTGAGAATTGCAGGGAATAGTAGAAAATGAAAAAACTGTTTGAGAGCATTTCACCGAGGCAGCCTTTGTCGGCGCCATCTTGTGTCCAAGATGAGGAGCATTGATCTATTAAAAACCAATTGCTGGTGAAACATACTGGAAGCTGCTTTCTTTGATGATTTCTCTGAAGCAACTAATTCAATTCTAAATAAGCAGCATGGGAGGCTTTCATAGATAATTAGCCTCCTGAAAAGGCCATCCACTTCTAGACCTACCATATTTTTGGAGTATAAGACGTACCTTTTTACCTCTCAAAAGAGGGTCAAAAACTGGGTGCATCTTATACACTAAATGCTGCACCCTGGGAGGGGAAAGGGAGTTGGTGGGACAGCAGTAATAGCTGCAATTGGTGGCAACAGACAGCTGATTGGTGTGATTTCAGGAGATTGATCCAACTGCCAATCAGAAAGGAAGAATGAAGGGGGAGAGAGCGAAGTTAGCGGTCGAAATGGCAGCTTTACCGGAGAAAACACAAGGCTTAATTTCCAGTGCCAGGGTGGAGGTTAGTATACTCTGATCAGCCTTTGAGGACAGCAGCACGGAGGAGCAGTGGGGGCAGGGAGCACGCTCAAGGTGGAGAAGGAAAGCAGGTAGCCTGAAAGCCAAACACTCGGCTATAATGAAAGGCTTTTGAGGAATGCTCCCTCTCCACACCCTGAGCAGCCGATCAGCAGAGATGCTTCCTGGGAAGGATGGGAGAAGCTGCTCTCTCTGCATGACCCAAGTGCCAGACTCTTGTATGTATGTGTGTGTGTGAGAGAGAGAGAGAGAAGAGAAAGAGGACAGAAGGGAGAAGGGTTTGTATCATTCTGCAAAATTGCTCAGCAGCCTCCTTCTACGGTAGCTAATGCAAATTTCCAGCGTTTCCCTCTTCATTATCACCGACTAGCCTAGCCCCGCCCACGTCCCTGGCTGCCCAAAGCAGAATGAAAAGAGAGACATAATTCATGTGCACAGAAACATCACCTCCCTTTCCAGTTATCACACTGAAAGAAATCTGAATTCAACAGAGTTTCCTTCACCAACTTCTCTAGTATTAAAGTGATCTGGACTTCAGTTTCTCTTTCCCAGGGTGAGATCCAAACTAAAGCAACCCCCAGCCTTGCCCTGACTACAGAAGGAGATACTTTTCACTTCCTGTTAGATCATTTTTGAGCGTTTCTGCAAGTGGGGTATGGGAGAGAGAGAGATAAGCAGCTCCTCTTTCCCTCCCTCCCTCCTTTCTCAAAAGACTGCAACTTTGTCCCTCGCACTTCCTTTCCTGAATCTCCGGTGATAATCTTTACTGCTCTTTGTAAATACAGTGATCCCTCGATTAGCACGGTCTCGATTAGTGCGAAACGCTACAACACGGTTTTTCAAAAAATATTAATTAAAAAATACTCCACGGTTTTTTTTGCTATACCACGGTTTTTCCCACCCGATGACGTCATACGTCATCACCAAGAGTCACTTCTCTGTCTCTTTCTCTTTCTTTCCTGTCATTCTCTGCTTCAATCATTTTCTCATTTCTCTTTTTTTCTCCCCTTTTTTCTATCATTTCTCTCTCTCTTTCTTCCTCTCTCACACTCTCTTCCTCCCTTCTCTCTCCCCCCCTCCTGCAAGTAGAGGT
This sequence comes from Erythrolamprus reginae, assembly GCF_031021105.1. Lineage (NCBI taxonomy): Eukaryota > Metazoa > Chordata > Lepidosauria > Squamata > Dipsadidae > Erythrolamprus > Erythrolamprus reginae. The sequence continues at coordinate 54,423,884 of NC_091963.1, forward strand.
CGGGTGTGTTACCGGGAGCTGGAGGTGGCGTGGGGCCGGACACTAGGTGCTGGGGAGGACAAAGGAGTGAACGTAGCTACTGCCTCTCAGCTGCAGAGCCGAATGGGGGCGGAGGCAACAGCGGAGCCCGGCGCTGGGGCCATGCGAGGCTGTTCATCCAGGGGGGCGTGGACTGGCAAGTCGCCCTCCTTTCTCTCTCTTATACCACACCGGTAACAGGGAGAGAAAGAGAGAGCGGAGGGCACCTTGCCAGTCCACGCCCCCCTAGATGAGCGGCTCCGCATGGCCCCAGCGCCACCCAGGCAAAGGGGAAACCCCAAGATCGCTTGCCGCTTGCCGTATTGCAGCAAAGGAGGCGAAGCAAGGCTCCAAGCTGCAATACGGCAAGCGGCAAGCGATCTTGGGGTTTCCCCTTTGCCTGGGCGGCGGGAAGACCAAGGGAAGGTTCCTTCAGCCGCCCAACACCTGATCCGCTCCGCAGCGCGGCAGCAGCGAGGAGACGAAGATGGGGTTTCCCCTTTGCCTGGGCAACGGGGAAACCCCATCTTCGGCTCCTCGCTGCTTCCGCGCTGCGGAGCAGATCAGCTGTTGGGCGGCCAAAGGAACCTTCCCTTGGTCTTCCCCGCCGCCCACACGCAAACTCCACCATCTGTGCATGTGCGGCCATGAAAAAAATGGCGCGCATGCGCAGATGGTGTTTTTACTTCCGCACCACTATAACACGGAAATCGATTAGCGCAGGAGATCTTGGAACGTAACCCCCGCGCTAATCGAGGGATCACTGTAGAGCTAAAAAGTTTAAAGAGCAAAGTAGCCACAGTTAGAGGACTAGCTCAGGAAGTTTGAATACCCTTCAATCCCATTCCTGAACTAGCATGACTGGAGGATTCTGGGAATTGAAGTCCACAAGTTTTAAAGTTGCCAGGTTTGGAGACCCTTGCACCCCTAATCCAGGGGTTTTCAGACTTGACAGTTTAAGACTAATGAACTCTATCTCCCATTCCTGAATTCTGGGAGTTGGTCCCCAAGTTTTAAAGCTGTCAAGTTTGAAGTTTGTAAAAATTGTCCATGGTTGTAAAAAGTATACAAGTTTGTAAAAAAATATTCTGCTACTCTGCTATTTTATTAAATAATATATTACTGCACTATTTGGTTCGGAATACTTTTTTCCTTGTTTTGCACCTCTAAAATCTAGGTGCGTCTTATATTCCGATGTGTCTTATACTCCAAAAAATATGGTATTTGCTTAGGAGATTCAAGTAAGGTCAGTATTAAAATTGGCAGCCTAGACACGCCTAGTAGTGTTAGGCGAACCCAGCAAAGTTCAGGTTCAGTGGGTTCGGACAAACTTGACCTTCTCCCGTCTTTCGCCAAAGCAGCCTGCGGCCGCCTGTCTCCTTTTATTTCTTATGGAAAAGGCTCGGATGCTGCAGCTGCACCTTTACCATAAGAAATGAAAGGAGACAGGTGGCCGCGGGCTGCCCTTGGCAATGGGCGCAACGGGAGGGAGAGCTGCGGAATGGGAGGTGGGGAATTCCATTTGCTTGCCATCCAGGAGGGGATTCCAGGGGTGGGGCTTTGACATCACGGAGACTCCTTCCTGGGCAGGGCCGAAACAGGGGAATTGAGGAAATAAAGCCACGGGCAAAGAAGGAGTCTCCGTGATGTCAAAGCCCCGCCCCTGGAATCCCCTCCTGGCCAGCAAGCAAATGGGATTCCCCACCTCCTTTTTATTGCAGCGCCATTTCCTAGGCGGGGAAATTTTGGGCTGGGAGGCAGCGCAGCTCTCCCTCCGTTGCGCCCATTGCCCAGGGCAACCTTAGCTCATCCCAGCGCTCTTTGGAAAGGGGAGGGGGGCAGTAGGCAGAGGGGAATCCCCCCACTCTCCCAGCCCAGCTGTAATCTGCTGAGAAGAGAAGGAGGAGCCAGGCGCCAGTGGCGGCAGAGGAAGGCGAACATCAGGGAGCTGTCGACCAGTTGGGAGGCTGGGAGGAAGGTGGGAGACGGGAGGAGGAGGAGGAGGAGGACTTTAAAATGGCAGAGGAAATCCAGACCATTGGAGCACAAAGAGAGAGGGGAGGCGTGGATTTCCAACAGATGGGGGGGGTTCCAGCTGGTGGCTTTCAAAGGTGTGTGTGTGTGAGAGAGAGAGAGAAGTGTGAGAGAGAGGGTGCATGTGTGTTTGTGTGGTGTGCGTGTGGGAGAGAGACCACGCAGAGAAGGAAGGCTGGCAGGCGAAGGGCATCGTCCCCACCTCTTTTTTCACCTGCTATATGCCTTCCTTCTTCACTCCTTGCCAGGGAAAGTGGGAGGAGAAAGGCGGGCATAAACTGAAGCCGGAGCGGCGAGAAGGTTGAAACGATGAGGGGCGAGAAATAAAGAAAGAAGCCCGCGTTTGTCCGTCCCTCAGCTGCTCTCTCGTCCTTGGGTGTCATTGCAAAGGAGAAGCAGTCAGCCTCTCTCTCTCTCTGCCTCTCTCTCTGTCACACACACACACACTCCCCCCTCTCTTTCCCTTCCTCTCTTTCTCCTTCTCTTTCTCTTTCTGGTGGACAAGAGGGCTGAGGAGGTCTTGGAGGGGTTTCTCCCGGACAGAAAAGCTGCGTAGGTCCGTCCGACTGCCCAGGATCAAACTGTTAACATTCCCTCCTCAGGCAAGCCTCTAGATAGATGGATAAATGGATGGGTGGGTGGGTGGGCTGGCCCTCAGAAAACCCAGGTGTGGGCTATCTATCTATCTATCTATCTATCTATCTATCTATCTATCTATCTATCTATCTATCTATCATCTATCCACCCACCTATCCACCTATCTATATCTATTAATCTATCTGTCTGTCTGTCTGTCCGTCTGTGTGTCTGTGTGTCTGTCTGTCTATCTATCTATCATCAATCCACCTACCTATCCACCTATCTATATCTATCTATTAATCTATCTGTCTGTCCATCATAGAAACATAGAAGTCTGACGGCAGAAAAAGACCTCATGGTCCATCTAGTGTGCCCTTATACTATTTTCTGTATTTTATCTTAGGATGGATATATGTTTATCCCAGGCATGTTTAAATTCAGTTACTGTGGATTTATCTACCACGTCTGCTGGAAGTTTGTTCCAAGGATCTACTACTCTTTCAGTAAAATAATATTTTCTCACGTTGCTTTTGATCTTTCCCCCAACTAACTTCAGATTGTGTCCCCTTGTTCTTGTGTTCACTTTCCTATTAAAAATACTCCCCTCCTGGACCTTATTTAACCCTTTAATATTATATTTAAATGTTTCGATCATGTCCCCCCTTTTCCTTCTGTCCTCCGGACTATACAGATTGAGTTCATTAAGTCTTTCCTGATACGTTTTATGCTTAAGACCTTCCACCATTCTTGTAGCCCGTCTTTGGACCCATTCAATTTTGTCAATATCTTTTTGTAGGTGAGGTCTCCAGAACTGAACACAGTATTCCAAATGTGGTCTCACCAGCATTCTATATAGCGGGATCATAATCTCCCTCTTCCTGCTTGTTATACCTCTAGCTATGCAGCCAAGCATTCTACTTGCTTTCCCTACCGCCTGACTGCACTGTTCACCCATTTTGAGACTGTCAGAAATCACTACCCCTAAATCCTTTTCTTCTGAAGTATTTGCAGAACTGCCAATACAATACTCAGATTGAGGATTCCTTTTCCCCAAGTGCATTATTTTACATTTGGAAACATTAAACTGCAGTTGCGATTGCTTTGACCATTTATCTAGTAAAGCTAAATCATTTACCATATTACAGACGCCTCCAGGAATATCAACCCTATTGCACACTTTAGAGTCATCGGCAAATAGGCAAACCTTCCCTACCAAACCTTCCCCTATGTCACTCACAAACATATTCAGAAGAATAGGACCCAGAACAGACCCTTGTGGCACACTGCTTGTAACCTGACTCTGCTCAGAATACTCGCCATTAACAATAACTCTCTGACGTCTATGCTTCAGCCAGCTGCAAATCCATTGAACTATCCAGGGATTAAGTCCAATCTTCACTAATTTATTTATCAGCTCTTTATGTGGAACCGTATCAAAGGCTTTGCTGAAGTCCAGGTAGGCAATATCCACGGCACCACCTTCCTCCAACACCTTTGTGACATAGTCAAAGAAATCAATGAGATTAGTCTGACATGATTTGCCTTCAGTAAAGCCATGCTGATTTGGGTCCAATAAGTTATTGTTTTTTAGGTGCTGATTTATCCTCTTTTTGAGTAGAGTCTCCCATCATTTTAACTACAACTGATGTCAAGCTAACTGGCCTGTAGTTACCAGCTTCTTCTCTACTGCCCTTCTTGTGGATAGGCACAACACTGGCCATTCTCCAATCCTCAGGAACTTCTCCTGTTAACAAGGATTGGTTAAACAAATCAGTCAGAGGGGTAGCAATGACAGATCTGAGTTCTTTAAGAACTCTGGTGGATGCCATCTGGACCCATTGCCTTATTTATCTTTAATCGTTCAAGTTCTTCTAAGACATCGGCTTCTAAGATCACTGGAGCTGAATCCGTACAGCTGGAAGCAATGCTATATCCCTCTATCTATCCATCTATCTATCCACCCATCCATCTATCTATATCTATCCATCCATTTATCCTGGGGCGCCTCCAGTTTGATCTCCATCTTCTTCTGCAAGATGGATCGAGCTGGAGACACCCCATTCATTCCCCTTGATCGGTTTACTTTTGTCTTCTTTTACCCTAGCCACCACTGCTGAGGTTATCTAGGGCTGGCAGTGGTGGCTTTGAGGGCTAATCCCAAATCCAGGAGCTCTCTGCAGATTTCAGTCACTTACATTTTTGTTCAGCTCAATCTTCACCAGCACGGTTACATCTCTCGCCCTCCAACTGCGCTGGGCAGTTATGCTGCTTACGGGAAGGCCAAAAAGTGTAAGTGTCTGAAATCTGCGGGGAGCTCCTGGATTTTGGATTAGCCCTCAAAGCTGCCTTCCTGTCTTGCAGCCGGCAGCAGAGCAAGTGAGCGAGCAGGGCCTTAAAGCAGCGAAGCCCCCCGCTGCCACTTTAGCCCGGTCCTCCATGGTGGTGGGTGGGGGTGGAAAACCCGCTCGCTCACTTGCTCTCCTGCCAGCTGCAAAGACAGGAAGGCACGGTGTCAGGAGTTTCTTCCCGCCTTTCTCCTCCCCCTCGGCCAGGTCGACCGCACCTCTTCCCAACCTCCCTCCCGCCCTCCTACTGCTGTATCCCGCCTCCCGACCGGCCGACAGCTCCCCGACGTTCACCTTCCTCTGCCGCCACCGGCGCCTGGCTCCCAAGGAGGGTGGAAGACCCAGCTCCCGGCCATTGCCCATTTGATGGAGCAGGACACCTCCCCTCCCCCCTCCTCTTGCTGTCTCCCGCCTCCCGACCGGCCAACAGCTCCCCAGTGTTCGCCTTCCTCTGCTGCCATCGGCACCTGGCTCTTCCTCCTGTTCTCAGCCGATGAAAACCGGGCAGCAGCACTGAGGCTGGGGGAGTGGGGGGATTCTTCTCTGCCTGCCGCCGCCCCTGAAAACTTTCAAGGAGGGTGGAAGCACCAGCTCCCAGCCATCGCCCATTTGATGGAACCTGACACTTCCCCCCCCAGCCTCTGTGCCGCCGCCCAGCTGTCACCTTCTGAGAAAAGGAGAAGGAGCCTTAACTTCCCTATTTATTTAGTCCAACCTTGGCAACTTTTAAGACTTGTGGACTTCAACTCCCAGAATTCCTCAGCCAGCTTGGCTGAGCCAGAGCCCTTCCCGCCTCCCACTCCCGCCCACCCCATTGTTCAAGCGAACGCCTAACCTGGACGCAGACTTTTTAAAAAGTTCGGGTTCGGTATGCCAAACACTGCAATGTTCAGCACAGACCCGAACTATGCAAGTTCGGTTCACCCAACACTAATGCCTAGGTCTTCCCACTGAAAGGGGGCTGTTTGTCATGCACTGGCAAAAATCTGAGAGATCACTAAATTCCTGACAATCCTTTACTTTTTTGGTATTAGAATATTTAAAGATATTTTTTTAAATCCATGAAAGATTTTTAAGTACAATATCTATGAAAATATAAATGTAAGCATATTTAATCTTTTTATCAGATTTTTCAAGCACTTACCATATTTTTGTATAAATAAATATTGTACCCAATGCTTTTGTTTAAAGTTTTATTCATATTAAAATACTACTGGCTTTTAACAACACAGGTTAACAACATAATTCAAGCAGCATTGTACTGTAATATAGTAATGATGCTCTCATGAAGACCATTTCTAATGCTTATCAAGCTCTCTGCCCTTGTGACTTTGTATATTTTGTACATTGTACATTGCATATTTTAATTAGGAAATAAACAAATGGGCTCTATTATGTATAATACTAGCTTTAAATATCAATTTCATCCCTAAGAAGGGATCCTGTTACCAAATAGGTTCAAAATATTCTTTCATAATAAAAATGGGCAGTGGTTGTTTGTTGGAAACTCAGAAGAAAGTCAAAAGAAGACAGAAATTAAACATATTGATAAGGGGCAGCAGATGTATTTTAAGAATATGATACTGAATATATTCAACAGTTTGCTTATGTATGTTTATTCATAACAAATTAATAAGACTCAGAGTGTCCGCATTAATGACTCTATATTTAATTGGAGAGCAGTAACAAGTGAGATTCAACTTGGATCAGTCTTGGAGCCGAAATGATTATTGCTATGAATAACTTGGATGACAGAATTACTGGATATCTTATCAAAGTTACAAATCATATAATATTAGAAGGTGTGGTAAACACCTAAGAAAAAGATCAAAATTGCAAACTAATCTGGACAGATTAGAAGACTGGATGCAAGATGTGCTGTGTCTCCACATTCAAAATCTACCTAGCAACTAAGAGTTATTTTCCTATTGACTGTCCTTTGATAACTCAGTCAGCGGGAAAATTTCAGCCCCGCTATTAGCTACCAATTTCAACAGCCACTATATAAATGGCAGTTTGATAGACGTTTGCATGTTGCTGGTTACTACTTTGTTCTGTTGACATCTGTGACCCTGTCATTCTACCAAGATAGAACACTGGTTATGAAGGGTGGGATTCTGGGGCCACAGTTCCAAATTGGTCATTCAAAGAGGGGTGATATTTTTGCCTTCAAAGTGAATGCTTCCACAACAGTTAAGCTAAATATTCATTAACTCTCCATCCTTTTAAGAATGGCATTCATCTCTTTCCAACTGGAAACATGGTACAAATACCTGGATCGCTTCAAATGTTTCCTCCAGATGAACTGAGTGAAAACACTCTCAACAGCAGTGAATCTGAGAGAGATCTTGGAGTCTTAGTGGACAACAAACTAAATATTGGCCAACAATGTGCAGCGGCGGCTAAAAAAGCCAACACAATCTTGAGCTGCATAAACAGAGGAATACACTCCAAGACAAGGGAAGTGCTAATACCACTCTATAACACCCAAGTAAGACTATACCTAGAGTATTGCATTCAGTTTTGAACACCACACTAAAAAAGAGACATTGATACTCTGGAAAAAGTGCCAAAGAGAGCAACCAGAATAATAAAGGGGCTAAAAACTAAAACATACAAGGAAAGGTTGCAGGAACTGGGCATGGATAATCTAGCAAAGAGGAGGTCCAGGGGGGACGTGATATCAGTCTTCAAATACTTGAGAGGCTGCCACAGGGAGGAGGGGGTCACATTATTTTCCAAATCACCAGAGAGCCAGACAAGGAGTAACAGGTGGAAGCTGACCAAGGAGACATTCAACCTGGAAATAAGGAGGAACATTCTGATTGTGAGAGCAATCAATCAGTGGAATGGCTTGCCCGCAGAGGTGGTGAACACTCCAACATTAGAGACTTTCAAGAAAAGACTGGACTGCTATTGGACTAGTGTGATGTAGGATCTTCTGCACCAGCGGGGGGGGGGGGGTGGTTAGATGACTTGCAGGGTTCCTTCCAACTCTAATAATAAATAAATAAAATTAAAACTCTACGGAGCTGTCCAGTGACAGAAAGCGCACCCATTTCCTCACTTCATGTGGTCCACAAATTTTTGCCAAAGCATAGGTGGGCCTGCGGCCCATGTATACGATGCTATGGGATACATTGCTGAGGAAATTGAAGGACCATTATTCTGCAGCTCCTTTCTGTATTTCCCAGCATTTTGCATTCCAGCAGAAACCATTATATGGCTTTCCTCAGAACAGCTGCCATCTATTATGAGTTCCGTAACCTTGAGGACTACCTACTAAACCAGTTGCTGTATGGCTTGAGAGACTAAAAACTGCAACATCATCTCCTGGCCAAGAAAGACTTCACACTATATTCCGCCATTGATGATACATCTACTTCTGAGATTTCCAAGAGATCAATGGGCGAAATACCCTGGATTCTGTCAACAGTCTCCCCAGACTGAACCGTGACCAACATTCCTTCTAACCTGCGCTATACGCTATAGCGCAGGAGATTTGAGATCTCAGCACAGAAGATTCCCATTCTAATGTGGAGGTCTCAAATCTCCCCCCCCTCCCCGGCAGATTCTATCGCCTGGAAAAATTTGGAAGCCACGAAGAAGCAAGCTCAGCTTCCAGTCTCGCAACTTTTTGCTGATGGCGCAAAGAGCAAAAAGTTGCAAGACCGGAAGCTGAGCTTTCTTCTGTTGTGGTTAGCTCTGGCCCAGCTCCTGCCCCAAGGAATGTGGAGGTGGATGTGGATGTGGGGGAAACATCACATGCCACAGGCCTGTTTTGCTCCCAATAGAATCTGCCGACAAAGTCTCCTCTGACCAAGGAAGCGTGAGTGACAGGGAAGAGGGGAGTTTGGCAGATAGCCCAGAAGGAGATCAATCTTTCTTATCATCCCTGGATTCTGAACAAGAACTTATGACAGACCCACGCATGCTGAGAGTGATGCATAGAAGAGAACAACTGAAGGATTATTACGGGAGATAAGTGAGGCCACCTGTGGTTGGGTGGGGCTGCTGTAATTAGTGCTACAGATAAAAAGAGGAGCTTGCTGATTTAGCCTTGTGGAAGTTTATTGATTCATAGTTTCATCAAGATCGTGGTTTTGCTGTTTCCCTGTTCAACACTGTGTGTGGACTTTCTGGACTTTGGAATTGGACTCAATTTCCCAGTTACTGGGTGAGAAATTGGATTGCATTTAACCTGTGCCTTGTGTGTATCAGAAAATCCCTTTGACATTTTAAAAGGGAGTTTTTTCTGCTTTTCTGTTGATAAAGACTTTTGGTTTTCCTTCTATTGTGTGGTATGTGTCTTTCTGGACTAATTACCCTGTAATTACGGGTGGTTGGGACACACCGGCAGAACAGAATAAACTTCCACCAACCCCCAGACACACCATTCCAGAGTGAAGTGTGTTGGATTGTTTGCTTCTCTTTTTTCCGGCATTTATCTGATCATGGCTGCTGATATGGCAGAAATGCAAGCAGTCTTAGAGGATTTTAGGATGAAAATCCAAGCGTTAACGCAGACAGTGCTACAGTTACAGAACCAGGTGGATATATTATCTCAGCAGCCTGTCATTCCACAGGTGCAGCCAGCAGCTCCTGCCCCACAGCCACTACCAAGGAGGAAATGCTTTGTGGCTCTGCCTGAAAAATTCTGGGGCGACAGACACATGTTTGCAGCTTTCCTCAGTCAAGTGCAGTTGTTTATTAATGCACAACTGCCCCATTTTCCAAGAGATGCAGAGAAGGTGACGTTCCTCTGCAGTTTGTTGGCCGGCCCTGCTGCTTCCTGGGTGTCTCCCTTTCTGGACAGAGATGATTCGATACTGCAGGATTATACCGCCTTTTGCACCCAGTTGCGACGGCAGTTTTTGGATTCAGTGTGGGAGCAGATGGCCACGAGGGCGTTGAAACAGCTGAAACAAGGTTCACGCCCATTAGTGGAATGTTTAAGTGACTTTCATAGCCTCAGTGGACAGGTGCAGTGGAATGAGGTCGCATTGATGGAGGCATTTCAGGATGGCTTGTCAGAGACTATGCTTGATGAGCTGGTGCATGAGGCCCTGCCGGGCACCCTGGATGAGCTGGAGCAGCATTGTTTGGCCATTGAGGCTCAGCTGCTGGCGCAAGAGCTGTGCCAGGCTGGGCGGTCCTTCCTCCGCGTTTTGGGCATCATGCCAGTGCCTGCTCCATGGTGGGGGGTGTCTGCTATGCCCATGCCGACCCTGGTTCCTGTACCCTGTCGCTTCCTACCTGCCCTGCCTCCTCGTCTGGAGGATTGTGCCCCCCCGGGGAGCCCATGGAGGTGAACTTTTCATCCCGTGTGTCCCCGGAGGAGAGAGCGCAGTGACGTGCGACAGGCCGGAGCTTCTATTGCAGGGGGGCAGGTCATTTCGCAAATGCCTGTCCCTGCAAATGAAGGAGCATGGTTGCTGCCACAGTTTCGAATCCTCCCAGTCCCCCTGTTGCCATGCCGACTCTTGCAGGACAGCTCCCAGAGTCATCAACTCATGTTCCCACCATAGTTCTGGATTCCTTGATGGCTGTCCCTATGCCTCTGGTTTCCCCGCCGGATGTGCAGTCGGGAAAGGAGGGCAGCCCGGCTTGGTGGCAACGCAAGGTCGGGCTGGCACTTCATTGGTTAAGGATTCTTCGAATAATGACCCCAGAACATACCGTCACCTCACAATTAATGTCAAACTCCTGGTGGATCGGCGTACTCAATCGATTTCTGCTCTTGCCCTTGTGATTTGGGGGCCACCACGAATTTCCTGGATGAGGAGTTTGCACATAGACATTCGTTGCCCTTGTGTCCTGTGAACCTTCCGTTGACTGTAGAAACCATTGATGGGCAGGTGTTTTGTCTGGGCCCATCCGTTTTCAGACCTTGCCGGTGCAGATCAGCATCAGGACTCATGAGGAGGCTTTACAATTTTATGTCACTCGGGGTCTCCATTTCCCTCTTGTCTTGGGGTTGTCATGGTTAAGGGCGCATGATCCTCAGGTGGTGTGGTCACAGAACAGCGTCACGTTTCCCAGTTTACAATGTGTAGACCACCATTGTCACATTTGTGCCTCACAAGGACCCGTTATCCCCGCAGCAGTGTTACCGGAGAGGCTCACTGAGTTTGTGGATGTCTTTAATGAAAAAGAGGCGGAATGCATGTATCACCCTTATGATTGTGCCATAGAACTGTTACCTGATGCCAAGTTGCCGGCTGGTCGTTTGTATTCTATGTCGGAACCTGAATTAATGGCCCTCAAGGACATCATAGATAAAAATCTGGCCAAAGGGTTCATCAGGCCATCGACCTCCCTGTTATCAGCACTCGTCTTGTTTGTTAAAAAAAAGACTGGGGACTTACGTCTGTGTTCTGACTACCGGTACCTGAACGCCATTACGGTGCGCAATCGCTACCTCTTGCCACTGATTCTGGAATTAATGGAACGTTTACAAGCTGCCACTGTTTTATCCAAGATAGACCTACGCAGCACTTATAATTTGGTTCGTATAAGGCGAGGGGATGAGTGGAAAACAGCGTTTGGCACCCGATACAGGCATTTTGAGTATATAGCGATGCCTTTCGGCCTCACAAATGCCCCGGCTGTTTTCCAGCATTTGATGAATGATGTATTCAGGAACATGTTAGATCATTTTTGTGGTCATATATCTGGATGACATTTTAGTGTACTCCTCCTCCAAGTTTAGTCATTTGGGACATTTGCTCCGAGTTCTGCTCCGGTTGAGAGAGCATTGTTTATATGCTAAGCTAGAGAAGTGTCAGTTTCTGCAGACCACCATAGAATTTTTAGGTCATGTCATTTCTCCAGGGGGTATTGCCATGGACCCAGGCAAGGTGTCAGCACTAAAAACCTGGCAACCCCAAGGAGAGTCAAGAATGTGCAGCGGTTGTTGGGGTTTGCAAACTACTATCGCACATTCATACCAGGTTTGCCCAGTTGACCGCACCTCTCTCCTGATTGTTGCAAAAACAGGTCTCGTTTCATTGGGGTGAGAAGGAGCAGCGGGCTTTTGTAGCTCTTAAGGATGCTTTCATGAAAGAGCCCTTGTTGCAGCTTCCAGATCCGTGTTGGCCGTTTGTCGTTGAGACCGATGGCTCTGATGTTGCCATCAGCACTCTACTTCTACAGGCCCGTCCCGAAGGTGGCACCTTGTTTCCATGTGCCTACCACTCCAGAAAACTCATGCCCTTGGAAAGAAACTACACAATCTGGGAAAAGGGACTTTTGGCAGTCAAGTCGGTGTTTGAGATGTGGAGACATCATCTCGAGGGCGTCCGGCATCAGGTAGAAGTCAGGACCGACCATAAAAATTTGGAGTATCTGCAAACGGCCTGAAAGTTGAACCAACGACAGATACGTTGGCCATTCTTTTTCGCAAGGTTCAACTTTCGGATCCGGTAAACACCCAGCTTCCAGAATCCCAGAGCGGATGCTTTATCTAGGAAACCAGAGTTTCTGCATCTGAAAGAGCCAGTCCTGTTACAGACAATCTTGCCAGCGGAAGCGCTGGCTGCTACCCAGGACCCCGTCAACTTGCAGAGGCGTATCTGTGAGATGCAGCGGGGGGATGGGTTTGTGGCACAGCGGGTGAGGGAGATGTTTCCCAATTCTTTCTGGACATTTACTGAGGGACTGCTCCAGTACTGGGGGGGCAGTTGTACATCCCAGCAGGGCTGCTTCACAGATTGATTCTGTCCCAATGCCATGATAATCCTGCGGCGGATTATTTTGGCTTGTTTAAAACCTTGGAGTTAGTGACTCGAACATTTTGGTGGCCACGAATCCAAGATGACATTCACTCATATGTTGCCACATGTGAACGGTGTTGTGCAGCCAAGTCAGCCACAGGGGCCCTGCCAGGATTATTACAGCCATTGCCAATGCCCATGAGGCCGTGGGGAGCTGTGTCCATGGGCTTTGTCACACACTTGCCCCCCTCGTCGCGGTTCACCACAGCCATGGTGATGATGGACATGTTGACAAAAATTTTCCATTTCAACCCCTGTTGCCAGGTATCCACATCCCATGACACCACTAAATTGCTTTTGCAACATGTATTCCGGATCCATGGACTTCCCGATCAAGTTGTGTTGGACCGAGGAACTCAGTTCACGGCATGGTTCTGGAAAGAGCTTATGTCTGCTTTACAGGTCCAAGTTTGTCTTGCTTCGATCCAGCACCCTCAGACTGATGGGGGGACAGAAAAAAACATTGGAATTTTGGAACAATACCTGCGGTGCTTTGTGTCAGACCGGCAGGTTGATTGGTCACGTTTCCTACTGATAGCGGAGTTTGCATTTAATAACTCCCGGCATACCTCCATAGGACTCACGCCATTTTATGCAAATTATGGCTTCCATCCCCGGTTAACGCTGTTAGATTCCCTCGTCCCCGCAGCAGAGGACTTCTTATCGGAACTGCAAGCAGTTCATGAGATGGTGAAGCGGTATTTGATTAAGACCAAAGAGGACTACAAACGGGTGGCGGACCGGTCCCGGCGAGATGTCCCCCATTGGCTATTGGTGACCAGGTGTGGTTATCCACCAAACACATAGCTTCAGAATTACCTCGATGTAAACTGGATCCATGTTTCATGGGCCCTTTCCCGATTGAGAAGGTCATCAATCCGGTGGCCTATCGTCTTATGTTGTTGCCTACTTAGAATCTAATAACCTACTCTCTAACAAACAATTTGGATTCAGAAAGAAATTATCCTGCAACCTTCAACGACTTCACTGCAAAAACATATGGACTACCCACCTAGATCAAGGAAAATCCATTGATGCAATTTATATTGACTTTTGCAAAGCCTTCGATTCAGTGGTCCTTGACAAACTACTCCTAAAACTGAAATCCTATGGCATCTCAGGATTCCTCCACAGCTGGATTACTACATTCCTGTCAAACAGGCAACAAGTTGTCAAAATTGGAAGTGCCATTTCCACCCCTGTCCAGGTTAAAAGTGCCGTTCCCCAAGGCAGCGTACTAGGACATACTCTATTCATTCTTTACATCAACAACCTCTGCGATCATATCACAAGAAACTGTGTTCTTTTCGCCAACAATGTAAAACTTTTCAACACCACCGACAACACATCTACTGACCAAAAAGACCTTGACTTTGTCTCAGATTGGTCTAAAACCTGGCAACTTCAAATATCAACCAGCAAATATTCTACCCTCCACATCGGCAAAAAGAATCCAAACCTCATATATAAACTGAATAAACAAATTCTCACAGCCAACCCCCACTCAGTAAAAGACCTTGGAATACTAATATCAAATGATCTAAGTGCCAAAGCCCACTGCAACAATATCGCCAAAAAGGCTTCTAGAGTTGTTAACCTGATCCTACGCAGCTTGTGCTCTGGCAATCTCACACTAATCACCAGAGCCTACAAAACTTTTGCCAGACCCATCCTTGAATACAGTTCATCTTTCTGGAACCCATACCACATTTCGGACATCAACACCCTTGAAAATGTCCAAAGATACTTCACCAGAAGAGCCCTTCTCTCCTCCAGTCGAAACAGAATACCCTACGAAAGCAGACTATCAATCCTAGGTCTAGAAAGCTTAGAACTATGACGCCTAAAACACGATCTAAGTATTGCCCACAAGATCATATGCTGCAATGTTCTACCTGTCAATGACTACTTCAGCTTCAATTGCAACAACACAAGAGCATGCAACAGATTCAAACTTAATATTAACCACTCCAAACTTGACTGTAAAAAATATGACTTCAGCAACTGAGTTGTCGAAGCGTGGAACTCATTACTTGACTCAGTAGTGTCAACCCCTAACCTCCAACACTTTTCCCTTAGGCTATCCACGATTGACCTCTCCAGGTTCCTTAGAGATCAGTAAGGGGCATGCATAAGTGCACCAGTGTGCCTTCCGTCCCCTGTCCAATTGTCTCTCCTTATCTCATTTATCTTTTCTTCCTTTCAAATATGTTCACCTATACTATTATATATTTTCTTCTATACTTTTCTCTATTTATATTACTACATATCTATTCTCTTCAATGTGTATTATGTATTGGACAAAATAAAAAAATAAAATTGTAAAGACCTGGACTTGAATATTACTATTAGACGAACTGAAACTTAATAGACTATTTTTCTTTTTTCCTCTCTCCTTGCTTATTCTCTTTTTTACCGAAGATTTGGATTTGAATATTGAATATTAAATGAATTGAAAATCAAGATACCCCATGCCTAAATAATATCTTTTCAAATATAATACTAATATTATTGTTTAGCTTTTTCATGAAACATTAACTGTGAGTACCTTTGTGTTAAGATATGAAATTAATGAATTGAAAGTTATTAGGTTATTAAGAAATATTATTAATTAATTATTCATTTTAAAAATTATATAAGTATGCTATATAGTTATTGATATTGATTATACATTAAGATATCAAGACAATACAGTGATCCCCCGCTCGTTGCGAGGGTTCCGTTCCAGGACCCCCCGCAACGAGCGGGTTTTCGCGAAGTAGCGCTGCGGAAGTAAAAACACCATCTGCGCATGTGCAGATGGTGTTTTTACTTCCGCAGCGCTAGCGAGGAGCCGAAGATTGGGGGCGGCGCGGGTGTTTTAAAACGTTGCCGCCGACATGGGGGGCTCGCTAGCACCCCCCTAACCCAGGTTGGGGGTTCAGGGGGGTGCTAGCGAGCCCCCCATGTCGGCGGGGACGTTTTAAAACACCCGCGCGGCTTTCCAATGAGTCCCGAAGACAAACGTCAAACTTCCGCGTTTGTCTTCGGGACTCATTGGAAAGCCGTGCGGGTGTTTTAAAACATCCCCGCCGACATGGGGGGCTCGCTAGCACCCCCCCAAAGCCCCAACCCGGGTTTGGGGGTGTGCTAGCGAGCCCCCCATGTTGGCGGGGACGTTTTAAAACACCCGCGCGCCTTCCCAACTGAGCCCTCAAGCCAAGCGCCAAAGGCGAACTTCTGCGCTTGGCTTGAGGGCTCAGTTGGGAAGGCGCGCGGGTGTTTTAAAACGTCCCTGCCAACATGGGGGGCTCGCTAGCACCCCCCCGAACCCCCAACCCGGGTTTGGGGGTGTGCTAGCGAGCCCCCCATGTCGGCGGGGACGTTTTAAAACACCCGCGCGCCTTCCCAACTGAGCCCTCAAGCCAAGCGCCAAAGGCGAACTTCTGCGCTTGGCTTGAGGGCTCAGTTGGGAAGGCGCGCGGGTGTTCTAAAACGTCCCCGCCGACATGGGGGGCTCGCTAGCACCCCCCCAAACCCCCAACCCGGGTTTGGGGGTGTGCTAGCGAGCCCCCCATGTCGGCGGGGACGTTTTAAAACACCCGCGCACCTTCCCAACTGAGCCCTCAAGCCAAGCGCCAAAGGCGAACTTCTGCGCTTGGCTTGAGGGCTCAGTTGGGAAGGCGCGCGGGTGTTTTAAAACGTCCCCGCCGACATGGGGGGCTCGCTAGCACACCCCCGAACCCCCAACCCGGGTTTGGGGGTGTGCTAGCGAGCCCCCCATGTCAGCAGGGACGTTTTAAAACACCCGCGCGCCTTCCCAACTGAGCCCTCAAGCCAAGCGCCAAAGGCGAACTTCTGCGCTTGGCTTGAGGGCTCAGTTGGGAAGCGGCCCGAGCGAACGGCGTGGGCGGGAGAAGGGCGCGCGAGCCGCGGGCGCGCGAGCAGGCAGGCTGCGGACAAGCCGTTCGCTCGGGCCGCTTCCCAGCTGAGTACTCAGCTGGGAAGCGGCCCGAGCAAAGCGGCAGCAGCGAGGAGTTTGCGTGGGCGGTGGTGGGGAAACTCCTCGCTGATGCCGGCCAAGAGGGGGAAGACCTAGGGAAGCCGCCCAGCAGCTGATCTGCCCGGCGCCATCTACGCATGCGTGCCCATAGAAAAAAAGGGCACGCATGCGCAGATGGTGTTCTGACTTCCGGGTTCAAAAATCGCAAATTACCCTGTTCGCAATGGTCTAGGACGCAATAACCGGGGGATCACTGTAAGTGCATATATAATATATCAAGTATAAGTTTAACATAAATTTAATATTAATAAGTTTAATATTAGCATAAGCTTCTATATTGGTTTGAATCTCTCCCCTCTTTCCCTTCCTTGCTCAGTTTTCTTCTTTTCCTTTTTGCTTTCTTTTTCGCCTTAAGGCAAATAGACATATCAATTAGTAGGTGCGTGGAGGAATCTGTATTAATTAAGTGTTTAAGATCTATATAGAATTACACCCTGTGCTTCTCTTTATAACTATATAAATTGATATTAGAATAATAAATAGGAAATACTCCTTACCCCTTAGAACACTGTGAAAGCAGTTAGATATAAAGCTCTAAAGATACTTATATATTGAGTTGGACTGGACATATAATATATAAGGGGTATTTGAATATATTTTATTGGCTATAGATTAAAAATCCCAATGGCAACTCAACAAACTATAACTAAATCAATGAGGAGGGGTAGCTTATCTATTGCATCCCCAGCGGTACAAAAATCTTCCTCAGCTTCTGATATCAACATCACAGAGGGTAAAGAACAGACTCCTACGTTACAAACGCTACAGAACTCTCTGGATAAAATACAGGAGTTCATGATTAAACAACAGGAAGCCACAAATAAAACACAAGAAACAATACTACAAAACCATTTAGAAACACAAAATAAATTTGAGGAAGTATGTGAGAACTTTGTCAAAATTAATATTATAATAGAAGGAGTTCAAAAGACAGTGGAAAATCATGAGACTAAGATTAAAAAGGTTGAAGAGACAGTGGAAGCTAATAAATTGAGATTAAATGAAAATGAGGAGGAGCTTAAAAGAGTAAATAAGAATTTGGAAGCAGCAGTTGCCCAGCTCGAGTTTGAAAAAGCTTCCTTCTATTTAAGGTTACAAAACGTCCCGGAAGAAAGGGGAGGGAATTTATTTAGGCAGTGGTTGAAATATTTACGGAGGAGTTGAAAATAGACGAAGAAGAACGAGGCAGACACATAGATGAGATTTATCAAGTGCAAACCAACTACGCTCGGAGGCATCAACTCCCCAGGGAGATTCATGTTAGATTTACAAAGAAAACATTAAGGGACGAAATCTATAAGAATACCAGAGGCATAGTAGCGTATAAAGGAAAAGATATTAAAGTATTAAAGCAGATCCCAAGAAGAATTAGAGAGAAAAGAAGGGATTTTCATTACTTCACCACTAAGTTAATAAGAGAAGAAATACACTCCAGGTGGCTGATACCTGAAGGGGCGATGATCACCTGGAAAGGAAAAAATCTCTCTATAGAAACAGTAGATCAGGCGGATCAATTCATAGCAGAGCATCCAAAAATAGAAAGGGAAAGAAATACTGAATTAGAGAGAACAAATAGGGAGGAGGGAGCGATTGAAGAAGAAAGAATAACTAATTCTAAAAAGGGAGGGGAGGGGAAAATTGAAACTTACCGAGAATTAAGAAGCAGTAAAAGAGCAAAATAGATAAGAATAAGATGGATAAGCAGATCAAATTATTCTGTGTGAATATTAATGGATTAAACTCATCAAAAGAAAGAGGACAAGTATTTAGTAAATTAAAAAAGCAAAATGCGGATATCATGTCTTCAGGAAGTACACATTAAAAAAAGATAGGAAAATACTGGAAAAACCTAAATTGGGGAAATTATTTACATCTTTAGCAAAAGAGAGGAAAAGAGGGATCACAGTCTATATTAAAAATTGGTTAAATCCCACAATAACAGAAAGAGACGAAGAAGGGAGGATATTTATTATAGAAATTAAAATTAAAAGGAAAAAATAACATTAATTGTGATATATGCACCTAATAACGACCAAAAAGCCTTTTATAAAAAACTATGTCAAAAAATAATAAAACTTGAGACAGAAAACATTTGTGTGGTTGGAGACTTTAATGCAATAGGAAATTTTGAGAAAGATTATAAGGGAATGGAAAGAAATAAAAAGAAAAAAGAATTGCCAAATGAATTTAAAGATATAATAGAAGAATTTAAACTGAAAGATATATGGAGGGAACTCCATAAAGATGAATATAAATATACTTATTATTCAAACCCACATAAGTCATTGTCCAGAATAGATATGGTATGGATAGATATAGAACTCCAAAAAGAGATAATAGCGGCTAAAATTGAGCCAAATCTTTGGGCGGCTCACAATCCGATAAGTATTACATTTAAAGGAGATTATAGTAGGAGATATAGATGGACAATGGACACTAAAATAATAGAAGATAATCAATACAAACAATACATAAATAAAGACCTAATTGTTTTCCTAGAAAAAAATTGGAACAATGATACATCAATCCAAAACATTTGGGATACGACAAAAGCGTTTATAAGAGGTCTAACAAGAGCATATATAAGTAAAAGAAATAAAAATAAGAATAACCAATTGAAAGAAAACCAAAAGGAAGAAAGAAAAATTGGAAACTAAATTGATAAAAGACCCAGAAAATGTGGAAATAAAGGAAGAAAGGGAATTAATTAAACATAAAATTAATCTTTCAGTACAGGAGGAGATAGCTCAAAAGATAAAATCAGCAAGACAAAATCAATTCGAACATGCGAATTAGCCAGGAAGGTGGCTGTCATATATACTAAAAAAGGAAAAAGAAAATAAATATATCCAGCAATTAGAGGACGAAATGGGAGAGAAACAATTCGAAATAGAGGGGGAAAAAGATAATTAAAAACTATTTTCAAGGTCTATATAAAAAAGACGAGATAGGAGAAGAAGACATAGAACTATACTTAAATGAGTCCGAACTACCGCAGATGTCTGAAATTAATATAGACAGAATGAAGAAAGATATATCAATGATAGAGCTTGAGAGAGCAATCAAAAAACAAAATAGTAACAAAACACCTGGAATAGATGGGATCCCAGCGGAACTATATAAACAAATACAAGAACCTACAAAAAAATTGATGTTAGTAATGTTAAATGAGGTGTTAAATAAAGGGGAAATCCCTCAATCATGGAAGGATAGCTTAATTACTCTAATACCTAAAGACATAAATCAAAGACATTTGATAAAACAATATAGACCAATAGCACTATTGAATTCGGATTATAAAATTTTCACAACGATTTTAGCAGAAAGATTCAAAATAATTATAAATGAAATAATACACCCAGACCAAAATGGTTTTTTACCAAATAGAAACATCAAAGATAATTTAAGAAATATAATAAATATATTAGAACACTATGAGGCAAACCCTGGGAAAACCATGGCTTTGAAATTTTTAGATGCAGAAAAAGCATTCGACAATTTAAATTGGAATTTTTTAATAAATCAATTAATAAAGATGAAATTCAAAGAAAAATTTATTAGGGCTATCCAAACAATTTATTTATTTATTTATTATTTGGATTTGTATGCCGCCCCTCTCCGAAGACTCAACAAACAGCTAAAGTGATTATTAACGGCGAATTAACAGATAATATAAACATAGAAAAAAGTGTACGACAAGGATGTCCTCTCTCTCCATTGATGTTCATATTGGCTATAGAGATTTTACTAATACAGATTCGATCTAATAAGGATATTACAGGACTGAAAATAAAAGATCAAGAATATAAAATCCAGGCATTTGCCGATGACCTAGTCTTTATATAGAAGATCCCATTGAATGCAACGGGAAATTATTAGATGAAATTATTAAATTTGGGGAAGTAGTGGGATTAAAAATTAATAAACAAAAGACTAAAATAATAACAAAAAAATTAATAAATAAAGAAAAGAAAATATTAGAAAATAAATTAGAACTACAAATTATAAAAAAAAGTTAAATTCTTGGGTATAAATTTCACCTCAAAGGCAATCACAATCAAAGAAGATAACTACACAGTATTGATTAAAGAAATTAGTATAAAATTAGAAAAATTGAACAAACTACAGATTTCTCTTATGGGAAGAATTTCTGTAATCAAAATGTCTATTCTCACTGAAACACTATATTTATTTAGAACAATTCCAGTTACCTTAAAAAAAAACCTTCTTTCAAAAACTTAACAAAATTATGACAAAATTTATTTGGGCAGGGAAAAAACCAAGGATAAAAATACAGTATCTACAGGACAATAAAAAACAAGGAGGTTTCGGGTTACCGGACTTTGAGCTATACTATACAGCATCAATTATGGATTGGCTAAAAGATTGGATTAAATTAGAGAATAAACAATTACTATTTCTAGAAGGCCATCACTTGATGGTAGGGTGGCACGCCTTTCTATGGGACAGGAAAGACAGAACCCATAAATATTTTAGACAACATATTATTAGAAATTCAATCTTTGAAGTATGGACCAAGATTAAAAGATCATATTATCCAGAAACACCACAATGGTTTTCCAGTATGGAGGCCATAATGCACCCCAATACAAAAGATTTAAATAAAATGGTTAATTATTATAAATTACTAGATGGAAGAGGTAAATTGAAAACAAGGGAGCAACTAGAAAAAAATGGAATAAGAATAGACTGGTGGCCATACAATATAATAAAATCGAGATATCAAGATGACAAAAGAACAAATGGGATACAAAAAGGAGAAATAAAATGGAAGATTATATAGTCAAAAACAATATTCATAGTTGGGGTAGGAATTTTGGATACAGTGTAAGCCTAGATAAATGGGACATGATATGGTCCAGAAACTACAAATTAACGAAAGCAACAGCATATAGGGAAAATTTGTACAAAATGTATTACAGATGGCACCTCCCTCCAGCAAGAGTTGCACAAATGTACAAAGAGATAAATCCACAATGTTGGAGGTGTAAAGAACATATGGAGACCTACTACCATATTTGGTGGACCTGCCCAAAAATAAAGAAATTTTGGATAAAAATACAGGATTGGCTAACAGACATATTGCAAATCAAAATAAACAGAAAACCTGAAGCGTTCCTATTAGGAATAATAAATCAAAAATTTGAAAAAAATTAGTTTTACCTATTGATACATATACTAACTGCAACTAGAATGGTGATAGCCCAGTGCTGGAAACAGCCCAACCCTCCGGAAGATTCGTTAATAATTTAAAAAAAATTGGATTGTGCAGAACTGGATGCTTTTACTTTAAAATTAAAAAACAAAGAAGACTCCGATTATTATAAAACATGGAACTTATTTTATGATTGGTATAAGAGGAGAAATAGAAATTAAACTTGAAACACAATATTAACAATGTGATAAGACTTGTATCTATTGATAGAAAGATGAGATACGATATATATACAGCTGTTTTTGTGAAGACAAATTTTTATGTAACTAAATTAGTTAAGAAAGAGTGCACAGAAGGCGATTTAAAAATAAGAACAACAGAGAAGACATTGATAACCAAAAAGAACAATAGTGAATGCCGATGATTTTTATTCACCAGAAAATACTTTGATATCTGATAAGATTGTAACTTTCCTCCTCTCAAGAGGATATTGATAAGATACTTATTTTTTTTCTTTCTTATATGTTATTTGTATATTTGTAAATTTGTAATTGTTTATGATGTTTTTTTCTTGTTTTTGGAATGTATGTGTTTTGTTTCCCCCCCCCCCTGTACATTGCAATATTGCAAATATGCTAATGTATATACTTTTTTGGATTATACCTTTTAATATAATTGAATAAAAATTACTTTTAAAAAAAGAGAGAGAGAAAACAAGAGAGAGAAAGAGTGAGTGTGAGAGAGAAAGCAAGAGAGAGAGGGACAGAGAGAGAGAGAAAGAGGGAGAGATAAAAGATAGTGAGTGAGAAAGAAAGAAACCAAGAGAGAGAGGGGGGGACAGAGAGAAAGAAAGAAAGAGAAAGAAAGAAAGAAAGAAAGAAAGAGGGAGAGATAGGGAGAGAGAAAGGAAGAGGGTGAGATAGAAAGAGAGTGAGTGAGAGAGAAAGAAAGCAAAAGAGAGAAAGAGAGAGGGACAGAGAGAAAGAGGGAGAGATAGAGAGGGAGAGAAAAGAAGAGAGAGATAGAAAGAGAGTGAGAGAGAGAGAGTGAGAGAGAGAGAGAGAGAGAAAAGGAGAGGAAGGAAGACAGAGAGAAAGAGAAAACTCAGCAAGGAGTTGGGGACTTGCTCCACGTCGCTTCCTCCTCCTCCTCCCCCAGGGCGGTGTTAAGAAAACTGCAGGATTTTTTAATAGTCCAACCCTCCAACAGTCTGAGGGACAGTGAACCGGCCCCCTTTGTAAAAAGTTTGAGGACCCCTGGCCTTAGGCTCTGACACAATTTTTGCAAAACTGGATATGGCCCAGGGCTATCAGCAGTACCCTGTGGGTGAAGCTGTTGCTGCTGCTCAACAATAGTAACACACAGGGAGGGGTTTTTTAAATTCCATCGCCACCAGTTTGACATAAGTGCGACTCTTTTTTAAAAATATATTTTTATTGATTTTTTTAACAAATTTAATATACACACAACGTAAAATAGTGCATAGTAGTGAAGAAAAATGCCCACCACCCGGACACACAAAGATACCCCACCACCATTACAGGGGTGTTTCTTATATAACCCAGTGTAAGCCAAGAGCAAATTATCTATTTACATCTTATAGAGTGATTCCAATTTATTTTTTGTAGCTTGGTCTCGGATTCTACTCGTCATATATCTTCTTACTTTGTCCCACCATCCCATCAGTTGTTTCAATTCAGTTTCATTATCCAAATTTATCCTTTTATCCATCATTTCAAATTGAATATGGTCCACCATGTACCTATACCAATTTTGCATTGTCCATTTTGTCGCATCCTTCCAACCCAAAACTATTACCGCCTGAGCACTTTCTATTGCTGCTTGTTTTATTTCTCTAAATTCTCCCATCGCATTGCTTTTAACTAATACTGCCATTTTCTTTGCGATTGTCCATTGTATATTTAACATTCTATTTATGTCCTCTTGCACTTTTTGCCAAAATTCCTGCACTATGGGGCATTCCCAAATCATATGCATAAACACTCCTTTATCTTGACAGCCATGCCAACAATTACCCCTAACCTTCTGTAATATTTTCCTTCTCATTTCCCTAATTCTTGTATTCTTAGTTTTCCTTATATTTTCTACTATATTTTCCATCTCTTGTACCTCTACTTGTATCTCATTTTGCCACCATTTAGTCAATCCTTGAATCGTATCCCCGTCTGATTGCACTAACAGCTTATATATATTGGTTGCTTGCGCCTTTATATCCTCACTTTTTTCTGTTATTATTTTCTCTAACCCTGTCTCCTCCCTCAATACTACTTCTTTATTCTCCCTTTCATTAACATATTTACATATTGCATTTATTTGTAGCCATCTTTCGTTACCTAACCACCACTCTATACAATTTCTACTTGGCCTGCCATCCTTCCCATATAACTATTCTATCTTGGTTATCCCTCTTCCCTTCAACTCTGTTATAACCCTATTCAAATTTGTTTCATTATCTCTATTTATTACATAAAGCAATGACAGTTTAGATTTATATAATCCTATTTTCCCCAGCCATTTTTTCCAAATTTCCATAGTCCCTTTCATGGGATCTATTAATTTACCCAAATTGCTCCTATTCCACTTTATAAAAATTAATTCTCTGTTCTTCAGCCCATTTATCTGTTTTTCCAATTTCACCCATTTGTTTTCACACAGTTGCTACTCCATTAACCTTTCCCTTTGAAAAGCTTCCCTATACAGCTCCAAACAAGGAACTCCCCGTCCGCCCTCTTTTTCATTTGCAATTAACCACTTTTTCCTTATTCTTGGTCTCTTATCTTCTTCAATCCAGTAATTAAGCTTTTTGTCCCACCCTTTAAAGTTAAATGTTGATAGCCCCCCTGACAGCACCTGAAATAGGTACATCATTTTGGGAGTTATCATCATTTTTAAAGCTCTTATTTTAGAGATTCTGCTTAACTTTTTCTCTTTCCAACTCCTCATCTGTTTCAACATATTTTCCTCCATATTAATCTATAATTCACCTCCTCAATTTTCACTGGGTTTCTCAATAACCAAATTCCCAAATATTTGATTTTTTTTAGTCCTAATTTCAACCCTGATTCTTTCTTAATTTCTATTTGCTCTCTCGGACCTGTATTTAAACACATAATCTCTGATATTTCCAAATTAACCAACAATCCCGATTCCTGTTTAAACTCTTGCAAAATATTTCTTATATCTTTAATCATCTCCATCGGGGTCTGGGTCAATATAATTACATCATCTGCAATAAATTTATTTTCATTTCTAATTCCCCTATTCTATATCCTGCCCAGGTGTTATCTTATCTTAATAGCTAAGATCTCTATTGCTATTACAAATAATGTTGGAGATAAAGGACATCCCTGCTTGGTGCTGTTTAATATTTTAATTCTCTGCGTTCTTTGTCCATTCACTCTTATATACGCTTCATTCCCTTTATAAATCTCTTATAGTTTCACAAAATTTATCCACCATATTTAGTTCCTTACATAATTTATATAAATAGCTATGGTTAACTTTATCAAAAGCTTTATACACATCTAATTTCAAAACTCCCAATTTCCTTTTAGTAACGGTAGCATGGTGCATCACATTTATTACATTTATAATTGGTTCACTTATTTTCTTTCCCTTCACAAATCCATATTGATCCTCTTCAATTATTTTTGATAAAATATTTTCTAATCTATTTGCCAATATTTTCATAAATATTTTATAATCTTCATTTGCCAAGACCCAGGCTCTCTTAAGTCTCGACCAATCTTTGGGATAGTAACAATTTCTGAAAGCTTCCATGTCCTCGGGATATCACGATTTAACAATATATTATTAAACAGTTTCCCCAAATGGTGCAGCAATACATTCATATAAGTTGTTCTGCCAGCGTGTCTCAACCACCCATAATTACAGGGTAATTAGTCCAGAAAGACACACACCACACGATAGAAGGAAAACCCAAAAGTCTGTATCAACAGAAAAACAGAAACAGCTCCCTTTTTAAATGTCAAAGGGATTTTCTGGTACACAAAAGGCACAGGTTAAATGCAATCCAAATGCTCACCCAATAACTGGGAAATTGAGTCCAATTCTAAAGTCCAGAAAGTCCACACACAATCTTGAACAGCAAAGACCAGGATCTTGACGAAACTATGAATCAGATAAACTGCCATGAGGCTAAAACAGCCGGCTGCTCTTTTATCTGTAGCATTAATTACAACAGCCCCACCCAACCACAGGTGGCCTCATTTATCTCCTGTAATAATCCTTCCGTTGTTGTCTCCTATGCATCACTCTTCGCATGCATGGACGTGTCATACATTCTTGTTCAGAATCCAGGGATGATAAGGATGATTGATCTCCTCCTGGGCTGTCTGCCAAACTTCCCTCTTCCAAGTCACCCCCACCTTTTTCTTCTGAGGAAACTTCACTACCTGCCTCTGTCGGCAATAAAACAGGCCTATGACATGTTGATGTTTCCCCTGCATCCTCCTCCACATTCCTTGGGAACACTTGTAAGAGTTTATATTAAGACTTACAAAGTGGCGCTCAAGGCGGCAAGGTGCGCGTATCATGCTGCCTTGATTGCATCAGCGCAATCCCGCCCGGCCACTCTGTTTAGGGTGACCCACTCCCTTCTTAACCAGAGGGGAGTTGGGGAGCCCTTACAGAGTAGTGCCAAGGATTTTAATACGTTTTTCACTGATAAAATTGCTCGGGTCCAGGCAGACCTCGACTCCGATTGGATAACAGAGTCGACTGACAATGAGTCAGTTGAGGTGACTGGGGCCCGTACTTGTCCACCTGTCTGGGAAGAGTTTGATCTGGTGACACCTGATGAAGTGGACAAGGCCATTGGATCTGTGAGTTCTGCCACCTGCTTACTGGATCCATGTCCCTCCTGGCTGGTCTTGGCCAGCAGGGAGATGACACGCAGCTGGGTCCAGGAGCTTGTCAATGGATCCCTACAAGGAGGAACTTGTGCACCCCCTCCTCAAGACCCAGCTATTCTTAACGACTATTGGCCAGTCTCCAACCTTCCCTTCAGATCGTGCAGAATGCAGCTGCGAGAGCAATCATGGGCTTCCCTAGGTATGCCCATGTTACACCAACACTCCGCAGTCTGCATTGGTTGCCAATCAGTTTCTGGTCACAATTCAAAGCTATAAAGCCCTTCATGGCATCGGACCAGAATATCTCCGGGACCGCCTTCTGCCGCACGAATCCCAGATTAGGTCCCACAGAGTTGACCTTCTCCGGGTCCCGTCCTATCGACTAAACAATGCCGTTTGGCGGGACCCAGGGGAAGAGCCTTCTCTGTGGTGGCCCCGACCCTCTGGTACCAGCTACCCCTGGAGATTAGAACTGCCCCCACCCTCCTTGCCTTTCGTATACTCCTTAAAACCCACCTCTGCTGCCAGGCATGGGGGAATTGAAATATCTCCCCCGGGCCTATACAGTTTATGCATGGTATGTTTGTGTGTATGTTTGTTTTTAATAATGGGGTTTTTAGTGTTTTTTCTTAAATTATTAGATTTGTTGTACATTGTTTTATTATTGCTGTGAGCCGCCCCGAGTCTACGGAGAGGGGTGGCATACAAATCTAATAAATACAAATACAATACAAATGCAGGAGCTGGGCCAGAGCCAACCACAACTTAAGTTTTATAAAATTCCCCTGTAAACCCATCCCGGCCTTGTACTTTGGCTTGTTTTAACCCTTTAATTACTTTAGCAATTTCATCTTGTGTAATTTCTGCATTCAATATTTGTTTATCTTCTTCACTTACTATTTTCCCAACATTGAGGACTCCTATTTTCACCTGCTCCTCTTTATACAAATCTTCATAATATTTCCTCATTATCTTCTCTAGCTGCTCTTTACCATATCTAACCACTCCACTAGAGTCTCTCAATGCTAAAATACATGATTTTTCTTTCCTCTTCTTCAAATATCTTACCATTTTCTGCATTGATATTGTCCCCCAGCTCAGTATTTTTTGTCGCATTGTCATTCTCATCTTGTTCCATTTGATCTCATCATACACCATCAATTGTTTCTTTTTCAATTTCAATAAGCTATTCCAACCTCTACTTTTAGTTAATCTTAACTGCTCTTGTATCAAATCTATTTCCCTTATCATCATTTCCCTTTCTCTACCCCACCTCTTCCTAATAATCTGCTTCCATACATATACATTGTCCCATAAAGGCTCACATGCATCCCACACAATTGATTGTTTAATACCACCCACATCATTAATTCTGAAATATTCACATAACTCTGTTTGCAATTTATCTTTATCTTGTTCGCTAGCAGTTACAACTGCATTATATCTCCAAATTCTTTGATTACGTTCCTGACCTATTTCCAATTCTGCCAATAGTGGGGCATGATCTGATAACCAAATACTTTTAATATCTACTTTTTTAACTTGTATATTGCCCCCCCCATTCATTAATCTATGCAGCTAAATGTATGATATCTTGCTGAATAATATGTACTTCTGTTTGAAATATCTGCATGAAGATCCACCATATTAAATCTGTTTAAATGTAATGTCCTACTGTTTCCAGTCCCATTTGTTAATTGCATATTAAAATCTTCTGCCAAAAAAAGTTGAGCCCTCCATAAAGTTGTCTAACTTCCTCTTAGTATTTATTGTAAATTGTTTTGTTTTCGCATTTGGGGCATAAATTGCTGCTAATGTCAACTTCTTTTGATTAATTTTCCCTTTAACAAATATCCACCTTCCTTCTCTGTCTTTCTGAACTCCAACCTCTTCGAAAGGAACCCTCTGATGAATAAGAATCGCCGTACTTCTACTATTTTGCGTTCCTCTAGATTCATATACCCAATTCCAATTTCTATCATTAATTAATTTATCCCTTCCTCCCTGTCTTTTATGTGTTTCTGTCAAAATCATAATATCCACCTTATGTTGCTTAGCCATCCTTAATATTCTAAAATGTTTCAAATCTGATCCCAAACTATTCACATTTATAACCATTATCTTACACTCAATCATAATATACCAAAATAACCCTTTCCCCCTCTTGTTTTGCCCTTGGTTTAATTTTCCCCCCTTTCCTTACCCCTATTACCCCCCCAACATGCCTCCCCCCATGCTCTCCCCACCAAGGGGGGGGGGGGGGAGAACAAGAAAAACCCTTGTCCAATTATGAGGCACATTCTCTTGATTGCGTTCCCACACTACTGAGCTCCTCTTTCAATCACTTTTAATTGTAATAAAAGAGAAATATTCCCCTCCCACCCTCCTTTCTCCTTTAGATAATTCCTTCTTTAACTTATTTTTTTCCTGTTAAACTTCCCCCACTGAATAACAGATACACAAGAATCCAAAAACATCTCCAAGAAAAAAATACAAAAAGACAAAGAGAGCCAACAAGGTCACTTTTTAGCTTTTTTCTCACGCTGAGCTTGTGTTTTTCTCTGCTCTCTTCTAATGGCCTCCACCTGTCCGATTAAGTCCTTCAGCTGCTCTTCCCTTTGTCTTTCCTCCTCGTCTGGGGTACTAGGACCATCAAAAAAAAATTCTTCTTCTGCTTCTTTTGTGTCACCCATAGTTCCTTGTGCTCCAGCTTCTTCAAACCTGATCCCCAGTTGATCCAATAATGCCTTTCCCTCCTCCAATGTACGTGCCCTGTACATTTTATTTTCTTGGAACAGCAAAATAGCAGCTGGGAACCCCCAAATAAACCTTTTTCCACTTTGATATAAACGGCTTGGAATTGGGCGTAAGGCACCTCTCCCTCTCAAGGTTCCCCAAGAGAGATCCCTCAGAACTCTTATCTCATTTCCATCTTGTATAAGGCAGGCAGAACTTTTCAAAGACTTGTAAACAATCTCTGCTTTTTTTTCACTGACCAAAGCCATAAAAATGTCTCTTTGCCTCTCCCTATTTCTGAGTGGGGCAGCCCTATGTACCCATAATATATCATCAAAGCTGACTTGAACACCCACTTGCTTATTTATCAAAGCCATTACTGCTTCATTTAAGTTTGAGCCTGAAGCAAAATCTGATCTGAACCCACACAGACATAAATTTCTTCTCCTTTGATGGTCTTCCAAATTAGCGACTCTATAATTCATTTGTTTCATTAATTCATCGTGGTCCTTTGCTTGTTTTCAATTTTCTGAATCTTTCTGGCAGAAAACTCCACCTCCTTTTAAATCAATTTAACATCCGAAGCCAGATTTCCAATTGTTGACTCCACTGTAATAAATCTCTGCTGAAATCCTGAACAGATGTCCAACAGTCTATCCAGCTTTTTTTCAATGTTCGCTAAGCTTGAGTCTGCTCCTCCCTCCGCCATTTTAAAATTTATTGTACTCACTTATCACTCCCTCGTTATAGCGAAAGAATCTCCATCTTTGCTTAAAACCGTAAATCTTTAGATTCTCTTTGATATCTGTGGATTCTTTTTCCTTCTGTTCCTCTTCAAGAAGGATCTATAATATTTTTAAGGGAGAGATTTCCCTTTACATAATAAATTACTCTGGAGCTTGAGGTGTAGCACCTAGAATTCACTGCGGCACATGCGCAATCACCGACATAAGTGTGACTCCAGGTGTTTTTCCGAGCCTCATGGAGCACCTCCTCCACAGCATCCGGGGTAGTGTCATCTCTTACTTTGATGAAATCCTGATATCAGCTACCTCTTACTCTGCAGCTGGAACTCACTAGACTGCAACTGACAGGCCTCAAACGTAAATGTCTATTGGAGTTCCTAAGGAAGAAGTTTTAGGGGTTTTGGCTGACACCCAGAGTATTCAGCCCACAATCTCCAAGGTGGAGGCTATAAAAAGAGCCTGCATGCAAGGCAGATTTGTAGGCTTTCTTGGGTCTTTTAAACTTCTACAATGCATTTCTTCCTCATAAAGCCTCTGTAGCCAAACCTCCCCAAAGGTTGCTAGATAACAAGACTCCTTGGATGTGGAGCAATGCCCAATCTGCTCTTTTCATGATTGCCAAAAACCTGCTTGCCTCAGATACAGTATCAGTATCTATCTATGCAGTATCATGACAACCTTCTCCTCGTCTTGGCCAGTTATGCTTTTCTCTATGGTATTGCCACTGTTCTCAGCCATAGGTTTCCCAATGGGTGGAGGTGCCTATTGCCTTTTTTTTTTCTAGGACACTTTCCTCCATCGAACATAATTACAGCCAGTTAGATAAGGAGGCCCTAGCTGCTGTCACTGGTGTAGTGATTCAATCATTATGTTTATGGCTGTTTTGTTTCAACTCATTACAGATCACAAACCTTTTCTGGGTATCTTAGTTGCAACAAACACTCCAAATTCTGTCTCCTCATATGTCCTGCTGGTCAGTTTTTCTTTCCATTTATAATTACCAGTTTATCACCGTGAAAGGGACATTCTGTATTTTTTGGAGTATAAGACACACCGGAATATAAGGTGCACCTTAGTTTTGGGGGAGGAAAATAGGGAAAAGAATCTGCTTGCCAGGTATTCATCTGGCTAGCATCCTTGGTGTTGTACATACTCCTGGTCAGTTGGAGGATGATGAAGATATTGAGGACTCAGATTCAGATAGTGTTTATGAATTAGGGGGGGGGGGTTACAGGTAGTAGAACAGATGGGAGGCCAGCCACAGGATGGGGCTATGAGTTCAGGATCTAGTGAGGGAGAATCAGACATTCACTGGGTTAACCCTAAATTCAGAAGGACCCAAAAATATAGAGAACAGGTGTTTGGAAGAAGATATTAAGAAGAGGAATGGGTTAAATACTGTAGTGATGTATTTGGCACGTCAGGGGGTAAGTGGGGAAGAAGGGTAGAGTTTCAACATTGCCGAAGAGAAAAATGGATGTTTTTCTTGCTGCTCTCAAGTAAACAAAAGTATTCTGTGTTGATTAACAGTCTGGGCTGCTGTTTTAGAAATCATGCAGTTAGGAAAATAAATCTTGTTAAGTGGAGAAGGAGAAGGAATGTGAGAAATGCAGTTAAGGGAGATAACGGACCAAGTGCCTGTATGAAATGTGTTTGAATTCCAGAAGAGCAGAGAAATAAATGGAGTTTCTTTATTCATGATACAATGCATTTAATAAGAGTTATTTGTAATTGCTAAATTTCTACCAGAAACCAGAACAGTGTTGAAACTCCCATGTCTTTGAATTAATTAAGAAATTCAGCCAGCCAGCTCAGGATGTCCAATTTAGCTAATGATGTCCAACTTTTAGCACAAACAGTGACTGCTTTACAAGTGCAAATCATCGCATTACAAAATCAAGGTGCCCCCCCCCCCCTCGCAACCACAAATAATCATTCAACCAAGGCCAAATATTTACTTAGCTAAGCCATCCGTTTTTACAGGGGCAAGAGATAAACTTGACGTATTTCTACAAGAATGTGAGAATTTTTTTAACGCATCTCCTGAGGACTTTGCTAGGGATGCTATGAAAGTCTCTTTCATGATAAGCCTGTGTTAAGGTCCTGCATTTGAATGGGCAATGCCCTTTATAGCAGGCCAGGATCAAATCCTGCAAAATTATGATGCATTTCGCCAGAGGTTTGAACAAGAATTTCAAGACCCCATACGTGTGCAAAACTCTATCACTCAGTTACGCAAATTGCACATGGGTAATAAGACCATCTTGGAGTATATCTCCAACTTCCGGAAACTAGTCACACCCCTGAATTGGAATGAGCAAGCCCTTATGGAACTGTTCCAAAATGGCCTGAAACTCAGAATTGTGCATGAGATGACATGCCAACCAACATCTAACATGTTAAATGAACTCTACGAGACCTGTTTGACCATCGAGACTAAATTCTCATCTACAGCATGTCACACTGGAAATTGCCAGCCACAGAGACATTCAGTAATTAAAGAGTTAACATGTGTGCCTTTGCTTAATCACTCCCATATCTACGTCATATCCCACATATCACTTCCGCCTGCTTACAAAAGCACTTCTCTCTCCCTATTGTTCTCCTCTAGCAGCCATGCTTTGAGCTGCTTGATTACGTGTCTCTCATGGCACTGTTTATTTTCTGTTTTAAAATAAAGAAATGCTTGTTTTGATTTACACTGCCTGAGTCTCATAACTTCATCGGCCTCCGCCTTTATCAGCAAAAGGCGATATGGAAGCAGGAGGATGGTTTGTTTACTCTAAATAATCAGTCTGGAATGCCAGCAAAAAAGCGGAGATATTTCCCCCTGGATATCCCTCCTTCTGAAACAAATATGCCGATCCCAGCCGAAGAGCTACCTGATCCCTCAATGGGTAACATTCCTGCTGAAGACATACCAAATAAACAGATAAGCAGTGAGTACAATTTAATTCTTCTAACTCAACAGATTTCCTTATCAGATGAAGCCCGGGCAATGAGCCCGGAGCTCCAGAAAGAAGTAGCAATAAATTCTTGTCAGCAAGGAAGCCTGCCAGAAATTCTCGGCGCAAAGCCAAAACTCAGATTTAATGAGAACCTGATGTCTGAGCCAATTTTAAAAGAAAGTCAGCCTTTGTTAGGAGACATTGATATACAGATTGCAAGTTCCTTAGCTAAAGATCTAAGGGAAGACATCAAAATTGCTCAGAAATGCAGATAGACAGAAAGTCAAAAGATCTCACAGAGAGTGAAACAGATTTAATACATTTTTATTGTACTCAGATAACAAAAAAAGAGCAAAAACTAGATGAGATAAGAAGAATTAATGTACTGTATTGCCAAAGAGAAATGCGCAATTTAGAAAAGAAAAAATGGAGTCTAGCTGTTTGAAAAGTGCTGATGTAATGCATTCCTTGTCATCCCATGAACTTGGTGCAGCAGCACCACCCAGTGGCTAAACTGAGAATTTACCCAAGTCAACTTTTTATTTTCCACAAAGTAGCTCATCTTCAAGCCAGATGAAAAATGTGCCACCTGGTGGCCAAATTAAGCAACTGCACCAACTGCGCCATCCAGTGACCGTTTTAAGCAATACAGGTCACCAGAAAATTTATATGGCCAGAAAAATGTTGATTTGCGCCAGAAAGATTTCTTTTTAGATTTCCAAATGAACAAAGAAGCTTCAGCAGGACAATTCTATTCTGCAGACAAAGGAAGGTTTGTACCTCAACAGACATTTTTGCAACAAGTACCCCAACCAAGTCAAGGGGTGCAATTCTCACAGGTACAACCCCCACAAGTTCCATTTCAGCCGGCTCAGCCATTATTGGCACCACGTCCTCAACCGATGCCAGCTGCATTTCCAAGACAATTCTCTACCTTATCACCATTGCAAGGTGAGTCTCAACTTCAGAACAACGGACGGAATTACAAGACGTGGTTACACCAGATCACGCTGATATTAGCTGCAGAAGGGGTTGACAACATTGTATTCAACCCGCCAAATAGACTCTGGACACAAGAAGAGAGAGCCTTAGATAGAAGAGCGACCATATAGATTCTCATGTCTCTTGATACAGATTTATCTGTTAGATTTTCACTTGCAAATACTTCAAATGCCGTGATCACCGCCTTTGATGAACTTTACCATCCCATCTCAGCCGAAGGGACATGTCTGCTGTTTACTGACTTTTTCAATGCGAAACTAAAACCTGGAGAGAAAATTGCTCCACACTTGTCAAAACTCTTGATGATGCAAAAGGAATTGGGCGAAAGAGGATACAACATTGATCACATACAAATGACCACGACAATCATCATGTCGCTAAATGAGGACTGGAAAAAGGCTATTACGAAGTGCCATAGTATACCTCTACCTCAATGTACTACATCCAGAGTTTGCCAAATTTTAACCGAAGAAGAAATAATTATGGAACGCAGGCTTTATTCCAGATCAACTACTACTAGAGCTCCAGTGAGTCGTGGTTACCAACAAAGAAGTAACCAATCCAGAAGATCAGATTTTCAACGCTCTCAATCCGCTGATCCATAACACTCTCAATATCCTGCCCAGCCCAGAGGAAGAGGTCCCAGAGGCGGCAGACGCAGGAGTTCCAGTAACTACAGATCAGCTCAACGAGGTTCCGAAAGCGAACCTTGATTCTAAAAAATGTTCCTGACTTAAATTGTGAGTATAACACAAGACATTTATGGACTTTAGATAGCGGAGCTGCCTTTCACATTACTCACCAAAAAGAACTTTTTACCGAATTACATGAAACTGATATAAAAGAGGTGTACTCAGTTTCAAATCATGTATGCAAGGTTGAAGGAGAAGGAACTATCTACATAGATGAATTGGATCAGATGATTCCACGTGTTCTCTACATTCCAAATGCTGCAAGCAACATACTCAGCCTTCATCGCCTAAACAAAGACTTAGGCTACAAAGCTATGCTCCTGAACAATGACATCCACATTATTAGAAATGGAACTGTTGTCGCATATGCCATTCCGCTTGGTGGTGTTTTTTACCTAAAGCCAAATTTTCATGCACTGGTAGATGTAAGTATAAGCATTCCAAACCATGAAAGCGCAGGCCCAGAGAGAAAACCTGCTGCTACTATAGAAACAGAGGCTCATAAAGCCAATGAATCCCAAGGAGTTCCGCATAATGTTGCAAATGTTAAACCTGTACTAATTAATAAATCTTTTCATTCCAGGTACATTCACTGTTGGCATCGTCGTTTGGGCCATGCTTCATATGATGTCTTATCCAAGATGCCCAAATGCGTAAACAGTTTCAAAGTCGATAGTAATTGCCCAATTTACTTAGACTGTTTTGTTTGTAACAAATCTAAATCCAAAGCTGCACCCATTGCTAAGCATACCCTACTTTTGTCTTCACGCATTTTCGATTTTGTTCATACCGACATTGTCGGTCCATTTCGGCCTACTAGGGGTAACAATAAGTATTTCTTAACAATTGTTGATAGTTATTCTAGATATGGTTTTGTGTATCTAATGAAACAAAAATCAGAAACGTTTCAGATCTTTACAGACTTTGCTGCACAGGTCTTCACTCAATTCGTTGTCCGTATCAGAAGAATCCAAAGTGATTGTGGCGGAGAATTCATGTCTCAGCGATTCCAAAACTGGATGAGATGGAAAGGAATACGGCACCAAGCTTCAGCCCCTTACACTCCTCAACGTAACAGGATTATAGAACGAAGGCAAGGTGTTTTACAGACCATGTATCGCTGTCTCCTAGAAGACGCTGATCTCAACAATCTCTACTGGGGTGAAGCACTAAGGTACGCAAACTACATTGTTAATCGTACTTGGAGCAGTGTTTTAAAGCAAACTCCGTACTACATGTTTTATGGGAAGAAACCTGACATTCAAAACCTTCACATTTTTGGCTCGTATCCCATGGTTAACATTCCACTGGCCCAGAAAAAGAATGGCGGTCCAGTGGCAGAAAGACTGAGATTTATAGGTTTTGATGAAAGTTCCAAGTACTACAAATTCGCTGATTCTAATTACAGAGCTGTTATTTCCAATTCAGCTAAATTTGAGGAAGATACAAATTGGTCCAGAATACACAGTAATGATACTTCAGTTTATTTTCCTAAAGATGAAGTTCAAGGTACAGCGCAACCTGATTCTCAGATAGCTGTTTCAGTCCTCAGACTGATGGTGGCACCGAGAAGGTCATCGGCATTCTTGAGCAATATCTGCAGTGCTTTGTGTTGGACTGGCAGTCCGACTGGTCATGTTTTCTCTCGGTGGCTGAATTTGCTTTTAATAATTCCTGGCATACCTCCATACGACTCACACCTTTTAATGCAAATTACGGGTTCCATCCTCGTTTTTTCCCATTAACCCTGTTAGATTCCTCGGTCCCAGCAGCAGAGGACTTCCTTTCAGATGGTTCATGAAATGGTGAAGTGATATCTGATCAAGGCCAAGGAGGACTACAAGCGGTTTGCTGACCGGTCCCGGCAAGACGTCCCCCCATTGGTCATTGGGGATAAGGTGTGGTTGTCAATGAAACACATTGCCTTGGAGTTGCCTCGTTGAAAATTCATGGGCCCTTTCCAGATCGAGCAGGTCATCAATCCAGTGGTGTATCGTCTCACCTTGCCTGCCAACATGCACGTCGACCCTGTCTTCCATCGTTTGCCTCTTGGTCCCTGTTCTTCCTGACCGCCCGCTTCGTCCAAGTGTACCCATCCGGCCTGCACCCTGTGTTTGGGATCACCTGCCCGACATCATGATCCACACCATCCAGGACTCCCGTTGGGTGGACGATTGCTTTCAGTACTTAGTGCAATGGGTAGAGTGTGAGCCAGACGATTGCTCGTGGGTGGAGGCTGCATTGGTCGATGCGCCCGCCCTCATTCAAGCTTTTCATGCACAATTTCCACAGAAGCCCTGTCCCTTGCACTGGAGTCAGGGGAGGGTGGGGGGATGCGCTGGAGTCAGGGGGATGGTGTTGTGGTTGGCTCTGGGCCAGCTCCTGCCCCACTGTGGGGGAGGATGTGGGTGAATCCTCCCAGTGTCAGAGGCCAGTTTTACTGCCAACTGCTTCTGACAGCGAACTATCTGAAGCAGAGAGTGAATGTGAAATCGGATCCTCAGATCATGGCAGACAGCCCATTAGGGAGCAATTCATCATCATTATCCTCACTGGATTTGGATGAAGAGACATTCATTGACGTACACAGCCGCGGGGCAATGACAGGGAAAGAGCAACTGCATAAATACTACAGGAGATGAGAGAGTTCATCTGTGGTTGGGTGTGGTTCGACTAATTGGGGCTGCTGTTAAATTGGCAGCGTTCTAGCCACTGAGTGTGGAAGTTTATCCCTTCGGTGAAAGAGGAAGTGGCTTTCGTCTCAGGATTCTCCAAGGACTCTCTTTGCATTGATTCCAGGACTCTGAAATTAAACCATAGTCAAGTGTGTGAGTTGAAAACATTTGAAGGAGAGTGGCTGTGACGTCTTCACAGCTGCTTGTTAATTGCTTTGTTTGTTTCTTGTTTTTCACCACATTCAAGTCTGTTGCTTTGAAGGTGACCCCTTGGACTACCAAAAGGGTGTTTTGCTTCTATTTTACTTTCAATAAAAACAGTGTTCTTGGCTTTTCAAGTGTGTGTGTCTGAATTCCTACCTTTGCACTTAATTGGGGGCTTGTGCCGTGAAGCCCGGCAGAACAATTTTGTTTTTAATATAGAAGAATCACTAAAAGTAGGGGAAAAACTACTGGAGGAAATTAACAAATTTGAGAAAGTAGCAGGTTTAAAAATAAACAAAATAATAACTAAGAACCTAACAAACATACAAAATCAAACTCTGGAAGGTACATTAGGGATTCAGATAGTAAAGAAGGTAAAATGTTTGGGGATAATATTAAAGAAGACAATTATGTAGAACTATTTAAACAAATAGGAAAAAATTAGACCAATCGAACAAATTATCAATTTCATTTATTGAAAGAATTGCAACAATCAAAAGGTCTATTTTATCGTAAATGGTCTATTTTTTTCAAACAATACCAATTAATTTAGATATTTTTTTTAACAAACTAAACAAAATTTTGAATAAATTCAAAAGGGTGGGGAAAAGACAATGAATCAAATTAAAATACTTACAGGACAATAGGAATCAGGATGGTTTTGGACTACCAGATTTTGAATTATATTACTAAGCAGCAACATTAACATGGCTGAAAGATTGGATCAAAATGAAGAACAAAAGACTTTGTCAGTAGAGGGACATGACTTACAGGTAGGTTGGCAGGCATTCCTCTAGGGCAGATCTGGGCAAGGGGTGACCAGCCTGCCCGCAACCCCCTGTGCAGTCTTTCCCAAGGCTGCACAGGGGAGCCGGGCATCAGAAGCGGTGGGGGAGCGGCAAGGAAAGTGTGAGGAAGTCTTCTGCCTGTAAATTCCTCTTCTGAATGTCATGCACGCAGGAACAGCATCGGCACCCTGTGGGGAAATAGCAGCGGTCAGCATCCCCACCCAGAGGCGCATGGTGGGGTGCAGAAGTTTGTCCTGAGGCAGCCCTGAGGGAGGAGGTGGGGACTGTGCCCTGAGGAGGCGGTGAGTCTCCGTGCCCGCTCACTGAGGCACCTTGGAGGCTGAGGTAATGAAAGGCTTGCCGAAAGCCGAGTCGGACACAACATACACACACACAAACACACACACACGCCTCTTTCTCCTCTCTGAGTTGCTGGCTTCCATTTTCAGAATGGGGACTGAATGGGAGTCTGGGGTTGGAGGGTGGAGGTTTGTCAGGCAAGTCCTCTACAGGGAGAGAAGAGAGAGGATGAAAGAGGGAAGCAGGAGAGGAGTCGATTGTGCTCGGCTGGCTGGGCTGGCTGTAAAACCAGGAAGTTCTGCGTGAAACCAGAGGATAAGCTCAGAAGAAGTGGGGTAGGCTGGTGGCTGGTCCCCAAAGAGACAGAGACAAAGGCAGAGAGACAAGAGGGGAAAAGAGAGGGGGGACTGAGAAAATGATGTAAAGAACGAGGGAGAGGAAGAACAAACAAATGAGAGAGAGAAGGGGAGAGAAGGAAAAGGAGAGGGAAGAGAAAAAACAGAAATGACAGAGAGAGTGAGAAAGA
This sequence comes from Erythrolamprus reginae, assembly GCF_031021105.1. NCBI lineage: Eukaryota > Metazoa > Chordata > Lepidosauria > Squamata > Dipsadidae > Erythrolamprus > Erythrolamprus reginae. The sequence goes on from NC_091963.1 coordinate 54,463,365, forward strand.
AATAAGAGCAAAATGGGGAGAAAAAAGAGAAATGAAAAAATGATTGAGGCAGAGAATGAGAGGAAAGAGAGAAACAAAAGAGAGAGAGAGAAGTGACTCTTGATTTAAAGCATATGGTAAAAAGCATCCAAAGAATAAGAAAGAAAAACCCAGCCCTCACCTGTTTTTGGAAATGGTTCAAGAGCGTGTACACACACACACACAAGGGGGGAGGAGACAGTGATGAAAAAAGAGAGGGGAAGTAAGAGGGGGAAGGAATGAGGGGAAAAGGGAGAAAGGAGAAACAAATGAGAGAGAAAAGGGGGGGAGAGAGTGGTAGAAATTTGAGGAGGGATGATTGATTATTAAATATGGATTGACTATAGAATGATGGTAAAATATATATTTAGGTGTTGTTTAGTATTAGGATGTATTAACTCGTAAAATTGGATTAGAATTTTAGAACTATATAGAATTACATGGGTGAAATTAATTGACGATACACAGGATAAATAAGGGGTTTATGATATGTATTGTATGATTTTATGACTGCATTATGAATTTATGTATGTATGTATGTATGTATGTATGTATGTATCACATATTTTTGCTGCTGAATTTGAAAACTAAGAGAGACTAGGATAGACCTATTTCAGCCTTATTTTGGCCTCATCAGCTGGCCATACCCTCACTGGGACTTGAACCTGCAACCTTTGCCTTGTAAGGCAGAGAATTAACCTCTAGGCTACAGTATCCAATCCCTTCAGCTCTGCACCAGGGAAGGGTTTATTTATTTTATTTATTTATTTATTATTTGGATTTGTATGCCGCCCCTCTCCGAAGACTCGGGGCGGCTCACAACAAGTGAAAAACAATCCAATACAATCCAATTAATTAAAATATTATAAGTTTAAGAAAATCCCCTATACTAACATACACACATACAGGCATACCATATATAACTTCAACGTGCCCAGGGGGGAATGTTTAGTTTCCCCATGCCTGACGGCAAAGGTGGGTTTTGAGGAGTTTACGGAAGGCAGGAAGAGTAGGGGCAGTTCTGATCTCCGGGGGGAGTTGGTTCCAGAGGGCCGGTGCCGCCACAGAGAAGGCTCTCCCCCTGGGGCCCGCCAACCGGCATTGTTTAGTTGACGGGACCCGGAGGAGGCCCACTCTGTGGGACCGAATCGGTCGCTGGGATTCGTGCGGCAGAAGGCGGTCTCGGAGATATTCTGGTCCAGTGCCAAGAAGGGCTTTAAAGGTCATAACCAACACTTTGAATTGTGACCGGAAACTGATCGGCAGCCAATGCAGACTGCGGAGTGATGATGAAACATGGGCATACCTGGGTAGGCCCATGACTGCTCTCGCAGCTGCATTCTGCACGATCTGAAGTTTCCGAACACTTTTCAAAGGTAGCCCCATGTAGAGAGCATTACAGTAGTCGAACCTCGAGGTGATGAGGGCATGAGGGTTACATATTTTTGTGTCGAATCACCCTGGTGTATTGAAGGAACATCACAATTCCTTTTTTGCCTCTCGGCCCAACCCAGGGCCATTTCCAAGGCAGTTAATTTTATTGATAGCCGACAATTCTATCTTTATGTGTCACATTTTTTTTGCTGAATTTGAAAATTAAGGGAGACTAGGGTAGATCTATATATATATACTATATATGAACTGAGTTAATTATATTAGTCCGGCCCTCTAAAACCATCCCAATTTCTCATGCGGCCCCATGGCAAAATTAATTGCCCGTCCCTGCTCTAGAGTGAGAAAAATAAAACCCATTCGTATTTCAGGTAACAAAATTAGAGATACAATCTGCAAAATATGGACAAAAATAAAAAAGCATCATTACCCTCAAATACCAAATTGGAAGCCATGATTCACCCAAACACGATGGATTTAAATAAAATTTCCACCTACTCTGAAATTTTAGAAGAAGGGGAGAAATTGAAATCAATTTTACAATTAGAACAAGAAGGAATTTAAATAGATTGGTGGCCATATTTATAAATTAAAATAAGATTAGAAGAAGATAAGAAGAAATTTGGAATACAGAAAGGGAAATCAAAATTAGATAAGATTTTATTAGGGCAAGATAAGAAAATGATATCTAAATTATACAATTTTCTATTACAATATAAAATGGGAGACCAAATAGTCAAAGGAAATATGATTAGTTGAGCCAAAATTTTGGATACAATATAAATTTAGACTTATGGGATACAATATGAAACAAAAATTGTTGCGTCCCTGCTGACTGCTGATTGGTTCACGCAGGAGCAGGAAGGTTTCCAGAAGCTCATTGGCTATTGCCTCAGTTGTAGATTGGTATATAAGAGCTGTCAGTGAAAGCTCCATTCAGTTAGTGTTGTGTTACCAGTTGTTGAATAAAGCTGTTACTTACCAGCACACGTCCTGGCCATTATTCCAACTTACTGGCGATGAGGCCCACAGACTCCATGCCCCCCGGAAGTTGCTGCCTGCAATGAGAATTGGCCGCTTGGTGCATCAAAATGTCTACCCAGCTCATGCCCATGCCATTTAAACCACCCCCCATGAAACTTGGGAGTCCTACGTGAAGATATTCAAGTGTTTTCTCATCTCCAATAAATATACTGGCCTCTCAGGGGACCTTAGTTTTTGTGGTACTGATGTGTGAAACTGTGCGTGCTATTTGCTCCTACGTCTATCCAAGATATTCCTTGGGATGAATTCATGTCTAGACTGAGAGACTATTACGCCCTTCCGCCTTCTAGATGCACACAGCACTACAAGTTCTTTCATCTCAATCAGAACGATGGTGAAACCATCAACGAATACGTAGCAGCATTGCATAGGGCAGCCCAATATTATGAGTTCCATGATTTGGAGGACTCACTCCTGGATCGCTTAGTTTTTGGAGTTAGAGACGATCGCCTTAAGCGGAGACTGTTAGCTATTCAGGGCCTTACTTTCAAAATCACATTGTCAGAAGCACGAGCAGGTGAATTGTCCTCTGAGTCCCTGGCAGTCATGGATGAATTTGTAAATGCAACAGCTGCTATGCTCACCCACATGATTGTGCTGCTGTGTCCACTTGCATGAAGATTTATTGGAAAGTCTTGTTAAATACTGTATATTCAAATAGTTAAAAGGGGGGCAGAAGAAGCAGCAGAAAAAATTAGAAAAATAGAGAAGCAAGTTAAAAGCCAAGCTGAAGAAAACAGGCAGTTTAATTATAGGTTTACTAATTTTGAGGATCATCAAAGGAGAAGGAATCTGCGTTTATGTTGCTTTAAACAAGGCTTTGGTGCAGGCTTGAAATTAGCTGAAACACTCTTTGATTGGCTAAATGTGAACGGAGTTTAAATTAATTTTGAAGATATGGAACGAGTTCACTGGAGTGTTCCACATAGAAATCCAGAGAGGCAACGAGACATCGTTATGGTGTTGGTGACTGGTATATCTTCAAAGTTTACCAGGACAACAGCGGGTGAGCAGAACGTTTGGGATTCGAAGCAACAATACTTAGAAACTACAATCCGCAATATGCCTCGGGCTTCCTCGCCAGGAATACAGTACTGTATTGCATCTACACTACCACAGTTCTTTCAACTCCAGACTGGCCCAAAACGTCAGCGCTTAATTTCTCACGTGACAGAAAAAAAACAAGTTTACTCCGTCACCGGTTAACGTGACAGCCAATCAAACGATTCCACTTAGCAGAGTTTTTTTAAAATATAATTTGTGAAAAACGATAAAGTCACCGCCTTGTTGGAGCCTCGCCCTACGGTTGTTCGATCTTAATTGGCTATCGCTTTGTGCTTTTGAAGTACCTGTCGCTCTCTGACAGGTTAATAGGAAGATCTTGACGAAAACGGGAAGTGAAGCGTCTAGTGATCGTTTGGGCCTCAAGTCTCAATTAATCGTTCTAGCTTCTTCCCCGCCTCCTTTTCTCACGCGCCACCTAACGCCTGTCTACGGTCCCGCGCTTTATTTCTCCTCCCATTTCATTTTTCTCGACCTACTCGAACGCATTCTTGAGACAATTCATTTTCACGCAGAAGCAACTTTTGTCTGTCTCTTTATATTCTCACATCCACGACTTGTCTCTCCCCCCCCCCCCCCACTCTCGCGCTGCTTTAGTCTCGCGCCCGTTCCTTGGCGCCGCATTGGGATGTTGGCGTTGGCCGCTACAACGGGCAGTAGTTCCCGGGTCGCTTAAGAATAGGCGGCGGTAGGGAAGTGCTTCCCCCGCCAGTGAAAAGAGCGCCGAAGACATGATTTCAGTCGCTTCCGCCATCGTCTTTTGCGAAGCGTGCTGAGGGAGCGAGGCTGTTTCTGTTGCTCCTAAGTTGCGCGTTAGTCTGAGAAAAAACGAGAAGCCCGGGGACCAACATGGCGGAACACTCAGCCCTCGACCAGAAGCACAAGTTTGATGCTGCTTTCTCGTCATCTTCAAATTCCCAAGCGCTAGCTAACAGTCGAAGTACCTCACTGGCGGCTACCGGCCCCGGCGCCGCAGCGGGAGGAGGCGGCCTGTCGGGGGGCCTGTCGCAACCGGCAGGCTGGCAGTCTCTGCTTTCCTTCACGATACTTTTCCTGGCCTGGCTGGCTGGTTTCAGTTCCAGGCTCTTCGCCGTCATCCGTTTCGAGAGCATCATACACGAGTTCGACCCTTGGTAAGAATTAAAACAGATTCCGGTGCTGCTCCATGCGGCGACATTTATTATTATTATTATTATTATTATTATTATTATTATTATTATTATTATTATTATTATTATTTGTATGCCGCCCCTCTCCGTAGACTCGGGGCGGCTCAAACTTAAACTGAGAAATAGGAAGCTACGTGTGGTCCTTGAGAAGATGCGGGAAACCGAGATGAGAGTTATTAAAACGCAAATGAGGAAAAAATATGGGAATGTTTGGTGAGAGGCGGATGTGTGTGCGGTAGTGCAAATGGAAGGAGAGCAGGGAGGAAGAGGGAGTATGTGAAAAGATTACCTGAAGTTGTTTTGGGGGGAGCCAGGTGGGATGGCACTCAAAAACAAAATACCTATACGTATTTTAACCTTAAAATTGTCTTCTGACTCTGCCAAAACACCCGAGACAGTCTTATCTAAGCTTACGACTTGAATGCGATCTGGTGAGGTCCCAAATCATTTTCATTACTTCATTGGGTAAAACTTGTGCTGCGTTGCTGTAATCCACGCTGCGGCATAGACGAGCGTTCGTTTGTTTCTGTCTGGAAGAGAGATTGGAATAGAGCAAGGGAGCAGTAGTTAAAAAGCATTGGACGCTGAAGGAGCGGGACCTTTTGCAATAAGCTATCGGGAGATAAGCAGAGGAAGCAGTGTGGAGCGTATCGTTTACAAATTAGACCCTGTTCATATATGAGAAAGATTATAACCCTCAATAGCCAAATTTCTTCAGCAATTCCGTGATGAAGTAAGATATTTCGTATGAAAGCTGACGAACTGTTAACTTTATGCTTCACTCCCCAGCATATTGTGAATTGGAAATAATATTGCAGTGAATTAAAAAAGAGAATGAGTAGGACTTTCATTTTAAGTAGATGCATACTTTTTATTGACAGTCATTTTTCTATTTAAATTTAAAGCTAGAATTTCCATTTTATTAAATACGATTTTTACATGCCTTCTTGTTAATTATTGATGCACTAAGATGGAAAGATTTGATCTTATCTGTAAGCAAAGAATGATAGGTGAAAATAATGTAACTTGGTGAGATAGCTAAATTAACTTCTATAATAATGAAAAGACAGTATCTACCTTTATATGAACAGGATCCCTATAGACTTATGTGAAACACAAATAAATGAATTTATTATTAATGGTTTTGATGAATGGACAGAAGAGATTATAGAAAGGTATGTTGTAACCATAGAGTAAGAGGTAACTTTACAATTGGCCCTTTAACTGCCATAAAGAAAATAGGAAACTATTTCTCTCTCTAGCTTTCTTTGATTTATTTTCTTTTTCTTTCTTTATATTAATTTGTACTTTCTTTAAAAAAAATATTTAATAAAATTTGATTCATTATACATCACATTTTGATCAGACTAGATTACACCAATTTGATGTACTGTAACTTCCTCCAGTAATTGTTATACAGTATGTAGATACACTATTCTGCATTATTTGCCCTAAACATTTTCTTGACACATGACACAATCTATAGTAATTCTTGTGCTGAGCTGCCATCTTGTAGAATTATTTCTGATCAATAAGTTTCTCTATTTATAATTTTATACTTTAATTATCAAACGGAAGATAATTGCATCATTTTCCCCATCTTGATCTTAAATAGATTGCATCATCTATTTTATATCTCATTTTTCACCTGCCATATGAATTATACATTAGAGCAGGCAGAATTTGAAGTTTTGAAAAGGCTGTTGCATTATTCTACATACATGTAAAAGTGTACCTTTAACTTACATTTTACAAAAACTGAAATATAGAGGAATTAAATCCATTATATTCTGGGGTTTTTTAGTCCAAAATCCTTGAACTTTGTACTGAGATGGGAATCAATGCTTATATCTTTGCTCCTGGGACTATTCCAGTTAGATCAGTGTGGAAAATGACCTGTAGAAAAATATTTTTAAGAATAGGTGTACAGTAGTGTTAGAACAGTTGGCTGAGGTGAGAAATCATTTATTACCATTCTGTTCAAATAAATCATGCTGCAGCAAACTTCCATTTTACCATTAAACTGTTAGCATAATGAAGTAGACAATCCTATTACAGTGAACCCTCGAGTTTCGCGTCCTCAAGGATCGCGAAAGGGCTATTTCGCTAGTTTGCAACCCGGAAGTAAACTCCACCATCTGCGCATGCGTGCCCTTCCATGCATGCGTAGATGGTGGAGTTTCCCCGCCGGGCAGAGGCTTCCCTGGGTCTTCCCCCTCTTGCCCCGTAAGACCCCAGCGGCGGTGGGCTGGAGCGAGAGCTTGGGGCACCCTAGCTCCGCTTCCCAGCTGGGAAGCGGAGCCGGCAACAGCGTGGGCGGGCGGGCGGCACGCGCGAGCTTGGGGCAGCCTAGCTCCGCTCCCCAGCTGGGAAGCGGATCTAGGGAGTCCCCACCGCGCGCGCGTTGCTGGGGAAAGCGCGCGCGCTTGGGAACATCCCAGCTTCGCTCCCAGCTGGGGAGCGGATCTAGGGAGTCCCCACCGCGCGCGCGTTGCTGGGGAAAGCGCGCGCGCTTGGGAACATCCCCAGCAACGCGCGCGCGGTGGGGACTCCCTAGATCCGCTCCCCAGCTGGGAAGCGGAGCCGGCAACAGCGTGGGCGGGCGGGCGGCGCGCGCGAGCTTGGGGCAGCCTAGCTCCGCTCCCCACCTGGGGAGCGGATCTAGGGAGTCCCCACCGCGCGCGCGTTGCTGGGGAAAGTGCGCGCGCTTGGGAACATCCCCAGCAACGCGCGCACGGTGGGGACTCCCTAGATCCGCTTCCCAGCTGGGGAGCAAAGCTGGGATGTTCCCAAGCGAGCGGGCACCCAGGGAAGCCATTGCGCGAGCAACGGGGTGGGCGGGCGAAGGGCGGGCGGCAGTAGAAGCAAAAACACCATCTGCGCAAGCGCAGATGGTGTTTTTACTTCCGCACCGCTACTTCGCTAAAAATCGATCATCGCGTGGGGTCCTGGAACGGAACCCTCGCGATGATCGAGGGTTCACTGTATTTGTTTAATTTGGCATTTGAATTGAAAAGCAGTTATCTTACATCTTATCAAGTTGTTCATCAGAGTTTTCACTACTGGATGAATTAAAAGATACAAATCATTCCGCTAATTTATTTCTAAATAAAGTGATACCTTGTCTTACGAACTTAATTGGTTCAGGTTAGTAAGGTGAAAAGTTCATAAGACGAAACAATATTTCCCATAGGAATCAATGGAAAAGCGCTTAATGCGTGCAAGTCCAAAATTCACCCCTTTTGCAAGCCCAAGCGCCCGTTTTCACGCTGGTGGGATTCCCCTGAGACTCCCCTCCATGGGAAACCCCACCTCTGGATTTTGCGATGCTGCAGGGAAATCCCAGCAGGGGAACCTCACCAGCACGAAAACGGGTGCTTCGGCTGGCAACGGAAGTCCGGAGGCGGGGCATCCCAACGGCGGTGGCGGGTTCGTAAGGTGAAAATAGTTCGGAAGAAGAGGCAAAAAAATCTTAAACCCCGGGTTTGCATATCGAAAAGTTCTTATGAGGAGGGGTTTGTAAGACAAGGTATCATTGTACTTTGATAGCTCCCCCCCAGCCTACTGCTTTGGTTGGAAGCATTAATGTTTGGGGGCTATTTTTCAACATGCTAAAATAATTAGAGATAAGCAAATTATAATTCTGGATTGTATGTCGAAAAACTGAATTTAAAAAAAAGGATCTTTACCAAAACATTAATACATTACATTATTGTATAATCAAATATATCATATTTGACAGTATTTTAATAGGCAAGAACAGTTGGAAACAAGATGATACAAAGCATAAGTACATAGATAAACAAATTTCATTTCATAAGTACATAGATAAACAAATTTCATTTCATAACAGTTACAAAGAAGCTGCTTGCTTTTTGCCTTCACATACAAGACAAATAATTAGGTAAGTTCATCATAAAAAATTAAAAGGTATTTCAGAAATCATATACAGTGGTACCTCTTCTTACGAACGCCTCTTCATACGAACTTTTCCAGATATCAACCCGGTGTTTAAGATTTGTTTGCCTATTCTTAAGAACCATTTTCACCTTACGAACATGAGCCCGGGCGCATGCGTTCTCTTACTGCGTGTGCGCTCTCTTACTGCCGCAGGGATTTCCCTGCCTTGTGACTGCCACCGCCAGAATTTCCCATTTGCTTGCCACCCCCACCGGGATTCCCCGCCTCCGGACTGTTGCTGGTTGAAGCGAAGAGGGAGGGAAAGAGAGAGGGAGACAGAGAGGGCAGGACGGGGAGAGGAGGGAGGGAGAGTCATACATACACAGAGGAGAAGGAGGGCAAGAGAGAGGGGGAGAGGGGGGTAAAGAAGGAGAAAGAGAGGAAGGGAAAGAGAGAGTGGGCAGTGGGTGTGTGTGCGTGTGAGAGAGAAGTTGTCGGCCTCTCCTTTGCAATGACACCCGAAGCTGCCTGGCTCCTGTGCTTCGCCTTGGCCGCCTCCTCTTCTCCAGGTTAGCAGGTAAGTCGGCCCCAGGCTCAGGTGAGATGGGGAGGAGGTCGAGAGCTGAGACAGGACCTCACCTCTCCTGACCCGCCACCAAATTTGTTTTCAGAGGTGCCGCCGCTACTTTTTTCTCCGGGCTGGGGCAGCGCCTCTCCTCAAGAGCCCCGAGATAGGACTGCCCGAGGATAAGAGAGCAGCGCCTCTTCTCAAGAGCCCTGAGATAGGGCTTTGCTCTAGGATAAGAGAGCAGCTGAGGGACAGGCGAACGCGGGTTTCTTTCTTCTTCCCCCCCTTGTCATTTCAACCTTCTCCACAGAAGCTGTCTCCTGTCCCTGCCTCATGCAGCTTTGCAGCCTCGTGTTTCCCTCAAGGGGTGTGTGTTTGTTTAGGGGGGGCCTTCCCCGTTTTTCCTGGAGCTGTTGCCCCCCCCCCGACTGACTGTGTTTTCGGGGTATGTTGGGCTGGCAATGGGCTGGCCCTCAGGAAACCAGGGTGGGGCCTATCTATCCATCCATCCATCAATCCATCCATCCAGAGACTTGCCTGAGAACGAAATGGAAACAGTTTAAATTTTGGCGCTGGACGTGCTTCGTCCCTATTCCAATGAAATTTTATCCCCCTCCAACTTTCGTTACGTTTCCAGGATAGCCAACTTGCAGTTCTTAAAACCGTTTCCGTTCCATTCTCAGGCAAGCCTCTAGATCAGTGTTTCCCAACCTTTTTTGAGCCGTGGCTTATTCATATTTTCAAAATCCTGGGGAACATTGAGCGGGGGGGGGGGGATTTTGGACAAAAAAAATCTCTTCCTCCCTTTCGCTCTATTTCTCTCTCCCTCCCTCTTTCTTTCCCTCTTTCTCTCTCCATCCCTCTTTCTTTCTCCCTTTCTTCCTCTCTCTTTTGCTCTTTCTCTCTTCCTCCTTCCTTCCTCTTGCTGTCTCTTTCTTTCTCTCTTTCTCTCATTCTGTCTCTTGCTATCTCTTTCTTCCTTCCTTCCTCTCTCTTTTGCTCTTTCTCCCTCCTTCCTCCCTCTTGCTGTCTCTTCCTCTCTCTCATTCTTTCTCTCTTCCTCTCTTTGCTCTCTTTCTCCCTTCCTCTCTTTTGCTCTCTTTCTCTCTCCCTCCTTCCCCCCTCTTGCTGTCTCTTTCTTTCTTTCTCTCTTCCTTCCTTTCTCTCTCTTTTGCTCTTTCTCTCCCTCCCCCCTCTTGCTGTCTCTTTCTTTCTCTTTCTCTCTTTCATTCTGTCTCTCTTGCTATCTCTTTCTTTCTCTCTCCCTTCCTTCCTTCCTCTTTTGCTCTCTTTCTCTCTCCCTCCTTCCCCCCTCTTGCTGTCTCTTTCTTTCTCTTTCTCTCTTTCATTCTGTCTCTCTTGCTATCTCTTTCTTTCTCTCTCCCTTCCTTCCTCTCTCTTTTGCTCTCTTTCTCCCTCCTTCCCCCCTCTTGCTGTCTCTTTCTTTTTCTTTCTTTCATTCTGTCTCTCTATCTCTTTCTCTCTTCCTTCCTTCCTCTCTCTTTTGCTCTCTTTCTCTCTCCCTCCTTCCCCCGCTCTTGCTGTCTCTCTCTCTTTCTCTCTCATTTTGTCTCTCTTGCAATCTGTTTCTTTCTCTCTTCCTTCCTTCCTCTCTCTTTTGCTCTTTCTCTCTCCCTCCTTCACCCCTCTTGCTGTCTCTTTCTCTCTCTCTCTCATTCTGTCTCTTGCTATCTCTCTCTTTCTCTTCCTTTCTTTCTCTCTCTTGTCCTCTCTATTTCTTTCTTCTCTGTGGAGGCCGGCAAAGGTTTTTCTTATTTTACATGTTCTGGGTGGGATGGCAGAGGGATGGGGAGCGCACGCGCCCCTGACATTCCAAAGAGCATTCACCGACCTCTGCTGTGAGAAGGTTTTCTCCGAGAGCTCTCGATGCCGTTGCAGTCACCACTGCAGGAGGAGCTGGAGAAAGGGGCGGATTGGGCGGGTGTCAGCGGCGAGAAGCCTGGGGCGTGAGGGGGCCTGAGGCACTGGGGGGTGGGGGCGGCCGTGGCACCGGCCTCCGCACTTTCGTCGCTCCCCACCCCAAACTCCAACCCCTGGCTCGTTGCACAGCCCTGGAAAAGGGTGCTACATAGCCGGCTACTACCTGGTGCCGGCAGGGAATCTCCAGCTGGGTGGGGCATTGTCAGTGCCTCTGACCTGGAGCTCCCGCTCGCAGCCGCCCCCCCCCCCCCCCGGATGTCACTGCTGCCAGCGCTCTCCCGCTGGGCCCCAAAGGCGCAAAAAAGGAGGCGGGAAGAATAAAGCTCAGCTTCCGATCTCGGAAGCTGAGCTTCGCGGCACACCTGACCATCTAGCACACTGGTTGAAAAACACTGCTATGGATGGATGGATGGATGGATGGATAGATCTATATCTATCTATCCATCCATCCATCCCTTTGTCATGGTCAGACCATCTCTTGCTATGTCTTAACTTCAAGGCTCCAATCCGTCCCCACTGGGAGGTGGAACCGACTAGGTGGTTCCACCCCAAACGCTTGATGGACCCAGAGGGCTTTCAGAGGGCGCTTGGGGTTTTACCAGATTCACTCATACACAGTTCGGCAGAGTCTCTTGCTGTGGCCTGGAATAAAGCTGCAGCAGAGGCTCTTGACCGGATTGCACCATTGTGACCTCTCTGTGGCACTAGACACCGGGGAGCTCCTTGGTATACCGAGAAACTCCGGGTGTTGAAACGCCACAAGAGATGTCTGGAGAAGCGATGGAGGAAGAGTAAATCTGAATCTGATCGAACATTTGTAAGAGCTCATATTAAGACTTGCAAAGTGGCACTCAAGGCGGCAAGATGCCCGTATCATACCGTCTTGATTGCATCAGCGGAATCCCACCCGTCCGCTCTGTTTAGGGTGGCGCGCTCCCTTCTTAATCACAGAGGAGTTGGGGAGCCCTTGCAGGGTAGTGCCAAAGATTTTAACACGTTTTTTGCTGATAAAATCGCTCAGATTCGGACGGACCTCGACTCCAATTGGACAGCAGTGTCGACTGACAACGACTCAGTTGAGGTGACGGGCCTGTCCTTGTCCATCTGTCTGGGAGGAATTTGACCTAATGACACCTGATGAAGTGGTTTCGGCCAGCAGTGAGGTGACATGGAGCTGGGTCCAGGAAATTGTCAGCACTTCTTTGGGGAGGGGGTCCTTCCCGGCACCCTACAAGGAGGCACTTGTGCGCCCCCTCCCAAGAAGCCTTCCCTGGACCCAGCCGTACTTAACAACTATTGTCCAGTCTCCAACCTTCCCTTTATGGGGAAGGTTGTTGAGAAGCTGGTGTCACTCCAGCTTCAGCGGTCCTTGGAAGAAGCCGATTATCTAGGCCAGACCTGGGCAAAGTGCGGCCCGCCCATTGTCTGTGACTGGCCCGCGGAGGTTGGAAGGAAGGAAGGAAGGAAGGAGAAATGGAGGGAGCAAAGAAGAAAGGAAAGAAAGAAAGAAGAAGAAAGGAAGGAAAGAAAGAAAGAAGGAGAAATGGAGGGAGGAAAGAAGGAAGAAAGAAAAATGGAGGGAGGAAGGAAGGAGAAATTCTCTTTCCATGCCCTTTTGCAAAAGTCCAATAAATGCTCATTTTTTAAATTGTTCATTGGTTTCATTGGCCTTTCCAAGAAATTTAAAGCAAACCCCACCACTCCACCTCTCAGAGGAAAAAAAGTGGGGAGGAGGAAGAGAAGGAATCCAATGCTACTTTCAGGGAAAACTTCCATTATGTTTTCTCAATTGACAATGTAGGTCACTTGAAGAGAGGCACCTGAAAGGAATATTTTGAAAGAGAAGTAAAGAACTGCCCAAAAGCAGAAATAAAAGGCAGAGAAAATAAGACAGAAGCTTCTCTCCATTTGGGGAAGGAAGGAAGGAAGGAGAAATGGAAGAAGGAAAGTAGGAAGGAAGGAAGGAGAAATGGAAGAAGGAAGGAAGGGGTGGGCAATTAATTTATAATTATAATATAATTATATATAATTTTATATATATAATATATATAATATAATACAGTATATAATTATAAGTTATAATAATATAATTAACTCAGTACAGTATTGGGTAGAACTGAGTTAATTATATTAATCTGGCCCTCTAAAACCATCCCAATTTCTCATGCGGCCCCATGGCAATATTAATTGCCCACCCCTGATCTAGGCCATCAACAGGATTCAGGTCCAGCTACAGCACGGAAACTGCTTTGGTCGCGTTGATGGATGATCTCTGGCGGGCCCGGGACAGGGGTTTATCCTCTGTGTCGGTGCTTCTCGACCTCTCAACAGCTTTTGATACCATCGACCATGGTATCCTTCTGTGCCGGATGGAGGGGTTGGGAGTGGGAGGCACTGTTCTTCAGTGGTTATCCTCCTAGCTCTCTGGTCGGTCCCAGTCGATGTTAGTGGGGGGTCAGATGTCTACCTCTAGGTCTCTCCCTTGTGGGGTGCCTCAGATGTCGGTCCTCTCCCCCCTGCTATTTAATATCTACATGAAACTGCTGGGCGAGATCATCCAGGGGCGTGGGGTGAGATATCATCAGTACGCTGATGATACCCAGCTGTACATCTCCACCCCATGTCCAGTCAACGAAGCAGTGGAAGTGATGTGCTGGTGCCTGGAGGCCGTTAGGGTCTGGATGGGTGTCAACAGACTCAAACCTGCTAAGATGGAGTGGCTGTGGGTATTGCCTCCCAAGGACAATTTCATCTGTCTGTCCATCACCCTGGGGGGGGAATTACTGACCCCCTCAGAGAGGGTCCGCAACTTGGGCGTCCTCCTCGATCCACAGCTAACATTAAGAGAACCATCTTTTAGGTGTGGCGAGTGGGCGTTTGCCCAGGTTCGCCTGGTGCACCAATTGTGGCCCTTCCTGAACCAGGAGTCACTGCTCACAGTCACTCATGTCCTCAACACCTCGAGATTTGACTACTGTAATGCTCTCTACATGGGGCTACCTTTGAAGAGTGTTCGGAAACTTCAGATCGTGCAAAATGCAGCTGCGAGAGCAATCATGGGCGTCCGCAGGTATGCCCATGTTACACCAGCAGTCCACAGTCTGCATTGTTTGTCCATCAGTTTCCGGTCACAATTCAAAGTGTTGGTTATGACCTATAAAGCCCTTCATGGCATCAGACCAGAATATCTCCGAGATCTCCTTCTGCCACATGAATCCCAGCGACCTGTTAGGTCCCACAGAGTTGGCCTTCTCTTCATCCCCTCTGCAAAACAATGTCTGGCGGGACTCAGGGGAAGAGACTTCTCTGTGGCGGCCCCGACCTCCTGGATCCATCTACCCCCAGAGATTAGGACTGCCCCCACCCTCCTTGCCTTTCACAAACTCCTTAAAACCCACCTCTGTCGTTCAGCATGGCAAAATTGATTCTCCTGGGCCCTCTCCGCTTTATGTAACCGTGATAATGGTGACAGTTCCTCACGGTCGAGAGAGCTAACCTAAGGGGAAGTCTTGAGTGGTGGGTGGTCGTGCAAACACCCCCGGCAAGAGACACAGTCCCTGTGACCAGACGGAGAAAAAACCTGAGGTCCTCCATCAGCCCAAAGGCCCAGCACGCCAAGCAGAACATCGGGGAAGTCAAAAAAAGAGCAAGCGGTAGTATCAGCGAACGTGGCAAATACAGCTATAATCTACTTACCCAATCCGGGTAAAAGTGTGAATTTCGTGATTTTCTTTTTGAAGAATTGTGAGACTCCGGAAGCGGCGAGCGTTCTGAGCGGAGCAAAGACACAAGAAAGGAAAAGGAAGTTGAAGTTGGTGAGCAGAAGTGAATGGCGGACGGAGGACGACGGGAGAAGGAGAGTTGAGAGCGGAGATGGGTGAGAAAACAAAACAAAATGACAAATCCCTGAAAACCCCCTGTGTTTCCTGAGGTGTGGACCTGTGTGGTCCTGTGGAACCGGTGGAATGTCGACCAACGCCAGAAGGTGGGAGATGGAGTGACAGGGGGATGGAGTGATGGAGATTGGTGCGACGGTTGGAGGCAGCAAGGGATCCAGAGAAAGATCAACACAGTGGTGTGAAAGAGGAGGAATTTGCCAGTTTGTTTTGTCTTTTGGAAAGAAAGTCGGGTGAGTGTGAAAGTGTGGAAAGTCAGCCAGGAAGGACGACGAACAGCCTGAGGGGACGGAGTGGCTGTGGGTTTTGCCTCCCAAGGACAATTCCATCGTTCTGTCCATTACCCTGGGGGGCGAATTATTGACCCCATCGGAGAGGGTCCGCAACTTGGGCGTCCTCCTCGATCCACAGCTAACATTAGAGAACCATCTTTCAGCAGTGGCAAGGAGGGCGTTTGCCCAGGTTCACCTGGTGCACTAGTTGCGGCCCTATTTGGACAGGGAGTCACTGCTCACAGTTACTCTTGCCCTCATCATCTTGAGGTTCGACTGCTGCAATGTTCTCTACATGGGGCTATCTTTGAAGAGTGTTCGGAAACTTCAGATTGTGCAGAATGTGGCCGTGAGAGCAATCACGGACTTTCCTAGATATGCCCATGTCTTGTCAACACTCCACGGCCTGCACTGGCTGCCGATCAGTTTCCAGTCACAATTCAAAGTGTTGCTTATGACCTATAAAGCCCTACATAGTATCAGACCAGAATACCTCTGGGACGGTCTTCTGCTGCACAAATCCCAGCAGCTGATTAGGTCCCACAGAGTTGGCCTTCTCCAGGTCACGTCGACTAAACAATGCCATCTGGCAGGACTCAGGGGAAGAGCCTTCTCTGTGGTGGCCCCAGTCATCTGGAATCAACTCCCCCTGGAGATCAGAACTGCCCCCACCCTCCTCGCCTTTCGCAAGTTGTTGAAAACTAACCTTTGTTGCCAGGCATGGGGAAATTGACATATCCCCTAACTATCGTGGTTTATATATGGTTTGATTGGGTTGTGTGATTATTTTATTACACGGGTTTTTAAATTGTTTTTTAAATATTGGATTTGTACGCTGTTTATCATTGTTGTGAGCTGTCTTCGGAGAGGGATGGTATACAAATATTATTATTATTATTATTATTATTATTATTATTATTATTATTATTATTACAAGGAATAGATTGGAATCACTTTAGAATATGTAAACAGATATTTTGCTCTTGAGTTAAAATGGTATATATAAGAAACACCCCCAATTTGGTGGTGGGGTATGAATGTTTTTCTGGTGGTGGGCACTAATCACAAAGCATTTGTATGTTGTGTGCATGTTCATATTTTATAAGACCAATAAAACCTTTTAATAAAAAAATAGTAATTCTAAATTTTTCATACATTTAAAAGTGACTTATAGAATTCCGTTTTCCCTAATAATAACATTCATACAGTGATATTTGAAAGTTCAATTTAATAATAATAATAATAATAATTTATTAGATTTGTATGCTGCCCCTCTCCGAAGACTCAGGGCAGCTCACAACAACATAAACAGTGTACAAATCCAATTATTTAAAAAAATACAGTTAAAAACCCTTATAATAAAATAATCACACTAGGGTTTTAAACTGTATTTTTAAAATAACCCCTCCAGCTGCCGCAGAAGGATACCAGGGTTGATGGTATCAAAAGCCGCTGAGAGGTCAAGAAGCACCAGGATAGAGGACAAGCCCTTGTCCCGGGCCCACCAGAGATCATCCATCAATGTGACCGTGCTGTAGCTGGGTCTGAATCCTGACTGTTGAGGGCCTAGATAATCACCGTCTTCCAAGGACCGCTGGAGTTGGAGCGCCACCAACTTCTCAACAACCTTCCCCATAAAGGGAAGGTTGGAGACTGGACGATAGTTGTTAAAAACGGCTGGGTCCAGGGAAGGCTTCTTGAAGAGGAGGCGCACGAGTGCCTCCTTGTAGGGAGCCAGAAAGGACCCCCCCTGCCTGAACAAGTTTCTTAATCTTTCTTGATAAGATTTTGGAAGTGGTTTGCCATTGTGCCATTGTTTGCTTTCTAGGCTTGAGAAAGAGCAACTGGTTGTATTTTATTTTAATATCAGAAATTCTTTTGTGTGTGTGTGTGTGTTTGTGTGTGTGTTAAGGGTTAATTTATTTGTTCATTCCCCCAAATGTATACAAACACTAATACAGTGTTTCCTTGACTTTTGCGGGTGTGACATTCGCAAAAAAGTCTATACCACAGTTTTTCAAAAAATATTATTTAAAAAATACTCCGTGGTTTTTTTACACACCAAGGGTTTTCTCCCCCCCCCCAATGTACAGTACTGTGCATTTGAACTCTCCTACTCCTCC
This sequence comes from Erythrolamprus reginae, assembly GCF_031021105.1. NCBI lineage: Eukaryota > Metazoa > Chordata > Lepidosauria > Squamata > Dipsadidae > Erythrolamprus > Erythrolamprus reginae. The sequence continues at coordinate 54,480,750 of NC_091963.1, forward strand.
ATCCCAGCTGTCCTGCTTCTTTAAAAGCTCTGCTTCCGCCCCAGCCTCCTGATCCCTCCCCTTACTACTGCCCGTCGCTGCCACAGCAAGCACAGCAAAGTCCCCATCTTGCCATCCCTTTGCCCCTGCGGGTTCTAGGGGGTAAGTAAAACCAGGAATGGAGGAGGGAGGGGGAGGAAGGAAGGGAACATCTCTACTTCGCGGAAATTTGACTTTCTCGGGTGGTCTTGGAATGTATCCCCTGTGAAAGTCAAGGGAACACTACATAAATTTTTAAAAAAAATTAGAGAGATTCTTTGCTCTCTCATCCATTTCTTATTGTACTTTAGATATATCTCTACATGATGATTAATTTGTGGTTATCCATATCAGTAATTTTTAATGCTCTATTGATTTAACTCTATATCTCTTAAAAATAAACATATCAGTTCAAAGTGTATAAACAGGTAAAGGTAAAAAAAACCCCTGATTTTTACAAGTACAATTTTTTCCAGATTGTAAAATAGACCTCTTATTGGATCTCAAAGATCCAATTTTATTCATTTAAAATTTATGTACAGTGATACCTTGTCTTACAAACTTAATTGGTTCCGGGACGAGGTTCTTAAGGTGAAAAGTTTGTAAGACGAAACAATGTTTTCCATAGGAATCAATGGAAAAGTGATTAATGCGTGCAAGCCCAAAATTCACCCCTTTTGCCAGGGAAGCACCTGTTTTTGCGCTGCTGGGATTCCCCTGCAGCATCACATAACACAGAAGTCTGGAGGTGGGGTTTCCCATAGAGGGGAGCCTCAGGGAATCCCAGCAGCACAAAAACGGGTGCTTCGCTGGCAACGGAAGTCTGGAGGCAGGGCATCCCAGAGGCGGCGGTGGGTTTGTAAGGTGAAAATAGTTTGTAAGAAGAGGCAAAATAATCTTAAACCCCGAGTTTGTATCTAGAAAAGTTTGTATGACGAGGCGTTTGTAAGACGAGGTATCACTGTATATTATAGCATGTCTAATGCATGAGGAAAATTATTTATCTTCAGTCTTACAATAGCATCTCTTTGAAGTGTAAATAGATTAGTTATTCTTATTTCTTAATCTTTTTTGTAGCCAATTATACAATTTGTCCCAAATTTTATAAAAAAACTGTCTTCTTTCTCTTTAAGGCCCATCGCTAATCTGTTCATTTCAGCCAATTCCATTATTTTATTTATGATGTGTATGTTAGTAGGTATGGAGTCCTTCTAATTTTGAGCAAAACAAATTCTTGCACCAGTGATCAAATGTATAATTAGGTATTTATCCTCCTTTTTAATATTCATGTCAACCATTCCCAATAAAAGTATTTTATCTATTTCCATATTTCCCCCCCAGTATATTCTCGCTTCCAAATATGACCACCACGTATGAAAGTATGTACCTGGCTTGTCGCTATATTTCCAACAGTTTGGGGAAACCCCTTGGTAAATTTTTGCCAGTCTAACTGGGATAAGGTGCCAGCAATAGAAAATTTTATAAAGACTTTCTTTATACGCAGAAGAAATAGTTAATTTCAAATTAAAATTCTAAAGAATTTCCCATTTGTCCAATTAAATTGTGTGACCTAGGTTTTGGGACCATTTAATCATGACTTCTTTAACTGTTTCTTCCTTCATTTTGTTTTTTAGTAAACCTTTATAGAATCTTAAAATTGTTTTTCCTTCCGGGCCTACAAAAACTCAATTTCTTGCTCATTTGGTTGAAAACCAAATTTTTCCAGATCCATCTTATATTTATTTTGTAATTGGAAATAGGGCCACCAATCAATGTTTACTCCCTCTTCCGCTAATTTTGCCCTCAGTTTAAATTAAGTTAAACATTAATTCCTCAAAGAACACTATCGGGATTTGAATATTTACCTAAAGTGACAATTAGGATTTTTTAAACATCTGATCTACTTTTTCTAGGTTTAACTACAGATCAACACATCATCTTGCATCACATGGATTTTATGAATTCTTAAATTGGTTTGATGAAAGAGCATGGTATCCACTAGGAAGAATAGTTGGTGGAACTGTGAGTATCAGAAAAAAGTAGTAAAATTCTTGACATAAATCTCTTCAAACTGCTTTTATATTACTATTTCAATTTCTACTTTGCAGCCAACCTGTATATATGATCAGAGTGTCCAACAAACCTGGAAAACAGGGAAATTGGGGAATTATCATGGAATTTGTGAAAAAAAACAATAAATCAGGGGGAAATCCAAACCGTATTAAAATGTTTAAAAGTCAGGGAAAAATCATATGTATAAAAAAAGGATCATGCTACCTGGCAGAGTCAAGCAAAAATGAGCATAACTGTGGCAATAACTTGCTTCCTCAGCTACTGATATTTCTCCACTGTTTAGCCATTTGATATGATGTCATCTATGACCATGCCTTAACTAGATCGCAGGTTACAGAGAAATGTCAGGAAAATATCTGGGAATTTCAAAATGCGTTCCCCCTGGACACCCTGATGATGCTCAGTTTTGATTTGTTAAAATTAAATCAAATATGAACTCAAATTTCATCCATAACAAGTATTCCTTTAAAATGCATTTTTAATTTATTATAAAAATGTTAAACATTATTCTCTCACCTCCTAGTTCTCTTGTTACTATCCATCAGATCCAGGGGCGGATTGCTCTACCGCCACTATCTGCGCTACATGTGTAGCTTCGGATGTCTTGTGTGCACACACATGCGCAGGAAGCAAAATCTCAAGGATGCATGTGTAAGATTTTGCCGTTATTTTTGTTTTGACCAAAATCTTGCATACGTGTGCATCCCCTTGTGAGATTTTGCTTCATGCACAGAGGCAAAAACGTGGAAGACACCCGAAGCTACATGCGCAGCTCAACTTTTTTACTGGTGCGGCATCCTTTACCATTCCAGTAGGAACCCGCTACTGGTCAGATCTCTTAAGACATCAAATTAGGTCATAGTACAACATTCTTACAATGTGGATAATAACATTACTTCAAACATGTAAAGGATTTAATATTACTGTAGATATTTCTTATTTACCGTCAAAGATCTGATACATACATTGGCATAAAAATCTATAATATATCGCACCTCACTAAATAGCAGAGTTGATTAATTTAGTTGACCAGGCTACTTAGGCAAAAGTTTATTAATGTAAGTATACATTTCTGTTAAAGTTGCGTGCTGTATGGAAAACAGCAATCATCAAATGGAAGAAGCATACTATTTTTCAGAGTGAAATAATCCTTTAGCAAGCACAGTTGGGATCTGCAACCCAGGTTTCTGAGTGAAGTGGTTACCAAGCAAAATTATGACTGCAGATTTTCTGTAGATATGTAGTTGTTGTCAGTGCTCCTCATCTAACTCTGGTAATGACAGATTCTGAGGAGGATGAGCCAGGCCCATCTTGTTACAATGGGCCAGTGGTGTTGCCAGCTGATGTAGAGAGTGAGAGTGAGGGAGAAATAGACATGGATGAACCTGAAGGACCACCATGGGTGGTACATATGCAGTGTTAATAGAGTCTGACTTAGAGGAGGAGGTGGAATATCTAGAGGCTTTGCTGTCTTAATCCACTTTAGAAGATTAAGAAAAAGTCAAGAACGCTTGTTCAGGAAAAAATGTAGTCTGTAGCTTGTCAACTCTTAGGAATTGTTGACCACTCCCTATAAGTACATAAAGGTGGAATATGGGTAATTCGGGGTGGTGTTCCAATGTTTTGCAATGGAGTCGGATGATGTTTGAGATTTTAGCCAGGTTACGCTAGCCACTCGTTATTTTCTTGCTAAAATCCTTGGAGTAAAATTGCCCTGTCTGCAGAGATGCTGGGAAGCTGTAAATGTAAGTCTGTGAAACTGGAGACTTCTTATCTCGTAGGAATGTACAAGAAGCTTTGATCTTTGGTAGCAGCCTGTTATCCCTTAATTACCCTCACTGAGAAACTGCCAAGATTATCTCACATGCATGACGGCTTGTAAAAATGCGACTTTATATATGAAATGTTTGATTTGAAATATCAGTGTGTGGGTTTGTGGATTAAACTGGTCAGAAATGCAAGGATTGGTCAGGAAGCTCCTTTTTGATCACTGTGCTATGAACATTCACAAAAAGGAACTACATATGCTAATGGTAATCTCTATTAACATTTCACAAAATTCAAATACTATGAAAGGAATCCTTTTATGGACTTACTTATAGTCACAAATTTCTTAATTTTTTATATCATGAAATTGTTTTTGGAGAGAATTCAGATCAATATCTTAATTTAATATAATGTGACCGATACAGGTAGTTCTCCGTACTGAGAGAGCAGGTCCAGCAGTCAAGTGGGTTGCTCGCTGTCCAATCCGTCGAGGACCGAGCCTAGTCTTTAAAAAGCCTGCTGTATCCGCCCCTTCCCCAGAATTCCCTCGGTCCTGCGATCCAGCAGGACATGTGGTGGCTCGTTCCTCTCACAAAACACCTTCCCTTCGTCTTGTTTCTATCAGATAAGTAAAATTCATTATTGCCTTTTACTTTAGAGCTTGCCTTGGTTGTGCACCGGCTTTACTGGGCTTGGCGCCAAGGGAGAAGCCAGGGCGCGGCTCCTGCGGTTTTTTTGTAAACGCCCTGCTCCTGCTGCTGCCGGATTGTATTTACTAGTAAATCTACTCAGCCAGGAGGTTTACCCGCAAGCTAAGGATTGATTTAAAAAGGAAAAAAAGGGCTCTTTTTCCTCCTGTGGTGTGGGACTGTTAGCAAGCTTCCCTTGACTGTCCCCCGGACTTTAGATGCCCCTCTGTTTTTAAAATCTCGGAGTGGTTTATTTTGGCGCGAAGGCCCTCAGCGCCCAGTAATTGTCAGCCCTTGCGGATCGCCCCCATCTGGCACCAGTAAGTCCACCGCTTGACCCTGGAGTAAGCTTTGAGTCCCTCAGGCCTTTTCTCCCTGGCTAGGCCTCCAAACCAGTGTGCCTTGGTTTACTTTTTGATTAAGGTTAGTGAGACCTGCCCTTCTGCACTCCCTGGCACAAACTCTGGTACCGACCAGATTGTGAGTTGCAGACGCTCCTGGGCCTAGGAGTAGGGCCCCCTTCCTCTTGGGAACGTTACCCTAGAAGCTTCTCCCATCAGATTTTGGCTCAACTCTTGTCCCTGTAATTTGTTCAGGCCATGATTTCATTTCCAAGAGAGGCACATCTAAAGGTCCTAGAGAGGTTAGGCCTACTGGTGATGAAATTGATAATATGCCCCAGGCTTCTTCCTCCTCTTCCTCGGGAGCCCATACTATGGCTAGAGCCACCAGGGCTGAGAAGAGAAGGGACCTAGCATTACAGAGAATCCATAAAAAATCAGCTAAACGTTTAAAGGTGCAGGCCCAAGTGCACATTAGCCCTGACCCCCCAGAGGCTTCTAACCTGCCTCCCTCTGGAGTCCCTGTGCTTTCTCTGGATGAGCCAAACCTAAACTGACCCCAACCTAACTTATGGGGCTTAGATCCAGAGGAGCCAGATATTATGGATGATCCCTCCGAGCCAGACCCATCCCAGGCCTTTAGGGTATCTCCATCTTTACCTGCAACCATTACTAATCTGCCTCCAGAATTTCAATCTATGTTTTCTGCCTTGTCTAAAGCCATTGATGCCAAGCTCTCGGCTATCAATGTGCCTTCTCACTCTGGTCCCCTTCCACACGCCCCCCCGGCCCATGAGTTCCCTCTCATCCTACAGAGTTCCAATTAATGAGGATTCGGATTCTTCCCAGGATGAGAACGAGGACGTGGACGTAGAGGATAATGATGACCCTTTTCAGTGCCTGTCAGAAGATGAGGATTCTCAAATTAAGATTCCAGCCCTGGCTGCGATCTTTCCATTCCAACTCTTCAAATATCTTCTATTTAAAGCAAGAGTTTCTACAGGCTTAGCGGGGCAAGATAAACAGTCAGCTTCTTCCACAGATGCTCCTGAGGAAAATCTACCATACTTCATGGAGGAACAGGAAGACAGAGAGCCATTCCAATGCCCAAATTGTTTAAAGATGCTCTGCTCAAGCAGTGGGACCACCCAGCTTTTGGCTTCAATCCCACAACCAAAGACAAGAAATTATATAAGATTTCCCCATCTTATGAGGATCTTCTTGTCTGCCCTAAATCTGATGAACCGGTCAAGACTCTACACTCTGCGGCTGCTATGCCTGGTGAAGCAGATGAGGTTTTAAAACCCGAAGACAAACACCTAGAGCAAATGCTCAAAAGATGTTTCTTCATGGATACCTGGGCTATCAAGTGCAGCAGCAGCATCTTTCTTTTCTAGAGCTATGCTCTTATAGCTTCAACAGCTCAAGCAGCACATCCCCCCTGATGATCTACGAGGCCAAAACGATTTAGATTTGCAGCCAGGTCACTAGCGGTCTCAATGACGGCCAGAAGGCTTCTATGGCTGCGCCCTTGGCAGGCAGGAGTGAGGCAAAAATGGCAGCTGGCCATGGGTCCTTTGAAGCGCGACCTCCTGTTTGGTGACATCCTGGACCCTCTTCTCACTGAAACCGCTGACAAAAAGAAAGTTTTAGGGCCCACCAAAACTGAAGGCCATCAAAACTCAACCCTTTCGACGTCCCAATAGTCAACAGGATCAAGGGTTCGCCTTCCAGAGAAACTCAGGTCAGTATTCCCCTCGTTTTCGCTCCCAAGCTGGAAGAAACCCCAGGGGTAGAGGATCCCGTTACCAAAGAGGTTCCTCCTCGACCAGAGCTTCCAGAAAGCCCAGATGGTGAGCTTCATTCCACTCCCATAGGGGAGCGCCTGGCTTGGTTCTCCTCCAGATGGCGCCATTCCTGTAAGGACCCCTGGGTTATTGCTACTGTGGAATGGGGTCTTCAATTGGAGTTTATTACCATACCTCCTAAATGTTTCATTTCTTGCCCATTCCCCAGGTCTTCCCCATCTCATCTCCGAATGGAGAAAGCTATTCAACATCTGTTATCTATCAGGGCTATCCAACCTGTTCCTTTCTCCCAAAGAGGTCTGGGCTTCTGTTCCATCCTCTTCATGGTCCCTAAGACATCTGGAGGATGGAGAGCCATCTTGGACCTTAAAAATTTGAACCAGTTTATTAAATATAGAAAATTTAAGATGCATTCTTTGTCATCCATTCTAGCTGCTATCCATCCTGGGGACTTTATGGTCTCCTTGGATGTCATGGAAGCCTATCTCCATATTCCCATTGCCAAAGGTCACAGGACATTTCTACGCTTCGCCTTCCAGGGCAAGCACTATCAATATAGGGCCATGCCCTTCGGGCTCTCCTCGGCCCCTCGAGTCTTTACTAAGCTCCCAGGAGCCCTGATGGCTCACATCCGAGCCACGGCCATTCATATTTTATGCTATTGGATGACATATTAGGGCCTTTAAAGAGGACATCTGCTCAGACCTCAACATTACCATGTCTATCCTACAGGATCATGGTTTCTCCATTAATCTCAAAAAAAGTCAGCTCCATCCGTCTACTTCTATTCAGCATCTGGGGGCCATCATAAATTTGGATCTCTCTCAGGTCTTTCTCTCTACTGAGAAAAAAGTCAGTATTAAGGAGCTCATTTCCCAAATACAATCTCAGAGAAGGACTTCCATCGTTACCCTGTCTTCTCTACTGGGAAAGATGGTATCCTGCATTGGCATTATCCCCTGGGCCCGTCTTCACGCCAGGGTTCTCCAATCACTTCTGTTACCGTTCCAGAGATCGGGGAACAGCAATTCGACACACTTCATAGCTGTCCCATCCACAGTTTTAAGATCCCTTACGTGGTGGACCTGCCCCGCTCTGGACAAAGGATACCCCTTTAGGTGTCCAGATCAATTCACCATCACCATGGATGCCAGCTTATTGGTCAGCAGAGGAGGCTTCCAGAGCTATCAACTGGCTGGAATTGAGAGCAGTGTCTTTGTCCCTCAAACAATTCAAACTGCACACCATCAATCAACATGTTCTGATTCTCACGGACAATATAGCTACAAAGAGTCATATTTGCAGACAAGGGGGCACCAGGTCCAAGGCCCTGATGAGAGAAGCCCTGAAGTTGGGTCTTTAGGCAGAGAGGCATCTTCAGTTGTTAAAGGCCGACAACATATCGGGAGTCCTCAGTGTACAAGCGGATTGACTCTCCCGGTTGACTCTCGACGCAGGAGAGTGGAGTCTTCATCCGGCTCTGTTTCAGCAGATCTGCCTCAGGTTCGGTCACCCATTGCTAGACCTATTTGCGACCGAGGCCAATGCTCAACTCCCTTGATTCTACTCCAGGTTCCCATCCCTGGGAGCAGAGGCGACAAATGCACTCAGAATCCTTTCGCCTCGAGGGCTGCTTTACGCCATCCCTCCAATTCCAATTCTTCCAGATGTGATCCACAAGATCATCCTCGAGAAGGTCCAGGTGATTCTGATAGCCCCTCACTGGCCATGCCGGCCCTGGTTTGTGGACCTGCAACATCTATCCGTCCAGGACCCCTGGCGACTCCCTGTTTCAGAGGATATGTTGCAGCAGGGGGCCTCTCCCCATCCAGATCCGGAGTGGTTCCACCTCACTGCTTGGCTATTATCCGGCACGACTTAGATCTGCAAGGATATGACCCGGACACTTTAGAAATAATCCTGAAAGCCAGAAGAGTGTCCACCAACAGGATTTACGACCATACCTGGTCCAAATTCCACCAATGGTACTCACAGGAAGATCTATCCCCCCTGTGTATTCCCATCCACAGGATAGTAGCTTTCCTCATGAAAGGGTTCCAGCAAGGCCTTTCATCCAGCACCATCCATCGCCATCTGGCAGCCCTATCTTCGGTCATAGCAGGGCCTCTCAGACAACCACTCCGCTCCTTTCCGGAAATTCAAGAATTTCTTAGAGATATTTCGAACCTCAGACCTTCCAGAGTTCACAGATATCCGTCCTGGGATTTACCTTGGGTTCTCCATTCCCTTACTCAGGCACTATACGAACCCCTAAGGTCAGCATCCTTCAGGTACCTATCTTACAAGGTAGCATCCCTGGTGGCGATAACATCTGCCCGACGCATCTCAGAATTGGCAGCCCTTTCAATTAGGCAGGATCTATGCCAGTTCCATTCGGACAAAGTAGTCCTGCGTTTGGACCCCACCTTTCTACCCAAGGTCAGTTCCATGTTCCACAGATCCCAGACATTGTGTTGCCCTCATTTTGTTCCAACCAGAACCATCATCTTATAGTCAGATGGCACACCCTAGATCTCACCAGAGTGCTGAGAATCTACATCCAACAGACAAGACCCATTCGGAGGTCTGAAACGCTATTCGTGGCCTACCATCCCAGATCCATGGGATCCAAGGTATCTTCAACCGTAATAGGCCATTGGATCTGAGGGACTATCTCAAAGTCTTATGAGTCAGCTTCCCTCACCATACCTAGAAGTATCACAGCACATTCCACAAGAAGTGCAGTCACATCTGCCGCATGGGCAACTCAAGCTCCATTGGAAGAAGTCTGCAAAGCAGCCACTTGGGCCTCTCCAAACTCTTTCATAAGGCACTACAAAATTGACTCTTACACTTTATTGAATGCTGCCTTCGGCAGAAGAGTCCTCCAATCCGTTATCTCTCACGATAGAGAACTAATCCCTCCCTAGCGACTCATCTATTGGGTACGTCCCACGTGACTGCTGGACCCACTCTCTCAGTAAGGAGAATAGGCATTGATTGCTTACCTGAATGCCCCTTCTTTTACGATGAGCAGCAGTCACTTCCCTCCCTGTATTACCTTTCTAACTATGGTTATTCCTTTAACCTGTTTTCTTCCTATCATGAGAGTTGAACGCTATTGAGCCACCACAATTGAGCCTAAGTCTACGGATTCGCAAATTCTGGGGAAGGGGCGGATCCAGCAGGCTTTTTAAAGACTAGGCTTGGTCCTTGACGGATTGGATAGCGAGCAACCCATGTGACTGCTGTACCCACTCATTGTACGAGAAGAGGCGTTCAGGTAAGCAATCAACGCCTATCCTCTATTTACAACAGTTCATTTAGTGAGAATTTAGTGTTACAATAGGATGGAAAATACTTATGACTGTTGCAGCATCCCCATGGTCACCTGATCAAAATTCAAATGCTTGGAAATTGATTCATATTTATGATGTTGCAGTATCCTGGAATCATATCATCTATCATCTTTTGCAACCTTCTGCCAAGCAAAATCAATGGGGAAGCCAAATTTACTTAACAATTGTGTTACCAATATAACAATGTTAGTGATTAACTTAATAACTGTGGCAAGAAAAGTTGTAAAATTGGGCAAAATTCACTTAACAAATGTTCCACTTTCAGCTGAAATTTTGAGCTCAATTCTGGTTGTAAGTCTATGACAGGGGTCTGCAACCCATGGCTCTGGAGTCACATGTGGCCTTTTCCTCCCTCTGTTGCGGTTGGTTTCCTGTCACTCAAAATACACATTACAACCAGCATGTCATTTATTGAGCTTTTCGACCCATCTTTTTTTGGGGAGTGGGGGGAGTTCAAAATGTTTTTGTTGCATGCAGAAATAAAATTTTGTTTTTTCTGTAACAGTTAATGATTTTATAAACGCAACACACTATAGTCTTTTTATACATAGCATAAATATAAAAAAATGATATATGCAGTGTTGTCTTTATTTTAGATGTCAAAAGTGTTTTGTTGCTCCCGGTGTTTGTAAGACCTCCGCGTGGCCATTTTCAGCCTCCACGGTCTTCTGCAGCACTAGGCTTGTGGGGGCTTGTGATCCCTGCAGCCCATTTTTGGCTGATACAGTGCTACAGAAGGACATAGAGGTCAAAAACAGCCTGTGGGCGGAGGGGGGCACCCCATTTTGTCTGTCAGAGTGCTGCAGGAAACAGAATTTTCACTTTCTCTTTAGCAGCATCTGTTAACCAGAACTACCGTGTTTCATTGAAAATAAGACAGGGCCTTATAGTTCTTGGCTTTGTTCTTATTATTGGGGGGGGGGGTATTTTCAGGGTGCAGGAAGCGGACCGTGAGGCGCGCATCTTAATGGAATCTGGCAGCTCCATGTTATCTCTCGGCTGGTCTATTTAATTCCAGTTCCAGCTCCATCCGTCACCATAGAGTAGGAAATGCACTCGCAGAGCGATTGCTGCCCTAGCAGGGGATTTGGAAGCCGCAGAGCTGGAGTTTGGGGGGAGAGAAAAAAAGAAAGACTTCTGCTGCTTTTGCTTTTGGCTGCACGCAAAGAAAGCAGCAGAAGTCTTTCTTTTTCTCCCCCAAATTCCAGCACTGTGACTTCTAAACCCAAGCCAGAGCAGTGGCTGCTCTGCAGGGGAGCTTCCTGTTCTATGGTGATGACCAGTGGAGGCCTCCCTTTCACCCCTGCTCCTTTCCACTTCAATCTCCCCATGGTTACCCACACCTGAGCACTGACTGACTGGAGCACCCTTCAGCACGCCCAGGAGGCTCACCTTGGGAGTCACCAAATGGGATGGCAATTGAGCCGGACTCCTTCTGGGGCAGGGAGCCTTGCAGGCCCTTTATCTGCACATTCTTCTACCTACAGGCCCTGCTTACTCTTCCCAGGTACCCGGCAGCAAGACACTGGGCAGCCACGCTGAGGGCAGCCCCGACAGATGCAGCTTGGCCAGCCTGGCCATAGCCAGTGCTCCTTGCATGCAGCTGACTTTGGCCTCCATGGAGCCAGCCAAGGTGTCCTTAGGTGGCAGCAGTTGGCAATCCAACCTGAGCAGACAGCGATAAGTCCAGCCAGGTGCAGCAACAGAAGCATCTGATGACCAAACCTCTCGAGCAGGTTTGGAAGAGTGCATGTAAAACACAGTACCAGGACAGGAAACCTTTTGGTTGCATTCTGCATGCAATAAATCTTTCTACCCTTTCGCTCCAAGAGGCTACCGAGGCACGATAAGTCTGATGAAGACTCACTTCTGGCGTAGGTTGAAAGAAAGATTTCTTGTGTGCAGCCAAATGGTCCTTGTCCTGGCACTGTGTCTTACTTGAAATCTCCCCTCCACTGCCTAGAGAGGAGGGAGGGAAGGAAGGAAGTTTCTTCCCCCTCTCACTTTGCTCAAGAGACGGAGACAGGGGAGGGTCAGTGAAGACAATGCTAAGGAACATGATGGAACAAGTGTCAGGATTCATATCTCATGGTGGGATTCAATTTGGGCATGGCAGGTAAGGCGGGGTGAGGTGGACCATAAGACGTGGGTCCTACCTGGCGGGTAGCTCCGTCGTGTTCCTTGGCGTTGTGTCCAGAGAAGGAAGCCCACATAGTAAAAGAAAACTCATTCATTCAATCAAACTTCAAATTGCGAAAAGTTTTCTTTTATAATGAGCTTTCTTCCTTGGACACAATGCCTAGGAACACGATGGAGCTACAACTGTCATGTTGGAGATGCAACTCACAGTGGGGTGCAATTCGGGGGTGGCAGGTGAGGCAAGGTGGGGTGGACTGTGAGACATATATCCTACCTAGGATTTATAGCTCCGTTACATTCCTCAGAGAGAGAGAGAGAGAGAGACAGAGAGAGAGCATGTGATAGGAGGGTGCATGCACACTCTGCAGGACATGGTCAGGATCATATTTCATTTTCCTTACAGTGGTCATCTGTTGCCTCTCACTTGCTCTCCTGGTCAAAAGAATGCCTGGCGCAAAAAGAGCTGCTCCCAGTATGTGTCTCCCTTTCCCAGGAAAGTAGTTGGGGGGGGAGGCTAATTTCAGTGCATATTCTGAAAAGTCTAATTGACCTTATTATGGGGACATGTATTATTTTTGGGAAAACAGTGGGTATCCTCCAAGATTCGGTTATTCTCCAGAGAGGACGGAGATAGCAGTCAGCGTGGGTTGACTCCATCCGTCAACTAATCAGGATTGAGCCCATAGTACTAAAGATTCAATTCTGTCAATCCCTCCGCTTTTTTGTTCAGTCCTAGACTTGGCAGGATGTTTGGTCAACCTCTGTGCTAAATTGCTTTCTCCTTCTCCCTTTCAGACTATAAGTTCTTTCCTTTTAACAAACCTTAAAAAAAAAGGGTTTTCTCCTTTTCCTCCCTTTGCCGCTTGCTGGGGAAATGCGTTAGTGATGTGAGGGAAGGTTTGTCCTTCTGAAGGTCGCTTAAGCCTCGGGTAGGCCAGCCGCCTGGTTTCCCATGCAATCCACATATCTGGCAAACAAAGCGGAGAGTTGGGGTACAGCTGGGAGGAATTGAATTTTCCGGTGCCTCTCACCTTTCCCCTTGGCCTCCAGGCAAACGGATTTGCCGAAGTGGTGACTTCCTCCTGCATTTCTCTTTGTCGGCTCCTCTGGCACTGACTATACTATATGGTATGTATGTATGTATGTATGTATGTTTGTATGTTTGTATGTTTGGTTTTTATATTACAGTGGTCTTTCGGTTTTCGAACGCTTCCTTTCTCATACATTTCGGATACCGAACAAAATTTTCTGCAAAAATTTGCTTCAGTATCCGAACAAAAATTCGGATACTGAACAGAAAATTTTGGTTTCTATCCGAAATGTAAGATCTGAGGGACGAGGTGAGAGGGAATGGGAGTCGGAACGCCCCTCCTGGCCGCCCTCTTAATAGCCTTCCAGTCTCTACCTTGTAACTTCTCCACGCAGCAGGAAGGGTAGGTCTGGCTACAATACCGGCAGCTTCGTGGGGGCTACTTTCCTCAGCGTTCAGTCGGTTACCTACAAGCAGCTGCACCAATTTTTTTTCCCCGGCGGTGGCGGCTCCGTCGGCTTCCCTTCAAGGAGCAGCAGCAGCGTGGGGAATGTCGCGCGGTTCAGTTGGTTACCTCCAGGCAGTTGCACCAACTTTTTCCCCGCGGCGGCTCCGGCGGCTTCCCGGAAGCTGCCCAAGCCGCCGCCGCGGGGAAAGAAAAAGTTGGTGCAACTGCCTGGAGGTAACCAACTGAACCGCGCGACATTCCCCACGCTGCTGCTGCTCCTTGAAGGGAAGCCGACGGAGCTGCCACCGCCAGGAAAAAAAAATTGGTGCAGCTGCTTGTAGGTAACCGACTGAACGCTGAGGAAAGTAGCCCCCACGAAGCTGCCAGTATTGTAGCCAGACCTACCCTTCCTGCTGCGTGGAGAAGTTACAAGGTAGAGACTGGAAGGCTATTAAGAGGGCGGCCAGGAGGGGCGTTCCGACTCCCATTCCCTCTCATCCTGTCCCCTGAGATCTTTATCCCATAGGAAATAGAGGAAATACTGTAGATTTAATTGGTTCCCAGCAAGTCAATGGGCTGGGAACCAATTAAATCCATTTCCATTATTTCCTATGGGATAAATTAATTCGGTTCTCGACCAAATCGGTTCTCAACCACAGTTCTAGAACGGATTATGGTCGAGAACCGAGGTACCACTGTAATTGATTTTTAATCATCAATACCAAATTACTATTGTACACTTTTATTGTCGCTGTTAGCCGCCCCGAGTCTCTGGAGAGGGGCGGCATACAAATCCAATAAATAAATAAATAAATAAATATTAAGTTCCTTGGTCTCATTTTAAGTGGCCTTCCTTTGGTTGCAGCGCAGCGCGTTGACAATTAGATTATCAGCTTTGCTGATCGATTATCGCCCCAATCAGTGCTCGCTCGTCCAGGAGGGCTCTCAGTTGATTAGGAGACTGTCTTTTTATTGGTTCTAATTTCATGTGTAAGTAGAGATAGCCGATCTAATTGATTGAACAAATTTTGGGAGGTTTTTTCTGCTTTGTTATCTGACTGTAAAAAAAAGGGGAATTTTCGGCTTCCTGCCATTTCCTCTGCCTTTCTAATTGCCAGCGGCCATTTTGAAGGCCTATTTTGTTCTGCCATTTTCTGTCACTATGGCCACTTCTTCCAATAGCCAGGACCCAGGGACTTCCCCCTTACCACCTGTTGTCCTTGGGGGAAATCAGAGTCCTCAGGCCCGAGCTCCTTGGGCTTTTCCTATGCCCATTCTAGAAAAAGGGCCTTGAAGTCCAAGGACAATAGGCCCAAGATAATTAAGACCTCTAAGAAAACGGAAATGAGGCTTCATAATGCTCTAATCAAAATCTGTGATAAGGCCTCTAAAGTTCACACTTCTTGCGGGAAGATTCCTTCTTTTCAAGCCCCTGAGCAGATGGACAAAGTCCTTATGCAATCCCATAATCTGGTGCTGGTTGACACTGATAATTGGGGCTCTTCTACCAATATTGTGACTTTTCCTCCTCCTTCTCTTTTCCTCTGTCTTGCCTCTGGCTTCTACTTTACCTCAGGTTGCTACCCCTCTTATTCTTCCTCCTCAGCCTTTTCCCATCAATCCTTAGCTACAGGATCCTAATAATGTGCAAGCCATAATTTTGGATGCTGTTAATCAGAGAGCGTTACTCAATGTATGCAGTTTATGAGGGGCCCTCAAGTGCCAGTGGCCATTCCTCTCAGTCTGTCAACCCTGCCATTCTGGGGATTCAGAATCCTGTCCAGGCCTGGCAGATGCAACCTCAGCCTGTGTACAGGGCAGAATTTAGGGCTCCCACAGAGAAGGAGGAAGGAGGCCCTGACTTAGACCCATCGGATGATAAGGGTATCGCTCTTGAACCTCCGGCTACTGTATTTTTAAAAAATAATTTTTAAATTGATTTTATAATATAAAACACACATACAACATATAGTGCACAGTGATTGTGCCCATTACCAGACAATCATTCGTACCCCACCACCAATCAGGGATGTTTCTTGTATAAACCATTTTAACTCAAGAGCAAAATATCTTTTTTACATATTATAAAATGATTCCAATTTGTAGCTTGGTTTTGGATTCTACATGCCATGTATTGTCTTACCTTGTCCCATAGTCCCATCAGTTGTCGCAAATTAGTTTCATTGACCAAATTCATCCTTTTTTCCATAATCTCAAAATGAATGTGGTCCACCATGTACCGGTACCAATTTTGCATTGTCCATTTTGTCACATCCTTCCAACCCAGAACTATTATAGCCTGAGCGCTTTCTAGCGCTGCTTGTTTTATTTCTCTAAATTCTCCCATCTCATTACTTTTGACTAATATTGCCATTTTCTTAGCGATTATCCATCTTATATTTAACATCCTATTAATATCCTCTTGCACTTTTTACCAAAAATTCTGCACTACTGGGCATTCCCAAAACATATGCATAAACACTCCTTTATCTTGGAACCCATGCCAGCAAATACCTTTAACATTCTGCTGGAAATATGCAAGTTGAATGGGTGTCTAATACCACTTGTGTAATATAGTAGTACCTCGTGATACGAACCCCTCGTCATACGAACTTTCCGAGATATGAACCCGGGATTCGGAAATTTTTGCCTCTTCTTACCAACTTTTTCTGTCTTATGAACTTGCCGCCTCCAACGCCGAACCCGGAAGTTCGGCAAAAGTTCGGGTTCGGGTGGCCGCTGAGAAGCCCCGCTGCTCGGCTTTCGCCTTTTGAAACAGCCGGTGGGCTTCTCGGCATCCTCCTGACCCTGAACGCCAAACCTGAACTTTTGCTGAACTTCCGGGTTCAGGGTTCAGAAGGCCGTCGAGAAGCCCCGCCGCCCGGCTGTCGCCTTTTGAAACAGCCGGGGGGCTTCTCGGCGTTCTCCTGAATGCCGAACCCGGAGGTTTGGCAAAAGTTTGAGTTCGGCGGTCGAGTTTGGGAGGACGCCGAGAAGCCCCGCCACACGGCAGTCAGCTTTGCAAAAGAGCCACGGAGCTGTCGGCCGGTCAGGAGGCTCAAATGGAGGTGGGGAATCCCAATAGGGAATTCCATGGGCAGAGCTTTGACGTCACGAAGATGTCCTTCCTGGCTGGCCGAAATGTGGACTCCAGGAAGGATGTTTTCGTTGCGGTGCCCGGCAAAGCGCCGGTTTTTGGGGTAGTTTTTTTGCTTGCACGCATTAATTGAGTTTACATTGTTTCCTATGGGAAACATTGTTTCGTCTTACGAACTTTTCGTCTTACGAACCTCCTCCCGGAACCAATTAAGTTCGTAAGATGAGGTATTACTGAATTTTCCTTCTCATTTCCCTAACCCTTGTATTCTTAATTTTCGTTATATTCTCTACTATATTTTTCATCTCTTGAGCCTCTATTTGTATTTCATTTTGCCACCATTTAGTCAATCCTTGGATCATACCCCCATCTGACTTCACTAAAATCTTATATATATTACTTGCTTGCGCCTTGGTACCCTCACTTTTTTCTCTTATTATTTTCTCTAACTCTTATCTCTCATCATACACCATCAATTGTTTCTTTTTCAATTTCAATAAATTATTCCAATCTCTACTCAGCTGTTAATCTCAGCTATTCTTGTATCAATTCTATTTCCCTTATCTTCCTTTCTCTTTCTCTACCCACCTCTTTCTAATATCTACTTCCATACATATACATTGTCCCCTCATATAAGCCTTACATACATCCCACACAATTGATTGTTTAATATTGCTCACATCATTAATTCTAAAATATTCACATAACTCTGTCTGCAATTTATCTTTATCTTGTTCACTAGAAGTTACAACTGCATTATATCTCCAAATTATTTGATTGCATTCCTGACCTATTTCCAATTCTGCCAGTAGTGGGGCATGATCTGACAACCAAATACTTTTAATATCTACTTTTTAAACTTGTATATTGCCCACCCTGGTCATTAACTAAATGTGTGATATCTTGCTGAATAATAAGTACCTCTATTTGGTATATCTGCATGGAGATCCACCATATTAAGTATTTAAATGTAACATTTGGCTGCTCTGATGGATGATCTCTGGCGGGCGCGGGTCAGGGGTTTATCCTCTGTCCTGGTGCTCCTTGACCTCTCAAAGGCTTTCGATACCATCAGCCATGGTATCCTTCTGCGCCGGCTGGAGGGGTTGGGAGTGGGAGACACTGTTCTTCAGTGGTTCTCCTCCTACCTCTCTGGTCGGTCGCAGTCGGTGTTAGTGGAGGGTCAGAGGTTGACCTCTAGATTGCTCCCTTGTGGGGTACCTCAGGGGTCGGTCCTCTCCCCCCTGCTATTTAATATCTACATGAAACCGCTGGGTGAGATCATCCAAGGGCATGGGGTGAGGTATCATCAATATGCAGATGATACCCAGCTTTACATCTCCACCCGTTGTCCAGTCAGTGAAGCAGTGGAAATGATGTGCCGGTGCCTGGAAGCTGTTGGGGTCTGGATGGGTGTCAACAGACTTCAACCCTGATAAGACGGTGTGGCTGTGGGTTTTGCCTCCCAAGGACAATTCCATCTGTCCGTCCATTACCCTGGGGTGGGAGAATTACTGACCCTCTCAGAGAGGGTCCACAACTTGGGCGTCCTCCTCGATCCTCAGCTCACATTAGAGAAACATATTTCAGCTGTGGCAAGGGGCACGTTTGCACCAGTTGCGGCCCTATCTGGATCGGGAGTCACTGCTCACAGTCACTCATGCCCTCATCACCTCGGGGCTCGACTACTGTAATGCTCTCTACATGGGGCTACCTTTGAAAAGTGTTCAGAAACTTCAGATTGTGCAGAATGCAGCTGCGAGAGCAATCATGGGCTTCCCTAAATATGCCCATGTCACACCAACACTCCGCAGTCTGCATTGGTTGCCAATCAGTTTCCCGTCACAATTCAAAGTGTTGGTTACTCGTGGCACTGGACCAGAGTATCTCCGGGACTGCTTTCTGCCGCACGAATCCCAGTGACCGGTTAGGTCCCACAGAGTGGGCCTTCTCCGAGTCCCATCAACTAAACAATGTCGTTTGGCGGGACCCAGGGGAAGAGCCTTCTCTGTGGCGGCCCTGGCACTCTGGAACCAACTCCCCCCAGAGATTAGAATAGCCCCCACCCTTTTTGCCTTTCATAAGCTCCTTAAAACCCACCTCTGCCATCAGGCATGGGGGAACTGAGATATTCTTTCCCCCCAGGCTTCTACAATACAGTGGTACCTCGGTACTCGAACGCTTTGGTTCTCGTACATTTCGGATAACGAACAAAATTTTCGGCAAAAATTTGCTTCGGTATCTGAACAAAAATTCGGATACCGAACAGCCAGAGAAAATTTTGTTCATTATCTGAAATGTTACCACCGGGGGCTGCTACAATCCCAGCAGCTTCAGTGGGCTGAGGAGCTCTCTAAGAGCTCCAAGCTGCAGGAAGGGTGGGGGCTGCTACAATCTCAGCAGCTTCAGGGGGCTGAGGAGCTCTCTAAGAGCTCCAAGCTGCAGGAAGGGTGGGGGCTGCTACAATCCCGGCAGCTTCGGGGGGCTCCTTTCTTCATTGCTTCCTCTTATTACCTGTAAGCAGCTGCAAAAACTTTCTCCTTCCCGGTGGCTCCTTCCCTTCGAGTAGCAACAGTGCCGGGATCGTCACGTGATGAAGGGAAGCCGCCGGAGCCATCTCAGCAGTTGTTGCCGCTCCAGCAGCTTCCCTTCATTACGTGACGTTCCCGTTGCTGTTGCTCCTTGAAGGGAAGGAGCCACTGGGAAGGAGAAAGTTTTTGCAGCTGCTTACAGGTAATAAGAGGAAGCAATGAAGAAAGGAGCCCCCCGAAGCTGCCGGGATTGCAGCAGCCCCCACCCTTCCTGCAGCTTGGAGGAATTATAGAACTCCTCAGCCCCCCGAAGCTGCTGGGATTGTAGCAGCCCCCACCCTTCCTGCAGCTTGGAGTACCGAATTTATTTATCCCATTGGAAATAAAGAAAATAGATTTAATTGGTTCCCAGCAAGTTAACAGGGGCTGGGAACCAATTAAATCCATTTCCATTATTTCCTATGGGATAAATAAATTCGGTACTCGACCAAATCGGTTCTCGACCACACTTCTGGAACGAATTGTGGTCGAGTACCGAGGTACCACTGTATATGCATGGTATGTTTGTGTGTATGTTTGGTTTTATAATAAAGGTTTTTAGTTGTTTTAGTATTGGATTGTTACATGCTGTTTTTATCACTGTTGTTAGACGCCCCGAGTCCACGGAGAGGGGTGGCATACAAATCAAATCAATCAATAAATAAATAATAAAGATCCTACTATTTCCAGTTCCATTTGTTAATTTCATATTGAAATCTCCTGCCATAAACGTTGTGCCCTCCATAATGTTATGCATCTTCCTGTTTGTATTTATTATAAATTGTTTTGTTTTCGCATTCAGGGCATAAATTGCTGCCAGTGTCAACTTCTTTTGATTAATTTTCCCTTTAACAAACAACCACTTCCCTGCTCTATCTTTTTGAACTCCAACCTCTTCAAATAAAACCCTCTGATGAATAATAATCGCCGTACCTGTACTATTTTGTGTTCCTCGTGATTCATATACCCATTTCCAATTTCTATCAGTAATCAATTTATCCCTTCCTCCCCATCTTTTATGTGTTTCTGTCAAAATCATAATATCCACCTTGTTTTGCTTAGCCATCCTCAATATCCTGTAACGTTTCAAATCTGATTCCAAACCATTCACATTTAATACCATTATAGTACACTCACTCATAATATACAAGAATAACTCTTTTCCCTTCTTGTTTTGCTCTTGGTTTGTTTATTTTCCCTTTCCTCACCCCAGTCACCCCCCCAAGTGCCCCCCCGTGCTCCCCCCACCAAAAAGGGGGAGGACAAGAAAAACCCTTGTCCAGTCATGAGGCACTTCTCCTGATTGCGTTCCCACACTACTTCGGCTGGCAAAAGGGGTGAGTTTTGGGCTTGCTACGCATTAATCGCTTTTCCATTGATTTCTATGGGAAACATTGTTTTGTCTTACAAACTTTTCACCTTACAAACCTCGGCCCGGAACCAATTAAGTTCGTAAGACAAGGTATCACTGTATATTTACAGAAGAAACTGGGGAAAAGGTTTTCTTAATATACAATTTTCTAAAGTTCGCATGCTTTATGTTCTTGATATTGAGAATAATACAACTTTTTAAAAATTGAGTCTTTCTCATTACATTGATTTGCTATAGTGGATGGGTTGATTAAATTACTTGGTGTTTCATGTTTTTATAATATAAATTTCTGTGTGTGTCTTTTCATACTATTTGGAGAGGTTTCCTGTTTATTGTTAGTTGTGAGTATATGTATATTACAATATACCCATGTTTCTCTGAAAATAAAGCCTGCTCTTATTTTCTTTTGGGTCCCAAAATAAATTCCAGTGCTTACTTTGTGGTGTATCTTTATTTCCCCTCCCTATGGAGGCCCACTTCTGCTTGTTCATGGCCTCAGCATGCCAGTGCCATCATTATGAGGCAGAGGGGGTGGAGCTATCCCACTCATCTCACATCGGGTTACCTCAGGCCCTGACAGCCAGGCCATCCACGCCCTGATACCTGTCTTGCCTAATAGCTGCAGCACCCCACTCAGCCTCCTCCACTGTGGATGCTAGTGCTGCAGTTGCAAGGCAGATGTTGGGGCATGGGTGGCCTGACTATGAAGATCCTGAGTTAAGTCAGTGCACAGTGCGTAAGGCAGCTCCACCACCTCCTTGCCTTACCTCACTTCATGTTGGCGCCAACCAGACAGACAGGGCAGGTGATTGGCTGCATAGGTACTTACATTGAGCTTATTTGGGGGTAAGACTTATATTAGGAACTTAAAAATTATGTTACGGCTTATTTTTGGCATAAGGGTTATTTTTGGGGAAATTGTAGTTAATTGCTTTCTCCCCCATCCTTTTCTAGGTATACCCAGGACTAATGATGACAGCTGGCCTTATACATTGGATTTTAAATATGCTAAATATAACTGTCCACATAAGAGATGTGTGTGTGTTTCTTGCACCAGTTTTTAGTGGCCTTACATCAATTTCGACTTTCCTGCTTACCAGAGAACTCTGGAACCAAGGTGCAGGGCTTCTAGCTGCCTGTTTTATTGCTATTGTACCAGGTTACATATCACGATCGGTTGCAGGATCTTTTGACAATGAAGGGATAGCTATATTTGCACTGCAGTTCACATATTACTTGTGGGTAAGTACTATTATATAAATTCTCTTTATTCTTAAAATTTGAATATGCACAAAATTTTCATTCTCCATACTGAGGAGCAGGTCTAGCAGTCGCATGGGGTCTGCTCGCTGTCCTAACAAATCAGGACTGAGCCTTCAGTCTTACAAAAGCTTGCTGGATCTGCCCCTTCACCAGAATTTGCTTGGTATTCCTACTGGCATTCCTACTGGCAGGACGCGTGGTGGTTCTCTCCTCTCGTAGAAAAACTTCCCATCTCATCTTCTGAATACCTTCACTTGCAAAATTGAAAACCTCAGATAGGTTTTTCCTATTCATTTACCCCCCCACCCCCAATCCTTCCTGAGGGGTTTGTTTCTCTGGCTTGGAGAAGCTACGGCACATTTTTCCCTCGCAGCCAGTTGCTGGCTGCCCATATGCGCTGCCGGCAGTTGCGTTCTTTTTATTGAATCTGTCTGGCTATCGCAGTGTGGGATAAGTGGACAAGCCACTTGCTCCAGTCCCCTGGGCTTTAGTATTTTCACTGGCTTAATTGTGCAACAGTCCTAGCGCCTGTAAACTTCGGGTTAGCGGCCCGCCCACGCTAGCTGCTTGGCGCTGAAAAGCCCACCACAGGCCCAGAGCACGCTGTGAAAATTTCAGGCTCTTGCTCTTGTGACTAGGCCTCTCCTAACACATGGCAATTAATTGAGGCCTAGCCATTCCACTGTATCCTTTTACTTGAATTTGGAGTCGCTCCAAATTTTTCCAGGGTTTCAGTTGCCTTAGGACCAGGAGCTTGGGCCTTCCGGGTTTTTTCCCCCTAGCCTTTCTTCTTTTTTTGGCTCTGCCTTCAAGCCTAGCATGAATTAGGCCATGGCTGCTAGAATCCCCAAGAGGAATCTTGCTGGCAAAAGAGCCCAACAGGAACCTAGGCCTTCAGGGGATGAAATAGAACATCCCCCAGATCCCCCAGATCTGCCCTATACAGGTAATCAGGAGTTACCTCTAGATGAGCCAAAACAGAACAGGCCCCAGCCAGATCTCTGGGGTTCAGGCCCTGAAGGAATAGAGACTAATGTGTCCAGTGCCAGGCCCAGCCCAGGCCCCCAGGGTGGACCCAGATCTCTCTCAGTCTCTATCTAACCTTCCTTCTGAATTTCAATCTGTTTTCTGTCTTGTCTCAAGCCATTGATGCCAGATTTTTGGCACTCAATGCGCCATCCACCTCCCGATCTCAAATACGCAGAATCAGGCCTTTGAGCTCAGGAGGCCTACTGCCCAAGTTTCAGATTCTTCCTCCTCCCAGGAAGATAACAATGATGAAGAAGAGCAGGATGACAGGGATGATCCCTTTCAGGGCCTCTCAGGATGAAGCTAAATCACCAGTCTCCTCTACCATCTATTTAGGTCCTAACTACATAAAGCGAGAGTGGCTACTGACTTGACTTGCCAAGATCAGCCTACTCCTTCCACATCACCTCCTGAAGAGGAAAATTTTCTCTTCTTTATGGAGGAACAGGAGGATACAGAGGTTATTCCAATGCCTAAATTGTTTAAAGAGGCCCTACTCAAACAATGGTCCTCTCCTACTTCAGGACCCAATCCCTCTTCCAGGGACAATTTTTTTTTACAAAGTCTCACCCTCTTATGAGGATCTTCTCTTTTCCCTGGAAGCAGATGAGCCCATCAAAATTCTGCACTCAGCAGCAGCCATGCCTGGTGAGGCGGAGGAAATCCTGAAACCAGAGGATAAACAGCTTGAACAGTTGCTAAAGAAAAGCTTCCTAGCTGACTCCTGGGCCATCAGGTTTACCACTGCAGCATCCTTCTTCACAAGAGCAATGCTTCTCTAGCTGCAACAAATTCAACATCATATTCCCCGGATGATTTACGTGGTCAACAAGAACTAAACAAGATCTTCGCAGCAGTACAGTACATGGTGGATGCCACTCTCCAGGCTTCCAGGTTCACGGCCAAATCGGTAGCAGCCTCCACCATGGTCAGGAGATTCCTCTGGCTCCACCCATGGCAGGCAGGAATCAGACAAGTGGCAGCTAGCGATGGGGCCCCTCAAGTGCAAGGATCTCTTTGGAGACTTTCTTGAACCTCTTCTTACGGAGTCAGCGGACAAAAAGGTCCTGGGCCCCACCACCAAAAAATCAACAAAACCTCAGCAGTTCTTTCAGCGGCCCTTTCGCCAACCGGACCAAGGCTTTGCCTTTCAAAGGTCTCCAGATCAGTACTCTTCCCATTTCTGATCCCAGTTGGACAGGAACTCCAGGGGCAGAGGGACACGAAGTCAGAGAGGATCCTTGACCTCTAAGTCCCAGATCCCCGGAAGCTAGCCTCCTGATGGAAGAACCCATCCTTCATCTTCTAAACATCAGAACCATTCAGCCAGTCCCCTCTTCCCAGAGAGATCTTGGCTTCTACTCCATCCTCTTTGTAGTCCCTAAGACATCAGGAGAATTGAGAGCTATGCTAGACTTGAAACACTTAAATAATTATATCAGGTATATGAAATTAAAAATGCACTCTCTTTCTTCTATTCTGGCTTCCATTCACCCAGGGGATTTCATGACTTCCCTAGACCTTACAGAAGTGTATCTCTAAATTCCCATCCTTAATAGACAATTCCTCAGATTTGCCTTGTGGGGCAGACACTGCCAATACAGGGCCATGCCCTTTGGTTTGTCCTCAGCTCCCAGGGTTTTCACCAAACTCTTAGGATCCCTTGCAGCTCACATCTGAGCTATTCCAGTCCATATCCAATACTACTTGGATGACATATTAATTCATGGTCCATCCAAAGAAAGCACCCTTTCATACCTCCAAACCACTATGGCAGTCTTACAGGAGCATGGCTTTTCAATTAATCTAGCTAAAAGCTATCTAACCCCAGCTACAACCTTACAACATTTAGGGCCTGTGATAGATACTGTCCAATCTAGGGTATTCCTGTCCCCAGAGAGACATGCCAGCATCGGGGAACTCTCAAATTAAATTGCAAAGGAGAGTATCTATTACCACCCTATCCTCCTTCCTAGGGAAAATGGTCTTGTGCATAGGCATCACCCCCCGGGTACATCTTCACGCAAGAGACCTTCAATGGCTTCTGTTACCCTTCCAGAGGTTTGGGACCAGCAACTCTCCATGCATTGTCACCATTCATCCCCCGTCTTGTGATCTCTCTCATGATGACTCTCCTACGCTCTGGACAAGAGGTCCCTCTTCAGGATTCCATATCAATTCACTATCACCACAGATGCCAGCCTGTCAGGCTGGGGAGCCCACGCAACAGGTATGATCGCGCAGGGCACGTGGTCAGTGGAGGAGACCTGCCGGCCGATCAATCGGCTGGAGTTGAGAGCTGTCATCCTAGCCTTCAAACACGTGAGACATCACATCAGGTATCAGCACGTCCTGATTCTGACAGACAACATGGCTATGAAGAGCCACATCTGTCGCTGAGGGAGGGGACACGCTCCAGAGCTCTAGTGCAGGAAGCTCTCAAATTAGGCCTCTGGGCAGAAAGACACCTTCAGTCCCTGACATAAGAGCATAAGAACAGCCATGCTGAATCAGGCCAAAGCCCATCGAGTCCAGCATTCTGTGTCACACAGTGACCCACTTTGCCTCCCTCCAACCCTCAATGCCTGGTGCCTGATCTTAGAGAAAGATTATATATTTTAGCTAGAAGTTCAGCAATTTCACACTTGAGTTCCTTGAGAACTCTAGGAAGGATGCCATATGGACCTGGTGATTTGCTGACATTTAGTTTAGAAAGGCATGCAAGAACATGTTCCTTGTTTATCTCTATTTGGTTTAATTCTTCTCATTCCCTCCCTGTATTTTTAAACAGTTTCCAAGAATTTTGGAGGGATTTGACTTTTTTTAACTGTTCCTTTTAGTTTCTTCTTTACTATTTTCCTCATTTTGGTGAAATTCCCTCTATGAAAGTTTCAGGTATCTGTGTTTGTTTTCACTGACAATTTGCTATCCATGGTTAAGTTGAAGGTTATTGTGTTGTGATCGCTGGATCCTATGGGCTCGGTTACAAAGACATCATGAACCAAATCCTGTGCATTAGTTAGAACCAAGTCCAGGATCCCCTTTTCCCTGGTTGGTTCGATGACCATCTGTTCAAGGAAATAATCAGGTAACATGTCGAGGAACCTTATCTCTCTTTCATGTGTAGAACAAGAATTTACCCAATCTATTCAGGGATAGTTGAAGTCCCTCATTATGACTACCCTATTTCTTTTTGAGGCCTCCTTAAATTCATTTTCCAAATAGCAATCTGCCTCTGGAGTTTGGTTGGGAGAGAGATAGTAGATCTCTAACGTCAGATTAGTTTCTTGTCCTGGGATTTTTATCCACAATGTTTCTGTGGTTGAGTTTGAATTTTCTTGAATTTCGAGTTCATGAGATTCCATTTATGTACAAGGCCACACCGCCACCATTTCTCCCTCTCCTGTCCATCCTATACAGTTTGTAGCCTGGAATCCTTGTGTCCCATTGGTTTTCATCTGTCCACCAGGTTTCTGTTACACCAATAACATCATTATTATTTTCTTTCACCAAGCATTCCAATTCCCTTATTTTTCCTTGAAGGCTTCTAGCATTTGTGTATAGACATTTATATGTAATTTTCTGGTACACTTTCAGCTTTGATTGTAGATTTTGACTGTAGCATTTGTAGATGGCCTACCATATTCTTCTGCTTGACTATTAAAATTTAGCTTTCCTGTTCACTCACGAATGTGTGCATAAATTCCACCCTCTATATTTGGCAGTGCGCCTTCTTGAACTGGAAGCTGCCCAGCTCCTGTTGACTTGCCCCTAGGGATCTGTTTAAATGCTGCTCTGAAACCTTTTTAATATTAATCGCTAGCAGTCTAGTTCCATTATGGTTCAAGTGTAACCCGTCCCTTTTGTACAGGTATGGCTTGTCCCAAAAAGTTTTCCAGTTCCTAATGAATCTAAACCCTTCATCTCGACACCACTGCCTCATCCACGCATTGAAGCTCCTGCATTCTGCCTGTCTAGCTGGCTCTGCACATGGAAAAGGTAGCATTTCTGAGAATGCAACCTTGGTGGTTCTGAATTTTAATCTACCTAGCAACCTAAATTTGGTTTCCAGGACCTCCCCTTAGCTTTCCCAATGTCATTGGTATTGACATGTACCACAACAGTTGGCTCCACCCCAGCACTATCTATCCGCCTGCCTAGATGCCTCGTGTTGTCTGCAACCTTTGCATCCGGCATGCAGTTTATCATGTAGTCAACACTTCCATCACAAACCCGTCTCTATTTTTCTAACAATCGAATCACCCACTACAAGAAGCCCCCCTCCCACCATCTGTGGAGAAGTATCCTCGGTGCAAGAGGATAGGGGCACATCCTCCAAGGAAGGGATCCCAACTAAGGGAGCCTGTCCCACTTCCACAGACTGATGTCCTCCCTGCCCAAGATCTCCATTCTTCAAAGTAGCTGGAGAGCTGCTCAGCATAGAGTGGAATGCTCCTACCGCATACCTGAAGATCTTCTTCTGCCTCACTATCTCTCTTGGCTTCTCCAGGTCTGCTACCTTGGCTTCAAGGGAAATATTTTTTTCCCTGATTGCCAGGAGCTCATTGCACCGATCACATACCCAAAACTCCTGTCCAGCAGACAGATAGTCATACATGTAGCACTCAATGCAAAACACTGGGAAGGTCCCCTCTGTCTGCCGACTATGTACCTCCATTTCTTATTAGTATGTGTTTACTGTTATTAGTATACAAATTTACTTTAAAAAAAAATATATATTTAACTTCTTCTAGATATCGATGATTTTTGATGTTTTTGATAAGGTTAATAATTTTATTCCCTTACTCCTATTGATTTTTTTTTTAAATAAACCACAGCTTTTTAGGTTGTACAAATTTTTTTTTGGTCTTAGTTTACTTTTTGGGGTTTTTTTCTACTTGTTTTAAGATTATAAAAAAGCTGAATTGGTAGTTAAACAAGAAACTCACCCCACAAACTTACCAGGCCTCAGCAGGTATTCTTCCCAAAGTTCCTGCCAAGTTCCTTTCTCCCTTTTTATTTTCTGTTTTATTTCCTTTTTTTAAAAAAAAATTCTGCTTAAACAGAAAGCAGTTACTTCTCTGCTTCCCAAAGAACAATGAGCTATCTCCTCCCGGATAGCAGAGATGAGTCAGCAGGGGAGCTGCAGCAGAAAGCTCCGTCCCTTCAAAACATATGCTGAGGGCAAACTTGGTAAAAAAAAAGAAAAAATGGGGGGACCCTTTTTATGGCTGCTAAAAAAAAAGCCGAATTAGTAATTAAACAAGAAACTTACCCCATAAACTTACCAGGGCTCAGCAAGTATTCTTCCCAAGGTTCCTGTCAAGTTCCTTTCTCCCTTTTCATTTGCTTTTTTGAAAATGTTCTGATTAAACAAAAAGCAGTTGCCTCTGCTTCCCAAAGAAGAACCTATCTCAGGAGTCTTCAATCTCCAGATGGATTGGCTTTCCTGCAGAGCCCTGACTCCAGGAGAGTGGATGCTTCACCCAGATCTCTTTCCGCAGATCTGCATCAGATCTGCATCAGATCATCGCTACACCTATTTGCGATCACTGACAACTCACAGCTTCTCCAATTTTACTCCAGGTTCCCCTCTCTGGGAGTGGAAGCTGTCAATGCCCTGAGCACCCTCTGGCCATGCCCTTCCCCTGATCATCCTAGACCTGATCTACAAGATCATCCTCGAAGAATGTAATTGTAGTGGCCCCACGTTGGCCACGCCACGTCTGGTTCATGGATCTACAAACACTAACCATTGTGGCCCCATGGGAACTCCCCATTCTCCGTACTGAAGGAGCGGGTCCAGCAGTCACATGGGTTGCTCATGTCCAATCCGGTGGAACTGAGCCTAGTATTAAAAAAGCTTGCCGGATCCGCCCCTTCCCCAGAATTCGCTCAGTTCGCATATCCTGCGGTTGTATTGTGATAGCTCGTTCAACATTCTAACACCTTCCCTTCGATCTTTCCTTCAAAAAGTAGTAAGATTTATTGTCTTTAATTATTTACTTGCACTAATTGCGCCAGCCGTTTAAAAGAAAAAAAGACAAAAAGCGGCTCGGCTTTTTTCCTTGGGAGAAGTTGCGGTTTCGTTTTCCCCCGGCGGTTTTGCCGGTTACGATTCCTGCGGCCGCTTGTGGATTCTTCTAATCCTTTGGCCTGGAGGTCCTGGTGCAAGTATTTATCTATTGAATTATTGATTATTTATTGTATACAAATATTTAAGGGCTTAAGAAATACCTCCTGCGGAGTGAGACGCCTTCCAGTCTCCTGGACTTAGTCGATCGCTTTTCCTTTAAAAAATTCTACGGAGCGATTTTTTCGGCGCGAAGGCCTTCGCGCCCCTTTTTTAAATCTAGGCCTCTCGTGTTGGCCTCCTGCCAGCCGCGTAGGCCTCAGTCCACCGCGTGGATCCCGGAGCGGGCCTTGGGGGTCCCAGGCTAAATTCTCCACCGGCTAAGCCTCCAACCAGAGTGCCTTGGTTTACTTAATTATAAAGTTTAGGGAGGCTGGCCCCGCTGGATTTGGGGGCACGAACTCTGGGTTTGCCCAGATTGTCCTCAAGTTTCAGCAGCTTCGAGGCCTCGAAGCAGGATCCATTCCTCTTGGGAAGTCCTTGAAATTCTTCTCCTTATTATTCAGTTTTGGCTCAGCCTTGTCTTCTGTTAATTGTCAGACTATGGCTACTTTTCCCAAGAGAGGCACAACTAAAGGTCCCAGAGAGGCCAGGCCTACAGGCGATGAGATTACTAGTATCCCCCAGGCCTCTTCCTCCTCTTCTCCAGGGGCCCGCCCCTCGACCAAGGTCACCAGGGCCGAGAAGAGAAGGGACCTAGCCCTACAAAAAATCCATGACAAATCAGCAAAACGTTTGAAAGTGCAGGCCCAAGTAATCAGTAGTCAAGACCCACCAGAGGCCTCTAGTCTGCCTCCTTCTGGGGTCCCTGTGTTATCTCTGGATGAGCCAAACCTAGACAGACCCCAACCTAACCTATGGGGCATAGGTCCAGAGGAACCAGATATTATTGAAGATTCCCCCCAGCCAGGATCCTCCCAGGCCTTTAGGGATTCTTCTGCCATTTCTGCTGATATTTCCAGTTTACCTCCTGAGTTCCAATCTATTTTTGCTGTGTTGTCCAAAGCCATTGATGCCAAACTCTCCACCATCAATGAGCTTCCCTTACCTCTTCCTCCTTCTCGTCCCTCCCGCCCTTTGGGTTCCTCCCCAGCGGTCAGAGCTCCTATTCAGGATGATTCAGAATCCTCCCAGGATGAATATGAGGATGTAGAGGAGGATGAGGACCCTTTTCAGGGCTTATCAGATGATGAGGAATCCCAAATAAAGGTCCCTCCTCCAATTACTATTTTTCCTTCTCAATTATTCAAATCTCTCCTCCTCAAAGCTAGAATTTCTACGGGATTAGCAGCCCAGGAGAAACAAGCCTCCACTTCCACTGATCCCCCGGAGGAGAATTTACCTTACTTCACAGAGGAACAGGAGGATAACGAGGTAATTCCTATGCCTAAATTGTTTAAAGATGCCTTACTCAAACAGTGGGATTTTCCAGCCTCTGGCCTTAATCCCTCCACCAAGGACAGAAAGTTGTATAAACTCTCCTCTTCCTATGAAGAGCTTCTATCCTTTCCCAAACCAGATGAACCTGTCAAGATTCTTCACTCGGCAGCGGCTGTGCCAGGCGAGGCGGAGGAAGTCCTCCGCCCAGAGGACAAGCGCATCGAGCAAATGCTCAAAAGAGGATTCACCGCTGATTCCTGGGCCATTAAAAGTTCTGCAGCGGCCTCCTTTTTCTCCAGAGCCATGCTGCTGTGGCTTCGCCAACTTCAACAGCACATTCCTCCCGATGACTTGAGAGGTCAACAAGACTTCAACAAGGTCTTTGCAGCTGCCCAGTACGTGGCTGATGCCACCTTGCAATCTACTAGATTTTCTGCTAAGTCTATTGCAGCTTCTACAACGGCAAGAAGACTCCTATGGATTCGCCCTTGGCAAGCGGGAGTTCGCCAAAAGTGGCAGTTATCCCAGGGCCCCTTAAAGCGCGACCTTCTCTTCGGTGATCTTCTGGATCCACTCCTCACGGAGACCACGGACAAGAAGAAGGTTTTGGGTCCAACCACGAAAAAGGCTACCAAAACGCAGTCCTTTCGTCGCCCAGGGCGCCAGCAAGATCAAGCGGCTTCCTATCAGAGATCTCCAGGTCAGTATTCCCTCCGCTTTCGTTCCCAAGGTAGGAACTCCAGGGGTAGAGGGTTTCGCTTCCAAAGGGGAGCTTCCTCTAACAGGGCTTCAAAAAAACCTAGATGGTAATCTTACCTCCATTCCCATAGGGGGTCGCCTAGCTCATTTCGCCTCTAATTGGCGTCTCACCTCCAAGGACCCTTGGGTCATTGACACAGTTCAAACAGGCCTTCTTTTAGAATTTATTTCTCCTCCCCCTAAACGTTTTATTTCCTGCCCTTCTCCCAGGTCATCCTCAGATTGTAACCGTATGGAGGAGGCCATTTCTCATCTATTGTCCATCAGAGCCATTCAACCGGTCCCTTCCGGTCAGAAGGGCCTAGGTTTTTACTCCATCCTATTTATGGTTCCAAAGTCCTCCGGAGGTTGGAGAGCCATTTTGGATTTAAAGAAACTAAACCTATTCATCAAATATAGGAAGTTTAAGATGCACTCCTTGTCTTCTATTTTGGCCGCCATTCACTCGGGAGATTTCATGGTCTCCTTAGACCTCACTGAGGCCTACCTTCACATTCCTATAGCCAAATGCCACAGAAAATTTTTACGTTTTTCCTTTCAAGGCAGGCATTTCCAGTATAGGGCGATGCCATTTGGCCTTTCCTCGGCCCCTCGGGTCTTTACAAAGCTCTTGGGGTCCCTGGCGGCCTATATCAGGGCGTTTCCCATCCACATTTTATGTTATCTTGATGATATTTTGATTCATGGGAACTCCCTAGAGAAAGTGAAAACAGACCTTTCTGTCACCATGTCAGTCCTTCAGGACCATGGATTTTCCATCAACTTTGATAAAAGCCACCTCCAACCTTCCACATCCATTTCTCACCTGGGATCCATTATTGATTCAGAATCCTCCCAGGTTTTTCTCTCTCCCGAGAGAAAACTCAGTATAGTGGAGTTAATTTCTAGCATTTTATCTAATTCTTCAGTTCCCATAGTCACTCTATCTTCCCTTTTGGGGAAGATGGTGTCATGCATAGGCATCATTCCCTGGGCTCGCCTTCATGCTAGGGAACTCCAGTGGCTCCTGTTACCTTTTCAGAGATCAGGGCACAGCAACTCAAATCGACGCATTGTCATCCCACTGAGTGTTCGCAGATCCTTCAAGTGGTGGAAGTCTCCGGCCATGGACAGAGGATCCCCGTTCAGGTGCCCGGATCAATTTGTCATCACCACAGATGCCAGTCTATCGGGATGGGGCGCCCACGCCCAGGGGATGATAGCCCAGGGCACGTGGTCCCCGGAGGAAGCTTCCAGGCCAATCAATTGGCTAGAGTTAAGAGCCGTTTCCCTGGCTCTGAAGCATTTCTCTCCTCGCATTCCCAACCGGCACGTTCTCATTCTCACCGACAACATTGCCACGAAAAGCCACATTTGCAGACAGGGGGGCACGAGATCCAAGGCTCTCATGAGGGAGGCCCTCAAGCTGGGCCTTTGGGCGGAAAAACATCTCCAGTCGCTCCTAGCCGATCACATCTCGGGGAGTCTCAACGTCCAGGCGGATTGGCTATCCCGGGCAACGATAGACCCAGGAGAGTGGAACCTCCATCAAGACCTGTTCCATCAAATCACCCTCAGATTCGGCCTACCAATTCTGGATCTCTTCGCGACCAATGCGAACGCCCAACTCCCTCGCTTCTATTCCAGATTTCCATCCCCGGGAGCGGAAGCAATCAATGCACTCCAGAGTCCATGGCCTCCAGGCCTACTCTACGCATTTCCTCCAATTCCAATCCTCCCGGACGTGATTCACAAGGTCCTCACCGAGAGGGCCCGAGTAATCCTAATCGCCCCTCACTGGCCCCGCCGGCCCTGGTTCGCGGATCTCCAACAGCTGTCCGTCCAGGACCCTTGGCGACTCCCCGTTTCGGGGGATATGCTGCGGCAGGGGGCCTCCTTCCATCCAGACCCGGAGTGGTTCCACCTCACCGCCTGGCTGTTATCAGGAGAGATTTAGAACTGCGTGGTCATGACCCCGATTCAGTGGAGGTCATTTTAAAGGCCAGAAGGGGTTCGACCAATCGAATCTACGACCACACGTGGTCCAAGTTTCACCAGTGGTGTCTACAGGAAGGTCTCTCCCCTCTGTGCATCCCCATACACAGAATAATTTCCTTCCTTATGCAAGGCTTCCACAAAGGACTTTCCACCAGCACCCTCCGGCGTCATCTGGCAGCCATTTCATCTGTCCTAGGAGGTCCCCGCAGACAGCCTCTCCGATCCTTCCCTGAAGTTCAGGAATTCCTCAAGGGCATAGCCAACCTCAGACCTTCCAAGGTCCACAGGTACCCATCCTGGGATTTGCCACGGGTTCTCCATTCCCTCACGCAGGCACCATACGAACCCCTAAAATCGGCGTCCCTCAGGTACCTATCCTTTAAGGTAGCATTCCTGGTGGCTATTACCTCTGCCCGACGCATTTCGGAGCTGGCTGCCCTCTCAATCAGGCAGGACCTTTGCCAATTCCATCAGGACAAGGTAGTCTTGCGACTGGACCCCACCTTCTTACCCAAGGTCAGTTCCATGTTCCACAGATCTCAGGATATTGTCCTACCTTCCTTCTGCCTCCAACGAGACCATCCCTTGGCAATTAGATGGCACACCCTGGATCTCACCAGAGCGCTGAGAATCTATATCCAACGCACAGGACCCTTTCGGAGGTCAGAAGCACTTTTTGTAGCCTATCATCCCAGAGTCATGGGGGCCAAAGTGTCTTCAACAGTAATAGGCCGTTGGATCAGAGGGACTATATCTAAGGCCTATGAGTCGGCCTCCCTCTCAGTTCCAAGGAACATCACAGCGCATTCCACCAGGAGCGCAGCCACCTCGGCCGCTTGGGCGACTCAAGCCCCGTTGGAGGAGGTCTGCAAAGCAGCCACTTGGGCCTCGCCAAATTCCTTCATCAGGCACTACAAGATTGATTCTTACGCTTCAGCGGACGCTGCCTTCGGCAGAAGGGTACTCCAATCCGTTATCTCACACGATAGCAAGCTAATCCCACCCTAGGGACCATCTATTGGGTATGTCCCATGTGACTGCTGGACCCGCTCCTTCAGTACGGAGAATAGGCGTTGATTGCTTACCTGAACGCCTCTTCTCGTACGGTGAGCGGGTACAGCAGTCACTTCCCGCCCTTGTATGTGTCTTCTTTACCTTTCTATATCTTTCTTCCTCTAACAATGAGAGTTGAACACTACAGAGCTTCACAACTGAGCCTAGTCTATGGATTCGCGAATTCTGGGGAAGGGGCGGATCCGGCAAGCTTTTTTAATACTAGGCTCAGTTCCACCGGATTGGACATGAGCAACCCATGTGACTGCTGTACCCGCTCACCGTACGAGAAGAGGCGTTCAGGTAAGCAATCAACGCCTATTTTGGGGGATATTCTTCAGCCGGGCATCTCTCATCATCCGGATCTGGAATGGTTCGGTCCGGTATGGCAGTTATCTGGTGTGTGACTTAGATCTAGGCAGCTATGACTCAGATGCCATAGAGGCCACCCTCACATGGAAGAGATCTTCGACCAACCGAATATACGACCATACCTGGTCCAAATTCCATGAGTGATGCCTCCAGGAGAACATTTCACCAATCTGCATTCCCATACCCAGATTGTTGCCATCCTTATGAGAGTTTTGCCACCAAGGCCTCTCAGTTCACACCTTTCACAGGAACCTTGCGGCCTTATCTTCGGTCCTTGCTGGACCCCACAGGGAATTTCCCTGAAATCCACGAACTGTTAAAGGGAATCTCCAATCTTAGACCTCCTCCTGTCCACAGATATCCCACCTGGGATATCTGGACCGTGGGAGGTCTGGGATTTACCTCAGGTCTTGGCATCTCTCCCTCACACTCAATACAAACCGCTCAGATCTGCAGCTCTTGCCACTTGTGATGCAAGATGGCATTCCTTGTAGCCATTACCTCGGCCAGATGAATATCTGAGTTGGCAGCCCTATGCCAATTCCAAGATCTATGCCAATTCCTCCCGGACAAGTTAGTACTCAGATTGGACCCTACCTTCCTTCCAAAAGTCTGTTCAATGTTCCACTGATCACAAGATATCCCATTACCTTTCTTCTGTACTAATCTAGATCACCATTTCACCATCAGATGGTACACACTGACGTGATCAGAGCACACCATAGCCTTTCTCAGATTGGAAGCCTTATTCGTGGCCTATCACCCTAGGTACTTAGACTCAAAGATCTTGTCGACCATCCTGGGTCGATGAATAAGGAGCACCATTGCGAAGGTGTATGAATTTGCCTCCATGCCCACATCAGCAGCTTGGGATACTCAAGCCCTTCTGGAAGAGGTCTGCAAAGCAGTTACCTGGTCAACTCCAAACTCATTCATTCGCCATTACAAGATAGACACCTACATCTCAGCAGATGCAGCCTTTGGCCGGAGAGTCCTCCAGAGCGTTATCTCTCATGATGTCTGACCTTTCCACACCCTACGGGACACATCTATTGGGTATGTCCCATGTGACTGCTGTACCTGCTCCTCAGTATGAAGAATAGGCAGTATGGAGAATAGGCATTGGACACTTACCTGGACACCTCTTCTCATACACTGAGCAGGTACAGCAATCACTTCCCTCCCTATTTTTCTTCTATTACTTACTTTTTTCTCACTGAAATCCAAGAGTAGAGTACCTTATGAGCCACCAACATCGAGCCAATCTATGGATTCGCAAACTCTGGGGAAGGGGCAGATCCAGCAAGCTTTTTTAAGAGTAAAAGCTTGGTCCTGATTGGTTAGGACAGCGACCAGACCCCATGTGACTGCTGTACCAGCTCAGCGTATGAGAAGAGGTGTTCAGGTAAGAGTCCAACGCCTAATTTGTTCTAATAGTCACTAGAAATAAATACAGCTAATACAGCTTTTCTGTTGCCATTTGCTTTTCCTTTCAAAATAAAATGAATGAATACATGTTTTCAAGATACAGTTCAGATATTTTTGTTGCATGATCAGCTGATTTTATAAGGTCTTTTTCTGATCTAAAATGGTAAATTCTAAACATTTGAATAGAATATTTTATATTTGCATCATTTGTCTTTTCTGTTATGATTAAAACTCAACTTTCTTAGGTGAAGTCAGTGAAAACTGGATCTGTTTTCTGGACTATTTGCTGCTGCTTATCCTATTTCTATATGGTAAGTATATGAATGTATAATGGTCACATTGTAATTAGTACACTATTTTATGAATAAATTAAGTATTATTCAGATTTCATTTAATTTGAACCTGAATGATTTAAATCAAGGTTGCCAAATTCGATTTAATTGAGGGCTGTATCAGGGTCATATTCAACCTCAGAGGGCCGGGGGTGGGGCATGCTCGGATTGTGTGTGCATGGCATGGGATTGCACTGGGGGCACCTGTGGTAGTCAACTGCTAATGTAGGACTTCTCTGAGACTCTCCTTCATTCTCATACATGTAATCCTCAAGTTATGAAAGTAATAGAGCCTACCGATTATATTTGTAACCCAAGGGTTTGTTTGTTTGCTTGTTTGTTTGTTTGGTTATTTATTTGATTTGATTTGATTTGATTTGATTTGTATGCTGCCCCTCTCCGAGGACTCGGGGCGGCTCACAGCATATTGAAAAACAATATACATAACTAAAAAATCCAATTAACATAACTAAAACTTTAAAATACACTAATAGAGTTAAAATCATCTATTACTATTCACACATTGAAACATACTATATTCGTCGGCCAGGGGCTAGGGTCTAATGGCCCCAAGTCTGGTGGCATAAATAGATCTTATAAGGTTTTACGAAAGGTGAGGTGGATAGAAGCAGTGTGAATCTCCAGATGGCTGGGCTCCCTACAGAGAAGGCTCTTCCCTTACGGCCCGCCAAACGACATTGTCTAGTTGACGGGACCTGAAGAAGGCCGACTTTGTGGGACCTAACCGGTCGCTGAGACTCATATGGCAGAAGGTGGTCCCAGAGGTAATCTGGCCCGATGCCATGTAGAGCTTTACAGGTCATAACCAACACTTTGAATTGCACCCGGAAATTAATCTGAAGCCAATACAGTCTGCGGAGTGATGGAAATATATGGGTATGCCTTGGTAGGCCCATAAATACTTGTGCAGTTGCATTTTGGATAATTTGAAGTTTCCGAACACTTTTGAAAGGTAGCGCCATGTAGAGAGCATTGCAGTAGTCGAACCTCGAAATGATAAGAGCATGAGTGACCATGAGCAAAGACTGCCTGTCCAAATAGGGCCACAACTGATGCACCAGAAGAACCTGGGCAAACTCCCTCCTTGCCTCAGCTGAAAAATTATGTTCTAGGGTCAGCTGTAGATCAAGGAGGACACTCAAGTTGCGAACCCTCTCTGAGGGTCAACAATTACCCCCCTAGGGTAAAGGATAGACGATGGATGTGTCCCTGGGAGGCAATACCCACAGCCACTCCGTCTTGTCGGGATTGATCTTGAGCCTTTTAGCACCCATCCAGACTCTGAAAGCCTCCAGACACTGGCACATTACTTCCACTGCTTCACTGAGTGGACACGGAGTGGAGATGTATAGCTGAGTATCATCAGCATACTGGTTGGTAACTCACCCTGTGCCCTTGGATGATCTCACCCAGCAGTTTCATGTAGATATTAAACAGCAGGGGGAGAGGACCGACCCCTGAGGCATCCCACAAAGCAGGGACCTAGGAGTCGACCTCTGCCCCCCCCCCACTAGCAGCATCTGCAACCGACCAGAGAGGTAGGAGGAGAACCACCGTAGAACGGTGCCTCCCACTCCCAGCCCTTCCAGTCGGCGCAGAAGGATATCATGGTCGATGGTATCGAAAGCTGCTGAGAGGTCAAGGAGCACCTGGATAGAGGATAAACCTCTATTCCGGGCCTGCCAGAGGTCATCTCTCAGTATGACAAAAGCATTTTCTGTGCTGTAGCCAAGTCTGAATCCTGACTGTTGAGGGCCTAGATAATCGGCTTCTTCCAAGGACCGTTGGAGCTGGAACGACAACACTTTCTCAACAACCTTCCCCATAAAGGGAAGTTTGGAGACTGGACGATAGTTGTTAAATACAGCTGGGTCCGGGGAAGGCTTCTTAAGGAGGGGGCGCACAAGTGCCTCCTTGTAGGGACCCGGAAGGACCCCTCCCTCAGAAACGTTTACAATCTCCTGGACCCAGCTCTGTGTCACCTCCCTGCTCGCCGAAACTTGCCAGGAGCGACATGGGTCCAACAAACAGCTGGCAGAATTCACAGCTCCAATGGCCTTGCCCACTTCATCAGGTGTTACTAGGTCAAACTCCTCCCACACAGATGGACTAGGACGGGCCCCTGTTATCTTGACAGTGTCAGTATCAGCTGACACTCTATCCCAATTGGAGTCAAGGTCTGTCCGGATACAAGTGATATTATCTGTGAAAAACTTGTTAAAATCCTCAACACTACCCTGTAAGTGTTCATCAACTCCCCTCTGATTAAGGAGGGAGCGAGTCACTGTAAACCGGGTGAGATTCCGCAGACACAATCAGGGCAACATTATAAGCACATCTTGTCATCCTGATCGCCACTTTGTAAATCTCCATATGAGCTTTTACAAGTGTTTGGTCGGATTCGGATCTACTTTTTCTCCAATGCTTCTCCAGATATCTCTTGTGGCATTTCATCCCCCGGAGTTCCTCAGTAAACCAAGGAGATCTCTAGGGTCTACTAGAGAGGTCACAAATGCACAATTTGATCTAGAGCCCCAATTGCTGCCCTATTCCAAGCAGAGGCAAGGGACTCTGATGAACTGCGTACAAGCGAATTCGATAAAACACCAAGCGCCTTCTGGAAGCCCTCTGGATGGGGGAAGATTGGAACCTTAAAGTCAAGCCACAGTAGAAAATGATCTGACCATGACAAAGGCAAATTCTCTAGGCCCCTGAATCTCAGATCATTACTCAACTGCCCTGAGAGAAATGTCATGTCGAGAGTGGGCCTCCCCTCGTGAGTTGGACCCTGAATTACTTGAGTCAGGTCCATGGTTACCATGGTGGCCATGAACCCCCCAAGCCAACTCAGGATTTGCTGAGCAATGGCAGGTTAAAATTCCCCAAGACAATAAGTCTGGGGGCCTCCACCACCAGCTCGGCTATCTCCTCGAGTAGTGCAGGCAGGGCTGTTGACACGCAGCTGGGTGGCAGGTATGTGAGCAACAAGTCCACCTGTACCCCTAGGTCCAACTTCACAAGGAGGGACTCATGACCTGCTATCTCGGGCAGTGAGCCTACGCAGAATGATAGTCTTCCTGGCTGATAGCCACTCCTCCCCCCACTTCCCTGGGGTCGTGGCTGGTGCCACACCTGAAACCCGATTGGACACATTTACAAGAGAGGAACTCATCCCTCTGGGGCCAGCCAGATCTCAGTCACACATGCCAAGTCGGCTTCCTCCTCCAGGAGTAAATCCTGGATGAGGGAAGCTTTATTTACAGCTGACCTGGCATTAAGTAGCAACAGCCTGAGCCCAAGGCCCAGATTTCGCTTGTCACCAGTACCCCGGGATGAGTTCATGGGGCTGGAACAAGGGATCACTTTCAAGCAGCGGGGAGGCAAGTGGCCCACCCCGTGTCTCCTACCATATCTGCCTCTCCCCAGCAAGACCTGAATATTCTGGCTCTCTGCCACCCCAGAGATCGCCTCCCCCACTCCTCGTGCCTCCATTACGCCAGGCAAACTGGCTCTTCCACTTATTTCATTCATCTCAAACCATTCAGTCATATCCATTCACCCAGTACTAAAATTAATCTCCCTTAAATTAGTTAAAAACAGCAATAAAATACATATTCAATCTACCGAAATACATCTACCCGTTCATTCTATTCACACCATTCATATCCTACCTTGTCATACACCATACATGATAAAATCCTATCCTAATTAAAACTAGATAAAAACACTATCCCAAAATTAGCACATATCATAAAACTAATCCCCAAACCACCACCTCAATTAAATATGTTAAAAAGGATTGTCATCACCCCCCTCCAGTAGATAGCCTCTCTCCTTTGTTTGACTGAATCATGTTAAATGAACTTGATCACTCCCTGCTTTTCCCAATGCATTTGATAATCAAATGCATA
Source organism: Erythrolamprus reginae (assembly GCF_031021105.1). Classification (NCBI taxonomy): domain Eukaryota; kingdom Metazoa; phylum Chordata; class Lepidosauria; order Squamata; family Dipsadidae; genus Erythrolamprus; species Erythrolamprus reginae. The sequence continues at coordinate 54,521,119 of NC_091963.1, forward strand.
GGTCATTAAATGCACATGAGGTATTTCAGAGTGAAGAAGAGTATTATGGGGCCTAGTGCTGCAGCAGGCCATCCAGGACTTCCCATAATCCCATTGAGATACCTCATGTTCTGCTGAGGTCCACACAATTACTTCCACTACTACCACCCATCCTGCCCTGCTGGGTACCCACAGATTGGGCCAGCTTTGCTAGTGTCCCAGATTCCACATTCTTTTCCACCCCATTTCCCATGGATTGCATTTGAAGATCTTCAGAACTCAAGAAGAGGCTGACCTACTGGCATAGAAGCTAAAGTGTTTTATTCAGATGGTAGTGAAGCTGTAACAGCATGAACTCTTAAGAAATACATTTTTGTCATCTTCTGAGTAAAAGACTTCAGCATGGGGCCAGCAGGCCTCTGGTAGTAGAAAAGGTCTCCCGCTTCAGGGATTGAGGCAATCTTAGCAGCCAATCAGCTAGCTTTGTCTCATCGGACTGAATTGCAAGGCCCTTGTTGATTGGCTTATGCACCTCAATCCCTGGAGTGGCTCATTTGAACTAGTCAGTCAGCAGGAAGCAGGAGGATGCTTGTCGCCAGCCACACTGAGCCCAAACTAAGTTTCCACATCCTCATGGCAGAGAAGCTGGTCTTTTATTCAGATGGGGAAAGCTGTTTTCCTTACATCTTATATTCTTACAACGAGTCTACGGAGAGGGGCGGCATACAAATCAAATAAATAAATTAACTAACTAACTCCCTCCCTCCCCAGGCTTTTGAATAAAAGACTTTGGCTTCTCTACCACGTGGATCAGCCTCTTCTGGAGATCTTTGAAAAGTAAATACAGTAAAGCCATAGGAAATGGGGTATGGAGGGCCAGATTTTGCCCAGAGAGTCTCCATTTTAGCTTGTAACAGGCCTGGGTAGGCCTCCTTAGGCATGGATGGAGTTTCAAGAGGGTTGGATATGGCCCACAGGCTCCATTTCAGCCTGTAACAGGCTGGGGGAGGCCTCCAGAGGACCGAATTGAGTCTCAGAGGGCTCCACCCCACAGAGGCTCCATTTTGGCCAGCAATTTGCCAGTGAGGCCTCAGGAAACCCCATAGCCCATTTTGGGCTGCAAATTCCTGCAGGAGCCCATCCAGGCCAAAAATGGGTTGCAGGAGGCCACTGGCAGAGGCACTGTGGGCTGGTTCTTTGCTATTTTCAGGCTGGCCCTGTGGGCCAGATCTAAGTACCCTGCAGGCCAGATCTGGGCCACAGGCTTGAGTTTGTCACCCGTGCTTTAAATACTTATTATGATAAGTTAAAAAAGCCTACCTAATGCAGAGATTAGGGTGTTTTTCTTTTCTCTTATTCTTTCCAACTTAACATGTTAGAAGCTGTATGATGGTTCTGTGCAATATAAAAATTAAAAAGCAAGCAATACTATTTTTCTATCTTCCTCTTCAGCACCCAGCTTTATAGAGGTATAAAGTAGACTAATGGTACCATAATTAATAATAATATTTAATAAACAATAAATAATTATTTATTTTATTATTTTTTATTATAAATAATAAATATTTAATAATTCCCTCAACACTGTCAAACTACTTAAGTCAGCACTTCTATTACTACTAGTGTTTTCTCATCATTCCTATCGCCCATTTCCTCCCATTTATGATTGTATGACTGTAACTTGTTTCTTGTATCCTTAAGATTTTTATTAATATTGATTGTTTCCTCATTGCTTATTTGACCCCTATGACAATAATTAAGTGTTGTATCTCATGATTCTTGACAAATGTATCTTTTTATTTTATGTACACTGAGAGCATATATACCAAAGACAAATTCCTTGTGTGTGCAATAAAGAATTGGCCAATAAAGAATTCTACTCTATTCTATTCTGTCCTATTCTATCTATTCATGAATGGACACGTTGGTTCTCCAATGCATTGTTGCGGAGAGTCCAACATGGGTGATACTTCAGCCTTATTGGTAGGGACTGAGTTAAAATTAGCATATTAATTAGTCCCGCCCTGTAGCTGCCCCCAATAGGTCAGTCTTAAAAACTCAGTCGTAGTTAAGGGACTTGAGTTTCTTATCTCCAAGATTTGTACTAAACAATACATAGCTTTTCACTGTTAATAAACTTAATAACTTATTTTTCTCTCCATTACAGACAGATTGGAGAAGACAGGAAGATCTCAGGTTTCTGCCCTCCGTGGGTATAGCCTGCATCTCTTCTACCTCCTGAAGGCCTCTGCTCTCAGCGAGCATCACCCAGGGGACAAAGATTTGCCTAGGCTGGGTCCCTAGCCTCCGTGGCTATACCCTCGATGGCCTAGAAGTGCCAGGCCCTGAAGGAGGCAAAGCCAGGTCTAGGCTGAGGTGGCCATACCCTCAAAGCTCCAGGGACACCAGGCTCTGATGGAGGCGCTAGGCCTAGAGGTATCAAAGGGGTGAGACCCCCCCCCCTTACCTCTCCACAGAAACGGTGAGGCAGCAAAGACGCGAAGGGGGGAAGCTCAGAAGCTTGAAATTGGTGGAGACAGCGGTGTGCACATTTGCACGCCCACCTTACAGCTGACGGGCGCTTCCTTGAAGAACCGCCAGGAGAGGAAAGCGCCCGTCATTATAAGCAGGAGATGAGGTCACAAAAGAGCATCGGGGCACTCACGCGCCCGCTCTACAGCTGACTGATGCTCCCATGGGTTTGCTGCTGGCATTGGAGCGCCATTACAAGCCAGAAAGTCACACCCACCATTTTGGGGGCCAGAAAATCATGCCTGCCATTTTGGGGGCGGTTTCTGACAGGAAGAGAAGGTTGTCACCATTTTGAGCCAACTAAGGCCTTTGGCGCCCACTCATTCTTGCAGCCGGCAACTTTGCTGATCTGTGGCAACCTTCGATAGCTCTCTCCTGCCGCTCATGATAGGAATCAGCTTCCAACGAATTGAGGACTTCTACCCCTTTAACTTGTGAGTGTCGTGCCTCCCTATTACGACTATGGCTGAACCATCAAGTGCCTCATCTGAGGCCTTGCCCACCATAGCGGTGACCCCAAAATCAAAGGACAAGGGGCACACATCAAAATCTAAATCCACTACATTGCAGTCCTCCTCTGCCCTTGAGGCAGAACGTAGGATTAAAGCTTTAGATGCCCAATTAGAGTCAGCTCAAAAGCAGGCCTCATTACAACCACCAGCCTTCCCTCAACCTCCAGTCTTGTCATTGCCTTTCCCGGCCTTGGGCCCATTGTTCCCGACTGCCTCTCCAGGGAGAGTTCCTGAGTCTGTAGCTTCTGTCCATAGTAGAGACTTGTCACCAGACTGCCACTGGACGTGTTTGCTAGGCCCGAAATCACCATACCTTTCACTCAAGCATGGCCTCAACCGGCCCAAGGCTTTCCAGTGATCCAAAACCCCTCAGTGATTTTTACCCCAACCGCAGCCGGATTACGCACGACCCAGGACCTCTGGCATTTGATGTTCCCAGCAATCGAGGAAATGATTGCCAGTGCCTAATCTCAGGGGATTGTGGCTGGTGCGCAGCAGCAGGCCAATGTCATGACTAGCCGAACATCTCGCAAGGGCCTTTGGGCAGCTCTCGTCCCGCCTTCTTCATTCCAGGACTCCTTGGCGGATGAGAGGGACCCTGACAGTGATCTGGACAACGAACTGTCGGAAGATGAGTCCGCTCCAGCAAAACAACTGGTATCCACGGTTTTATTCAAGCCCACTTTGTTTGAAATTCTTCTGTGCAAGGCTAAGCAAATAATAGACATTGGGAGCGGCAACAAGTCTTCAGATGTGTCAGTGGGTCTACAGTCGGTTGCCCAACTGTTTTCAGAACCGCAGAAGGAATCCAGTCATATTCCTTCATCGCAGATATTCATGGACAATGTGAAGCGCCCATGGCAACATCTGGCTGCAGCACAGGCTCCTTCTTCCATTGAACTCAAGTTGTATACTTTTGACCCTGAAATAAGAGGACTTACTCCAATTCCCTGCTGTCGACCCTCCGGTTGCCAGCTTGGTCTCCAATGCTGTTGTTCCAACTGAAATGGCAGATGGCCTGAAGCCAGACAACAAAAGAGCCGTGAATCTCATAAGGAAGAGAGATGGCTTCCTGATTGTTGAGAGCGGCCTCAGCGGCCTCCTTCAATAGAGTCTACATTTTGTGGCTGCAGGACATGCAGGCGAAGCTAAGCCCAGAGGAGGGACGACTTCATGAGGACATCAGTAAGCTGATCATGGCCTCGGAATTTTCCACGGACGTGATGCTGAATGCTGCGAAATTCGCCTCGTGCCGCCTGCTCTGATTGTGTACCTGGCAGGCAAATATGAAATCTAAGTGGCGCCTGGCCTCTGAACCATTCCAGGAGGCCAAACTGTTTGGGGAGTCCTTGGACTCTGTCCTCATCGAGGGCAAGGATAAAAGCAAAGTACTCCCCAAAACAGCCAGATGACCGGATAGGCGCCAGATGCCTTATTTCAGACAGCAGCCCTTTCAGCAGGACCCTTCCTTAGGGGTGTTGTACATACTTTTAGTTGGAGGATGATGAAGATATTGAGGACTCAGATTCAGATAGTGTTTATGAAGTAGTTGGGGGGCCGGGCTTACAGGTAGTAGAACAGGTGGGAGGCCAGCCACAGGATGGGGCTATGAGTTCAGGATCTAGTGAGGGAGAATTAGAGGCATGCTGGGTTAATCCTAAATTCAGAAGAATTCAGTAACGTAGAGAGCAAAGGTCTGGAAGAAGATATTAAGGTTATGAATGGGTTAAATAATTGAGTGAGGTAATTGGCACGTCATGGGACTAGTAAAGAAGAAGGGTGGAGTTTCAACATTGCTGAACAAAAAGATGTTGATTTTTTATGCCACTCTCCAAGTAAGCCAAGTATTCTGTGTGATTAACTGTCTGTCTGCTGTTTTTTAGTGAGCATGCTTTTACGAAATAAATCTTGTCTAGCAGAGCAGGAGAAGGAATGTAAGAAATGCAATTAAGAGAGATAAAAGAGCCAGGAGAGATACGCCAGTATGAAATGTATGTATAACCGGAAGAGAAGAGAATAAAATGGAGTTTCTTTGTTTATGAAATAATGTGTTTGATAAAAGTTATTTGCACTTGCTGAATTTCTACCAGAAACCAGAACAGGGGACACCTCCAGCCTCAAGGTTGTATTCACAAGGAGGATATGGTCATGGGTAATTCAGATTCAATAGAGGCGGATATAATGACAGATCTAGACAGTTCCAGTAGTCTAGAAAGCCCTTCAGAGGGTTTCCGGAGGCAAAATGACTCAGATGATCATATCCCTATAGGGGGTGGCTTCAATTTTTCATCGCCTCCTGAGAGTCCATCTTATGAGACATCTGTGGATTTATCACCGTAGCCCATGGTCTGCGTATCAATTTTGTCGGCACGCCCCTGCATCGGTTTCTTCAGTGCCCTTTGGCCCTCTGTCCACAGAAACAAGCCCTCTTGTCACAGGAGGTCTCTCATCTACTGGACATTGGGGCTATCGAGAGTGTTCCCCTGGACCAGGAAGGTCAGGGGTATTACTCATTAGTCTTCATAGTACCCAAGGCTTCCGGGGGATGCCGCTTGATACCCAACCTGAAGCAGCTCAACATCTACGTGAAATATCAGAGGTTCAAGATGCATTCTCTACGTCCCATCCTGTCTTCCATCAGATCAGGGGATTGGCTGACTATCAATCTGAAAGAAGCATACCTCCATGTCCTCCCAAACACTTAGTCGATGGGTTAGATCCTGCATAGTCACAGCATATGAGACTCAATCCTTACCCTTCCACCTGGCATTACTGCCCACTCTATGAGAAGTGCCACGACCACCACGGCGTGGATTATGCAGGCCTCTCTTGAGGATATTTGCCGTGTGGCTACTTGGGCCGCGCCTACCACATTCATCAGACATTACAGACTAGACTCATTCAGGTCCACTGAGGCGGCTTTCTGTTGAAGAGTGCTACAGAGGGTGTGTGAAGTTAACGCGCTCCTGGTCCAGCCTTCTCCTACCCTGACAACTGAGCTTGGGTAAATCCCATGTTTGATTCTCCGCAGAAGTGCATAGGAGAAGGACTGTTGAACTTACCTGAACGGTCTTCTCAATGCACTGCAAGGAGAGTCCAAACCTCCCGACCTTTGGCCAGGGGCACATTTTGCGTGTCTCAGTTAATAAAGTTGTGGTTTGGTTACACTATTCCTTCGTTTTTATTGACTGACCTATTGGGGGCAGCTACAGAGCGGGATTAATTAATATGCTAATTTTAACTCAGTCCCTACCAATAAGGCTGAAGTATCACCCATGTTGGACTCTCCTTACAGTGCATCAAGAAGACTGTTCAGGTAAGTTCAACGGTCCTTCTGAAATACAACTTCAGTTTTAAAAATTGATATGCTTTTGTTATTGTGATTGTTCTTGTATACCTGAGTTAGCATTCTCAGCACAAATGTGAATTGATAAGTTTTAACAAGTGGTCTCTTCAACTTAATTAGTGACAGGTCTCTAGTGGAGTTGACCAATAGTGAAACAGTGAGATGATTTACTGACAGCAGCTGATTTTCCTCAGTTGTTTTAGAAAATTATTAAACAAAAGTCAACAGGGAATTGATTAAAATCTGCTGTCCTGAGTCACCTCGAGAAGGGCGGCATAGAAATCAAATCAATCAATCAATCAACAAACAAACAAATAAATATTAATATAATACCCTTTGACTTGTTAATTATATTTGTTGAATTATTGAAAGGAGAAAGATTTCATTTTCCATGTTATTACATGGTTATTTCATTAAAGTTATACTGTTCTATATTATAAGCAATATTAAACGTGCACTATTAAGATATAATTTTAAAAGTTTTAGTAGATCTTAGAAACGTAGTTATTTTAAAAAATGGTTATTGCTCTGTGCACCGCCCTCAGAGTGAAGCCCCTGACTCAAAATGCCCTTATTGCATGGTAAAATCACAGTCTTTATTGATAAAAGCATACACAGTGAAAAGCAGATTTAAATTTCAAGGAAAAGGGAGTTATTTCTCTCTCTGGAATGAAGCATTAACAAGGTCTTGGAAAGGCGCCAAACTTGGCCTAAATGGAATTCCTTAGATAACAAACTCCATTTATCATTCAAGAATATGAATCAGCTCACTGAAATCGCGGGCAAAAATATCCCAGCAGAGAATGTCTTTTATTGAGGCATAAATAATTGTTTTGAAGCCTTTTTCAAGCAACCCCCCCCCTACTCGGAAACTTCTTCCATTGAATGGCATTGAAACCCCAACAATTACCCCAAATTCTTTGCTTTTATACTGCCTGAAAGTGACATCACACCCCAAAGAGGCTAAGGCTGTAAGCTAATACCTTTTATTTATTTTATTTATTTATTTATTTATTTTTATATTAAATAAATAAATAATACCTTTTACTAGGCAATTTCTCTTGCCTTCTCAGCAATCTCCTCTATCGAGGGTCTATCCCCTGACTATCCACTCTAATGTCTCCCTAATCCTCCGACTGAGACCATTCCCCCATTGTTGTATCATGCTGGCTCTGTTAAAAAGTGCTATTGCTAACATGCTGTTATGCCCTTTGTTAAAGGGGCAGTATGAATAAACCATTATTATTATTATTATTACTACTACTACTACTACTACTACTACTACTACTACCATCCTCCTCTAGTGGTTCCTCAGATTCACTCGTCACTTCCTCCCTCGCTCTTACTCTCTGCATCAGCTGGCAACCCCCTTGGCCCAGGGTATCCAGAGGGGCCTGGCTCATCATCCTCAGAATCTGACATGACCTGAGGTGGACAAGGAGCACTCACAACAGTTATCAACTTTTTCTTCACTACACATCCCTTTTAAATAACTTTTATGGTCACAGACCATAACCCTGGACCCCCAAGCTTTAACTTAAGATTTAAATTATAACTTTGTGGACTACCTTTTGACCACTGGTTAAGAACCACTGATTTAAAGCAAGCTTACTGCAGCAATTGCTGTATGTGCTGCTGTTAAACTGTTTTACTGATTATATATCAGAAGTATTTCAAATAAAAATTGTTATGGTAATAAATAATTCTAATAAAAATGATAATTGTATTGAATAAATGCTGGCATTTATTTTTAGAAAAATTGTTTGCTGGCAAGATTTTAGTTGTAAGAGATCACTGTTTTTCTGTTATGAGAAATGCTTGTAAATATATTAGAGATAAAATAAAAGTAAGTAGATATAGACACCCATTACTTTGTTAGAAACTTGTTTTTATAGTAACTGGGATAAATAATTGGAATTGCTTCTAAGTCTGAAAAGGTCCCATGTTTCCCTGAAAATCAGACTCTGTCTTATATTGTTTTTCAATCCTGAAATAAGTGCTTGACCTTATTGCAATGCACTCAAAAGCCCAATTAGGTTTATTATCAGGGGATGTCTTATTTTGGGGGAAACGGTATGTCTTCAGTCAAGCTAGTTATGCTTATTCCATCTCTGTGTGCCCTTTTGTAATAATATTTTCTCTGTCTTAGACAAAATTGGCAATGTACTAAAAAGGAGAGTTTAATTCCAGAATATTTTGGAATCAAAATAAAAGATTATAACATTGGGATTTTTATGAACTAGTATTAGTCGCATTTATTTTCTGCGGGAAGTTCTTTGATTTATAAACTCTTCCTGTGGTTCAAAATCTTTTCATTATATATAGCTTGAATTCTCAGTTTTCAGTGATGCATGTTTGTAAAGATAACATTGTAAACATGAACTAAATCTTAATGCTTAATCTTAATCTTAATTTTTCACAGGTTTCTGCATGGGGTGGTTATGTTTTCATCATCAACCTTATTCCACTGCATGTATTTGTGTTATTGTTAATGCAAAGATACAGCAGGAGGGTCTATATAGGTGAGTATTTCAATATGATGATGTTGGATGAAAAGTGATTTTTTAAATCTCACCTTTACTAGCCTTTTGAATGTCTATGATTTAAACATTTTTGAATACATTAATCATAGAAGAATCATTTTGAAATTTCTTTCGGTTTTTGTTATAGATAATATATTTTTAAATAAAATGTTTATTAAATAAAAGAATAACAAAAGTATACGAAGAGAATTTAGAAAAAGAAGATATTTTACCATTGCTGCAAGTTTTGCAATCTTTATTCTTCCATTGTGGATATTTCAATATTTTCCCATTTTTTTAAACATATAAAACCTCACTACAATTTTATATATCAAACTAATCTTTCATAAATCTTTTTTAGTTGGCTGTTCATAAGTCCCAATAAAAGAAATCTCTGCTTTCATCTAAATATTATTTTTTTCAAATTCATTAAGTCATTGTATTTTTAATTTTCCAAAGTTAACTATGATCTCTCTGGTGATATACAGTATATATATATATATATCAGTGGTAGTTTATTTTATACCATACAAATTATTAAATTACAACACAATATAACTTTACTCCCATTAACCATATTTTCCCCAATTGGTCTTTAGTATAACTAAAAATTTTAGCCCATTTTATCGTACAATTTTGAATTTGCTCTCCAATTTCAAATATCAGCAAGAGTTTATGCATTTTAGCAGCCACATGTTCTTCATTTGTACATAATTCAATTTTGATTTATCTATTCCAGGGGTCAGCAAACCGCAGCTTGCGAGCCACACATGGCTGTTTAGCCTCTTTAGTGTTGCTCTTCTGCAGAAGCGAGTTTCTGGCACTGCGCATGTGTCGCCATTTAAATTTGCCGACCCCTGGTTTACGCAAACATAAGCAAAAGAAGAAGGAATTTATAGATATGCTCTGTAGTGCTATAGGTTAGGTAACAACAGCCAGTTAATAGAGGTTGTGAGTTATCCTCTGTCCTGGTGCTTCTTGACCTCTCAGCGGCTTTCAATACCATCGACCATGGTATCCTTCTGTGCCGGCTGGAGGGGTTGGGAGTGGGAGGCACTGTTCTTCAGTGGTTCTCCTCCTACCTCTCTGGTCAGTCGCAGTCGGTGTTAGTGGGGGGTCAGAGGTCGACCCTGAGGTCTCTCCCTTGTGGGGTGCCTCAGGGGTCGGTCCTCTCCCCCCTGCTGTTTAATATCTACATGAAACCGCTGGGTGAGATCATCCAAGGGCATGGGGTGAGGTATCATCAGTAAGCCGATGATACCCAACTGTACATCTCCACCCCATGTCTGTTGTACATACTCCTGGTCAGTTGGAGGATGATGAAGAACTTGAGGACTCGGATACAGATAGTGTTTATGAATTGGTGGTGGGCCCGGGGTTACAGGTAGTAGAACAGGTGAGAGGCCAGCCACAGGATGTTGCTATGAGTCCAGAATCTAGTGAGGAAGAATCACAGTCGCTGGGTCAATCCTAAATTCAGAAGGGTCCAAAAACGTAAGGAACAGGTGTTTGGAAGAAGATATTAAGGGGAGGAATGGGTTAAATACTGGAGTGATGTATTTGGTACGTCAATGGGGAAGAAGGGTGGAGTTTCAATGTTGTAGGGCTCAAAATGAAAAGTGTTTCCGTTCAGCTCCCAGGCAAGCAAATGCATTGTGTTATTTTACAGTCATTTCTGCTGTTTTTGAATCATGCTGTGAGTACATAAATCTTGTTAAACGGAGGAGGCTGGGAGACATGCATGAGGAATGCAATTAAGAAAGATAACGGGAGGAAAAGGAATGTGCTAGTGTGAACTGTATTTTGAACACGGAAGGGAAGAGAATAAAGATGGAGTTTCTTTGTTTATGAAATACTGCATTTAGTAAGAGTTATTTGTAATAGCTAAAGTTCTACCAGAAACCAGAATAATGTCCAGTCAACGAAGCAGTGGAAGTGATGTGCCGGTGTCTGGAGGCTATTGGGGTCTGGATGGGTGTCAACAGACTCAAACTCAACCCTGAGAAGACGGAGTGGCTGTGGGTTTTGCCTACCAAGGACAATTCTATCTGTCCGTCCATCACCCTGGGGGGGGGGAATTATTGACCCCCTCAGAGAGGGTCCGCAACTTGGGCGTCCTCCTCGATCCACAGCTCACATTAGAGAAACATTTTTTAGCTGTGGCGAGTGGGATGTTTGCCCAGATTGCGGCCCTACTTGGACTGGGAGTCACTGCTCACAGTCACTCATGCCCTCATCACCTCGAGGTTCGACTACTGTAACGCTCTCTACATGGGGCTACCTTTGAAAAGTGTTTGGAAATTTCAGATCATGCAGAATGCCGTTGCGAGAGCAATCATGGGCTTCCCTAGGTATGCCCATGTTACACCAACACTCCGCAGTCTGCATTGGTTGCCGATCAGTTTCCAGTCACAATTCAAAGTGTTGGTTATGACCTATAAAGCCCTTCATGGCACCGGACTAGAATATCTGCGAGACCGCCTTCTGCCGCACGAATCCCAGCGGCCGGTTAGGTCCCACAGAGTTGGCCTTCTCAGGGTCCCACCAACTAATGTCGTGCACAATGTCGGTGGGACCCAGGGGAAGAGCCTTCTCTGTGGTGGCCCCGACCCTCTGGAACCAGCTCCCCCCAGATATTAGGATTGCCCCCACCCTCCTTGCCTTTCGTAAACTTCTTAAAACACACCTCTGTCGTCAGGCATGGGGAACTGAGACATCTCTCCTGCCTATGTAGTTTTATATAGGGTATGTTTGTGTGTATGCTTTTTAAATAATGGGTTTTTTAGGCTTTTAATGTTAAATTGTTGTTTTAGACTTTTAATATTAGATTTGTTATTGTATATTGTTTTATCACTGTTGTGAGCTGTAAACAACAACAACAACAACAACAATAATAATAATAATAATAAATTGTCTGCCCGGTGATTAAGGGCATTTAAGGTTCTTGCAGCTGGCGATCATGTGGCCAAAGAAAAACAAACAAGTGCCTGCCGAATGACTGAGGGAAATTTGCACGCTGCTATTTATCGTGGGTGGGGGGGAATAGTGAAGCTGATCCTTCGATAGCTGAAAAGGCTCTCCTCTTACCCCCAATTTCCCAGAAGGCAAAGGCAAACCCCAAGCTTAAAGCTCTAGCAGTTACTGAGAGCTCCAATGAAAATGAAGGAAACCACGAGCTTTTGCTCCAGCAGCACTTCCCTATCAGGCTCTAGGCCACAGGCAAGCATGCTCAATTAGGTATTTGATGGGTGAGGCTGGCTGGAGAGTGATTAGGTCTCAAACGCAAAGCGCCAAAGCATTTGGCTTTCTCTAAAAGAATTGCTAAATTCACAGCCAAAGAAAATACAGTCAGCGTGTCAGGCCCAAAGCCATTATATGAAGTTAGAGGCTTTGGGCCTTCCACAGTTAGCAATGATAGGGGAACAGGAGGGGTAAGTTAGAGAGAGAGATTGATACCACCACACATTCCTTACGCAGAGTCCAAGGTCAACTGAACAAATGAAGAAGCCAGTGAGGAACTGAAGATAATTTAGTGTTGGAATGACGGAGCATCGAATCCAACATAGTGAAATTAATAAATTGAACCTTGTGTGAGAGCACAGGAGTGGAGTGTGATTTATTTCTCAGATGACACAGTGTGCAATAGAGGATCCTGAGATCTACTCGTGGCAGAAGAGCTGAAGTATGAAAGTACTCCCAGCTGCAGGTCCTGCCCCCACTTCTCATGAAGTTGAGAATGAGGAAGATTTTTATTCAATTTTGTGCCTGACAAAATCAAGCTGTCTTAATGTTTCAAGGGTGTATAAAATTTCATAATTGCATTTCATAGATTTTCATAATTACATTTCATAGTTTTTGTACTTTTAGAAATGTAAAAACCTGTATTATTAGTTTTTTCTTCATAAATAGTTATAACGTGAGATTACGCATGTGTCACAGACAGCAGTAGATGCCTCCACAAAGAGGTTGAAAAGTTGAAAATAACTCCCAAAACCCCCCTTAAATTCCTTAAAAGTCAGATAGAACTGAAGAGGAACTAAAGCAGATCAAAGAGAGCTGTAGATAAATGTTGAAAGGGGAGGACGCTTATAGATTTTGCTATCGGCAAAAGTGAGTAGAAAATAATAGGACAAAGGAAAGATGGTGGAGGGAGGAGCTTTAAGTCCTGGAGGAAGCGGTGAAGCCAAATTAGAGGGCTTGCCAGGTGGGCGGTGCTCTGTGTGTGCTAAGAGGCGCTCTTGTGGCTCCCACATGCTTTTCTCAGCTCGGGGGATAAAGCAGCCGCCCTGGCTGTCTCATTGGCTGGGAAGAGCTTATGGGACACCATCCATGCCCAAAGAAAAAGCCCGCGGTAGGGGAGCGGTGCCAGCTGTAGAGTGAGTGGACGGTGTGGAGCGGAGCTCTGCGAAACACGGACACTTTTGGGCATTTGATCAGCTTCTCAAAAGCTGTCAATCCCAAGGGAGGGGATCGGAAGATAGGGGAATCGGTTTTGGGGCAGCGGCCCAATTGGCGGACCAGAGGAAATCTCCGGAAAGATTGATCATGCAGAAGAAGGGAGCGTAATGGCAACCCGAATGTGCTCCCAGTTGGAGGACTTTTAAGCATTGAATCGACGGGATGATCGTGAAGTCAAATCTGACAAGAAGACTCGCCAGGATCTCTATTGACACAGGTATTGGAGAGCGGAGGTGAATTCTTTGAAACAGAGCCCTTGTAGTGTGCTTATTTGATAATAAGCGAGGGAGGAGGGAGGGAATTGCCATCATTTCCTCTCCGGAAGCAGCGAACAAGAATGTAACTAACGAGATTTTTTTTAAAAATAACTTGCTAGTGACTTTCAATAATATCGAAAGAGATTGGGAGTTAGGAAGGTCCTACTGCCTCCTCCCCCAGCCAAAAACACAAAGCCAGGCAGCTTCCAGCCGCCAAAGGAGCCACCTGATTCTCCCCGCTTCTCTGTCCCGCTCATTGCCCGTGTCCGGCAGAAGCTGCTGCCCGATTGCTCTTAGCCGTCGGGATGCAAAGTACTGGGGTGGGGGGGTGTCCTGACAGCCCCCCCACCCCAATGCGAGCGGCGGGGAGTCGCCCATGGCCAGCAGAAGATCGCTCTTGCTGACCTGATGCCTCGCGGTGAAGCCGGGCAAGAGCGATTTTCTGCTGGCCATGGGCGACTCCCCACCGCTCGCATTGGGGTGGGGGGGCTGTCAGGACACCCCCCCATCCCAGCACTTTGCATCCCGCCGGCTAAGAGCAATCGGGCAGCAGCTTCTGCCGGACACGGGCAATGAGCGGGACAGAGAAGCGGGGAGAATCAGGAGGCTCCTTTGGCGGCTGGAGGCTGCCTGGCTTTGTGTTTTTGGCTGGGGGAGGAGGCAATAGGACCTTCCTAACTCCCTCCCCCGCAGCCAAAACACCAAAGCCTGTTTGCTGCCACACGATTTAGCCACGACAGGAGCGAAGTGACGTGGAGGAATGGGGAGCTGAAACCGGGCGGTTTCAGCTTTCCATCCACGTCACTTCGCCGCTAAATCGTGTGGCAGCAAACATGCTTTGGGGTTTTGGCTGGGGGGGAGAAGTAGGACCTCCCTCCCCTCCCTCCCCGCGATGTATCAGGTCAGCAAGAGCGATCTTCCAGCCATGGGCGACTCCCCGCCGCTCGCCCATGGCCGGCAGAAGATCGCTCTTGCCCGGCTTCCCTGCGAGGCATCAGGTCACTATTCTGGACGGGCAGGCGGCGGGCGAGGAGGGGGGAAGCCTCGCGGGGAAGCCGGGCAAGAGCGATCTTCTGCCGGCCATGGGCAACTCCCCGCCGCTCGCCCATGGCCGGCAGAAGATCGGTCTTGCCCGGCTTCCCCGTGAGGCAGCAGGTCAGCATCCTGGGCGGGCGGGCGGCGGGGAAGCCGGCGGCTGTGGCAGCTGCTGCAAGAGGCTTCCCTGCCTCCTCAAAGTAGCCTCCCAAACCCGAACTTTCGCTGAGAAGCCCCGCCGCCCGGCTGTCACCTTTTAAAACAGCCGGGGGGCTTCTCAGCAGCCTCCCAACGCCGAACCCGGAAGTTCGGGTTTGGTGTTCGGGTTCAGGAGGCTGCTGGGAAGCCCCCCCCCCCCCGGCTGTTTTAAAAGGTGACAGCCGGGCGGCAGCGTTTTTTTGCGGGTTTTTTTGTTGTTGCACGGATTAATTGACTTTACATTGTTTCCTATGGGAAACAATGTTTCGTCTTACGAACCTTTCGTCTTACGAACCTCTCCTTGCACCAATTAAGTTCATATCATGAGGTATGACTGTATATTATACTATTGATTATTATTATTATTGATATACTTATTACTGATTATTATTTTTATTGATACATACATCAAGACAACAGACATTAAGTTAACAGAATGAAATAGAATACTATATAATAGATTTAAATTTAGACAATTAACAATTAAATTATTAACAATATGAATTTGTTAGATTTATTTACTTTCTGATTTTCTGGGGGTAGTAAGCGGTAAAAATTGTGGAGGGGTTGAAAAAGGCTGGTTGAAGTGGGAATCTTGGTGGCGAAAATATATGAAAATGACAAGTCTATCAAATTTAACTAGACTGGGCTCAGGGAGGAGACCTATAAATCAATCAACCTCTGCAATTCTCTCTCTGCCTGGAGAGAGATCCAATTCATTTAAAGATCTACAGGTGATGCTCCTGCAAATGCAGGAAACAATGATTAAAAATCATGAGGACATCAAAAAGTAGATTGGGGAAGTTAGAAATGATACAGGCTAGTTAAAGGAGACAATGCAAAACATGGATGCTAAAGATGAGGTCTTTCAACAGCAGATATTTAAAAATAAACAAAAGATGCAGGAAATTAAAGAAAAAATGGAGTATGAACATAAACGGATAGATGAAATGAATGATAGATTAACGCAAGCTAATATAGTTATCCAATTGGAAACAGGAAAAGCTAACCATTATTTACGTTTTCAAAATTTGAGAGAAGAAAAAAGTGAGGATCTTCCTGATGTGATGGCAGAAATTCTGTCCAAAGCATTGGGAACAGAGAAAGAGGAGATGCTGAACGAACTAGACAAGGTTTATCGCATTAACACAGACTATGCCAGGCGTCACAATCTTCCTAAAGAGGTACAGATAAAACTAATTAAGAAATCTATTAGAGATGAAATGCTACATAGGGCTAGAGAAGATCCAGTTGAATATAGAGGAAGACAACTTGTTATTCTAAAACAGGTTCCGAAAAAGGTGAGAGATTTACAAAAACCATCTGTTCCTGACATCTAAATTAACTAGGCATAATGTGAATTTTAGATGGTTAATATCGGAAGGAATTATGGTAACGTGATGAGAAAAAGATTAGAATTGATACCGTTGTTAAGGCAGAAGAGTTCTATGACAAAAACTTTGGTAATTAACTGGTAATAGGAATACAAGAGAAACGAGAGATATAGAAAGAGTGGAAATAGAAGGACTAAAACAGAGGAAAGATCAAGAAAAGAAACGACAAGAAGAAATAATAGAAGAGTTAGGAAAGCCAGATTACAGAGATGGCAGGACAGAAGAGTCCAAAGAAGTTAGAAGCAAAAGAGCAGATCTAAATACAAGTAAGGCAAAATTGCAAAAAGAGACTAATTTAAGGATAGAATTATGTTCTGTGAATGTTAATGTATTGAGTGCACCAAAAAAAAAAAAGAATAAATTTCTCAACAAGATAAGTAAAAGTAATCTGGATATAATAGCCGTACAGGAGGTACGCATAAAGGAAAAGTATGGATATTTACTAAAAGGATCAAATTAGGAAGCCTATTTACATCTTTAGCACAAGAAAGGAAAAGAGGGGTGATTTTCTATATTAATGAAAATATTCAAGCTAATTTAAGATATAGAGATAAAGAAGGGAGAATCTTAATGGTGGAGATCCAAAAGAATCATGTGCCTATAACCCTGATTAACATATATGCCCCAAATGAGGGGCAAGAAAAAATTTATAAGAATTACAAAAAAAGATCAGGGAATTTGCAAGGGATAATATTTGTATGATAGGAGGCTTCAATGGAATAATGAATAAAGAACTTGATTATAAAAATAGTGAAAGTAAAAAACAGAAAAAAGAAGAACTCTTCCGAATTCCTTTTTAGACCTGATTAATGAATTTAAACTCAAGAGATAGCTGGAGAGAAAGAAATTTACAATTAAGAAAATTACTTATTATTGTCAAGTCCAATGTCATTATGTGAAATTAGAGGTTTGCCTGACACAGTTAGCAGCAATAGAGAAACAGGAGGTATGTGTGTGAGAGAGATTTATACCACCACACATTCCTTTACACGGAGTCTAAGGTTAACTGAACAAAGGAAGAAACCATAAATCCCTGCACTGGATTGGTCCACATGATTGCACTTGTGGGTGTGGGGATGTGAAATGAACTTTAACCTGGATGGAAATCTTAAGGGAATTTTAGAGTTGGAATGACCGTGCTGAATCCAGAACGACTTTGTTAATAAATCGAACTGTGCATGAAAGCACAGGAGTGGAAATTGATTTATTTCTCAGATGCTATTTGGTTCGCTGACAATTATTCAAACAGGCATAATTCATGGTCAAGACTGGATATGATTTGGACAACAATTTGAAGAGGAACCAGAAAGACAACCTCAAAAAAAGAGATACAAAACAACATATTATCTTAATAAAACATAATTTAAATTTACTGGATAAGGATAATCTTGCTCAACAAATTAAATGTAGTAAACAATATTTCTTTGAAAATTCAAATAAACCAAGTAAATGGCTGGCTACAAAGCTTAAAAAACACAGAGAAAAGAAAATGATTATTTGTCTTAAAACTGAGGATGGGAAAATCTGCCATGAATTAGATGAAAAACCCCCAGATTGTTTGGAAATTCTATAACAAGCTATATCGGAATAATAATAATTTTGATAAGGAAGAACAGAAGCAAACTATTCAAACTATTTTTGAAAAGGCCAGTCTCCCAAAAGTACTTGAAGAAACTAAAGAATTGTTAAATAAACAGATCTCATTAACAGAATTAAGAGAAGCCATTAAGAAGGAAAAAAACAAAGCATGGCACTGGTAAGCGAAAGGAAATCTGAAATGATTTACAAACATCTGAAAGGTAGCGCTGGCCTCAATCAACATGGAAATGAGATAAGAGTTCTCAGAGATCTCTCACGGCAAACCTTGCAAGAGAGGGTTGCTTTACGCCCAATTACAATCTGCTTGTTTCAAAGTGGAGTAAAGTTCACCTGGGCTTCTCCTGCAGCTGTTTTGGTGTTTCAAGGAAATGAGATGCTTAAAGCATGTACATTAGAGGAGGGAAAATCGTTATTGCAACAGTTGAGTATTGAGTTTGGAGAAGCCGGAGCAGTTGGAGAGCTACGAGGAGCAGAAACAGCCTCTGATTCTAGGGGTCGTGGTATCTCAGATGAAGAGACAAAGCAAAGAGAGGAGCAGCTGAGAGCAGTGGTCGCACAGATTGAGGCCTTGAGAAAGGAGCAGAGTAGAAAACCAAGACTGCAGCCCGCGAGGAAAGTGAAGAAGTGAAGAGTTGAAACTGATTCTGTCTCTTCTCTTTGGAAATGCTTTTGAAAATTTTTGTCTATTGGTTTTTATTCTACTCTTCTTTATGGGGGAAGAGATGAGCATAAAGCAAGAGGAGGTATTTCTCAATGGTAAAATAAAGGGGGACAGAGGGGGATTTTCTTTTTAAAAAAATGTGGTTGTAAGGAGAGCACAGAGATGTGGGAACGTAATCAGGATGGGTGCCTTCAAGGAAGGACAAGGCGAAATCTTGTCCTTCCCCTCTCCCAGGGTGGGAACATGGGGGGAGGCACTTTGGGGGGGGGGGTAAGTAGGGTGAGGAAGGGGAAAATAAGTAAAATAAGAGCAAAACAAAAGGGGAAAGGGATTAAATTTATATATTATGAGTGATTGTATTATAATGGTTTTAAATGTGAACGGTTTTGGATCAAAATTGAAATGCCATACAGCAGCGGTCACCAAACTACAGCCCGCAGGCCGCATGCGGCCCGCTTAAGCTATTTACCCAGCCTGCGGGTGAAGCCGCTAATACTCCGTTGCTGGGGGGCGGAGACCATGGCGGTCGGGAGATTGCTGTCGGGGCAGCAGCGGCCCGCTGACATCAAGCTCTGCGCCGGCCAGCAAAGCCCCCCGCCCTGGGAAGCAGCGAGCTTTTCAAACGCACGCCTTTCAAATGTGCTGCTTCCCTGAGCAGCCAGTTTTGCTCGCCGCCACCAGGCTTGACATCAGCAGGCCTCTGCTGCCCCGACAGCAACCCCCTGACTGCTGTGCTCACCTTGTGTCGCAGGGGTGGGGAGGCGCTTGCAAGTCACTCGCTTCCATCGCTTCCTCTTCCACCACCCCGCTGCCTGAGCCTGTGCTATTGGAAGATCCGGTGTCGCTTTTGCTAAAGGTAGGCAAAAAAAAGACGGGGGAAGAAAAGAAAAAGGAGAAAGAAAGGGGGGGAGAAAGGGAGAGAGAAAGGGAGCGAGGCTGGCTGTGGGTAGGTTGGCTTTGTGGGAAATGGTGGCAGCGGCGGTGGCAGCAACGGCCGGAGGAGTTGGTATTGGGGGCCCTGAGGAAGGTGCAGCAGGTTAATAAGAAGGCTGTGGCAGTGGTTGTTTCAACATGGCACTGGCTGCGGCGAAGTGGGGGAAGGGCTTAGTGCCCCTGCTCTGTCCTCGCTGCAAGGCCTTCAACGAAAAATATGGTGAAAAAAAATAGAGAAAAAAAGGGGGAAGGCCGAGTGGAGGAGACAGGGAAGGGAAAGCCAAGACTGGTGCCAACGTGGGCCGGCAACGTGCGGCATTGGGGCCGCTTCTAAGCTGGTCCCTCTGGTTAAATAAAAACAAGCCGGCGGCGACTCACGGGAGAAGAGAAAAAAAGGAATTTTCTTCTGTTGAGCAGCCGCAGGCAATGTGAGGTGAATGGCAACCTTCGCAGAGGGACAAGGGTGGAAGGAGGGAAGAATAAGATGGAAGAGACCGAGGCCACAACAAACGCACACAGAGAAAGAGGAAAAAAAGAGGGAAGGGGGTCGGTCGTGGTGTTGGTGCGCTCAGGGACGGCTCTGCCGTGTCGAGAAAGGGAGAGACGGAGGAAGAGAGAGAAAGAGGGGGGAAGAAAGGGAGGGGAGGGAAGGGAGAGAGAAAGGGAGGGGAGGGAAGGAAGGGAGAGAAAGGGGAAGGGAGAGAGAAAAGAGAGAGAGGGAAGTGACTCTTGATTTAAGCATATGGTAAAAAGCACCCAAATAATAATAGAAAAAACCCCCAGCCCTCACCTGTTTTTGGAAATGGTTCAAGAGTTCACACACACACACACACACACACACAAGGGGGGAGAAGACAGATGGAAAAAGAGAACTGAGGGGGAAGGAATGAGAGAAAAAGAGAGAAATAGGGAGAAATAGGGAGAAATGAGAAACAAATGAGAGAAAAAGAGGAGAGACAGGAGAGGTACCGAAAAATGAGAACATTGGTAGAAATTTGAGGAGGGATGATTGATTATTAAATATGGATTGACTATGGAATATTGGTAAAAGATATATTTAGGTGCTGTTTAATATTAGGATGTATTAATTCATAAAATTGGATTAGAATTTTAGAACTATATAGAATTACATAGGTAAAATTAATGGAAGATACATATGATAAGGGGTTTATGATATGTACTGTATGATTTTATGACTTTGCATTATGAATTTAAAATATACTTAGAAATATAGTAGATTGATGAAAGTTAATAATGATAAATGCTAAGTGCCTGAAAATAAATTGACCTTGGAAATATTGAATGAAATTATATAAAAGTATAATATATGGAAATATGTGCAGTGTGCATAGGGATTTTTTCATAGATTTTTTTAAATAATCCGGCCCTCCAACAGTCTGAAGGACAGTGAACTGGCCCCCTGTGGAAAAAGTTTGGGGTCTCCTGCCATAGAGTATTAAGGATAGCTAAGCAAAATAAAGTGGATATCATGTTTTTGACAGAAACGCATAAAGGGTTTCTGTCAGAGACAAACTGTTGAATGATAAAAATTGGAAATGGATATATGAATCTTGTGGTACCCAAAATAGTAGAGATACAGTACTGTGATTCTTATTCACTAGAGGGTCTCATTTGAGGAGGTGAGAGTTCAGAGAGATGGAGAAGGGAGGTGGTTATTTGTTAAAGCGAAAATGAATCAAAAGAAATTGACATTGGGGGCAATCTTTGCCCCAAATATGAAAACAAAACGATTTATAATAAACAGAAAGAGAAAGTTGGATAATTTTATGGAGGGCACAACGTTTTTGGCAGGAGATTTTAACATGAATTAACGAATGGAATTGGAAATATTAGGATGTTACATTTAAACAGACTTAACATGGTGGATCTTCATGCAGACCTACCAAACAGAAGTATTTATTACTCTGTAAGATATGTATTTAGCTGCATTGATTACCGTATATACTCGAGTATAAGCCGAGTTTTTCAGCCCCAAAAATGGGCTGAAAAACCCGACCTCGGCTTATACTCGGGTCACCACAAGAGGGCGCCGGATCACCACAAGAGGGCGCACAGCGGGAGCCTGTCAGACATTGCTGGCTTGGGCGGGTGTGGGAAAGGGCAAAGTGCGGCGGCAAAGGGCGCTCCAACCGAAGCGGCTGTGGCAAGAGTGGGGCAGTTGCCTCCTCCCCAGCTCTAGCAAAGATGCCAGCCCTTTGCCTTTGCTCTTAGAGCTGGAGCTTCTGTCTTCTTGCAGGTGCCTTCCCTTCCCTGGCTCCAGCAAAGGCGCCAGCCAACTCCGATGGCGTGCGAGAGGGGGAAAAGGCGATGGTGAGGTCGGGGGGTGGATTCCTGCTTCACGAGTCCCCCCCCACCTTGCCGGCTTCCCCTCGCCTTTTCCCCCTTGCACGCCATCGGGGCAGTCGCGGGGAAGAAGAGAGAGAGGCTGCCTGCATGCGCCCTTTCTCTCTCTCCCCCCCCTCCTTGCCGGCTTCCCCTCGCCTTTTCCCCCTTGCACGCCATCGGGGCAGTCGCGGGGAAGAAGAGAGAGAGGCTGCCTGCATGCGCCCTTTCTCTCTCCCCCCCCCTCCTTGCCGGCTTCCCCTCGCCTTTTCCCCCTTGCACGCCATCGGGGCAGTCGCGGGGAAGAAGAGAGAGAGGGTGCCTGCATGCGCCCTTTCTCTCTCCCCCCCTCCACCTCGCCGGCTTCCCCTCGCCTTTTTCTCCTCGCACGCAGCTGCCCTACCCTTCCCACAGCCGCGTCACTTGGAGCCCCCTTTTACATCCCTCTTGGAGCTCCTGTCGGCATCTTGCAGCTGCCTTCCCTTCTCCGGGTCCAGCAAAGTTGCCAGCCAACTGCTCCGACGGCGTGCGAGAGGGGAAAAGACGATGCGAAGCTGGTGAGGTCAGGGGGGGACTCATGAAGCAGGAATCCCCCCACGACTTCCCATCGTCTTTCCCCCTCTCGCACGCCGTCGGAGCAGTTGGCTGGCAACTTTGCTGGACCCGGAGAAGGGAAGGCAGCTGCAAGATGCCGACAGGAGCTCCAAGAGGGATGTAAAAGGGGGCTCCGAGTGACGCGGCTGTGGGAAGGGTAAGGCAGCTGCCTTCCCCGGATCCAGCAAAGTTGCCAGCCAACTGCTCCGACGGCGTGCGAGAGGGGAAAAGACAATGGGAAGTCGGGGGGGGGGGATTCCTGCTTCATAAGTCGTCCCCCCTGACCTCACCAACTTCGCATCGTCTGTTCCTCTCTCGCACGCCGTCGGAGCAGTTGGCTGGCAACTTTGCCCTACCCTTCCCACAGCCACGTCACTCGGAGCCCCCTTTTACATCCCTCTTGGAGCTCCTGTCGGCATCTTGCAGCTGCCTTCCCTTCCCCGGGTCCAGCAAAGTTGCCAGCTTGTACAATTACTGCACTAATTCCCTGATTAGATTTTGAGGTAAGTTCTCTCTCTGCTTTTTTTCAAAGTCTCCTTTCTATAGAACTTTGATAAAGTTCCCCCCTCCCTCCCCCCTCTCTCTCAAGAGACACAGAGAGCGAGAAAGAGAGAGAGAGAGAAGGAAGAAGGGTAAAAGAAAAAGGAATTGAGTACTTTTTAAGGGCTTTGTTGGATTCATTCTGTAGATTTGTTATGGTACAAGCAATATACAATCGTACTAATTTTAGCCTGCCAGTAGATTGTAAAAATAAGATACATTATGCTGCTTTCTTCTACCCCATAGAGATTCATGAATACTTAAGATGTTTAGCATTTCTGTACTCACTTAGCATTAAGTTTTAGTGTTAAAATAATATTAATATTTACCTCTTGGATTTAAATCTATTGTTATTTTTGTGTGGATTTACCTCAGAATAAGTCAGTTTTTTGGGAACTTGCTGATAGATATGCTTAAAACTGCAGTCCATCTGTGCAGTTGCCTGTAAGTAAGTCCTATTGAAATCTGTAAGGCTTAACTCAGAATAAAGAGTTGATTTAATATGCAATCCTGTACATAAATTTACTCAGTAATTAACTTGGCTGCATGGCTTGGGGTAGTTTGGTAGAATGTTATGCAATTTTTATGTCTCTGAAAATCTTTTATTCTTAGATGGGAAAAAGAATTTTGTGAAATTATTGTGCAATTTGAATTTGAAAAAATATTGTTTTGTTCTTCTCTCTACTTTATTATTGGATTATAGAGAGAAAAATTAAGTCTCTAAAATCCTGTTTTGAGGGATTTTGACTCATAGGTTTTAGCTTGGTTGCTGATTGAACTACTTTTTTTACTTTTTAATTTATTTAATTTTATTTAATTTATTGTAAATATCAGATTGCTTTTATTTACCCACTTTGAAATAAATATTGTTTACCCTCTTTAAAATAAATATTCTAAAACATTTAATCTACTGATGTCTCATTTAATGTAATTTTATTGGTTTCCATTTTTATAAGTTACCAGTAACCACTGCATTTTCTAACCTCGGCTTATACTCGGGTCAATAAGTTTTCCCAGTTTTTGTGCCAAAAAATGGTGCCTCGGCTTATACTCGGGTCGGCTTATACTCGAGTATATACGGTATATTAATGAATAGGATGGGCAATGTACAAGTTAAAAAAGTAGAAATTAAAAGTACAGTGATACCTTGTCATACAAACTTTTCGAGATACAAACTCGGGGTCATAGTTCCCCGTAAGCTGAGTAATGCGCCACAGCACAATTAGCTGCAGCTGTAAGCGCATGTTCTTTGAACCCTGCCCAGGAGCCAATCGCCTACCTTTTGCAAAAGCCTACCTTTGGCAATTGGCTCCTGGGCAGGGTTCAAAAACTGAAAGCCCCAGCTAAGTGCGCCATGGCTAAGTGCACGTGGGGAGGGAGGCTCGAGTCGTCCCCTTAACGCCGCTTCGCCTCGCCGCGCCAAGTGTCCTTATTTTTTTAACCTTTAAGGGGTTAAAACCATCAAGTACTGCATTCCTAGAAAGGGGAGGAAATGGGAGGATCGCCGAGTATCTTCTGGGCTCTTCCGAGAGTCGCAGCAGCAGCTGGTGGGTGAGTTGAGGACGGGTCGGAGGAGAGGCTGGGAGCAAGAAAGGCTGCTTGATTTCCTCCGCAGTGAGGAAGCAGAGAAGCAACCAGAATATAGAAAAATACATTGGCGGTCCTGTAGTCCAACCCCCTCCTCGAGCATGAGAACTTAGAGCCGGCGAAGATTTTTCTTATTTTAAATGCTCCGGGTGGGCTGGCAGGGGGATGGGAGCGCGTGCGCCCGACATTGAAAATCACCTTATCCGGCCTCTGCTGTGAGAAGAACGGAGAGAGAACGAGAGACACTGATAGCAACAGACAGAGCAAGATAGAGAGAAAGTGAGAATAAAAGAGAGAAAGAAAGAGGGGGGAGAGAAAGAGAGATAGCAAGAGAGAGAGAACAAGAGAGGGAAAGAGTGAGAGAGTGAGAGAGCAAGAAAGAGAGAGAGATGAGAGGAAGGAAGGAAGTGAGTGAGAGAGAGAGAGGAAGAAAGCAAGAGAGAGAGAAATAGAAAAAAGGAGAGAAAAAAAGAGAAATGAGAAAATGATTGAGGCAGAGAATGACAGGAAAGAGAGAAACAGAGAGAGAAGTGACTCTTGATTTAAAGCATATGGTAAATGCTTATGGTAAAAGCATACTTAGATAATAACAGGGAAAAAACCCCCAGCCTTCACCTGTTTTTATTGATAGTTATGTTTTTGGTTTTGCTGGTTTTTTTAGTTTTAATAGTAATGGACTTTGTTTTTTTTTAATTATTAATTTCTTTTAATAAAAAAGAAGGGATTTTTTTCTTACTTATTTATTATTTATTTATTTATTTATTTTTATTTCTATGCTGCCCAGTCCCGAAGGGACCGCTGCTCAGACACTATACTTTTCCGCCCACACCAAAAAAAAATTAGAGGGAACACTGCTCGGAGTTTAAGATTTTTTTGCCTCTTCTTCCAAACTATTTTCACCTTACAAACCCAGGCCACCGCCACTGGGATGCCCCATCTCTGGACATCTGTTGCCAGCGAAGCGCCTGTTTTTGCGCTGCTGGGATTCCCCTGAGGCTCTCCTCCATGGGAAACACTACCTCCGGACTTCCGTGTTTTTGCGATGCTCTAGGGGAATTCCAGCAGTGCAAAAATGGGCACTTCGCTGGCAACGGAAGTCCGGAGGTGGGGTTCCCCAGCAAGGGGAGCCTCAGCAAAATCACAGGATCACAAAGACACAGAAGTCCAGAGATGGGATTTCGAGGACTTCCGTGTTTTTGCGATGCTGCAATTTCGCTGAGGCTCCCCTCGCTGGAAACCCCACCTCCAGGCTTCCGTTGCCAGCGAAGCACCTGTTTTTGCGCTGCTGGGATTCCCCTGCTGGGATTTCCCTGCAGCATCACAAAAACACGGAAGTCCGGAGGTGAGAGGGGAGCCGCAGGGGAATCCCAGCAGCGCAAAAACGGGCGCTTCAGCTGGCAAAAGGGGTGAGTTTTGGGCTTGCACACATCGCTTTTCCATTGATAACTATGGGAAACATTGATGGATGATCTCTGGTGGGCCCGGGACAGGGGTTTGTCCTCTGTCCTGGTGCTTCTCGACCTCTCAGCGGCTTTCGATACCAATGACCATGGTATCCTTCTGCGCCAGCTGGAGGGGTTGGGAGTGGGAGGCACTGTCCTTCAGTGGTTCTCCTCCTACCTCTCCAGTCAGTCGCAGTCGGTGTTAGTGGGGGGTCAGAGGTTGACCTCTAGGCTTCTCCCTTGCGGGGTGCCTCAGGGGTCGGTCCTCTCCCCCTGCTATTTAATATCTACATGAAACCGCTGGGTGAGATCATCCAAGGGCATGGGGTCATCAGTACTCTGATGAAACCCAGTTGTACATCTCCACCCTATGTCCAGTCAACGAAGCAGTGGAAGTGATGTGCCGGTGCCTGGAGGCTGTTGGGGTCTGGATGGGTGTCAACAGACTCAAACTCAACCCTGATCAGACGGAGTGGCTGTGGGCTTTGCCTCCCAAGGACAATTCCAACTGTCTGTCCATTACCCTGGGGGGGGGGAATTACCCCCTCAGAGAGGGTCCGCAACTACTGTAACGCTCTCTACATGGGACTACCTTTGAAAAGTGTTTGGAATAATAATATTTTATTAGATTTGTATGCCGCCCCTCTCCGAAGACTTGGGGCGGCTCACAACAATAATAAAAACAAAATTTCAGTGGAACAAATCTGATATTAAAAGAGAAAAAGACATATAAAACACTATCATTTAAAACCAAACAACACATACATACCAAACATAAAGTGTAAAAGCCTGGGGAAGGTGTCTCAGTTCCCCCATGCCTGGCGATATAGGTGGGTCTTGAGTAGCTTAGAAAAGACAAGGAGGGTGGGGGCAGTTCTAATCTCTGGGGGGAGTTGATTCCAGAGGGCCGGGGCCGCTACAGAGAAGGCTCTTCCCCTGGGGCCCACCAAACGACATTGTTTAGTCGACGGGACCCGGAGAAGGCCAACTCTGTGGGACCTTATCGGTCACTGGGATTCGTGCGGTAGCAGGCGGTTCCGGAGGTACTCTGGTCCAGTGCCATGTAGGGCTTTAAATGTCATAACCAACACTTTGAATTGTGACTAGAAACTGTTCGGCAACCAGTGCAGGCCACGGAGTGTTGTACAAACGTGGGTGAATCTGGGAAGCCCCACGATAGCTCTCGCGGCCGCATTCTGCACGATCTGAAGTTTCCAAACACTTTTCAAAGGTAGCCCCATGTAGAGAGCGTTGCAGTAATCGAACCTTGAGGTAATGAGGACATGAGCAGCTGTGAGCAATGACTTCCTGTCCAAATAGGGCTGCAACTGGGGCACCAGGCGAACCTGGGCAAACGTCCTCCTCGCCACAGCCGAAAGATGGTTTTCCAATGTTAGCTGTGGATCAAGGAGGACGGCCAAGTTGCGAAACTTCAGATCGTGCAGAATGCAGCTGCAAGAGCAATCATGGGCTTACCTAGGTATGCCCATGTTACACCAACACTCCGCAGTCTGCATTGGTTGCCGATCAGTTTCCGGTCACAATTCAAAGTGTTGGTTATTACCTATAAAGCCCTTCATGGCATTGGACCAGAATATCTCCGGGACTACCTTCTGCTGCACGAATCCCAGCGACCACTTAGGTCCCGCAGAGTGGGCTTCTCCGTGTCCCATCGACTAAACAATATCATCTGGCGGGACCCAGGGGGAAAGCCTTCTCTGTGGTGGCCCTGACCCTCTGGAGATTAGGATTGCTCCCACCCTCCTTGCCTTTCGTAAACTTCTTAAAACCCACCTCTGCCGTCAGGCATGGGGAAAATGAGTCAGCTCCCCTGGCCTATATAGTTTATGCATGGTATCTTTGTGTGGATGTATTGTTTTAAATAAGGGTTGTTATATATTTTAATTATTAGATTTGCTATTGTATATTGTTTTTTACTATTGCTGTGAGCCGCCCCGAGTCTACAGGGAGGGGCGGCATACAAATCTAATAAATAATAATAATAATAATAATAATAATAATAATAATAATATAGTTTCGTCTTACAAACTATTCACCATACAAACCTCGTCCTGGAACCAATTAAGTTCGTAAGACGAGGTATCACTGTATTTGGTTGTCAGATCATGCCCCACTATTGGCAGAATTGAACATGGATCAGGAATGTAATCAAAGAATCTGGAGATATAATGCGGTGGTAACCTCTAATGAACAAGACAAAGATAAATTACAGATAGAGTTAAGGGAATATTTTAGAATTAATGATCCAAGTAATATACAGCAATCAATTGTTTGGGATGCATGCAAGGCCTATATGAAGGGAAAATGTATATGTAGAGAAGTAGACATAAGAAAGAGGTGTGGTGGAGAAAGGGAGAGCAAAATAAGGGGATACAGTTGATACAAGAGCAATTGAGAATAACCAAGAGTAGGGAATGGAATACCCTATTGAAATTGAAAAGGAAACAATTGAAATTGTTTGATGAGATCCAATGGAATGAAAATAATGAGTTGGGGGACAAAATCAATAATGAGTTGGGGGGAGAAAATCAATGAAACAAATGGCAAGATATTTGAAGAAGAGGAAAGAAAAATCATGCATATTAGCATTAAGAGATCCTAGTGGAGTGGTTAGATACAGTAAAGAGCAGCTGAAGATAATAATGAGAAAATAGGAGGATTTGTATAAAGAAGAGCAGGTAAATGTAGGAGCTTTTAAGGTTGGCAAAATAGTAAGCGAAGAAGATAAACAAATATTGAATGTAGAAATCACACAGGATGAAATTGCTAGAATAATTAAAGGATTAAAATAAGCCAAAGCACTGGGCCCTGATGGGTTTACAAGAGAATTTTATAAAACTTATATGAATGAATTGTTGCTGTATTTGGAGAAATTGTTTAATGATATATTGCAAACTCATGACATTCCAGAGACATGGAAGATTTTAGAGATAGTTACCATCCTGAAGATTGACCGCGATCTAAGAGATTTGGGGTCCTATCGTCCTATCAGTTTGGCAAATCAAGATTATAAAATATTTATGAAGATATTGGTAAATAGACTTGAAAATATCTTACTGAAAATAATTGAAGAGGATCATTATGGTTTCTAAAGGGTAGGAAGATAAGTGAACCAATTTGAAATGTAATAAATGTGATGCACCATGCTACTGTTACTAAAAGGAAACTGGGAATTTTGAAATTAGATGTTTGTAAAGCTTTTGATAAAGGTAATCATAGTTATTTATATAAATTATGGAAATAATTAAATATGGGGGATAAATTTTGTGAACTATAAAAGAGATATATAAAAGAAATGAAGCATTTATAAGAGTGAATGGACAAAGAATGCAGAGAATTAAAATTCAAAATGGCACTAAGCAGGCTTGCCCATTTTCCCCAATGTTATTTGTAATGGCAATAGAGACATTAGCCAATAGGATAAGATAAGATAATACAGTGGTACCTCGGTTCTCGAACGCCTTGATTTTCGTACATTTCGGATACTGAACAAAATTTTCGGCAAAAATTTGCTTCGGTATCTGAATAAAAATTTGGATACCGAACAGCCACAGAAAATTTTGTTATCTGAAATGTTACCGCCCGCTTAACAGCCTCCCAGTCTCTATAGTCTAACCTCTCCAAGCTGCAGAAAGAGTGGGGGCGGCTGCAATACCTGCAGCTTCGGGGGGCTCCTTTCCTCAGTGCTTCGTCTTCTGCACCAACTTTCTCCTTCCCGGCGGCAGCGGTGGTGACAGCAGTGGCTTCCCTTCGAGGAGCAGCAGCACCGGGAACGTCACGTGATGAAGGGAAGCCGGTGGAGCCATCTCAGCAGTTGCCGCCGCTCTAGATAAATTAATAGGTCCCTTGAAAGGGACTGTGGAAATTTGGAAAAAATGGCATAGAAAAGCAGGATTACACAAATCAAAATTGCGGCTCTTTGGATATTTAAGTTTGCCAACCCCTGATCTATTCCAATTAACCTGTTATCTATTGTAACTTTGTGTCTTAATTGTGAATATGAAAACCATACAAAATTAAATACCTCTGGAGTCAACTTCATCTTAAATTCTCACATGTTCCGTTACTAACAGGCCTTGATACTTTAAACATTTCTTTTTGCTCCTTATTTCCTTTTTATGAAGTACCTTAAATGCTAGGGCCAACAAGAGTATTTGGGGTCACAGTCTGGATTTATAACTGTCCCCTATTCTTAATATGGCATACCTACATTAATAATTTTTAAAATCTACATTAACTTTACTTTTCTAAATAAAAATAAATATGGAATTTTCTCACTCATACATTCCACAGAGATGTGTTTATATAATATTGTGTGTTTCTGTGTCTGCCTAAGTTACATACTAAAAATAAAAAGAGAGGTTACAAATTAACTACTAAAATTAATTGCCCATAAAATTCAATTTATAAATTCCTTAAGTACATAAATGAAGATGTGCTTTCTCAACAAACCTACAGGCACATAGAAACAAAGACTTGTAAATATGATATTCTCCAGGTCACTGCTAAAGAGAGTCCAACAGGGTTAATACAGTGGTACCTCTAACTAACAACACCTGTACTTACGAACTTTTCTAGATAAGAACCAGGTGTTCAAGATTTTTTTTACCTCTTCTCAAGAACCATTTTCCACTTACAAACCTGAGCCTCCGAAACTGTAACTGGAAAAGGCAAGGAGAAGCCTCCACTGTCTCCTGGGAGGAAAGATGGCTGGAAAAGGCAGGGAGAAGCCTCTGAGGCCTCTCTAGAAATCTCCTGGGAGGAAACAGGGCTAGAAAGGGTGGGGAGAAGCCTCCGTGGGGCCTCTCTAGGAATTTCCTGGGAGGAAACAGGGCCTTCACCCTCCCTGTGGTTTCCCCAATCACACACATTTGCTTTTACATTAATTCCTATGGGAAAATTGCTTCTTACAAACTTTTCTACTTAAGAACCTGGTCACGAAACGAATTAAGTTCGTAAGTAGAGGTACCACTGTACTTGAGCCTGATTGGTAGGGACTTTGTTTTAATTTATTCAATTTGAAGAGCACCATCTAGCTGCCTAGAATGTCTGCTTTTAGAACTCAGTCGTAGTGTAGGAAATTAAGTAGTTTTGTTGGTCTCTCCTCATTCAGCAACAACATCTTTAATTATCCTGCATTTAAGGTATTTGGTTTCTGATCATTTGGTGCTGAGTAAGCTGGTCTGCCAGCAAGAACCATTTTTTATGCCTCCCTTTTAACTAGCAGTGGAGTCCTAGTTTTTTGTGAGCTTCTGTGCATGCATGCATGCATGCATGCTACCTCACTAGTAGTTTGGAGTCTCTGTCTCCAGGGGACAATGCTACCCCATCTGCCTTTCTGTCTACTTATTTGCAGAGAGTGATCAGTTTTGAGTTTCTTCCCTCAGCGGGCATTACTCAGCCTTTAAAATGAATTATCTGTGGTGGAAGGGTCAGTCCCTCAGCTGCTCTAATTGGCAAATTAGCCAGCACTACCTTTTTTGGAGTGTTTACCTTCCTGTGGCAATTCAAAATATTTCCTTTTTTTCTTATTGGTGGAGAGAGAGGCCACCACTTTGGATATCATGTCATGAGTTGCCAGGCAGATTTGCAGCCCTTGGTGCAGCACAGCCACAGTGGAGACTTCTGGAGTGATTTAGCACTTGTGTGGAGCATTTCTCTTGCAAGCAGTCTGGTTTCAAGAGCTTTCTGACTCCTACAACTGATTTCAGCTGTTTCAATTTTTGATTTCTAGTCTAAGGAAGACTCATTAGAGGTAATTTAATCCCAGCCTTGAGAGTGTGTCATCCTCCCTTTCATCAGTGCAGCCTCTTAGCCCCACCTTGTGGCCATTTGGGGTTAGTTCACCTTCTATATTGGCATCTATGGCTGATCACATAGATAACCAAGCTGGGGGTGAACT
Organism: Erythrolamprus reginae; assembly: GCF_031021105.1. Classification (NCBI taxonomy): domain Eukaryota; kingdom Metazoa; phylum Chordata; class Lepidosauria; order Squamata; family Dipsadidae; genus Erythrolamprus; species Erythrolamprus reginae. The sequence goes on from NC_091963.1 coordinate 54,552,974, forward strand.
GCCCCCAAATCCTCCAAATCTAAGGATAAAAGTCAGACCACTAAAAGCAAGGCCAAGTCCTCCACATCTTTGCCTGGTACAGCCCTTAAGGAGGCAGAGAAGAGGACCAGAGCCCTGGAAAAACAAATGGAGCACATCCAAAAGCAATCCTTTATTCTGGCCTTTCCTCCACTCCAATTGTACTTAGCATTGACTAATCCTACAATGTCTGATCCAACAGCCACAGCTTCTGCTGAGGACCTGTCTCCTGACTTATAGAGAGGGCCCAGACTCCAGGACCACCTGAATCTTTAGGGTCTCAGAGAGCAGAAGAGCCCTCTCAGCCACAGTCTCATGAGTCTCCAAGGGTACACCCCTTGGCTACCTTCACTTCCACTACGGCAGGCGTTTATTCTGGTGCAGACGCTTGGCAGCAACTTTCACCAACTATTTAGGACATGATAGACAATGCATATTCTCATGGAATAGCTACTGGTATTCAACAGTGCCCTGCCTTTCCTATTGTAAGGACCCCAGCTCAGGATTTGTAATCAACTGCAGCAGTGGCCTATTCAACCAGAGGTTCTGAGTTAGGTGAAGCTGCAGTGCAGGAGGACAAATGCCTCTTAGAGGATGAGTTCTCTGAGAATGAGGAGTCAACTCCAGAACAGCCAACCTATACTGGGATGATTAAACCAGCCTTATTTAAAACTTTACTACACAAGGCCATGGTAACTACCAACTTAGGAACTGGAGACAAATCTACTGCCACTTCGGTTGGCATTGACCCAGCCACTAGTCTCTTTAATGAACCAGAAAGGGAGTTGGAGGCTATTCCTCCATCACAAATATTTTTAGACAATATACCTGGAGCCAACTGGCAGCAGCTCAACTAGGTACTACAGAATGTAAGTTTTACAGATTCAGGCCTGAAATGTAGGACTTCTGACAATTCCAACTTGTTGATCCACCAGTGGCCAGCCTTGAACAGCCGTGTTCCCAGGTGAGATGGCAGAAGGCCTTAAGCCTGAGGTTTGGAAAATTGAATTACTGCTGCGCAAGATACACCCAGGGGTGGGCAGCAGGCGGGATACAAATATAATAATAATTATTATTATTATTATTAATAATAATAATAATAATAATAATAATAATGGTCTGGAACGCTGCTCCGCCAGCAGAAATGGAGCTGCGTGCACAGCTCCAGCTGACTGTTGGGATCACGTCTTAATTTTTTTTTAATTTCTAATTTATTTTTTTAAAAAATAATCTGCACATGTGTTGTTGTGCTAGCCGATAGGCTAGTCGGGATGAGGAAAGTGGAGGACAAGGAAAAGGCTGTGTGGCTCAGAGAGAATCAAACAGATAGGCTGCAGGGGCCAAGCAGCATGACTTTCATGGGCTGCAAAAAGCGAGCTAAGGAGCTTTTTTTCTTTGGAGGTAACCCAGAGCTTAGGATCCACTGTGCTCTCTCCCTGGGACTGGGAGCAGCTGTGCATAGGGGAATATAAGTTGCCTTCTCTTTCCTCATCAGCCCACCCCCACATCTCCATCTCTCTCTTTCTCTTTTTTACACCCCCCCCCCCTGTCACCAGTTAGGGCATGCCAGCTAAGATAAGGCTTTGAAATGAAACAACCCTTTCCCCCTACTCTCAACCCCCGAATCTATGCATTCTTTCCACGGTGGAGCAATTGGGAGGCTGCTTTTTACAGAGTCCTTGCAGTGCCAATCCTCCTCCTGGGGGTAGGGTGGAGGGTTAATAAAACTTAAATACTAAAAAATCCCCAATTTCCGAGGTTGCTTTGGGAAGAGAGAAATCGGGCATTGTCCCCCCCCCTCCCTGTACGACTGCAGCCATGGAGCAACTCTACAAAAACTTCATACTAGTGCAAGAACTTAATTGCCTTGCACTCATGAGTTTTTCTTTACTTTGTAACGGCCAGAAGTTTCTCCAAGGCTCCAGTAGGCCAAGGACGCGTGAGGGATGCTGCCTAATTTCCTCCCAAAGCAACCTCGGAAATTGGGGTGGTGGTGGTTAGTATTTAATTAGTTAAGTTTAACTAATTAGTTTAATTAATTATTATTAATTAGTACAGTGATAAACTACAAATATATCTTAGCATTTTTAGTCCAATTATCCATTGCCATTTGCCATGTTTGAATTCTAAAGTCAAATCCATATTCAGTGCTCTCTCTCCCTGGACTGGGAGAAGCTGTATGTAGGGGAATATAGGCTGCCTTCTCTCGCCTTACCAGCCCCCATCCCACTCCTGTTTCTCTCTCTCTCTTTTTATTCCTCCCTTTTATAGCTCTTAAAGTTCCCTGTCATATCAGCTAAGATAAGACTTTGAAATTAAACAACCTTTCCCCCCTACTCCCAACAGTCTCAACCCCTGAATCTATGCATTCTTCCCACGGTGGGGCAAATGGAGGCTGCCGTTTACATAGTTCTTGCAGTGCCAGAGAGATGCTTTGAGTAGACTCCTAAGGTGCGCAGTGCGCCATGGCGCACTTAGCAACAACCTTCAGCACAGGGCTTTTCAACCCCGTGCAGGAGTCGATCACCTATCTTTGGCAAAAGTAGATTGCCTACCTTTTGCAAAAGGTTTTTCCATTGGATCTTCCACCAGCACCTTATAAACGGGCTCAGGCAGTGGGATGGTGGAAGAAGAGATGGTGGAGGTGAGGGGCTTGTGGCCGCCACCTCGTGGCACAAGGCAAACGCAACAGTCGGGAGGTTGCTGTCAGGGCAGCAGGGGACTGCTGACGTCAAGCTCTGCACCGGCCAGCAAAACCAGCCACCCAGGTAAGCGGCGGCTTTTCAAATGCGTGCTTTTCAAATGCACTGCTTTCCCGGGCAGCCAGCTTTGCTTGCCACTGCCGGGCTTGACATCAGCGGGACCCTGCTGCCCAATCAGCAACCCTCCAACTGCCGTGCTCGCCTTGTGCCACAGATGGGGGGACCGGGCCGCTTGCAAGCCCCTCGCCTCCACCGCCTCTTCCATTGCCCCGCTGCCTGAGCCCGTGCTGTTGGAAGATCTGGTGTCACTTTTGCTAAAGGTAGGCAAAAAAAGAGGGAGGGGGAAGAAAGGAAGAGGGAGAAAGAAAGGGGGAGAAAGGGAGGGGCTGGCCACGGGTGGATTGGCTTTGTGGGCATTGGCGGCAGCAACGGAGGCATCGGCGGCGGGGTCCTCGAGGAAGGTGCAGCAGTTTGAGGGGAGGGCCGCGGCAACAGTTGTTTCAACATGGCGCTGGCGGCGGCGAAGGGGAGGGGAAAGGGCCGGGCGCCCCTGCTTTGTCCTCGCTGCAAGGCCTTCAACAAAAAATATGGTGAAAAAAATAGAGAAAAAATGGGGAAGGCTGAATGGAGGAGAGAGGGAAGGGACAGCTGACTACTGCATATCATTTATTTTGAAGAAAATGCAACTTTTCTAAGAAAATTGAATTTTTTTCCCGGCAAAGATTTTTTTAATTTTTCTCTCCAATCACAATACAATATAAAATACCAACAACATCAAATTATTTTACAATAATTCAATTTTAAGATTATGGTATACAAATCTAGTGCTACCTCCTTCACTTATAACATCTGGATAAAAAATAGCTGTTACAGGTTATATGCAACATAAGTATCTTTGTTCACATTGATTAATTCCCCCTTCATCAAGCCATTCTGTCTCCAAACTGAAATACATTCCCTTTGACATTATAATTTCCTTATGATCTAAACTTAATTATAATTAAAGTAATCGCAATCTTTACATTATTACAAAGCGTAAGGTTATATCATTTCAAAAAGCTTTTTTCCTTAAAGGTGCCATTATTATAGAAAAATAGAAACATAGAAGACTGAGGGCAGAAAAAGACCTCATGGTCCATCTAGTCTGCCCTTATACTATTTCCTGTATTTTATCTTAGGATGGATATATGTGTTGGATTTCTAGAAGGGACCGTTACCTTAAGCAAGGTGCTCAGCCCGCTGGAACTGAGCCAGGACCTTCCGGAGGTGATGGTTATTAAAGTACAGACAGAGCATGTTCGAATGAACAATTTCTTTTATTAGAAAAGTAGAAAATAAAGTTTGTCTGAAGAGACATAAAATGGCACATCTACATTGTAAATGAAGATGAAGCGTAATGGAGGTTCTCTAAAGCTAGAGACCGCCTTCTTCTCCAAGAAGGAGGATGTGAGCAAACAGGTTACATCACAAAGGAGGAGCTACATTAATAAACAGAGTTAACTATCTAACTACTGGGTGTTTCTCAATGTCTTTGGAGGCTGTCAAAATCACAGCGTGACAATATGTTTATCCCAGGCATGTTTAAATCCAGTTACTGTGGATTTACCAACCACATCTGCTGGAAGTTTGTTCCAAGGATCTACTACTCTTTCAGTGAAATAATATTTCCTCACGTTGCTTTTGATCTTTCCCCCAACTAACTTCAGTTATTATTATCAAACATATTTCAAGTCCGTAATATTTTTCCAAATATAAGTCCAATTATAGCTCCAATCTGACTTTAATAGAAACAATTTTTAAATAAAATTTAAAGTTTCTTGTAAAAGTTGTAAAAGCTAAGTCTGTTGTCTAATTGTATAGCCATGTCTCTGCAGAGTTCCTTTATTCCAAGATTGTTGTTATTGTTCTCGTTCATATTTCCAATCTGTAGTTCTTTCTCCCACTGTAACTCCAGATGTAACTCCAGAACTGCCTCTGCTAAGAAGAATCCAGTATATGTAAACTTATTTTGTTAGCAAGTTATTATACAATGTCTTTGCCAGGCTCTTCTGTTCTGTAGCGATGTTGATGTCATCCGCTCTTCATGGGGATAGGTAGATTAGCAAGAGAGTCCATCCTTCCAAAAGGCACAACCAATAAGAAATGGATCTGTTAAGTGTCTGTTAACTTCTTTTACCAATACTAATGCAAATCCTAAATCACGATACAGTAACTCCTCAAAACCAAAAGATGGCGGAGCATAGTCAAAGCCATTATGTCACTTCCTTAAATACTAAGGGAAATAATTTCGATGAAAAGAAAAACAAAGATAATCCAAATAGAGTCCAAATCAAATTGAATAGGAATTCCATATTTTTATATAGCCCTTAAGCTCTTCAGAAAAGAAGAGAAGATATTAGGCAACTTGCTGAGACAAAGCTGCCGCGGTACGCCTCCATTATTGAGCAGCTGCTGTGATCCATTTCCGGCTTTCTGTTTCTGTTCACAAGAAATTTTCCAAAACCCCTTTTAAAAATCTTTTAGCACTCCGAACTCACCAGCACACCGCTTAATAGTTCTTCACCACGCCTATGCTTGGTCTTTTTTCTCTTTCAAGATGTTACCATTCTTCTTCAATCTCTTGCGTTGCGTTGTCTCCACGGCTGGTGTCGACGCAGGCATTGCCACTGGCGCGATACCAGGCCAGTTCGTCTAGAGGGGGTTTGCCAACCCCCAACCAGACCTCCGGTAGCGTCACCTACGCCATCTCCCCTTCAGGGAGGATCAGGCTCAGTTCAAAAGAACGGAGACCCCCAGATGGTGGAGATTTGGGGCTACCCTCAGAGGAACGAGGGCACCCCTGTGTTGCCGTGGCCATTGACCCCGCCCCTTCTGAAAATTTGCATTTTTTAATATACAGTTCCAAGCAGTGCATATTTGAAAATGTCACATTAATATATGAATCAAATAAATTTTGCCCCAGACTTATTAAAATATCATTTGATAGAAAAATCCAGAGACCCCAGGAAGGTTGATTATATTGTATCCACCCCCCCCCCAGCATAATTCTGAAACAATATTTTGGTCAAGTAGAAAAGGAAGTTTTAAAAAGAGTTCAGTATGTACAAACTAGGGAACAGAAGTAAGAGTAGGATCAGTAATTAAACAATCTGGGTTTGCTTTACTTCCCAGATTTTAAAGTTAGATTTTGATATATCCTTTGGTCAGTTTTTAAGGAACCATGTGAAAAAAAATTATTGAAGGGAATTTTGAAGTATTTATGAATAAAATGGACTAGGCTGCAACTTCCTTTATAACAACAAGAAATCTATTAGTATTTTAATATGAATAAACACTAATTTGAGTAAAAGTCAAAGTTTAATTTTTCAAATAAAAGTACATTTCTTTGTTCTTTTAAATTACTAAAATACATAATAGGACATAAGTAATCATAGAAATCTATTACTGTTAAACACCACAAGATGGTAGTGTTGCAGTTGCTAAATTCTCTTGCACTTTGATTTGCAAACTACTAAGGTTGCCCAGAAAGTAATGGACCACATTTTTTTTCTCAGCCTACAGTAATGGTACGAATGCAAAAGTTTACATATACATTATTTGAATGGTCAGGAGTGTTGTGTAAATTTTGCATTTCTTCAGACAGCGTAACTGCAGCAATGTTTTGAAATGTATGTTACAAGCAGCGTGTAGTCATTGAATTTCTCACTGAGGAGGAAGAAACTGTTGGGAACATTCACAAATTTTTGTGTACAGTTTATGGAGAATCTGCAGTTGACAGAAGTATGGTTAGTCGCCGGGCACAGAGGGTAAGGCAGAAATGGTGCAGAAATGGCTTCATGACCAGAACAATGAGTGGTACTGACAGGGCATACACACCTTTGTGTCTTACTGGAGGAAGGCCATAGAACAGGATGGAGATTATGTGGAAAAATAGGGAGTGTAGAAGATGCATCATTCTTTCTTGTGTGTAAGTTTCATTATGTTCAATAAATGTTGAAGGGGAAAAAAGTGGTACATTACTTTCTGGGAAACCCTCGTACATTAATTGTCAAACTTTACATTAAGATGAAATAATTTTCAGTAATAAAATTGGAAATTAAATAAAATTAGGTACTATATATGTTGAATCCAGATTCTATTAGATATAATCTCACCTGTGCCAGTTATCTTAGCCAGTTAGAGATACTGAATCTTCAGAAAGCCTTTTTCATTTCCACAGTGTCATGTGCAACTCTTAGCTGTCCTGGATGGCAAATATAAAGGGATAGCATTGGTTGAAAGACTGTCCCTGTGATTCTGGAAAGATTGAAATCTCTGGATATGTCCTCCTTCACTGCTCTCTGTATAGAGACATTCAAACAAAATTTATTTTCCTGATAATAATAGGTGTCCTGGCCATTCCAAGACCATTTATCTTTAATGGTTGCTTAAAGATGAACTGATCATAATCACAGTGCAGGTAGCTAGATTCTGCACAGCAGAACTCGATGAATAATTCATTATAACCATTTTATACAATTAATGCACCAATCTTTTGATGTTCTCACTGTTGTATTTTAATACATACAGTGTTTCCCCAAAAATAAGATCCTATCTTACATTTTTTGTAGCCTGAAATAAGTGCTTGGCCTTATTGCCATGCACGCAAAAGCTCAATTGGGTCTTATTATCAGGGGTTGTCTTATTTTGGGGAAAACATGGTAATATAGACTTTTACAATTTAAGGATTAATATTACATTATAGCTTAAGCCATGCTTTTGTTTATGTTCAACTGACAGGCTGCTAAATTATGTTTTTAATACAGTTTTATATGCTATTTGTCATTTGATCCTAGAACTTTTAAATACCCCTAGAATATTTTTAATTGTACTGGCTTTGACTGCAATCAATATTTTGAATTTGAATTTGCTGTAAATAGTAGTGGCTAATTTTTTTTTAATATGATAATGATCAACTTCAAAACTACCTGTAGTCCATTCAGGAAAGAGTAAAGCATGAATGACTATGAGCGAAATTTCCCAGTCTAGGAATGGTGATGATTGATACATACATTAAGTTGTCCTAAGTACCATTGCCACTTGCTCCTACTGTAGTGTCTTGGCTGATAAATATCTGAATCTTAATAGACAAATATCCAAAAGAGACATCAATGCCACCCGAATAACAACCCAAGACTCAGATATACATGCCTAGATATCCCTCTCATCTGTGATCAAATCATGGTTGAGGATTACCATATTACAGATAGACCTGGTATTCACTACCAGGAGGCAAAGGCCTGGCCGCTTGAATATTTGCTAATTGGGACCTCCTTGCCTTCTGAAAGAGCTTAAAAACTCATCTTTGCCGCCAGGCTTGGGACTTTTAGATCTCCCCCCTGACCATTGAATGCTTAAGTATGAATGTTGAATGATTGGCCAATAAGATTTTCTTTTAATTGTTTTTAAATGTAGCATTAATTGGATTTATATTATCGTTCTGTTTTTTATATATGCTGTGAGCCGCCCAGAGTCCTTGGAGAAGGGCGGCATACAAATCCAATTAAATAAATAAATTAAGGGATTGGAACACATCACAGAAACTATTTACTGAGAACGCATTCTCTGAGAGTTGCCAACTTTCTGTCTCCCATCATTTCTCTCTCTATGTGTCGCTACAGTGATATTCAGTCTGCCCCAAACTTTTAGAAATCCTCTTTCTATACTGGAATTAATTAAAGAACCAAAATGTCAGTGTACCAGTCAATATTTAATAACATAAATTTACATTACAGAAATGGCCTTCAAATATTTTGACAAATCCTAAAAATTTGAGTATACAATTTTAAAGATTAACTTTTTTTCTTTTATAGTAATCTGACACTTTTTTTTTATTCACAGCATATAGTACTTTCTACATTATTGGGTTAATATTATCCATGCAGATACCTTTTGTTGGATTTCAGCCAATTAGGACAAGTGAGCACATGGCAGCTGCAGGTAAGAAAGAATTTCATGTATTAAAAATATACACAATGAAGTTTAAATTTCTTTAATAAAGATTTTAATTAAAAAATCTAATAAAATGAATAATTGGAATATAGAAAAGAAGAAAGAAAAAAGCCAAAAGTGTAGAAAAGGAAGAAAGGAAATATAATTTCTGATTTTAGTTGTAGTACTTACAGTGGGGAGAATGTATTTAGTCAAACAGCAGTTGTGCAAGTTCTCCCACTTAAAAAGATGAGAGAGGCCTGTAATTGATATCATAAGTAGACCTCAACCATGAGAGACAACATGAGAAAACACATCCAGAAAATCACAGTCTGAGTTTTAACAAATTTATTTGCAAATTACGAAATGAGAGAAAGAGCAAGCGAGTAGGTGGGTTGATGAGCTGCGGACAAAAGTAGTTCGGGCATCAGAATGCCACCTCTTGTTCTCTGGATCCTGCCTGCTCAGCCCCGCTGGAGTATAGGATCCCCTGCGCCAGTCCTTTCCAGGCTGTGGGGGGAAAAGGCAGCATCCCTTCCCTGGCATTGTCAAAATGTGAAGGAGGTTCGAAGAAGTTGGATGCCAGGGGAGAAGCACCCTTGCATCAGGTAAGCAGAGAAAGGAAGGGTGGGGGAACCATAGAAGCCTCAGATTCCCTTATTTAAAAAAAATATTTTTAATTTTATTTATTTATTTAAACACACATAACAAAACAAACAACAAACATTTAAACACAAATGAACATATAACAAATAAATGGGCCATTTGTAGCCTCCTATTTACCAAAAGCTATTATCAGATATAATCAAAATGTCTATCATTTCCCTAGACATCTATATTATTTTCTAACAAACATCATGTTTCAAGTATTTCTGCATATAAAGTCTTTACATAGTTCCTTCAGAGGACACTGTTGTAACTTTCTTTTATTTATTACTTCTTTGCTTTTAACCAATCATAAAATTTATTCCACACTTTGTAATAATCCGTCACCTCTTTTTCTTTCAATTCTCTAATTAGCATATCATTTCAGCACAGTCCATTATCTTTAATTATGTTTTCCTCCTTAGGTATCTCCATGTTTTTCCAAAATTGCATATATGATTCTTGTTGCTGTAAGGATGTGTGTATTGAGATATTGTATTTTGTTTTTGTATTCCATGTTGAATATTCCGGGTTTTTTTCTATAATCTCCTTTATTATTTCATTTAACTTGTTACCTATTATATTTCAATAGTTCTTTGCTCTTGTACAAGTCCACCAGAGGTGTAATATGTACTTGTTTAGTTTTTGCATTTCAAGCAAAAAGTTTGAAGTTTTATTTTAGTCATTTCGAAGATCCAGTTTTATTTATTTCCATATTTTTTTTATTTTGGGGCATGTCCACCACATGTGGAAAAATGTTCCGTTTTTATTTCTACACCTCCAACAGTTTTAGTTTAGTTTGGTTTTAGATTTGGGTATATTTTTGCTGTTCTAGCTGGTGCAAGATGCCATCTGTAAAACATTTTCTGAATATTCTCTTTGTACGATACTGATTTTGTCATTTTATAGTTTTTCCACGCTGACTCCCATTGTTCTAAATATATGGTGTGTCCCAAATTTTTTGCCCAACTGATCATGTTTCCCTTGACTATTTCTGTTTCCATTTTATATTCAATCAGAAAGTTGTATGTTCTAGTTATAAATTTTTTCTCTTGGCCTAATATTAATTTGTCTAGTATTGAGCCTTTTTCTTGAATTCCATTAGTTTTGTTATCTTACTGCCATTTCGTCTGAATTTGATTGTATGGCCACCACTCAATAACAATATTTTGTTCTTCCAATTGTTGTCTTGTTTTAATATTGCCTCTCTCATCTAATATCTGGCTGTAGTTCACCATTTTTTTAACTGAAGAGTGTTTGGGTGTGTGAGTACCTCCATACTAGTATTTCTATGTAGTGTTCTTTCTTAATTTTTGTCCAGATCGCCAATAATGAATCTCTAATTATAAGTTTTTTGAAATATGTTGGTGTTTTATTTTTTTCATTCCACAAGAATCCATGCCATCCCTGTAGAATGTCGTGTCCCTCCAATGCTAACAGTCTTTGATTTTTGATCTCTATCCAGTCTTTAATCCAGAGTAATACTGTTGTTTGGTAACAGATTTCAAAGTCTGGCAGTCCAAATCCACCTTGTTTAGTCTTATCTTGTAGCCATTTCAGCTTTATTCTCAGCTTTTTGCCTCAACATATAAATTTGGATATTATACTATGTAGTTTTGTGAAAAAGGTTTTGTTTAATTTTATTGGTACTGTTTGGAATAGGTATAGAAACTTTGGTAGTATAGACATTTTAATTGTGGAGATTCTCCCTGCTAAAGAGATGTGTAATTTGTTCCATCTAATCAGCTGTTCTTCAATTTTTTTAATTAGTGTGTCATAATTGTCTTCTTTAATTGTACTATATCTCTTTGTTAATGTTATCCCTAGATATTTCACTTTTTTTTTACAGTTTTTATCCTTAAAAGCTTTTCTAATTCTTGGTCTTGTTTGGATTTCATATTTTTAGTTATAATTCTAGTTTTCTGCTTATTGATTTTTAGGCCTGCCACCTCTCCATATTCTTTTATCTCCTCCATTAAGTGGTTTCCAGCTTCCAACAGATAATCTATTATAAAAAATAAATCATCAGCGTATGCCTGGACTTTGAATTCTTGCCTTCTATTCTTCAGACCTGTAATCTTTGGATTCACCCTTATTCGGTTTAGCATTGTTTCGACAGAAAGAATATATAATAAAGGGGATAGTGGACACCATTGGTGTACTCATTTCCAAATTTGGAATGGTTCCGTTAATTCTCTGTTAATCATAATTTTTGCAGACTGTGTGTAATATATTGTTTGTATCATCTGAATAAATTTAGTGCCAAATTTCATTTGCTTTAATAATTCAAATATAAATTCCCAGCTCAAATTATCGAATGCTTTCTACGCGTCTAAGAACATAAGGGCCAGATTTTTCTCGGAATGTGCTTCATAAAATTCGAATACATCCAATATTATCCTCGTGTTATTTCTTATGTACCTTCCTGGCATAAATCCATATAAATCCAAATACAGAAATCTGTATTTATCCAATTATTTAGAATTGGTTTCATTCTATTCGCCATGATTGACATGAAAATCTTATAATCTACATTAAGTAACGATATTGGTCTGTAGTTTTTAATATTCTGTTTTCCTGACACATCTTTCGGTATTAGGCTTATTAATGCTTTTGACCAAGATTTCGGCACTACTCCCCGTTCTAAGACTTCATTGAATATGGCTAGCAATATTTTCCTTAATAGTTCTCTTAATTCCTTGTATTCTTCATTTGGTATGCCATCAGGGCCTGGGGATTTATTGCTTTTTTGTTTCAATATTGCATTTTCTAGTTCTATTGGGGTCATTTTCTTATTTAATGATGTTTTATCTGATTCTGATATCTCTCCTAATTCTATTTTATTGAGATAAGTTTTCAGTTGCTCTTCTTTTATCTCCTTTTGGTATACAGTGAACCCTCGATCATCGCGAGGGTTCCGTTCCAGGACCCCACGCGATGATCGATTTTTAGCGAAGTAGCGGTGCGGAAGTAAAAACACCATCTGCGCGTGCGCAGATGGTGTTTTTGCTTCCACTGCCGCCCGCCCTTCGCCCGCCCACCCCGTTGCTCGCGCCTGGGGTGCGCGCGCGGTGGGGACTCCCTAGATCCGCTTCCCAGCTGGGGAGCGAAGCTGGGATGTCCCCAAGCGCGCGCGCTTTCCCCAGCAACGCGCGCGCGGTGGGGACTCCCTAGATCCGCTTCCCAGCTGGGGAGCGAAGCTGGGAGGTCCCCAAGCGCGCGCGCTTTCCCCAGCAACGCGCGCGCGGTGGGGACTCCCTAGATCCGCTTCCCAGCTGGGGAGCGAAGCTGGGATGTCCCCAAGCGCGCGCGCTTTCCCCAGCAACGCGCGCGCGGTGGGGACTCCCTAGATCCGCTTCCCAGCTGGGGAGCGAAGCTGGGATGTCCCCAAGCGCGCGCGCGCTTTCCCCAGCAACGCGCGCGCGGTGGGGACTCCCTAGATCCGCTTCCCAGCTGGGGAGCGAAGCTGGGATGTCCCCAAGCGCGCGCGCTTTCCCCAGCAACGCGCGCGCGGTGGGGACTCCCTAGATCCGCTTTCCAGCTGGGGAGCGAAGCTGGGATGTCCCCAAGCGCGCGCGCTTTCCCCAGCAACGCGCGCGCGGTGGGGACTCCCTAGATCCGCTTCCCAGCTGGGAAGCGGAGCTAGGCTGCCCCAAGCTCGCGCTTGCCGCCCGCCCGCCCACGCTGTTGCCGGCTCCGCTTCCCAGCTGGGAAGCGGAGCTAGGCTGCCCCAAGCTCGCCCGCGCCGCCCGCCCGCCCACGCTGTTGCCGGCTCCGCTTCCCAGCTGGGAAGCGGAGCTAGGCTGCCCCAAGCTCGCGCTCCAGCCCACCGCCGCTGGGGTCTTACCGGGGCAAGAGGGGGAAGACCCAGGGAAGCCTCTGCCCGGCGGGGAAACTCCACCATCTACGCATGCGTGGAAGGGCACGCATGCGCAGATGGTGGAGTTTACTTCCGGGTTGAAAACTAGCGAAATAGCCCTTTCGCGATCCTTGAGGACGCGAAACTCGAGGGTTCACTGTAGTTCTGTAAAGTATTTAACCGCATTTTTCTTTTTTGCCTCTATTGACTATCTCCCTTTTCATCTTCTAATCTTTGCATGTATTGTTCTTCTTCTTTTAATTTGTATGCCAACCACCTATCAGTTTTGTTCGCATTTTCAAAATAATTTTGTTTGGCGGTCCTGATTTTACCAGCAATCTCATCCTGTATCAGTAGGTTGATATTATGTTTTAATTTGTCCCTCTCTTCTCTTAGTAACTCATTTTGTAAATCTTTTTGCATTTTTGTTTCTAAGTGTTGTATTTTGTTTTGATATTCTTTCAGATTTTTATCTTTGGTTTTCTTTGCTTTGGCTGAATATGCTATTGTTATTACCCTTATGTATGCCTTCGTCATGTCCCAAATGTTCTGTATTGTTGTATCATTATTCCAATTGTCCTGAAAAAAAATTGAGTTGTTGTTTCATATAATTAATATAATTTTGTTCTTTAATCAATGTTTGGTTTAAGGTCCATCTATAATATTCTCTCCTTGGCTCCTTTATCTTTATTATTATTGGGTGGTGGTCAGCCCATATATTCTGTCCTATTTCAACTTTTTCAGTAATATTCCCAATTTATTTATTTGCCCATATCATATCAATCCTTGACCATGATTTCTGGGGTGGTGAGTAGAAGGTGTACAGTGATCCCTCGAGTTTCGCGATCTCGATGTTCGCTAAACGCTATATCGCGAGTTTTCAACCCGGAAGTAAACTCCACCATCTGCGCATGCGTGCCCTTCCACGCATGCGTAGATGGTGGAGTTTCCCCGCCGGGCAGAGGCTTCCCTGGGTCTTCCCCCTCTTGCCCCGGTAAGGCGCGAGCAACGGCGTGGGCGGGTGGGCGGCACACGCGCGGGAAACCCCAGGGCCGCTTCTCAGCTGAGAAGCGGCCCCAGCAACAGCGCGGGGGGTGGGCAGCACGCGCGCGCGCGGAGGAAACCCCAGGGCCGCTTCTCAGCTGAGAAGCGGCCCCAGCAACAGCGCGGGGGGCGGGCAGCACGCGCGCGCGGGGGGGGAAACCCCAGGGCCGCTTCTCAGCTGAGAAGCGGTCCCAGCAACAGCGCGGGGGGCGGGCAGCACGCGCGCGCGCGCGGAGGAAACCCCAGGGCCGCTTCTCAGCTGAGAAGCAGCCCCAGCAACAGCGCGGGGGGCGGGCAGCACGCGTGCGCGCGGAGGAAACCCCAGGGCCGCTTCTCAGCTGAGAAGCAGCCCCAGCAACAGCGCGGGGGGCGGGCAGCACGCGCGCGCGCGGGGGGAAACCCCAGGGCCGCTTCTCAGCTGAGAAGCGGCCCCAGCAACAGCGCGGGGGGTGGGCAGCACGCGCGCGGAGGAAACCCCAGGGCCGCTTCTCAGCTGAGAAGCGGCCCCAGCAACAGCGCGGGGGGTGGGCAGCACGCGCGCGCGCGGAGGAAACCCCAGGGCCGCTTCTCAGCTGAGAAGCGGCCCCAGCAACAGCGCGGGGGGCGGAAACCCCAGGGCCGCTTCTCAGCTGAGAAGCGGCCCCAGCAACAGCGCGGGGGGCGGGCAGCACGCGCGCGCGCGGAGGAAACCCCAGGGCCGCTTCTCAGCTGAGAAGCAGCCCCAGCAACAGCGCGGGGGGCGGGCAGCACGCGCGCGCGCGGAGGAAACCCCAGGGCCGCTTCTCAGCTGAGAAGCAGCCCCAGCAACAGCGCGGGGGGCGGGCAGCACGCGCGCGCGCGGAGGAAACCCCAGGGCCGCTTCTCAGCTGAGAAGCAGCCCCAGCAACAGCGCGGGGGGCGGGCAGCACGCGCGCGCGCGGGGGGAAACCCCAGGGCCGCTTCTCAGCTGAGAAGCGGCCCCAGCAACAGCGCAGGGGGCGGGCGGCACGCGCGCGGACAAGCAGCAGCAGCGAGGCGGCGGGGAAACCCAATCTTCGGCTCCTCGCTGCTGCTGTGGAAATAAAAACACCATCTGCGCATGCGCAGATGGTGTTTTTACTTCCGCACCGCTACTTCGCGACAAATCGATCATCGCGAGGGGTCCTGGAACGGAACCCTCGCGATGATCGAGGGATCACTGTATTCTAAATTTTTTATGTGTCTTTCCCTCCATAAGTCTGTAAGTCTATATTCTCTCACCATCTCCAGGAATTCAATTGGCAAGGTTTTCCTCTCTATTTTTCTTTTTGGTCATTTTGTAATCTTTTTGGATGTTATGTAAAGTGTTAAAATTGCCAATGATACATATATTTCTCCCTCCTGTCTGTCTTACCTGTTCTAGTTTTTTATAAAATTCTCTCTGGTTTGAATTTGTGGCATATATCATCATTAGAACTATTTCACCTTTAGAACTATCATCATGGTGCTTGTAAGCTGAAATAATTTACAAGCATTTGAAAAGTTGCACTGACCTCAATCAAAATGGAAATGAGATAAGAGTCCTCAGAGATCTCTCCCGGGAAACCTTGAAAGAGAGAGCTACCTTATGCCCAATCTCAAGCTGTTTGTATCAAAGTGGAGTAAAGTTTACCTGGGCTTTCTCTGCAGCTATTCTGGTGTTCCAAGAAAACAAGATGTTTAACCCTGCTGTTCTGTTCGGGTCGTATGTGACCCGAAACCAAGTTTGAGTCCCCTGTAAAACATTTTCCCTGCATATCTGAAACTTGAAATTTCATGAATTTTCATCATTTCAGGGGTTCTCTCTATGAGAATTTTTTTTGGGGGGTGGGGGGCTTAGTTTTTGCTGGGCAAAAAAACTCCCTAATGTTATGTTCCCAGGTCTATTTGACCCGGACTGCAAATTGATCATTTTAGATACTTACATTTGGTCTTTTTGAAAGCTTTTTTGATCTGGAAACATGTTTGAACATTTCTGCACACAATGGAATGAAAATTGAACTGAAAAAATTAATCCTTATTGGTTTATTTTGCACATAAATGTGCCTCCCCCCCGTTTTTGTGAAAGTTTTTTCAATTTATGGATAGTTTTGCTTGCAAAATGCATTCTATTTTACTGGAGTTGGTGTGGGATTGGTAGCTTGAACATTTCTGAATATAAGAAAAATATAAAGGAACTGAAAAAAATGATTCTTACTGTTTTTTTAACATCAGAAATAAGCCCCCCCCCCCCCCCGGGCTGCTTGCAACCATTTTCACTTTTTATTTTTTTATGCTCCAAATCCGAAATATTCTTTAAAATCTTAGGCATTCATTTATTCAATTTAACAATGCTGATCATCAAAAAAATATTTGTGGGGGTGGGAAAAAAAAATTTTTCTTGGCAAAAAAAAAAGTCACGTTTACTATATTCGGGTCATATAGACCTGGATCAAAATGATTTTTTTAGGTACTTGAATTTGGTCTTTTTGAAAACTTTCCACTGGAAAACTAGTTTGAACATAATGATATGAAAATTGAACTGGAAAAATTGAGACTTATATTTTTATTTTGATCAAAAAGCCCCTCCCCCCATCCTTTTTGAATTTCGTGTCAATTTATATTTTTTAAGGCTACAAATCCCTAAGGAATTTTCCCCCAAAAGGTTTGATATACTAAATTGAACAATCCTGAACATAAGAAAAATATAAATGAACTGAAAAAAATGACTCTTATTGGTTTATTGTTTTATACTCGAGTATAAGCCTACTCGAGTATAAGCCTATTTGTGTATAAGCATGGGGGCTCATTTATGAGCAAAATAAACCAATAAGGATCATTTTTTCAGTTCAATTTTCATATCATTATGTTCAGAAAGGTTCAAGCTACCAATCCCACACCAAAATAGAATAGTAAAATAGAATGCATTTTGCAGCCAAAATTATCAATAAACTCAAAAGTTTTGATATACTAAATTGAACAATCCTAAACATAAGAAAAATAGAAATGAACTGAAAAAAAATGATTCTTATTGGTTTATTTTTGAATATAAGACCATATCATTTTATACTCGAGTATAAGCCTACTCGAGTATAAGCCTATTTGAGTATAAGCATGGGGGCCCATTTATGAGCAAAATAAACCAATAAGGATCATTTTTTTCAGTTCAATTTTCATATCATTATGTTCAGAAAGGTACAAGCTACCAATCCCACACCAACTTTAGTAAAATAGAATGGATTTTGCAAGCAAAACTATCCATAAATTGAAAAAACTTTCACAAAAACGGGGGGGAGGCACATTTATGTGCAAAATAAACCAATAAGGATTAATTTTTTCAGTTCAATTTTCATTCCATTGTGTGCAGAAATGTTCAAACTTGTTTCCAGGTGAAAAAAGCTTTCAAAAAGACCAAATATAAGTACCTAAAATGATCAATTTGCAGTCCGGGTCAAATAGACCCGGGAACATAACATTAGGGAGTTTTTTCGAACAGAACAGCAGGGTTAAGGCATGATCACTGGAGGAGGGGAAAGTGCTATTGCAACAACTGGGTATTGAGTCCGGAGAAAGTGGAGCAGTTGGAGGGCCACAAGGTGCAGAAGGAGGAGAAGATTATTTCTGTGATCGTGGTACCCCCGATGAGGAGGAAAGGCAAAGAGAGAAGCAGTTGACGGTGTTGTTGGTGCAGGTGGAGGCTATCAGAAAGGAGCAGAGGAGAAGACCGAGAGTGCAGCCCAAGAGGAGAGCGAAGAAGTGAAAAATTGAAATTGACTCTCTCCTCTTTTTGGAGATGCTTTTGAAAATCATTATAAATTTTATTCTCTTTTATGGGGGGGAGAGATGGGTAAAAACTAAAATAAAGTATTATTCAAAGGTAAAATAAAGGAGGGTGGGGGGGATTTTTCCAAAATATATTTAAAAAGTGGTTATAAGGGGAGCTCAGCGATGTAGGAATGTAATCAGGAGATGTGCCTCATGATAGGACAAGGGGAATTCTTGTCCTCCCCCTCTTTTGGGGGGGGAGCACAGGAGGAGGCACTTTGGGGGGGTGATTGGGGTGAGGAAGGGAATAATAAGTAAACCAAGAGCAAAACAAGAGGGGAAAAGGATTATTTTTGTACATTATGAGTGATTGTATTATAATTGTTTTAAATGTGAATGGTTTGGGATCTGATTTAAAACATAGAATATTAAGGATAGCTAAGCAAAACAAGGTGGATATTATGATTTTGACAGATGTGCATAAAAGACAAGGAGGAAGGGATAAATTGGTTAACGATAAACATTTAAAATGGGTATATGAATCTTGAGGAACCCAAAATAGTAGAGGTACTGCGATTCTTATTCATCAAAAGGTTTTATTTGAGGAGGTTGGAATTCGGAAAGATAGAGAAGGGAGGTGGTTGTTCGTTAAAGGGAAAATAAATCAAAAGAAATTGACGCTGGTGGCAATTTATGCCCCGAATGTGAAAACAAAACAATTTATAATAAATACAAAGAGGAAGTTGGATACCTTTATGGAGGGCACAATGTTTTTGGCAGAAGATTTCAATATGCAATTAACAAATGGGACTGGAAATAGCAGGATATTCCATTTAAATAGAGTTAATATGGTGGATCTCCATGCAAATATACCAAATACAGGTACTTATTATTCATCAAAATATCATACATTTAGTTCCATTTATTATATATTAATGAACAGGGTGGACAATTTACAAGTTAAAAAAGTAGATATAGAAAGTATTTGGTTGTCACATCATGCCCCACTATTGGCAGAATTGGAATTAGGTCAGGAATATAATCGAAGAATTTGGAGATATAATGCTGTGGTAACTTCTAATGAACAAGATAAAGATAAACTGCAGAGAGACTTATGTGAATATTTTAGAATTAATGATGTAAGCAGTATTCAACAATCAATTGTTCGGGATGCATGTAAGGCTTCTATGAGGGGACAATGCATATGCATGGAAGTAGATATAAGAAAGAGGTGGGGTAGAGAAAGGGAGAGTAATATAAGGGCAATAGACTTGGTATAAGAGCATTTGAGATTAACTAAGAGCAGGGAATGACATATCCTATTGAAATTGAAAAGGAAACAATTGAAATTGTTTGATGATATCCAATGGAACAAAATGAGAATGACAATGCGACAAAAAATAATGAGTTGTGGGACAAAATCAATGCAACAATGGCAAGATATTTGAAGAAGAGGTAAGAAAAATCATGTATATTAGCATTGAGAGACACTAGTAGAGTGCTTAAATATAGTAAACAGCAGCTAGAGAAGATAAAGAGAATTTTATAAAACCTATATGAATGAATTGATGCTGCATTTGGGGAAATTGTTTAATAATATATTAGAAAATCATGATATTCTGCAGACATGGAAGATCTCAGAAATTGTCACCATCCCGAAGACCGATCGAGATTTAAGAGAGCCAGGGTCCTAGCATCCTATCAGTTTGGCAAATCAAGATTATAAAGTATTTATGAAGTTATTGGCAAACAGACTTGGAAATATCAAAAATAATTGAAGAGGATCAATATGGGTTCGTGAAGGGTAGGAAGATAAGTGAACCAATCAGAAATGTAATAAATGTGATGCGCCATGCTACTGTTACTAAAAGGAAATTGGAAATTTTGAAATTAGATGTTTATAAAGCTTTTGATAAAATTAATCTCAGTTATTTATATAAATTATGTAAGGAATTAAATACAGGGGGGGGGGGGGAAATTTTGTGGAACTATGAAAGAGATTTATACAGGAAATGAAGCATACATGAGTGAATGGAAAAAGAATGCAGAGAATTAAATTTCAAAATGGCACCAAGCAGGGATGCCCATTATCTCCAATGTTATTTGTAATAGCAATAGAGACATTAGCTAATAAGACAAGACAAGATAATACTTGGGAAGAATATAAAATAGGGGAATTAGAAATGAAATTAAACCTATTTGCAGATGTTGCAATTATACTGACCCAGACCCCAACGGAGATGATTAAAGGTTTAAGAAATATTTTGCAAGAGTTTAAACAGGAATCGGGGTTATCGTTCAATATGGAAAAATCAGAGGTTATATGTTTAAATACAAGTCCAAGAGAGCAGATAGAAATTAGGAAAGAATCAGGGTTGAAGTTAGGACTAAAGAAAATTAAATACTTGGGAATTTGGTTATTGAGTAATTCAGCGAAAATTGAGGAGGTTAATTATAGACAAATATGGAGGGAAATGTTAAAACAGATGAAAAGTTGGAAAGAGAAAAAGTTAAGGAGAATGGCCAAAATAAGAACATAAAAAATTATGATAGTTCCCTAAATGATGTACCTGTTTCAGGTATTGCCAGGGGGTTTATCAGCATCAAAGTTCAGGGAGTGGGACAAAAAACTTAACTATTGGGTTGAAGAAGATAAAAGACCGATAGTAAGGAAAAATTGGTTAATAGCTAATGAAAAAGAGGGTGGATGAGGAATTCCCTGTTTGGAGTTGTATAGAGATGCATTTCAAATTGAAATATTAATGGAGTTAGTTATTTGAAAATAAATGGGTGAAATTTGAAAAAGAGATGAATGGGATAAAGAATAGAGAATTAATTTTTATAAGTGGAATAAGAGCGATCTAGATCAATTAATAGGTCCCTTGAAAGGGACCATGGAAATTTGGAAAAAATGGCAGGGGAAAATAGGATGATTATATAAATCAAAACTGTCATCATTATATGTAACAAATAGAGATAACGAAACAAATCTAAATAGGGTTGTAGGAGAGTTGAAGGGAAGAAGGATAACTAAGATAGAACAGTTATATGAGGATGGGAGGCCAAGTAGAAATCGTATAGAATGGTGGTTGGATAAAGGAAGATGGAAAATAAATGCAATATGCAAATATCTGAATGAAAGGGAGAATAAAGAAGCACTATTTAGAGAGAAGATAGAGTTAGAGAAAATAATAAGAGAAAAAAGTGAGGGTACCAAGGCGCAAGCAAGTAATATATATAAGATGTTAGTGCAGTCCTATGGGTATGTGACCCAAGGACTGACTAAATGGTGGCAGAGTGAATTACAAGTAGATGTGCAACCGATGAAAAATGTAGTGGAGAATATAAGGAAAATTAAGAATACAAGTGTTAGGGAAATGAGAAGGAAAATATAAGGAAGGCAATTAAAAGGAACAAATCCTCTGATTGGGTTTCCCCTGTGTCCAAAAGGCCAGTGTTAAAGTGCTTTTGAGTCCGTTTGGCGAAAGGGCCAGGGAAAAAAGACAGCACTGAATAGCTCGGTGGTGGAAGGTTGAGGATGAAACAGGCATGGTGAAGTGAGGAGACAAACAGTCCCATTCTGGAAGGCTCCTAGGAGTCTTTCACCCAAGCATGTACTTCAAGCGGTTAAAATTTGAACTGAAGCACATCCCCACAGGGAAAAACGTATTGGCTGATGCATTGTCCAGGAAGCCTCAGTATGACAGTCAAAGAGAAGAGTTCCACTCCATGATTCCCGCTTCAACAAAAGAGGAAGCAGGCACTTTCCCCTCAAAGAGGAAACTGATAGCCCTGGCCATCACCAGAGGCCAGACCTGACGGTCAAGAAACATTACCCAGAAACACCAGCCAGGAAAATTACCTAAACCAGGTGGTGAACCCCAGTAAACCCTGGGTTGAGATCGCGATGGATTTAACAGTGGAACTCATGGACGGCAAGGGCAACACTCTGATCTGGACGGTTGTCAAATTGCTCTGCATGCAGGCCCATTTTTGCTCTGCATGCAAGCCCAAGAGGATCATATCCGATAGAGGCATGCAGTTCACCACCAGGTTTTGGAGTTTATATACTCAGTTGGGTCCACTCAAGGACTTAGCTCGGCTTTCCATCAGAATAAAACAATATCTTCATTGTTATGTAGATTACCAACAAGATGACTACGGAGCTGCTAACATTTTTAAAAGTAGTGTATAACAATACCATTCACAGGAGCACTGGGTTGACACCTTTCCAAGTCACCGGTATCCAAGAGTTCATTCCCATGCTGTAACTACCTACAGAAGCATCCACTTCCGTGTCCCTGGCTGAGTGGATGGAAACCTTAAAGAAAGGATGAGAGAACATCAAGAGAGCACTGACTGATGCTACCAAAGCCTACAAGAAGCAAGCTGACAAACACCAATCGCTGCAGTCCGCTTTCCGAGTGGGAAATGAAGTTTTCCTAACCACAAAATCTTATCAGATTGAGGTTGCCCAGCAAAAAGGTAGGGCCAAAATTATTAGGGCCCTTCCCAATAGTCAAAATAATAAACCCGTTCGTTCACCTTGTACAGAATGTTGGGAAAAATCCACCCAGTGTTTCACTGCAGCTTACTAAAACCAGTGACAAGATCTGAATTAAGGCCATAAATCTTGCCCCCGCCTCCCCCCACCTTGTAATACAGGGGGAGAAGCATTATGAAGTGGAAAAAATTTTTGACTGAGTATTTAGAGGCCAATTACAATATATTCATTGGAAGGGGTACCCTTTGTCTGAATTGATACAGATAAAAAGTTAGAAAGTGAAAGTGGACAAATTAGTTAAACAATTCCATGACAAATATCCAGATAAGCCCAAGGTTACCCCTGGGGGAGGGGTGGTTAAACTGATTAACCCCTTGTGATCTCTCTCTACTGCAGGATACTTTTTTTTCTTGAGGGAAGACCGCCTGTCAAGCAACTGCAGAAGTTGGTGATAAATTAATGGCTTGCCACACTGTCTATATAGAATATCTGATGTTTGTGGAAGTTGGGAGAGGTGAATGACAGGAGGAAACAGATACAGCTACAAAGCATTCTTTTGAGTTCCAGAACATTATTTATTATTTGGATTTGTATGCCGCCCCTCTCCGAAGACTCGGGGCGGCTCACAACAAGTGGAACAAATCATAAATAATCCGACTAAATTTAAAATATTTGAAGATTTAAAAAACCCCATATACTAACAGACACGCACACAATCATACCATGTATAAATTAAACATGCCCAGGGGGAGATGTTTCAGTTCCCCCATGCCTGACGGCAAAGGTGGGTTTTAAGGAGTTTACGGAAGGCAGGAAGAGTAGGGGCAGTTCTAATCTCCGGGGGGAGCTGGTTCCAGAGGGCCGGTGACGCCACAGAGAAGGCTCTTCCCCTGGGGCTCGCCAACCGACATTGTTTAGTTGACGGGACCCGGAGAAGGCCCACTCTGTGGGACCTAATCGGTCGCTGGGATTCGTGCGGCAGGAGGCGGTCTCCGAGATATTCTGGTCCAATGCCATGAAGGGCTTTAAAGATCATAACCAGCACTTTGAATTGTGACCGGAAACTGATCGGCAGCCAATGCAGACTGCGGAGTGATGGTGAAATATGGGCATACCTAGGTAAGCACATGACTGCTCTCGCAGCTGCATTCTGCACGATCTGAAGTTTCCGAACACTTTTCAAAGGTAGCCCCATGTAGAGAGCATTACAGTAGTCGAACCTCGAGGTGATGAGGGCATGAGTGACTGTGAGCAATGAGTCCCGGTCCAGATAGGGCCGCAACTGGTGCACCAGCCGAACCTGGGCAAACGCCCCCCTCGCCACAGCTGAGAGATGGTTTTCTAATGTGAGCTGTGGATCGAGGAGGACGCCCAAGTTGCGGACCCTCTCCGAGGGGGTCAATAATTCCCCCCCCCCCAGGGTAATGGACGGACAGGTGGGATTGTCCTTGGGAGGCAAAAACCCACAGCCACTCCATCTTATCCGGGTTGAGTCTGAGTCTGTTGACACCCATCCAGGCCCCAACAGCCTCCAGGCACCGGCACATCACTTCCACCGCTTCGTTGACTGGGCATGGGGTGGAGATGTAGAGCTGGGTATCATCAGCATATTGATGATACCTCACCCCATGTCCTTGGATGATCTCGCCCAGCGGTTTCATGTAGATTTTAAATAGCAGGGGGGAGAGGACCGACCCCTTAGGCACCCCACAAGGGAGAGACCTAGGAGCCGACCTCTGACCCCCCACTAACACCGACTGCGACCGGCCAGAGAGGTAGGAGGAGAACCACTGGAGGACAGTGCCTCCCACCCCCAACCCCTCCAGCCGGTGCAGAAGGATACCATGGTCGATGGTATCGAAAGCCGCTGAGAGGTCAAGGAGCACCAGGACAGAGGATAAATCCCTGTCCCGGGCCCGCCAGAGATCATCCATCAACGCGACCAAAGCGGTTTCCGTGCTGTAACCGGGCCTGAAACCCGACTGCTGGGGACCTAGATAATCAGCCTCTTCCAAGGACCGCTGGAGCTGGAGTGCCACCACCTTCTCAACAACCTTCCCCATAAAGGGAAAGTTGGAGACTGGACGATAGTTATTAAGTACGGCTGGGTCCAGGGAGGGCTTCTTGAGGAGGGGGCGCACGAGCGCTTCTTTATAAAGTGTTGGAAAAACTCCCCTCCCCAAGGAAGCGTTGGTAATGTCCTGGGCCCAGCTCCGTGTCACCTCCCTGCTGGCCGAAACCAACCAGGAGGGACACGGATCCAGTAAACAGGTGGCGGAACTCACAGCTCCAATGGCCTTGTCCACTTCATCAGGTGTCACCAGATCAAACTCTTCCCAGACAGGTGGACAAGTACGTGCCCCAGTCACCTCGACTGACTCGTTGTCAGTTGACTCTGTTTTACAATTGGAGTCGAGGTCGGCCCGGATCCGAGCGACTTTATCAGCGAAAAACGTGTTAAAATCCTCGGCACTACTCTGTAAGGGCTCCCCAACTCCCCCCTGGTTGAGAAGGGAGCGGGTCACCCTAAACAGAGCGGCCGGGCGGGATTCCGCTGATGCAATCAAGGCGGCATGGTACGCGCATCTTGCCGCCTTGAGCGCCACTTTGTAAGTCTTAATAAAAGCTCTTACAAGTGTTCGATCAGATTCAGACCTACTCTTCCTCCATCGCTTCTCTAGACGTCTCTTTTGGTGTTTCAACTCCCGGAGCTCCTCGTTGAACCATGGGGCTCTACGGGGTCTAACGCCACGGAGAGGTCGCAAAGGCGCAATCCGATCAAGAGCCTCCGCCGCAGCCCTGTTCCAGGCCTCCGCGAGAGACTCCGCCGAACTGTGGACGAGTGCCTCTGGAATAACCCCAAGTGCCGTCTGAAAGCCCTCTGGGTCCATCAGGCGTCTGGAGCGGAACATCTTCATTGGTTCCGCCTCCCTGCGGGGAAGGATTGGAGCCAGGAAGTCGAGCCGTAGTAGAAAATGGTCTGACCATGACAAAGGCAATGCTTCTAAGCCCCTTAGTCTCAGACCATTACTCAGTTGCTCGGAAAGGAATACCATGTCAGGTGCGTGCCCTCCCTCGTGAGTCAGACCCTGTACTACTTGAGTCAGGTCCATGGCTGTCATGGTGGCCATGAACTCCTGTGCCAACCCAGAGGTTTCGCCTACCCATAGGGGTGGAAGTGACAAAAGGACTGGCCACGCTGACACAATCTGAATGGGCAATGTGACAAGTTTGTGGATGGGGGACAAGGGATGTGAACTTTCTACTGAGTAAGAAACTCAGATCCAGGTTACCCTGTGTAGGTGCCAGCATGACTGCAAAAATAAATTGGAACTTTGAGGACTGCTTTGACTTGGATTCTGATTTAGTTCAGATGTTAGCTGGAATCTTGACACCTATTCTTTCACTATTTCCTTTTCTATTCTCCATATTGAAGAGCAGGTCCAGTGGGTTTGCTCACTATCCTATCCAATCAGGACCAAACCCTGTCTTTAAAAAAGATTGCTGGATCCGACCTTGCCCTGAATTCACTCGGTCCTCCTACCAGCAGGACGCGTGGTGGCTCAGTTCCTCTCGTGATTAACACCTTCCCTCTCAATGACTTCACCTACAGATCAAAAAAACCATTCAGATAAGTTACTTTTCATCCCTCTTATTTCTCTAGTTAATTTACAAAGGAATTAGTTTAAATTATGACTCAGGCCTCCTGGGCATGGCTCTGGCTTCAGAGAAGCTGCGGCGTAGCCCTTTTTTCTTTTAAGTTCCGCAGTTGGTCGCTCAGTTCACACTGCCGCCAGTCACATTTAAATTTTAATCTACCCAGCCTACATGTGGAGTGGGACAAGGAACAAGTCACTTGTTCAGTCTTCCGGACTTTTGTTTCAAAATTCTCAGTGCGACGGCCCTCATCGCCCTCTAAATTTCGGCATCAATGGCTCGCCTATGCTAACCGCTTGGCATAAAAAAATCCACCGCAGGCCCAGAGCTCATTGTGAGTCGCTCAGGCTTCTGCTCATCTGCTAGGCCTCTCACATCCTTGTGTTGATTAATCACAGAGGCCTAGCCAGCCGGTACTCTTTGGCTTGTATTTGGAGTCACTTCAAATTGTTTCTGGATGGCAGACGCTCCTGGGCCAAGGAGCTTGGGCCTTTTTTCCTCTTGGGGATTTTATTTTTTTTGCGCTTCTCCGTCGGCTCAGCCTTCGGCCTTATTAATCCAGGCCGTGGCTTCCAGAATTCCCAAGAAAAACACCTCTGGCAAAAGACCACAGGAATCTAGGCCTCAAGTTCGGTCTCCTGTTGCTAGACCTATTCGTGACTGCTGACAACATTGAACTCCCGCGATTCTGCTCCCAAATTCCCATCTCCAGGAGCGGAGGCCATCAATGCCCTCAGAACTCCCTGGCCTCAGGATCTGCTCTGTGCCTTTCCTCCAATTCCAATAATTCCGGACTTGAAGAAGCCCAGGTGATTGTAGTGGCTCCACTCTGGCCACGCCACGCCTAGTTCGTGGATCTTCAACATCTCTCCGTCGAGGCCCCTTGGTGACTCCCCGTTCTGGGTTATATTCTGCAGCAGGGTGCATCTCATCATCCAGACCCAGGGTGGTTCCACCTAACAGTTTGGTGGTTATACAGCACAACCTAGATTATGAGGCTACGATCCAGATGCCATTGAGGTCATATTAACATCCAGAGGAATTTCTACTAATCGAATATATGGCCACATCTGGTCTATGTTCCACGAGTGGTGTCTTCAGGAGGATCTCTCTCCCATCTGCATTCCCATCCACAGAATTGTCAATCAAATCAAATGATTTCAGTCAACACCATTCACAGATATCTTACAGCCTTATCCTCGGTCCTCGACAGACTTCGCAGAGAGCCACTTGAAATATCCCTGAAATTCAAGAGTTATTGAAAGGTATTTCAAAACTCAGACCTCCCATCGTCCACAGATACCCTACCTGGGACTTACCTCGGGTCCTGGCTTCACTTACTTACGCTCCATATGAGCCACTTAGATCAGTTTCTCTCTGTCATCTGTCATACAAATTATTTATCAGAAAGTAATATGCCCAAAATAAGTGAGGAAGACAAAACAATGTTAAACAGTGAGATTACTGCAATAAAATTACAAAATGCAATTTAAAAAAAAAAAAATCTCCGGGCCCAGATGGATACCCTGGAGTACTTTACAAGTGTTTTAGAAACTCTTTAGAACAACTACAATTTAATAATGAAGTACTATTGGAAACAAAAATACCTGAAACATGGAAAGAGACATACATCACCATGATATTGAAAGAAGGTGCTAGTGCAAAGAGACCAATTGCCCTATTAAATACATACTATAAAATCTTTACCTCAATTTTAGCGGAAAGACAAAAAAAATTAAATAAAATTATACATGTAGATCAGAATGGCTTTTTAACAATGAGACAAATAAGGAACAATAGTATAATTGTATTGGACATAATCGAATATTATGAAGCACATCCAAACAAGTAGCCTTAATCTTCCTGCATGTGAAAAAAGCCTTCGACAATGTGAATTGGCAATACATGAAAAAATTAACACAACAAATGAGATTTGCTCAAAAAATTGAACTATTAATAGAAAAAAATTACACTTCCCAGAAAGCCAAAGCAATTGTCAATAATGAAATGACCAAAACATTCCAAATAAACAAAGGAGTTAGACAAGGATGCCCTCTATCTCCTCTGGGCTTTATCCCTAACACTTGAAATTTTGTTAAATGAAACTGATAAAGATAGTAATATTAAAGGAACAAAAGTTTAAAAAGAAGAATACAAATTACAGGCCTTTTTTAGAAGAGCCATTAGAAACCGGACAACTTTTGATAAAAATAGAAAAGTATGGGGAGGCGGCAGGTCTGAAAATCAATAAAGAAAAAAAAATCTGACTAATTATATGATTAATAAACAAAGAGAGGAATTGGAAATTAAATAAGAATTTAAAAATACAAAGAAAATTAAATATCTAGTAATAAATTTAAGTAATATATGCTGATCAAAAAAAGAAGACAACTATACAAAATTACTAAATCAAACTAAAATAGAATTAGAAAGATGGGGAAAACTACAATTATCATTGATAGGAAGAATATCAACTGTTAAAATGAGCATACTCCCAAAATTTATTTATTTATTTCAAACTGTTCCCATAAAACTTTACTCTAAATTTTTCACTGAATTAAATAAAATAACATCCAAATTTATATGGCAAGGGAAAAAACCGAGGATAAAAATACAGTGATCCCCCGGTTATTGCGTCCCCGACCATTGCGAACAGGCTAATTTGCGATTTTTCAACCCGGAAGTCAAAACACCATCTGCGCATGCGTGCCCTTTTTTCTATGGGCACGCATGCCTAGATGGCGCCGGGCAGATCAGCTGCTGGGCGGCTTCCCTGGGTCTTCCCCCTCTTGCTGGCGGGAGGGCGAAGCCCCCCCCAGCACCCGCTCGCCCACCGTTCGCCCGTCCACCCGCCGTTTGCCCGCCCTTCGCCCGTCCACCCGCCCTTCGCCCGCCCTTCGCCCGCCCTTCGCCGCTCGCCCGCCCTTCGCCCGGGAAGTTCGCCAGGAGTCAGCGGAGAAGCGGCACGCCTGTTTTAAAAGATCGGAGCCGGCCTGGGGGGGCTTTCCAGCAACCCACGAGCCCGGGTTGGGGGCTCGGGGGTTGCTGGAAAGCCCTCCCAGGCCGGCTCTGATCGTTTTAAAACAGGCGCGCCGCTTCTCCGCTGACTCCTGGCGAACTTCCCCGCTTTAGGAGTCAGCGGAGAAGCCGCGCGCCTGTTTTAAAACGATCGGAGCCGGCCTGGGAGGGCTTTCCAGCAACCCCCAAGCCCCCAACCCGGGCTCGTGGGTTGCTGGAAAGCCCCCCCAGGCCGGCTCCGATCTTTTAAAACAGGCGCGCCGCTTCTCCGCTGACTCCTAAAGCGGGGAAGTTCGCCAGGAGTCAGGGGAGAAGCGACGCGCCTGTTTTAAAACGATCGGAGCCGGCCTGGGGGATCGGAGCCGGCCTGGGGGGGCTTTCCCTTTCAGGGCGGGCGAGCGGCGGGCGCGGCAGCAGCGAGGAGTTTGCGTGGGCGGCGGGGAAACCCCAATCTTCGGCTCCTCGCTGCTGGGAAGTAAAAACACCATCTGCGCATGCGCAGATGGTGTTTTTACTTCCGCAGCGCTACTTCGCGAAAACCCGCTCATTGCGGGGGGTCCTGGAACGGAACTCCCGCAATGATCGGGGGATCATTGTATTAGATTTACTAGGTATGAAGAGCAGAGGTGGCCTTCGACTACCAGATTGGAAAATGTATTACATGGTGTCCTCCTTAATGTTGGTAAAAGAATGTATTAATTTAGATAACAAACGCATTTTACAATTGGAAGGACATGACGGAGTAGGGTTGGCATGCCTATCTTTGGGATATTGGAGATAAAATACAAAAATATTTTAATAGAAACTTAATTAGGCAATCTTTATTAAAAACATGGAAGGAAATCAGACAGAAGCACTACTTAAAAATTCCAAATTGGGTATCAACTATGGAGGCACTAGTTTATCCAAATGGAATAGAGGGTCAACAATTCCTCCCTAGGGTAAAGGATGGACAGATGGATGTGTCCCTGGGAGGCAATACCCACAGCCACTCTGTCTTGTCGGGATTGATCTTGAGCCTGTTAGCACCCATCCAGACTCTGACAGCCTCCAGATACCAGCACATTACCTCCACTGCTTCACTGAATAGACACGTGGTGGAGATGTACAGCTGAGTATCATCAGCATACTGATGGTAAATTCACCCGTGCTTTCGGATGATCTCACCCAGCGGTTTCATGTAGATATTAAACAGCAGGGGCGAGAGAACCGACCCCTGAACTACCCCACAAGGGAGGGATCTAGGAGTTGACCTCTGGCCACCTGCCAACACTGATTGCGACCGACCAGAGAGGTAGGAAGTGAACCACTGCAGAATGGTGCCTTGAACCTCCAACCCCTCCAGCCAGCACAGAAAGGTACTATGATCAATGGTATTGGAAAGCCGCTGAGAGGTCAAGAAGCACCAGGATAGACCCTGTATTCCAGGCCCATCAGATCATCCGTTAGTGCGACCAAAGCAGTTTCATGCTGCAGCCGAGCCTGAATCCAGACTGCTGAAGACCCAGATAATCAGCTTCATTCAAGGACCATTGGAGCTGGAGCAACACCACCTTCTCAACAATTTTCCCTATTAAATTCCTGGAGAGATTTCTGGAGAGCAAGTGATTGTCACACCTCTTGAAGGGAGGGAGACTTTCAAATTTCAAATCCTTCCCTTTCTTTCTTATCCTCTTCTTAACCAGACCCTGGGGCTCTCACTGGTTCAGAAACACTGCTTAATCAGCTCGATTCTCCCTTCTTTCCATCGGGGAAACAAATTATTATTATTATTGTTGTTATTATTGTTATTGTTGTTGTTAGTGACTGTGAGCAGGGACTCCATGTCCAGATAGGGCCGCAACTGATGTACCAGGCGAACCTGGGCAAATGCCCTCCTTGCCACAGCCGAAAGATGGTGTTCTAAAGTCAGCTGTGGATCGAGGAGGACACCAAAGTTGCAGACCCTCTCTGAGGGGGTCAGTGATTTCCCCCCCCCCCCCCAGGGTAAAGGATAGACAGATGGAATTGTCCTTGGGAGGCAAAATCCACAGCCACTCCGTCTTGTCAGAGTTGAGCTTGAGCCTATTGGCACCCGTCCAGACCTTAACAACCTCCAGGCATCAGCACATCGCTTCCACTGCTTCGCCAAGTGGATACAGGGTGGAGATGTACAACTGGGTGTCATCAGCATACTGATGACAGCTCACCCCCTGTTCTTGGATGATCTCACCCAATGGCTTCATGTAGATATTAAATAGCAGGAGAGAGAGGACCGACCCCGAGGAACTCCACAAGGGAGGAACCTAGGGGCCAACCTCTGACCCCCCACTAACACCAACTGTGACCGACTGGAGAGGTAGGAGGAGAACCACCATAGAACGGTGTCTCCCACTCCCAACCCCTTCAGTCGGCACAGAAGGATACCATGGTTGATGGTATCAAAAGCCGCTGAGAGGTCAAGGAGCACCAGGATAGAGGATAAACCCCTATCCTGGGTCCGCCAGAGATCATCCATCAGCGCGACCAAACCAGTTTCCATGCTGTAGCTGGGCCTGAATCCTGACTGTTGAGGGCCTAGATAATCAGCTTCTTCGAAGGACTGCTGGAGCTGGAGTGACACCACCTTCTCAACAATCTTCCCCATAAAGGGAAGGTTGGAGACTGGACGGTAGCTATTGAGTACGGCTGGGTCCAGGGAAAGCTTCTTGAGAAGGGGGCACAAAAGTGCCTCGTTGTAGTTATTAAAGGCGAACTCAGCTAAGGGAAGATATTTTTCCCAATCTTTTTGTTGATTGTGAACGAAATAGTGCAGGTATTGCTGCAGGATGCCAATGACTTTTTCAGTACTCCCTTTAATTGAAGAAGGGGTTGATAGGGTTGATAATCATATTCTTGATGATTTAAGCACTACTTTAAGCATTAAGAAAATGAAGAATAGATATGACCTGATATCCCAGAAATTGCAGAGTAAGAAAGAAGTCAGAATGGAAATGAAAAAGATTCTATATTTTGGTAAAAAGAGAGGCAAGGAGAAAATATATGGATTTAAAATGATAAAAAATAAAAGCCCTCAGGATTGGCAAAGATGGTGTTTTGAGGAGGGATGACAGATTATTAAATATGTATTAATTATGAAATGATGTAGTTAGATTTATTCAGTGTTGTTTTTAAGATACATTTCAAGTTATTAAATTTTATTGAAGCATAGAATTATATAGAAATAGATTGAAATACTTAGATCATTGGATTATTTAAATTATTGGAAAAGATAATGACAATTAAGTGATAAATATTTGAATAATAATTGATTATGATTTGGAATAGAATATGATTATAATATTAACATGATTATTAATTGAAGATTTAAAATAATGGTTTGGTTCATTTTTATACTGTTATAATATTGTTATAATAATTGAGTTTGGTTTTCTTTTTGTTATTTGGCTTTTTCTTTTTTCTTTCCCTTCCTTTTTTGAATTACTATTTCTTTTTTTAATTGTTTATAGTTAATAAAGTCTTTTTTCTTGTAAGGGTTTTGGAGAATACATAAGAAGGAGGAGTAGCGAGAGGGGCATGGTCACCGGCCCGGCAAGACAGAATGCTCAGCGCTCTGGCAGGGGGGGTGTATCCGAATCCTCGCCATTTGGGGGTGCCAATTCTGTTGAATCGACCCAAAGCCTCCCTGAAGGGGAGGTAAAAAAGGGGACTTGGCAAATGGTCCATTTTGGAGTTGGCATACCCCATGAACAGACTGCCTGGAGCCTCCACCGGCAGCGGTGCGAAGCAGCTTCGGTCACCATAGCCGTGGCTCGACTATGTATCAGGAAGATAATTGTTATTATGTTGAAAGTCATCTGGAAAGAAGAAAGGAATTTCTAAAGAGTTGTGCTGGAGGTTGAATGGAAGAAAATTGTGAGTTGTATTGAATGAGTTGCCAATTTTTTTTCTTTTTAAAATAGAACTGGTTTTTGAATAAGAGGAAAGAAATACAAGGAAGCTGAGCAAGACGGCTAATTAGCACCGGAACTATTTAATGTATATTGACTGGATTAGAAAACGACAGCTAAGACCCAGGGGGCAGCTTTTGGGTGCTTAGTCTGATTAAGGCTTGATTTTTAAAAACTTTAAATTGCTTAAATTTCTGAATCCTTCCTTCCCTGTTTGGGCTAAACATTTTAAAATTGGAATTAAGGCTTTTTTTCTTTTTTCTTTTTTCTTTTCTTTTAATGGTGCTGCCATCTATTGGAAGAAGGTTTCTTGGTGGGAGAATTACTTGCTTACTTAATTTAACATCTATTGTTTGGCCTTGGAAAAAGAAAAAAGAGAACCTAAATGGGGATAGACATTCTTTAAAAAACTGATAAAAGAAGAAGCTTTGATTGTGGTAATTCTGAGTTGGATTTAAACTTTGAACGAACTCTCGGGGGGAAAAAATCCTTGAAGTTGCATTACATTATGAAACTGCTGGAAATAACACATTAGGTTGTTCCTTTTCTAAACAGATGGAAATATAAAAGTTCTTTCTGTAGATATGGAGAAATCGGAGATCCAGGAGATTAGAGAAATCTTTAATGATATTTGAGGAATTATGAATGAATTTAGAGAATCAATTAAAGACTGTACAGGAATTACTAGAGAAATAAAAGAAGCGAATGACCCAAAGGAGAAAAGAGGAGCAGAGGATCCTGCAGAACAACTAGGAGCATGTGAAAAACAAATACTGGCAAGATGGAGAATGGACTGATTAAAGGAGATGTTATTAAATCAGATCACTGTTACTTTAACAAATGACAGTACTAAAAGCATTAAGAATTGTTTGGTCAATGATCGGGCTGTTGATTGCATGTTTTACTATGAGCATATTGAAATTAGCACAAAAGAAAAATTGAAATGATGTGATTAGGAGCCAGGGGTTGATCAGACTCAGAATGTAACATTGAAAGGGTCTGGGTGAAAAAATATAAAAAGCTGATATTTGTAAAAATTGAAGGTGTTAAGAGAAGAAATAGAAAGAATAAAATGGAAAAGGAAACTAAAAGGGGATACAATTTTTTTTTTAAAAAAGGGGGTTCAGTTCAGAGTTCTGCTCACATTAAAGAAATTGGAGTTTGAGAAGGGTTGATTAAGTTTTGAATATTTCTTAATTGTTTTGTTTAAGTTGAATTATTATTTTTAATTAGATATATGAATTTAGAAATTGACTTCTGGTATTAATTGAGTTATTAGTATTGATTATAATAAAATACTGATTTAGATTATTAAAGACTGAAATTAGAGAATATTTAGAAACTTTCTTTTTCTTTTCTCAAAATGATTGAAATTGATTCATATTTGTGATTAACAATTAAGCAAGAAATGTAGATAAGCATTAATTGGCTAATGGGTTGAAATAATCTTAAATATTTGGGAAATGTACTATTTAGAGGGGGGAAGAAGTTTGAAATTTTTGTGTTATTATGCTCTGTTTTTTTATTTTTGCTATCATTTGATTGGTTATACAAGGTTTTCTTAGTTTATAGAAAAATGTATAAAGAAAGGAAGGAAGTACTATGGCATAATGGTTAATAAGTTAGAATTATGATTTGTTATATTTTTTGAAGGAACATTAAGGAGGGAATTTAATCAAAAGAAAATGTTTATACTGGATGACAAAATTAGAAAAAAAATTCTGTAACTTTTTTGATGATTGATGTTAGTTACTAACAAAATACTGCATTTTATTCATAGAAAATTAGATGGTATACTGTATTGTTTGATTGTATGTTGAGAGGGAAAAATAAAACAAACACCCCCCAAAAAAGGAGTAAGCACTATGACATATCTGAAGTACTAAAGAAGAAGGATATTAATTTAATAAGGTTTAAAGGAAATTAAGCTTGAATTCAATTAGACAAAAATTAGATATCTAGAGGGTCAAGTTTGGGGGGGATGGATTGACACCGCAAATAATTCATTGGGAACTAATAATTTTTTTGGAGATTAATTATAAATAATGTACTAACTCAATACTGTTTTATTATAATATGAAAATATTCTAAAATGTATTGAAGGACTTTTGTATGGAGAATTTTTTTAAAAAATTACCCCCAAAACCATTCCATATCAAGTGATCCAGATATGAATATTTTTTTCACTTGATGTCTTTAGATTTTTTATTTTTTTAATGAAGTGCTACTTTAATTAATTACAAATTTAAAAGTTTTTAATTTTTTTCTTCAACAGTTAATTTTTTACAGACTTCTAAAGATTTGAAAAAGCACAAATTTTGGCCTGGTATAGCTTGACATTTTTTATCATATCTCTGGCTAGAATTAAGATAAAGAGGTGGGAGAGGCATCATTTTTTCTCAGAACTGTACCGGCTAAGTGGTAGCTGTAAAAAATTAACTAATGAAGAAAAAATTAAAAACTTTTAATGTATAATTAACTAAAGTAGTACTTATAAAACAAAAAAAAAGTCTAAAGAAGTCAGGTTAAAAATATATTCATATTTGGATCACTTGATATGGAATGACCCATCTTAAATATTTCAGTGAGTAATAAAAAAAGAAAAATGAATATCTAAGGCGGAGGGAATAAAAGAATATTTCAGATAATGAACATACTCTCCAAAATAAGACATCCCCTAATAATAAGCCCAATCGAGCTTTTGAGAGCATGGCAATAAAGCCGAGCGCATATTTCAGGGTTCAAAAAAATATAAGACAGGGTCTTATTTTCAGGGAAACCCAGTATGTACATTAGGAAAATAAGAACATCTTAAAATACAGTGGTCATACATATAACAACATACCGGTATATAGAAATCCTTGTAAATACATAAAATCAGTAAAAGAAATATGCATGATGTGAATAAAATTACTTAAAATTAGCATTTGTTTAGAGCAAGGACTGTTTGTTAAACAAAACACAATTGATTTTTTGCATTTTAATAGGTGTATTTGCTCTTCTGCAAGCCTATGCTTTCCTGCAGTATATGAGAGACAGACTAACAAAGCAAGAATTTCAGACATTATTCTTCTTAGGTATATCTTTGGCTGCTGGAATTGTATTCCTGAGTGTTATCTATTTAACATATACAGGTAAGTGGTATCCAATAAATATTTCTTGTTACCAGATAAATTTTTCTGACAGCTAAAAATAATTATCGGGTAGATGTGCAATTGTTCCTTGTATGATTTTTTCCATGCACAGAGCAGCTAGTTTTGAGTTTGTGCCCAGATACAATACACTCATTCTGAATATTGTTTGTTTCTGTGCATGGGATAACATGAGTAAATGTTTGAGTAAACTTTTTTTTATTTAAGTAAAATTGTTTATGAGGAGCAAGAGGCAAGGACATTAACAGCTTATGACAAATTGCTTTTTGGACAGGCCAGTAGCCTATGCCATGCTTAAGCCATGGGGAGGAAACGAAGGTGCTGAGAAGTAGAGGGCAGTGATACATGTTATGCTGAGATGTTAGTGAAGGGTGAAAAAATGCTGCAAATGTGGACAGCAGTTGGACAAGTGGATATGTTATACTGGGAACCTTATGTGAGGAGAGATAGGGATGATGTGAATGAACCTTCTGATTCCCTCTGCCTGGATTTTGTTCTGTCCAAAATTAACATAAATGGGTTTTTTTCCCCATTTCTGCCAAACTATGTCTGGCCTTGACATAGTTTGACAAAATATCAGGAATATGATGGAATATGCTCCTGGAGTCAAAATTGTATTTTATTCTGCCTCTCTTCATAAAATAATTATTTCAGATGATGCTGTATCTTTGGAATTAATTAGTGGATGTTTCATAAGAAACGTACATTTTTATTGCATAGAAGTAGAATGTTAAAATATTTTAAAGAACTGGAAGCAAAGGTTCAAGTAAAACAGAATTGCACACTTTAAAGTATGCATTTTAATATGATCATTTCACCCCATCAAAACCCTGCATATAAAGCCAGTCCTATCTGTCTTTGATTTTGCTACCTTTTTGAATTTGTTCTTATTTCCTGTCACTATTTTTTGCTATATATATAAAAACCATCAAGGTCTCTAACAATGAAAGATAGAACTTCCATTTAGTAGCAGATACACACACACACACACACACACACACACACACATATATATATGAATGATAGCTGCTAAGTTACCATAATATGTATTTTCAGGTTACATAGCACCATGGAGTGGCAGATTCTACTCATTATGGGATACTGGGTAGGTATGAATATAAGATAAAATTACATAATCTTATGCATTTGCATAAATATTTGATATTTATGACGTTCCATTTTTTCAATAAATGGCTATTTTTGATCATATCATTCAGTTTTTAGCAAGGAGCCAAAGGTTGTTTAAGAATCACCGTTTCTCAATTTCTGAAATGTAACTGAAATTATATTTAGGATATATACCCACTCCAAAAAACCCTTATATTACAAACCTTTTTCCCCATAAAGATTTTATTTTTCTCCACCTTCACATATAAATTTAACAGATTTAACATGCGTATACATTTCAATATTACATACACATAGTTCCAAATTATTATTACTTATTTCATAAGCCAATTTCTTGATTGATTGATTATCCTCCTCCCTGTTGACCAACACCAGTCTGCCCCTCTAGCTATTTTTTTGCACACTCCCTCCTTCTTCAAACTTTCCTCCTCCTACCTACTTTCCCTTCACTCCTCCTTTCTCTCTCTTCCTTTCTCTCTCTTACTGCTTCCTTCCTCAACCTCACTCACCTTCTCTTCCTCCCTTTCTACTTCCTCTTCCACCTTCTAATACCTTTCTTGGAGTGTCTTCCAACTTCAAAAATTAAAATAATATGTACCTTAGCAGACTGGTACTGTATTTTCAACTTAAAAATCTAAGACCGCAACTGATTTTTAATCTTTGCTCCTGATTCCAATAAATTGTAGGTATATATCATCTAAATTCCACCCCTGTAAAGACTGATTTTGTCATCTGGCTTCTCCCTCCAATTGATAGCAAATTTCTACCAAGACTCTTTAATAACTATCATCTTCACTTTCCCTAAGATTTGTTGTTTCCTAGTCTTCCTAATTTCTAGACCTATTGCTCCCTCCCCTTTCTTGTCTCTTTTCCCCATATTTTTTCTTTTCTTCTCTCTTTAATTCTTTAACTCAGACTTTGTATATAAATTACAAATTTTCCATTCAAGCAACTCTCTGCTAAACGTGTCTTCAATAAACAAAAGAAATGTGAAATTCTTAACATTGTATCAGTAAATCTTATCATTCATTACATCTTTAAATTCTTTGTCTTATTTTAAATAGATTAATCATTTATATTTTCAATATATTTCCAACCAACCAGGAGGGACACGGATCCAGTAAACAGGTGGCGGAACTCACAGCTCCAATGGCCTTGTCCACTTCATCAGGTGTCACCAGATCAAACTCTTCCCAGACAGGTGGACAAGTACAGGCCCCAGTCACCTCGACTGACTCGTTGTCAGCTGACTCTGTTTTCCAATTGGAGTCGAGGTCCGCCCGGATCTGAGCGATTTTATCAGCGAAAAACGTGTTAAAGTCCTCGGCACTACTCTGTAAGGGCTCCCCAACTCCCCTCTGATTAAGAAGGGAGCGGGTCACCCTAAACAGAGCGGCCGGGCGGGATTCCGCTGATGCAATCAGGGCGGCATGATACGCGCATCTTGCCGCCTTGAGCACCACTTTGTAAGTCTTAATAAAAGCTCTTACAAGTGTTCGATCAGATTCAGACTTACTCTTCTT
Source organism: Erythrolamprus reginae (assembly GCF_031021105.1). Classification (NCBI taxonomy): domain Eukaryota; kingdom Metazoa; phylum Chordata; class Lepidosauria; order Squamata; family Dipsadidae; genus Erythrolamprus; species Erythrolamprus reginae. The sequence continues at coordinate 54,591,864 of NC_091963.1, forward strand.
CCATCGCTTCTCTAGACGTCTCTTCTGGCGTTTCAACTCCCGGAGCTCCTCGTTGAACCATGGAGCTCTACGGGGTCTAGCGCCGCGGAGAGGTCGCAAAGGCGCAATCCGGTCAAGAGCCTCCGCTGTAGCCTTGTTCCAGGCCACCGCAAGAGACTCCGCCGAACTGTGAACGAGTGCATCTGGAATAACCCCAAGCGCCATCTGAAAGCCCTCTGGATCCATCAGGCGTCTGGGGCGGAACATCTTAATTGGTTCCGCCTCCCTGTGGGGGAGGATTGGAGCCAGGAAGTCAAGCCGTAGTAGAAAATGGTCTGACCATGACAAAGGCAATGCTTCTAAGCCCCTTAGTCTCAGACCATTACTCAGTTGCTCGGAGAGGAATACCATGTCAGGTGCGTGTCCTCCCTCGTGAGTCGGACCCTGAACTACTTGAGTCAGGTCCATGGCTGTCATGGTGGCCATGAACTCCTGTGCCAACCCAGAGGTTTCGCCGAGTGACGGCAGGTTGAAGTCCCCCAAGACAATAAGTCTGGGGAACTCCACCGCCAACCCGGCTACCTCCTCGAGTAGCACAGGCAGGGCTTTTGACACGCAGCTGGGAGGCAGGTACGTGAGAAATAAGCCCACCTGAACCCCTAAGTCCAACTTCATCAGGAGAGACTCGCAACCCGCAATCTCTGGAGCAATGAGTCTACGTAGGCAAAGGCTCTCCCTGGCTATAATAGCGACTCCTCCCCCCCTTCCCTGGGGTCGAGGTTGATGCCATATCTGAAACCCGGCTGGGCAGATTTCAGAGAGAGGAACTCCTCCCTCCGGGCCCAGCCAGGTTTCAGTAATACATGCCAGGTCGGCCTCCTCATCCAGGATCAAATCTCGGATGAGGAGAGCTTTATTTACCACCGACCTGGCATTGAGCAGCAGCAACCTGAGCCCAGGGCCAGAATTACACTCATCACCAGTGTCCAAGGTTGGGCTCACGGAGCCAGAACAAGGGATCGTTATTAGGCAACGGTCCCTTGTTGCCCTGGAACGGCTAACTCCGTGGCCCCCGCCATATCTGCCTCTCCCCAGCAGTACCGGGATATTCCGACCCTCTGCCACCCCAGAGATCGATGCCCCTTCCCCTCCCGCCTCTCGAGCGTCAGGTGGGCCAAATCTATCATTCATACTGTTACCATTCATCTCATCCATACCGTGACCCCCCCCAACCATCCCAGTCATACCAATCATTCGTCTCATACACAGTATTACACACATCCCAATCATCCATTAGTTAAGAAACCCCCAATAGTTAAAAATAGATTAAATTAATAGAATAGTTAATAGTCATAAAAACACAATAAAAGTCTCACAATATACAATAGAAAATAGAAAATAGAAAAAAAAGATTGTAAAGTGCAAGTTCTAAAATGCTTAAAAATGCTTAAAAATAGGAAGTAATTAAAGATCAATTGTCCATCAGGTCAGCAATGCAGCCTCAGTTCTAAAAGGTGAGGTTTTTTTGGGGGGGGGGGATTTTTTGGGGTAGGGATGTTCAGGGGAAAGATGTTCAGGAAAAAGTCCTAGTGTATTTCTTCTTCAGGTTTGTGGTGACAGCCCCTGCCACAGGCTGGCACCCTCAGGTCTTTCTCTGGGTTCTCCTAGGTATATGTGTTCTGTCCTCCAAAGTCTCTGAGGCAGGCTTTTTAGCTCTCTATGTATCAGCCACCAATCTCGGCCCCTTTGACTCAGCAGTACCGCTCGGCTCTCGATGTTCCGCCTAGCCTCTTCCCCGTGTCTCTGTAATTGTCAGGTGACACCTCCAGTCCTCCAATCCTTCCGCAACCCCACACAGCCGTATCGCCACCATTCAGTCGCTGCAAACCTCAGCCCAGGCCAGCAGCCTCCACAATGTTTTCCGCGGCTTCCGCCTCCGAAGGGATGACCTCCTTCTCGTTCCGAAGCCATGCCACAACTCACTGGCCTCCACCACGCTCCTCCGGCTTCTCCCCTCCCCCCATTCTTCCGGGTGGGAATTGATGCTGGGGGGGTCTCTGCATTTAGCATTAACAGCACTTGCAATGTTCAACTAACTGATGGATTTTCCACACTAGAAATCAGCTGGAAGGCAGCTTTTTCGTTCCCGGTGGCATTTCCATACCACATTCTAGCGGCTAACTTTGCACCACCTTTATTTTGCCTTAATCACTGGCAGCGTATGCCTGTAATACCAGCCTGTTCCTGCCCACATTTATTAGTTTTAAGCAATTTGGTCCCATTACGCCTAAGTTTAACACATCTCAATGCTAATGGCTGCAACCATATGGACTGCCCAGTGTTAGCCCTGCATAGCCTGAGCAAGCCACATTTTAATTTGGCACCACACTGATCAGCCTAGGCTGCTCCCAGTAGGTTTTTACAAATTTCCTGCAATTTATTTGTTCCAAACTCAACAGCTATTTAGCTCTTAGGGGCCTAGGACGCCTGCACTTCCTAAACATCTTCTCCTTGGAGAGTGTCTGCGGGAATAGGAGGTACAGAGGCCTCTTGGACTTGAGTCTTAGGCTATTAGTCTGTTCCTGCATTTGTTCTTGCTCTACCACATTGGAATTTATTAAATCAACTCCATGGCATCCAAGAACTCCAAACAAAATCCCACGGGAAGAAAGTGTATTCAAAAAACTAATAGACCTGAGGAGGAATCTGATCCTCCCTCTATAGGTCAAGCCTCCTCTAGGCCCAACAACGATAAATCCTCTCATCCTACTAGGGCTGAGAAAAGGAGGGATGAGACTCTTCAAAAATTATTATTATTATTATTATTATTATTATTATTATTATTATTATTATTATTTATTAGATTTGTATGCCGGCCCTCTCCCGTAGACTTGGGATGGCTCACAGCAATAATAAAAACAATGTGCAATAACAAATCTAATATTTAAAAATATCTAAAAACCCCTTATTTAAAAACAAGCCATACATACAAATATACCATACATAAATTATATAGGCCTGGGGAAGATGTCTCAATTCCCCCATGCCTGACGGCAGAGGTGACTTTTAAGGAGTTTATGAAAGGCAAGGAGGGTGAGGCAATCCAAATCTCCGGGAGAGCTGGTTCCAGAGGTTCGGGGCTGCCACAGAGAAAGCTCTTCCCCTGAGTCCTGCCAGACAGCAATGTTTAGTCGACGGGACCCAGATAAGGCCAACTCTGTGGGACCTAACTGGTCGCTGGGATTCATGCGGAAGAAGGCGGTCCCGGAGATATTCTGGTCCGATGCCATGAAGAGCTTTATAGGTCATAATCAACATTTTGAATTGTGACTGGAAACTGATCTGCAACCAATGCAGATTGCGGAGTGTTGGTGTAACATAGGCATACGTAGGGAAGCCCATGATTAATCTCGCAGCTGCATTCTGCACGATCTGAAGTTTCCGAACACTCTTCAAAGGTAGCCCTATGTAGAGAACGTTACAGTAGTCGAACCTCGAGGTGATGAGGGCATGAGTGACGGTGAACAGTGACTCCCGGTCCAGGTAGGGCCACAACTGGTGCACCAGGCTAACCTGGGCAAACGCCCCCCTCGCCACAGCTGAAAGATGTTTCTTTAATGTAAGCTGTGGATTGAGGAGGACGCCCAAGTTGCGGACCCTCTCTGAGGGGGTCAGTAATTCCCCCCCAGGTTAATGGACGGACAGATGGAATTGTCCTTAGGAGGCAAAACCCACAGCCACTCTGACTTATCAGGGTTGAGTTTGAGTCTGTTGACACCCATCCAGACCCTAACAGCCTCCAGGCACTGGCACATCACTTCCACTGCTTTGTTGACTGGACATGGGGTGGAGATGTACAGCTGGATATCATCAGCATACTGATGATACCTCACCCCATGTCCTTGGATGATCTCGCCCAGTGGTTTCATGTAGATATTAAATAGCAGGGGGGAGAGGACTGACCCCTGAGGCACCCCACAAGGGAGAAGCCTAGAGGTTGACTCTGACCCCCCACTAATACCGACTGCGATCGACCGGAGAGGTAGGAGGAGAACCACTGAAGGACAGTGCCTCCCACTCCCAACCCCTCCAGCCAGCGCAGAAGGATACCATGGTCGACGGTATCGAAAGCCGCTGAGAGGTCGAGAAGCACCAGGACAGAAGATAAACCCCTGTCCCGGGCCCGCCAGAGATCATTCATTATGTGACAAATCTGCCAAGAGATTAAGGATACAGACATGGGAACAATATTCTGACAATACAGTTAGTTCTGACCAGCCTGCAACAAGGGAGCCCAATCGGGCCTTAGATGAACCCAACCTAGTCAGAGTCCAACCTGATCTTTGGGATTCAGGGACTGAAGGACAAGAAGAAAGTCAGGTCCCCTTAACAGCTTCGGACTCAGCTCAGAAACCTAGACCTGATTTCCCCCCCCTCTCAGTCTTTTCGGCAGGCTGCCCTGTCCTAAGCAATGGAGGCCAGACTTCAATCTGTCAACCTACCATCTACTTCCTCTACTACCACCTCTAGAGGTCACATACTCCTCCAGTGTCTTCATTCAGAAGGGGTGTCCCTGAGCCTCAGTCTCCTGAGGGCTCCTCTTCAGACGATATGGAGGAGGAGAAGGACAAAGATGAAACTCTCTTCAAAGATGATCCATTCCATGATCCTCCAAAGTCACTAGTTCCCTTTTCTATATTTCTACCACACCTATTTAAGTCTCATCCACAAAGCCCAAATCGCCAATGGGCTAGACTCGGAAGAGCCCAAAGACACCACTTCCCCCAATTAAAGAGCAAGACACCTGTCCATTCTTCTTGGAAGAACAGCAGTATACAGATGTCATCCCCATGCCTTGTCTTTTCCGAGACACTTTACTGAAACAGTGGTCTTTCCCAGCTGCAGGCCCAATCCCTTCATCCAAAGACAAAAAATTTTTCAAGGTAGTTCCATCCTATGAAGATCTCATCTCCTTCCCAAGGTACTGTAGATAAGCCCATGAGATTACTTCATTTGGCCGCCACCATGCCAGATGTTGAAGAAAAGCCATCAAGCTGATGTCTGGGCAATCAAGGCGACCTCCTCAGCCTCCTTTTTCACCAGAGCCATGCTAATCTGGCTCCAACAGATCCAGCATCAAATACCACCAGATGACCCCAGGGGCCAACAAGATCTTAATAAGATATTTGCTTTGGCCCAGTACGTGGTGGATGCTATGCTTCAAGTATCTTGCGTCTCTGCAAAATCCATTGCAGCTTCCACGGTGGCAAGCAGGTGTACGTCAAAAGTGACAATTAGCCATAGCTTCAGTTCAAACCTTAGTTTCCCTGTCTCAGGATAGACAAACTAGTATCAGGGAGCTTAACTAGGTTAAAACATCTAGAAGGGCATCTATCACTCTTCTTTCCCCCCTTTTAGGCAAGATGATATCTTGCATAGGCATCACCCCCTGGGCTAGATTACATGCTAGGGAACTATAGTGGTTACTGTTGCCATTTCAGAAATCCGGGCAAAGCACATCACATCGCTCCATTCAGATTCCTCAGCCAGTGATGAGATCCCTCTCCTAGTGACTCTCTTTGGCCATCTTCAAGGGCTCCAATTTCAAGGTTACGAACCGAATAACCATCACAACAGACACCAATCTATCAGGTTGGGGAGCTCATACCTCAGGTAGAGGGGACCTGGTCCCCAACAGAGGTTCAGTGTCCATCAATTGGCTAGAACTCAGGGTGGTCCATCTGGCCCTGAAACACTTCCACCAAGTAATTTAAGAGAAAATATGTATTAATTTTGACAGACAACCAAGAGTCATATATGCCACCAAGGCAGAACTCGATTCAAAGTCCTGATGCTCGAGTTCATGAGGTTAGGTCTGTAGGAAGAGTGATATCTACAATCCCTCTCAGCAGATCACATCTCAGGGAAATTCAATCTATAAGCAGATTGGCTTGCATGTCAGACCCTGTATCCTGGCGATTAGCAACTTCTCGTGGCCCTGTTCAGCCAAATTTGCCTCTGATTCGGACTCCCTGCAGTTGACCTCTTTAAGACTGCACTCAATTCTCAACTTCATTGATTCTTCTCAGGGTACCCAGAGACTGGAGCCGAATCAATCAACGTGCTGAGGAGCCCTTGGCCCCAAGTATTTCTCTACACCTTCCCTCTGATCCCAATATTATCAGAACTAATTCAGAAAATTCTTTCTGAGAGAGCACAAATCATCGTAATTGCTCCTCACTGGCCCAGATGCACTTGATTTGCAGATCTGCAAGTGCTTTCCATTGCACCCCTGTGGCGACTCCTATTTCGGCAGACATGCTGCAACAAGGAGCATCCTTTAATCCAGACCCAGATTGGTTTCATCTAACCGCTTGGAGATTATCAGGTGCGACCTTGAGTCGCAGTTCTATGACCCAGATGCTATAGTGGTGATGCAGGCCTCTATGAGACCATCAACCAATCGCACCTAGAGATACACCTGGACCAATTTCTGCGAATGGTGTCAGAAGGAAGGTCTCTCATCTGTGCACGTACCTCTTCCAAGAATAATCAGCTTCCTAATGTGAGGATTCTACATGGGCCTGTCCCCTTCGGAGTTTTCCTGCAATTCAAGAACTAATTAAAGGAATAATTAACATCCGACCTCCAGTCATCCACCATTACCCAACCTGGGACTTACCTCAAGTTTTGTCCTCCCTCACTTCTCATCCATACGAACTGCTCAGAGAGGCGTCCCTGAGACATCTTTCATGTAAGGTACATTCCTTGTTCCTATCATGTCAGCCCGATGTATCTCAGAGATGGCAGCATTTTCAATCAGACAGGATCTCTGCCAATTCCATCCAGATAAAGTACTCCTTAGAGTGGACCCTCCATTCCTACCTAAGGTTAACATCATGTTCCAGAGAACTCAGGACATTATCCTCCCTTCATTCTGTTCAAAACCGAATCATCAGTTAAGTACTAGATAGCATACATTGGATGTTACTAGAGCATTAAAAATTTACATGGAACAGACTAAGTCCTTTCGCAAGTCCGAAGCCTTCTTCGTTGCCTACCATCCCTGTTCACTGGGTACCAAGGTCTCCTCTACGACTTTGGGTAGTTGAATTAGGTGTACCATCACCAAGGCATACGAAGCAGTGGCCATTCCAGTTCCTAGGGGAGTTATAGCACACCCCAACCGAAGCACAGCAACTTCAGTGGCCTGGGCAACCCAAGCACCATTAGAAGTTTTCAAGGCAGCCACCTGGTCTCCAAATTCATTTATCAAGCATGATAAAATTGACTCCTATGTCTCTGCTGACATGGTCTTTGGCATGAGGGTCCTTCAAAGTGTTATATCTCACAGAATTTTTTTTTATTTTCTCACCAATCATAGTACAATGTAAAGTACCAACAACATCAAATTGTTTAAATACATCAATAATTCAATTTTTAAAATTATGGTATACAAATCCAATGCTACCTCCTTTACTTTTAACATCTGGATAATAAATAGCTGCTCAGATTTCTTATATTGTATGCTATTCGCTAATACATCCAAATTTTGAATGCCTCAAGTTAAGTAGGCTGTAGTATTTCAGATTTCTCCACATCTCTTCCATTTCAATTTTCATATATATTTATTAACCTTTTTTATTAGTAAATGCCCATTAAAAAGGAATTTAAAAAAAAAAATAAAAGGAATTTTTAAAAAATAAATAAAGATAAAAACACCAACACCTTCCAATATACAAAACAAGGGGGGGAAAGACCAATTAAAATCTCAATAACTCACCAAATTAGCCATACTGTAAAACCTAATTAGTAATAATTCCTTTATAGGAATCATAAAAAATGCGTAAGAATTTTAAAAATAAAGTAAAATTTAAAGAGGAAAGAAAAATGTGTTGAAAAAAAGAGGAAAGTATATATAAAAAGAAAAAAAGGAGAATGAGAAAAGTACCACTAAAAAAAATAGAAAAAAGAAAGAGATAAATCAAACCAAAAAGAGAAGAAGAGGGAAGAGGAGTAAAAAGAATCTTTCCTCCTCTTCGTACCAACTTCCCAAAATAGCTCAGTATAACACCATCAAAAATTACCGAACCTTAAAGTTGATCTATAAACCACTGAACTCCTCCATTCCAGTCTAAATCATGAAACAATAATTCTAATTAAGAAAGAAAAAACATTGATTCAAACTTTCCTAATGTCTATATCCTATGAAATAATCACATTCCTTTCCTGAGAACTTCCTGCCCCATTCCTTAACAACAACAAAAAAGAAAATAAAAAAGGAGAGAGGAAAAGAAAAAGAAACCACTGGTGACCCATTAGAATCAATCTAAGTATATCGCTGCATACCCAGCGGAATCTTCATGCCCTACTCTAATTTTATCACTGCAAACCTAGCGGAATCATCATGCCCTAATTTAAGAGTGTTGGTCCCAATAGATAAAAGAAGAAGTTCCCCTTCCTTAGTCCAATTTAAAGTTATAGCCTTCCATAAATTAAAACACCTTTTGAAATTTATGATCTGTATTTTCTATAATTCCATAGATTCTATTTTCAGTAATTACCATTAAAATAATTTCTCTTTCTTTATATATAAACAGAAAAGAGGAGAAGAAAGAAAGAAAAACCTCCAATAACCCACTGGAATCAATGTTCACTGCTTACCCAGCATAATCCTCGTGCCTACTCTAATTGTATTGATCCAAATAGATTAAAAGAAAGTTCTCCTTCCTCAATCCAACCTTCTTTCTAAATTGTGATCTCTAAAATCTATAATTCTGTAATTTCTATATTCAATGATTACCACTGGCAAGATTTCTTTTCCTTTAAAAAAGAAAAAGAAATCAAGCATAATCTTGACTAAGTTGAAAGCCTACACAAGCCAAGTCATCAGATTCATGAATAACTGGGAAAGGGGTGGATCCAACTGTGCCTTCAAAGACTTGTAACTCAGTCCTAATTGGTTAGGACAGCAAGCTAAACCTGCATGACTACTGTCTCCATTCTACTAATGAGAATAGGCGTTCAGGATATTCTAAATCCATTTTCTAATTTCATGTTTTAAAATTTAAAACAACTAAAATATTAATCAATGTACAATGAAGATAGAAAATACACTCAATATATTGATCCCCTTCATCCCTCTTCTTTCCATTTTTCAACCTTATTCTTTTTATATTTAAATTTTCTGCATTCCTATAGTTATAGTTTCATGTCTTTTTTTCTTTATCTTTTCACTTTCTTTCTTGTCTATTTTTCTGTTCCTTTTTATCTCTCTGACTACTTTTTCCTCTTCTTCCTTTTCCCTTACTTGTTAGACTATTTCATACCTTGTTACCACAATTATCAATCCCATCTCTTGCAATTTCTTCTATTTCGGCCTTTATTACCATTTTCAGTATAATCTGTATATTCATCAACATAACAGTCATCATATTCATAATAATCTTTAAAAAATTAATTGCAATAGTCCTTGATCTTAATTTCATTTCTCACAGTCTTTTCTTCTTTTTCTTCATATATTGATAGTTCCTTCCTTCCACTCCTTTTCTATATTATCCTCTTTTGTTTTAAGTTCATTCCGAATTTCATTTAGTTCTGCTTTAATTTCATTTCTAGTCATTTCTTTTGTTTCTATCCCCCGTCTTCTTTTCCAGTGATTTAAAATATCAACAAAAAATTCTATTATTTCCACTTGTTTACTTTCTTCCATTTTTGTCAGATCTCTTATCAGCCAGTCTTACAGTTTAAATAGATCCACTTAAAAAGTCTGCTTTCGATGTGTCACCAAATCTTTACACCACACAAATCATGAATCCACCATTCTAGATCATCCAACTACCACACAGAAAGTTCCATAGCCTTGGTCATCCCTCAAATGGCATTTTAATTCTGATTTAGTTCTTTTCCCTTTATTTTTTTTTTGGCCAAGTCAAAGTTATGTCCAACTTGCCAATAAAGTTTTATTTCACTTAGTTTCTCAATTATTTATATCCCTGGTCTGTTTTTCATATAATATCCACAGGTCTGAGGCTCTAGTTACAGTTCTTTTACAGAATTTTAGATTCCTAGTCTCTGTTCACTAACATAGCCACCATTTCATTTCCGGTCCATTTGTTCTTTCCCCTTTCAAGTTTTGAATTGTCTTTAAAGTTGATTCTTTCGGCCCAAAAAGTCACCAACCTTGTAATTATTCTTCCACCTCCATCTCTCCTGCATGATTCTTAACTCTTCTCTCCAGATGACGACCCTCAAGATAAACAATCCATTCTTCGATGCGCGACCGCTGTGGCAAAAAGCAGCTTGGACAGCTTTGTCCCAAGCTGCTTTTCACCACTGCCGTGCGAAGGCTCTGTATCGAGTTCCTGCAGGGTATGCCAACCCCAAACAGTTCCTCAACGGTGTCCCTTCTCTTCCCTGCCCCTTCAGGGCAGTTCTGGGGTCAGTTACATAAGAACCAAACCCCCCAACCCTTGGACGGTGGGAATTCAGGATTCCCGTGGAGTGTGGAAAACTCCGTATCGCCACGGTGCCTAGCCATACCCCCCTCCTTATACAGTATTACAAATCTTTAAAAGATAAAAATATGACTAGTATTTAAAGACTAGTCATTTGAATTTTTTCAGTAATCCGTTATTTTTTATTATCATTTTTAAAGTTTCATCACTAAAATAATTTGAATTTTATTCTTTTTTAAAAGGTATGCAAAAATTCATATCCCAATCATTGCCTCAGTGTCGGAGCATCAGCCTACAACTTGGGTTTCCTTCTTTTTTGATCTACATATTCTCGTCTGTACTTTCCCAGCAGGCCTGTGGTTCTGCATTAAAAATATCAATGATGAAAGAGTCTTTGGTAAGAAGAAATAACTTTTCAAAATGAAACTAAATTGAATTGCTAGCATTCTTGTATGTTTATTGGAACATTTCTCTCAGGAATTAAAAGTGATAACTTAATGCATTTTTTATTTAGGTTCATTAACTTTCTTTATGATCAATGTCATTTTATACTTTTATTTTTATAATAGACAGTCCATGACCTGCTGAGACATATAGGCTTGTGCTCAGCGATGAAATCTACTTACCTTCCTTACAGGTTCGGAAGCATGTGATTTTTAACTCTGTGCAGGCGCAGAAGGTTTTGTGCATGCGTAGTGGGTGGGTGGAGTTTCGTGCTGCCGCCGCTACAAGTTCTCCAAACAACTGGGGGGGGGGTGGCTTGGTGGGGGTGGCTTGGTGGTCATGACCAACTTGTAAAATGTGGTGAAACTCACTTAGCAAACCGATACGCCCAAACAGGGCTGAACTGGTAGCATTCCACTCCTGCTTATTCTGTTTATCCTCCCCTCACTATCTTCAGAAAAGCCCCAATGAAGCTGCCTCCTTCCCCTTCCACCTCCTTGGCTGACTTACAGAACTGCCTGCCACTTTGTTGGGTTGGTGCAGGAAAAGCCAATGGAGTTATGGACCATGTGAGAAACTTCATCCTAATCTCCTTAATCTTCCTCTAGGGAGGAAGCGGACTCACTCTTTCATTGTTGGTGCCCACAGCCAGCCCTATCATCATTAGCCTAGATGCTAGGCAGTCTTAGGCAGCTGGTCCTCTCACATCCTCTAATTTTATTTCTTTCTGATTTGCACTATTTTTATTTTTTTTACATTTTATTGCATTTGCCTAGAAGTTTATGATGCTCAGAATACTATTCTATAAATAATAAAATAATTCTAGCAGATAATCTTATATTAGTAGGTGCACTCCCTGTTTCATTTTTGCTGGGCAAGAAACAAGTCCTGTAATTTCCTAAATTTATTTGGCATATTAGACTGATATCAAGGCCAAGATAACCCATTATAAGGATAAATTTGATATATTTTTCAGTCCCCCCCCTTAAAGTTTTATCTTCCTATTGTATTTTTTTTTCAAAATGGCTTGAGAATATTGAGAACATGTCAGACAGGAAGGATAGACCTCTTTTTATCTCCAGTGTTTCATAGATGTAGGCCAATAGTGAAATCTAAAAAAATTTCTCTGCAAAAATTTTCCTTGGGAGTTGCTTGGTGGGTGTGGCTTAGTGGTCATGATCAACTTGTAAAATATGGTGAAACTCACTTAGCAATGCTCTTGGTTAGCAATCAACATTTTCGGCTCAATTGTACTCAATTTTTTTTCTTTCTTTCTTTCTTGACTCTCTCCCATCCTTTTTTTTTCTTTTCTCTTCCTCTTCCTTTTTCTTCCTTTCTTTTTCCTTTCTTGTCTCTATCTTTTTCTTGCTCTTGCTCTCTATCTCTCTTTTCGTCCTTCCTATTTATTTATTTCTCTTTCTTTCTTTCGCTCAGTGGGTAAAGAAAGAAAGTACTCTGAGAAGGAGAACATCCCCTGCCATTGACTGGATGGGGGAGCAGGACCCAAAGTGGAGGGGAAGGCAGGGACCAAAGGCCCCACGGAAGCCAAGCACACCAGGCCCAAAAAGCGAGCGAGCCTCGCCATGTCCCTCCGAATTGGCTCAGCGGACGAATTAAGCAGATCCTGCCCTGCCAGTGTCAGCCTTACCATCTAGATCCTCTGCCCGGTGTATTTGGTAAGCCTGACTCCCCTACTCCCTTCCGTATGGGCCACAGTCCTGCCACACTTAGTAGAGCTGCTGCTGCTGCTGCTCTGGGGCTGAGAAGGACTGTGCAGCCACAGAACATCTACTTACCATCCCAGAGTGCCATTGCCACCACACCTCTCAGCCCCAGAGCAGCAGCTGTGTCTCCACCAAGAGCCATCTGCCCATCCACTGGACAGGCCAGACACTGACCTTATAAGGCAAGCGGGTGAGGGGGACTGCCAGGAAGGCTGCTAGCTCCCTTCCCCATGGCCAGCTGGCTCAAATATATCTTCCACATAGCCTTCCGCTTGCCTGCCTTTTGCAAGTTAGATACGGGACAATGGGAAGACCGTGTAGAAGGCAGGGCATGGGGAATGGAGTAGGGGAGACAGGCTGGGATGGTGGTGGGGGGAGGGGAGGAACAGAAAGATAGTCCATGACTTTGCAGGCTTATCTGGGAGGCAGATCGGGGGGCTTCAGGCAGGCAGGCTGCAAAGCAGAGACTGGGTAGGCCAGGGCGAGCGAGCGGCGACTGGGGGACCGGTTTGGGCGCATGGCCAGCCATTGCTACTGGTTTGGCGCACCAACCACATGTCCGCTAACGGTTGTACCAAACCAGTACCATTTTACCCCTGTGTAGGACCCAATTATAAGTTTATTTAATGTATTCATATTTTATTTATTTAGGCTATTTACAATGCATTCAGGAAGTTTTCATTTTTGTCAATATTGTTATGCTGCAGCCTGATTCCACAGTTGTTGAAATTCCTTCCCCCCCCTCATTAATCTACATTTAATACTCCATAATAACAAAGTGAAAACAGAATTTTTGGAATGTCTGTAAATTTATTAAAAAGAAAAACTGGCATAAGTATTCAGACCCTTCACTCAGTATTTTGTTGAAGCACTTTTAGGATGAATTACAGCCTCAAGTCTTTTGGGGTATGATGTGACAAGCTTTGCACACCTGGATTGAGGGATTTTCTGCCATTCTTCCTTGTAAATCCTCTCAAGCTCAGTCAGGTTAAATGACAATCATCAGTGGACAGCCATTTTCAGGTCCCTCCAGAGATGTTCAGTAAAGTTCAAGTCAGGATTATGGCTAGGACATTCAGAGAGTTGTCCCTAAGCCATACATTTGTTGTCTTGATTGTGTGCTTAGGATCGTTGTCATTTTGGAAAGTGAATCTTTGGCCCAGTCCTGAGGTCCTGAGCACTGTGGAAGAGATTTTAATTGAGGATATCCCTGAACTATGCTCCATTCAGCTTTTCCTCAACCCTGACCAGTTTCCCAATCCCTGCTGCTGAAAAATACATTCACAGCATAATGCTGTCATTACCATGCTATGCTGTGGGGATGATATTGGGAAGATGATGAATGGTGCCTGGTTTCCTCAAAACATAATGTTTAGAATGTCATGGTTTGCAAGTGATTAATGTCCGTTTGAACATTAACCCACCGCGGAGGTGATGGATGAGAGCCCAGTCATTTGTTCAAAAAAAAAGTTTTCTTTTATTATAAAAATAGAAAAAATAAACATGTCTCGGTGGACAAAACAACAAATACGTCTTACATGATGGAGGTTAGAATAGGAATGGAGATCTTTGCATGAAGAAGAAGGATGTGAGGTTAGATGTGGAAGGATATTACATCATAATAGGAGGATCTTAATAAAACACACAATTAACTATTTAATTACTGAATGTCTCTGGGGCTGTCCAATATTCAGCGTGACATAGAATTGAGACCAAACAATTCAATCTTGGTTTAATCAGACCAGAGAAACTTGTTCCTTACAATATGAGAGTCTTTCAGGTGCTTTTTAAAACTCCAAGTGGGCTTTCATGTATTTTGCATTTGCATTAAAGAGACGTTTCCATCTAGCCACTCTGCCATGAAGCCCAGATCAGTGGAGGACAGCAGTGATGGTTCTCCTTCTGGACCTCTGTCCTATCTCCACATAGGATCTCTGGAGCTCAGTCAGAGTGGCCATCAAGTTATTGGTCAACCTCTCTTACTGAGGCCCTTCTTCCCCTATTGCTCAGTTTGATTGGGCAAAAAGAGCCCCAATTGTGCCAAACATCTTCCATTTGAGAATTATGGAGGCCAATGTGCTTTTAGAAATCTTCAGTGCAGCAGAAATCTTATTATAGCCTTCTCCAGATCTGGACCTTGCAATAATTCTATCTTTGAACTCTGCAGGCAGTTCCTTTGATCTCATGGCTTTTGCTCTGCTGCATTATGCATTGTCAACTGTGAGGCCATCTATAGAGATGTGTTTCTTTTGAAATCATCCAATCAATATAATTTACCACAGATAGATCTCAATCAAGCCGTAGAAACATGTCATCAACAGTCAAGAGAAATGGAAGGCACCCAAGCTAAATTTCAAATGTTGTTGCAAAGGATTTGAATATTTATGCCAATGTGATATTTTAGTTTTTTGGGCAACTCTAGAATGTGGATCAGCATAACAAAACCCTAATTATAAAACCCCAGCACAAACAATCTAGTCAACACACATGCATGCCACTCAACACAATTCAGCCGTGACAGGTGTAAGCCTGCCGGAAAATCCAGGTCTTCACAAACTTTCGGAAGGCCAATAGGGTGGGAGCAGTACGGTCATGGGGGGGGGGGGGGATTGGTTACATAGATCCGGGGCAACCAACATTTACATTTGCAGTAATGTACACAGTTAGTCACTGAAAGTCTCATCTTACAGTTTCTCACATCCAGGAATGATCTGATTCTGACTGCACAAATACTATTATAGTCAATCAGTACAATAATTTCACAGTTAAAGTATATGGAAAAATTTAATAATATTAGTTTCACAGTTCATGTAAGCATCGCTGTGCACAACTGTTTCAGGATCTGGCAAACAATGGAGGTACAAGAGCTAGCACAGAGAGGGAATGTGGTTTTAGCTGTTGTATATTAATGAATTATCAGTTTTATAGAGAATTAATAGACTTGTACATTCTACATGGGAACATTCCTAAGATCACAGACCAAAATAAGGAATGTTATACTTTCCTCTCTCTATGACCCATTAAATAGGCTGTATAAAATGTTGTAAAATTAAGTTCACCACAATTTCAGAATTACTGCTATGGAAGGAGATGCAAAAGATTATTTCTGCATATATTTAATATTAACCACACCTTAAGGACTGTCAAGGAGCTAGGGATTAGTACAGTATTTCACTTATTTTTATTTAATCATAAGATTGCAAAAATAGTAAAAAGATGTGCATTGCTTATCCCAAATTGCTTGACAATTTTAAGACTTGTGGACTTTAACTCCCAGAGTTATGCCAGTGCTTTGCTGGCTGGAGAAATCTGGGAGTTGAAATCCACAAGTCTTAAAGTTGCCAAGTTTGAAGACCTCAGAATTGAGTTATGATGGGGGACACTCAGGAAAGGTTAAAAAAGGGTGGATGTAGAGGGGGAGGAAAAGAAGGAGAGAGAGGTAGTAGAGGAGGAGTAAAGGAGTTAGTAGGTAGTAGTAGGAGATGGAGAAAGAGGGAGGGAGTGCAAGAAAGAACAAGAAGAGGTGCAGACTGGTGATGGATAGGAAAAAAAATTAAATAAGAGATGGAGTCTATAATAGACTAAATTGTATAATTATATATGATGCTTGTAATATTGAAACGTATTTACATGTGAATTTATTTGTGGGAAGATGGAGAAAAATAAAAAACTTTTTGGAAAAAAAAGAGAAACTTTTGCAATAGAGCAGGGATCCGCAAACTTGGCAATTTTAAGACTTGTGGACTTCCAACTCCCAGAATTCCTCAGCCAGCACTGCAAAGGGAGTTGAAGTCTACAAGTCTTAAAATTGCCCAGGTTGGAGATCCCTGCAATTGCCTTCTGTAATCCCAGCTGGCTTCTCTTCCCCCCCCCCCCAAGGAAGAAAACTCCAAAGGACATTTTACCTGTTGCCACATCTTTCGACTCCGACGCAACACGCTGTGCAGTGGACCCTTTTGGCTCCGACAGCCAGTCATTTGTATAGAGGTTGCTCTGTACAAAGATAGTGGCCACCATAGTGGCAAAGGAAACCAACGTGGCGTTTCTCTAAATATCATCAATTGGCGGTCTAAAGACCCAAAGTGCAATTTAGGGGAGAGGCTAGGTTTCTCCACAGGTAGTAAAGTTGGAGGAGCAGAATGTTCCTGGGTAAAGGGAACAGCTGAGGGGAAATTAGTGAGGAAACAAAGGAAGTCATGTTCCTCATCACGACTGTGCAGCAAGTGAAAGTACTGCGCGAAGATTTCTTGTTGCCTGCACAGCCACGCAGCTTAGAGGGAACAGTGCACCAAAGTAGTACCTATCACTTTATTTTTCGGACTATAAGGCGCACCTAAATTTACAGGAGGAAAACAAGAAAAAATAGTTTTTGGCCTCAGTGCATTGGGTTTTGCCCTTCCCCAGTCCCCAGAAATACTGTACTCTGCAATGCTCCGTATGGCTCATTTTCGTCAAAAACGGCCCTGTTCTGCATATCATATTTTCACCTTCCCAGCCCCCCCCCCCCAAAGAAGCACACTGCAGTTTTTTGTCTGTTTTAGGGGTCCCTAGGTTTCTGCGTTTTCACCAAAAACGTACCCATTTTTTTTGGCTGCAGAATGCTTCTGGGAGGGCAAAATGTGACCCATAGAGTGTTTGGGAGCCCCAAAACTGCCACATTCTTTCTATCAGACACAGCTAAATTTTCACACACTTTTGGGGGGAGGTGCTTCTTATACTCCAAAAAATTAGTTGCATTCACATACTTTCAAGCTTCTAGGTAGGCATGAGGCGTGGCAAGAAATTAGTAAATTAAATAGCTCCTTCTTTTAAAGGATGATATAATTAAAAAAATGATAATGTTTTATTCATATGGACTTCTGGGAAATAGACATTCAAACTTTAATTCAAGCTTAGAATGCACTTAAAAATTGCATTTATGAATAACCCAATATTCAAACTGAATGTCTGTCTCTTTGCAGTGGCTTTGTATGCAATCAGTGCTGTTTATTTTGCTGGAGTGATGGTTCGCCTGATGCTAACTTTGACTCCAGTGGTTTGTATGTTGTCAGCCATTGCTTTCTCAAATGTTTTTGAACATTATTTGGGTGATGATATGAAGAGAGAAAATCCTCCAATTGAAGATAGTAGTGATGAAGATGACAAAAGAAATCCAGGAAACCTTTATGATAAGGTAAGTCTTGAAAAGTTTGTTATCTATCAAAATTAATTTAAACAGAAATGTTTAATGTAGATGAAAATCATACAAGTGGAAATAATATTTATCAGCGGTCTCCAACTTTTCCATCTTGGCAGCCCACTACCCAGGGGGGGGGGGGGGGCGCGGAATGGCAGATTCATTGATATGAGCAGTAAGCATGTGTATGCCTTCCTCTCATAAAAATGGAGATTCATGTGTGAGCAGCAGATGCGAGTGGAGGGCACTGGAGCAGAATAGCCTTGCACTTGCACATGAAGCTCCAAGGTTTCGACAGGCCACAGCCAAATAGATTGGGGGCCCCTGTTGTTACATTCCATTTTGAAAAAACTTTTCATTTGAAATATTTTTAAAGTGCTTTTTAAAATCAGAAATAGTGAAATTTTCAATACCGAAAATGGGATATTTAAACTCTAAAATCTGATATATTAAAAGGATAAGTTTAATTTGTTTTCTTTGCTCAGGCAGGTAAAGTGAGGAAACATATATCTGAGCAAGAAAAAACTGAAGAAGGTCTTGGGCCCAATATAAAGAGTATTGTCACAATGTTAATGCTTATGCTATTGATGATGTTCGCTGTTCATTGTACATGGGTAACCAGCAATGCCTATTCCAGCCCAAGTGTTGTTTTAGCCTCTTACAATCACGATGGGTAAGATTCATTTTTTTAAATGTATCCATTATGATACATTATAATTAAAGCATTGCTAATATCTAGTGGTAATTATTTTGACACAAACTTAACTTTTATTTTTCTAATAGCACAAGGAACATTTTGGATGACTTTAGGGAAGCATATTATTGGCTAAGACAAAATACAGATGAACATTCAAGAGTAATGTCTTGGTGGGATTATGGCTATCAAATAGCTGGAATGGCAAATCGAACTACTCTAGTTGATAATAACACTTGGAATAACAGCCACATAGCTCTGGTATGTAGTGATTATTAATCACAGCTGTTACTGTACATATTGGTTACATTGTAATATATTGAACATTACATTCAATTATACTCATCAAACTTAATTTTAAAAAAAAGATTGTGAGACAGGGATGCGCCAAGATTACAGTGGGATTTTTATAGGATTTAGTTTACACAATATTATTTTCAAATTTTATGAAAAAAATATATTGATATATGTATCTGGATCTTATTTTTCCAAGATTGGAATTTTAAAAAATGTTATTGCTATTTTAAATCACATGTTTTCTTGTATGTAAACTTTACAAGGCACGCCAAATGAAGCTAGCGTATATATTAAGAACTGGTTATTTATCCAAATAGTAATATTTTTGCCTCACAAATCTCAGCTGAGTTTATTTTTCTTCCAATAAAATAACACTGATATTGAAGTTGAATTTTGGATAGGAGATGGGGAAAATTCATGATTATGAAGGCTGGTAATATAATTTGTTCATTTACTAGGAGTGGACATCCTGTAAGCCATTTACACTTGCAGGCCTGAATATGTGTTACTTGCAACTCCTAAGAATCTTTTTATTTTTAAACCTGCCTCAAAGGTTAAACATGCTGGTAACGTTAATACTTATATTTTGTAAATAATAATTATTATTATCATCATCACCATCCTTACTAAAAGTGAGTCCCTGAACTGATTCTGCTATACAGTAGAACCCCGACTTACGAGACTAATTGGTTCCGGAAGGAGGCTCGTAAGTCGGAACGCTCGTATGACGAAACATTGTTTCCCATAGGAAACAATGTAAAGTCAATTAATCCGTGCAACAACAAAAAAAACCCGCTGCTGCCGAACGCGGAAGTTAGCGTTCGGCTTCAGGAGACAGCTACGAAGCGGCGCGTGTGTTTTAAAAGGTTGCAGCCGGGCTCGGGGGCTTGCCAGCAGCCCCCCAGGCCGGCTGCAACCTTTTAAAACACGCGGGATACGAGCGCCAAGGAGCTGTCTCCTGAAGCCGAACGCGGAAGTTAGCTTTCGGCTTCAGGAGACAGCTCCTTGGCGCTCGTATCCCGAATGTGAGCTCGGGAGGCGAACAAAAATGTCGCTCCCCTCCCAGCTCTTATCTCGAGTAGCTCGTAAGTAGAGCTGCTCGTATGTCGAGGTTCCACTGTAACTTGATTTTCGCTATATGGACCTCCAATGCCTAGATGAGTTTCCAGAGAGTGATGAAAACCTAGTTCTGGAACATTTGTGGATTTTAAAAGATTGTTTATTCTTCATGGATTGTGCCATTATGACATCTCTTCCCGCTGTTTTCAACTTTTTATGCTATATATTACTCTAAAACTTGGTAGAATACAGCACAATAGCAATCTTACTAATAATAATGATTGTAGAATATAGGTAATAAGATTTCATTAGTTTTTTAAAAACTTTTAAAACACGCGGGATACGAGCGCCAAGGAGCTGTCTCCTGAAGCCGAACGCGGAAGTTAGCTTTCGGCTTCAGGAGACAGCTCCTTGGCGCTCGTATCCCGAATGTGAGCTCGGGAGGCGAACAAAAATGTCGCTCCCCTCCCAGCTCTTATCTCGAGTAGCTCGTAAGTAGAGCTGCTCATATGTCGAGGTTCCACTGTATTGTAATACTTGAACAAGCTCAACATATATTATCAGCTTTATTATGTTATTTCAGTCTTATAATATTTTCTGCACTGGGGATTCTGCGCATGCGTCGCCCTAGATAGACGCACCGAGAGAAGGCTCCCTCATGTGAAGAAGGAAAAGTAAAAGTTAACCCCTGACAACCCTCTCTAGCTTGGTGAAAGTGGATCGAGAGGAAGCGAATTGAACAAGGCTGTTGAAAACCTTATGGGAAGGAGTTAAAAGTTGAAGCAAGCAATAGTTTTTAAAGTGTGTAAGTGAAGAAGCGAGAACAAAGGAAAGATGGCGTCTACTACGGAGTTGGAAGGAAAGATGGATTCGTTGCTTAAAGCATTTGCTGACATGGGACAGCTGCTCCAAGATATGAAGAAGGAATTATCAGTCGTAGGGGCTGGAATGGCAGACTTGAAAGAACAAACCAAAACACAAGATCAAAGAATTGGGAAACTGGAGATGGGGAAGTCTCGCCAGGAACTCCGCATCATAAATTTGGAGGACAGACAGCGCAGATCTAATCTTCGTCTGAGGGGTTTTCCCAAAGACTTTGCGGAGAGCAAACATCTTATTCAAGAAATTCTTCAGTGGCTCAATGAAAACAAGGTTAAATGCGACCTACAAGAATTTGAAAGAGCTCATTGGGCTTTTGGATCCTGGAATCGAGGGGATTCAAAAGACATTATCGTAAGGTTTGCCTCAGAAAGGAGAGCAGCAGAAATATTCAAAGAGTTGAAGCAGATTTTAAACTTACGTTACAAAGCCATTCCAATACGCGTTTTAAAAGATTTGTCTGCTGAGACCCTCAGGATGAGAAACCAGATGAGAGAAGTGACCTCCCAACTTTATGAAAATGGAATTAAATTTTCATGGCGTTATCCAGCTACAATATTTGTTTTTAAAGATTCCAAGGCTTTCCAGGCGAGATCGTTGGATGAGGGGAGAAATTTACTTCATCAGTTGGGATTAAATCCGGATGGAGAGTCCCAGGCACAGACATCGAAAAGCCGGCCAGAAGCAGCTGAGGGTGAGCTGTTTATGCTCCAACCGACCCGTGTAGCAGAACAAAGCAGGGCGGAGAAGATCGCAGCACTCCAAAAGGAACTGGATTCTCTCCAGGAAAAAGAGAAAGAGAAGAGGGATGAGCCAAGGGTCACCCGCCAGAAGAAAAAATTATAAACTGAACTGAGCTGACTTGCTAATATGGTACCATGATTTTCAACTGATTAATCTTTTTTTTGTGTACTTTTTTTCTTGGTTTTCTTCGCTAACTAATAAAGGGAGAGGAGGGAAGGAGGGGGAAATCTTTTGATACGTTGTAAAATGGGGAGAAAGGGGGAGCTTTCTGGTGGAACGCAGATCCAAGAGTGCCTCTCAATAATGAAAGTTTTTTTCGTTGCCTCCCCCTGGGGGGGGTTAGGGGAGTGGCACTAGGGTGGGGATTCATGGTAACTAAAAAACATTTTTCCAGTAGGCTCTGTTTTGCAGGAGGGGGAAATGTATTTAAAATTATGTAAATGGGTGATATAGGGTTATTATCATTGAATGTAAATGGTCTTGCATCACAGAAAAAGCGTTTTAGGATCATGAAGCTGGCTAGGGACAGTAAAATTGATATTTTACTTTTATCAGAAACTCATAAAGGAAGGGAAAAAACAGATAGATTAGTTTCAAATAGCGAGTGGCAACAAGTTTATGAGTCGAGAGGAACGACTAAATCAAAAGGAGTCGTCATCTTGTTTAACCGAAGAGTGTACTTTCAATTAATTAATATTAAAAGGGACAAACATGGCAGAATGTTATTTATTAAGGGGAAAATAAAAAATAAGTTAGTAACCTTAGCGGTAATTTATGCTCCTAATGTAAATGCAAAACAATTTATAATAAATGTAAAACGGAAACTAGACAATTTTGCGGAAGGTATAGTGATTTTAGCAGGCGATTTCAACTTGGAATTAACAGCAGGGAGGGGGGAAAAGAAAAAGTTACACTTAAATAAAATCAATATGATAGATTTACATGAAGACATTGTAAACAGAGACACCTTTTATTCTGCAAGACACAATAAATTTAGCTGTATTGATTATATGCTAATTAATAAGACAAATGAGGCAAAGCTTAAGAAAGCGGAAGTGAAAAGTATCTGGTTATCAGACCACGCACCTCTCCTGGTAGTGATTGAGATAGAGAGCTGTAGGAAACAATGGATATGGAGATATAACCCTCTAGTTTCAGCTAATGATGAGAATAGAATTAAATTACAAAGGGAACTGAATGGATTCTTTCGTACTAATGCAACAGGCGAGATTAAACAAACAATAGTCTGGGATACACATAAGGCTGTTATGAGGGGTAATTGTATTAGTACAGAAGCTTTTATTAGGAAATCCTGGGAAGCTGAGAGGAAAAATTTATTGAGAGAAATAGATTTAATCCAAGAAACTTTAAAAATTACAAGAAATAGAGAATGGAATTCATTATTATTACTTAAGAAAAAGAAATTGCAATTACTTGATGAAGAAAGATGGAATAAAATGAAGATGATTATAAAACATAGAATTAGGGGATGGGGCAATAAATCAATGAAGCAAATGGTACATTATTTGAAAAAAAGAAAAGAGAAATCCCACATCTCTGCTTTAAAAGATAAGGAAGGCCTAATTAAACGTAGTAATCTAGAAATGGAAAAAATAATGAGAGATTTTTATGAGAATTTATACAAAAAAGAGTATGTCACTTCGCAAACTATAGAGGTTAAAAAGAAATTAAAGGAAGAGGATAGACAAATGCTAAATGCAAAAATTACAAATGATGAGATATCTAGAGTTATTAAAGGGTTGAAACCTGCTAAAGCCCCAGGTCCAGATGGTTTTACTGCTGAATATTATAAAATGTATATGAATGTATTATTACCGCATATGGAAAAATTGTTTAACAATGTAATGGAGACTTTTGAAACTCCACAGACGTGGAAAATGTCAGAAATTATAACGGTCCCAAAACCAGATCATGATTTAACTGACCCAGGTTCTTATCGCCCTATCAGCTTATTAAATCAGGATTATAAAATATTTATGAAAATATTGGCAAACAGGGTGGAAAATATTCTACCGAAAGTAATTGGAGAAGATCAATATGGATTTGTTAAAGGAAGGAAGATTTACAAACCAATAAGGAATGTGGTCAATGTTTTACACCATGCTACCAATACCAAAAGAAAATTAAGTATCCTAAAATTAGATGTCTATAAAGCTTTTGATAAAGTTAACCACAATTACTTATTTCAATTATGTAAAGATTTAAATATGGGAGATTCATTCTGTAGAATTATAGAAGCAATATATAAGGATAATATAGCTCAAATCAGAGTAAATGGTAACAGAAGAGAAACGATTAAAATTCAGAATGGAACTAAGCAGGGTTGCCCACTATCTCCAATGTTATTTGCATTAGCAATTGAGACTTTAGCAAACAAAATTAGAAATGATAAGGAATGGAGAGGTTATCAAATAGGGAAATTTGAATTGAAATTAAATTTGTTTGCAGATGATGCTATAGTGATGTCCGAAACCCCAACAGAAATGATGAAAAGAATAATGATATTGCTCCAGGAATTTAAAGATCAATCTGGACTTAAGGTTAATATAGAGAAATCAGAGATAATATGTTTAAATACTGGCCCTAAAGAGCAAATCGAGATACAAAAAATATCAGGATTGAAATTAGGTTGCAAAAAAATGAAATATTTGGGAATTTGGTTGTTTAAGAATCCAATAAAAATAGTGACGGCTAATTATAATTTAATATGGAAAAAAATCCAGAAGCAGATAAAAAATTGGAAGGGTAAAAGGTTAGGAAGAATTGCCAAGATTAGGGCCCTTAAGATGATGATTATACCAAAAATGATGTATTTGTTTCAGGTTCTACCGGGTAGTTTTCCTGAGGCAAAATTAAGAGAATGGGATAACAAATTAAGTTATTGGATTGAAGGAGATAAAAAACCCAGAATAAGGAAGCATTGGCAGTTTGCACAAGAGAAAGAGGGAGGTTGGGGCAGTCCATGCTTAGTATTATATAGAAATGCGTTTCAAATGGAAAGGTTAATGGAACTACAGTTATGGGGGGAAAAGAAATGGGTAGAGTTAGAAAAAGAAATCAATAATATAAACAACAAAGAATTATTATTTAAAAATTGGACTAGAATAGAAACCAGTAAATTAAGTGATCCTTTTAAAGCATGTTTAGAAATATGGTATAAATGGCAGAGGAAAAGTGGAATAAGGGTATCCAGGCTATCAACGTTATATGTATTGAATATAGGGGATGATGTTAATTTAAGTAGAATCATTAAGGTATTAAATAGTAAAGGGATAACGAGAATTGAACAATTATATGAGAAAGATGGAAGAGTCAGCAGAACTCGATTGGAATGGTGGATTGGTAAACAGAAATGGTTGCAGATTAATGCAATAAGTACATATTTAAATAAAAGTGAGAATAAAGAAGCTTTCTTACGAGAAGAAAATTGCTTAGAAAAAATAATAAGAGAAAAGATAAATGAGAGCAAAGCACAAGCCGGCAATATATACAGAATGCTATTGCAGATGGAAGAGGAAGTAACAAAAAGTTTGACAAGATGCTGGCAAGACGATTTACTAATAAACGAAGGGGAAATGAAAGAAATAATAGAAAATATATATAAGATTAAAAATACGAGAGTTAGAGAGATGAGAAGGAAAATTTTACATAAATGGTACTTTACACCAGTACAAATTGCACACTTCCAGGGGAAAGAGAAGGGTAAATGTTGGCATGGGACCAGGAAAAGGGAATTTTTATACATATGCTCTGGGAGTGTGCAGAAATTCAGAAATTTTGGAATGTAGTGCAGAACGAAATTAACAAAATGTTAAACATTAACTGGATAATTACAAAAGAAATAGCAACTTTAATTAAATATAGGGAATTAGGAGAATTCAAGGAAATCAAAGCCGCAGCATTGGAAAGTGCCCAAGCGGTAATGGTATTAGGTTGGAAAGATTCTACAAAATGGACATTAAAAAATTGGTACTGGTACATGGTGGACCACATACATTTTGAAATTATGGAAATAAGATTAAATAATTTTGATGAGAATAAATTGGAGAAGTTGATGGTGCGATGGAATAAGGTAAAAGATTATATGTTAAGTAGAATCTGTGATGTAAATACGAAAAATAAATTGCAATCACTCTTTTAGTAATATTTGACGCAAGATAGAGCCAAGGAATAACAGATAAATAATTAAATCTTTTTTGAATCCTCTTATATGGGTGGCGGGGGTGATGGTGTGTGTGTTATTGTTAGGTGATGGGCACATGCACTGTGCACTGTTATATGTTTGTTTTATGTACATTTTTTTTAAAAAATCAATAAAACTTTATTAAAAAAAATATTTTCTGCACTTTTGCTAGATTTTTTAAAAAAAATATTAGTAATAAGTGAACTCTAATTTTTAAAAAAATAGTTTAGAAACATGCTGAAGTTACATTATATTGATAACTGCTATGACATTAATACTTCCACCTGGCAAGAAGATGCAAATTCCAAGCCAGCAGAGAGATAAGTTCCTGCTGCTGGATAGGGGTGGTGGTAGTGGAAGTGGGCACAGGGGAAGTATAGTAGGGGAAAGTACAAGAAGTACAATAAGGATTGGGAATGTAATGTGGGGGAGCACAAGATGCACAGGTCAGGGAGGGTGCATAAGAGATGAAGATTGGGGGAGATGTATGAGAGTCCAGCATAAGTGAGGGAGAAATACAAGAGTGTGACACAAATTCAAGAAAATGCAGCTGCGGGGGAGAGATGCCAATGATTGATATGGTGTGTGCACAAAGGAGGTGGGGGAGACTTATTCCAGTGACTTGCCACCTTTCCTGGCATCTTCCCCATGAATAGTCATTAGTCAAGGATTACCCATATATGTATTAAATATTTTGTTTGTTCTTTTATTAGATTTCTATGCCACCCTATTCCTAGGACTCAGGGTGGCTCCCAACAACATAATATATAAAATGTAGAAATCTAAATTTAAATTTCTTGAAAAACTAGTCACTCATATTCAGGCAATCAAACATGAATTCATTCGTCAGCTGGGGCTAGATGTTGATCTTGCCGGCCCCAAGTCTGGTGGCAAAGATGGGTCTTTAGACCCTTGCGGAAGGTGGGGAGGCAGTGCGAATAGAGATAGAGGGAGTTTGTTCCAAAGGGCCGGGGCCACCACACAGAAGGCTATTCCCCTAGGTCCTACCAGGCTACATTGTTTAGCTGAGGGGACCTGGAGAAGGCCAAATCTGTGGGACCTGACTGACCTCTGGGACACATGAGGCAGAAGACAGTCCTGTAAGTAATCTGGTCCGATACCATATAGGGCTTTATATGTTATAACCAACACTTTGAATTGCTCAGAAGCTAATTGGTAACCAATGCAGCTCGCGGGGTGCTGGAGAAACATAGGCGTACCTCGGGAGGCCCATGACTGCTCGCGCGGCTGCATTTTGCCCCATCTGAAGTTTCTGAACATTCTTCAAGGTACATAGAGAGTGTTGTAGTAGTCGAACCTCAAGTTGATAAGGGTGTGAGTGACTGATTAGAAATTTCCAGTCCAAATAGGGCCGCAACTGATGTACCTTGCGAACCTGGGCGAACGTCCTCCTCGCCATACCTGAGATGATATTCTAAGCTCAGCTGTGGATCGAGGAGGACATCCAAGTTGCGGACCCTTTCTGAGGGGAACAAAATCTACCCCCCCCCCCCCAGTAATGGATGGACAGGTGGAATTGTCCTTGGGAGGCAAAACCCACAGCCTCTCCATCTTGTCGGGATTGAGTCTGAGCCTATTAGCACCCATCTAAATGCTAATAGCCTCCAGACACTTCCACTGCTTCACTGAATTGACACAGGTTTTAATGTGTTTCATGGGGTGTGCAGGGCATTGGGCTTTGTACTAATTACATGGCACTGGACCAGAATACCTCCGGAACCGCCTTCTACCGCACGAATCCCAGCGGCCGATAAGGTCCCACAGAGTTGGCCTTCTCTGGGTCCCATCGACCAAGCCTTTTCTGTGGTGGCCCCGGCCCTCTGGAATCAACTTCCCCCGGAGATTAGAACGGCCCCCACCCTCCTTGTCTTTTGCAAGTTACTTAAGACCCACCTATATCGCCAGGCATGGGGGAACTAAGACATCTCCCCCAGGCTTATTATATTTCATGTTTGATGTGTATGTGCTGTATGGTTTTTAATTGTTGAGGTTTTTATATATTTTATTATTAGATTTGTTCCATTGTTATACTGTTTTTATTATTGTTGTGAGCCACCCCGAGTCTTCAGAGAGGGGCAGCATACAAATCTAATAAATTGAATTGAATTGAATTTCTCTGGAATTAATGTAGCCATGAATATGATGAAAGGGCAGTTTTTAAACAATGAATTGAAAAATAAGTCACCACAGTTTTAGAACTGATTAAAGAGTAATGATAATTTCTTCTTTCCAAAGTATTGTCATCTTGGCAAGTAACAGGATTGGATAGAAAATAGTATTTTTTGAAAAGGATGGGATTGATCCGTAGAAAGTTTGAAATTGGAAATAATTTTTTTGTGTGATGTAGAAGACTACTAAATTAATTTATCTTATATTTAAACAAGATTCTAAATTGCATTGGGTTTACTTTATAAAAGATTAATAACCTGTTCGGGTATGCTAGGCTAATCTTGTGATTCAATGATAAAGTTTTTCAGCACAAGTAAATAAAACACTTTCTTGTTCACATTGCTTTCAAATATATATTCAATTTATATATATAGTTCTAGTTCACATTTTTTCAGAAACAGTTCACAATTATGGTAGCTCTCAACAAATGGTACTAACACCTGGTACCTAAAATCATAGCTAGTACAGCTCCCTTGTGGTCATGTGATAAAAATTGGGTTCTTCAGTAATTTGTCTGCATTTACGACCACCAGGCAAATCAATTCCTATGGTCCACAAATCTCTCCCCCCCCCCCTTCATCTTTCCATTTCTTCATCCTACACAATGCACTAAGTGGCAGCATCCTCTACTTCCACCACAGGGCAATCTCAGCCAAGAAGTAATGCTTTGAGTTCCACAATACAGTTAGATAAATGTTGCAGTTCAAAGTTCCAGCTGTAAGTACCTCCCTGTGTATCATAAACCCTGCTGCTTCCAGCTGACCTTTGCTACCTTCCTACCACTGCTGACAAGGCATGCGTGGCCTGAATCTATGCCAGGCAGCTGCTAGCCATACCTTCTTCTCGATGCTATTTGCACCACATCTTCCCTGGCCACCTGCTCTCACGCCACACAGCACTACTTTCACCAACTTCTGCATCATCTGAGTTCTTCACCATCTCCATGTGACACTCCTGCACTCCTTACCTAGAACTTTTACCAGTCTTGTTTAAACTGCACACCTTAAATTACAATGACAACTATGTCTGGATTGCCATTGCTAAGTGATGTGTCATTGCACAATATCACTGCATCACTTAGCAATGACAATCCTGGACTCAAATTGCTGTGGTAACTCCAGAACTATCTATACATGTTCGTTTTCTGATGTACATATTTGTATGCAACTTTGGAAAGTTGTTAAACTTCAAATTCACAGCTGGAAACTGTGTCTATTAAATTTGAAGATGTTAGAGTGGTTTATTTAAAAATTAACCAAGTTCAAAATACCTAAAGTTAAGGTAAATTTAAGGAGAATATATTTATTTATTTCTTTTAAAAATTCTAGGTAGGAAAAGCTATGTCATCAAATGAGACAGCAGCCTATGAGATTATGAAAAGCCTAGATGTGGATTATGTCTTAATAATATTTGGAGGTGTAATTGGATATTCTGGTGATGACATCAACAAATTTTTGTGGATGGTGAGGATAGCAGAAGGAGAACATCCTAAAGATATTAGGGTAAGTCAAAACATTTTTAAAATGTGCACATGAGGTATTCCTGCAAAAGCTTTTTGCTTAACTGACAAGATTGTGTATAAATTTTCGTCTTTCTGTAAAAGAAATTATCCCAAATATTTTTGATATTTCTATGGACACTTATATACATTGACTATAATTACATAGTATCCTAATGAACTAACATATTAAATAATAGTTACCAAAAGTGAAGATGAAATGAAAACATATTATCACTTAGTCTTATATCAACAAGACCAAAAGTAAAACAAGGAATGATTAAATGAATATTTAAAAATTAATTAATAATCAAACCATTTTTACACTTCAGTTGCCCACTATCTTTTTGTAAGAATTCTTGAAGCACTATACAGATTGATTGACAATCGGTCACTTAGCAAATTTTCAAAGTTGCAACAGACTTCTTTGGGGGTATTTATGATCTAGTTTGTGTACACATAGGTATTTGGCAAGCAGCCACATTTATGGTTCTTTGCAGTGTCCAAGGATGATATGACCATATATTATGATATCTTTCCCAAAAATTGGTATTTACTTCTGGTTTTTGGCTCACAATGACTTGTTGTTTCTTTTAACAAGCAGTGCATTCAATTAATGACCAATGGGGGGGGGGAATCAAAATCAGGTGGGTCACATGAGTGATTTATTATTGCCATGACTTAGGACTCTGGTGGACAGCTCCATTATGGTTTTTAAGTGAAAAACTACTTGTACACTCCTCACCATTGTATGTTTCTTAGAATAAAAATACAATCTCTATGAGAAAATTAAAGCCAGTCTTGAATCACTCTGGGTTTTTTAGCTATTACTTGTTTACAATAACTGATTGTTGTAATTTTTAATTCTATTTTATCCTGTTTTTCTAATCTGACTTCTTCATTTCCTTCTTTTTCTTAAAGGAAAGTGACTATTTCACTCCACAAGGAGAGTTTAGAGTTGATAAAGCAGGATCTCCAACCTTGCTGAACTGTCTTATGTATAAAATGTCTTATTACAGATTTGGAGAAATGCAAGTTAGTGCTAAGGTGGTTTGCACCTTAATAGTAATTCTTTACATTTCTATGTTTGTTTGTTTGTTTGTTAATTTGTTTGACTTGTATGCCACCCTTCTCCAAAGACTCGGGGCGGCTCACAGGATATGTATTGTCAGATACCTCGTCTTACGAACGCCTCTTCATACAAACTTTTCGAGATACGAACCCAGTGTTTAAGATTTGTTTGCCTCATCTTAAGAACCATTTTCACCGTACGAACCCGAGCCCGGGTGCGTGAGCTCTCTCACTGCGCGTGTGCTCTTACTACCGTGGGGATTCCCCAGCTTTGTGACTGCCCCGCCGGGTTTTCCCCCTTGCTTGTCATACCCGCCGGGATTCCTCGCCTGCTGCCGCTACAGGGATTCCCCTACTTTGTGACTGCCCCTGCCAGGTTTTCCCCCTTGCTTGCCACCCTCGCCAGGATTCCTCACCTCTGGACTACTAATGCCAAACCGCCTGGGATTTTCCCTTTGCTTGCCAAGGCAGTCCGGAGGCGGGGATCTCCCCTTCCTAACTGCATGGCCAAGAGCGGAAAAGAGAGCCAAGTTCCGCAACCTCCTGTGCATCTCTTTCCCCCTCCTCCCTTGGCTTCAAATAGAGAAGAAGAAGGGGGGCACTGGCTGCAGAACCCCAGGGACCCCTCCAGCTCCGGCCACGCATGCACGTGTTTGCCTGCCTCTTGCACCCCTATTTCCCCACCTGGCTGTCATCTTGTAAAGAAGCGACGAGGAGGAGGAGCCGGGCACCGGTGGTGGCAGAGGAAAGCGAATGCCGGGGAGCTGTCGGCCGGTCAGGAGGCTGGGAGACGGGAGGAAGAGGATGGAGGGAGGTTGGGAAGAGGTGCGGTCGCCCAGCCGCAGGGGAGAAGAAAGGCTGGCAAGACCCGAAGCTGGAGCCGCGCCTCCTCCTCCTCCCCACCACTGCCTCCCAGTTGAAGAACCTTCCCAAGTTTAGAAAGGGCGCAAGGCGCAGAACCTGCACAAGGCCTGAGTGCGCCATCCCCAGGGCAGGAGGGCTGCTGGTGTCCACAGAGGGCATCGCAGGACAGAACCCAGCTTTCCCAGCAGCAGGAGTATCGAATGGCCTGGGGAGACTCCAAATCCCCTACGGAGGGTTGGCAGCAAAACTGCAGAATACGATCCGCAGGTCATTTCAGCAACCTTTGATGTAAATCCCCCCCCCCCCTAGCATTTGCAGGACACGCCGAGGTTTCCCGGCCTCACTTCTAGGCGCCGGTCTCCCGCTCTGCCCTGCTACAGGGGGGAAACCAGACCAAATCTGAAGCCACTGACGATCCTAGAACCCCAGTAGGGCCTCCCAGACATGAAAAATCTGAGAAGATGCATGTACAAACGGCCCGTGCGTTCACTTCCCTTCCCTTCCAGTCATTGCAGCCGGACAGTAACTGTGGACTTTTCGGTCTTTGTGGAAGGCCAGGCAGCTTCCCCCACATGTCAATCTACCCACAAGGCTCTCTCCAGGCAGCCTGCGCTGTCTCCCCCCTCCCCGTCTCCCACACCTCCTCCACCCGCCCCCAAACAAGGATCCGAATGCCGGCGGTAATGAGGCAAAAGGGGTAAGTTTTGGGATTGCACGCATTATTCGCTTTTACATTGATTCCTATGGGAAACATTGTTTCATCTTACGAACTTTTCTTTTTACGAACCTCGTCACGGAACGAATTAAGTTCGTAAGACGAGGTACCACTGTATATCCCTGACAATACATTTCACAGATTGTGACTATATAAAATCATCATTAATAAGCCTTTCTATAACATGATAAAAGTGAGGTAGTTCTTTTTATCTAATCCTAATAAAGAAAAGAAAGGAAATTTTTCCTTGTAATGATGGATAAGCATGCAGGGGCACAAATTATTTTTTAAATCAATCCTTTAACAGTTGTACTAGTTACTATTTTGTTACTGAGCTCAATTCAAAGTTTGGTTTTTACCTCTCAAAATTTAAGGTTAGATTGCTTTCAAAATTCCATTATGCCTTTATATTTCCTTGTCAACTAAGATATAGCAAATAGAGGCTAGTGAAAAGGTAGTCATAATGGCATTTAATTCTCACTG
This sequence comes from Erythrolamprus reginae, assembly GCF_031021105.1. NCBI lineage: Eukaryota > Metazoa > Chordata > Lepidosauria > Squamata > Dipsadidae > Erythrolamprus > Erythrolamprus reginae. The sequence goes on from NC_091963.1 coordinate 54,624,342, forward strand.
GAATCTGTTTTGGTTTAATTTTAATTTTATTTCAGAAACATTCTTGAAATATGCTTTATTTCAAAAGCATTCTTAGTGCCAATGCATGATCTACATTTATAACTTTTGTATATTATGATTATTAGTTTATTAGGGTTTTTGGCTACAGTTTGAAATAATAAATCAAGATATTTCCAAGAGGGGAAGAACTCTGTTGAAATTCTTGATATTTTCTCCTTTTTTGTACTGAAACTGCTTACTTATTTCATATTTAATTTATATAGTTTAATTCTGGACTTCTATACTGTGCGGAGTAAAAGGGCTCATGATTTGTTTCATATTATAAATAACATTATCAAATCTGTTACCCATGTTTTCAAGATGATGTATATACCTTCATAGTTTGTCTAGAATTTAATATACCTGCACGCTAATGGGTTGCATTAATTTTGTAGCTGGATTTTCGGACTCCCCCAGGATTTGATCGAACCCGCAATGCTGAAATTGGTAACAAGGACATTAAGTTTAAACATTTGGAAGAAGCCTTTACTTCAGAACACTGGCTTGTTAGAATATATAAAGTGAATAAGTTAGATAACAGAGAAACACTGGACCATAAGCTTAAGCTAACCAACATTTTACCAAAACAGAAGTATTTGTCAAAAAAGGTGGGTTCTTACTGAAATTTTCAAAGGAATTTTTTTTAAAAAAATAATTTTAAAAAAAAGACAAACACAACATACAAGCATACATTTATACACATATAAATTAAATATTTTCAAGTTGGTCAACATCCGTACTTTGACATTCTTATCTATATATTATACATTTACATATCTGTACATATAGTCTTGTATAGGGAGCCAATTTTCATTGTGAGTTTTCTTTCCTCTTTTGCAGCCATTTATATTACATTGTCCAGGTAGAATAATAGTCCGGATCTTTTTTGTTGTTCAATTTTATAGTTACCCAGTCCATTTCTGCATTGTCTATTTTTTTTTATTGTCTCTTTATTTCCAGGTATTTTTGAGTCCTTCCATTTTTGTGCATAGGTGATTCTAGTCACCATCACAATATATAGCAATAAATATTTGATATTTTGGGGGTATATTTTCCTAATAATACTTAGTAAGAATAGTTGCGGGGTAAATTCAGCCATGGTTCCTGTTATTTCTTGTAACCATCTATGAAGGTTTTTCCAATATTTTTTAGCTTCAGGACACGTCCACCATGCATGAAAGAAGGTGCCTCTTTCCTTTTTATACTAATAGCAAATCTGTTTACAATTTGGATATATTTTAGCCAATCTATTTGGGGCCAGGTGCCACCAATAAAACATTTTATATTGATTTTCTTTGTACGCAGTTGATTGGTTAATTTAATGTTTCTATTCCAAATTTGCTCCCAGTCTGCCAGGGGTATATTATGGCTGATATTTTTTGCCCAGGCGGTCATTGATCCTTTTACAATCTCCTCCTGTTTATCATATTCAATCATATATTTATATATTTTTGATATCAATTTTCCTCTGGGCCTGTAAGCAATTTATCTAACTGTTGCGTTTGGGTGTCTATATCAGCTCCTTCAGAGTCTTTTTTGTATCTTGTTTGGATTTGTAAGTAGATCCACCAATCTATGTTAATGTTTTATTTTGCCAATTCTTCTCTACTTTTTAGTTTACCACATGGATCTAGAATGGATAAATCTCAAAAACAAACATATATTACAATTGGAAGAGCACGACCTCGAAAGAGGTTGGCATGCATTTCTTTGGGACACTGGTAACAAAACACAAAAATATTCAATAGACACCTAATTAGGAACTATTAAGCAATTGCAAAGAAATTAAATGGAAATACTATCTAAAAGTCCCAAATTGTTTATCTACAATGGAGTCATTAATATATCTAAACACAATTGACATAGCAAAGACAATCAAATATAAAGAAATTCAAAGGAAAATTTTAATACTGTGCTTGTTTTATCAGATATGCTATTAGGACTTTATTAGCCACATAAATGGACACTTTTGTTTCCAATAAAAGAACAACCCAAATAATAATGGTTAAAATTTGATTAATAAAGCATGTGGGGTTATATTTACCATTGTGCTCATAGGCAGACTGTGCCCCCAAAATTCCAGGAAAGGGACTATCTAAAATACATTAATAGTATTCTAGTTATTATATTGGGTCACTTATTAAATGTGAAATTGTCTTTCTGAAAAATTATGCTTAAGGAATTTTAGAATGACTTATTTTGTAAATTAATTAAACCTGAACTTGACAGCTCAAGGGTCTGACTTTTTCCTGTTTTAAAATCATTTCATTTAAATACATTTTTATCACCATTATTGTGTGGTCATCTAGTCTATTGGACAATCAAGTCTTCAGAAATGAAAATAAAATTCTCTTCAAACAGAAAGGTTTTACCTGATTTTTTTAAATAAAAAAGTAATCTACTGTAAACATTCAAGCAGCAATTCTGAGTGTGTTTGTGTACACACACACACATACACATGTACAAGCCCCACAATAATTCTTTTAAATAATTTTTTAATCAAGAGATTTATTACTGCAGTTTTGGGAATAATACTTCTTGTATTGAATGCTAAAAAGTTACAGTGGCATTAGCAAAAAGCAACAAGAATCAATAAATATTTTTCTTTGCTACTGGACAATATCAGCGTGTCCAGCAAACATGGAAAACCGGGAAATCAGGGAATTATCAGGGAAATTTGAGAAATATCAGAATTATCAGGGAATTTGTGAATAAAATAGAATAAATCAGGGGGGAAACAAACTGTATTAAAATGTTTAAAAGTTTAAAACCTCTATACCTCCCAGGCAGCCAGATAAACGGAAACATGACGCAACCATTAGCAATAACTAAAGGAGTACGTCAAGGATGCCCTATGTCGCCTCCGCTTTTCATATTAACATCGGAGACATTACTAAATAAAATACAGAGCAATAAAGAAATTAAGGGTACGAAAATAAGAGATGAGGAATATAAACTGCAAGCATACATAGATGATGTGGTCTTTTTTCTTGAACAGCCAATACAATCAGGACAAGAATTAATCAAAGAAATTGAGAAATATGGGGTGCCGGCAGGATTAAAAATTAACAAATAAAAGACTAAATTGATAATGAAAAACATGACATCAATGCAAAAAAGAGAACTGGAAAGATTGTTGAATTTACAAATAACCCAAAAGATCAAATATTTGGGACTAACAATAACAAATAAATGCTCCTCAATTAGGAAAGATAATAATGACAAATTACCACAACAAACAAAACAGGTTTTTGAGAGATGTAAACTTTTACAACTCTCCCTATTAGGTCGGATCGCAGTAATAAAAAGAGCATATTACCCAAATTTTGATACCTATTTCAAACAGCCCCATCAAATTATACACCAATTTTTTTTATGAATTGGATAGAACAATTACAAATTCATATGGCAAAATAAGAAACCAAGAATAAAATTATCAAGCTTACAGGATAGCAAAAGCAGAGGTGCCCTAAGGCTCCCAGATTGGAAACTGTATTTTAAAGCTGCCTCCCTCAACTGGATAAAAAGAATGGATAAAGTTAACTAATAAACAAGTACTAATTCTAGAGGGTCACGAACTATAAATGGGATGGCATGCATACCTCTGGAGGGATGGCTCCAAATTATATACAGATTTTAATCAACATTTAATTAGGAGGTCATTGATAGTAACTTGGCAGGGAATTAAAAACAAATATTATATTAAAATTCTGAGATTGTTATCTACAGCGGAAGCAATTATATATCCAAATTTGATAAACCCCACTAAAACTATAAAATATAGTGATACGTTGCATCCCTCCGAAGTGCTAAAAAGTAAAAAAGAATTAGAACAACAAAATATAAAAATTGAATGGTGGCGATACATGCAAATTAAATCAAGATATAAGAAAGACAGAGAAGGGACAGGTATTGATAGAAATATACATCCACTGGACAAAATCTTGTTAGGACCAGATGAAAAAATAATATCCAAAATATCCAAATATCTATTAGAAACAGATAAAATAGAAGAAACGGTTAAAGAACCAATGATAGCTTGGGCCAAAAACATAGGACATAGTATCCATATGGCTGACTGGGAGACTTGGAACAAAGTATTCAATGAAAATATTTCATTCATTCAGATCTAGGATGTGCTATTTGAGTGTTCCCCTTAGTTTTTTGAGCAGTATACAATATTTAATTACCCATATAATTATGGCAGCACGGATATCCTATGCACAATTCTGGAAAAACAAAGAGATCCCACCATAAAATAATATCATAGAAAAAATGTATAGATGTGCACAAATCAATAGGATTACCAAAGAGATTAAGGGAACTAGCAATTCAGGGTACAGTGATCCCTCTATTATCGCGAGGGTTCCGTTCCAAGACCCCTCGCGATAATCGATTTTTCGCGATGTAGGGTTGCGGAAGTAAAAACACCATCTGCGCATGCGCGCCCTTTTTTCTATGGCCGCGCATGCGTAGATGGTGGAGTTTGCGTTCCCCGCCGCCCACGCAAAGGGGAAACACGATTTGGCTCCTCGCTGCTGCTGCGCTACCGAGCAGATCAGCTGCTGGGCGGCCGAAGGAACCTTCCCTGGGTCTTCCCGGCCGCCCACGCAAAGGGGAAACCCCGGCTCCTCGCTGATGCCCGCCGCTCACCCGCCCGCCAGCAAGAGGGGGAAGACCCAGGGAAGGTTCCTTCGGCCGGCCAGCAGCTGATCTACTCGGCGCAGCAGCAGCGAGCAGACGAAGATCGGGGTTTCCCAGCCGCCCACGCAAAGGGGAAACCCCGGCTCCTCGCTGATGCCCCCGCTCGCCCGCCTGCCGCCCGCCAGCAAGAGGGGGAGAGATAGAGAAAGAGAGAGAAGGAAAGAAAGAGATGAGAGGGAGGAAAAGAGTGTGAGAGAGGAAGAAGCAATATAGAGAAAGAGAGAGAAAGAAAGATGAGAAAGGAAGGAAGAGAGTGACATCATCGGGTGGAAAAATCGCGATATAGCGTTTCGCAAAGATCGAGATCGCGAAACTCGAGGGATCACTGTACTATGAAATTTGGAAAAATTGGTACGATTGTATGGGTAACAAAAGTAAAGACAGGAATAAAATGTAGAAGGATGTATCAAAAAGAATATAGAAATGTGTAACATGTATCTATAAGAAATATAATACAAGATATCAGGTTTAAATCTGTATTAAATTATTAAAATGTTGTTTTCTTTTAAAAATTTGGAAAAATTAATAAACGTTATTTTTTTAAAAATGTTTAAAAGTCAGTGAAAAATCATGTAAAAAAACCTGGATTGCTCTGCCTGGCAGAATCAAACAAAAATGAGCATAACTGTGGTAACAACTTGCTTCGTCAGCTGCCGATATTTCTCCATGGCTTAGCCATTTGGTATGATGTCATCCATGACCCCACCTTAACTAAATCGCAAGTTACAAGGAAATGTCTAGGAAATATCAGGGAATTTCAAAATGCTTTCCCCCTGGACACCCTCAATATGCTAAATAATTGTCATTCAAATTAATTGGCAGTATTTGGTGCAAATAAGTAGGTTTAATTGAAAACAGCAACAATGACTAAAGAAAAACTTGAATAGAATAACACAAATTTGTGGCGAGGGATTTGGGGAAAGTGCTACATGTCAGAACTGGAAATATCACATTTCAAATGTGCTACTTCCTACGTTTCTAACCTTGACTTAAAATGAGGATTCTGGAGCAATACAAAAACATTGTTGCTAGAGCATTATAAATAACTAATACACTATTCTCTTTTTCTTTTTAGACTGCCAAAAGGAAGCGTGGCTACATTAAGAAAAAACTAATTTTAAAGAAAGGCAAGAAACCCAGCAGGAAGACAGTTTAAAAACACTGTACTGATTGCTGATATTGAAGCCGTTGTCCTTGAGATAACCAGTCTTTGCCTTTCAGGTCATGTTTCACAGCAACATGAGGGTACAGATTATTGTACAAAACTTTCAGGCAATGTCTGACTTAAATTTTGGCTTATCGAGAACAGCTGTTTTAGATTTATATTGTGGAACAAGACAGGACTGCTGTCCAGGTCTCAGCAGCAGATTTTTTTAAAAATCGATACATATTATCCTTCATATTAAATTTAATTTGAACCGATTGCACCAAAGAGCCCTTTAATTCAATCCTTGGTACATGCATACTTGTCAATTTTTTTAATATGTTGACTAACAATATCTCAACTGGAATGCTAAAATGTGAATTGGCTATCCAAATTGAGACGCAACAGTGTGAGTTTGTTGACGTTTCAGCTAGTAGAACCGCTTTGAAATATTTATTTTATAAGACAACACTTGTTACAGTATGTTGTGTTAAGGACTATATATCTAGCTGCCATTTCACTAATCAGTTCACAATCACCAGTTATGTGCTTGGATGAGGCCATTTATTGCTTCCCTTCAAAGGGAGATATTTGGTAGATATTTCATAGAAAAGATAAATACAAGGGCTACATTTGAACCTTATATCTGACACGACAGAAATGAATGCTATTGAGCACCATAGCATCTGGTGGTCTCAAAACATCTTTGTTTAATCAGAAGTTAATATTATACAATAGTTTGGCCTATTAGGAGAAAAACTGACAAGTATCCAAACTAGTTTCCTGTGTCTATTTGCAGGCAGAAGGTTTAGAAATCTGCCTGCTTACCTATCTTTTTCATGAGTTTGGCTTTCTGGAAATAACTAAGTTTTTCTCTATATTTTTATTTAGTGCTTCATTTCATGGAATTTCTATTTTGCATATATGTTATGTTTTATAGTTTATGAAAAAGATTTTATCAGGTGTACTAAATGGAGACTGAACATGTTCAATTTCCAACTATACAAGCTTGAACATTATTTGCTATTTTATTAAAAATGTATATGGGATAGGATTAATTGATGGCCAAAGGATATAATTTTGATAACAAAAAAACAGCTTAGGCCATCTTTGTTGGTGTAAAGCAGAGTAGTATGTACCTTCCCAAAAAATATAATTTGGTCAGTGAGAAAGTTACTACTGACATTAGAGATGTATAATTTTTATTTGTATTTTTTTCCTTTTGGATTTAATCAATAATGCAGTTGCGACATTTTTACAAAATCTGGATTTTTGACCCTTTGTCATTGAAATTATATTATTTTGTTGCTTTACAACTCAATGCAAACCCATTGTTGATTATAGGGATAAATAAAGTTAAATCGAGTTTTTGTGTTAAATGGCTGGCTGCTATTTTTTATTTACTAGCTTGTGGCTTCAAAAAGGACCTGACTCACAATTCATTCAAAACTATTTCTGGCAAATATTTTTCTTTCTACTTTGAGAATTGTCAATTTGACTATGACTTGCTTATACATTTTCTCTTGCTATAAATTCTTCCATAAACATAAGCTAAGCTAAATTTACAAATATAATAATTTGGGACAAACTGAAAAATGTTTTACACTATCTCAAAAGCTGCCTGAGCCCCTTGGGAATAATTCGGGCAAAGCAATGAGGACTGAAACTGACAGTTAATAATGGCTTTGCTGGCTCCTTGTGTTGCTAAAACAGAAGGGAAGTAAAATTGCTAGTGGTTTCTGGTGCTGTCCCAAACTCTGTGAATCCACAAAGCTTTGTTACTCTCAATTTCACCTCAGTTTGCTCATTGGACAAGTTGGGAGCAGATTCTCATCACCACCCCACCCACCCACTTGAAAAGATTTTGGAGACTTTCTATACTGGGCTGCAGATCAGAGCGACTCAGCTCTTTTTCAGCCTGGTCATTGGGGGGACGGTGGGCTGTGAAAGGTTGGCTTGAGCCTGTGTCAGAGAAGAACTATCTATGGAAAGACCACCAGTTGACCCACTTCCAACATGGGCTTTGTTTGCTGCAATATGTCTACTGATGCATGCCTCTGTGCTACATGCCCTCCCCAGCCGCCTCTTGGCTTTCCCTCCAGCAGCTATTAAAAGTGGCCCGATTCCGCTCTCTCTGGGCCCGGCTCCTTCTGCCTTGTCTCAGCCTTGGGACCCAATCTGGCACCCCCTCAGTTCGCCTTCTGTCCCCACCCCGCAGAAGCTCAGGGAGTAAGGACAGGGGAAGGGGCTGTGGTTTCAGGGACGGAAGTGCAGTTTCTTAGATTTACCCATGAACCGTGTGGCACTGTTCCTGATTTCAGTCTGGGCATGATGGAGGAATCCTAAGGACTGGGATATGAAAACATGGATGTTGTCATGGTTGTTCCTCATCTGCAGATGCAAAAAGAAAAAAGGCATAGAAATTCTGGGCAGAGAGGATGATGTCATCCATCCAGTCCTGTCCTATTCTGGGCCAGTTCTCTCCACACCTTCTCCTGCTGCACAGATTCTCTGAGTTTCTCTGTGCTCCCGCTGGCGTCAGCTTTGATGATATCCAACTGCCGTGTTCTTTGATGGCCTTGTTTCCTTTTACCACTAACTCTTGCAAGCATAATTGCTTTATCCAGTGAATTCCTCTGCATGATGTGGCCAAAATAGTAAAGATATAAGTAGTTCTCATCTTACAACAATACGTTTAGTGAGCGTTCAAAATTACAACAGCACTGACTTAAGACCATTTTTCACGTAACTGTAGCAGCATCTTCATGGTTACATGATCAAAATTTGGATGCTTGGCAATTGATTCATATTTAGGACGGTTGCAATGTCCCGGGCTCATGGGATTCCTTTGTGACCTGATAAGCAAAGTCAACAGAAAAGCCAGATTCACTTAACAATCATGCTAACTTAACAACTGTAGTGATTCATTTAACAAGGTCATAAAATGGAGCAAAAATCATTTGACAGATGTTTCACTTAGCAACAGAAATGTTTGGCTCAATTATGGTCTTAAGCAATTATTTGGCCATACCTTGTATCTCTATTTCTCTTTTTCTGATACACCTCAAGCTGTTTGAGAGCATTTTCCTAAAGCAGGGAGGCCCAGCAGCCTGGCTTTGGACCTCTGCGGGAAGCCTTGCAGAGGAATGGAAACGGCCAGCTCCACTTGTATATCTGTCCTCAGGCTAGAATGAGAGCTGGGCACATCAGTGTGTGACTACGGAAGTCTTCTTGCAAGGGGTTCTTCTCTTCACGGATGAAAGACTTGGCTTTTGTCTCTTTCTATGTTTTACTCAGTTCTTTTGTTACACTTCTTCCAAGGGACCCCCGAAGCCTCGGTCAGTGTGGCTGGGTGTCAGACCAAAGACAGAAGGCTTGGAGGTTTTGGCCTGCCACATTATGCTGTGTTCTTTTGGAATGTTGTGGGAAAAGGGGAGGGGCAGTTGCATGAGGTTTCAAGGTCATCTTTTGTCAGCACTGGGCCGGAAGAAGATAGGCATATACAGACCTGGTGGCAGAAAATTATTGGCCCGTGTGACAAACTTGTGGGTGTGGGACAGGAGAATGAACTGTAATCTGGAAGTTAAATTCTGGGGAAATCAGATCCAGGCTTCTCCAGTGACGTGCCAAGGTGGCTTTAAGGATGAATTGGAACTTTGAGAAAGTATTTGCCTTGGACTCTGATTTAAACTTAGATGTTAGTGGGAGTGCTGACACTGGGAAGGAGACTTTTCCTGTAATTCAGATACAGAAGGCATGGCAAATGGGAGCTGTGAAGTCATGAGGCTGATACAGAATTTATCTCTTCTCATTTAAATTCAATCCAGTTTCACCCCGCATTTTCTTGTATGTAGAGGAAGTCCTTGCTTAATATTGTTCTAATAGCCATAAGGCTTAGACTTCTATATTGCTTCCCAGTGCTTTAAAACCCTCTTTGAGTAGTTTACAGAACCAGCCTCTTTCCCCCAACCATGTAGGCCGCTGCGCTACCACGACCGACAGAAGACACGTGAGCCGCCAGACAGCTGAGAGGCCTGGCGGCAGCAAAATCAACAGCACCAAAATCAGCAGTGGCATCCCGAAAGTGGAGGAGCAGCAGCTCCCGATGCTGACCAGCCCAAACTGTCAGCCCCCTTTACTGCTGCAGGCGGGTAGCCGCCCATCCGTCAGGCTGTCTTCTGCCTCCGTATCCGGAGGCACACCCAGGGCCACCGAGGGTTCCTCCCCAAGTGGTGCCGGCACCGAAAAAAGACAGGTCCGGCGAGGGGGCTCAGCCTTGGCCGCCACCACCGCCCAGAAATATAAGGCACCCCCCCGAAAATAAGACGTAGCACAACTTTTGGAGCAAGAATTAATATAAGACAGTGTCTTGTTTTCGGGAAAACAGGGTAGCTAGAGGTATAACAAGCAGGAAGAGGGAGATTGTGATTCCGCTATATAGAGCGCTGGTGAGATGACATTTGGAATACTGTGTTCAGTTCTGGAGACCTCACTTACAAAAAGATATTGACAAAATTGAACGGGTCCAAAGACGGGCTACAAGAATGGTGGAAGGTCTTAAGCATAAAACGTATCAGGAAAGACTTAATGAACTCAATCTGTATAGTCTGGAGGACAGAAGGAAAAGGGGGGGGACATGATCGAAATATTTAAATATGTTAAAGGGTTAAATAAGGTTCAGGAGGGAAGTGTTTTTATAGGAAAGTGAATACAAGAACAAGGGGACCCAATCTGAAGTTAGTTGGGGGAAAGATCAAAAGCAACATGATAAAATATTATTTTACTGAAAGAGTAATAGATGCTTGGAACAAACTTCCAGCAGACATGATTGGTAAATCCACAGTAACTGAATTTAAACATGCCTGGGATGAACATATCCATCCTAAGATAAAATACAGGAAATAGTATAAGGGCAGACTAGATCGACCATGAGGTCTTTTTCTGCCGTCAATCTATGTTTCTATGATAATTTGTTAGTTATATTAAGTACTTGGTATTTAATTTTTTTAGTTGTTTGGAGCTTCTTAATTTTTTCCAGTTCTACTTTTTTTGTGTTATATTTTTTGTCATGAGTTTAGTTTTTTGTTTATTAATTTTTAGCCTTGAGAATTCCTCAAATTTTTATATTTCTTTTAGCAATTCTGGGCCGGATTCAAACAGATCTTCCAGGAAAAATACTATATCGTCCGCGTATGCTTGCATTTTGCATTCGTGGTCTTTAATTTTAATGCCCCTTATCTCTTTATTGTTCCGAATCTTATTTAACAGAATTTCCTGTGCTAATATGAAAAGAAGAGGGAACATGGGACATCCTTGGCAAACTCCTTTGTTAATAAAAAATTGATCAGACGTGTCTCCATTTATCATCACCTTGGCCGATTGGGGTAGATATATATTTTGAATCAGGTTCTCAAATTTACTCCCTAAATTTAGTTTTCTGATTAACTCTAATAGGTATTGCCAATTGAGATTATTGAAAGCCTTTTGTGCGTCCAGGAACTCTAAGACTACTTGTCTTCCTGGGTGTGCTTCACCAAATTCCAATATGTCTAATACTGTTCTAGTACAATTTTTAATCTGTCGAAATGGGAGGAAACAATAATTATGTATCTTCCTTTTGGATCTATGTGTAATTCTTGGGGTTTTAGTTCTTTTTTCTACATAGGTAGCAACTCCTCTTTTTTCCCCTTCATCTAGTGACACATATAATTCTCCTAATTTAGTATATTCTAAATATTTTCTATGTGCTTGTTTTATGTGTACTTCTTGCATACAAGCTATTTGTGCTCTTTGTTGGAGTAATTTGAGAAGATTTTTCTTCGTTTGAAAGTGTTGTTATGTCCATTGATGTTAATCGAAATTAATTTAATTTCATGTTGCATTTTGGTCTAGAGGGATTCTTCTCGGTTCCTTTTTAATTGTTTGCTGCTGCTGCTGTCTGTGACCTACTCCTAGCTCCTTCTTCCTTTTCTTTGTCCCTTCCCCCACTAAACTCCCTGTCGCCCCCCCCCCCCAGTTTCCTGTCTTGATTCAGTTTCTTCCTCTTAGTTTGATTCTTTTCGATCTCCACTTTCTAGTTCCAGGTCTAGGTTTACCATTTGTTCGTATACTTCCTGTGCACATTCTAGTGTGTCAACTTTAATTCTTCTACCCACTAGATTCATCACTATACCCTCTGATATTGTCCATTTGAAGGTAATTTCTTTTTTGTTTAGTAAAGAGGCCAGCATTTTGTAATCCCTTCTTTCACGAACTCTTCTTGGGATTTGTTTTAAGATATTTAGTTCCCTGCCCTTATAGGTTAATTTGCCATCTCGAGAAACAGCATAGACTTTGTCTCTAGTATTTTTTCTGGTGAATTTTATGTGAACCTCTCTTGAGAGTTGGTGTTTTTGGGCATAATTAGTCTGAATTCAGTACACTTCATTGATCTTGTTAATTACGTCTTCCCTGTTTTGTTGTAAAATTCCTGCAATTACAGTATTGTTAACATAACTTCCCCTAGGTTCTCTCTCTCAGATTCAACTATGTTCTGGACTCTTAAGAAATATGCTGATTGTTCCATATCAAGATGGATCAGGGAATTTTCAAGTTCTTTGTTGGATTCTTTCAGTTTCTGGTCTACAAACTCAATTTTGTTTCCATTCCGTTGCACAGCAGGAGAGGGAATGTTGATTGAAGCTAACAGTTGGCTTTTTGGACCCCCTTGGTGGATTGCTCGCCATTTCTTTTAAAATTTGGTCTTGTTTTTCCAGAATTTTAAATATTCTGTTCCAGATGACCATATGGAAGTCCATTACACAGGTATAAATATTATCTGGTTTGTTAGTTGTGAATTATTCAGTTATTGTATATTGTTAAATGAATTCTTTGCAAATGGGTCAAGAGTAATTAGTATAATGGATATTAGCTTATTTGTCATAGAAATATATAACTTCAGAAATATATAACTTCAGCCATGAACTTTGTTTTTCACTAAATCATAAAAACAGTGAACAATAGAGAGGGAAGAAAAAGTAAACAACTTAATATATTAAGTGCTAAATATAATTAAGTAGAAAAATTAAATAATATATGTATATCTATATAAAATTTATCTTAAAGTATTAAGTTCTAGGTATAAGTTATATAAAGTTTAAGAAGAGTATATGAATAAAGAAGGGGGCAAGACAAGAAAAATAGCTGTCAAACCCTTAAATATATTATATTTGGTATGAGGTACTTAGTATAGAGAAAAAACTGAGGAATGTAAGAGAGAAAGGAAAATGTTTGGGGAGGATAGGCAGCGTGTGGGCGAGCCTGAGCGGAGCGCAGGCTCGCCCAGCTGGGAGACGGTGTTCTCGCCCCCCCCCCCAGCTGAAACTGACGTCCGGCCGGGGCGATTCTTCCCCGGCCGGACAGGCACGCTTGTGCTGCCAAAGGCAGCGTGTGGGCGAGCCTAAGCGGAGCGCAGGCTCGCCCAGCTGGGAGGCGGTGTTCTCGCCCCTCCCAGTCATCGCAAATATCGGCGCCACTGTCCTATATCCGGCGTACAAGACGACCCCCCACTTTGGAAAAGATTTTCAGGGGTTAAAAAGTCGTCTTATACGCCGGAAAATACGGTAAATAACTATTGAATTACTATTATTCCGCTTGGATTTGTAGTTCGGATTAGAAGAGGAAAAAGAAGAATTCAAAGCTTCAGGGCTTTTTCCTTATGACTCTAAATTCAGTTCTATTCGTAGTTCTATGTTCGTCAGTCACGGAAAGCCAAAATGTCACTTCCTGTTTGTATCTTCTATTGTTGGTATCAATAGTATTTGGCCTCCCAAAGTGCTGCTGAAGTTTCTCCCCAGGTCCAATTTTCCACTGCGGTCTCAAATGTGTAGTCAAGAGCTCAGTCCCAACCGTCAGCACCAGACCTCTGCCACTATCCCCTTGGTCTATCCAAAAGCCAGAATAGGAAAGCCAAAAAAATAAAAAATAGCCAAAAAGGGGGCTTGCGACCATGCACGGTCTCTGTGGGTCGGAGCGATCAAGTCCTGACTGCTGTCACGATCGAACAAAGTCACAGTAGCCAAAGATACTTCCAATGCCCAAATGTTCTCTACTTCTGCTATTATCAGGCCCCCACTTCACCCCAACTCAGATGAGCCCAGTCACTTGCCGGAGCATTTGGTCATTCTTCATTTGGCACGAAACTTTCGGCACCTCGCTTCCACACACCCTGTCAACTGATTGTCAAAACCCAGATGGAGAGAGATCTCGTATTGCAGACAATCCAATCTCAGCCAATCTGCCTTAGTGAGTCTAATCAGATCCAATAAATTGAGTTAGGCATGATTTAATAGTTGTCCCAGTTTTTAAAGAGGTGCTAGTTTTCCCGGATTAGGCACCTACACGGCTATGTTTATAAAATGTCCATCTTGGATGTGGGCAATCCTTCATACACCGCCTCACTATTGCCGCCTCATTAGATTCATGAGTCCACTCCTTATCACCTAATCGGGATGGTCTTTTTCACGGTCTTTTTAATTGTTGTAGTTATAATAAAGTTATAATAAAGTTCTGATCCTATAAGAGTCTGTCAATATAAGTCGCTATCTTACTTGAAACAGGTTGATCTGTCCTTTTCTTTGACTTCCTCTATTTTCGTGGCCTTTATGATTTCAGGCCCGCCATACTGGAATCAGCAACAGCGAGCCCCTTCGATCCCTGATTGGGAGGGTGCCCTTCACTTTTGCAGGTGAATACCTTCAACCAGCCGATGCCCAATTAACCCCTCTATATCCACGTCATCTTCCAGATAAACAGTGTCCCGAAAGATTTCAGAAATCCAAAGAAAAAGCAGGCTTAGGAAGGAGACATCCCTCCTTAACAGCTGCTATACCTCAAGCAGCCACCGGAAGTCTCCAAATTACTCCATTTCTTACAGGACTTTATTCTTTTTTACTATCAGGATGCCAATTATCAAGCTCTTTAAATATGGCACATATATTATTGCCAAAACCTGGGAAAACCTGTGATGTACCAGCCTCTTTTAGACCAATATCACATTAATGTAGACTTAAAAATTATATCCAAGTTAATGGCAAACAGATTAGCAAATATTCTCCCTACATTAATAACACCTACACAGGTAGGCTTTACCCAGGGCAGGGCTGCAATTACCAAAGTGAGGAAAGCTCTATTAGCTCTAGATCAGGCAGCCATCAGGGTACTGCTTGAACCAGTGCTAGCCCTAATCATTATAGATGCTGAGAAAGCTTTTGATAGTGTGAAATGGCAGTGGCTGGGACAGGTGCTTGACCGTATTGGACTACAGGGTCCTTTCCGTACCTATTTACAAAGCCTCTATCAAGCACCTAGGGAAAGAATATGTACTACAGGGTTTATATCCACACCTTTCTCTTTGTTGAAGGGGACTCGCCAAGGGTGTCTTTTTTCACCCCTACTTTTCAATCTGACCATTGAACCCCTGGTAAGATATCTAGTGGAACAAAATACATTTAAAAGAATACAAATAGGATCTTCCACACTTCAGACCACATTTTTTGCAGATGATATCATTCTGTTCATGTCTGACCCATGCAGGGATCTCCCCAAAATTCTAACTTTATTTAAGGACTTTGGCTCATTTTTGGGGTTCAAAATAAATAAATTTAAATGTGTAATCCTATTCCTGGAGGGAAACAGACCGATGGGAAGTACAGGAAAAGAGATAGGAGGGATACCTGTGTGAAATTTTGTGAAATACTTAGGCATAAAAATTGGACATACAGTGCAATTGGTATATAGGCTAAATTACCCTCCATTAATCATGAAAATGATTCAAGATGGCATAACCTCCCCATTTCTTTATTGGGACATAATTGTTTAATAAAAATGATGTCTTTTTCCAAACTATTATATCCCCCTTTTTATAAAGCATGCTGATATCATGAAACTCAATAAAGCTACATCCCATTTTTTATGGCTGGGCAAGCACCCATGCATCCACTATCATAAGCTGACAGCTGCAAAGAAAAAAGGAGGGATTAATGCCACTAATATTAGGGGATACAATTTAGTATGCATGATGAGGCACATTTGTGACTGGTTAAAAGGCACAAGTATTTTTTCAGCATATGATTTACAATCTCAATATTGTATACCCTGGGACTTGGCTACCTTACTACATGTTAAGATAGCTCAATTACCATCATATATTAAAAACCAATAGTTTTCTGTGATACAATAGCAACATGGAAGGCCATACGAATAAAATACCACCTATTGTTCCAGATATCAAAGCTACCACTTTGGAACCATCTGAGTAAAACACCTCCTGCATGAATCAGAACCTAGATGGTTAGATAGAGAAGAACTACTAGATAAATATCAACTAGGACTAGCACATGGATTGCCATATGTTCAAATACGGGGTTTTCTAGTACCTATATTATATGATGTAAAAAATGAAATCGGATAAAATGAAATAGATAAAATCCTCTCACTAAATCTAGGGACCAGGGCAGTGACAATGCTGTATCACCATATGAGAAATCTAGATATGAAAAGACATTATGCAAGGCCATGATCAATGAATATTGGCATGAGACTCAATTCAAAATTATACATAGAGCTATATATGCACTGAATCTCCCAATAACAACAAGTAGACCGGACCGATTAACAGCATGCCCAAAGTGTTGAACATCCAATACTGATTTATACCATGGATTGTGGGAATGTCCATATGTCATAAAATTCTGGCAACAAACATAAGAAATTATTAAAAAGATTTGGCCGAAAGAAAATAATCTTTCTTCTAAGTTATGTTTATTCCATTGTGGACATGACGATTCCTTGAGTAAACCTAAACTAATGCATATTCTATTGCTAATTAGCAAAAAATGTTTACTAAAATGCTGGCTGGAACCCGTAGTCCCTATGGTGGGCATGGTGATAGATCAAATGAAATGACTCTTTCATGTAGAATGCTTAGAAGCAGAAATATCCAATAGCAAGTTCACAGCCCCATTTTTTAGAAAATGGAGGTGCTTTCTGAGTACTGTATATACTTACACTGACAGAATGGTATTTACATTATTTTCCAAAGGTTAAAAGTTTCTTGGGGATACTCCAAATAACTTAAAGAGCAGGGGATGAAGGAAGGAAAAATAATATGTTTGCTTCCAAAGGTAGGACTACAGTTCAGGTATATGTTATATTTTATATGTTTGCAGAAATATATGAATATTTCTGATGAAAGGAATTTTTCATAAGGACTTATGAAAATGTATAATCTCTTATGAGTCCAATGACTTGGGAATAAAAAACAATTTATTATATAACTGTAATTATTGTTTTGACACTTTGTCATGTTTTATTGTTGTTTTTAACATAAAAAATTGAAAATAAAAAAATAATTTAAAAATGATGTTCACCTTTTCGACTTTATTATCTACATAATAGATGTACTTTCATGAACTACTGAAAGGAGGAAATGGCTCACATGCTTTGTCCAGGAGGCAACAGGATTTTAAGGGGCTGCCAGAAAGAAGGGTGGACAATGTATTTTCCAAAGAAGCAGAAGGCAGAACAAGCAATGGATGGAAACTGAACAAAGAGGGAAGCAACTTAAAATTAAGGAGAAACTTCCTGACAGTGAGAACAATTAGCTAGTGAAATTGCTTGTGTCCAGAAGTTCTGGGTGCTTTGTCACAGGCTTTTAAGAAAAGACTGGACAGCCATTTCTCTGAAATGGTATAGTATCCCCTCAAAGTCCCTTCTAAGTGTTATTCTGTTATTCCGACACTTTTCCCAAGCCCTCCATCCAGATCCAAAATGTGGCTGTGATAGTTGACCAGAGCTCCTCTGCTTTTTATGTCCAACGGTTTAGGATCAGAGCTATGTTAGTTGCTTTTCTAATAAGGGCTCTCCTGTAGGGGCCCTGTATTGTCTAATTCAGAAGTCCCCAACTTTTCTGGCAGCAGAGACTGGTTTCACAGAAGACAATTTTACCATGGAGAGAGGGGCAGAAGGAGGGACAAGTATACATTTGAGAAAGAGGCATAGACAGAAGTCGTGAATTAAATAGTGGGTGTTACATAAGACCTGCCACTAGATGATTTTTGCTCTAGTCCAGATGAAAATCAGACTAAGCACAGGGAAGACTTCACTAGAAAGGGCTTTCTTTTGCTCCAGAAGAAAATCAGAATAAAGTACTGGAAAATCCTTCACACGAAGAGGCTTTTTTGTTCTGCTGTAGAAGAAAAATAGAAGAGAGAGATAACTCTTCAGTGGAAGAGAAAAAAATCCAGAAAAAGCAAAAGGCAGTTTCTTTTTGAAGGGGTTTTTCAATGGGATATGTCCCTTCAGACAAGATGATTTGCAGTTTGCAGCATCTCATGAAAAGCTAGTATTCCTTTCCCTGTTTGGGAGGGGGGGGAAGCAGCAAAAAGTGTCAGTTTATTATTCTAATTTGTTTCTTAGCTTAACAGAGGTGGCAATCTGCTCTGCCAGGAGAATCAGCTGAGTTAATAACAGAATATAGGAGATGTGAGAGGAGAGGGGCAGGTGGGTGGGGCCAATCAAAAATTTCTCTGAGCCTGGATGCCAGAATCAGTCCGAACTGATAGCATTTCACCCCTGGTATAACTACTGAAAAGCCATATGGGTACATAAGTAGAAAATCCAGTTCTGACATTTTTGTGTACAAACAGCATAGGACAGTGATGGCGAAACTGTGGCACAAGTGCCATATCTGCTGACACGTGAACCATTGCCCTAGCTCAGCTTCAACGTGCATGTGTATGCCGGCCAGCTGATTTTTGGTTCACACAGAGGCTCTAGGAGGGCATTTTTGGCTTCTAGAGAACCTCCAGGGGAATGAGGAGGGCATTTTTACCCTTCCCCAGCTTGCAATCCAGAGTTCCCTTCCATACCTTACATTATAATGCCTCCCCCGTCCCATTATTGTTGTGAGCAAAGCTGTATAGCAAGTCAACCATGACATGCTGATCCTACAGAAATATGATTAATCCTACAAAGAAATACATTATTTCTACACTATGTTCTTTTTACACAAATACTCTATTGGGATCAGTCTGGGTACCTGGTGTGGAACCTCTAAATAAGTCTAGGGATTTCTCCATATATGATTATCAATCAATTGGACCATTCTAAAATAATGGGCAGTTAGCATTTTCCTTTGGAGGAAACTAGATTTTCTCATGCACTGTTCTAGTTGGCTGGGATGAATATGCAAACTAGCTGGTACAACAGAATGGGCATTCTAAATAGCACAAACCATTTTATGGGAAGTTAAATTTCTTTCTTAATCTTTTCTCTTAATAGTTGATAAATATTATTTAGGTATGTAGTTAGACTTTTATTGCAAGGAAACACTTGTACCCCTAAACTAAATATGCTTAGCAGTCTTTCTGATGAGCTTAAAACCTTAAAAGAAGCCACCAAAAACCAACAAGCATTCATAGAAAGTATTGAACCAAGACTTCTCAAAAACCAACAAGCATTCGTAGAAAGCATTGAACCTAGACTTTCATCCATAGAGAAAAATATCCAAACACTGATTAATCCAAATCCACCCAATAAAATAACACTCACCACCTCACCACCACATATTTACACTCCAGCAGGACCACCCCAACCTTAACCACTTCCAATACTCCTAAAACCCACTACATCTACTACTGATATCTCTACCCTAGTCAAGGATGCCATGGAACATGAACAAAAACACCAGAATGCTATCCTCTTTGGTCTTGAAGAAAACCATGAATCAGATTTAACAAAAATAAGAAACATCATCAACCTCCATCACTCACATGCACAAACAATTGCCCCAGAAGATATTTTGGAAGTCACTAGAAATGGACCTGAGCACAGGTATAACGATGGCTCAATAGCCCCCCCACTTTTGCAAAGTGGTATGCAAAAATGAGCAAATAAAACAGCAATTCATCAAGACCATTAACCACATTGCCAGAAATAACAAGTCTTGCAACAAACTCAGATCTAGATCAGTTCATCCTCTTCTCCAATATATTCGCTCTCGTGAACTATGGGCAGAACTCAAGAGACGCTATGAACTTGGTGAAACAAACCTTTACATAGATTACCGCACGGAATGCATCAAACCCAAAACCCATAATCCTCCCTACATCTTCCGGTCTAACATCCAACATCATCCATCCCTCTCCTCCAAACCCTCCACCTCACAACAACAAACTGACACCTACCAGACCACCACCCCACAACAACAAATGGACATCCCTACCTCCTCAAACATAGAATAGGAAAGTGTGCCCCTTACTTCCTCTAACTACCCCAAAACCAACCTTCAACACAAGACCAATCTCAAATGTAAATTATTAAATGCTAGAAGTTTAGTCAACAAGATGTCTGAATTCCTCCTACTTGACACTTCCAACTTCGATATAATTTTTAAATGTGAAACATGGCTAAGCGCTTCCTTTTTTAATTAGTTTTTTATACATATAAACAATAAAACAAAACAACAAATAGACAAAAAAAGGAAACAAAAACAATAGAACATAACAGTAAATAAAACAGAACATACAACATTTGGGGGGGAAATGTTTCCCCACTTTTTTAGCGCGTTCGATCAGAGAATTTTCCCTCATCACTAAGTATTCTTTTATTGACGTATTGCTTTGCTTTGTTTGTATTGTAATCTATTATCTAAAAAAATTATAATTTGTTTATTTCACCATTGTTCTTTTCTCTAGCCAACTGTAGAAATTTCCCCATATCTTGTAATAATCTGAGTCTTCTTTCCCATCTAATTTTTTAGACATCCTATCCATCTCTGCGCAGTTCAGCACTTTTTTGATTATTGTACTTTCTTTAGGTGTGCTATCGGATTTCCATTCCTGCGCATAGGCTAGCCTAGCAGCTGTCAGTATGTGGATGGCTAAGTATCTTACCTCTTTTTTAATTTTTTTGTTGAAGATGCACAATAAATACAATTCTGGGTTTTTTTCAAATTCTTCTTTTGTTATTTCTTTTAGCCAATCTGTTATCTTATTCCAATAGTTTTTAGCCTCCGAGCAAGTCCACCATTGATAATAGAATGTGCCTTTTTCTTTTTTACACTTCCAACAGAGTGGTGAGACTTTCGGGAACATTTTCGAAAGTCTTGCCGGTGACAAATGCCACCTGTAAAACATCTTTAACTGGTTTTCCCTGAATACAGTTGATCTTGTCATTTGCCAATTATAAATCCATAATTTTTCCCACTTTTCTAATTCAATTGTGTATCGGAAATTTATTCCCCAGCTTATCATGTTTTCTTTTACAATTTCCACTTCTGTTTCGTTTCGAATCAAATATTTATATATTTTGCCAATTAATTTTTCATCATCTCTTAGGAGTGTCCTGTCCAAGGCTGCCCCCCCCCCCACTTGGAAACCATGTTCCCTTTTATCTTTTTGGTATGCATCTTTTATTTGTAAATATGTCTACCCATCTATTAACTTGCCATTTTGTTCCAATTCTTCCTTTGATTTTAAATTTGTTTGTTGGTCTAATAGTTCTTTGTATCTAATTGTATTTTGGGGCCTGATTAAACTTGGATGATATTTTAATTTGATTGGCGAAGCCCACTCTGGTATCTTGATATAGTGTTGTTTTTTAATTATCTTCCATGTATGCATGAGTGAATTTCTTAATATATGCTTTTTGAAATATTTATGTGTTTTATCTCTTTCATACCAGAGATAGGCATGCCAACCTAATAGTAAGTCGTGACCTTCTATGGTCAGTATATAGTTGTTTTCTAACATAATCCATTCTTTAATCCAAGTTAATGATGATGCATAATAATATAGTTTAAAATTTGGTAATCCCAAGCCTTCTCTTTCTTTCACATCTTGTAACGCCTTTAATTTAATTCTCGATTTTTTGCCTAACCAGATATTTATTTATTTATTTTTATTTATTTATTTATTCATTTGTCCAACACACAAATACATAGGAAGAAAAATAGACATGTAGTAATATACATAAGGGTAAAGTGAACTTAGAGGAGAGGATATATGAAAGAAAGAAAATATATATGATAAGTGAGAGAAAGGAAAGACAATTGGACAGGGGACGAAAGGCACACCAGTGCACTTATGTACGCCCCTTACTGGCCTCTTAGGAACCTGGAGAGGTCAATCGTGGAGAGTCTAAGGGAGAAATGTTGGGGGTTAGGGATTGACACAACTGAGTCCGGTAATGAGTTCCACGCTTCGATAACTCGATTGTTGAACTCATATTTTTAAAGTCAAGTTTGGAGCGCTTCGTATTAAGTTTGAATCTGTTGCGTGCTCTTGTGTTGTTGCGGTTGAAGCT
Organism: Erythrolamprus reginae; assembly: GCF_031021105.1. Taxonomy (NCBI): domain Eukaryota; kingdom Metazoa; phylum Chordata; class Lepidosauria; order Squamata; family Dipsadidae; genus Erythrolamprus; species Erythrolamprus reginae. The sequence goes on from NC_091963.1 coordinate 54,646,573, forward strand.
GAAGCAGTCATTGACCGGTAGGACGTTGCAGCATATGATCTTGTGGGCAATACTCAAATCGTGTTTTAGGCGCTGTAGTTCTAGGCTTTCTAGGCCCAGGATTGTTAATCTATTTTCGTAGGATATTCTGTTTCGAGTGGAGGAGTGAAGGGCTCTTCTGGTGAAATATCTTTGGAAATTTTCAAGGGTGTTGATGTCTGTGATGTGGTATGGGTTCCAGACCGTAATACTATAGTACTATAATTTAGTACTATTTTGTTAAGTTCTTTGAAAAGGTTTTTACCTGGGTTTATAGGGATCGTTTGAAATAGAAAGAGGAGCTTGGGCAGGACACTCATTTTGATTGAATTGATTCTTCCTAATAGTGAGAATTGTAAATTTTTCCAATTTTTTAAATCAGCTTTAATTTGGTTCATTAAATTCATATAATTATCCTCTTTTAATGTTGCCGTTTTGGCTTTGACCCAAATTCCCAAATATTTAACTTTTTAAACTATTTGCATATTGGTAATCTGTTCCAAATGTTTTATTTGGGGTTTTTGGCACAATTTTTAGTTATAATTTTTGTTTTTTGTTTATTTTTAGTCCTGCTACTTCGCCAAAATCTCCAATTTCTTTAATCAATTTAGGAGCGGTTGTCAATGGTTCCTCAATTATAAATACCAAATTATCTGCGAAAGCTTGGACTTTGTAGGTTTCTTCCCTTATTCTTAGACCTTTTATTTCTTCAACTTTTCTTATTTTTACCAATAGTGTTTCCATAGTTAGTATAAAACAGATGTGGGGAGATAGGACATCCCTGCCTAACTCCTTTCTCGATTTCAAATTTTTCTGTCTGTTCTCCATTGATTATAATTCTAGCATTTTGTTTAGAGTATATTACATTTATTAATTTTATAAAATGTTGGCCAAATTTCATCATTTCTAATTGTGTAATCATGAATTTCCAATTGACATTATCAAAAGCCTTTTGGGCATCTAAGAAAACCAGCGCCATCTGTTTCTCAGGGTGCTCTTCATAATATTCTAGGGTGTTGATTATTATCCTCATATTGTCTCCAATTTGTCTCTTGGGGAGAAAACCATTTTGGTCTCGATGTATTAATTGGTTCAAAAATGTTTTATCCTTGTTGCATAGATTGTAATAAATATTTTATAGTCTATGTTCAATAGAGATATGGGTCTGTAATTATGATTTTTTTCTTTTTCTGTCTCCATTTTTGGTATGAGTGATATCAATGCTTCTGACCATGTTTGGGGTAGCTTTGCTTCTTGGGCTATTTGATTATAAATTTCCAACATATTGTTTTCTAGTGTTTTTATTTCTTGTTTGTATAATTCAACTGGTACACCATCTATACCAGATGTTTTATTATATTTCTGTTGTTTTATCGCTGCCTGTAATTCAACTAAGGTTATTGGTCTGTTTAATTCTTGTTGTTGCTCTTCTGTTAGTATTTTCATATTTGATGATTCAATATACTTTTCTATTTCTTCCTTTTTTACTTCTTCATGCACATATAATTTCTTATAAAACTGTACTGCTATTCTTTTCTTTTCTTCTTTATCGTATTTAATAATACCTTGTTCATCTGCCAATCTATCTATAATTTTTCTTTTTGTTTTCTCAATTTGTGGGCTAGCCATCTACCTGGTTTATTAGCTTGTTCGAAATATAATTGTTTCGCTGCCCTAATTTTATCTTCAATTTCTTCCTGGTGTATTAGATTAATTGCATGTCTAATTTGATCCTTTTTTTCCTTAATTTTTTTATTTTTTGGATTTATTTGTAATTCTGCTTCTATTTGTTTTAGTTCTTGTTCCAATTTTTCCTGTTTAATTTTTTTTGTTTGTGTTTCCTTGCCATGTATGATATTGTTAAACCCTGAATATAAACCTTGGTCGTGTCCCAGAGTGTTTGAGGTGTAATATTTTCAGTTTTGTTTATTTCAAAAAATATTTGTAATTCTTTCTCTAGCATCTGAGTATACTGCTTTTCTTTTAGTATTTTTCTGTCCATGATCCATTTTATTTGTTTTCTGCTGTTTTCCTTTCTCCAAATTGGTGATATCGGGCTATGATCTGCCCAAGTATTTAATTCTATTTCTATTGTTTCAATTTCATTATTTATCTGTGGTGTTGCCCATACCATATCTATACGAGACCAACTCTGATGTGGATTCGAATAATATGTGTATTGTTTAGCTTTATCATGTTTTTCTCTCCAAGAGTATTTCAGGCCAAATTCTTTAACTATTTCCAAAAAGGTTTTAGGAAGGTTTTTCTTTTTTTTAATATTTCTTTTCCCTTTGTAATCTAATTTTTTGTCTGACACTGCATTAAAATCTCCTAGTAAAATTATGTTCTCCAAATTTAGCTCAATAATTTTTTCATCTAATTTTTTATAAAATTCAATTTGATTTTCGTTGGGTGCATAAATCACTATTAACGTTAAGGGTTTTTGATCCTTCTCTAATTCTATTATTAAAATTCTTCCCTCCTGATCCTTATATATTTATTTTGAACTAATTGTTTTTTTCATATATATTGCTATTCCTTTTTGTTTGATCGGCTAGAGAAACATATAATGTCCATAATTTCTTATTTTCTAATAGGTCCACATTTTGTTTGTGAATATGTAAGTCTTGCAAAGCAATGACGTCCATTTTCAACTTTTTTAATTTTGTAAATATTAGTCTTCTCTTATTAGGATTGTTAAGTCCATTTACATTGATTGATATTATTCCTATATCTTCTGACATTTAATGTTGGTAGTATTTCCGATTCCTCGTTTCTCTTAAATTTCTCTCCTGTTGTTCTTCTTGTTGTTCTTGTCTCCCCCCCCCAAACTTTCTTTTTCTTCAAGTGGTTCTTATTTATTTATTTATTTATTATTTATTTATTAGATTTGTATGCCGCCCCTCTCCGTAAACTCGGGGTGGCTCACAACACAATAAAACAGTTCATGACAAATCTAATAATCTGCAATTTGAAATATTTTTAAAAACCCATTATTAAGCAGACATACATACAAACATACCATACATAAATTATATAGGCCCGGGGGAGATGACTATGAGCAGTGAGTCCCGGTCCAAATAGGGCCGCAACTGGTGCACCAGGCGAACCTGGGCAAACGCCCCCTTCGCCACAGCTGAAAGATGGTTCTCTAATGTGAGCTGTGGATCGAGGAGGACGCCCAAGTTGCGGACCCTCTCCGAGGGGGTCAATAATTCCCCCCCCCCAGGATGATGGACGGACAGATGGAATTGTCCTTGGGAGGCAAAACCCACAGCCACTCCGTCTTATCAGGGTTGAGTTTGAGTCTGTTGACACCCATCCAGGCCCCAACAGCCTCCAGACACCGGCACATCACTTCCACTGCTTCGTTGATTGAACATGGGGTGTAGATGTAAAGCTGGGTATCATCAGCGTACTGATGATACCTCACCCCATGCCCTTGGATGACCTCACCCAGCGGTTTCATGTAGATATTGAATAGCAGGGGGGAGAGGACCGACCCCTGAGGCACCCCACAAGGGAGAGACCTCGGGGTCGACCTCTGGCCCCCCACTAACATCGACTGCGACCGACCGGAGAGGTAGGAGGAGAACCACTGAAGAACAGTGCCTCCCACTCCCAACCCCTCCAGCCGGCGCAGAAGGATACCATGGTCGATGGTATCGAAAGCCGCTGAGAGGTCAAGAAGCACCAGGACAGAGGATAAACCCCTGTCCCGGGCCCGCCAGAGATCATCCATCAACGCGACCAAAGCAGTTTCTGTGCTGTAACCGGGCCTGAAACCTGACTGCTGGGGACATAGATAATCGGCTTCTTCCAAGGACCGCTGGACCTGGAGCACCACCACCTTCTCAACAACCTTCCCCATAAAAGGAAGGTTGGAGACTGGACAATAGTTATTAAGTACGGCTGGGTCCAGGGAAGGCTTCTTGAGGAGGGGGCACAGAAGCGTCTCTTTATAGGGTGTTAGAAAGGACCCCCTCCCCAAGGAAGTGTTGACAATCTCCTGAACCCAGCTCTGTGTCACCTCCCTGCTGGCCGAAACCAGCCAGGAGGGACACGGATCCAGTAAGCAGGTGGTGGAACTCACAGCTCCAATGGCCTTGTCCACTTCATCAGGTGTCACCAGATCAAACTCTTCCCAGACAGGTGGACAAGTATGGGCCCCAGTCACCTCGACTGACTCGTTGTCAGTTGACTCTGTTTTATAATTAGAGTCGAGGTCCGCTCGGATTCGAGTGATTTTATCAGCGAAAAACGTGTTAAAATCCTCAGCACTACTCTGTAAGGGCTCCCCAACTCCCCCCTGGTTAAGAAGGGAGCGGGTCACCCTAAACACAGCGGCCGGGCGGGATTTTGCTGATGCAATCAAGATGGCATGATACGCACATCTTGCCGCCTTGAGCGCCACTTTGTAAGTCTTAATAAAAGCTCTTACAAGTGTTCGATCGGATTCAGAATTACTCTTCCTCCATCGCTTCTCTAGGCGTCTCTTCTGACGTTTCAACTCCCGGAGCTCCTCGTTGAACCATGGAGCTCTACGGGGTCTAGCGCCACGGAGAGGTCGCAAAGGCGCAATCTGGTCGAGAGCCTCCGCAGCAGCCGTATTCCAGGCCTCCGCAAGAGACTCCGCCGAACTGTGGATGAGTGCCTCTGGAATAACCCCAAGCGCCGTCTGAAAGCCCTCTGGGTCCATCAGGCGTCTGGGGCGGAACATCTTCATTGGTTCCGCCTCCCTGCGGGGAAGGATTGGAGCCAGGAAGTCAAGCCGTAGTAGAAAATGGTTCGACCATGACAAAGGCAATGCTTCTAAGCTCCTTAGTCTCAGATCATTACTCAATTGCTCAGAGAGGAATACCATGTCGGGTGCGTGTCCTCCCTCGTGAGTTGGACCCTGTACTACTTGAGTCAGGTCCATGGCTGTCATGGTGGCCATGAAGTCCTGTGACAGTCCAGAGGCTTTGCCGAGTGACGGCAGGTTGAAGTCCCCCAAGACAATAAGTCCGGGGAACTCCACCACCAATCCGGCTACCTCCTCGAGTAGCACAGGCAGGGCTTTTGACACGCAGCTGGGAGGTAGGTACGTGAGAAACAAGCCCACCTGAACCCTTAAGTCCAACTTCATCAAGAGAGACTCGCAACCCGCAATCTCTGGAGCAATGAGTCCATGTAGGCAAAGGCTCTCCCTGGCTATAATAGTCACTCCTCCCCCCCTTCCCTGGGGTCGAGGTTGGTGCCATATCTGAAACCCGGCTGGACAAATTTCAGAGAGAGAAACTCCTCCCTCTGGGCCCAGCCAGGTTTCAGTAATACATGCCAGGTTGGCCTCCTCATCCAGGATCAAATTCCGGATGAGGAGAGCTTTATTTACCACCGACCTGGCGTTGAGCAGCAGCAACCTGAGCCCAGAGCCAGAATTACACTCATCACCAGTGCCCAAGATTGAGCTCACAGAGCCAGAACAAGGAATCGTTATTAAGCAATGATCCCTCGTTCCCCTGGAACGGCTAACTCTGTGGCCCCCGCCATATCTGCCTCTCCCCAGCAACACGGAATATTCCGACCCTCTGTCACCCCAGAGATTGGTGCCCTCTCCCCTCCTGCCTCTCCAGCGTCAGGTGGGCCAAATCTATCATTCATACTATTTCCATTCATCTCATCCATACCATAGCCCCACCCACCCTAGCCATCTCACTCATACCAATCATTCATCCCATACACATTATTACATCCACCCCAGTCATCCATTAATTAAAAACCTCCAATCATATTAAAAATAGATTAAATAAGTAGTAATTAAAAAACACTAATAAAATATATCGCAAGATTTAAATAGAAAATAGAAAAAATTCATAATAAAGTGCTAAAATATAGGAAATAAATAGGTCAATTGACATCAAGTCAGCAATAGAACACCAGTTCTAATAGGTGTGTTCTGGAAAAGAGGTTCGATGTTCAGAAAGAAGTCCTGGCATATTGTTTTTTGGTGCTGGCCACTGCCACTGGCCGGCACTCTCAGATTTTTCTCTGAGTCCACAGTCGCTTTTGTTCTTCTAATGTTGCAATATTTCCAAGTTTCCAGTCCTTCAGTTAACATTTCCAGTCCTCTGTGGTTCCAGCGGTATCCAGAGCCTCCACGCAACCACAGTATAGTCCGTTGGTGCTCACGATATATTCCTCCTCCTCCACTTCCTCGCCTTCTCCCTGACCTCCTCCTCACCGACAGCCCATTCAGTTCCTCCATGCAGCCCCCCCACACCTGTCAGGTCCTCTGTTGATTGCAAGACCACTTATATATTTCGTCTCTGATTATACGTCTGGAAAATTTAATATGTACCTCTCGCGGTAGGTAGTGTCTTCTTACATAATTCATGTGTACGTGATATAATTCATCTATTTCCAGCGTCATCTCCTGTTGGTCTTTATGTAGAATCTTCGCTAGGATTTCAATCATTTTTTCACCTAGATTCTCATCTTTTTCTTTGATTATGTTTTGAAATTGTATACTATATGAAGAACAGTCTAATTCCAATTGTGCGATAGCTTGCTCCATATTTTAGTGGACGTCTCACTTTTTTCTTCTATCCTTTCTACCTTCTTTTCTACTTTTTCCACTTTGTCTTCTATTACCTTTATCTTTTGTTCATTTTCCTTTAGTATTTGTTGCATATCTACTATTCTTTCATCAATTCCCTTAACCTTATCTTTGACTTCTCCCATCTCTATTTTTAATTATTTGTGTTGTTTTTTAGCTTCTTCTCTATTGTTTTCTAATCCTTTTGTCATGGTTTCCTGTAATTGTATCAACATTTCCTGTATTGCTTGCAGACTAGTTACAGAACCTGATTTCTCTTTCATTAACATAGTATCTATTGTCTTTTGATGTATTGGTGAATCTATGTTTGTTGAGGTTGTTTGCTTTTTGGTTGCCTTCAGTGTTGTGGACATACTAGTCATACTTAAAGATCTTCTTAAATTTTTCCACAATAGCATAAACTTTTCTCAATGTAATTAATCAAAATTATATTTTACTTATAAGAATTAATCAATATTAAACAATTACACGATTTTATCAATTTTCTTAAACTTGTTTATTCCATCCTTATATATGACAGATAAAAAAAAGAGAAGAGAGAGAAATAAGGGAGATAAAAGCTATACAGTATATAAGATTTATAACAATTTTATATAAATTTTGCTTTTAAATAGATAACTAGATACTTAATGCAGTTAAATACAATTAATTAATATTAATAAGCAATCAATATACAATAGAAGTCTTATTTCACTATTTACTTATTTAGATATTAACTATTTTAACTATTGTAACTTTATGATATATATATATAATATATGCATATATTTGTAATATTTTCTTAAAAGTAGTCGAGTTTGCAATAAAAAGCAAGTTATGAAGAATTTGGGGACAGGGTTCATCAAAAAAAGAAAGGGATTAAAATTCCAGCCAGGAGGGAGGAAGAAAGTGAAATAGTTTAATTGCTACTCATATCAAAAAGAATATAAAAGAAAAAAGGGTAAGAAAAAGAAAAAGGGCAAAAATTAAATACTGATGTATCAAAAATTAGTAAGTATAACTAACAGCTACATAAATTGAGCAAAATCCAACTCAAAAAAAGGAAAAATAAAAATAAAACTGAAGAGTAATAATATAAGAATTATATTGCTGTAAAAATATTTTTAAAAGAAAAAGAAAAGAGAAAAAAAGCTCTTTAATTATTCAGTCTTTATTTCAGTCTTTATTTAGTTCCTTGTCCAATAAAAATGAGTGGAACAAAAAGAAACAAGGAAGAAAATAAAGAAAAAACAGTCCAAACAGTGCAAACAAGAGGAAAATAGGAAAATTATAAATATAAATCTTCTTCTGTCAAAACATTTTTTTTCACACTTTACTGAAACCTAATCTCTCTTTCTTCTGCGTATTCAAATAACTTTCATTTTCTGCCCAGTCACTCTCTTGCTGTAACTATGTTGCAATGGCGCCCACAATCAATAACTTCCTGTATTTTCTTTCTGATCTCCATTCCTTGCTACAGGTGTTAATCACTCTCTCTTCAACTGTAAGTCCGCAAGGTACTAGATTCTATTTATTTATTTATTTTTCTTTTTACTTTAATTCAAAAAAAAAGAGAGAGAAAGCGGGGTGTATAGCGTGCAGAGTTTTCTAGCAGGCAATTTAAAGTCTTCTGGGAATTTATTAATTGTGGTCCCTCCGATATCTCTACTTTCATTTGCCTTTAATAATAAATTTTTAAGAATACCTGGGGTTACTTGATCTTTGTAGAGCTTTCAGTTATTGTTGTTTTTTTGCGAAGTATCTTATTTTCTCCGATCTACTTTTTAACACTCTTTGTCTTCCTGCTGTGTGGTCGCTGCTGCTTTGGCCGGCGGGCGAAACGCCGGTTCTTTTCAGATGAGGTTTTGGGAATTATTCCTGGACCCTCAAGGCAATGGTGAGTTGCCTTGTGTGCTGCGGATACTCCCTTTCAACAATCGGGACCCTCCGAGCCCGATCACACTGAAAAAACGGTACTTCAAATGAAAAAAAGCAGGTGTAGAAACGGAGCCCCGCTCTTTCTGTCACGCTGTATATTGACAGCCCTTCAGAGACATTCAGTAATGAAACAGTTAACTAGTGTGTCTTATTGGATCCTCCTCTGGTGTCACTTCCTTTTCCTCCTCCTTCTTCCTTCTTAACCTCCATGAATCTCCATGATGTAAGAAGCATATGTTCTCCTGTCCCTTGAGACAGTCTTTTATTTGTTTTATCTCTGTTTTTAAATAAATATCTTGTTTTAAAAAATGATTAAGGCTTCTATCCATCGACCTCTGGAGTTAAGGTCCTAACAGACTTTAATTTCCATGACATGGTAGCAGAGGATGGTTTGACTTATTTAAGCCTAAAAATAATCTCTAAAGGATTGATATGCCTGGAAAAAAGAAAAAAATCTGTCTCTCAGATTTATCAATTTCTACCGTGTCTGATAAAGAACTAAGTTCTACACTTTCAAGGCTAGCAAAAGCACAAGAGATACGCAACACTGAAATGCAAAAAGAATCTCCTGTTTGGAGAGAAATCTCAATGGAAACAGTATTGCCTTCTACAGAGGGAGAAACTCAAGCCAGATGGCAAGTAACTGTGAGTAAAACTACCCCTCCTTCAAGCCTTAATTTAGAAGAGGTGATTAATGTGCTAGAGGCTATTAAAGTGTCAGAAATAATCCCTTCTGAACCAATTTATGCTTCGAGCCAGATAGAAGACACTTCCCTGTTCTCTTCGGAGCCCCATAGTGAAGCAATTTTTAAGTGCGACATAGAAAAACGTGGCGAGGCCATTTTTGGCGCGAAACCAAAAGTCAGACATTCCAGTAAGGAATCTTTAAAAGGCTCTAAAATGCTTTTAAGAAGTAATCAATCCTCTCCACCACCAAGCAATGTGAATTCTGATGACGATATACAAACTTTAAATGATTTTGTTGCTAATCTAGAAGGAAGTTTAAAGGACAATAAAAATTTCCTCATTGATTTTTATAAAACAAAGGTATCAAAAGCCCTTACTGCCTGTGAACAAGATTTAATAGGATTATGCAGTGCTGAAATTACTGAAAACATGAAAAGGCTTAGCAGAGCTAGAAATTTACAAATGTGTTATTAAGAAAAAGAATTTAAAACAGAAAAGGAAGAAATGCCCAAAAGTAATGTTGCAGCGCCATGTAGTGGCCAAATTAAGCAAATGCAGCCTGAGGATCCTGATTTTGCACAAATGCCCAAAAGTAATGTTGCACCACCAGCTAGTGGCCAAATTAAGCAATTGCCACGGCCAGATTCTAAGCACATGGAAGAGCTAGGAGAACATGCTAGAAGGCTTTCTTTGTCTGATAGAAGAATACCTAATGTTAAAGCGCCATTTAGTGGTGTAGAAGATATTTATGATGAGGAGTATATTACTGAATGTCAAGATGATTTTATTTCACATGCTTCAATGGGGCAAAGGGCCTCTGCAGAACACTCCTACACTACAGACAAATCGCCCATACCAACTAGCCAGCCAAGGTTTCTAATTCAACAAACACCTTTGAGCAAATACCACAAAGAAGCCAAAATACGCAGATACAGCAGGAGGACCAAACGTGGGTTCCAGCTCCTGAAATGCAACAGCCAGTAGCAATACAAGCTACAGTCCAAAGGTAAATTCCTGTTTCATCACCATTGAAAGGTGAGGCAAAATTAAAGAATACTGGACAAAATTATAAGGCTTGGTTACATGAAATTAAAATAAGACTATGCAGTGAAGGCGTTCATCACATGCCTTTCAATCCACCAAATAAACCGTGGGCTGAAGAGCAAAAAGCCTTAGACACAAGAGCAAGCATATTAATGTTAATGTCAATGGAAACAGATTTATCAGTTAGATTTTCAGATGATATTAGTGCTAATGACTTGATCACATCTTTAGATGAACTTTATAGACCAATTTCAGCAGAAGGAACATGCTTATTATTTTCTGAATTTTTCACTACTAAATTAAAGCCTGGAAACAAAATTGCTGCACATTTGTCTAAACTTTTAGCAATGCAAAAGGAATTGATTGAAAGAGGTTACAATATTGATGATATCCAAATGGACAGTGCTATTATTAGCTCTTTAAATGATGATTGGAAAGATGCCATTTCAAAGTATAACAACATACCTTTAGCTCAACGCACCACATCGAGGGTGTGCAAACTTTTAACAGAAGAAGTTATTATGCAAGGAAGACTTAAATCCAGAGTAACTGCTTCCAGAATCCCAATGAGGCGCAGTTACCAACCAAGGGCCTATGTTCCTAGATTGTCTAGATGTTATAATTGTGATCGTATTGGACACGTGACTCCAGAATGTCCTCGACGTTATCCAGTGTATGACCAGCCCAGAAGAACAGATCCCAGAGGCGGCAGACATAGAGGCTTCAGCAGCTACAGGCCAGCTCGACGAGGTTCCAGAGGAGATCCACGTCCTTACATTGGTTCTTTGATCCTGAGCAACGTTCCACATTCAGATCCAGAGTACAACGCTCAACGTTTATGGACTTTAGACAGTGGAGCGGCTTTTCACATTACTTATCAAAGAGAACTTTTCAAAGAATTACATAAGACTGATGTAAAAGAATTATATTCAGTGCCAAATCACGTATGCAAAGTTGAAGGAGAAGGAACTGTTTACATAAAAGAATTGGACCAGATGATTCCACATGTTCTATACATTCCAAAGGCTACAAGTAACTTACTCAGTCTATATCATCTAAACAAAGAACTAGGCTATAAAGTTATGCATTTACAAAATGAAAGTCACATTATCAAGAATGGGACAATTGTTGCTCAAGCTATTCCAATTGGGGGTGTTTACTATTTAATGCGAAAACCTCAGGTGCAAGTGGAAGTAAGTATAGAAGTTCCAAAGAATGAAAGCACAGGCCCAGAGAGAAAACCTGTTGCTACTCCAAAAACAAAGGCTCCTAAAGCCAATGAAGTTCAAAAAGTTAATCAAAACAAATCTGAGGTTCTGCATAATGTAGCAAATGTTAAACCTGTACTAACAAACAAACTTTTTCATTCTAGGTGTGTCCACCGTTGGCACCATCATTTGGGCCACACCTCCTATGGAGTTTTATCCAAGATGCCAGATTTTGTTAATGGGTTTGATATTAATAGTAATTGCAAAATTTATTTAGATTGTACTGTCTGTAACAAATCAAAATCCAAAGCAGCACCTATTGCTAAACATGCCACACGCTTGTCTACATGCATTTTTGATTTGGTTCATACCGACATTGTTGGTTCATTTTGGCCTATTAAAGGTAATTGTAAGTACTTTTTAACTATTGCTGATAATTATTCTAGGTATGGTTTTGTGTACCTAATGAAATAAAAATCAGAGACCTTTCAGATCTTTAAAGACTTTGTAGCATGTGTCTACAATCAACATAGTGTCTGCATCAGAATATACAAAGTGATTGTGGTGGAGAATTCATGTCCCAACAATTCCAAAGTTGGATGAGACGAAATGGAGTCCATCACCAAACTTCTGCTCCCTACATGCCAGGTCACAATGGAGTTGTAGAAAGACAACAAGGCGTTTTACAGACTATGTTTCGTTGTCTTTTAGAAGATGCTAATCTCAACAATTTCTATTGGGGTGAAGCATTAATGTATGCCAATTACATTGTTAATCATATTTGGAGCAGTGTTATAAATCAAACTCCTTTCTACATGATGCACGAATACAAGCCTGATATCCAAAACCTCCACATTTTTGCTCGTATGCCATGGTCAAGATTCCAGTGGTCCAGAGAAAGAAAGGAGGTCCAGTAAGCAGAAAGACTGAGATTTATAGGTTTTGATCAAAGTTCTAAGTATTATAAGTTTGCTGATTCTAATCATACAGTTGTTGTTTCTAATTCAGCTAAATTTGAAGAAGATACAGATTGGTCCAGAATCCATAGTAATGACACTTCAGTTTACTTTCCCAGAGATGATATCGAAGGTACAGTGCAACCTGATGACCCAGATTCTCAGGCAGTTGTTCCAGATGTTGTTTCTCCAAAAGATAATGTACAGTCTTCACGAGTCGCGGATTATGTTTCTAGCTATGGAGCTGAAGACGGAGATGACCAAGATGAAGGTTGGACTACAGTTCTAAGACGTTTCAAGAGAAGCACACAAGGAGTTCCTCCAAAGAGATACCAACAGCAAGTATCACAAAAATCTTTTTCTTTTCTTTGCAACAATGTTACAATTCCTCCTGAATTTTTTTCTCAAATAAGACATTTACCTGAGTCTGAGCAAGAAAAATGGTATGAGGCAATGGAAATTGAACTGGACTGTTTAAAGAAGCTTAAGGTGTTTACACATGTTGAGCCTCCAACGAACAAGAAGATTATTGGTACACGATGGGTCTACAGAATTAAACAAAAACCAAATGGTGAGAAAATATACAAAGCGAGATTAGTAGCACAAGGTTACTCCCAAGTTTATCCTGAAGATTACACAGATACGTTTTCACCTACAGTTAAAAATGAAAGTGTTAAAATTGCTTTAACCACAGCTATTGCTTTGAATTTAGAAGTATTCCAATTTGATGTTGAGACTACTTATCTGAACGCTGATTTAAATGAAGAGATCTACGTTAAAGGTGCACCGGGTTTCCAGGATTGAGAAGGAGATGTCTGATTCCTGCAGAAAAGCCTTTATGGTTTGAAACAATCTGCTCTAATGTGGCCTAGATGTCTCATTGACAAGCTAAATTCAATGGGCTTTATTAAGTCCAATTCTGATGAATGCGTGTTTACAAAAGGACAAGGTAATATTTATGAAATCATACTAGTATACATTGATGACATAGTGTACATTGGTCCAAACAAACACATGAGTGAAGTTTTTGTAAAAGGTTTAGAGAGACACTTTACATTGAAAGCTTAGGACACATTCATGATTACCTAGGTGTTCAGATTGAAAAAACTCAGAAGGGGTTTAGCCTCTCACAAGAAAACAAAATTGACCAACTTTTGCAAAATTGCAACATGATTAACACACACCCATGTCGCTCTCCAATGCAAACAGATTTTTAAAATTTGATACAACAGATTAGCCCTGATTTTGAAGATCAAACACTTTATCGTTCAGTCATGGGGTCACTGTTATACATTAGCAGTTGGACAAGACCCAATATTTCACTTAGTGTTAATCTTTTGTCACAGTACGTTGGCAAAGCAACTAAATTTCATTGGACATGAATAAAAAGATTGCTGAGATACATGAAACACACAAAATACATGAAATTGTTCTTAGAACCAGAACACAACAAGTTTCCTGAGTTAGTTTGCTACGCAGACTCTGATTGGGCAGGTGACAAAGAAACACGAAAAAGTACTTCAGGTTACATAATGTTTTTAAATGGCTGTCCAATTTATTGAAAAGTTAGAAAGCAGAACTTTATCTCTTGTTCTTCTACTGATTCAGAATATGCCTGCGTTTCTGACTGTTGTAATGCTCTAACCTGTGTTTCTGCTCTTGTTGATAGTATTTGGAGTGATCCTATGAAACCAATTGTCATAATGGAGGACAATCTCTCCATTACCTTCATATCTGAAACTGAATATGTGGGAGCACGTTCACGGCATATCGACATAAGATATAAGAATGCCAGAGAATATGTGAAACAAGGATTCGTGAAACTACATTATGTGCCTACAACTGAACAAATTGCTGGCGTGCTGAACAAACCACTGCCAGCTGATCAACATGAATACCTCTGCAAAAGAATGTCACTGAAGACTGTCAAAGAAGGGGTGTCACGCTGTATATTGACAGCCCTTCAGAGACATTCAGTAATGAAACAGTTAACTAGTGTGTCTTATTGGATCCTCCTCTGGTGTCACTTCCTTTTCCTCCTTCTTCTTCCTTCTTAACCTCCATGAATCTCCATGATGTAAGAAGTATATGTTCTCCTGTCCCTCGAGACAGTCTTTTATTTGTTTTATCTCTGTTTTTTAAAAAATATCTTGTTTAAAAAAATGATTAAGGCTTCTATCCATCGACTTCCGGAGTTAAGGTCCTAACAGACTTTAATTTCCGCGGCACTTCCATCTCCTAGCGTAGTCGCATCGCCACCGGAAGCCTGACTATCATCAAAAAACTACCATGTTTTCCGCTCAGACCGTGAATCCTGCAGAGGAGGTGGAGTCGCCATATTCTACAAAAAATCACTGAATCTAAAAAAACCCAAAGTTGCACTGGATTTATCGGTACCTGAAACTATTGTCTGTGATGTATCCCTAAATACCACAATTTGCTTCTTACTCTGCTACAGAGCTCCAGACTACGACATTGAACATGCAAACAAATTATCCACATTACTAACATGCGCAACCAACTGTCCATATCCCATTATCTTCCTCGGAGACCTCAACCTACCACACATTAACTGGACCTTAAATGAATGCAGCAAGGAACCCATCCGTTCTGCAATTTATAATACCATCACCTTTCTGGGTCTCGACCAACTAGTAAATAACAATACTAGACTTGATAACTATCTTGATCTCATCTTCTGCAATAGCAAAAGTGCAATATATGGCTTACAAATAAAAGAACCATACTCCAACAGTGACCACAGCATGATTAACGTCAGCCTTAACCTAAGCCACACTATGAACCACCCAAATAATGCGACACCAAAATTCAATTTTAAAAAAGCAAACTACGAACTCATTGAAGCCCACCTCTCAACATTAAACTGATAAACTCTATTCTCTGAATGCTACAGTACTGATGACCTCTACAACACATTCCTACTTGAATTGAAAATTATTATCAGACTCCATGTACCTCTAAAATCTACCACAAAAAAAAAAATAACCTCCCCATCTCAATAAGAAAATTACAAACAAGAAAAAAATATCTCTGGAGGAAAAACAAAAGAGGACAAGTAGCCAACTTCAAAACCCGTTATAAAAGCATTTGCAATCAAATAAAAGCAGAATGCCTAAACTACTACAGCAAACAAGAGGAAAACCTCCTATGCACTGTTGTGATTCCGTCTGAGGCTCCTCAGGGAACGGCTGAACCTCTGCCGGTTCCATGCTCAGAGGGGGAGGATGAGGAACAGGAGGAGGAGGAGGAGGCCCAGGCAGACGGGGAGGAGGAATATCAGGCCGAGGGAGAGGGAGAACAGCCTGAGTCCCCCGGGGTGGAGCTCTCCCTAGCAAGCAGCCTGGAGTCCTTAGATGAAAATGCACAAGCCATCATCGATCTCAGGCAGAGAAGAGCAGCACAACGAAGGGGACAATTAGCCAGGTATTTCCAGCCCTAAATAGGCAACAGCTGGGTTTGGGTGTGGTTCTCCCCAGAAAGGCTGAAAAGGCAGACCCACCCTTCCTGTATTGTGGAGTATTATCTTTGGGAGTCCTGGGACCTGGCTGTGATCTTTGGCGTCTCTGATTCTGGCTTGTGGCCTTGAAGGCTGAAATCTTGGGGGGAAAGGCGTGGGTCTTATTCTCTACAGTGGTGTGTGTGCCAGCAAGAAGTCTGCTGTATTGTCTGGCCGTCAGGACTCTGCTGTGAAGCCTCATAGCCTGCCTGTTGGGAAGAACAGGTTTTTCTCTGTGTTTATTTTTCAAACTATAAAGTGCTTTGCTTTTACCAGTGTGTCTGGCTGTTTTTTCCAGTTGGTGTTGAAGTCTGGGAGCACCCAGACAGAACATGCACCAAATCTAATTGAGCCTTCTACAACTTTGTCAACAATAAACTCAAAGACTCTAGACCTATCCCACCTCTCAAAGGACCCAACAACAAAGAATACCACGATGATTCAGCCAAAGCTAACCTCCTCAACTCTTTCTTTGGCTCTGTCTTTGTAACAGCAATGGCTCATCCCCCGATTTCATCAATTGCACCACAAACTCCCTCAACAACCTAACCCAAATAGATTTCACTGAAGACCAAGTTGAAAAAGCATTACATGACCTCAAACCTTCTCTATGTGCATACTTCCTAAAAAAGCTCTCTTCTGCTATAGCTGAACCACTAAGCATAATTTTCAAAAAATCCTTCAGTACCAGCACACTCCCTAAGCTATGGTCGAAAGCAATGGTCATCTCCCCATCTTCAAAAAAGGAGATCCCTCTCTTGTCGATAACTTCAGACCAATATCACTATGCTGTGTCCCATGCAAAGTCATGGAATCAATTATAAACAAATCAATTACTCTCCATCTAGAAACTAATAATTTGCTCTCTAACAAACAATTTGGATTCAGAAAAAAACTATGCTGTAACCTGCAGCTCCTCCACTGCAAAAATATATGGACTACTCATCTTGATCAAGGGAAATCTATAGACGCAATTTATATCGACTTCTGCAAAGCCTTTGATTCAGTGGTTCACGATAAACTACTTCTAAAACTCAAATCCTATGGCATCTCAGGACCACTCCACAGCTGGATTACAGCATTCCTGTCAAACAGACAAGTGGTCAAAATAGGAAGCACCATATCCACCCCCGTCCCAGTTAAAAGCGGTGTCCCCCAAAGTAGTGTACTGGGACCAACACTCTTCATTCTCTACATCAATGACCTTTGTGATTACATCACAAGCAACTGTGTCCTTTTCGCCAACGATGTAAAACTCTTCAACCCCACTGATAACACAACTACTCTCCTAAAATACCTTGACGCTGTTTCTGAGTGGTCTAACACATGGCAACTCCAAATCTCAACCAGCAAATGCTCCGTCCTTACACATTGGGAAAAATAATCTGAACTCCAAATACGAACTGAAAAATCAAATTATCACAGATAACCCCCATTTGGTTAAAGACCTCGGTATATTAATAACAAAAGACTTAAGTGCCAAAGCCCACTGTAACAACATAGCCAAGAAGGTTTCAAGAGTTGTAAACCTAATCCTACGTAGCTTCTGCTCTGGTAATCTCTCATTACTCACCAGAGCTTACAAAACT
Source organism: Erythrolamprus reginae (assembly GCF_031021105.1). Lineage (NCBI taxonomy): Eukaryota > Metazoa > Chordata > Lepidosauria > Squamata > Dipsadidae > Erythrolamprus > Erythrolamprus reginae. The sequence continues at coordinate 54,664,107 of NC_091963.1, forward strand.
TTCACCAGACCCATCCTCGAATACAGCTCATGTGTTTGGAACCCATATCGCATCTCAGACATTAACACCCTTGAAAATGTTCAAAGATACTTCACAAGAAGGGCCTTTCACTCCTCCACTTGAAACAGAATACCCTACGAAACTAGACTTTCAACCCTGGGTCTAGAAAGCTTAGAACTAAGACGCCTTAAACATGATCTAAGTATTGCCCACAAAATTTTATGCTGCAACGTTCTGCCTGTTGGCGACTACTTCAGCTTCAACCACAACAACACAAGAGTTCACAACAGATTTAAACTTAATATTAACCGCTCCAAACTTGACTGTAAAAAATACAACTTCAGTAACCGAGTTGTCGAAGTGTGGAACTCATTGCCGGACTCTGTAGTGTCATCCTCAAACCCCCAACACTTTACCCTTAGACAATCCATGGTTGACCTCTCCAGATTCCTAAGAGGTCAGTAAGGGGTGTGCATAAGTGCACTAAAGTGCCTTCCGTCCCCTGTCCTATTGCTCTCCTATATCTCCTATACCATTCTTCTTTCCTATATTTATTCTATTCTTTCACTGATATATTTTATTCCTCTTTCTTCTCTTCTCTTCCTTCTTAGATATATTTTACTATGAGTATATCCTCTATAGCCTTCATTATATGTTTACTATATGTATACCCAATATAACTCTCATTGTGCAATGGGCAAAATCAATCAATAAATAACACAGTTTGATTGTCTCTTGTTATAGCAATATAACAAGAGACATATGGAAGAAGTCTTGCCTTCTACTTTTGGACTTGTGCTGAAACAGTCATATCAACAGCTAGACTTTTTTTGAACAAATTATTTTAATGATCCCATAAGTAAGTTCTGAATTTATGTTTCCCTCTTTGAGGAAGATGGATGTTCTACAAATATGAAAAATAAAATAAATTGATATAAACAACAAAACTGGATACAGAAGCCAAAAAATAATCATCCATTTGAAAAATTAATAGTGTATCAAAAATCTCTGGTTCAATTAAGTTACTAAATATCTACATTCTCCCAAAAAACAAAGATATCCATTAGGTATTCAAAGCATATAGTGAGAATAATGGGGTCAATGGCTAACAAATTTCCTTATATACAGTGAACCCTCGATCATCGCGAGGGTTCCGTTCCAGGACCCCAAGCGATGATCGATTTTTCGCGAAGTAGCGGTGCGGAAGTAAAAACACCATCCGCGCATGCGCAGATGGTGTTTTTACTTCCACCGCCGCCCGCCCTTCACCCGCCGTTGCCAGCTCCGCTTCCCAAGCCTGCTAATGAAATCCAACCCACGGCGGCCCTTTCCCTCTCCAGGCTGCGGGCGGGGTCCGGAGAACAATGCCTGGCGCCACGCTCCCGGCTGGGCTTTTTTCCCCCATTTCCCCTCGGGTGGAATTTCAGACCCTCCGCCGGTTGGATTTCATTAGTAGGCTCGATAGCAAGTTCTTCCTTCCTTTAGAAAGCCCCGCAGCCTCCTCCGCCCGGCGGGAGGAGGGAAAAGGCCGCCAGCGAGGACCCGCAAAGCCGCTGTCGCCGCCGCAGCGAGGCCAAGCTGCCCGCTCCCACGGCACGGGCTCCCAACACAGCGCCGCTCAGCCCGGCCTCGGCGACGCCTCCGCGGATCCGCCAGCCCAGCCGAGCGACGCCTCTCTGGTCTGGGCGAAGGCAGTGGGCAGTCCCCGCCGCAGCAGTCCCCGCGGGCACCGCGCGCCAAGGGCCGGCCAGGCCGCCGGCCAACAAAGGGGCTCCCTCGCCTCCCTCGTTCGGGCAGGTTTACAAAGGCAGCGCGGCAACTTGGAGCCCGGCGCGCCCCGCAGCCCCCGCCACGCCTCGCCCGCCCCCGCCTGGCCGGCGCTCCGGCTACCCCCGGCTGAGGAAGAACCAAGTAGCCCCCGCCCTCCCCCGCCCGGCTCCCTTCAGCCCCCCGGGGTCAAGCGGGCGGGGGGCGGCCGGGACCTCACCTGTCTCCGCCGCCCGCATCGCCCCTCCGACGGGCCGGCCTCCCCCGCCCGCCTCTGCTGCAGCCACCGCCGCCTCCCCGACTGCCACAAAAGGGCCCCGCCCGCCCCGCCCCAAAGTTTACCTTGCGGCGGGATTCAAAGTGCTGGGGTGGGGGGTGTCACTTCGCCGCTCGTGTCCTGGCTAAACCGGGCGGCAGGAGACAGGCTTTGAGTTTTTAGCAGCGGGGAGAGAAGTAGGACTTTCCTAACTCCCTCCCCCCGCAGCCAAAACTCAAAGCCTGTCTCTTTTTTTTCTTGCGGCGAGCCCAAGCCGTTCCTCTCTCGACCGCAGCCGAGCTTCCCTCGGCCCCCTTTGGCCCCGTCGCCTCCTCCCCGCCTGCCTTTCCTCGCCAAGCGCACGAAAAAAAAGAGAGAAGGCTTCTACCAGAAGCCGGGGACGGCGGGCAGGGGCATGAAGGATCTCTTGCGGGGGAAAAGCCGCTAGCCAGCTTTCGGAGCTCCTCCGCCATCACCCGGCTTCTGGTAGAAGCCTTCTCTCTTTTTTTTCGTGCGCTTGGCGAGGAAAGGCAGGCGGGGAGGAGGCGACGGGGCCAAAGGGGGCCGAGGGAAGCTCGGCTGCGGTCGAGAGAGAAACGGCTTGGGCTCGCCGCAAGAAAAAAAAGAGACAGGCTTTTAGTTTTGGCTGCGGGGGGAGGGAATCCCGCCGCAAGGTAAGCTTCGGGGCGGGGCGGGCGGGGCCCTTTTGTGCCAGTCGGGGAGGCGGTGGCGGCTGCAGCAGAGGCGGGCGGGGGAGGCCGGCCCGCCGGAGGGGCGATGCGGGTGGCGGAGACAGGCGAGGTCCCGGCCGCCCCCCGCCCACTTGGCCCCAGACCAGTGCAGCAGGAAAGGGACGGAGAAGGCTCACTGGCAGCCCTTGCCCATCGCCGCGCCTTCGCTTCCCCCCCTCCCCCGCTGGATCCGGCAGCGTGCTGAGGGGAATTGCCGCAACGCCGCTCTGAGGAAACGGGGCTCTCTCCCGTGGCTCTCCGGTGTGTGTGTGCGCGCGTGCGGTTCTCCCGCTCCTGTGTGTCACCGGCTCTGCGCGCTTTCAGCGGGGGCTGCCCTGCGCTTCTTTTTGCTGCCCGAACGTCAGGAGTTCCCTCTGGCTCAGCGGGGGGTTTTTTTGTTTTGAAGGGGGGGGAGAGGCCGTGGGGCAGATGGGCAGTCAAAAAGGGCGGGGGAAGGAGGGTGCAGCAGCGAGGCGAAGGCAAGGGGCGCACGGCCGACCGGCTCCAAGGCGAGCGGCCGGAGCTGCGCCCTCCGTCGCCCGCCTCCTTTCAGGCAGCTCCCCGCACGCCCCTCGCCTTCTGCCGAGGCTCAGCTGCAAGCGGCCAGTGAGGCAGACCGGCTCCGAGGCGAGCGGCCGGAGCTGCGCCCTCCTTCGCCCGCCAGGTGAGGCGAAGGCGAGGGGCGCGCGGCTGCAGCGAGGAGCCGAAGATCCGGGCGGGGAAGACCCAGGGAAGGTTCCTTCGTCCGCCTAGCAGCTGATCTGCTCGGCAGCGCAGCACCAGCGAGGAGCCGAAGATCTTTGGCTCCTCGCTGCTGCTGCGCTGCCGAGCAGATCAGCTGCTAGGCGCCCGCTCGAGAGCAAGAGGGGGAGAGATAGAGAAAGAGAGAGAAGGAAAGAAAGATGAGAGAGGGAGGAAGAGAGTGTGAGAGAGGAAGAAGCAACATAGAGAAAGAGGGGGAAGACCCAGGGAAGCCTCTGCCCGGCGGGGAAACTCCACCATCTACGCATGCGTGGAAGGGCACGCATGCGCAGATGGTGGAGTTTACTTCCGGGTTGAAAACTCGCGAAATAGCCCTTTCGCGATACTTGAGGACGCGAAACTCGAGGGTTCACTGTATTTCTATTTTCCTACATGGTGTCAGGAAACAAAGTTTCAGCATGATTACAAAGGCAGAAACCTGCTTTTACATGTTACATCCAAGCAAGCAAACAAAAATCTTATTGTCAAAATATTTTCTTTAGGAAGGCTCTCCTATAGATGTATGTTATTTAGTGGTTTTAAGTGCAAAATGCTAGTACTGTAGTGTGAAAAATACAAAAATTCATCAATACTAGAAAGTGGTAATGATGTGAAATCTGATCCTGAAGCAATATGGTGTACATTGATTTGAATGCAAAAGATTAAATATTTAATTACTGTCTGTGAGGTATGTGCATTATATACAATAAACACCTATGGTATCAACATGCAGAAGCATTCCCCCTTATGATATATGCATGTGCAATAAACTTGAGTTTTTTATTTTGAGATGTATTATTTACAAAATGCAGCTTTAATTAACAAGAACACAGTTACATCTGAAGATTAAATAATGCATCTATTTAATGCCTTTTAAAAATGGGCATTTGAATCCAGATGAATTTAGCAATGACTCTTCCAGAGAGGATTAAAGTACATCCACCCATCATCCTGAAAAGAATTACAAAAATTACAGGTAAGCCTCTATATTAACGTCAATAATAATAATAAATGTATAATAATAAATAAAATGGTAAGATCTCATGTAAGAAAATACCAAGAACATCCAAAATAATTTTTACATTCTTCTGGCAATACTTTCCAATTATGTAAATTGAACATACTACTTAGTTTTTAAAAATTCAGATTTTTGGTTTTTTTATTTTGTTCTTTATTCTTATTTAGTATCATCTTAACAGAAAATTTAAAAAGAAAATTATAAATCTATAAATTCAACCTAATTGTAATAATGCCTAATAACACAGCATGCTCTTAAAAATCTTAATATCAAAAATAAACCACTATACTGGAAGAATACTCCAAGAATACAATCCAATTCTTCTTAGAATTCTTTATTGGCCAAATGTGATTGGATACACAAGGAATGTGTTTTTGGTGCAGAACAATATTTTAGCTTTTCATATTTCACTTTTGCTTCTCTGAATTAAATCTACTCCACTGCCTCATCGTAAGCTAAAGCTACTAGATGTAAGCTATAAAAGCTGAATGATTAATTCATTTCTTTACTGTCATCTAATGGTTGTCAAGATTTGTGTAACCTGGCTTTCATAGACCTATTTAAACAATGTCCTGGGTTTAATTCAAATTAAGATGTAGGACTAGAGGTTAACACAGATACAGATTTTCACATCTCTACTTAGCAATATTTCTGGCTCTTGGAAATGAGACAAATTGGAAAAATTGGCTGAATGGTTTAAATCCAAAAGTTGCTATCATTTCTTCTCCTTGTGGTCACCTGGTTTTTTTAAAAAAGAGCAGAAAAATGGTTGCTGCAAAACAAATCACCAGATTCAGACATAATTATACCAACAATGTTTCTAAGTCTCACATGAATGGCATAAATCTGTTAGACAGTTGCCATCTTATGATTTTGTGTGGAAGTATACTCACATTCTAAGAAAAAAAATTTAAAACAGCAGGGATGGAACTTCCAATGGCAGCAGACATAGGAGAAGTAGCATCCTGAGAATTAATATATTGTAATGTAGTAATCCTTCAAGTCAGCATTTTGCCAGAATACATGTTTCACAAGATGTATTCAACTCAAAAAAAGAAGGACACTTAGAATAAGCCTGGATAGTTAATATAGGAGAGATAGCCTTGGAACATGGTTCTGCTAAATATTCATGAATCAATTCCATTACACTACATTCAGTTCAGCCCCCAACTGTCTGTCCAGTGTTTCTGCAAAGGGCGTGCTAGGAAAAACAGTTGCAGGGCAACCAGTTCCATTGTGCATTCTACATCTAAATCTAACCATCCACCAAAACACAAGCTGAATTGACTGAAAGATATTCAGCAGCATGAAAATAAGCTAGTCTCATTGTGGTAACTCATTAGGATACTTTATCACTTATCTTGGCAGAAGTGATGGCATCACATTTCAGCCTGGGTCAAAATAATAATAAAAAAACTTTTATTGTGATGGCAACCTACTAGTGGTTCTATCCAGCCCATATTTCTCCTCCATTTCTGTCCTTAATATAGCATTCAAAATTTCACTAAAAAGCTAAGCACTAAAATGTAATCATTTGTAACTGTTGATGTGTATATCTATATATCTATCATATTTTTTGAAGTGTAAGATGCACCGGAATATAAGATGTACTTAGATTTCAGAGGAGGAAAACAAGGAAAAAAGTATTCTGAACCAAATAGTGTAATAATATACTATTTAATAAAACATCAGTGTAGCAGAATACTTTTTACAACCATGTACTCTCTTTACAACCATGTACACTTTACAAACTTCAAACTCAACAGCTTTAAGACTTATGGACTTCAACTCCCAGAATTCCTCCTCCAGACATGCTAGCTCAGGAATGGGAGTTGAAGTACACATGTCTTAAAATTGCCAAACTTGAAGACCCTTGCATTCCTAACCCAGGTGTCTTCAAACTTGATAGCTTTAAGACTAGTGGACTTCAATTCCTACAATTCCTCCTCCAGACATGCTAGATGAGATAATTGGAAGGGGAAAATGCCATTTTTGCAAAAAAAAACCCCAGATTTACTTTTCACCCATTTTTCTGTAAAGGGTTTGGAAGGGGATGGGACTTTTTGCATCCGCCAGTTGGATGAAGTTCTTTCTTCCACAGCAGCTGATTGGCAGCTGCATTATCTCCCTCACCAAAGGCCCCTAGCTCTTCGCCCCAGCCCTTTCCTCACAAAAATCCACATTCAGCCACAGTCTTTTGGCCACATGGGACACTTTGCCACCATCCAATCAGAACGGTCCTAACAAAATTCTAGAATGGGACAGTTCGCCTCCTCTTGAGTTATCCTTCCCTGTTTGCAGAGAGAGAGAGAGGTCCATTCATGCTGTGGGTATCTAGATGATCCCGTGCCTTTTTCACCCCCTCCTCTGTTCATTTGGAGAGTCCCCAAAGTGTGTGGGGAGGGGGCTTTGGGAGGAAAAGAGTTGGAGGGCTAATGATCCCCCCGTTTGCAGAGAGAGAGAGAGAGGTCCGTTCATGCTGTGGGCATCTAGACAATCCCATGCCTTTTTCACCCCTCCTCTGTTCATGTGGAGAGTCCCCAAAGTGGGGGGGCAGGGGGCTTTGTGGGAAAAAAAACTTGGGGAGGCTAATGATCCTTTCCTGTTTGCACAGAGAGAGAGGTCTGTTCATACTCTGTGCATCTAGATGATCCCATGCCTTCTTCTGCGTTCATGTGGAGAGTCCCCAAAGTGTGTGTGGGGGGGGCATTGGGAGCTCTTTCACACACACAAACACATACCCACGCATACCAATTATACTCAGAAACCCTTCTCAAGCAGGAAACTGATACAGAATCATAGAGATGGATGGTACCTCAGAGGCCATCTAGTCCAGCCCTCTTCACAAGCAGGAGAATTGGTCTCCCGGTCAAATTTTTGGGCTGCTAAATTGGCTGGTGGAACTCGCTGCCTCACAACAAGCTAATTCTTAAAAAGCTAATTTGGGAAGCCAATCAGATTGGTCCTCACAAAAGAGGGGTGGGAGAGAGAGCTAGGTAGCATTCTCTTAGCAAAGGACAGAAGTGAAGGCTGGTTGCTGTGTGGGGCCTCTTTATGACCTGCTTGTCATGATTATCTGTGGAATTTTTACAATGCCTCAAGGCAGATGCAAATGGAACAAGCACTTATGACAAAACAAACTAGAGGACATCTAGTCCCACCCCTTCTCAAGCAGGTGACCCTTACAGAATTGGATGGGACCTTAAGGAGGCCATCTAGAATCATAGAGATCATCTAGTCCAACCCCCTTCTCAAACAGATTTCTACAGAATCATAGAGATGGAAGGGACCACAGAGATCATGTAGTCCAACCCCCTTCTCAAGCAGGTGACCCTTACAGAATTGGATGGGACCTTAATGAAGTCATCTAGAATCATAGAGATCATCTAGGCCAACCCCCTTCTCAGGTAGATTTCTACAGAATCAGAGAGATGGAAGGGACCACAGAGGTCATCTAGTCCAACCCCCTTCTCAAGTCGGTGACATCTACAGATTCCCATACAAATTAACACATGTTGGAAGGAACCCTGGAGAGAGAGAGAGAAAAATGCAAAGGGAGTTTGAGAGATGACCATGTAGCAGTGTGTTCCCCTGGCCAATTTAGCAGGTCAGAATTTGTCAAATGTGTATAGGCGGAAGGACGGGGTGGGACTGGATGACCTCCAAGGTCCCTTCCAACTCTTGTTAAATGTGTATGAGTGGAGGGCGGGGTGGCCCCCTACACCCACTTCTGGGGCCTCAGATTTTTTGCCTCTCTCCACGCTTTATTTTGTCATAAGTGCTCCATGCATCGTAAAAATTCCAAAGATTACCATGAGGAACAGGTCATAAAGGGGCCCCAGACAGTAACCAGTAACTTCACATCTGTCCTTTGCTAAGAGAATGCTATCTAGCTCTCTCTACCACCTCTCTTTTGAGAGGATTGCTCTGATTGGGTTCTCAAATTAGCTTTTTAAGGATTAGCTTGTTGTGAGGCAGGGAGTTCCACCAGCCAATTTAGCAGCCCATGAATTTGACCAGAAGACCAATTCTCCTGCTTGCAAATAGGGTTGGACTAGATGGTCTCTGAGGTCTCCTCCATCTCTATCATTCTGTTTCATTCTACTGCTTGAGCTGGGGGTCAGACTAGATGGCCACTGAGGTCCCTTCCATCTCTATCATTCAACTGGTATGTGTGTTTATGAAAGAGCAAACTGTCCCATTCTTTCCTTCCAAAAGTAGCATTTTGTTAGGACCGTTCTGATTGGATGGTGGCAAACTGTCCCATGTGGCAAAAAGGCTGTGGCTGAATACAAACTTTTGTGATGAAAGGGCTGTGGCAAAGAGCTAGGAGTCTTTGGGTGAGGGAGATAATGCAGCGGCCTATCAGCTGCTGTAGAAGAAAGAGCTTCATCCAAATGGTGGAGGCAAAATGTCCTAAACCCATTTGGAAAGCCTGCAGAGTGCTCCAAGGGCAGGCAAAAACGCCCCAATTTCTGCAAAAAATGTCCTGTTTTTCACCCATTTTTTCACAAAAATGGGTGCTTCCTTCCCACCAAGAGCACTCTACAGTCTTCCCAAGCCTTCTGTGCACTCCATTTTTGTGAAAAGTGGGCCCATCTTTTGCAAAAATGGGTCATAGTGGTGGGGTTTCACAAGATCAAAAATGACACTATTCAGTGCAAATGTCGTAAATGCAGGACATTTCCCCCCTTTTGGGGGGGCAATAAGATGTGCCTTATACTCCCCAAAATACGGTGGGTATGTGTGTGTGTGTACACACACACACACACACACTTCTGCTCATATTTTATAGTTATATTTCATATATTTATACATGCTTATATTTCATATGTTTATATATACATATATACATACATACACACACACACACACATACACACACATACACACACACACACAGTGGTACATCTATGTGCAAACTTAATTCGTTCCATGACCAGGTTCTTAAGAAGAAAAGTTTGTAAGAAGAAGCAATTTTTCCCATAGGAAGCACTGGCCTGAAGGTGACGAGTAGGACCTCGTCAAAACGTCGCCAGAAATTTCTGAATCCTACACGGGAAGAAACCCGAATACTGTATACCAAGACCGTCATATATATATATATATATATATATATGTATATGTATACATATATGTATACATATATATACACATATATACATATATACATACATACATACATACATATATATGTATTGACTTTGAAAAAACTAAATTACTTCACAAAAGAGAATTTATATAGAAGAATTGCTCTAGAAGCCATAGAAATTGAAAGGAGACCCCTTTGCATAAATAAAAGAGATGACACGTCCCGCCTACCAGAAATTTGGAAACCAGCCTTAAACAAAATAAACAAAAAAAAACCTTCATAAAAATCACCATGTCAATCCTTCTAATAATTATGATTTTGGAATTTTGAAATTTGGAAACCAGCCTTAAACAAAAAACACTTCATAAAAATCACCATGTCAATCCTTCTAATAATTATGAATTTGGAATTTTGAAATTTGGAAACCAACCTTAAACAAAAAACACTTCATAAAAATCACCATGTCAATCCTTCTAATAATTATGATTACACCAACCAATCAGATCACTGAAACATAATCACCCAATCTAATTGCTACATTCAAACCAAATCTCCACCCCCACACTATATACTAGGAAGAAATGACAGTTGCAAACATTCCATTTTACAACAGCACGAAGCTTGGAAACTTCAGCCTGATGATGGTGGATGTGATTTCACCGAAACGTCACATAAACATGCAAAATATTACACAGGGCAAAACCCGAACTCAGAACAATCTACATATATATATATAAAATTAACTGCCTTGGAAATGGCCCTGGGTTGGGCCGAGAGGCAAAAAAGGAGCTGTGATGTTCCTTCAATATACCAGGGTGATTCAACACAAAATGTAACCCTTCCCTGGTACAGAGCTGAAGGGATTGGATACTGTAGCCTAGAGGATAATTCTCTGCCTTACAAGGCAAAGGTTGCAGGTTCAAGTCCCAGTGGGTATGGCTAGCTGATGAGGCCAAAATAAGGCCGAAATAGATCTATCCTAGTCTCCCTTAATTTTCAAATTCAGCTTAAACATGTGACATATATATATATATATATATATATATATATATATATATATATATATATTTGTTTTCGTAGATTTTCACGGGTACAGGTATGACGGTCTTGGTATATTCAGGTTTCTTCCCGTGTAGGATTTGGAAATTTCTGGCGACGTTTCGATGAGGTCACACTCATCATCTTCAGGCTGGTGTTTCTGTCCTTGTTCTAAGGCGAACACAATATCCAGCTAGAAAACCAGGGAGTTTATCAAATACCGTGTAAAATCTGTCCAACCACATATATTGGACAAACTAACAGGAGAGTGAATGCACGTGTTGCAGAACATAAGAATGCATTAAGGAAAAAAGAAAAAACCTCCTCCCTTTTCCAACACTTCAAAACTACAGGACATGAAATTGATTTTGACAGTACTAAATTAATTTCCAAAACAGAACACTACAGCAAAAGAATAATAATGGAAGCCATCGAGATAGAAAAACATCCCCAAAATATGAACAAGCGGGATGATACCTCCCGCCTACCAGACAGCTGGAAACCAGCCCTCAAACGTAACCCAGCCATAAAAACAGAAACTAGACTCAGAACACATATTGCAAAACAATCAAGTAGCCTGCAAGCTTCAGCTACTCAGGATATCACGCCTAATCAACAACTATTAACTAATCAGCATACTTCAGCTACATCAACGACCCCAGATGTTACCCCACTGACTCACCAGGAAGTTTCTACACAGTAGGCAATTGCTGAGCCATCAAACCACACCCAGCCACCAGTATTTATAGAAGGAAGGTCTCGCAGTGTTCGCCTTAGAACAAGGACAGAAACACCAGCCTGAAGATGATGAGTGGGACCTCATCGAAACGTCGCCAGAAATTTCCAAATCCTATACGGGAAGAAACCCGAATATACCAAGACCGTCATACCTGTACCCGTGAAAATCTACGAATATATATATATATATATGTAGATTGTTCTGAGTTTGGGTTTTGCCCCGTGTAATATTTTGAGTGTCTATGCGACGTTTTGGTGAAATCACATTCACCATCATCAGGCTGAAGTTATCAGCTTTGTGCTGCTGTAAATATGGAATGTTTGCAACTGCCATTTGTTCCTTGGTCAGGATAATGGTACCACCCTCCTCCCTTACATCAAGGGCACCACAGACAAAATTAGTAAAATTCTACACAAACATAATATCAAAACTTCATTTGTCACTAACCAAAAAATATCAAACATCCTAAGAAACCCAAAAGATAAAATCCAACTCGAAAACCAAGGAATCTATGAAATCCCTTGCAAAACATGTACAGCCACATACATTGGACAAACTAATCGAAGAGTAAACGCACGCATTGCAGAACATAAGAATGCAGTTAAAAAAGAAGAAAAAACTTCCTCCCTTGTCCGGCACATTAAAAAAACAGGGCACGAAATTGACTTTGAAAAAACTAAATTACTTTCCAAAACAGAAAATTTATACAGAAGAATTATTATGGAAGCCATAGATAGAAAAACACCCCCTATGCATGAACAAAAGGGATGACACGTCCCGCCTACCAGAGATTTGGAAACCAGCCTTAAACAAAAAAACATATCATAATCATCACCATGTCAATCCTTCAAGTAATTGTGATTCCACCAACCAATCAAATCACTAAAACATAGTCACCCAATCTATTTGCTACATTCAAACCAAATCTCCACCCCCAACACTATATATAAGGAACAAATGGCAGTTGCAAACATTCCATATTTACAGCAGCATGAAGCTTATAACTTCAGCCTGATGATGGTGAATGTGATTTCACCGAAACGTCGCATAGACACTCAAAACCCAAACTCAGAACAATCTACATACATATACCCGTGAAAATCTACGAAAATAGATAGATAGATAGATAGATAGATAGATAGATAGATAGATAGATAGATAGATAGATTGTTCTGAGTTCGGGTTTATATATGTATCAAATGTTTTTAGCTGTGTGTATATATATACACACATACATACATACACACACGCACACACTGTGAATACTGATATTAATAAATTAACTGCCTTGAAATGACCCTGGATTGGGCCTAGAGGCAAAAAGGAGCTGTGATGTTCCTTCAATATACCAGGGGGATCCAACAGAAAACACAAACACACACACACACACACACACATATAGTTCTCCCTGGGCCATGGAGGCTGAAAATGGGTTATGTGGGGACTGCATGCAGCTCCCCTATGGCCAATTTTGACCAGCAGAGGACTACAGGGTGGTCCTTTTATATTTTCAGGCTGTCCCGTAGGCCAGATTTAAAAAGACCAGAGACCGGATTTGGCCCAGGGGCTCTGAGTTTGACACCCCTGCTCTAAGCAGTTGTATAAGAAAAACTCAAAAATCATAAAGATATTCAAATGTAACGATTTATGGTGACATTTCTGTGGTCTATTGTCTTTTCCATTACCTCTTTGACAAAATATTTTGGTTTCCAAAGTATGTTGGTAGTTGATCGTTGCTTCTCTTCTTTTCGCTGCCTCTCCTCAAGGAAGTACTTATTTTCTGTTGCCACATCAATGTTACCTTCCTTTAGGGCAGCTGTGACATGTTGCCATAAATGCCTTAGATAGAAAAAAATGAGAAGACTTCTTTTGAAAGCAAACCTGTTCTAAAAGAGCTATAATCTTGCCTGTTGGTTTGCATGGAAGGAAACCTATTGACAAAGTCCATTAAAGCCCTGAGGAATAGGATCAAACCCTAGCTGCCAGTATGGAAACACTTTTTCAGAAAAGTACACCTAAGCACAGCACTCCAACAACTTTGTAAAAAAGGGGGGGGGGGAAGCTTCATTTGAAAGGCAAACCTTATACAAGTATACTATTTTTTAATGTTGATAAAATTAAATATTAGTAATAAGTTGGTAATATTAATTTTACATTGCAGTAGCTGATCTAGTATTATATGCTTGGATTTCTATATTACAATTTTATTTACTTATTTAGGACATATATATGGATGCCTATTTTACACATGTATCTGGGCAGCTAACCTAAAGCATTTACAGTAATTATCTAAAGCACTTTTTCTTTTCTTTTTCTTCGAACCAACATTTTTAGAGTAGATACTGAATTGAATTAGATTTGTATGCTGCCCCACTCCAAAGACTCGAGGCAGCTCACAACAAGACAGTAATACAATACAATACAAATCTAATGTTAAAATTTATACTAAATTAAAATACATGTATAAAAAACACATTAACTACACAGTCATACACACTCGGTCCAGCTGATTAATATAGAGGTCAGAGAAAGTGGGGGAGGATTAATCCCCCCATGCCTGGCGGCAGAGATGGGTCTTTAGCATTTTGCAGAAGGCGAGGAGGGTAGGGGCAGTTCAAATCTCCGGGGGGAGTTGATTCCAGAGGGCCGGGGCCGCCACTGACTCAAAAGGCTTGCACACCTTTTCCCAGAACTATTTTTTTCCAAACGTTTTTTGAGGATCAAATAAGGTATGACCCTCAGATTTGCCATATAGAGCAAAATAGGAGACATGAATGTAAGAATAAACAAAGTCTTATTTTTGCTTGCTATAATCAGAGCATTTACAAACAATTCTGTGTACTGGTGATTAAAATGAACTACAGGAAATTATTAAAAACTTTAAAGAATACTGATATTGAAAACGTATCATTAGAAAAGACAACTTATCAATTGTCTTGTTTAGAACTGTCATAAATTTGTGCTCTCTGGATACTCCATACAATCTTTGGACAGCTCCAAAGCACCTGAGATTAGAACAAGAAGCAATGGGTGGAAGCTGAACAAGGAAAGAAGCAATTTAAAACTAAGAAATTTCTTAACAGTTAGAACAATTAATCAGCGGAACAGCTTGCCTCCAAAAGTTGTGAATGCTCCAACACTAGAAGTTTTTAAGAATATGTTGGATAACCATCTGTCTGAAGTTGGGTACGGTTTCCTGCCTAAGCAGGGGGTTGGACTAGAAGACTTCCAAGGTCCCTTCCAACTCTGTTGTTATTATCTTTTATATGGCTTAATTTATTCCATAGCAATTAATTAAAAATATTTTAAATTCACTTACAATTATTTTAGCATGCTCTTATGTATTTTTGAAATTCTTATGAGTTTTCCTTATTCATAAGAAAATTCAAAGGAAAGTAATACCCTTTTGACCTAGAGCAGTGATGGCGAACCTTTTTTCCCTCGGGTACTGAAAGTGCGTGCGCACACACTATCGTAGCTGCGCGAATGCCCACACCCATACTGTAATTCAATGCCTGGGGAGGGCAAAAATGCCCTCCCCTGCCCCCCCCCCCCCGAGGCCTGTTTCTCAACTTCTGTTGGACCCGGTAAGCATCCTCTCCAGGCTCCAGAGGCTTCCCTGAGCCTGGGGAGGGCAAAAATGCCCTCCCCCATCCCCCTGGAGCCCTCTGGAAGCTGAAAATATCCTCTCATTGCCTCCATGTGAGCCAAAAATTAGCTGGCTGGTGCACACATACATGCTGGAGCTGAGCTAGGGCAATGGCTTGGGTGCTAGTAGATATGGCTCCGCATACCACCTGTGGCACCTGTGCCATAGGTTTGCCTTCACTGGCCTAGAGACGATAGAAGATTCTCAACTTCAGCATACTGCAATTGCATCTGGCAAAACAGTGTGCTTAGAAAAATATTTTTAAAAATATTTTAGAAAAATGCTCTTTACAAAGAAACCCACTCTTTGATTAGCAGTTGCCTTAAATAGAATTAAAAAGGATGAGATTTCACCAAAATAATTCTACCTTGATTCAAAGGGGCCTTGTTTTGAAATTGGTCTGATCTTCTTCCGGATTACGGGTAATTTGGTGGTATCAATTACTTTGGTTTCACCATTGCTATATGTGAATTCCAGAATGCCATTCCACTCTCCTTGTGCTTTAAACACTATGGTATTGGTTGGATTATGCTTCACCTCTGCTGTAACCCTAGTATAAATAATAAAGGTTTAAGATTACTGACATTTGAATATAGCCTAAAAATTTCACCATAACGTTCAGAAAGATGAGCTTATTGTGATTTTGCTTTTTAAAGATATATCAGATGCACTTTTGAAGTAGACAACATTTCTTGATATAAGTTCAGCATGATTTAACTTAAATTAAAAAAAACAATTCTTCATTCCAAAATATTGATCGCATATTGATCTGATGAAATGGAGAACATAGAACAATACATTTCACACTTCAGTGCATTCAAATGCATCTTTATTTCAAATCCATGCACATTTATATATAAAAATTTATATATTTCAAAAATTACAACCAATTGCAGAATTGTAAGTAATAAACAGTAGACCAATCAATATTTTGTTCCTTGCTATTTTCATAGATTAATCCAAAGAGAGCAAAACTTAGTTCTGATACCTGTGTAGTTTTCCTCCATAAAATGGCTTGGTGTGGAATGTAACTATAGCAGAGTAACCACTCTTTGCACAGTGAATATTGACTTTGCCTCCAAGCTCCACCCAAGGAATAGTAAGAATTGAACGTGCATATGCACAAGGCAATGTAAATATATATTCCTCCCCATGTTCCAAGAGATAAAGAATACCTACGGATATGGAGAGAAAGAGATTAGCATTCAAAGATTTGAAGAAGCATGATCATCGTTAAAATGTATGCTTAAATGAAACAGTTTGAAAAATATGAAATATTAATCTTCCTTGTAACTTCTTTCAAGAGGAAAGAATGCGAAGACTGCAGGTAAAGATAATGAAATTTTTCAATTGAGCTTTTGTTGAATCAACTTTAGCTATTTGGCTAGCCATTCATTCACATTACTACAATGTATGTCGGTTACAAGGATTTGCTGACTAATCGGCTAGCCTTGGAATTTTGTCTATCATGATCTGAATATAACATTTTGTAATCATATAAATCTCTATGATTAGGATGCAATATCATACATGACATAATATAGAGATGGATAACTTATATAAATATTTAAAGACCACCAGCTTGTCCATCCTTACTAAAGGAAATTGAAAGGGGATATATTGAATATTAGAATCAATTTACACAAATAAGGGGGATCTGCGCATGCGTCGCCCTAGATAGACGCACCGAGAAAAGGCTCCCTCATGTGAAGAAGGAAAAGTAAAAGTTAACCCCTGACAACCCTCTCTAGCTTGGTGAAAGTGGATCGAGAGGAAGCGAATTGAACAAGGCTGTTGAAAACCTTATGGGAAGGAGTTAAAAGTTGAAGCAAGCATTAGTTTTTAAAGTGTGTAAGTAAAGAAGCGAGAACAAAGGAAAGATGGCATCTACTACGGAGTTGGAAGGAAAGATGGATTCGTTGCTTAAAGCATTTGCTGACATGGGACAGCTGCTCCAAGATATGAAGAAGGAATTATCAGTCGTAGGGGCTGGAATGGCAGACTTGAAAGAACAAACCAAAACACAAGATCAAAGAATTGGGAAACTGGAGGTGGGGAAGTCTCGCCAGGAACTCCGCATCATTAACTTGGAGGACAGGCAATGTAGGTCTAATCTTCGTCTGAGGGGTTTTCCTAAAGACTTTGCGGAGAGCAAACATCTTATTCAAGAAATTCTTCAGTGGCTCAATGAAAACAAGGTTAAATGCGACCTACAAGAATTTGAAAGAGCTCATTGGGCTTTTGGATCCCGGAATCGAGGGGATTCAAAAGACATTATCGTAAGGTTTGCCTCAGAAAGGAGAGCAGCAGAAATATTCAAAGAGTTGAAGCAGATTTTAAACTTACGTTACAAAGCCATTCCAATACGCGTTTTAAAAGATTTGTCTGCTGAGACCCTCAGGATGAGAAACCAGATGAGAGAAGTGACCTCCCAACTTTATGAAAATGGAATTAAATTTTCATGGCGTTATCCAGCTACAATATTTGTTTTTAAAGATTCCAAGGCTTTCCAGGCGAGATCGTTGGAAGAGGGAAGAAATTTACTTCATCAGTTGGGATTAAATCCGGATGGAGAGTCCCAGGCACAGACATCGAAAAGCCGGCCAGAAGCAGCTGAGGGTGAGCTGTTTATGCTCCAACCGACCCGTGTAGCAGAACAAAACAGGGCGGAGAAGATCGCAGCACTCCAAAAGGAACTGGACTCTCTCCAGGAAAAAGAGAAAGAGAAAGAGAAGAGGGACGAGCCAAGGGTCACCCGCCAGAAGAAAAAATAATAAACTGAACTGAGCTGACTTGCTAATATGGTACCATGATTTTCAACTAATTAATCTTTTTTTGTGTACTTTTTTTCTTGGTTTTCTTCGCTAACTAATAAAGGGAGAGGAGGGAAGGAGGGGGAATCTTTTGATACGTTGTAAAATGGGGAGAAAGGGGGGAGCTTTCTGGTGGAACGCAGATCCAAGAGTGCCTCTCAATAACGAAAGTTTTTTTCGTTGCCTCCCCCTGGGGGGGGTTAGGGGAGTGGCACTAGGGTGGGGATTCATGGTAACTAAAAAACATTTTTCCGGTAGGCTCTGTTTTGCAGGAGGGGGAAATGTATTTAAAATTATGTAAATGGGTGATATAGGGTTATTATCGTTGAATGTAAATGGTCTTGCATCACAGAAAAAGCGTTTTAGGATCATGAAGCTGGCTAGGGACAGTAAAATTGATATTTTACTTTTATCAGAAACTCATAAAGGAAGGGAAAAAACAGATAGATTAGTTACAAATAGTGAGTGGCAGAAAGTTTATGAGTCGAGAGGGACAAGTAATTCAAGAGGAGTTGCCATCTTGTTTAATCGAAGGGTGCACTTTCAATTAATTAATATTAAAAGGGACAAAGATGGCAGAATGTTATTTATTAAGGGGAAAATAAAAAATAAGTTAGTAACCTTAGTGGTAATTTATGCTCCTAATGTAAATGCAAAACAATTTATAATAAATGTAAAACGGAAACTAGACAATTTTGCGGAAGGTATAGTGATTTTAGCAGGCGATTTCAACTTGGAATTAACAGCAGGGGGGGGGAAGAAAAAGTTACACTTAAATAAAATCAATGACAGATTTACATGAAGACATTGTAAACAGAGACACCTTTTATTCTGCAAGACACAATAAATTTAGCTGTATTGATTATATGCTAATTAATAAGACAGATGAGGCAAAGCTTAAGAAAGCGGAAGTGAAAAGTATCTGGTTATCAGACCACGCACCTCTCCTGGCAGTGATTGAGATAGAGAGCTGTAGGAAACAATGGATATGGAGATACAACCCTCTGGTTTCAGCTAATGAGGAGAATAGAATTAAATTACAAAGGGAACTGAATGGATTCTTTTGTACTAATGCAACAGGAGAGATTAAACAAACAATAGTCTGGGATACACATAAGGCTGTTATGAGGGGTAATTGTATTAGTACAGAAGCTTTTATTAGGAAATCCTGGGAAGCTGAGAGGAAAAATTTATTGAGAGAAATAGATTTAATCCAAGAAACTTTAAAAATTACAAGAAATAGAGAATGGAATTCACTATTATTACTTGAGAAAAAGAAATTACAATTACTTGACAAAGAAAGATGGAATAAAATGAAGATGATTATAAAACATAGAATTAGGGGATGGGGCAATAAATCAATGAAGCAAATGGTACATTATTTGAAAAAAAGAAAAGAGAAATCCCACATCTCTGCTTTAAAAGATAAGGAAGGCCTAATTAAACGTAGTAATCTAGAAATGGAAAAAATAATGAGAGATTTTTATAAGAATTTATACAAAAAAGAGTATGTTACTTCGCAAACTATAGAGGTTAAAAAGAAATTAAAGGAAGAGGATAGACAAATGCTAAATGCAAAAATTACAAATGATGAGATATCTAGAGTTATTAAAGGGTTGAAACCTGCTAAAGCCCCAGGTCCAGATGGTTTTACTGCTGAATATTATAAAATGTATATGAATGAATTATTACCGCATATGGAAAAATTGTTTAACAATGTAATGGAGACTTTTGAAACTCCACAGACGTGGAAAATGTCAGAAATTATAACGGTCCCAAAACCAGATCGTGATTTAACTGACCCAGGTTCTTATCGCCCTATCAGCTTATTAAATCAGGATTATAAAATATTTATGAAAATATTGGCAAACAGGGTGGAAAATATTCTACCGAAAGTAATTGGAGAAGATCAATATGGATTTGTTAAAGGAAGGAAGATTTATGAACCAATAAGGAATGTGGTCAATGTTTTACACCATGCTACCAATACCAAAAGAAAATTAAGTATTCTAAAATTAGATGTCTATAAAGCTTTTGATAAAGTTAACCACGATTACTTATTTCAATTATGTAAAGATTTAAATATGGGAGATTCATTCTGTAGAATTATAGAAGCAATATATAAGGATAATATAGCTCAAATCAGAGTAAATGGTAACAGAACAGAAACGATTAAAATTCAGAATGGAACTAAGCAGGGTTGCCCACTATCTCCAATGTTATTTGCATTACCAATTGAGACTTTAGCAAACAAAATTAGAAATGATAAGCAATGGAGAGGTTATCAAATAGGGAAATTTGAATTGAAATTAAATTTGTTTGCAGATGATGCCTTCTTTGGAGCCCAGCAGGAGAGCGCCGAAAACCG
Organism: Erythrolamprus reginae; assembly: GCF_031021105.1. Taxonomy (NCBI): domain Eukaryota; kingdom Metazoa; phylum Chordata; class Lepidosauria; order Squamata; family Dipsadidae; genus Erythrolamprus; species Erythrolamprus reginae. Next base: position 54,684,319 of record NC_091963.1, read on the forward strand.
CGGCATCGAGCAGGAGCCGGGGGACAGCTGCGAGCGGGAGCCCCAGGACGGAAGTACCGGCAGCGCCCCGCCCAGCTGGAGCTTCTCTGGCATCCACGGCAAGTGTCCTTTGTGGCCCTGCGGGAGGGCACTGGCGTTGGGAGTGGGGGGGGTGGCCGCAGCGGCCGCAGGCGGTCGCAAGGAGATGTCGGCGGCGAGAGGGAGCTCTCTCTCTCTCTCTCTCAGCTGACTGCAAGCGGGAGCCCTGACGGTGGCGGTTGGACCTGCGGCAAGTGTCCTTTGTGGCCCGGCGGGAGGGCACTGGCGATGGGAGCGGGGGGGGGTGGCCGCAGCGGCCGCAGGCAGTCGCAGGGAGATGTCGGCGGCGAGAGGGAGCTCTCTCTCTCTCTCAGCTGACTGCAAGCGGGAGCCCTGATGGTGGCGGTTGGACGTGCTGCTGGCGCTGCGGGCCTGGCATATACGGTGTCCAGCAGCACGTCCAGCTGCCGCCGTCAGGGCTCCCGCTTGCAGTCAGCTGAGAGAGAGAGAGAAAGAAAGAGAGACATAGCAAGAGAGGCAGAGAAAGAGAGACAGAGCAAGAAAGAGAGGCAGAGAAACAGAAAGAGAGAGAGAGAGAAAGAGAGAGAGAAAGAGAGACATAGCAAGAGAGGCAGAGAGAGAGAGAAAGAAAGAGAGACATAGCAAGAGAAAAAGAGAGACTTAGCAAGAGAGGCAGAGAGAGAGAGAAAGAGAAAGAAAGAGAGACATAGCAAGAGAGACAGAGAGAGAGAAAGAGAGAGAAAGAAAGAGAGATAGCAAGAGAGGCAAAGAGAAAGAAAGAGACATATAGCAAGACAGTGAAAGAGAGAGAGAGAGCAAGAGAGAGAGAGAAAAGCAAGAAAGAGATAGCAAGAGAGACAGAGAGAGAGAGCAAGGGAGAGAGAAAGACATAGAGGAAGGGAAGGAGGGAGAGAGAAAGAGAGAAAAAAAGAGAGGAAGAAAGAAAGAAAGGGATGGAGAGAGAGAAAGAAGGGAAGGAAGGAAAAGAGAGAAAGAGGGAGAAATAGAGCGAAAGGGAGGAAGAGAGAGGGTTTTTTTGTCCAAACTTTTCTTTAGCCCGCCCCCCCGCCCCGCCCCAGGATTTTGAAAATATGAATAATGTGCCGCGGCTCAAAAAAGGTTGGGAAACACTGCTATAGATGACTATTACAATAAATTTCTGCTCGAGATCCAAAGAGTCATAAAATCACATGTACTGCTAATATACACCAAAACCAAGAGAAATAAATTACCCATAAAAATAAGAAAGCTACAATCCAGAAAAAGATTACTTTGGCGTAAAAACAAAACAGGCTATGTTGGAAACTTTAAAAACCGCTATAAAAATTTATGTCATCAAATAAAGACTGAATATACCAACTATCATATCAAACAAGAAGAAAACCTCCTATGCACGAAATCCACTCGTGCATTCTATAACTTTGTAAACAACAAACTTAAAGACTCTAGATCCATCCCACTACTTATGGGACCAAATGACAAAGAGTATATTGATGAAACAATTAAAGCAAACATCATTATTATTATTATTATTATTATTATTATTATTTATTGGATTTGTGAATAGTAGCAGCTCATGTCTAGCATTTCCTAGTCGCACCCCAAATACCTTCAACTTTACTGAAGAAAACGTTAAGAATCACTGCACAACCTAAAACCATCTCTATCGATCGGACCTGATGGACTATGTGCATACTTCTTTAAAAAACTCTCCTCAACTCTGGCTGAACCCCTAAGCATAATTTTCAAAATATCTTCTACAACTAGCTCCCTACCTAAACTCTGGTCTTTAGCCATGGTCATCCCTATTTTCAAAAAGGGTGTTGCAATGTTGAAAATTATAAACCAATTTCCTTGACCTGCATCACTTGCAAACTCATGGAATCCATCATTAACCAATCCATTACATTTCACCTTGAAACAAATAACCTACTTTCCAACAAACAATTCGGTTTCAGAAAAAAATTACCCTGCAACCAGCAACTTTTACACTGCAAAAAGATATGGACTACCCAAATTGACTAGGGTAAATCAATTGATGCAATCTACATAGACTTTTGCAAAGCCTTTGATTCAGTAGTTCATGACAAACTTTTTATGAAACTAAAATCTTACGGCATCTCAGGACCACTACACAATTGGATATCACTGTTCCTGTCAAACAAACAACAGATGGTCAAAATAGGTAATGCCATATCTAATCCTGCTCCAGTTAACAGTTCCCCAAGGCAGTGTCCTAGGACCTACTCTCTTTATACTCTATATAAATGATGTCTATTACAAGCAATTGTATTCTCTTTGCTGATGATGTTAAGTTATACAAATCTAATAAATTACTATTATTATTATTATTATTATTATTTAATACCTCTGATAATACTTCTACCCTTCAAAAGAACCTTGACCATGTAGCTGAATGGTCTAACAACTGGCAAGTGCAAATCTCATCCAACAAATGCTCTGTCCTACACATTGGTAAAAAGAATCCGAATACTAAATACACACTTGGACAAACTGAACTCGCAGAAGACCATCACTCGAAGACCTTGGAGTACTCATTTCCAATGACCTAAGTGCCAGAGTTCACTGCAACAGCATTGCCAAAAAAGCAGTAAGAGTCACAAACTTAATTCTACGCAGCTTCTTCTCTAGAAGCACCAATCTACTAACCAGAGCATACAAAACATTTGTCAGATCAATTCTTGAATACAGCTCACCAATGTTCCCTCTAATTTTTTTGCTGTGTGGGCGGAAAAGTAGAGTGTCTGAGCAACAGTCCCTTTGGGACTGGGCGGCATAGAAGAATAAATAAATAAATAAATAAATAAATAAGAAAAAAATCCCCTTCTTTTTTTATTAAAATAAATTAATAATAAAACAAAACCAAAATCTATTTTATTACTATCTTCTCCTCTTTTTCCATCCCTGTCTCCTCCCCCTTGTGTGTGTGTGTGTGTGTGTGAACTCTTGAACCATTTCCAATAACAGGTGAGCTATTGGAAATGGTTCAAGAGTTCACACACACACACACACACACACACAAACGGCTGGGGTTTTTTTTCTCTGTTATTATTTGGGTGCTTTTTACCATATGCTTTAAATCAAGAGTCATTTCTCTCTCTTTCTCTCTCCCCCTCTTGCTCTCTCTCTCTCTCTCATTTTCTTTCCCTCTCTCTATTGCTTTCTTTCTCTCTCACTCTTTCTTTCTATCTCTCTTTCTTTCTTTCTCTTCTCTCTCTTGCTATCTCTCTCTCCCCCTTTCTCTCTTTCTCTCTTGTTTTCTTTCTCTCTCTCTATTGCTTTCTTTCTCTTCTCTCTCTTGCTATCTCTCTTTCTCCCTCTTTCTATCTTTCTCTCAGCAGCGGCATTGGGCAGTAGCTGTGGGGCGGTGGCAGGGTGATCAGCTGTGAGGCGGAGCTCCAGAACAGAGGCACCGAGGGTGAGGGGACTGCGAGAGCGCTTTCTCCGAGCGCTTCAGGAATGCCTGCCCTGCCTCTACTTCAGCCCCCTTGCTGGAAGTCTGGGACGAAAGCGCTCCCAGCGAAGGGGCTGCGAGAGGGGCGGGGCGGGCATTCCCGAAGCGCACAGAGAAAGCCGTCTCTCGCAGCTCTCTGGCTGGGAGCGCTTTTGTCCCGAGAAGCTGCAGCCGCCACCGCCGTGGGAGAAGTTGCGCCCCAAGGCAGGAGGCAGCGGAGGAGGAGAGGGGGCGGATCGGGCGGGCAGGGGGCAGGGCCGAGAGGCCAGGGGCGCGAGGGGGCTGGAGGCACCGTGGGGAGGCAGGGACGACCGCGGCTCCCTTCCCTTCTACTGCCGGCACTTCCCTGCCCCCGCCCCCCTGCGGGCTGGCAGGGGGATGGGGAGCGCGCACCTGTGGAAAAGGGTGCATGGGGGGTATTTTGGGGCACACGTGCGCACACGCACACAGCTTACAGGAAACGCTGCAGCTCACCTGTATGAAATCCTCACTGCATAACAGACATCACTACAATTGAAGGAGTCCAGAAATACTCCACAAGAAGAGTCCTCCACACTTCCTCATGCAACAAATTACCTTACTCCTCCAGACTTCAATTACTATGTTTAGAAAATTTATAGCTACGCTTCCTCCGAACTGATTTAACTGTTGTTCATAAAATCATACATCACAATGTACTCCCTGTTGGCGACTACTTCACCTTTAACAACAACAACAACAACAACACAAGAGCATGCAATAGGTACAAACTAAATGTAAATTACTCCAAACTAGACTGCAGAAAATACAATTTCAGCAATAGAGTGGTCAACGCCTGGAATTCACTACTGGACTCTGTTGTTTCTTCTCCCATCCCAAAATCTTCAACCTTACATTATCTACAATAGACCTCCCCTTTTCTAAGAGGTCAGTAAGGAGCATGCATAAGTGCAACTTTGTGCCTACCATTCCTGTCCTAATGTGTTTTTATCTTTTTTATCTCTACTTTATAGTTATATTTTGTTAAACATACTACAATACAATACTATATTTGTATGACAGATAAATAATAAATAAATAAAATAAACAACAGAACACAACTATAGAATGTAACCACAGAATGTAACAGAGAGCAGCACATCTGTCTCCCTTATATAGCTAAATTGCGGCCAGGCTCATAATTGCTACCTAGGTCTACACAGTAATACTACTATTTTCTCCTAACATACAATGCTGGTTTACCTTCATATATTGGAAACCCAACTAAAACAGTAAATGGTACTGACAATCTCGCCTTTGGGTTTTCCAATATATACATCCTTTCTCACTCAGCATTTAACCAGTATTTAACCATTATGTCAGTTTCAATCTCCTTCCTCTCTTACTCCTTTTTTGGTAAACTATCTTTACCTTCTGAAACTAGTAAATCTCTTTACTCCTCTTGGTAAATTATCTTTACCTTTCCTCAATCTAGTCAAGTCTACTCTACCTCCCCTAAAAGAGCCACATCTATAGTAACTTTTCTGTGCTAATAATCTACCTTCTAACTCATCTTCTAACTATTTTGGTAACCTCCACCTTTTCTGTAGGCTTTACATTACCAATCCATTTTCCTCCCCTAGAGGAGCTACATAACTATATTTGCTAACCTCCACCTTTTCTATAGGTTTTACATTACCAATCTTCTAGATTTTTCCTCATCAAAAATTCAATATCACTATACCTCACATCATCATTCATAGGGATTTTTACCTTCAAAGCTTCTCTTGCTATTCTCTAACTATTACAGTTTAGTCTCTTTCTATTCCATTCTTCTCCTCTTATAACACACATAATTTCTCCTTCTCTTCTCTCACTACTACTACACTCCTCTCCTCGTAATAGGAGTCTCAATAGTCTTCACTACTGTTGCAATACATTCACTGAAGACACACATCTCTTACTATTAAACTCCTCTCCTCTGGCAATAAATGTCTCTTACTACTATACTCTTCACCTAGAATTAACAGGGATCTCTATATTATTAACTGCTGCTGCTGCTGCACATATTTCCGCCCTTAACTAGCATAGTATTCTGCTTGCTTGTAACCAGGTTATCTTATCATTAAACATCACTAAACATACATTGCATTGTTTACATTAATTTCACAACTCTTACACTGTAATTTACATTTTCCATTACACAACACATAAATCTTGGTTTACATTCCTGATTTGTTTTTTTTCTTCATTACCCATATCTACAACATTATGGGTAATTGGCACATTCTCCGTTGTTGGTTTTACTTCTTCCAAAACTTAGGTAACTGGTCCTCTATACTAAAAACAATGTCCTTTTTTCTTATGGTTGTGGCATCTTCTCACCTCTCCAATGGTCATAGCAAGGTCATCTCTGGTCATTTCATATTTCTGCCTTTAGTCAACAAATGTGAAACAGTTTTTTTTAAAGCTTCAACGCTGACACTGAAGTAAAGCTGTTTCCAAAGTTCCCAATACTCAGCAGCTGAATCCATTCCACAAATATTAATCAACTGCTTATCCAGTATTAGTCCATACAATGGTAGATAGTCTCCTGGTCAATGTTCCCTCTAACTTTTTTGTGGTGTGGGCGGAAAAGTATAGTGTATGAGTGGCAGTCCCTTGGGGACTTGGCAGCATAGAAGTATAAATAAATAAATAAATAAATAAATAAATAGATAGATAGATAGATAGATAGATAGATAGATAGATAGACAGACAGACAGACAGACAGACAGACAGACAATAAATAAATAAATATAATTCCCTTATTTTTTATTAAAATAAATTAATAATAAAACAAAAACAAAATCTATTACTGTGGGGGTGGATGTGGGTGAAACATCCAAATGTCTCAGGCCTGTTTTGCTGCCAACAGCTTTGGGCAGCGAATTAACCTCTGAAGAAGGGAGTGTCTGTGAGATGGGACCTTCAAAGGGGGGCCTGGCAGACAGCCCAGGAAGAAGCCAGTCATCATCTTCCTTATCTTCGATAGACACTGATGAGGAAGCTGTGATAGACCCACGCATGCGTAGAGCTATGCATAGAAGACAACAGCTTCACAGAGATTACAGGAGATAATAGGGTCCACCTGTGGTTGTGGGGGTTCAAGTAATTAGAGCTGCTGTTAAATGGGCAGCGTGCCAGCCTCGCAGTGTGGACGATTATCTGATCGTGCTTGTGGAGTTTGCATTGCTGTTCCGGATTTTCCCAGGATCTTGTGTTTGGATTTCAGGACTCTGACCATAAATAATAGTGAGTTTACAATGTCTGAAAAGGAATAGCTGTGACGAAATCACAGCTACTGGTTAATTGACTTGAGTTTGTTGTTTTTGTTATTTCACTGCATTCAAGTTGTTTGTTTTTACAAGTGAGCCCTTTGAATTAAAAAGAGGGTTTTTCTTCTATTTTTCTTTGGATAAAGAAACTATTGTTGCCTTGTCCTGTGTGTGTGTCTGTTTTTGCTACTTTTACATTTAATTGAAGGCTTGTGCCAGGAGCCGGCAGAACATTGCTTAAAACTAAAACAACCAGCAAAACCAAAAACACAACTATTAATAAATCCATGCTTTAAAATCTTCATTTCTTAAATATTTATCATAGTATTATAGTAATCAATACTATGAAAATCTTCCTGAACACAAATGCATCAATTAATATATTTCCATAAATTATACTTTTCTATAATTTCATTCAATATTTCCAAGCTCATTTAATTTTCAGGCATTTAGCATTTACTATTATTAACTTTAATCAATCTTCTACATTTCCAAGTATATTTTAAGTTCATAATGCAAACTCATAAAATCATACAGTACATATCATAAACCCCTTATTTATCATATGTATCTTCCATTAATTTTACCTATGTAATTCTATATAGTTCTAAAATTCTAATCCAATTTTTAAAATTAATACATCCTAATATTAAACAACACCTAAATATATATTTTACCAATATTTCATAGTCAATCCATATTTAATAATCAATCATCCTCCACAAATTTCTACCACTGTTCTCATTTCTGAGTCTCTCTCCTGTCGCTCCCCCATTTCTGTCTCATTTGTTTCTCATTTCTCCCTCTTCCTCCCATTCCTTCCCCCACTGACTTCTCCTCTCTTTTTCCACCCCTGCCTCCCCCCCTTGTGTGTGTGTGTGTGTATGTGTGAACTCTTGAACCATTTCCAAAAACAGGTGAGGGCTGGCTTTTTTTTCTCTGTTATTATTTGGGTGCTTTTTACCATATGCTTAAAATCAAGAGTCACTTCTTTCTCTGTTTCTCTCTCTTTCCTGTCATTCTCTGCCTCAATCATTTTCTCATTTCTCTTTTTTCCTCCCCTTTTTTCTATCATTTCTCTCTCTCTCTCTCTCTTCCTTCCTCTCTTCTCTCTCTCTTGCTTTCTCTCCCCCCTCTTGCTCTCTCTCTCTTTTTCTCACTTTCTCTCTCCCTCTCTCTTTCTTTCTATTTTGCTCTGTCTGTTGCTCTCTGTCTCTCTCTTTCTCTCTCTCTCTTGTTCTCTTTCTCTCTCTTCTTTCTTCTCTGGAGGCCGAGGAAGATTTTTCTAATTTTGATTTTCCCGGTGGGCTTTCTGGAAGCACTCGGGGAAAGTGCTCCTAGCAAAGCATCTGTGAGAGGCTTTTCTCCGAGCACTTCAGGAATGCCTGCCCTGCCTCTCCTGCAGCCCCTTCACTGACAGCCTGGGCTGAAAGCGCTCCCGCCGAAGGGGCTACGACTCGAGAGGGGCAGGGTGGGTGTTCCCAGAAACCCGCTAGGAGAAAACCCTCTCACAGCCCCTTTGGAGCGCTTTTGCCGAGTGCTTCTGGTATGCCTGCCCTTCCCCTCTCACAGCCCCTTTGCTAGCCAATGCAGCCACTACTGCGGGAGGAGCCGCGTCCAAGGCGGAAGGCAGAAGAGGAGAAAGCCAGAGAGAGGGGTGGATCAGATGGGTGGGAGGCAGCAGCAAGAGGCCAGGGGCATGAGGGGGCTGGAGGTGCCATGGGGGGGTGGGGGGGCCGCGGTTCCCTTTCCTTCTTCCACCGCCTATGTCTACTGATGGCACCTCCCGCCCTCCCTCACAGGCTGGCAGGGGGATGGGAAGCATGCACGCACATGCACTCAACATTCAAAGTAACCTTCACACTTTCATCGCTCCCAACGCCTGGCTCCTTGCGCGGCCTTGGAAAAGGGTGTGTGGGGGTTGTTTTTGGACACGTAGCAGTGCACCTTAGAGAGAACATTGCTCCTGGTATCTTTTCCATCATCAGGAATTCAAAATATTTCCATGCAATAAACCAAGTATCACATCCCAGAGTCCTTCACATTACAATAGTACACCACATTCTACTAAACAGGATTATTCTATTCATTACAATACAAACAATAGTATTCACTGTATTTAACACACTGAATGAATTAGCCACACACTAGAAGCCACACTCACAACCACACTCCCTAGAAACCACACTCTCTGGGAAAACCCTACTCTCTCTGGAAGCCACAATTCCTGGAAGCCACAATTCCTGGGCCCATAACCAATGTCAGCATTCCACAGTGGTCAAACAACCAATGATAGAAATTCTGTATTTGAACCAGGTTACACGTGGCAGTGGCAGTTGTTCAGACAATAATACAGACCAACATATAGTAAAGGTATTATTTACAAGATACACAATATCTACATAATATTACACTGTACACAGTAATTATAATACAGTCCATAATACATCTCTACTTCACACACAGCAGATACATATATTATTACATATATTCTCTCTATGGCACACAGCAGGTACATATACTATTACATATATTCTCTTATTCACACACAGACAAGATATACAATATCTCCATAATCTTACACAATAATTATAATTCAGTTCATAATACATCTCTTCTTCGCACACAGCAGGTACATATAGTATTACATATATTCGCTCATTCGCATACAGCAAGTACATATACTATTACACACACAGCAATATACTGTAGTATATTCTATACAGTATATAGAATATAGAATATAGTATATTCTATACAGTATATTGCATACAGCTCAAATATTAATACTAACCAGCATATATACACCAGTAACCAACATTACAAGATAAAGCAGAACAGACACAATGCAACGAAGCTCAACACAACAGAATACAACTACAGAATGTAACCAAAGAATGTAAGAGAGAGCAGCACATCTGTCTCCCTAATATAGCTAAATTGAGGCCTAGCTCATAATTGCTACCTAGCTCTTAAAGTAATACTATTTTCTCCTAACATATAATGCTGGTTTATCTTCATATATCAGAAACCCAACCAAACAGTACATGCTACTGACATGCTACAAACCACCTAACTAGAGGAAATAGATGAAATATTAGCTAATCAGTTAGCCAAAATGTGCACAAAAATACCACAATAATAATGGGGCACTATAATTACTCTAACATAAAGTGACCAGATTTTTACATTGTTAAAGAGGGACACCATTGACTTGGGGGGGGGGGGGGGTTGATTAAAAATTTGGTTTATATGGAGCAAAAAAACCCCACTCTTTTTTTTCTCTCTATCTCTCTTCCTCCCTCCATTTCTCTCCATTTCTCTCTCTCCCCTCTTTCTTTCTCTCTCTTCCTTCCTTCCTCTCTTTTTTCTCTCTCCATCCCTCTTTCTTTCTCTCTTTTCTTTCTTTTCTCTTTTTTCTATGAAGCAGCATATAAGTCTAAATGTATTGCTATAAAAGAAAGAAAGAAAGAGGTAGGAAAGAGAGAGAAATGAAGGGGGAGAGAGAGGAAGGAATGAAGGAAATAAGGAGAGAGAGAAAGGAAGAAAGGAGGCAGAGAGAGAGAAAGAAAGAAAAAAGGAAGGGAGGGAGGGGAGAGAGAGAAAGGAAAAGGAAGGAAGGAAGGAAAGAAGGAGAGAGAGAAAGGAAAGAAGGGAGGGAGGGAGGGAGGGAGGAAGGAGAGAGAGACAAAGGAAGGAAGGAGGGAAAGAGAAAGAAAGAAAAAAGAACGGGAAGGAGGGGAGAGAGAGGAAGGAGGTAGTCAAAGTTATAGGAACCTTAAGTGAGAATGACCACGCAATATCAGAAGTCAACATAATGCAAGCTCCATCAATAAACAAAGTCAAACTAGAGTCTTGGACTTCAAGAGAACTTATTTCAATAAATTTATGAGAGTGCTTAGAAGAGATTCTACGAATGAAAATCTTCAAGAGGAAAACAACCCTCAGGGAAAATTTCAAAAAGTGAGATAAAAATAATAGAAGCAGCTTTTTTTAATATGTAAAAAAGCAAGGAAAAAAAGCAAGGAAACAATCAGTCCACTAATGGGAGAAGATGGCAAGGATAAGAAGCAATGGATGGAAACTAGTTCAAGGAGAGATCCAACCTCCTTGAGGATAAATTTTCTGAAAGTTAGAGCAATTAATCAGTGGAGTTAAGAATGCCATGTCACTGGAGGTTTGTGAGAAATGGTATAAGGTAGGGGCAACTCTGAGCTGTAGACTACTACGAGTCTGCAATCCATTGAAAATTGGGCTGTGCAAGTGCTAGGCAAATATATGAAGCTTCATTTGCACCAGAGCGGGAGCTAAGCTGCACACAAAGCCATCCCCTCCCCCTCCCCCACTGCGGCTGCCAGTGCTGCTGCTGGTCTGTGGAGCCAGAACAGTTAGGGGACATTAGTATAAATTCTTCTATTTGAGCAGGAGGTTGAGCCAGTCTCCAAGGTCCCTTCAAATTCTGTTACTTCATTCTCTAGAATGTTTCATATATATCCACACATTTTAAAGAATTGAATATTAACACAAACTATACATCTTTTTCATTAACAAAACAAAGCACAAATCAATACTTATCCATTTCCTCCCTTTTCTGACCATATATTTAATATATTGCCATTCAACTCTTACCTAAAAAGCATCTCTAGTAATTTTTGTGTTTGGAGGCTGAACGTTGCATTAACTGCTTAGTACTTTTATTCCAAGTAAACTGCATGTGTGTTAAGGGGCAGGGGTAGGGGACTAATAAGAAATGTTCAAGTTTTCCTTATTTCTTTTTAATAAATAAGCATACTATATAAAATATAATCTGTTTGTGACACTTCTTACCTTCACCTACCATAGAAACACCTACAGACATCCCCATGAATTTGCTTTTGGTCCATACATGAACATTCACACACACTTTCTTCTCTTTGCACTCACAGTAAAAACTGGTTACTGGTGGATGATGGGACACTTGTTCAGCTACAAATCTCAACCTATAACATTCCGATGAAGCTTTCCCCTTGATACCAGAAGAGAGAGTGTTTGCTCGCAATGGTTTTACTCTGTCCTTAGGCACATTCCAAGAGCAATGAAATGTTTCTCCAATTATTGGATTATATGGCTTCTTGGCAACAATTCCTTTTCGCCCCTCATAAAAGGATGTCAAATAGTACTCCACAAAGGAGATGATTCTTTCCTCAGGAGTAGTTCCACACGAAATTGATAAAAATAGGTCTGGGTGGGCCAAGAAGTTTGCAAACATCTCTAGCAGAGACCTCTTCTCTAAAATAAAGGCTGGGAGGGTTACCTATATTGAACACAGTAAAAAGAAAGTAATCATTTCATCATAATTGCATGAGGAAAAGATCAAGCTAGCAGCAATTCTCTGCAGAATGCAAGTATCAATCGTTTCTCCCCTTTTCAAAATTCAAGAATAAGGACAAAAGAACAGTTCCTGTGTTATAACTAGTCAATTATGCAAATCAGTCTATTTCTCCAATCCCTACTAGACCTTCAAGTAACAAAATTGTATTATTCAAACTTATTTTTTCTCACTACTTTCCACTTAAGCAGTAAATTAGACAACTACATGTAGTCCTCATCTTAAAACAGTTCATTTAGTTACCATTCAAAATTGACATTTTTCATACTTAGGACCAGTTGCAGCATCTCCATCGTCACATATTCAAAATTCAGATGTTTGGCCAGTGGTTCATAATTATGATGGTTGCGACATCTTGGAGTCATGTCACCCTTTTGCAACCATCTGGCAAGCAAAGTCAATGGGAATCCAAATTCACTTAACAATCAAGTTACTAATTTAACAAATGCAACGATTCACTTAAAAAGAAAGAAAAGTCATAAAATGGGGCAAATTAACTTAACAAAATTCTCATTTAGCAACATAAATGTTGGGCTCAAATGTGGTCATCATTTTAAAACTATCTGTAATGAATTATTCTTAGATAAAGGAGAATATTTATGGTTCAGGGTTAAATGACAGTTCTTTGGTTGTTTCTGAGCTTGGTTGTTTTCTTGCAGATGTTTCATCATCCAAACTAAATAACAATCCTGAGCACTGATGATATTAACTACTGTATTTTTCAGTGTATAAGACACACCCCTTTCCTCCCTAAAATAGGCTGATAATTAGGGTGCGTCTTATACTCTGAATGTAGCTTTTTTTCAGCCCTAACTAGGTGCTAACGATCTTCCCAGCTCTTACCTTGCAGGCTCTTTCATTATTTCTCTCTGCGAAGAATGTTTTCCACACCCTAAGTCTTTGCAGGTTTTTTTTTCATTACTGTAACTTGCTCTGAGTAAGTATCTTTCTAGCCCTAACCAGGTGCTAATGATGTTCCCAGCTCTTACTGGCTTGCAAGCTCTTTCATTGTTAATCTCTGCCAAGAATGTATTCCAAAACCTGTTTTGATTTTTTTTTCATTCTCTATTTGCTCCAAATGTTTCTTTCTAGTTCTAACCAGGTGCTAACAATGTTTACAGCTTTTAAGATCTTTCATTATTACTCTTTGCCAAGAATGTATTTCAAACCCTGTCTTTGTAGGGTTTTTTTTTGTTTTACTTGCTCCAGATATTTCTTTCCAGCCCTAACCGGGTGCTATTAATGTACTCAAGCTCTTTCATTGTTACTCTCTGTAAAGAATGTTTTCCAAGCCCTAAGTCTTTGCAGGGTTTTTTTCATTACTCTAACTTGCTCTGAGTAAGTTTCTTTCAGCCTTAACCAGGTGCTAACAATGTTCCCAGCTTTTACTGGCTTGCAAGCCCTTTCATTGTTACACTGTGCCAAGGATGTATTCCAAACCCTGTCTTTCTACGGGTTTTCCATTAGTTTACTTGTTCCAGATATTTCTTTCCAGCCCTAACCAGGTGCTATTAATGTGCCCAAGCTCTTTCATTGTTACTCTCTGTGAAGACTTTATTATTATTATTATTATTATTATTATTATTATTAATTAGATTTGTATGCCACCCCTCTCCGTAGACTTGGGGCGGCTCACAACAATAAGAAAGACAATGTAAGAACAAATCTAATAATTTAAAAAACACTAAAAAATCCATTATTAAAAGCAAGCATACACACAAACATACCATGTATAAACTGTATAGGCCTGGGGGAGATGTCTCAGTTCCCCCATGCCTGACAGCAGAGATGGGTCTTAAGAACTTTACGAAAGGCGAGGAGGGTGGGGGCAGTTCTGATCTCTGGGGGGAGCTGGTTCCAGAGGGTCGGGGCCACCACAGAGAAGGATCTTCTCCTGGGTCCTGCCAAATGATGGGACTCGGAGAAGGTCAACTCTGTGGGACCTAACCAGTCGCTGGGATTCGTGCGGCAAAAGGCGGTCCCGGAGATATTCTGGTCTGATGCCATGAAGGGCTTTATAGGTCATAACCCACACTTTGAATTGTGACCGGAAATTGATCGGCAACCAATGCAGACTGCGGAGTGTTGGTGTATCATAGGCATATCTTGGGAAGCCCATGATTGCTCTCGCGGCTGCATTCTGAAGTTTCTGAACACTTTTCAAAGGTAGTCCCATGTAGAGAGCATTACAGTAGTCGAACCTCGAGGTGATGAGGGCATGAGTGACTGTGAGCAGTGAGTCCCGGTCCAGATAGGGTCACAACTGGTGCACCAGGCGAACCTGGGCAAAAGCCCCCCTCGCCACAGCTGAAAGATGTTTCTCTAATGTGAGCTGTGGATCGAGGAGGATGCCCAAGATGCAGACCCTCTCTGAGGGGGTCAATAATTCCCCCAACAGGGTTATGGATGGACAGATGGAATTGTCCGTGGGAGGCAGAACCCACAGCCACTCTGTCTTATCCGGGTTGAGTTTGAGTCTGTTGATACCCATCCACAACCCAACAGCCTCCAGGCACCGGCACATCACTTCCAAACCTTATCTTTGCGGGGGGGGGGGGGTGTTCATTGTTTTACTTGCTCTGAATGTTTCTTTCCAGGCCTAACCAGGTGCTAACAATGTTCCCAGCTCTTACCCGCTTGCAATCTCTTTAACTGTTACTCTCTGCAAAGAATGTTTTTCTTTTCTTTTTTAATAATATATTTATTGGTGCTTTTAATTTTTTTCCATACAACGTATGTTCTTATTAACAGATGGATCAACATCTTATATATACATTTTTGTCAACATTATCTTTAAGTACCTTTGTACATGTAAATATTTTATTCCTTCACTTGTTGTAGATTCCTCTTTTTAGTCCATAAATACCATTTTGTCAAAATGGTATTTATGCAAAAAATGTTTTTCAAGCCCTATGTCTTTGCAGGGTTTTTTTCCATTGCTCTACTTGCTCAGACTGTTTTTTTCCAGGTGTTAATGATGTTCCAAGCTTTTATTGGCTTGTAAGCTCTTTTATTGTTACTCTTCAGAATTAAAAAATAATTAAGCCCATAACCAAGGGATAAAATGCTGAAGCTGACCAGACTAAGGATGCTAGCCAGATGAATACCTGGTAAGCAGATTCCTTTCCCTATTTTCCTCCCCCAAAACTAAGGTGTGTCTTATATTCTGGTGCGTCTTATACTCCAAAAATGTAATAGTTTGGGTAATGAAATGTCTGCAGAAAAATAATCAAGCTCAAAAAATACCAAGAATAAGACAACTGTTTACTTATTGCATTTATACAGTAATTCTGCAAAGTAACAATACAGCTTGATTTAAGTTAGTTAAATTCTAGAAGAACCTGCCAATTCCAGCTGGTTGGCAGGCGGGATGTTTTCAAGAAATCTATTTATGAATGAATGGCAAACAGGTGCAGTGTTTCATTACTGACAAAAATTAATTAAAATTAAATTGATTGTAATAGTCACACAGGTCTCCAAGCTTTTCAAGCTGGGGTGGGTGGGAGAAGTAGCGGGTGCGTACACTTGCACAGTTCCATGTACACAGGCGGCAAGTGCATGCACCCACACAAATAAAGCTTCCCGCTTGAGCGTGAGGGTCTGCTGTTTGCACAAATGGAGTTTCCCATTCTTGTACAAGCACCTGCCACTTGTGCAAGTGGAGCTGCAGGCAGTGCACCCACCACTTGTACAGACCAGTTCCAAACAGGTCACGGCCCACATGTTGAGAATCCCTGGCTTTGATGATTCAATTTGTTAAATAATAAGTAAAATATAGGTTTTTTAAAAAAAAATTAATAGAATGTCAAGGCTTCAACTGATATCTTAATTAAATCAAGAGCCTTGAACCAAGCTTAAAAAGAAATCCAGTTATTTATTAGGAGGTTCATGCCAACATCTTCCAAGTGAAGCCAATTCTGATCTCATTTAATTTACGCCCCAACTCTGACCCTGTTTTCCCCTCACCCCAAGGTGTGTCATCAGTCACATTCCCCAATGAAGCAATTTCATGGGTTGTAGAGTCCCTCTCTCCGGCCACTGTGAATATATGTAGAGATGGCCTGGACATAAGAAATGGCTGGAATGTACTTTTGTTTCGACTGAAGTCTGATTACTTCAGACTCAGCTGCAAGGTTTGGTTCTCCATACTTCTGCCTTTGGCAACTTGAGAGCAGATCAGAAATGCTTTGCAAGCTAACA
Organism: Erythrolamprus reginae; assembly: GCF_031021105.1. Taxonomy (NCBI): domain Eukaryota; kingdom Metazoa; phylum Chordata; class Lepidosauria; order Squamata; family Dipsadidae; genus Erythrolamprus; species Erythrolamprus reginae. The sequence continues at coordinate 54,700,676 of NC_091963.1, forward strand.
TAGATATCCAGCTAATTTGGAGATTCTATACTTTCAGATTTTAAAAAAAATCAAATTATTATCAAAGAAAATATTTTTAAGTACACATAATTAATTAGCTAGGTATGTTTAAATCTATTAGTGAGATAATTAAATTATTAATTCTCTATTGCTATTATATTATTCATTCTGATGTTTTTCATTCTGTCTTCAATTAGCTAATAATATTTAAATATTATTTTATTCCAGCATGTGTAAGCAAAATTTCATTTATATCTCTACTTCAAATAGCCCTTTCCTATTAAATTCATCTATATGAGGTCAAGCCTAAAAGTTCTTTTTATGCATTATTCAGGAAAGTGGTCTCAAGCACATTCAAGGGAACAGACCAATGTAATTAGAGCTTTTTTCAGTACCCTATTATTAATGCACAGATTAAATACTAGGCTTACTGTTCTTTATCTTTTGCATTCTAATATATAAGGCATTTTTCCAACAGTCTCAAAACTAAAACATTTTAAAATACATAAAAACTAGACAAAATAAATGTTAATATTTTCATGCTATATATAAATAGGTAATGTAGAAGAAAATTACATGAATAGTCAATAGACAGACTGGTTAATCACAGCTAACAATTGCACTTAGTTGCCACCATAGCAGCTCTTACTGATTGGAAAGATACATATGTGATCATTAGCACAAAAAAAAGATATCCCAATCTTGAGTCTTCCCACATTTTTCAAATATTGAGGGGAAAAAAAATATTTCTTGAATTATTTTAAGTTCTAATGAGTGTATACTTTATCTCATTGTTTCTGTTTTTGGCACAAAGAGAGAAGATTAGTATCCAAAGAATCCACCCTACAGTACCTTTTCACAAGCTTGGTTTCTGGATCAAAGAATTAGGGTATGTGGAAATTTTGATGCAAGGTAATGATTTTGATCATGTGTGAAGGATGACCATTTTTACCTAACCCTGAGTTCTTGTCTCTTAGAGATCAGGTTTAGATTGTTTTCAAAGATTCAAGCTCACTTTGTCTCTGGACAAATGCTTATTTATTTATTGGATTTGTATGCCGCCCCCTCCGTAGATATGTCAATATATTTTGGATGTCTTCAATCCTCTCTTTGAGAAATAATAGAAGCTTAAAACAATGTTCTAAATCAGTGAAAATTTCTAATTTGAGTGATCTCTCTTTCTAATAAAACAAACTGTTATTAGTTTAATTAATCTCATGGATTTGACCATTCTTCCTTCACTATGAACATAAATGTTTGGTTATACATTACTGGTGATCCAAAGGGTTAAAATACAATTTTAATTTTCACATGCCTAGCAAGATGAAAAGATATAAAGTACATGTGGAACACTCACACTATATAAGTGTATAGATTAACAACGAGGAAATTATAAAAAGCTACAAGGTTAGAAATTTATTCTATAGAAAAATAGTTTTCTTCATTTCCCACAAATATGTTTCATTACTTTGGTGTTTTTAAAGCAGAATTACAACAATCTAGTTAAGCATTTTCTCTTAGTTTTTTCCCCTAGAAGTGGATACATCTCAATAGCAATGATCCAGCTACTTCCCAAGAACAACTGGAAACGCATACAGTATATCAGAAATATTTTAAAAGCCAGCTTTGATTCTAGGACTGGGAATTATGAAGAAGAATAGTTACTTTCACATTTTTGAGACTGAATGTAAAAGTTTTCTGTCTCTGAAAAATACATTACCTATTTAAAAAGTTAGGGTTTTGTATATATGCAATTGAAACAAAAATTGGGAATGCGGTAAACATCATGGTAGCAAGTAACACAGATACGGAATAAAGTTTTTTAAAAGGTTGAAACACACATACCCTAGTTAGATCCATCCCAAGTTTCAGTTGTGAAATAATATGAAGGATTATACTATGCTGATCATCCAAATTTCCTAAATCATCCTCTTCATTGTCTTCAGTGTCTGTCAACTCATCCTCAACCAGAATCACTTCATGAGTTGTATGCTAAAAAATAGAAGATAATTAGCAGTGGAAGTGATGTGCCCATGTCTGGAGGCTGTTAGGATCTGCTAATAGGCTCAAGCTCAATCCTGACAAGATGGAGTGGCTGTGGGTTCTGCCTCCCAAGGACACCTCCATCTGTCTGTCCATCACCCTCGGGGGGAGGGGACTTCTGACCTCTCAGAACTTGGGTGTCCTCCTCGATCCACAGCTGACTTTAAACCATCACCTTTCGGCTGTGGCGAGGGGGCGTTTGCCCAGGTTCGCCTGGTACACCATTTGCAGCCTATTTGGACATGGAGTCTCTGCTCACAGTTGCTCATGCCCTCATCACCTCGAGATTTGACTACTGCAATGCTCTCTACATGGAGCTACATTTGAAAAGTGTTCCGAAACTACAAATTATGCAGAATGCAGCCGCCAAGGTAGGCCCATGTTTCTCCAATACTCCACTGGCTGCCAATTAGTTTCTGGATCCAATTGAAAGTGTTGGTAATGACTTATGACTGGTCCCATGACTGGGACCAGATTACTTATGGGACTGACTTTTGCCGTATGAATCCCAGCGTCCGGTTAGGTCTCACAGAGTCGGCCTTATCCATGTCCTGCCAAGTAGACAATATCACTTGGCGGGTCCTAGGGGAAGAGCCTTCTCTGTGGGGGGCCTGGCCCTCTGGAATCAGCTCCCCCTGAGATTCATACCGCCCCCACCCTCCTTGCCTTTTGTAAAAATCTGAAAGCTTATTTATGCCACCAGGCTTGAGATCACTAGACCCCAGCCTCTTGCCATTGAATCTGTAGGATGGTTGCAGTGTGTATTTGAATGCCCTGAGTTTTTGAAGAAGGGTGGCATAATAAATTGAATTAAATTGAATTGAATGAATGAGTTTTAAATGGTTAACTTTTTAGAATATTTTAAACTAATTATTTATGTTAATTGAATTTAGATGTATTTATATATTGTGTTTTCTATTGATATGTTGTGAGCCGCCACGATTCCACAAAGAGGGATGGTATACAAGTTCAATTAATAAAAATAAATAAAATAAATAAATTGTGGACATAAACAGAACAATATGGTATATTCAATAAGCTTAGTGTGGCATTCTTTAAAAACACTATGATTACTTCTAAAAAATCATACAAAACTTACTGATTAGGAATGCCTGATGCTTCCTATATGTATGGAAGGGGTGTTGGTCCTTACCTGATATGCCTCTTCTCGTAAAGTAGTGGTGTTATCATCCAGAATGGGTTGACCTCATCCAATCAGCTGAGGACTGAATCTGTTAATTTGAATTTAGGGGTTCCACCTTGCCTGGAATTCCCAGTTAGGAAGAAGACATCAACACGATGTGACCATAATCAGATGTCAAGAGCAGATCCGATGAGGCCATCATTATAAGTCAAGAAAGTAAGGAGCAATGACTTGGGTGAGGATGGATGGTAACTCCATTACCCTACAAGAGCAGACATACCAAGTAAGCCCCCATGCCCCTTCAACATGGTGGGCAGAGTTATCATCCAGAATGAGACATATCCAAGCAGACTATCCAAGAGAGGGGGAAATACGTGGGCTCACACGTGTTGGTCTTCGAATATCTGCTGCAAAGGAAGCATCCACCAAGGCATAGGAATCAATTTTATAGTGACAGACAAACTGGGAAGGAGCCATCCAAATCACTGCATGCCACACCCCATGTGACACCTGGGTCACCCACACCACCGAAATTGCCACACTGCATGTGGAATGGGCTGTGATCTGCACTGGATGAAGCATTGCTGAGGTGTTGTACACTGTGGAAATTGGCCCTTGAATCCATCAGCTGATGGTCAATGAAAAAACCTTCTGCTCCAGGAATGTTGACAAAAAGTTTATGAAAAGAGATTCTGTTCTGCGAAAACCTGCAGTCCTCTTAATGGAAAGCCAGAGAGCCCTCTGGACATCCAATTTGTGCCACCTGTGCTCCAAACAATGGGACAGATCAAGACGAAACTTCAGCAGTATAAGTTCCTGTGCCCAATGAAATTAATGTTAATGTTGGGCTGAAAGGATGGGTCCAAGTGGAGGACAACCCTGTCCCAATGAAATTCTTTGCTGACCGAGAGGCCCGATAGCTCAGAGATTTGGTAGGCTGAGGTAATTGCCACCAGGAACACCACATTATAAGATAGATGCCAGAGACTGACCAATCTCAGCAGTTTGTTAGGTGGCTGGGTGAGAATTTAGGACTTTTGTGAGATCCCACGTGGGGAACTGATGGACCACTGGAGGCTGCAAGTTGGTTGCTCCCCTCAAGAACTGAAGGATGGCTAGAACCTTAGCCAAATATTCAGACTCCCATGACAACACAGAAGAGAGGGTGGCCACTCGTCTCTGAAGGGAATGGGAGACGACCCTTATCTAGGCCCTCCTGCAGTAAGTCCATGATCTTTGGAATAGCCACCTGCACAGCAGAGCAGTCCTCCTTTGTCTACCAAAGGCAAAATGCCTTCCACATAGCTACCTAGATATGTACCTTGGAGGGCCACTGAGAAGCCAGCATGGTGTCAATGGCTCTGGCCAAGAAAGGCTGGAGGGCCAGAACACCCCACTCAAGTGAAACACTCGGTTGTTTCACTCAGGTGAAACAACTGCCCCAGACTGAGCAAGGACTCATATAGCAGACCCCACCAACTCAGTGACACCAATAGTGCTCCACTGGGCCAGTGGGGGACCAACAGAATAATTCCGCCCATTTATCTAGAAATCTCTGTATCACCTTGGGAATAAATGGAAGGGGGGGGAGCATAGAACAACTCCCTTAGCAGGGAGCATTGACAGCTTCCACTCTGTGGGACGGGAATCTTGAGAAGAACTTGACAGTTGGGGTCATGAAGAGGTCAACTGTTTATTTATTTATTAGAGTTGAAAGGGACCTTGCAGGTCATCAAGTCCAACCTCCTGCTTAAGCACGAAATCCTACAGTACCCCAGCCAAATGACAGTTCAATCTCCTCTTGAAAATGTCCAAAGTTGGAGAGTTCACAATCTCCACTGACAGGCCGTTCCACTGGTTGATAGCTCTGACTGTCAGAAAGTTCTTCCTTATTTCTAGGTTGAATCTCTCCTTGGTCAGCTTCCAACCATTGTTCCTCGTATGGCCCTCTGTGCGCTGGAAAACAGCATTACCCCCTCCTCTCTGTGGCAACCCCTCAAGTACCTGTAGACTGCTATCATGTGCCCCTGGCTGTGGGGAGCCAGAAGATGTTGCCCATATCCCTGAAAATGGATGGATGGATGTAACGGCTACTAGGTCAACGGTCGCCTGGCTGAGACAATACACTTGTACATTGGCAACCCCAGAGATGTGGTTTGCTGAGAGGAATAGGAGGTGGCACTCCACCCAGAGGCCCACATTCATCGCTTCCTGCCTCAGAGTTAGGGTATGAGTGCACCCTTCCTGTTCAACGGAGCCTTGGCTGCCATGTTGTCTGTTAGGACCAAGATGTGCTGGTGGTATAGCTGCTGATGAAAATGTTTCAGAGCTAGATGGATGGTTCAGAGTTCGAGCCAATTGATGGCCCCCTTGGCCTTCTATGACGTTCACCTGCTCTGAGCAATCAGGCTCTGAGAATGGATACCCTACCCAAACAGGCTCACATCTGTAGTGACAATTAGAGAAGAGGGTTCTTGGAACAGGTAGTCATGCATGATCGCTAGCAAACGCCACCAGAAGAGGGAACAATGAGTTTCCAGAGGCACAAAGACCTTGGCAGGGAAGGTGCTGTAGCATGCTCCCTGGAATGGTAAAAGGAACCATTGAAAATCCCTAGAATATAGTCATGCCCTAGGTATTATGGCGATTAACAGAGATCATTTTACCCAGGAGAGTAAATCCCTAGAATATAGTCATGCCCCAGGTGTTCTAGCAATTACCCAGGAGAGTGGAGACAACAGGGAAATCATGAATCTATGCTGCAGTTGTATCTGGGCAGAGAGCTTCCTAAGGATAGCCTGTCTCTCCTGGGATAAGGAGACCCTACATTCTAGGGGTATCTATAAGGGCTTCCAGGTGAACCAGAGACATGAAGGAAACTAGGTGGCTCGTATCAAGATTGATTGAAAATCTGTTGTATCAAAGTGTTTGCTTATCTAGGGATGGTTCAGCGCCTGTTGATGTGACTAAGCCAGAATTGGGAGGTCATTAATATAACACTGGACACATATGGAGAGAGTCCTAAGGTGGGCCGCCATCACTGCTAGCACCTTTGTAAATACTTGAGGTGTCGAGTATAGGCCAAAGGGGAGAGCTCTGTACTGGTAGTGCCTACCTGCATAGTAGAAGTGGAGATACTGCTGATGGAGAGAATGGATAGGAATGTGCAGGTAAGCTTCAATAAGAATTGAATAAATTAAACCAGAATTCAATAAAATCCCTGTCCAATCTGATCTTGGGGCACCTGCTGGATGGCTGGAATGTACAAATGGTGGTGTATTGCAGAGTCCATAAGTTGTCTCTGAAAAGGATCTCTGGACATCAGAAACCAAATAAAAAACCTCAGGGGAAGGGAGAGAAACTCCAGAGAGAGCCTGTGGGCACACAGTCTCCAGAACCCACCTATCATGGGTAATGTCCCATCTAGTGGCAAAAGAGGGTCAGGCACATCCCGATGGGAGAATCAGTCAAGGAGTTACTTGGGATGTCTAGTGGGATGGCCTTCTCCACCCTGAAAGGGCCTTCTGGAGAATTTACCCCAGCAAGGTCTGTCTGAATATAGGCATAGCCTAGAATTGTACTGACCTTGCCCCCTGAAAAATGAGGAATTCTGATCTGAGTAACAAAAGGAATGATGTGGATAGGGGTTCAACCTAACATTACCCCATCTCGAAAAGGTAGGAAGGACCTTCTTATGATCTCTAGACTTGACCATGATTGGGTCCTGGGCCTCCCTGAATAATTGCTGGCCCTTGAAAGGGGCAGACACCAGGTGCTACTTGTGGTGAGTGTTTGCCTGCCACTGTCTCAGCCACTGAATGCACCTGGATAAGATGGAGGCAGCAATCACTTTAGATGCAAATTTGGAAGCTTGAAGGATGGTGTCTGCAGAGAATTGAATTTGGTGATGTCCTGCTGAGCACGCAGGCCAATTGCCAGTATATGTTCTTGCAATTGGCACAGCCAAATAAGGGAGAAGTTGAAAAATGAAATGGTGGCAGACACCCTGACAGGCCAGTGGCCACCTTGTGAACTTTCTGGAGTGACTGTTCAGATGTCTGTCTTCTGGACAAAGGAGTTCCTCTGAGTCTCCCTGCATCGTGTTGGGTGAATGAAGTGCTGCCACCTATGTGTTGATAGTTGGAACCTGCAAGGTGTGTGCCAAGTCTCCGAGCTCCTCTTCACCCATGGAGGTGCTCCAAATCCCTGCTGCCTGGGGGTCCTGGTTTCCATGGAACCGGGCCAGATCCTTCCTGGAGGGGAAGTGAAGATAGGGTCGTTGCCAGCATCTGGTTTGGGATCAGCATACACCCCCCCCCCCTAGATGAACCGGCTTGACCTCCACTGGTGGCGGTACAAAATCAGCCAGGCTGCCATGCCTAAGCCAACCTAAGCCCTGGTGCTAACACCGCAATGCAAGGGTTGAAGCAGCAAAGGAACACCTGGGAAGAGAACTTTAAGAACTGTGCTGGAGAGATGAAGGAGGAATTTTAAGCTGTACTGGTGAGTAAAGTGATCAAAAAAAGATTTGAGGTTGACAGAATAAGCACTTTCCTAAAAATAATACAAACAGCTATCACTGAAAAATAATAAGATTCTAAATTTAATTAATTTAATTTAATTTATTAGATTGGTATGCCACCCCTTTCCAGAGACTCGGAGCGGCTCACAAAATGTTACAGGAACTCCACATATTTATTTAAAATGAATGCTTAACAGGGAAATTGGCAGCACATAAATTTAATAAACAAACAAAAAACCCAAAATGAATAAAGAAACAAAATTATTTTTCAACCTTGGCAACTTTCAGAAGCATTGATTTTAACTCCCAGCCACCAGGGGGAATAGGCATGGCTGGCTAGAGGATTTGAGATTTGAAGTCCACACTTCCAAAAGCTCCCAAGGTTAAGAACAGTGTGTTATTATCACACTTGTAAAGTATTTACAAAAATGTAAGATTAATTACCAAAAATAAATAAATAAATATAATTAGATAATTGCAATGGTTATGGAAAAGGCATTTTTCCCAGGTCATATGCCAATAGGACAATATACTCTTACATATCAGTATTGCAGTAAGCAAATAATCTATTTCACTTTTCATGGTATTAGAAAATGAATATTTTAACATCTAACACACCACACAACAAAAAGCTACCCTTTATAATTTTTATTTAGACAAAACTAATTTAACATAAAGCATTACAGCTGTATGCTAGCTTTAACACAGAAAGTCTCCAAAAAGACTTTGACTTTGTCTGAATGGTCAAACATCTGGCAACTCCAAATATCAACCAAAAAATGTTCTGTCCTACACATTGGCAAAAAGAATCAGAACACTAAATACAAGCTGAATAAACAAGACTTTACAGACAACCCTCACTCAATAAAAGACTTTGGAATACTCATATCAAATGACCTAAATGCCAAAGCACATTGCAACAACATCACCAAAAAGGCTTCAAGAGTTGTTAACCTAATCCTATGTAGCTTCTGCTCCGGTAATCTCACGCTACTAACCAGAGCATACAAAACTTTCACTAGACCAATTCCTGAATACATTTCATCTGTCTGGAACCCACACCGCATTTCTGACATAAACACTCTGGAAAATGTCCAGAGATACTTTACTAGAAGAGCCCTCCACTACTCCACTCGCAACAGAATACTCTACGTAACTAGACTTACAATCCTAGGTTTAGAAAGCTTAGAACTACATTGCCTTAAAACGACTTAAGCATAGCCCATAAAATCATCTGCTACAACATCCTTCCTGTCAATGACTACTTCAGCTTCAACCACAACAACACACAAGCACGCAACAAATACAAACTTAAAGTAAACCACTCTAAACTCGACTGCAGGAAATATGACTTTAGTAACTAAGTAGCTGATGCATGGAACTCACTACCTGGCCCTGTAGTACCATTACCTAACCCCCAAAACTTTACCCTTAGACTATCCACTGTTGACCTCTCCCAATTCCTAAGAGATCAATAAGAGGTGTGCATAAGTGCAGCAGCAGGCCTTCCATCCCCTGTCCTAAGATTTCTTTTACTAGTATCATGTATATAGATATTGTTATATCTTTGTATATCAATAGTATGTACTTGGCAAAACAAACAAACAAATAAAATAATAAATTACAACATTTTAATATAAAAATGAAAGGGAAATCAGGTGAGCTAGGAGAGTTTATATTATCAAGAATTGCTTCAAAATCTACAAACAATATTACTATTGCTGGTTTATCATCCATCTCAAGTTCAGTAAACATACAAACAAAACTGCTGTTTTCAGTGACATTGCTAGCTTCTCTCTAGCAGGCAGGATGGTGCTAGAGATTAGCAGTATCCAAAAAAGTCTCAATCCCACTTTCCTATTCCAATTTTATTCCTAGCCTCTGTATAATTTCCATTATTATATTATAATGAGGAAAAGTATGCTGTTAATTTAGCATGTTTCTGCTACTTACATTGGTAGCCAATCAATGTTCCAATCAGTGTGGGCGGAAAAGTATAATGTCTGAGCGACACATTTTCATGCCTGGGCGTGGATCGGTTAGAAACAAAAGGGGGTCATGGACACACAGCAATGGTCATAAATATGAAACAGCAGCCAAGTTTTGATCCTACGATCATCGGGCTGCTGCGAAGGTCCTAAGTGTGAAAAGGGTGCATAAGTCACTTTTTTCAGGGTCATTGCGACTTTGAATGGTCAGTAAATGAACCATTGTAAGTTGAGGAGGACAACCTGCCTTCCCCCCTAGATGTTTTCTGTGGAGCTTCAAAATGGATTCCTGATAGTATTAAAAATCCAAATTAAAGAAACTTCTATTGTATCCACATTTCCCCAGCATAGGTTTTAAGTTAAAAAAAAAACAAACTCTCATCAGATGGCATCACTTTCGCTTTTACAGTCTCTCTGTCACCACATTGCCTCTGAGACTTCTGGTGTCTCAACACCTCCGGCTGGCTAATGGTCATGGCACTGGTTGCCTGCAGGATTTTGCGATATCCTGCAACTCACCAGATGTTCCCCTTTCAAATCTGACCCCCCATGTCAAAAATGACCCCTTCAGGGTCTCCAAAAAGCCGCAGTTGGGCTGACTATCCCAGAGCCCCTGGGAAAGCTGATGTATCATCTTGGCTTATGGCTCCGCCCCCCATATTAAGTCTGTCTATTTCCAATTCCTGTTAATTACATACTGAAATCTTCTGCCAAGGATGTTGTGCCCTCTATAAAAAATATCCAATTTTCTCTTTGTATTTATTAAAAATTGTTTTGGGTTCACATTTGGAGCATAAATTGCTGCCAATGTTAGTTTATTTTGATTCATTTTTCCCTTTAACAAATAACCATCTTTCTTACCCATCTCTTTGAACACCCATCTCCTCAAATGGGACTCTATGGTAAATAAGAATCATAGTGCTATCACAAGACTCATAAATCCATTTCCAATTTTTATCATTTATCAATTTATCCCATCCTCGGCATCATTAAAATTGTAATATTCACTCTATTATCCTTAGCCATTCTTAGTACCCTATGATGCTTCAAATTTGATCCCAAACCATTTACATTCAAGGCCAAAGTAGTACAATCATTCATAATATATAATTTTAGTCCATTTCCCCCTTTGTCCTGACCTTAGCTTGCCTATTTTCCTTCTGTCTCCTTTGATAATCTTCCAAATTGGTGAGTCTCAAATTTTGCTGTCTCATTGTGTCATTCACCATCTTGGCTTGGGCCTCTTATTTCTTTTTCAATTTTTTAAACTTTCACTTTTTGCTCTTCCGAGCCTTTTAAAGCCCCTGCACATCACTAACGAGACACCCAAAGGCTTTCCCCATCACTTTAAACCTTTCATCCATAGAGTCAAATATCAATAGCAGTTTATTATTATTATTTATTACTATTTATTAGATTTGTATGCCACCCCTCTCCGAAGACTCGGGTCCATGCTTTCCCCAGAGATCCTTCCTCCACCATCTTCTCTTTGTTTAGAGCAGGGGTAGGGAACGTTGGCTCTTCTATGACTTATGGACTTCAACTCCCAGAATTCCTGAGCCAATCATGCTAGCTCAGGACTTCTGGGAGTTGAAGTCCTCATGTCATAGAAGAGCCAACGTTCCCTACCCCTGGTTTAGAGGGTGTTTAGAGGGTTTTATGCACCCTCAGAGCTATTACTTCCAAAGATAGAGGCAGTGGCGGAATAGACCGGATAGGGGCAAGCAATATATATCCCAATGGCCTTTTTGAAAGGGAGGAAGCTGTACTATTGAATATTATGAACAACATTCTGAGAAACAAATGGGGTTGATGTTTTTGGATGCCCCAAAAGCATTTGATAATGTAAGCTGGCAATTTTTGACCAGGCAATTACAATATATGAACTTTGGCATGAGGTTTCTGCATTTTATTGAGACAATATATAAAAAGCAATATAAAAAGCAATCAGCTAGACTATTGATTAATAGAGAAATGGCACAAAAAGTTGAAATTACTAAAGGCACAAGGCAAGGATGCCCTCTATCACCATTGCTATTTATTTTGATGCTGGAAGTTCTAAATAGAAATAAAGATCTGATTCTCAGATTTCAGGACTTGAAATAAGAGATCAAGAATATAAGCTGCAAGCCTTTGCTGACGATTTGGTTTTATACTTGAAAATCCACTGACTCCAGGCTTGAAAGTTTTGACACAAATTCAAAGATATGGAGAAGTAGCAGGATTAAAGATTAATAAAGATAAAACTAAGTTGATTACAAAGAATATGACTGAAAAACAGAAACTACAATTAAAAATACAGGTGGATGTTCAGTTAGTAAAAAATGTAAGATACTTGGGAATTCAACTAACAGCTAGATGCTCATCTCTTAAAGAAAGTAATTATATAAAACTCAAAAACCAAATTGAGAAAGACTTACAGAAATGGAAGACTCTTCAGTTATGTTTGATGGGCAGAATAGCCTTAATTAAGATGAATATATTACCAAGACTATTGTTCTTATTCTCTACAATTCCAATTAAAATTGATAAGACTTTTTAAAATGACTTAAATAAGATGAGAACAAAGTTTATATGGCATGGGAAAAGATCAAGAATTAGTTTAAAAACCTAAAAGATGGCAGAGAGAGAGGAGGATTTTGGCTCCTGAACTGGGAGCTTTATTTCCAAGCAATAGCAATGACATAGATAAAAGATTGGATTCATCTTAGAAATAAAAGACTATTAGTGCTAGAAGGACATGATTTACAAATAGGATGGCACGCATTTATCTGATATGAGAAGAAGAAAATACATAGTTACTTCCAAAGACATGTTATAAGGAACCCATTGATGGCAATTTGGGAAAAGATGAAAGTGAAACATTATTCAAAAGTACCATTTTGGATCTCAGTATTAGAAGTTTTTGTACACCTCAATAGATTAGATTGGACTAATATTTTAAGATACAAGGACATAATTACACAAACATTAAGTTGAAATCCGAGCAAGAGCTTGAAAAACAAGGTATAAAATTGGATTGGTTTATGTATGGACAGTTACAATTGAGGCTTGAAAAATATGTTAAATCAGAAGTTATTAATCTGCAAAAAACAGAATTAGATCAAATTTTATTTGATCAGAAGGACAATTTGATTAAATAATTCTACAAATACTTTCTATCCATTGAATTGGAATTTGAGCAGGTGAAGGATACAATGATAAAAGGTAAAAGGGATGAGAAATATAGCTTATTCAATAGATAGAAATAGTTGGCAGCAACTATGGGAAAGAAAGTATAAAATGACAATATCAATGGCATTTAAGGAAAATATGTATAAGATGTTTTTACAGATGGTATATATCTCCACAAAGGTTAGCTAAAATGTTTAAGAATTTACCAGTGAAATGTTGGAAATGTGGTGAATTACCAGGTTCTTTTTATCATATGTGGTGGACTTGTCCAGAAGCACGTAAATATTGGATTGAAATTCAACATTGGATCCAGAAGATTTTGAACAAGACTATTGAATTAAAGCCAGACTATTGAATTAAAGCCTTCTAGGTATTTTACCAGATAACTTTGATAAAGAAGATACATATTTAATTAAACATATAGTTACAGCTGCAAGGATTGTGTATGCACAAAACTGGAAATTGAATAGGGTACCAACTCAAAGGAAAGTTTTAAGGAAAATTATGGACTGTGCAGAAATGAATAGATTGACTTTGAAAATGAAAGATAAACAGGACTCTGATTATTATAAAAATTGGGTAAAATTTTATGATTGGATGGAAAATTAAAAGCTAAATAAATATACAGTGGTACCTCTACCTAAGAACTTAATTACAAATAATAATAACAATAATAACAATAACAATAACAATAATAATAATAATAATAATAATAATAATAATAATAATAATCTTTGTTTGTTTTGTTCCTGTAGCTCATTTGACGATGGCTGCCCAGGTTCCACAGCAGCCACCGCGGTCCTTTTTATCCTGGGCAACGACCGAGCCAGTATGGACTTCTTTTTGTTTTGTCTCTCCATTAGTTTAAATGGGTTAGGTACGTTTAGTCTGGCTCCTCTGCTTTAACCACTATGGCAAGGTTAAACCTACCAGTAGTTTACACTCCCACTGGCACAGCTCTTAGCTTCATTGAAGCACACAAGCCCCACTACCACTACCCCATCAGTGGGGATCTACTACTGTGATCTACTACTACAAAACTACTGTGGGACTTCTGACTTCAGACTGACCGAATTCTGAAACATAACACACCAGACATCCTGATTGTGGAGAAAAAGAAAGTATGGATCATCGACATCGCAATCCCAGGGGACAGCAGAATTGAGGAAAAGCAGCTAGAGAAATTAGTGAAATACGAAGATCTAAAAATCGAACTGCAACAACTCTGGCATAAGCCAGTGAAAGTGATCCCAGTGGTATTTGGCACGCTGGGCACAGTGCCAAAGGATCTCAGTGGACATTTGAAAACCATCAGAATTAACAAAATCTCCATCTGTCAATTGCAAAAGGCCGCTTTACTGGGATCAGCAAACATAATTTGCCGCTGCATCATGCAGTCCTAGGTGCTTGGGAAGTGCTCGACTGGTGATGACATACGAAATCCAGCATAGTGATCTCGTTTGCTGTGTTGTATTGACATAATAATAATAATAATAATAATAATAATAATAATAATAATAATAATAATTTGTTCCGTGACCAAATTCTTAAGTAGAAATATTAAGTAGAAGCAATTTTTCCCATAGGAATCAATGTAACATATAGTTTTAAGATACACACAGGATGACAAGTACTTCTACCACCACAAAGACAATCAAAAAACCAACTTTAACCACATCTATATCTCCACAAGTATTTATTTATTAATTATTTATTTATTAATCAGATTTGTATGCCACCCCTCTCCATAGACTCGGGGCAGCTAACAACAATAATAATACAATGTAAACAAATCTAATAATTAAGTTAATTTTAAAAAACCCAATTTAAGAAAACCAATCATACATACTGACATACCATGCATAAATTTTATAAGCCTAGGGGGAAGGGAAAGTCTCAATTTCCCCATGCCTGACGACAGAGGTGGGTTTTAAGGAGCTTACCAAAGGCAAGGAGGGTGGGGGCAACTCTGATATCTGGAGGGAGTTGGTTCCAAAGGGTCAGGGCTGCCACAGAGAAGGCTCTTCCCCTGGGCCCCGCCAAATGACATTGTTTAGTTGGCGGGACCCGGAGGAGGCCAACTCTGTGAGACCTAACTGGTTGCTGGGATTCGTGCAGCAGAAGGCAGTTCCGGAGATATTCTGGTCCGGTGCCATGAAGGGCTTTATAGGTCATAACCAACACTTTGAATTGTGACTGAAAACTGATCGGTAAGTATCTCCATTACCTTCACCTGTGTACCAAAAAACAATTACAAGTATGTTAGCCAAGGACAAGGAAAAGGAGAAAGAAAAGGAGAAATCACAATCACAGCCTACGCTGCAAACAGTACAGGAAACATTGGCTGCTATACAAGACTTTATGATGAAATCTCAAACTGAAGCGAAACAACAACGCGAAGAGTTAAAAGCGGAAATAGGGGAACTGAAAGTGGACACAGGAGAAATGGAAGTAAAGATGAAGGAAGTAAATGATAAAGTTAGGGAAATACAACAGACTCTGAAAGAGAATGAACAAAGAATCAAGACAGTGGCAGGAAAAATAGATAAAGTTGAACAAAGAGTAGATGACTTTGAAGACAGAACCGATTTTCCAAATAAAGGATACGACAAATCAATTATGCATTTAGAGTTACAACGTGCATCTTATGGCCTGAGATTCCAGAATATAACTGAAGAAAAGGATGAAGATTTACAAGCAAAAATGGCAGAAATTATAGGAGGAATCCTTCAGGTGGATCCACAGGAACTAATAAAAGAAATTGATGAAATTTACAGAGTTCAAACTAGCTATGTTCGAAGACATAATTTACCGAGAGAAGTCCACATTAAATTTGTGAGGAAGACCATAAGAGATGGCATCTTGAAGTGGACAAGAAATGAAAAACTGCAAGATAAAGGAAAAGGGACCCAGAATCTTATGCAAACTGTGGATACTTGTAAGAAAAATTCCAGGAGTGCAAGATAATAAAAGGGAAACAACTAATATGCTTATTAAGACCAAAGAGACCACAGAAAATGTCCATGCGTTTCTAGAGTAATTTGCCAGTACAGAATACAGCTCTTTTATACATTCTTCATTGTATTATTCATATCCCCCCCCCACCCGGTTTCCTCCCATATTACTCCCATATAACTTCTATATTAGGCCAATAATTCAGCACTTCCACTGAACATACATCTCCTTTTTTGGGTATCTCTCCAAACCTTTCAGGACTTTCCAAAATTCATTAATGATTGATGGTCATGCCTTTAATGGTTCGGTTATTTCCATACTTCTTGTTTATTCTTTCTAAAGGTCACTTGCACATTTCTGCGTATACTGTGTAACCATATTTGTAGATGGACAAATCCTCCCCTTTACAGGAGCAGGGCTCTTGGTTTTTTATAGAAACAGGGTTGTTCGAGGCAATTAGGACACATGGCCTTATGATTATTCTTATATTAGTCTTCCTAAATGAATCCTCTTTACCTGGAGTTTCAAAATTTTCTATCTGCTGGGGAAGTGTGTAGCTAAAAGTCAATCTCCATTTGGTGTACATCTGACTTTGGGGATATTTCTTCATTACCAAACAAAATTTTATTTTCTATGCAATTCACATCCCTTGCTCATTGGATCTGGATGTCAGGAAGCAAAGCCCAAATTTTGTAATTAACCCCGCACCTATTTTGGCTGGCAGAGTGCTGCAGGAGGATGAGTGCTGTCACATTCCCTCACTACACCCACCCATCCAGAGGGTCATTAGGGCAGAAAACCAGTTATTAAATTTTTTGAATCCCACCATTGATTTCATCCCTCAAACAACAGCAGAAAAGATAAACCATAGTAAGAAAGCCTTTTATAATTCTGTTAACAATGAATGTATCATGCTATTTAATCTTCTCAGATACACACTATTGACACAAAATGTTTATTATTCATTTTGCTACAAAGAAATCTTTGTTTTATATCAACTACGAAGCACAACAAAATACTGATTCACACAATTCTCTGTGAAGGTTCTTTGACATTTTAATTTTAACTCTGTGAGCCACCCCGGGTTTTCGGAGAAGGACGACACACAAATCTAATTAATTAATTAATTAAATAATAATAATAACAACAACAACAATAACAATAACAATAACAACAATAATTTACTTAAGGGCTCTTAACTGTATTCTTTTGATTAGACAGATCAAAATAAAACCAGACTGCTTTAGATATAAATGATGAGAATATTATGAGTCTTTCTCTTTTTGTTATTTTACTCCAAATATTAGAAAGCAGAACAATGCACACATACTTAAGAACAACACAGCTATACTACTCACCTGAGCAGAATATGGAGATGCCCCTGGGAGAGAACTTGAATGGCAAGAGGCCATATAAAACTCTAGCACCATTAGGAAGAAGACTGTGCTAGAATGCTTTGGCCTGATGTACTAAGATTATCCCACATTATTTTTGATCTCTTGGAAAATTGGTTGCACTCTTACAATAGAAAGTAATGCCTGCAATCCTGACCATGTAGATTAAAAGAGAAAAAATTAAGAGATTGGATAATTAATATAATACTATCACTGAAAGTTACAAATGTTTCACTAAACTGACAAAACAGAAGAAAGCAGTTGAAGGATAAGGACATCAGAATAATTAACACAGAAATTAAAGCTACAGATTTGATAAAAAGCTAAATGTTTTAGTAGTGATATGAGATGGAATGATGAAATAAAGAAGAAAGGGATAAGAAATTATAGGGAGAAGAATGGGAAATATAATTATAAATGACTACTAAAATAAAAAGCAGAGTAAGACAAAAGGTTGAGCTAAGATGTGAAAAGAGAGAATAATGGTCACACTGAAGAGCTGGACTGTTTAAAAACAAAAACAGGATACATTTATGGATAGGACAAGTTGCATTTATGCTGTCATAATTGTCTACAATGATGTATGCAGCTCATAAATCATTAGTGTTTCTTGTTGGATGTGTTGTTAGGTTTTAAATTATGGCCAGTAAAATCAAAGTTCATTTTTATAGTAATATTGAGAAGATTAAAGCAATGATGTTGCGAACCTTTTAGGGACTGTGTGCCCAAACTGTAACTCAAAACCCACGTATTTATCACAAAGTGCCAATATGGCAATTTATCCTGAATAATGGGGTTTTTGTGAGAAATTGCAATCATTCTTTCACAAGTTGACTTCTCCCTGGTGCCACTGGAATTCTTTAACAGCATAAGAAAGCTGTGTAATGAAAAAGTTTTTGTGCACGACTTTTTCTTTCTATGCTTGTTCTGTTTAAGGTGGGAGATAAAAGGTCGCCCAGTTTTGCTTTTACCACAAATAAAACTGATTATCAATTGTCTCATGTACAGGGTTTTATTGGATTAATCATATTCTGAGCTGCACTCAAAACCTAACAGTATTATAATATATGGTGTAGTAACCTTGCAAATTATTTTTAAAATCATATTTTAAATATATACACACAAACAGGACAAAGTTGAACTTAAAAGGAGTTTTTTTTAGGATAAATAGGAACCATAACATATTTAGAAATTATTGGACGAGGACAATGGCTCCGGCCTGTCTTGCAGGCTGGTGAGGATGACAGTGGAGGCCATGTGGCTGGGCTCAATGGCCCAGATCGCCGCCCTGGCTTTCAGGCCGGCGAGGGAGAAAGCAGAGCCCATGTGGCTGGGCTCTGCAGCATGTACTTGGAAAATGGCAGAGCCCACGTGGCTGGGCTCCATGGCTGGATAGTCAGCCTGTCGTGCAGGCCAGTTTGGACGGATGCGGGGCCCCACACGGCTCAGCTCTGCAGTCAGCTGCCTCCCCGTAGTGGCTTTCCCCTGGGGTCAGGAGGCAGGAGCAGAGGCCTGGTAAAGGGCTCTGCAACCCGGCATGCATTCCTCATGGGGACTGGGTGAGGGGGCAGGATGGCCGTATTTACCCCTGGCAAGTTCTGGAGCAGGGGGGAGGGGAGTCCACCAGGCCAGGCCCCACAGCAAGGTTAGTTGGGTGAACTCCCTTCTCCTGCAGCATTTGGTGGCAACTGTTGATATGCATTTTTTTATCCTTTTATATCAGTGGACCCATCAAGTTTGAGTGAAACTCAACCATCCTGTGATAAATTAATTTTCAATTAGTGTTCCAGTTCAGAAGAAATTGTCTATTTGGTTATTTATTACATTCAGATAGGATCACTATATGGAGTATTGCAATTATTCCTTTTAATTGAGGAAATTGGCTATTGTGTTCCATAGTACCTTGTGGAACTTGGGGTGCTGCCCTCTTTGCATAAGGACATCTAGTTTATATGGCGAGATCTCTAGATTGCAGTCCTTAGTTTGTAGCTTGTAGTCAGAAGTGGAAAGATTGTCCCAGCCACGTGCTGTAATGCAGCCATGTGTGCAGCCTCCACTTCCACAGCACCCCCCGAGGAGGAGGGCTGTGTGGACAACTGTCGGTTCAGGAAGATTACGTGCAGTTGAGCAAAAACATAGCAATTTTGGTCTCTCTGTATCGAATTCCTATAATGTTCTTGCGGATTTAAATAGTAAGGATGTTGTAGATATTAGCAAGTCCCCTCAGGTGGAGAATGAGGGGATGTTCAAAGGGGAAGTTGTTATAAGTGAGGTGCATAGTGTCACCAAACCATCAATTGCAGTTAGTAGAAATAAAAAGAGGACACATTTTCTTGTGGGTGACTCGACTGTTAGAGGTGTTGATTTGGGACAGAGTAAGGATGTGGTGAAGGTGATGAGGTGTCTCCCAGGGGCCACTGCCAGTAGGGACAGGAGGTGGGTTACAAACATTGTCAAGGCTGTGAGTAAAGGTAATAACGTTGATGTGGTGGTGCATCTTGGCACAAATGATTTGTACCAGAGAAATGTTAATGTAGTAAAAAGAGATTTTCAATGTCTAAGTGTGGAGCTGGGTAAAATAACTGATTCAGTGACTTTCTCAGAGGTGTTACCGGTTTGTGGCCAGGAGGATAAAACAACTTGTATCAGAGAGTTTAATGTGTGGTTAAGGCAATGGTGTAAAGCTGAAGGTTTTGGCTATGTAAGACATGATGTCAGTAGGTGGTCTAATAGGGAGTTGTTTAAGAGGGATGGTTTGCATCCATCATACAGAGGTACCCAGGTGCTCGGTGAGGAATTCAGAACTTTTTTGGACAGGCATTTAAACTAGGTAAAGGTGACAGAGATGTAACTGATGTGGGTGATTTCTGTCCCTGACCAATGAGGATAAATCAGTTTCTGGAAGCTTATGAAAAGGAAGCTGCAAATAAAATAGATGTAGTTGTTGATGATAAGGGGAAAACTAATAATGAAAATAATGTTCTTCGGGTAATGTGCACAAATGCTCGAAGCTTGAGCAACAAGCTCTGTGAGTTAATGGCCATAATATCTAGAGATAATTTGGATCTGGTTGCCATAACTGAGATATGGTTTAAGGATTCTAATGAATGGGAAATATCTACACCAGGATATACACTGTATAGGAAGGATAGAATAGAGAGAAGGGGAGATGGAGTAGCCATTTATGTTAAAGAAAGTCTAAAAACAATACTAATTCAAAATACATGTAAAGATCTGGAGACTCTCTGGATTTGCATGCAAAATAAAGAAGGTTCTGTCATTAGAATTGGGGTGATCTATAGGCCTCCAGGGCAATCTGAGGAATGTGACAACAAGATGGTGGATGAAATTACCTAAATGGCAGTAAACGGAGATATTGTGGTTATGGGTAATTTCAAGGGTCTGCCTGCGGCGCGGAGAGCGGCGCTTCTTCGCCGGCAGCTTCCATGAAGGCGGCGGCGGCGAGCCCAGCCAGCCCCGCCCAGCCCCGCCCAGCCAGTCCCGTCTCCGCTCGCGCGGCGTCCCCGCTCGCGCCTCGTCCAGCAGGCGAGGAAGCCGGGCGGCCGCCGCTCTGCCCAGACAGCGCCGGAAAAAGGACGGAGAGGAGGAGGAAGAGGAGACAGCCCCGAGGACCGGCCAGATGCGCGGCTGAGGTTTTGCGCCAGCGCAGACGACGGTGCGCCCCGCCCAGGTGGCGCTTGGAACAGGAAGCCAACTGAGATGCTGACCTCAACTCAAGCTTTGGGGATTCAAGAGAAGATCTTGCCTTCTTTCGGTGGGCTTAAACTGGATTGATAAGAGGACATTAATGATGAAGCTGACCTGCATGTTTTCCTTCATTCTTCTCTTTGGAGCAGCTGGCCTTCTCATTTTCATCCACCTGCAGGATCCAGAAGAAGTGGTACCCCAACAAGCCTCAGGAAGGCGCATCGAGCAATAACCTGGACGGGAAAATGCAGGCCAATGGAGGCGATACCTTTCCAATGGGAAACCAGAGGGCCTCATTACACCCGTTGCAAGATGTGTCTGTGAAGCAGCGAAGCTCAGGCCTAGGCCGGAAGGCTTCAGCGGGGATTCGAGACCAACAGCGGGTAATTTCAACATGCCTGATGTTGACTGGAATATCCTCAGTGCCCTTACATGCAAAAGTAAGAATATAGTAGATGCCTTTACAGGAGCAGCGCTGGCACAGCTGGTTAAGACACCAACTAGAGGGGAGAATATTCTAGATTTAGATTTTACGAATGGGAATTGGGTTTCAGAGGTCAAGGTGGGAGAAAATTTAGGTTGCAGTGACCATCTATGTTTGTGGTTTGATGTAAAAACTGATTGTGAGCAATCCTATACTGCAACAAAAGTATTGGATTTCAGAAAAACAAATTTTAATGCAATGGGGGAATATTTAGATAACGAATTAAAGGGGAGGGATAAAATGGCAGGAGTGAGCACCCAGTGGACTGTATTAAAAAAGGCCATCTTAAAAGCCACTGGACTATATGTAAGACAAATAACTAAAGGTAAAAGGAAGAAGAAACTGCTATGGTTTAGCAATGATGTAAGGGCTATAGTCAATGAAAAAAAGGCTTCCTATAGGAGGTATAAAGAGTCTAAAAGTATAGCCGATAGAGAGGTGTATAAAATGAGACAGAAGGAGGCGAAACAGCTAAAGCCTCAAAAGAGGAAGAAATTGCCAAACCTGTAAAGAAGGGGGAAAAAAACTTCTTCAGAGATATTAGCGATAGGAAGAAGAAAAACTGCGGCATCACGAAGCTTAGTACCGGGAATAATACATGCATTAATGGGAATAAGGAGATCGCTGACAATTTCAATAGCTACTTCTGTTCAGTTTTCTCAAGAGACACCTTACAAAATAATACTATAGAGGGATATAGCATTGCTTCCAGCTGTACGGATTCAGCTCCAGTGATCTTAGAAGCCGATGTCTTAGAAGAACTTGAACGATTAAAGATAAATAAGGCAATGGGTCCAGATGGCACCCACCCCAGAGTTCTTAAAGAACTCAGATCTGTCATTGCAACCCCCCTGACTGATTTGTTTAACCAATCCCTGTTAACAGGAGATGTTCCTGAGGATTGGAGAATGGCCAGTGTTGTGCCTATCCACAAGAAGGGCAGTAGAGAAGAAGCTGGTAACTACAATCCAATTAGCTTGACATCAGTTGTAGTTAAAATGATGGAGACTCTACTCAAAAAGAGGATAAATCAGCACCTAAAAAACCAATAACTTATTGGACCAAAATCAGCATGGCTTTACTGAAGGCAAATCATGTCAGACTAATCTCATTGATTGCTTTGACTATGTCACAAAGGTGTTGGATGAAGGTGGTGCCGTGGATATTGCCTACCTGGACTTTGGCAAAGCCTTTGATACAGTTCCACATAAAGAGCTGATAGATAAATTAGTGAAGATTGGACTTAATCCCTGGACAGGTTACAAGCGGTGTGCCGCAAGGGTCTGTTCTGGATCCTATTCTTTTTAATATGTTTGTGAGTGACATAGGGGAAGGTTTGGTAGGGAAGGTTTGCCTATTTGCCGATGACTCTAAAGTGTGCAAAAGGGTTGATATTCCTGGAGGCGTCTGTAATATGGTAAATGATTTAGCTTTACTAGATAAATGGTCAAAGCAATGGAAACTGCAGTTTAATGTTTCCAAATGTAAAATAACGCACTTTGGGAAAAGGAATCCTCAATCTGAGTATTGTATTGGCAGTTCTGTGTTAGCAAAAACTTCAGAAGAAAAGGATCTAGGGGTAGTGATTTCTGACAGTCTCAAAATGGGTGAACAGTGCAGTCAGGCGGTAGGGAAAGCAAGTAGGATGCTTGGTTGCATAGCTAGAGGTATAACAAGTAGGAAGAGGGAGATTATGATCCTGCTATATAGAGTGCTGGTGAGACCACATTTGGAATACTGTGTTCAGTTCTGGAGACCTCACCTACAAAAAGATATTGACAAAATTGAACAGGTCCAAAGACGGGCTACAAGAATGGTGGAAGGTCTTAAGCATAAAACCTATCAGGAAAGACTTAATGAACTCAATCTGTATAGTCTGGAGGACAAAAGGAAAAGGGGGGACATGATCAAAACATTTAAATATGTCAAAGGGTTAAATAAGGTCCAGGAGGGAAGTGTTTTTAATAGGAAAGTGAACACAAGAACAAGGGGACAAAATCTCAAGTTAGTTGGGGAAAGATCAAAAGCAACGTGAGAAAATATTATTTTACTGAAAGAGTAGTAGATCCTTGGAACAAACTTCCAGCAGACGTGGTAGATAAATCCACAGTAACTGAATTAAAACATGCCTGGGATAAACATATATCCATCCTAAGATAAAATACAGAAAATAGTATAAGGGCAGACTAGATGGACTATGAGGTCTTTTTCTGTCGTTAGACTTCTATGTTTCTATTTTTGAACAACAAACTATCTAATTTGTTAGCTGTCTTCTGAATAAACCATTTAGTAGAAAACTCAAATCTTGGTGTAATCCAAGACAGTCATACAGTAGCTACAGTGAATGGCTACCAAAATTTTTACTACCACACTGTTGGCGTGGCTTATGCATTTTGTTTGCATATGCATCTTTCAGTGCAAATTGGGTGCTCTGGGGTGAACAGTGATGGGCTACCAAAATTTTTACTACCACACTGTGGATGTGGCTTATGCATTTTGTTTCAACATCTTTCAATGCATATTGGGTGTTCTGGGCTAGAGCTCCAAATTTTTCTACTGGTACTGTGTACCTGACCGTACCCATAGGAGCCCATCACTGAGTAGTTACATCTTTTAAAGCTGCAAACCTACATATCCATGGTGGGAAACATACTTTTGAGGATGGGAAACCATGGAGAGTTGGATTGTTGGTAATTTTGTTTTGGAATTGTATAGGAGAACACATTAATCTGGCCATTAAATCCAATATCCTGCTTGTTGTGGTTGGCTCTGGCCCAGCTCCTGCCCCAAGGAATGTGGAGGTGGATGCAGGGGAAACATCAACATGTCATAGGCCTGTTATACTGCCAACAGAGTCAGATAGTGCAGTTTCCTCAGACGAAGAAGAAGGTGAGGGTGACTTGAAGAGGGGAGCTTGGCACACAGCCCAGGAAGCCAATATCCATTATCTTCGGTCGATTTGGATGACCAATTTGGATGCATGCACAGAATTATGCATAGAAGAGACCAATTAAAGAAATATTACAGGAGATAAGAGAGGCCACCTGTGTTTGGGTGGGGCTCCAGTAATTAGAGCTGCTGATATAAATAGCACGTGCTGGCTTGGCCGTTGTGGAAGGTTATCTGATCATTGTTTCTTCAGGACCGTGCTTTACTGCTTCCGGACTTTGTTAATTTTTCACGACTTTGAAACCAAAGCAGAGCAAAGTGTGTGTCTCACTTTGTGGAAGAAGGAGGGCTGTGACGTTTCTTCACAGCTACTAGCTAAGTACTTAAGGACTGATTAAGGGGATTGTACAGCCTACAAGGCTATTTTGGGACGAGTGCTCTTTGTAATACAAAAAGGGTGCTTTGTTTCTTTTGAATTTTGTGATAAAGAACATTGTGTTTGAACTTTCAAGTATGTGTGTGTCTGAAATTTTTACCCTTGAATTTTTGGGAGACTCATACCCTAGAGCCCGGCAGAACACTGCTCAGTCTGGGATTCTAGATTTAAACAAGAGTACAATTGTAAGAAGAGCTGCTTGGAAAACAAGGCTACATATCAGATGCTCTTGATTTAAAGCATTAGGAGCAGTTCGTGTTTTATTTATTGGGGTAAATAATCTATTTTATTTAATTAATTGCATAGAAACATAGAAACATAGAAGACTGACAGCAGAAAAAGACCTCATGGTCCATCTAGTCTGCCCTTATACTAATTGCAAATACAGTGATCCCCCGGTTATTGCGTCCCCGACCATTGCGAACAGGGTAATTCGCGATTTTTCAACCCGGAAGTCAAAACACCATCTGCGCATGCGTGCCCTTTTTTCTATGGGCACGCATGCGTAGATGGCACCCGGCAGATCAGCTGCTGGGCGGCTTCCCTGGGTCTTCCCCCTCTTGCTGGCGGGAGGGCGAGCAGCGGGCATCAGCAAGGAGTTTCCCCACCGCCCACGCAAACTCCTCGCTGCCGCCCGCCCTTCGCCCGCCCACGCCGTTCATTCTCGCCGCTTTCGAGCTGAGTCCTGCAGCGAATTCGCTGCAGGACTCAGCTCGAAAGCGGCGAGACCGAGCGCGGACAAACCGTTCGCTGGCGCTCGGTCTCGCCACTTTCGAGCTGAGTTCTGAAGCGAATTCGCTGCAGGACTCAGCTCGAAAGCGGCGAGACCGAGCGCGGACAAACCGTTCGCTGGCGCTCGGTCTCGCCGCTTTCGAGCTGAGTTCTGAAGCGAATTCGCTGCAGGACTCAGCTCGAAAGTGGCGAGACCGAGCGCGGACAAACCGTTCGCTGGCGCTCGGTCTCGCCGCTTTCGAGCTGAGTTCTGAAGCGAATTCGCTGCAGGACTCAGCTCGAAAGCGGCGAGACCGAGCGCGGACAAACCGTTCGCTGGCGCTCGGTCTCACCGCTTTCGAGCTGAGTCCTGCAGCGAATTCGCTGCAGGACTCAGCTCGAAAGCGGCGAGACCGAGCGCGGACAAACCGTTCGCTGGCGCTCGGTCTCGCCGCTTTCGAGCTGAGTCCTGCAGCGAATTCGCTGCAGGACTCAGCTCGAAAGCGGCGAGACCGAGCGCGGACAAACCGTTCGCTGGCGCTCGGTCTCGCCGCTTTCGAGCTGAGTTCTGAAGCAAATTCGCTGCAGGACTCAGCTCGAAAGCGGCGAGACCGAGCACCAGCGAACGGCTTGTCCGCCGCCTGCCTGCCCGCTAGCAAGGAGCCGAAGATTGGGGGCGGCGCGGCTGTTTTAAAACGTCGCCGCCGGCATGGGGGGGGCTTGCCAGCACCCCCCGGACCCCCAACCCGGGTTTGGGGGGCTGCTAGGAAGCCCCCCATGCTGGCGGCGACGTTTTAAAACAGCCGCGCCGCCCCCAATCTTCGGCTCCTCGCTAGCGCTGCGGGAGTAAAAACACCATCTGCACATGCGCAGATGGTGTTTTTACTTCCGCAGCGCTACTTCGCAAAAACCCGCTCGTTGCGGGGGGTCCTGGAACGGAACCCTCGCAACAAGTGGGGGATCACTGTATATATAAGTATCAAGACCGTACTTCCAACAACAGTAATGCATTTCTGAATGGGAAAGCATTCCCCCGATGAATGAGCTTTCTCCCCACCCACTCCCAGGGTAAGTGTATTTGAACAACTCATCAAATCCATCTATATCAAGGAGGTGCAATACCTTTGGGTTGTGCAGAGCTGCGTCAGATTTGAGGAGGGATATCAGAGATCATGTCACAAAGATAGAGGGAAGAAAGAAGGACCATAAAGAACAGGAGAAAGAGCTGTTACCCAGACAAAAATCAGATAAAAGGGCCCAGAGTTTTGACGAGCAAAGTAATATGTGTATACATATTAATCAAGTACCTCCCTAATTTAGGAAAAGATTAGGGGTGGGGGAGCTCCTTCCGCCCTGCAACATTCTGTTAATACTGGTACCTTGGCATATATCATTATTTGTTCCAGGGTGCATGAGACCTTCCAAAAAGCACATGTGCCAATTTTTCCCCATAAGGAATATTGTAGTGAGTCACAAGGCAGTTGACACTAACAAGTTCTAGCATTGGGTACCAAAGACATGAGTAACAGGGCAAGAAATTTTCCTATCAAAATGCATTGAGTATCTGTTGAAAAAGCACCTTGGGGACATTGAGTACCATGTTTGATGAGTTCCAAAGCAGTTACATACCAAGGCACCACTGTATTGCTTTTCAATAAATTGTACTGATTTGTTTTGTATGGCATTGGTTTCCTAGTTCAGTCTAAATTCAAATGATTACATTAATTTAGTAGCCATTTGGCAAGAGAGATGTCTGGGTTTGCCCACTGCTAAACAGAGCTTAAATCCTCCTCCGGCATGTGTAAAAGAGATTCCAAAGGAATGCAGTTATGCAATTCTGTTTTTTCCAGCTTTAGTTTAGAGAACCAACAGCTCTCTGCCTTATTAACCTTATATTCAACCTGCAGGTGATTCCATTAGGCAAACCACTTCTGGGCCGGACATGTGGATGTACTGGATGACAGTGCGGGAGATTTCAACGCATCACCCTCATCCACAGCGGGCCAGACGAGTGTGACCATGCGGCATGGAGGTCACTGCGAGGAATTTCACTGAGCACCTGGCATCTTGATAATCATCTGGATAGAAATGGGGGCTGATTTGGTTCGACCTGGCTGGAATGGTGATAGAGTGTGGTGGCTGATCCTGAGTATGTTTACCACACCCACGTTGCAACACTACTCTCACCCTGGGCGGGGCCTTGGTGTATTACCGGTGTGGTCTTTGAAAGAAGTACGGCATTTGCCATACAGAGTGGTGGTCAAGTGGCTCCATTAAACAGCAGTTCCCATGGGGGCCACTATGGCTCGCACACACATTCCAGGCCACAGGGGGGTTTATGGCCTTTACACATGGTTTAACACATGGTGAGGCAACAAAGGGACCACGGGGGGATTGCTTAGCACCAAGGGGTGTCCTGGACTGGGTAATACCCTTCATTTGCAGCAGCGGTCCCCATAATACAGCCCACAGGCTGGATGCGGCCTGCTGAGGCCATTTATCCAGCCCATGGGTGAGTGACAGGAGCACAGGGTGCGTCCGCATCCTGTGCTCTTGGCCAGTGTTCCTTCTAAGGTGTGTAGCCATGTGGCCGTGCACACAAAAACAACCCCCTGTGCAGCCTTTTCCAAGGCCACAGAAAGGAGCTGGGCATTGGAGTTGGGGTCAGGAAATGACAAGGAAAGTGCGGAGACCGGTGAAGGTTTTTCTTGCTTTGAAGGTCGCTCTTCATCCCCCTGCCAGCCCTCCGGGGAGGGAGGAGGGAGGCCACAACTGGGAGGTTCAGCACTGGCCCATCCACAACGGGTGGGAGCAGCTACGGATCCCTTTCCTTCTCCCACCACCTGTGTCTACTGCCTTTGCCTGCTGCCAAGCCGACGGCCATCGCCGCAGATTCCTCAGGTGGGAGCTGCCACTTCCCTTCAGGCAGCCCAGCCAAGCAGCCATAGAAAGTGCAGAGATTATTGCTACCACCTCTGCCTCCACTCAGGGAGCCACCATGGTCTCTGTGCCTTTTCCTCTTGCTCACCTCGACCATGGTGGAGACGGTGGCAATAATTGCACTTTCTACTGCACTTTCTGATTTCTCCAGAATTTTGGTGGCTGGGAGTTGGGCCCAGCGACCAGTTCACTTTCGGGGAACAGTGGGCAGATCAACCTGGGGCTAGATGGCTCCCACCAGCATTGGTGGTCTGTAGACCCAGTAAGTAAGTGGAGGGTGGGACCCTCCCCTGAAATCTACAGTTTTACTACCATGAGCCATGTAGCTAGTCAGGCCGGGAGTTGGTAAGCAGAACTTTGCCTGGCAGTTCACCCTCGTGCTAACTCCCAGTTAACAACTACAAGTCAAAGGGTCCTCGAGTCACCCTCAGCTACCTACTGCCAGTCAAAAGGAATGAGATTGGCCAGGGGGGAAGTATAATTGCCCCCTCTGGCATGGTGGCCGAGGCACTACATACCCCCCCACCTCAGTCTGGTAAAGTGGCCGGTGCATGCGACCTTTTAGGCATCCTGCATTGGGGGCTGGGTTCAGTTTACTAGTAGGCAATTGGTGAGAATGACAGGGCATGCCCGGGAGGATGGTGGAGCTATCCACGCCCCACAAGTATGAGATTCCACCTGGAGCAGTTTTCTTGATACCATATAAGTTTTAATGGCCCAACTTATTTCTTCACAGGCCTCCTGGGTGGATCGATGGTGGGGAGGTATTTGAGCTGATGGCAATGGGCTGGAACATCCATTCCAGAAGGTTGATTGATGTGCTGAGCTGGCTGGAAGTAACCATTCACCCAGTAGATATAGGCAGCCAATTCAGTAGTCGGAGAGCAGCACCTGAGGAGGCACAGCCAGTGGTGTTGGGGAACAACACGGGGTACAGCATGACTCAGGCTTAAGAGTATGCCGTTGGCTCATCAGATGGAGCAATGGGGATGGGGGCCTGCGGAGCTCGATGGTGAAGCATGGGGCTGGTTCCCCATTGCATTGGGATGTTTGAAGGCGACCTTCCCAATGAGGCGGGGCATCTTATAGTCCAAGGTGGCCAAGGAAGCCTAGTTGTGAAATGGGGCCCTCCCTGGATCCTAGAATGATGCCCCGAGGTGCGTGGGGGCTTAAGTCAGTGTACCTCAAGGGAATACGCTGAGTTGTCCAAGGACGAATGTTAAAGGACGGAAGGTGAGGGATGTATGGAGCCGGTGACATAAAGTAGGGGGGAACCCCCAGTTTTGAATAGCACCCCTGAAGTTCGGGATGTGCATGGGCAGCCCTCATGGGAGGACGTCTTTTGGCATAATACGTTTGACTGTTAAATGGGGACTCCCCCTGGTCCTAGAATGACACCCCAAGGTGCGTGGGGCTTAAGTCGGCGTACCTCAAGGGGGTACGCCGGGTTGTCTAAGGATGAATGTTAAAGGACAGAAGGTGAAGGACATATTGAACCAGTGATATAAAGTAGGAGGGACCCCAGTTTTGAATAGCACCCCTGAAGTTTGGGATGTGCATGGGCAGCCCTCACGGGAGGATGTCTTTCGGCATATGGGAACCTGGCTGTTAAGTGCCCCTCCCCCCAAATTTTGGAAAGTACAATGCCCTGAGGTGCTGGGGCTTAAGTCAACGTCCCTCAGGGGAGGACACCATGTGGCCCAAGGTGGACTGCACAAGAAGGATGTTTGGAGCCAGCAGTGGGCTTTCACCCTATAGTTGCTCAGGAATGTTTTGGAATGGTAGTTCCATCCTCTTTTGTTTACCTCTGCAGGTGCTAAGTTAAATTAATAAATGTGACCAATAAATCCCAGTTGTGCGTCTGTGTGCTTACTCCGCATCCACCGCAACATTTGCATGGAGGTTTGAATAAGGGGGGAAGCATCTATTTTGCTTCTGTAACAATTGCTTTGCTAAGAATTGGAATTGCCTCTACCATTTGTTTCTACCAGTGATCTAACTTCTGTTATCTTGTTTGTATAACTCTGTCTGAAGGTATAAAAGAACAGCACACCTTCACCAAGGTGTGGCTATTTCTTACATACATTGTGTCTGTTTGTTCTGGATATAGTTCCATCCAGTATTTTGTTTTGGCCATAAATAAAATCTGCTTCTTTTTACAAGTTTCATCTCGAGCCTCACTCTTTCTAGTATCTCAGTGACTCAGAGAAACTTCTGGGACCTTACATCACAAATGATCATGTGAATTGACAATCTGATGTATGCTATTATGGATACATGGAAAAATTATCCCTAAACATCTTTCTTCTACCTGAAAAGTTACTGGCTTGTGTAAACATTTTTAATTTTTAAAAGTTCCAATCCATCCATCATTTACAAATGGAGGAAGGAAGAAAACATGCTTATATCTCCAACTTTCACAGCAGACAATAAGTACAACAATAGCAATAGATATACAGTCCTTCTCCTGAATACACACACACACAAAATCAGAAATTCAAAGTCCAATAAATATTTGTCTGGGAAGATGAGGGCATTTACCTTCATAATATGCACCTGGGTAAGCTAATCCCCCACAGAAGTTTATTAATTGTTTTTATTTAAATCTTACTTGAAAGGTATGTGTCTAGGTTGTCTGCCAAAAAATAAAGAATTCTTCCCCACTCGTGAAGAGATGTGCTTCAAAGCAGACTGCAAACAAATCTTGCTTTTGGAAAGAAGCAAGATTGTATTAACTGCAAACTATTGAAGCCTTATTATTTTATGTGTGTTGCTGGTGAGGAGATCTGATTGCAAGATTGGGGTGACTACTACATTAGCTTTTTTTGATTCTCCTTTTTTGAACACCTTTTTTTGGAATAACAAAATGTGTTGAAAATTTTATTCAGCTTTCAGTTCCAGTTTATACCCTACAGTATACACATATAGGTAAAGGTAAAGGGTTCCCTGTCCAGTTGAGATTTCTGTGATTTTTGGCAATTTCTTTGCTTCCATGCATGTGCGGAAGCAAAAAAAAGCTGGAAATTGGCAAAATCTCACACGTGCGAGCATCCTTGCATGAGATTTGGTTTCCTGCACATGCGCAGAAGCCAAATCTCATATGGGCGCATGTCCAATGGTCACATAGAGGTGCTCACACAGCTCAATTTTTGCTACCACTGTATAGAGTGGCCCGTTCCAGTAGCAACCCACTACTGTTACCTTCCCATCAAAATTCAAGAGTTATCAGGAAAGTAAGATTACAAGGCATTTAGCTCTCACAGGGAATGTTCGCAAAGAAATGTTCGCATTATCGTGTAGCAGGAAGCCAGCAGAAGTGAATGGTCAGTAGATCATTGACTGGCATTGTCATGAAGGTTAGAAATGAATGTCCTCATTCTGTTTCCCTCCAAGTATGAAGTGCACACTGTAATACGCTATCTGAACGTTAAGGTCACAAATGCTGCTGTGATATCTGCCAAAGATTTGTATGCAACGGGTGCCCAAGATTTTTCTCACTGGTTGCTGAATTTTGAATTTTTTGACTGAAGGAAAGCGGGCATGGAGCCACTGCATTGATTGACTTTTCTCTCTGGAGTATTGTGAAAAGCCCAAATTTCATCTGTCACTACACAGGGTGCACTTCTCACGGAGGAAAATGGAATGAGGATGCTTATCTCTAACGTTCACTACAACACCAGTCAATGATCTACAACCACTGGCACTGCTCGTTTGCTTCTGCTGGCTTCCCGCTACACAAACAGTCCCTGTGAGAGCTATGTGCTTTGTAACCTTACTTTCCAGATAACCCTCGTAGTACCTATTAATTTGCATGCTACTGAACTGCTTGGGGAGGAAACACACACACACTCACAAACATACACACACATACAAAAGTCACTCAGTTGCCTAATAAATGTGTGGCATAAAAATTAAATAAATAAGTACATAAATAAATAGATAAACAATAATACACAAATAATAAACCAAGACTAAAAATAAATACTATTGGAACTAAAGTAAAACAGGCAGCAAATTTAAATCATTAAAAAATATTTTCAACAAACTTCCAGTTTGGATCGGGGCTGCAGCGGAGGCACTGGGGCAGGGCTCTGTCCCCGAGACTCCTTTCACCCCTCTAAAGGTCGCTATTTGCGATTGGATAGGACCCGGATGGTCCGATCGTAGAACAGGGGTTTTCCCCGATCCCGAGGAGCTGTCGCCAAAGCTCCGGAGGGAAGGGTTTACCCCGCAGCTTTAGAGATGGGAGAACCGATCCTCGTCTCCTCGAGGATCTGGCCATTGCAGTTCGACTATACAAGTGGGAAGCGAAGGAAATTAGAAGAAGAAGCAGAACTCCAAACTTAATCTAGCAAAGCAGAAAAAGAAGACAAGCAGAAAAGAAGAATCTAAGGTACAAGCTCTTTTATGATAATTTCAAAAACAATTAGAAAGATAAACTTTTCAAAATAAAAGGCGAAAAAGAAAGTTGCAAGAGGAAAAATCATATCCTTGGGCCAAAGTGAACTTACGGCCGGAACTTTTTTTTCTTTATTAAACAAAACATCTAATTTTACAAGAATCGAATTAAAGATTGTTTAAGACTGCGATTTGAAATAAAACTCACATCCCTGAAGAGGACTCTAGGGGATGAGAGCTAACCAAGATTAAAAATTCTAAAAAATTGTTGAAAGAAGGAAACTTAAATTGACGGCAGATTCCAGGTTCCTTTTTTCTTACGCTATCTACGGAAGGATTACGCTTTGGATCTTTTTGTGTTTCCTTTTTCGGAAAATAAAATAAAGGAAAAAAGAATAAAAATTGTGGATGAAAGTGATGAATGAAATATAGAAGAGACTTATCGATTGATTATTTTTGCTAATACTGTATTGGAAATTGGGATATATATTTTTCTTCTTCTCCTCTGCAAAAGTACAGGAAAAATTTTCTCTCTTTTACATCATCTGGAAGGAACCATTAAAAAACTATATTTGCCGTAAGGACTTAAATTCGGAATTGGATTATAATTGACATTTAAATCATTGGATTACAATTATTGTATGTGGCTTCCAAAGACTAATTGGGTTATAAAGAACTTGATATAGAACAGAACTCGAAATTCGGCTTGGCACTATTGGTTTTGGGACCCCTCTGGAATACAATTACATTTTGGTTTTGTGATTTGCCTTGGAATTACCATTGGATTATAATTAACTTGGATGTAATTGGCTGTATCTTGGATTATACTTAAGCAGAGACTAAATGGACTTTAGAAGGGAACTTTAAAATTCAAAATCTTCAATCAACAAAAAAGACTTACATATCCGGTTTGAAAACTATAAGTATTACATTGGTATCTTTTTCTTTCATTCTCTTTTCTTCTTTTTCCTTTCTATATTTGTCGTTTTTTCTGAGACATTCTTGTATTAAAATCAATTGATATAATGAATTGTTAATTTTAAACTTTCCCCTTCCCCTGGTGTGGTGTCTTTTAACCTTCAAATTTTAAGAAAATGAAATTTATTTACTTATGATAAAATTTTTAATAGAAGTAAAATTTATTATACTATTAAGTTGCATAACTTTTAGAATATTCAACCACTAAGGAGATAATTTTATATAAGATATTTTAAATATAACTCAACTAAGCTTTCTTTGTTCAAACAGTATTTATTTAAAACTTTTTTCTCTCTCTTTCTTCTCTTCTTTTTTGTTATTTCTCTTCTTTTTTCCCTATTAATCTTACGTACTTACTATTATAGACTATATAATTATAATTAAGTTTATATTTCTGTTAAAGGGATATAATTGGTTTTTAAAGAGAGAAATATATAAAAAATAAGTTTTCTTTAGAAATATTGATATACAATTATATAAGAAGTTTATTTTCATTTTAAATTAGATTTTTAAACTAGACTTAAAGTGGTAATTTACTATTATAGACTACATAATTATAATTAAGTTTATATTTTTGTTAAAGTGATATAATTGATTTTTTAAAGAGTGAAATATATAAAAAATAAGTTTCCTTTAGAAATATTGATATATAATTAGCCTTCTTTTTATCTTAAATTAGATTTTTAAATTAGACTTAAAGCTGTAATTTTTAACTGGTTTGGAGTTTATTTGGATTAATTGACATAATAGAAAGTAAGGGAAATTTAGAAGAAGTGGAAGGATTTCTACATTTTTTTATAACAACATATTAATTATATTAAAAGCATTATTAGATACTGCAGAAAAGTGAGAGAATCAGAACCATTATAAATAAAGTATTATTTCAAGATATACACAGGATGTCAAGTACATCCAACTTCACAAAGACAATTAAAAAACAAACTTTAACCTCTTCAACATCTCCACTAGTGTCACCTTTGCCTTCACCTGTACATCAAAGTACAGCTACAAGTATGTTAGCTAAGGAAAAAGAGAAGGCGCAAACACAGCCTAGACTCCAAACAATTCAGGAAACATTGAATTTAATGCAAGATTTTATGCTAAAATCCCAAAATGAAGCGAATCAACAATGTGAAGGATTAAAAGCGGAAATAGGGGAACTGAAAGCAGATACCGGAGAAATGAAAGAGAAGATGAAGGAAGTTGATGAAAAAGTTGCAAAAATACAACAGACTTTGAAAGAAAATGAACAAAGAATAAGACGGTAGAAGGGAAAATAGTCAAAGTAGAATAAAGAATGGACAACTTTGAAGACAGATCTGATTTCCCAAATAAAGGATATGACGAATCAATTACACATCTAGAATTACAACGTGCATCTTATGGCCTGAGATTTCAGAATATAACCGAAGAAAAAGATGAAGACTTACAAGCAAAAATGGCAAAAATAATTGGAGGAATCCTGCAGGTTGATCCCTTGGAACTAATAAAAGAAATCGATGAAGTTTACAGAGTGCAAACAAGCTATGTACAAAGACATAACCTACTGAGAGAAGTTCACATCAAATTTGTGAGGAAAACTATAAGAGATGATATTTTGAAGTGGACAAGAAATGAAAAACTACAAGATAAAGGGAAAAAAATTACAATACTGAAACAAGTTCCAAGAAGAGTACAAGAAAGCAGGAGGGATTACTATTTCTTGACTAAGATTTTAATTAAAGAAAACATAACCTTCTGCTGGATTATACCAGAAGGACTCTCCCTGTATTGGCAATCACAAAGAGTAAAATTAGAAAATGTTGAGGATGCTAGAGAATTTTATGAAACAAGTGGCGTACGTAAATTTGAGCAACCAATAAAGAAATATCTGCAAGGAAAGAAGACGAGATGAGTGACACCAGCCAGGGGGAGGAGGAAGACTCTGGAGCAAGAAGAAAACAACCTCAGTGCCAATCTAAAGATACCAAGAAATACTATAAATAATTATGTCAGAAGATTTGAAAATATTCTCCGTAAACGTAAATGGACTAAATGAACCGAGAAAAATAAATCAAATATTTTCTAAACTCAGAAAACAAAAAGCACAGTTAGTGATATTACAAGAAGTTCATATTAAAAAGACCAATAGAAAATTATTATTTAATCCTAAAATTGGAAATATGTACGCTAGTTTGGCGAACCAAAAACAAAAAAAAGAGATATTGCAATGTATATTGAAAATTCAATAAACTCCAAACAATTATATGCTGACCAGGATGGTAGAATATTAATAGTACAGGTAAATATTGACCCGAAACCTCTTATCATTGTTTGTATTTATGCACCAAATGATAATCAAATGATATTTTACAAACAACTGCATCAAAAGATAAACGAATTAAATATTGAAAATATGATTATAGTTGGTGACTTTAACACAATTTCAAATAGACTATTAGACCACTCTGGGGGAAAAAAAGACAAGAAAAAGAAAAACATTTTGCCAACTACCTTTCAGAAAATGAGGTCAGAGTTATTATTAAATGATATTTGGAGGGAAAGACACCCTTTAACCAGACAATATACTTTTTACTCTAATCCCCACAAAATTTGGACAAGAATAGATATGGCTTGGGCCCCGAAAACAACCTTAGAACAAATTAAAGAAATCGAGATTGATACAAATACATGGGCTGATCACAACCCTTTAGTGATATATTTGAAAAACTACAAGAAACAATTAAACTGGCAGATGAATAGGAATATTATAAGAGATCAACAATATAAGGAATGGATAGAAAAAGAACTGGAATTTTTTAAATAAATTAACAAAAATTCAGAAACTTCTTTTCAAAACTTATGGGACGCTGCCGAGGCATATATTAGAAGTTTAACGATTTCTTATACTGCCAAGAAAAATAAAGAAAAAAAGATACAATATGAACAACTAGTCAGAGAATTAAATCAATTAGAGTTAGTATTACAACATAACTCGAAAGATAGCGAGACCAAAAGAAAAATGGAACTAGTTAAGCATAAAATAAAGCTTATAGAGCAAAATCAAACAGCTGAGAAAATCAAAAGGGCTAAACAGCAATATTTTGAACATGCCAATAAATCAGGAAGATGGCTTGCATATAAACTAAAAAATATAGACAATCAAAAATAATTAAAGAACTAATAGATAATAAAGGTATGATAAAATATAAGACCGACGAAAAAGCAAAAGTAATACAAGAATTATATAAAGAATTATAAAAAGGAGGAAATAAAATATGAGATTTTCCAATATTTAGACACTCTAGATTTACCTCAATTATCAGAAGAACAACAGACAAGGTTAGATAGTCCAATTATAATAATGGAACTACAAACAACTATTAAAAAGCAAAAAACTAACAAAGCTACTGGACCTGACACCATACCGGCGGAATGGTATAAAATGGAAAGCAATGTCTAGCCGCTGCTGCAGGGGTGCCGAGGGGAGCCGAGAGAGAGCGTGGCACCGGAAAAAACATCTAGCCGGTGCAGAGGATGGCGATGGGACCGGACAGAGGATGGAGGGTCGCGGCACCGAAGGAAGTGTTGAGAGGAATTGAGGGGAGTGAGAGGAGTCGAGCCCCTGTTCAGATAGACTCCCAGCCTGACTCCGGAGGTGAGAGGTCCGGTGTAGACTGGGAACGGCGGACACGACGTGAGGGCGAGAAACGGTGGAGGGGATGAAGCCCGATGGCGGGGAACAACTGCAGACGCCGACGGAGATGCGATAAATGAGGATATCGAGGGGCAATGTTTTTGCCCCCCCCGTATGGCACCAGTGGGTGGGAGCTACTGGGGGCCAGGGGGAGACTATGGTGAGGATTATGCTATCAACCTCCCTTCCCCCCCTTTCCCCTCTCAACCTTAATTCCTGATCTGTTTGTACCATCACCGAAGAACTATGCCCCCTTGTGGATTATGGATTAATTGAAGAACTATGCCCCCTTGTGGATTGACTTAAAAAGACAACTATAAAGACAGGAGATTAAGACCAAGATTCTTTAAACTAAACTAAATTAAATTTAAGACCTAGACCCAAAAACCAAAAGAACATCATACCTGGACTGATGGATTCCTGATGATTAAAGAATGTTTTAAGATCTGATTTTATAACATCAAAATCAATTTATATATTTATATGATTTTTTTATCTTACATTTTATATATTTATAGATATTTTTAATGTTATTGTTTTTTATTGCTATTGCGGCTATTTTATATTGTTATTAATTTAATTGATTTTTTAATATAACGGGGTTCTAAATTAATGGATGATTGGGATAAATATGCTTGTGGCTATGAGTGGAATGACTGGCATGATTGGGTTGGCGGGGGTGGGTGGGGTTATGGTATGGATGAGATGATTGATAGTAGTATGAAAGATAGATTTGGCCCACCTGACGCCCGGGAGACAGGAGAGGAGGGGGCACCGATCTCTGGGGTGGCAGGGGGTCGGAATATCCCTGTGTTGCTGGGGAGAGGCAGATACGGCGGGGGTCACAGAGTTAGCCGTTCCAGGGGAACGAGGGACCGTTGCTTAATAACGGTCCCTTGTTCCGGCTCTGTGAACCCAATCTTGGGTACTGGTGATGAGTGTAACTCTGGCCCTGGGCTCAGGTTGCTGCTGCTCAATGCCAGGTCGGTGGTAAATAAAGCTCTCCTCATCCGGGACCTGATCCTGGATGAGGAGGCCGACCTGGCTTGTATTACTGAAACCTGGCTGGGCCCGGAGGGAGGTGTTCCCCTCTCTGAAATTTGCCCAGCCGGATATGGCATCAACCTCGACCCCAGGGAAGGGGGGGAGGAGTGGCTATTGTTGCCAGGGAGAGCCTTTGCCTGCGTAGACTCATTGCTCTGGAAATTGCGGGTTGCGAGTCTCTCTTGATGAAGTTGGACTTAGGGGTTCAGGTGGGCTTATTTCTCACGTACCTGCCTCCCAGCTGCATGTCAAAAGCCCTGCCTGTGCTACTCGAGGAGGTAGCCGGGTTGGCGGTGGAGTTCCCCGGACTTATTGTCCTGGGGGACTTCAACCTGCCATCACTCGGCGAAACCTCTGGGTTGGCATAGGAGTTCATGGCCACCATGACAGCCATGGACCTGACTCAAGTAGTTCAGGGTCCGACTCACGAGGGAGGGCACGCACCTGACATGGTATTCCTTTCTGAGCAACTGAGTAATGGTCTGAGACTAAGGGGCTTAGATGCGTTGCCTTTGTCATGGTCAGACCATTTCCTACTACGGCTTGACTTCCTGGCTCCAATCCTTCCCCGCAGGGAGGCGGAACCAATTAAGATGTTCCGCCCCAGACGCCTGATGGACCCTGAGGGCTTTCAGACGGCGCTTGGGGTTATACCAGAGGCACTTGTCCACAGTTCGGCAGAGTCTCTTGCGGAAGCCTGGAACAAGGCCGCAGCGGAGGCTCTTGACCGGATTGCGCCTTTGCGACCTCTCCGAGGTGCTAGACCCCGTAGAGCTCCATGGTTCAACGAGGAGCTCCGGGAGTTGAAACGCCAGAAGAGACGTCTAGAGAAGCGATGGAGGAAGAGTAGGTCTGAATCCGACCGAACACTTGTAAGAGCTTTTATTAAGACTTACAAAGTGGCGCTCAAGGCAGCAAGATGCGCGTACCATGCCGCCTTGATTGCATCAGTGGAATCCCGCCCGGCCGCTCTGTTTAGGGTGACCCGCTCCCTTCTTAACCAGGGGGGAGTTGGGGAGCCCTTACAGAGTAGTGCCGAGGACTTTAACACGTTTTTCGCTGATAAAGTCGCTCGGATCCGAGCCGACCTCGACTCCAATTGTAAAACAGAGTCGACTGACAACGAGTCAGTCGAGGTGACTGGGGCACGTACTTGTCCACCTGTCTGGGAAGAGTTTGATCTGGTGACACCTGATGAA
This sequence comes from Erythrolamprus reginae, assembly GCF_031021105.1. NCBI lineage: Eukaryota > Metazoa > Chordata > Lepidosauria > Squamata > Dipsadidae > Erythrolamprus > Erythrolamprus reginae. The sequence continues at coordinate 54,740,359 of NC_091963.1, forward strand.
GTGGATAAGGCCATTGGAGCTGTGAGTTCCGCCACCTGTTTACTGGATCCGTGTCCTTCCTGGTTGGTTTCGGCAAGCAGGGAGGTGACACGGAGCTGGGCCCAGGAGATTACCAATGCTTCCTTGGGGAGGGGAGTTTTTCCATCACTCTATAAAGAAGCGCTTGTGCGCCCCCTCCTCAAGAAGCCCTCCCTGGACCCAGCCGTACTTAACAACTATCGTCCAGTCTCCAACCTTCCCTTTATGGGGAAGGTTGTCGAGAAGGTGGTGGCACTCCAGCTCCAGCGGTCCTTGGAAGAAGCCGATTATCTAGGTCCCCAGCAGTCGGGTTTCAGGCCCGGTTACAGCACGGAAACCGCTTTGGTCGCATTGATGGATGATCTCTGGCGGGCCCGGGACAGGGGTTTATCCTCTGTCCTGGTGCTCCTTGACCTCTCAGCGGCTTTCTATACCATCGACCATGGTATCCTTCTGCACCGGCTGGAGGGGTTGGGGGTGGGAGGCACTGTCCTTCAGTGGTTCTCCTCCTACCTCTATGGCCAGTCGCAGTTGGTGTTAGTGGGGGGCCAGAGGTCGACTCCTAGGTTTCTCCCTTGTGGGGTGCCTCAGGGGTCGGTCCTCTCCCCTGCTATTCAACATCTACATGAAACCGCTGGGCGAGATCATCCAAGGACATGGGGTGAGGTATCATCAATATGCGGATGATACCCAGCTTTACATCTCCACCCCATGCCCAGTCAACGAAGTGGTGGAAGTGATGTGCCGGTGCCTGGAGGCTGTTGGGGCCTGGATGGGTGTCAACAGACTCAAGCTCAACCCGGATAAGACGGAGTGGCTGTGGGTTTTGCCTCCCAAGGACAATCCCATCTGTCCGTCCATCACCCTGGGGGGGGGAATTATTGACCCCCTCAGAGAGAGTCCGCAACTTGGGCGTCCTCCTCGATCCACAGCTCACATTAGAACAACATCTTTCAGCTGTGGCGAGGGGGGCGTTTGCCCAGGTTCGCCTGGTGCACCAGTTGCGGCCCTATCTGGACCGGGACTCATTGCTCACAGTCACTCATGCTCTCATCACCTCGAGGTTCGACTACTGTAATGCTCTCTACATGGGGCTACCTTTGAAAAGTGTTTGGAAACTTCGGATCGTGCAAAATGCAGCTGCGAGAGCAGTCATGGGCCTACCTAGGTATGCCCATGTTTCACCATCACTCCGCAGTCTGCATTGGCTGCCGATCAATTTCCGGTCACAATTCAAAGTGTTGGTTATGACCTTTAAAGCCCTTCATGGCATCGGACCAGAATATCTCCGAGACCGCCTCCTGCCGCACGAATCCCAGCGACCGATTAGGTCCCACAGAGTGGGCCTTCTCCGGGTCCCGTCAACTAAACAATGTCGGTTGGCGGGCCCCAGGGGAAGAGCCTTCTCTGTGGCAGCACCGGCCCTCTGGAACCAACTCCCCCCGGAGATTAGAACTGCCCCTACTCTCCCTGCCTTCCGTAAACTCCTTAAAACCCACCTTTGCCGTCAGGCATGGGGGAACTGAAACATCTCCCCCTGGGCACGTTTAATTTATGCATGGTATGTCTGTGTGTGTGTCTGTTAGCATATGGGGTTTTTAAATGTTTAAATATTTTAAATTTGTCTGATTGCTTATGATTTGTTTCTACATGTTGTGAGCCACCCCGAGTCTTCGGAGAGGGGCGGCATACAAATCTAAGTAATAAATAAATAATAAATAAATAAATGTCACAATGAATAATATGTTAGAAACTTTTAATGAGATTATAATGGATGGTAAAATTCCTAAATCCTGGTCAGAGTCTTTAATAACATTAATACATAAATTGGGTTCCGACAAAGAAAAGATACAAAATTATAGACCTATATCCTTATTAAATGTTGATTATAAAATATTTACTTCCATTTATGCAGAAAGACTTAAAAAGATTTTAGATGAGAAGATTCACGAAGACCAGAATGGTTTTCTAACAGGCAGACAAATAAAAAATAATCTTAGAATGATTATTAACACACTAGAATATTATGAACAACACCCAGGAAAACAAATGTCATTAATGTTTCTAGATGCAAAAAAAGCTTTTGACAACGTAGATTGGACATTTATTAAAATGCAATTAAACAAAATGAGATTCAGAACAAAATTTGTTAATGTAATTGATGCTATATATTCAAAACAAACGGCAAAAATTATATTAAATAATGAGCAATTGGGAAAATTTGAAATTTTTAAAGGCGTGAGACAGGGATGCCCAATCTCACCCTTACTGTTTATTTTATCTTTGGAAGTTTTGCTGATAAAGATAAGAGCAAATAATAAAATCCAGGGACTAACTATAGGGAAAGAAACATATAAAGTACAAGATTTTGCAGATGATTTGACTTTTATAACTGAAAATCCTATAACAACAATACCTAATTTGATCGAAATGATAGAAGAATATGGTAAAGTTGCAGGCTTAAAAATAAATAGGAATAAGACACAACTCATAGTTAAAAATATGACAGAAATGCAGAAAAGACAATTAGAATGTATCACAGACATGAAGATAGCTAAGAAAGCTGACCAAGGAGAGATTCAACATGGAGATAAGGAGAAACTTCCTGACGGTCAGAGTGATCAACCAATGGAACAACCTACCAGCGGACGTTGTGAACTCCAACACTCTCAACATTTTAAAGAGAAGATTGAACTGCCACTTGACTGGTGTACTATAGGGTTCCTGCTTGGGCAAGGGGTTGAACTCGATGGCCTTCATGGTCCCTTTCAACTCTAACAATAAATAAATAAATAAATAAATAAATAAATAAATAAATAAATAAACAAACAAATAAGGAATTTGGATCACAATTTTATGACTACATAAAATTGATTGAAGAAATTAAAAAAGATTTAGAAATCTTGTAAGAGCTCATATTATGACTTACAAAGTGGCACTCAAGGCAGCAAGATGCGCGTATCATGCCACCTTGATTGCATCAGCGGAATCCCACCCGGCCGCTCTGTTCAGGGTAACCCGCTCCCTTCTTAACCAGGGGGGAGTTGGGGAGCCCTTGCAGAGTAGTGCCGAGGATTTTAACACATTTTTCGCTGATAAAATTGCTCGGATTCGAGCGGACCTCGACTCCAATTGTAAAACAGAGTCAACTGACAACGAGTCAGTCGAGGTGACTGGGGCTAAACGTTTTTGTCCATCTGTCTGGGAGAGGTTTGACTTGGTGACACCTAAGGAAGTGGACAAGGCCATTGGAGCTGTGTGTTTCGCCACCTGTCTACTGGATCTGTGTCCCTCTTGGTTGGTTTCGGCCAGTCGAGAGGTGACGCGGAGCTGGGTCCGGGAGATTGTCAACGCCTCTTTGGGGAGTGGGTCCTTTCCGGCTCCTTATAAGGAGGCATTTGTGCGCCCCCTCCTAAAGAAGCCTTCCCTGGACCCAGCCATACTCAATAACTACCGTCCAGTCTCCAACCTTCCCTTTATGGGGAAGGTTGTTGATAAGGTGGTGGCACTTCAGCTCCAGCGGTCCTTGGAAGAAGCCGATTATCTAGGTCATCAGCAGTCTGGATTCAGGCCCGGCTACAGCACAGAAACTGCTTTGGTCGCGTTGATGGATGATCTCTGGCGGGCCCAGGACAGGGGCTTGTCCTCTGTCCTGGTGCTTCTTGACCTCTCAGCGGCTTTCGATACCATCGACCATGGTATCCTTCTGCACCGACTAAAGGGGTTGGGAGTGGGAGGCACTGTTCTTCAGTGGTTCTCCTCATACCTCTCTGGTCGGTCGCAGTCGGTGTTAGTAGGGGATCAGAGGTCGACCTCAAGGTCTCTCCCTTGTGGGGTGCCTCGGGGGTCGGTCCTCTCCCCCCTGCTATTTAATATCTACATGAAACCGCTAGGTGAGATCATCCAAGGGCATGGGGTGAGGTATCATCAATACGCCGATGATACCCAGTTATACATCTCCACCCCATGTCCAGCCAACGAAGCAGTGGAAGTGATGGGCCGGTGCCTGGAGGATGTTAGGTCCTGGATGAGTGTCAACAAGCTCAAGCTCAACCCAGACAAGACGGAGTGGCTGTGGATCTTACCTCCCAAGGACAACTCCATCTGTCCATCCATTACCCTGGGGGGAGAATCACTGGCCCCCTCAGAGAAGGTTCGCAACTTGGGCGTCCTCCTCGATCCACAGCTGACATTAGGGAAACATCTTTCAGCTGTGGCGAGGGGGACGTTTGCCCAGGTTCGCCTTGTGCACCAGTTGCGACCCTACTTGGACCGGGAGTCACTGCTCACAGTCACTCATGCCCTAATCACCTCGAGGCTTGACTACTGTAACGCTCTCTACATGGGGCTACCTTTGAAAAATGTTCGGAAACTTCAGATCGTGCAGAATGCAGCTGCGAGAGCAATCATGGGCTTTCCCAAATATGCCCATGTTACACCAACACTCCGCAGTCTGCATTGGTTGCCGATCAGTTTCCGGTCACAATTCAAAGTGTTGGTTATGACCTATAAAGCCCTTCATGGCACCAGACCAGATTACCTCAGGGACCGCCTTCTGCTGCATGAATCCCAGCGACCAGTAAGGTCCCATAGAGTGGATCTTCTCCGGGTCCCGTCAACTAAGCAATGTCGCCTGGCGGGACCCAGGGGAAAAGCCTTCTCTGTGGCGGCCCCAGCCCTCTGGAACCAACTCCCCCCAGAGATTAGAACTGCCCCCACCCTCCTTGCCTTTCATAAACAACTTAAAACCCACCTCTGCCGCCAGGCATGGGGGAATTGAGATCCTCTTTCCCCCTAGGCCTTTACAATTCTATGCATGGTATGTATGTATGTATGTTTGGTTTTTATATTAATTGATTTTTAATCATCAATACCAAATTACTATTGTACACTGTTTTATTGTCGCTGTTAGCCGCCCCGAGTCTCTGGAGAGGGGCGGCATACAAATCCAATAAATAAATAAATAAATAAATAAATAAATAAATAAATAAATAAATAAATAAATAAATAAATAAATAAATAAATAAATAAATAAATAAATAAATAAATAAATAAATAAATAAATAAATATGGAACAATTTGAAATTATTCTTCATGGGGAGAATCTGTACAATTATGATGAATGTTTTACCTAAGATGTTGTTTTTATTTCAGGTTTTACCTATAAATCCAGGGGGGAAATTCTTTAAGGACTTAACAACAATAGTTAGGAAATTTCTTTGGCAAGGTAAGAAGGTGAGAATAAAATTAACTATATTAGAAGATATAGAAGAGAAGGCTTTACACTACCTAACTGGAAAATATATTATCAGGCTGCCGCCTTAACTTGGATTAAAGATTGGATAACATTAGAAAATAGAAGAAGATTAAACTTAGAAGGTTATGATCTTATGCTTGGTTGGCATACCTTTATTTGGTATGATAAGGATAAAACACACTCCTATTTTAAAAAAACATATAATAAGAAAGCAGTAGAGGCAGGGCAGGCGTTCCCGAAGCCCGGCTGACTTTTCCCTGCTGCCGGAGCCGTTGCTGTCTCTTGGCTGCAGAACCGGGTGGAGGCGAAGACAACGGTGCCCTCCACTCTCTCTCCGTCTCTCTCTCTCTCTTTCTCTCTGTTGCCGGCATGGTGAATGAGAGAGAAAGAGAGAGAGAGAGAAAAAGGAGGGGAGAGAGAATGAGAGAGAAAGAAAGCAAGAGAGAGAGAAAGAGAGGGGGAAGGAGGGAGAGGGAAAGACATAGAGGGAGGGAAGGAGGGAGAGAGAAAGAGCAAAAAAGAGAGGAAGGAAGGAAGAGAGAAAGGAAGAGGGATGGAGAGAGAGAGGGAAAGAAAGATGAAGGAAGGGAGAGAGAGAGAAGGGGAAGGAAAGATAGAAAGGAGGGAGAGGGGGTAGTTAGATAGGGAGAGGGAAAAGAAAGGGCTTGGAGAAAGGCAGGGGGAGAGAAAGATAGAAAGGAAAGAGGGAGGGAGAGATACAAAAGAAAGAGGCAGGGAGAGATAGAAAGAGATAGAAAGGAAAGAGGGAGGGAGGAAACAGGGAGGGAGACATAGAAAGGAAAGAGGGAGGGAGGAAACAGGGAGGGAGACATAGAAAGGATAGAATTATGGATGCAAGAACTAGCTCATGTGTGATAGCGCACGCCCACACTTTCTTTCTTTCTATTTATTTATTTATTTATTTATTTATACTTATATGCTGCCCAGTCCCAAAGGGACTGCCGCTCAGACACTATACCTTTCCACTCACCCCGAAAAAAAATTAGAGGGAACACTGCCCCCGGCTGTTTCAAAAGGTGACAGCCGGGCAGCGGGGCTTCCCAGCGGCCTCCCAAATGCCGAACCCAGAAGTTCGGCAAAAGTTCAGGTTTGGGAGGCCGCTGGGAAGCCCCGCCGCCTGGCTGTCACGTTTTAAAACAGCCGGGGGGCTTCCTAGCAACCTCCCGAACCCGAACGCCAAACCCGAACTTCCGAAAGAAGTCCTGAGCCTCCCGTTCTCTCCCCCATTGCCTCTTTGCTGTCCCTGTGTTCCTAGGAGAAGCGCTGGGGAGGAGCAGAAGGGCTGGCTTGCCTCAATCCTCAGTGCTTCTCCCAGGAACACAGGGACGGTGAAGGGAGAGAACGGGAGGCTCAGAACTCCGTCAGTCGCAGCGCTGGCTGGCAACTTTTCTTTTTAGCACTGGGGAGTGGGGAGGCAAGCTGGCCCTTCTGCTCTTCCCCAGCGCTAAAAAGAAAAGTTGACAGCCAGCAGCTCCCCAGCCACCAAAGGAGGCTTAACCCCGCCCCTCTGTCCCACTTATCGCCCGTGGCCGGCAGAAGAGTGGGGGCAGGCAGGAGGCAGTCTTTAACATGCCGCAGAGGCTCTGGAGCGCCACCCGGTCATCGCCGCAGCGCTGGCTTTCGCTCTTGTTGCGTTCGTGAGCTTTCATGCCCAGGAAGCTCTCCGAGCTCGGGAAGGAGTCCACGGTCAGTCGGTTGCGGGCGGGAGGAAGGCGAATGCGGCCCGGAGGCTGGGAGGAAGGCAGAATACAGGAGGAGGAAGGAGGCAGCCTCCATGCTTTTCTTTTGGAGGAGCTAATTGGCCAAAGACGTTCCCAGCCCAGCGGCGCTTTTACATTGATCCCTTTCTCTGGCCACTTAGCTCCTCCGCTGAAAGAAAAGCATGGAGGCTGCCTCCCTCCTTCTCCCATATTCCGCCTCCCTCCCAGCCTCTGGGCCGCATTCGCCTTCCTCCGCCACCACCAGCATCCAGCTCCTCCTCCTCTTCTCGCTTCTCTACAAAATGACAGCCGGGCGGCGGCCCGGAGGCTGGGAGAGAGGTGGAATACGGGTTTTTGGCTGGGGGGGGGAGTGAGTTAGGAAGGTCCTACTTCTCCCCCCCAGCCAAAAACACAAAGCCGATCTGCCACCGTCCGCTTGAGCCAGGAGGAAGAAGCGGCGTGGAGGAATGGGAAGCTCAAACCGCTGCCAGCTTCAGCTTCTCATTGCCCCGCGGGCAGCGGTGTGTGTTTGGCTGGGGGGGGGAGCAGGAGAACCTTCCTAACTCCCTCCCCCCAGCACTTTGCCCAGCACCACAGGCAGGGCAAAGCAGCATGCAGCAAAGGGAGGCTCAAACCGCCGGCGGCTTCAGCTTCCCATTGCTCCGCGGGCGGCAGCAGACCGCCTTTGTGTTTTTGGCTGGGGGGGAGCAGGAGGACCTTCCTGACTCCCTCCCCCCAGTGCTTCACCCAGGATGATATGCATGGCAAAGGGGCGGGGAGGATCAGGAGGCTCAAGCCTCCTTCGGTGGTGGCAGCCGGCTTGCACGCATTAATCGCTTTCCCATTGATTCCTATGGGAAACAATGTTACATCTTATGAACTTTTCACCTTACGAACCTCCTCCCGGCACCAATTAAATTCGTAAGATGAGGTATTACTGTATTGGAAAATGATAGAAAAATTGATAAGAGAAATTACACTTCAGGATATAGAAAACCCCCCAGAATTTTATTTATTAGGTATAACAAAGCAGAAATATAAGAAGGATATTTTTTATTTAATTATTCATATTTTGACAGTGGCCAGGATAGTTTACGCACAAAACTGGAAGGGAGAAGATACTCCCAAGGAAGACGAGGTAATAAAGAAAATCTTAGATTGTGCAGAAATGGATATGATGACAAGACGGTTGAACAATCAAGAAGAATCAGAATTTTATATTATTTGGAATAAAGTTTATATATGGATGAACAAAAAGAAAAATAAAATTTAAATGATATGGAAAGGTTTAAATATATTAGAATAATTTTCTCTCTTTTTATTTTTTGTTATAATATTTGAATTATAAAAAATAAAATTCTTCTTTTCATTTAAAATAGTATGTTGATTTTATGAATTTAGTATATAGAAACATAGAAACATAGAAGACTGACGGAAGATAAAGACCTCATGGTCCATCTAGCCTGCCCTTATACTATTTCCTGTGTTTTATCTTAGGATGGATATATGTTTATCCCAGGCTTGTTTAAATTCAGTTACTGTGGATTTACCAACCACGTTTGCTGGAAGTTTGTTCCAAGGATCTACTGCTCTTTCAGGGAAATAATATTTCCTCACGTTGCTTTTGATCTTTCCCCCAACTAACTTCAGATTGTGTCCCCTTGTTCTTGTGTTCACTTTCCTATTAAAAACACTTCTCTTCTGGACCTTATTTAACCCTTTAACATATTTAAATGTTTCGATCATGTCCCCACTTTTCCTTCTGTCTTCCAGACTATACAGATTGAGTTCATTAAGTCTTTCCTGATATGTTTTATGCTTAAGACCTTCCACCATTCTTGTAGCCCATCTTTGGACCCGTTCAATTTTGTCAATATCTTTTTGTAGGTGAGGTCTCCAGAACTGAACACAGTATCCCAAATGTGGTCTCACCAGTGCTCTATATAAGGGGATCACAATCTCCCTCTTCCTGCTTGTTATACCTCTAGCTATGCAGCCAAGCATCCTACTTGCTTTTCCTACTGCCCAACCACACTGCTCACCCATTTTGAGACTGTCAGAAATCACTACCCCTAAATCCTTCTCTTCTGAAGTTTTTGCTAACACAGAACTGCCAATGCAGTACTCAGATTGAGGATTCCTTTCCCCCAAGTGCATTATTTTACATTTGGAAACATTAAACTGCAGTTTCCATTGCTTTGACCATTTATCCAGTAAAGCTAAATCATTTACCATATTACAGACGCCTCCAGGAATATCAGCCCTATTGCACACTTTAGAGTCATCGGCAAATAGGCAAACCTTCCCTACCAAACCTTCTTTTTTTGTATTAAAATAGACTTCTAAGAAAAGTGGGGTAAATGCAACCCCAACTATATGTTAAATGTATGTGTGTTTGTCATTTTTATTAAAATTACTAAAGTTTTTTTTTAAAAAAAAACAATTTTCAACAAACCTGTATGAATTTTTAAAATTTTCTGAAGCTTGAAATATGTAAAATTGTTGCTAAATAAACCTCCATTACTAGAGCACTACTGTGAAGTCGTCTTCTTCTTTCTAAACCCAAAACATGCATCATTGTGACTGTTGAATCCCTATGTAAATAGTTGTCTCTAAGGGAAAATGTGTAAAAATAGAAGTCGCACCTGATTGGCTAAGGCCCTGACAGCTCGGTTTTGGCGGGAGCCTGAATTGTATATAAGGAGCGTCTTTTCGCTGTAAACTCAGACGCGTTCCAGCTGAAGTCACTTAAGAGCTGAAATAAAGGAACCGTCAGTTAACCCTGCTGCCTCCGGACTCTTCACTGGCGATGACGGACGGACGAACCTACGCTTCCCACCATGGACAACCTGCCTGTCGGGAGAGCTCCTGAATTCTTCGACCTGGAGAAGTCCACCTGGGACGGCTACATCTCAAAATTCGAGATCTTCCTCGAGGCTGCCAGGATGAGGGACGCCGACAACGACCAGAAGAGAGCGATCTTCTTGAACTACTGTGGCTCGGAGATGTACGATCTCGCCCAGACCTTGACAGATCCGCTACCGGCAAACTTCGTCGCTTGGGACGCCTTGAAAACCAAGCTCGCCGCCCATTTCAAGCCCACGAAACCAGCCATCGTTTTCCGGCATCAATTCTCGCGAATGGGCCAGCTCGACACCGAGTCGATCAACCAGTATGCCACGCATCTTCGAACGGTGCTGTCAAAATGTAAATTTGACAACCCAGAAGCTCGCCTAATAGATGCCCTCATTTTCGGCATGAAAAACGCTACTATACGAAATAAGCTCCTCACCGAAGATGAGCCTTCACTGCAAGCTGTCATCAAACTGGCACAGACAGCAGAAGTCGCCAAGGCTGCTGCCAAGGAACTAAAGAAAAATGACAAGCAGGAAGTCGTCGCTCAGATCGACTCTTCAACTTCCCGCCCCGAGTCTCCAGACGACCTCGGTCAACCTGCCACCTCTGACGACAGCTGTTTCCTGCTCCAACAGGACCTCTCAAGGCCACTGAGGCAACCTCGCCCCGTCGTTCCTTGCTCCGGCTGCCGAGGGAACCATCTGTGCCAACGCTGAATGTTAGTTGAATATTTTTATTACCTGGGATTTTATATTAGGTTTTAGTCTGATTTTTAGGGTTTTATTGGGTTTCTCAGATCTGTATTTGTATTCATATTATTTTGTAAGCCGCCCTGAATCTGCAGGAGAAGGGCGGCCCAGAAATCCAATAAAATAAATAAAATAAGATAGATAGATAGATAGATAAATAAATAAATAGATAAATAAATAAAATGAACAGCATGAAATTCAATTCAAGGAATTATTTCTTAAATTGGACAAGGACATGTTACTCTAGATCAAGGATCCCCAAACTACGGCCTGCACACTGCATACAACCTGCCATTACTCCAGCCTGTGCAGGACTATGAGGCTGCCCAGTCCATATCACCCCACTCACCTGTTGGCTGCCACCCTTTGCCTGAGCACAGAACAAGCCCTGTGGGCTGGAAATGGAAGGTAAAGCCAATATTTTTGGTCTGTAAAATGCTTCTAGAGTAAAGTGACCAGATTTTAAGATTGGGAAAGAGGGACGGGGGGGGGGGGGAACTAAAAAATTTTCACAAAAAAATTATCTCTCTCTCTTGCTCTCTCTCGCTCTCTCTCCCTATCTTCCTTTCTCTTCTTTCTCTCTCCCTCCCTCTCTTTCCTTGTCTTCCTATTTCTCTCTCTTTCTCTCCCCTCCATTTCCCTTTATGTCTCCCTCCCTCTCTTTCTTTCTTTTTTCTTTCTCTTCCTTCCTTCCTTTTTTCCTCTCTCTGCAACTTGTCCACTCCTTCCCCTTCTAGCTACTGCGAGATTGCCAGCCTGAAATTGCTACTTTTCGGCTTGGCTTCTGCCTCCGTGAAAGAGAATCGTCCCGTGCCGCCCACTCAGCCACCACCGCGCGTGCCTTCAGCATCAGCAAAATTGGTGGCCCTCACCCTTGTCCTCCCACTGCGCCTCCCCCGGCTGTTTCCTTCCTTCACTGAAAACGAAGCCTGGGGGGGCTGTTAAACTATGAGGGACCGGCTGTTGTTGAAAGTTTTCCTCCAGGGAGCCACCCAAATGGAGCAACAGGGCACAAGTGGAGGACGCGTCAGGCGGGGGCGGGGAGGAGAAGAGAGGCTCGAGGCAATGAAGGGGGACGGCTTCAAGACTCTCAGGAACAGCCGAGGCTGAGGTGGGAGGGGGATGAGGTTGGGTGAAGAGTCCGGAGGCAGCAGGGTTAACTGACGGTTCCTTTATTTCAGCTCTTAAGTGACTTCAGCTGGAACGCGTCTGAGTTTACAGCAAAAAGACGCTCCTTATATACAATTCAGGCTCCCGCCAAAACCGAGCTGTCAGCGCCTTAACCAATCAGGCGCGACTTCTATTTTTACACATTTTCCCTTAGAGACAACTATTTACATAGGGATTCAACACCCCTCCCTTCTTAGTTAGAAAAAAAACATAGTTATTCAGCAAGCCATGTGACAAAGTCCTCCAATCAGCTTGGTCTGCGTACAGTTCTTTCGGACCTGCGCAGCTCAGTTGAGTCTTTGCAGTTGGCAGAAGAGGAGGTCGGTTCGCTAGTACCTCCACTGGTTGTCCAGGGCCGAGGCTGTGCCCCGGCCCCCAGTGTTGAGTCGGCAGGTACAACACCGACCTCTGATGAGGAAGATGGCTCGGCTTCGCTGGAGGAAGTTCCGCGTCTGGGTGAGTCAATTTTAAAGTCCATAAAAGTTGGTTGCGGGTCGCAGTCTAGCGAGGGGGAAGAATCCGTATTAGCTTTTTATAATGCAATGGCCTCTTGGCGCCTTCGTAAGTGGTCGACGTGCCTTTTCCATACTCGCCCATCGTCCAAACGTAAAATATAAGTTTTTGGCGCTGTCTGCTGTACAATAGTTCCTTTTAACCAGTTCATTCCCCCATCAAAATTTTTAGCAAAAATACTTTGGCCTAAATACAAGTGTCTTTCAGGATTTATAGACATATAATCATTTGAACAATACATAGGATGCACTCTATCAAGTGGGGATCTAAGTTTTCTCCCCATTAGAATTTCAGCAGGGCTTCTGTGGGTGGTAGCGTTAGGGGTGATATGTTGGGTCAACAAGAATTGGTCAAGGTGTTCTTGCACCTCCCCAGGACCTGATCTGCGCAAGGCCTCTTTTGCCACACGTACGTACCTCTCTGCCAACCCGTTAGCCCATGGGGAGTAAGGCGAGATGAGGGCATGCCTGACCCCCAACTGATCTAAGAACAATTCAAATTGCCTGGCTGTCAATTGGGGCCCATTGTCTGACACTAAAATGTCTGGACAGCCATGGGTGCCAAAAAGATGGTGCAGGGCTTTAATGGTAGCACTCGTGGTGATGTTATTCATAACAATAATCTCAACCCACTTAGAATATGCATCAACAACTATCAAGAAGTATTGTGACCCCACTGGGCCTGCAAAATCGATGTGAATCCTGGACCAAGGCCCCTTAGGTTGCTCCCAATCCACTGGCGTGGTCTTGGGGGGATTTGGCCTTGACTCTTGGCATGGGTCACACTTGGCTACCCACTTTTCAATTTCAGCATCCAGACCAGGCCACCATAAGTGTCCCCTAGCTAAACTTTTCATCCTTACGATGCCTGGATGCCCCACATGTAACAGAGTTAAGACTTTGGTTCTTAGACTTTCAGGAATTATGACCCTGTCTCCCCACAAAAGACACCCTTTTACATATGACAGTTCAAGTCTCTTACTTTTAAACTCAGTCAAGTCTTGCCCAAGGGACTCAGTCTGCCAACCCCTTAATACACAATTAATCACCTTTTGTAACACCGGGTCTCGCTGAGTGTGTTCAGCTACCTCTTTTGCGGTTGTTAGTGGGTTGTCTTCAAGATCTAGAATCAATACATCTGCAGATGGGGCCGGGTCCTCTACTGTTTCTGCTATGGGGCATCTACTTAACCCATCTGCGTGATTGATTGCTGTCCCTCCTCTATGCTTAAGCTCATAATTGTAACCTGATAGGAATATCGCCCATCTAATTAGTCGGGTGACATAAAAGGAGGTGTGGGTTTGTTTGGGGCTAGAAGGCCTAGCAAAGGTTTGTGGTCTGTTATTAGCTCAAATTTTCTGCCAAATATATAATTGTGGAATTTTTTAACTCCAGCCACCAAGGCCGAGGCCTCTTTATCTAATTGGCTGTAGTTCCTCTCGGTGCTAGACAAAGTTCTAGAAAAGAATGCAATTGGGGCTTCTGTGTCATTAGGCAAGACATGTGCCAGGACCCCCCGACCCCATATGGGGACGCATCGCACGTAAGTCGTACGGGTAGCAAAGTGCTATACTGTACTACTACACTTTTAGAAGTCAGTAAGTTTTTTATTTTTGAGAAAGCTTTGCGCTCAGTTCTCCCCCATGTCCAAGGAGTTCCTTTCTGTAGCAGCCGGTGTAGAGGCTCTGCTGCTGTTGCTTTCTGCTTTAAAAAATCAGAATAGAAATTTAGAAGGCCTAAAAATGCCTGTAATTCTGTTTTATTCTGTGGCTCTGGGGCTTCTTTGATGGCCCTTATTTTCTCAGGAGTTGGATGGATGCCATCTCCATCGATCCTATACCCTAAAAATTCTACACTGCTGGTTCCCCAAATGCACTTCTGTGGTTTGATTCTGAGACCTTTATTCTGTAGTCTAGTTAATACTTCCCTTATCCTTTGGTTTAACTGGGATTGATTTTCCCCTGAAATCAAAATGTCATCAAAATAGGGAATGGTGCCTTTTACCCCTGCTAATAACCTTTCCATAAGGCTTTGAAAAATCCCAGGGGCCACGCTTACCCCGAATTGTAACCTTGTGCATTTAAATGCACCTCTATGGGTGACAATAGTCTGTGCGAGGGCGGTTGGCCCATCGACAGGTAGCTGTTGATAAACTTGTGCCAAATCGATCTTGGCGAACACTTTCCCTTCCCCCAGGGAATGAAGCAGTTGCTGAACAAGTGGAATAGGGTATGGATGGTGTTGTAAGGCCTTATTGAGCGTCGACTTATAGTCAGCACAAACCCTTAGCGAGCCATCAGGCTATAGGGGAGTAACTATGGGTGTCTACCAAGGCCCTTGGTCCACAGGGACCAGAATGCCCTGACTTATAAGCTTGTCCAATTGGAGATCCAGCTTAGGAAGGAGTGGCAGGGGAACCCTACGAGGCTTGAGCCTTACAGGGGGAACCTTGGGGTCGAGCGAGAAAGAGATAGGTGGTCCTTTGTAAGACCCCAAGGTGGAGCTAAAAACTTCAGGGAACTCCTAGAAGTTACGAATTGCGTTTGCTTTGACTTTGCAAATACCAGAGATTTCAATACCCAGGGGAGCCATCCATTCTAAACCCAAAAGGGAGTGCCTAGCTCCTGAGACCACAATTAAAGGAAGGTTACATTTCACATTTTTGAACAAAATGGGTACATTAAGTTTCCCCAATACCGGAATAATTCCCCCTTGAAAATCCTTAATAATTAAAGCAGTAGGATTAAGAGCAGCTTTTGTGATATGAGGCATATACAATTTCAGTTTCTCCCAGGGCATGATTGTATATTTAGAACCAGTGTCTAGTTCCATCTTGCACGGGTGTTTGTTAAGGAGCAGGGAAATTACAATTTTGCTCCTGTCATTTGTTACCGTGCTATTGATGGAATAGTATTGGTTACCTCTAGCGTAGTCGCGGTTGACGGTGGAGTAGTTCTTTTGGCCGAAAAACCAAGGAGTTCGGTTTTCGCGTGGCTGGGCTGGTTGGTTCTGAAACCAAGTAAAACGCTGGGCAGAGAATGATTCCTCCAGCATGGGGGCTCTGCAGGCTTCGGCGATATGGCCTCGGCGGTTGCAGCGGCGGCAGATTGCGTCTCGGAAAGGGCAGCGTTGGCGCGGATGGTTCCCTCGGCAGCCGGAGCAAGGAACGACGGGGCGAGGTTGCCTCAGTGGCCTTGAGAGGTCCTGTTGGAGCAGGAAACAGCTGTTGTCGGAGGTGGCAGGTTGACCGAGGTCATCTGGAGACTCGGGGCGGGAAGTTGAAGAGTTGATCTGAGCGACGACTTCCTGCTTGTCATTTTTCTTTAGTTCCTTGGCAGCAGCCTTGGCGACTTCTGCTGTCTGTGCCAGTTTGATGACAGCTTGCAGAGAAGGCTCATCTTCGGTGAGGAGCTTATTTCGTATAGTAGCGTTTTTCATGCCGAAAATGAGGGCATCTATTAGGCGAGCTTCTGGGTTGTCAAATTTACATTTTGACAGCACCGTTCGAAGACGCGTGGCATACTGGTTGATCGACTCGGTGTCGAGCTGGCCCATTCGCGAGAATTGATGCTGGAAATTGATGGCTGGTTTCGTGGGCTTGAAATGGGCGGCGAGCTTGGTTTTCAAGGCGTCCCAAGCGACGGAGTTTGCCGGTAGCGGATCTGTCAAGGTCTGGGCGAGATCGTACATCTCCGAGCCGCAATAGTTCAAGAAGATCGCTCTCTTCCGGTCGTTGTCGGTGTCCTTCATCCCGGCAGCCTCGAGGAAGATCTCGAATTTTGAGATGTAGCCGTCCCAGGTGGACTTCTCCGGGTCGAAGAATTCAGGAGCTCTCCCAACAGGTAGGTTGTCCATGGTGGGGAGCGTAGGTTCGTCCGTCCGTCGTCGCCAGTGAAGAGTCCGGAGGCAGCAGGGTTAACTGACGGTTCCTTTATTTCAGCTCTTAAGTGACTTCAGCTGGAACGCGTCTGAGTTTACAGCGAAAAGACGCTCCTTATATACAATTCAGGCTCCCGCCAAAACCGAGCTGTCAGCGCCTTAGCCAATCAGGTGCGACTTCTATTTTTACACATTTTCCCTTAGAGACAACTCTCTTCAGTGACTATTTCTGTCTTTTTCAATCCTGGACAGTTAGACACCAAATCCAAATACATCAACCACTCATCAAGCAAGGTGCTAAAGGAGAATCCTATTTCAGAAGCCGAATTTTCCTCCATAGATTGATAGTTCCATTAAAATATTTATAGTGTATATTTCCAAAATTAAATTTCAGTCACTCTTCTCTTTTCTTTTTTATAAGGCAAGTCACACAAGGAAAATCACACAAGAAGGGCAAATAATCTTCCAGGTCAAAAGACAAGTCTCAATCTGCTATTGGCCAGCAGGTCTCTTTGCAGTGATTGTTCTGTTTCTAATTCCTCCATGCAGGAGCTACCAGTGATTTCTTCACAGACCTTGTTTCCAGAAGTCTCCCCACACACAACATCTCAGAAGCGCAGACATTTGGCCAGAGGTGAGGACCCCTTTGCTTTCCGGGTTGCTGTGAGACCTCACTCTGCAAGACCTCAAACCACTCCAGGAATGCTGAACTGGAGGAAGCTTCTGCTGGTATTGCAAGGTACTCTGATAGCAACCTATGCAACTTACCTGAGGGGATTGAAGTCTTTATATCTCAGGTTATATACAAGGGCACAACTGCAGGCCTCAGACAGCAATGTTCTACATCCATCTTGTCAGAATCGTTTATATTAATTATCAATCTAAGCTTTCTTTGGTGGTTTACCTAACCCCTCCTTGAGGCTCTGCATACCTCTCAATGATAAGGAGGATCTCCTCACAGGAGAAGAGATATTGAGAAACCCTGATTTGTCTTATGATGAAGGGGTTTCCTCCAAAATGCCTACCTTTACTGGTTTATTCCCTCCTGGACTATTCAAATCCCTTCTTCATAAGGCAAAGGCTACCAGCTGCCTATCGGAGGATGAATCCCTTCCTGATCACGAGTCCTCATCTCAGCGTCACAGGTGTTATTCTCCGAATCCATGGCTGAACAGCTGAACATTCCAGCCTCTGAGCTATTCCATGGCATTGCCAAAAAGCAATGGCTTAACCCAGCTTCTGTTCCAGTTCCTAGTGGCAATGATAAAAGATTTTACGCGATAGCATCAAAATTTACACAATTGTTGCAACTCCTGGCAATAGACAGCCTGGTGGCAGCCTTGTTTTCCTCCTCCCTTTACATGGCAGGTGACATCTCAGAGGGGTTAAAACCAGAGAACAAGAAATTTGAATTAGCTTATAGAAACAAATAATCAGACCACTGCCTGGGCCATTCAGGCCACTTTGGCGGCATCCTTTTTTAATAAGACAGCTCTCCTGTAGCTCCAGGAAACGAAGGACAGGATGTCCCCTCAGGATAGCCATTTGAACCACAACCTTAATAAAATCATCGCTGTCACCCAGTTCTCAGCTGATGTGACCTTAATGCCATCAAGTTCACATCCCAGGCCTTGGTTTCCACAGTCACCTCCAGGCGTTTGCTGTGGCTGCGCAATGGGAATACTGACCTGAAAACTAAGTGGCATCTGGCTGCTTCCCCCTATTCTGGGGAGATACTTTTTGGGAAGCCTCTTAACCCACTCATCAAAACCAGAGAGAAATATAAGGTCCTTCCATCTTCCACCAGAAGGGTAGACAGAAGATCTGCTTCCTACTTTAAGCAGCAGTCCTTTTGGTACTCTCAGGACGACCCTTCCCAGAGACATCAGTATTTGCAGTCCTGACAGCAGGATAGGGCCTCCTTTCATGGCTTTTCCACAAACAGCCATTTTGTGGTTCCAGCTCCCATCAATTCTGTAAGCAGAAATGACTTGGCAGCCCCTCCTCCCACAGGGGGCAGGCTGTATCTCTTTGTAGACCACTGGCTGTTAATCACTGACAATTGGATATTGAACATGGTCTGATTTGGAGTTTTTCTTCCTCTCCCCAGATCACTTTGTACAGTGCCCTGTCTCCAGCAACAGCACTAAATGGAACAAGCCATAAAACACCTCTTGGACATTCAAGCCATAGAAGTCGTCTCAGAGGACCAGTAGAGACAAGGATTTTACTCAATCCTATTTGCTGTACTGAAGTCTTCAGGGGGATGGAAAACAATCCTGGATCTCAAGATCTTCAACCCATATCTGGTTTACAAGAGGTTCAAGATGAGTTCCCTAGTGACCATCCTCCAGAGAATTTGACCTGGGGAGTTTCTGGCATCCATAGATCTCTTGGACGCTTACCTCCACATCTCAATCCTGCTGGAACATCACAGATTTCTGAGGTTCAGTTATGCAGGAAAACCTGCAGTATTGAGCTCTCTCCTTCTGGCTTGCCTAGCCCTAAGGTGTTTCACAAAAGTTCTGGCCACTATTGCAGCTCACCTGAGATGCATCCAAGTGAGATTGCAATGATAACTGGACAACATCTTGGTCCAGGCTCCCTTCCTCATCAGGGCATAAGGGGATCTCAAATTGACCATCTAAACTCTGCAAGATCACAGGTTCCTTGTAAACTTTCAAAGAGCTACTTGGGCCAGTCCTACAGATTGACTCACCAAGGAACCATTGTAGACACCACCTTTGGTCAGGTATTCCTGTCTCAGGACAGATGATACAGCATCAGGGATCTAGTGAGTCATATTCCACAGCATCTCACGATTCCCATAGCCACCATCTCCCAATTCTTGGGGGAAATGGTGTCCTCCATACAGATAGTGCCCTGGACTTATATTCACATGAGAAGCTGTTGTGGTTCTTGCTGCTATACTAGTGGGCAAAGATTCCAGCTCCCAGGTCAGGGTCCCTCTAGAAGCCAAGTCACCGCTCCTCTGGTGTATCTCCTCAGCTGTGGGAGCTTCTTCACGGAACCAGACTGAGTGATTCTCACATCCAACACAAGCCTCTTCAGCTGGGGGGCTCAACTGGGCAGTCAAATAACCCAGGGATGCTGGTCAGTGCAAGATTTAGCCAACAGCATCAACTGGCTCGAGTTGCAGGCAATCCACCTGACCCTACTGTACTTTCAGAACCAAAAGCAGGGATCTCTCATTCCCATGCAAACAGACAACATCTCAGCAAAGACCCATCTTAACTGGGAGGGTAGGACTCAATCCAAATGCTTCATGATGGAATACCAGCTGATAGGTCAATGGGTGGAACAGACTGTTCTTTCCCTGAGGGCAGAGCACATTGTTGGGACTCTAAAAATACAGGCAGATTATCTAACCTGGACAATGGTGGACAATGCTGAGTGGTGTCTTCACCCCACCTTCTTTCAGGATATTTGTCACTGATTTGGAACTCCAGAGGTAGATCTATTTGCCATGCACCTGAACAACCAACCACCTCATTACTTCTTGAGGTTCCCCTCCACATGGATGGAGGGCACCAATGCTCAGGTGTGTCTGGCACCCTGGGCTCATGTATGCATTCCCTCCCATCCACTTAATTCAAAGGGTGATTCAGAAAGCCATCGCAGAGGGAGCAGAGATCATATTAGTGGCCCCTCACTGGCCCCACAGGCCATGGTTTGAGGATCTCATCAGCCTCTTTGCATCTCCACCCTGGAGGATTCCTCCTCAGTGGATCTCCCTCAGCCAAAGGACCTTGGAATATTGGAGCCTCAGTAGCTCCAGCTAGCTGCCTGGCATTAGAAGGGCTCGCTCTAGGAGGAGGAATTACTCTGAAAAAGTCATTCAGACTATGCAGGTGGCCAGGAAACAATCAAGATATATAATGCCACCTGGGCAACATTTAAATGCATTGCATTGACTCTGTCTCAGCCTCTATTTCACAGGTTTTAGATTTCCTCCAGGACAGCCTAGACAGAGGCCTGGTTCATGGCACCTTGTGAAGGCAGGTCACAGCATTGTCTACAATACTGATTGGTGGCAAGAAAACCCCTCTGTCATGCCACTCCGACATTCAAGTCTTTCTCAGAAGCAGCAGCAACCTGCGCCCCCCACTGGTCCACAAATACCTACCTGGGATCTTCCCAAAGTACTTCACGCCTTGACACCACCTTCCCTTGAGCCCCTGCAGACTACCAGTTTCTGGTATATGATGCTCAAGGTGGCCTTCCCGGTCACCATAACATCTGCACAATATATATTAGGGATCTTATCAATCAGAGTTGACTTCTGCATTTTCCACCAGGATAAGGTAATGTTAAGACTTGATCCCTCCTTCATTCTCAAGATCAACTCCTATTTCCACCGGACCTAGGAGTTGATTCTACCAAGCTTCTGCCCTCGGCCTTTTCATGCCTTGGAACAAAAGTGGCATAACCGGAGGTATGGAGGTCCTTAAAATGTATATTAAGTGGACAGTGCCCACCAGAAGATCGGCGGCTCCCTTTGTCTCTTTCCAACTCTCTTCCATGGTGCTACGATGTCATCCTTGACCATTGGTCACTGATTAGAGTGTGCATCACTAAAGCATATCAAGCACAGTCTGTCCCAGCTCCCAGATACATCACTGCACATTCCATGAAAAGTGCAGCTACCACAGCTGCAACGGCCACCCAGGCCCCTCTCAAGAATATCTGCAGGGTGGCTACTTAGACCACCCCCTCTCCTTTCATTAGACATTACTGGTTGGACGTCTTCACTTCAGCAGAGGCTTCCTTTGGGAGGAGGGTTTTACAGCAGGTCCACTTAGCCTTAGGGACTCCAGTCCCAATGGCTACCTGCTCTCAGGGATACCAGGTTTTGGTATATCCCATTCCTGGACTATTTTGCAACCATATTGGAGAAAGAGTGTTGGCTTACCTGAATGCCTATTCTCAGTCAGCTGCGCAATAGTCCAGACCTGCTCTACAGAATGTTCATGAGATCCGGAGCCGCTTTATCTCTAACATTGTGTGCAAGTCTCCTTTTTAACCATCACTTCGTCAAAAGCTGGGGCATGCACAGATAGGCAAGGAGGAGTAGCTGAGAAAACAGACACAGTAACTGGGCAGATCAGACTGTAGCAACCCATTCTTGGACTACTGCACAACTAAAAATAGGCACTTAGGTAAATCAATTTCCTTTTTCTTTTTTATAAGATACCAGGCAAAACTTCATTTTCAAAAATTACTAGTTTATGAATTTGTTTCTTCACTTCCAAAATTTAGCATATAGATTTCTTCATCTGTAATAGGTGCAAGCATATAAAATTGATGCTTCTAATAACCACAAATGCTAATCGTTATAAATATCTATTAGATATTAGTTAACAAAATAGTGAACAATGTCATTTTATATTATTTCCATATCATTCTTTCACATAAACCTATCCACTGAATATATAATAAATTTATTAAGATGGCCCATTCTGTACAGCTATTGTTTTTATAGAGTATAAGATGCACCTTACTTTTGGAGGAGGAAAACAAAGAAAAAAGACCTCTGCCTCCCAGCAATTTGCCAAACAGCAGACAGCACAGATGATATATATTGTCTGCTGTGTATTTCTATGCATGTGTGTTTGACCCATAGAAATAGCAAAGAATTGGAGAAGTGTACATTATGGCAGTGTATTAATCCAAAACGATTTCTTAAATGTCATCACACTAACTCCTCCCAATTAGTTAAATAGATCTACTCCAAACATGACAAGTCAGGGTTTAACTCAGCTGCTTTATCTTACTACTACTACTACTACTACTACTACTACTACTACTACTACTACTAATAATAATAATAATAATAATAATGTATTAGATTTGTATGCCACTCCTCTCAGAGGACTCAAGTTTAATACTAAAATACAACATTTCAGATTATACTTTTATTGATGTGGCTTTCTGGAAGTAATTTCTGCTATTTAAAAGAAAATACAATACAATTGGGATTCTTCAAATCATTTATTTTAAAAAGTTTCTTTATTTTGTTAAGTTGTCTAAAACAATAATAAAGTAGTCTTTAAAAATAAGTCTAATAATTTGAACAGTTTATAGGCATTTATAGTTACTGACTTACCTCCTTGCAGCAGAAAACAAACAACCAGTTTCAGCACAAGGAAATAAAATTCTGTCTTGCCTTTCCCTGAAATTTGCCTCTGTGCAGCTTTAGTTTTCCTTTCATTTTAGCATATGGGCTTGCTGGCAACTTCAACAATCAGCTGAATATCGGGAGGCAGATAATCAGTGGCTTGTGATTCAGGCTCTGCTGCTGTTTTCTGCAAAGAGATAAATTGCTGGCAGGCAGAGACCAAAGAGAGGGAGTGGCTGGGTGGGCTATATTTGGTATATAAGACATACCCAAGTTTTCACGCTTTTTTGGGGGTAAGAAGTGCATCTTATAATCTGAAAAATACAGTATGTTTTTATTCTTAAGATGCCCTATTTATTATCATACTTCAATTGAAAATCTCAAGTTTTCTTTTCAGATATTTCTCATTCTGTTTTCAGATAGGTACTGTATTTTTCAGAGTGTAAGTGTTCTGCTGGCTTCTAGTACAAGCCTCCAATGAAAAGAAATTTGGTTCAAAACAGACACACAAATGCAGTAGAAGTCCAGTAAATGTTTTTTATCTCAACAAAAGAGAAGCAAAATTCCCTTTTAGAATTCAAAGGGATTTCTTGTATAAATAAGGCAGTAATGGATTACAGTACGATAACAAGGCAAGCAATAAATCAGCAAGAAACCAGTACTGTGAAGTTCGGCACAAATACTGTTTGTTCCAGACGTGGCAAAAACTTACAAGGATTTCTTTTCTCATACTCCGTGACTCCCAACAACTATGATCAGATAATCTCCACGCTCCTCAGCCCACACGCTGCCAATTTAACAGCTGCTATAATTACATGAGCCCCATCCAACCACAGGTGGATTCTCTATCACCTGTAATATTTCTTAAATTGTTCTCTTCTATGCATAAATCTACGCATGCATGGGTCAAAAAATTCCTCATCCGAATCTATCGAAGATATTGGAGATTGACTTCCTGGGTTGTCTGCCAAGCCCCCCTCTTCCAAGTCACCTCCACCTTCTTCTTCCTTCGAGGAAACTTCACTACCTGACTCTGTCGGCAATAAAACAGGCCTATGACATATTGATGTTTCCCCTGCATCCACCTCCACATTCCTTGGGGCAGGAGCTGGGCCAGAGCCAACCACAACAATAAGACACACCTTTTTTCCTCCCAAAAAGAGAGTGAAAATTTGGGTGTGTCTTATACTCCAAATGCAGCCCCGCCCACATGCTCTGCTTATTGTATTTTTGGGTGATTCCAGGAGACAGGGATCCTCACTTCCCCATAGAGCCTGATTCCTGAAGCATCCTGGAAAGTGCATTGAAAGCTGGGCTTTCTCTCAGAAAGGCCTGATAGAGAGGCAGCACATCAGTCCTCCTGGACCTGCCATTTTGTAAACATGCAACTGGGCTTCCTAGCAAGCCCCTGTGCCTTTGCTGTCTTGGATGGAGCCTGATTCCTGAAGTAGTCCAGAGAACTGCATTGTAAGCCTTTTAAATGAAAGTGTTTCCAGGTGGCAGATTCCCCCTCTCCAATTGCAAAAAGGGTACCTGAAACACAAGGATTGTAGAGGAAAGAGTTTACCTGTGGCATATTCCCCTCCGTTTTTGGGGAGGGGGAATCTGCCACCTGGAAACTATTTCCTCTACAATCCTTGCATTTCAGACACCCTTTTTGCAATTGGAGAAGGGGATCTGCCACCTGAAAATGTTTTCGTTTAAAAGGCTTTCAACACAGTTTCTGGGCTGCTTCAGCTGCCTCTCTATTTATTTATTTTATTTATTAATTAACTTTGTATGCCACCCACTCCTAAAGGACTTTTGGTGGTTACAACAACTAAACAACAATATAAAAACAATTAAAATCTCATTTAATACAATCATAGTCTTATTATGGCTGGACCTAAAGGTGTATTGATTGATCATGGCTCCAGGCCTGCTGGCAAAGCCAGATCTTCAAGGCTTTCTGGAAAGCCAGTATGGTGGGGGCAGTAAGGATCACAGGGAATAGTTGGGTCCAGAGCACTGGTGCCACCACAGAGAAGGTCCTTCGCTGCAGCCCCACCAACCGACATTGTGGGCTCTTATCAGTTGCTGGGAGCTATGGGGCAGAAGATAGTCCTGAAGATAGCTACATAGGGATTTATAGATGATAACCAATATCATGAATAGCATCCAGAGACCAATTGGAAGCCAGTGCAGCTCATGGAGAGTGGGTGTACTTAGGTGCACCCACAACAGCTCCCAAGGTTGCATTTTAGAACTAGTTGAAGTTTCCGAATGTTTTTCAAGAGTAGTTCCATTTAGAGCATATTGCAATAATTAAGCCATGAACTGATAAGGGCAGGGGTGATCATGAGCAGAGCCTCCTGGTCCAGGTAGGGCCACAATTGCTGCACCAGGTGAACCTGTGCAAAGGTCCCCTTAGCCACAGCTGTGAGATGTTGATCACATTTCAGCTGAGAATCCAGGAGGACCCCCAAATTCAGACTCTTTCTGAGGGGATTAAACTTTCCCCTCCCAGGATCAAGGATGGACAGATGGTATAGTCCTTCAGAGGCAATGCCCAAAGCCACTCAGCCTTGTTGGGGTTAAGCTTGAGCCTGTTGACTCCCATCCAGATCCTTACAGCCTCCAGGCAACAGCACATCACATCTATTGCTTCACTGAACTGGCACAGGTGGAGGTGTACAACTGGGTACCATCAATGTACTACTGATACCTCATCCCATGCGTCGGATGAACTCACCCAGTGGCTTCATATAAACATTAAATAGGAGAGGAGAGAGGACTGAACCCTGTGGCACCCCACAAAACAGGGGCCTAAGGGTCGACCTCTGTCTTCCTACCAATACTGACTACGACTGAACAGACAGATAGGAGAACCACCACAATACAGTACTTCCCACTCTCACCTTCCCCACTCGCCACAGAAGGATTCCATGGTCAATGGTTATTGAAGGCTGCTGAGAGCTCAAAAAGCACCAGGATAGAGGAATGGCCTCTATCCCTGGCCCACCAGAGGTCATCCATCATATTGAAATGACCTTCAGAGCTGGAGCACCACCACTTTCTCCACAACCTTACCCATAAAGGGTAGGTTGGAGACTGCCCAAAAGTTCTTCAACGTGGCTGGATCCAGGGAGGGCTTCTTAAGGAGAAACCTCACAACAGCTTCCTTTAGCAGTTATGGAAAAGACTCCTCTATTGGTCTTTGCTGTGAGAAAACCCGGCTCTCAATGCCTATGGCCAGGCATGGGCAACTGGCACCACCGGGTGGAACAGTGTTCCACTGGCAAAAATGAAGCTACACGCACAGTCACTTCTGGGATTACCGGTCTTTTCACCCAGTGGCAGAAGCTGTCTTCCCTACTTGAACTTTCCTGACATTGGGTGGCAGGAGTAGCAGCAGTGGCAGCGAAGGCAGGTAGCTCTCTTGTGCCCCGAATTGGAGAGAACAAAAGCTTCCAAGTGGGGGCAGGGGGGACGGGATAAGTAAAATTGGAGGTACTCTCCATTTGCAGCATGAAGCCCACCTTTGCCACTCCTTCCCCTCAGCACAGTCTCCCTTTTTTGGAGCTGATGGAAACAATTGCCCCATGCAGGGGCCAAAGGAAGGAATCCATCTACCCGCCACAGCCTCCTCCTACCTGCTTCAACCCTCGTCTACTTAGGGCAATTGTTTCCATTGGCTCATAAATGGGGGGAGTGTGCTGATTGGAACTGGTGGTAAAGGCGGGCTTCACTTCCACCCTTGCAGCCAGGTCTGGATCCTGGGTGTGTGGGAAAGAAGGGGGGTGGGGGAGAGACATACCACCAGCACTCGCCTCCAGCCCCTCTCACCTTTTTGCCCTTTGCCTGGCCCTCCTTGGCCTCCCTGGAAAGAGTGCTTGACTTCACTGGCATGCTTTGGGCTGGGGCATTTCATCAGCGGGCAGGCTGAGGCAGGGCAGGGGCTGCCCAAGGAGGACCAGCAGAAGGGTTAAAAGGTGAGAGAGCAGCCAAGGGCTTGGTGGTACATCTCTCCCCTACCCCGGTTTCCTTCCACAGTCAGATCTGGATCCTGGGCATGTTGGAGGGAAAAGCCCCCGCCCGAAGTATACCAGTGAAGGTGAGCGCTCTTTCAGGGAGCCCAAGGAGAGCTGGGCAAAAGGCAAAAAGGTGAGAGAACAGCTGAGTGCCTGGCAGCTGCTGTTTGGGGTTGCAAAGTGTGACGCACACCATGGAGCCGAGGCACGGCTTTCACTTTACTTAGGGGAGGCCAAAAATAGGACCACCTTCTTGCTTGGCTGGTGGCGGCAGTTGCATAGGGGGTGGGGATGCTCTGTGGGAGGAGGAGAAGGAGGGAAGCAAGCAGGCAAGGACAAGGATATCTTTCCACCCGTACCAATGTTCCCTTGAGGGGAAGAAATTGGGCTTTGCATCTGCTAGGCGACAGCTGAAGAAAGGGGGGAAAAGCCAGATTGAGGTGGAGGAAAGAAAGCGAAGGAAAACATCCAAAGGGCAGCGTGCACATGAGTGTGGGTGCATTTTAATAAAAAAACCAGTTGGCGTAGGTGTGTGTGACCTGCCATTTCATTGCATAGGCTGGCAGGGAACCGTTCCAAAAATGAACTGATGCTGCGGACACAAACGTGCAGCCTCTCATTTTATCAACCAAGCATATCAGCAAGTGGCCATGTTCAAACAAACCCAAGCTGGCGAAATGAAAACACTTCTTGTCTTCTTTCTTGTTGTTAACATGCAATAGTTGGGCTTCGAGACAAGCTGAATCCATGCTATTGTATTTTGAAAACCTAGGCAAGGATCTATTTGGAATCATCCCTGTTGCAACTGAGAAAATGGCATGGGGAAGGGGGGAGGAAATCTTGGCTCCTCCACATTCCAAACAAGAGGGTAGGGTAGGGGTTCTCAGGGCAACTTGCCCCAAAGTGGGGCCACGCTAAGCAGGGATTTCCTTCCCCCTTCCTCCTATGCCATTTTCACAGCTGCAACAGGGATTGTTTCAAATAGATCCTTGCCAGGGCTCCCCGCCTACCCGCCTGCCCTCCCTTCCCCCTGAGTCGGATGCCGAGGAAACTCCTCTCTTCCAGCGAGGTGGAATGCAGCTGGGCTGAAAGACCCCAAACTCTCTGCTTGGCCTGGGAATAGTGTTCCCTCTAATTTTTTTTCAGTGTAGGCGGAAAAGTATAGTGTCTGAGCGGCAGTCCCTTCGGGACTGGGTGGCATAGAAATCTAAATAATAAATAAATAAATAAATAAATAAGAAAAAAAATCCCTTCTTTTTTATTAAAAGAAATTAATAATAAAACAAAACCAAAATCTATTACTATTAAAACTAAAACAACTAGCAAAATCAAAAACAAAACTATTAATAAATCCATGCTTTAAAATCTTCATTTCTTAAATATTTATCATCGTATTATAGTAATCTAATAATACTATGAAAATCTACCTGAACACCAATGCATCAATTAATATATTTCCATATTTACTTTGCTATAATTTCATTCAATATTTCCAAGCTCAATTAATTTTCAGGCACTTAACATTTACTATTATTAACTTTCATCAATCTTCTACATTTCCAAGTATATTTTAAATTTATAATGCAAAGTCATAAAATCATACAGTACATATCATAAATCTCTTATTTATCATATGTATCTTCCATTAATTTTGCCTATGTAATTCTATATAGTTGTCCAATTTTCCAAATTAATACATCCTAATATTAAACAACACCTAAATATATCTTTTACCATCATTCCATGGTCAATCCATATGTAATAATCAATCATACCTCCTCAAATTTCTAACACTGTCTCAGTTTTGGGTACCTCTCCTCCCTCTTCCTCTCATTCCTTCCCCCTCTCACCTCTCCTCTCTTTTTCCATCCGTCTCCTCCCTCCCTTGTGTGTGTGTGTGTGAGAGAGAGAGCGAGAGAGAGAATTCTTGAACCATTTCCAAAAACAGATGAGGGCTGGGGGGGTTTTCTCTGTTATTATTTGGGTTTTTTCCCCAATATGCTTTAAATCAGGAGTCAATTATCTCTTTTTTTGTTTCTCTCTTGCTTTCTTTCATTCTTTCTTTCTCTCTCTTTCTCTTGCTTTCTTTCATTCTTTCCTTCTCTCTCTCTCTCTTGCTTGCTTTCTCACTCTTTCTCTCTCTTTCTTTCTTTCTTTCTTTCTCTCTCTTTCTCTCTCTCTCTCTTGCTTTCTTTCTCTCTTTCTCTCTCTCTTTCTTTCTCACTCACTCACTCACTCTCTCTTTCTTTCTCTTTCTCTCTCTCTTTCTTTCTTTGTCTCTCTCTCTCCCTTTCTTTCTTTCTTTCTCTCTCTTTCACCCGGGAAGCCTGCGCGGGAGGAACTGGGCCACACGCACCCACTGGACTCCTGGCACCTGGACAGCTGGCTCCCTCCCCCCTCTGTCCCCCCATGGCCATCTCCTTACCAGCCGTCGCAGCCCTCCCCGCCATCCATGGTCTCTGAGAGCAATACTGACGTGATGTAACCACTGGGGCCAAGGCGGGTGCCTCTACCACTACCAGCCCCTTGCCAGCACAGCAGCTCTCTCTTTCTGCCTCTGGGCAGCAGAGAGAACCTGGTGGCAGGGGGCACCCCCCAGTGTGGCAGCGGGGGAGGAGGCAAAGGTGGCTTCCTGGGTGTTGTGTCCAGAGGACAGTTAGGCATTGTACCCGCTCCATAGTCCTTGGGCGGGAAAATGCTATGTTGTGATTGGTTGGCAGCCCGGCATATATATAGCTGCCGAGCACGGCCATGTTGTCTTTTGCTGAGTTCTGTAACCATTACTTGTGTCAATAAAAGAGTCGTTACTCACCCACGAGTGCAGTCCTTCATTCCGCTAAGGACGTAACATTTGGCGATGAAGGTGGGATCAAAAAAATTTCTTTGGTGGTAACTATTGAGGGGTCACCCCTAGAAATGGAGGTAGACACCGGGTCTGCCAGGAGTTTGGTCTCCTGGGACACATTTTCGCACCTTGTTGCAGACCCGTCCCAAGCCAAATTGGGCCCAACAAGTGTAAAACTGAGGGACTATCAGGGAAACCTAATCCCAACCAAGAGGGAGGGAAAATTCCATGTTAAAAAAGGGGCATATTCTGGATTCCTCCCATTAATAATTGTAGCTAATCCCCTACCATCTCTTTTGGGGCGGGACTGGTTTACCAAACTAGGGTTGTCTGTCTCGGGAATTCACTCAGTGACCCCTGATGTATATTCTTGCATATTTGATGAGTTTTCTGATGTATTTAGTAACACTTTGTTATGTGGGAACACCAATATCCTTTAACCTAGACCCAAAAGTGGCCCCCATTAGACTGAAACCCAGACGAGTCCCTTTTGCACTCAGAAAAAAAAGTGGATGCAGAGTTGGACAAACTCATCCAGCAGGGGGTTCTAGAGGCCACTGATTATTCCAAATGGGAAACACCGCTGGTAATTCCTGTCAAACCCGACGGGTCTCTCCGCCTATGTGGAGATTATAAAGCAAC
The DNA here is from genome assembly GCF_031021105.1 of Erythrolamprus reginae. Classification (NCBI taxonomy): domain Eukaryota; kingdom Metazoa; phylum Chordata; class Lepidosauria; order Squamata; family Dipsadidae; genus Erythrolamprus; species Erythrolamprus reginae. The sequence goes on from NC_091963.1 coordinate 54,770,157, forward strand.
ACTCAATCACGCCCTCAGCTCCAACCCCTACCCGGTACCAGTGGTATAGCATTTGCTACATTCCCTGGGCCAGGGGTCAATTTTTGCAAAGTTGGATATGGCGCAAGCGTACCAACAACTCCCAGTGGACGATGCCACTGCGGAGGCTCAAACTCTAGTCACCCACCGAGGTGCATTCCGTTGTCGCCGCCTCCAGTTTGGCGTAAGTGTGGCTCCTGGCCTGTTTCAGAACATCATCGAGAGGCTGTTATACGGACTACCTGGCGTAACGCCATACTTTGATGATATTTTTATATCAGCCACCTCACAACAATTACTCACACGTGTCAGGGGTGTCCTATCCCGTTTTCAAAAGGCAGTCCTTCGCTTAAAACGTAGCAAGTGCCACATAGGAGTTCCCCGTGTTGATTTTCTAGGTTACACCATAGACGCTGCCGGCATTCACCCAACACAGGCTAAGATATCAGCTATCAAACAGGCACCTGCACCTGTGAACAAGTCTGAATTACAGGCTTTCTTAGGCCTCCTCAATTTTTACAACACCTTTTTACCACACAAAGCAACCATAGCTGAAGCCCTACATAGACTATTGGGAAACGACAGACCATGGGTTTGGGGAGACGTAGAACAGGCTTCATTTAAGGCAGCCAAGGACTTGCTGTCATCTGATGCAGTCCTTATCCAATATAATGATCAATGGCCATTGGTACTGGCTGCAGATGCTTCTCCTTATGGCATAGGTGCCGTTCTCAGTCACCAATTACCTAATGGTTCCCAAGCCCCTATAGCATATTTCTCACGAACATTGTCCAACACAGAGAGAAATTATAGTCAGACGGACAAGGAGGCCTTAGCCCTTGTCGTGTCAATAAAGAAGTTCCATGACTATTTGTATGGCAGACCCTTTGTTCTGCAAACTGACCACAAACCCCTATTGGGCATAATAGCGGGCACTAAAGAGTCCCCTCAATTCACATCCCCCAGAATGACCAGGTGGTCAGAATTTTTAGCGGCCTATATATACCACTTGCAATATCGTCCGGGAAAAGACATGGCACACGCAGATGCCCTTAGCCGCTGTCCCCTACCAGTACCAGTTATAGACCCCTCACCTACATCACAGGTCCTCCTTGTAGAGGAACTTCATAACTCATTGTCTGCATCTGACAAAGCTGCCCACTCCTCCTCTGATAACACCATTTCTCAAGTCATAGACTGGGTTAAAAGCGGATGGCCCACAGGAGTTTTGCCCAGCGGGTTTGCTCCATTTAAAAACCGACAGAGTGAGTTATCTACGCATAGAGGGTGTTTGCTGTGGGGATCACGAGTCATCGTTCCTCCTTCTCTACAGGATGTAGTGTTACGCCTCCTCCATGAATGCCATCCAGGGATTGTTCAAATGAAGGCCTTGGCTCGCAGCTATGTCTGGTGGCCGGGTTTAGACCAAGCCATCCAGACCTGGGTAGATCGCTGCCCGGAGTGTCAGACCTCCAGGCCCATGCCACCAGAAGCTCCTCCAAGACAGTGGGAAATACCTAGAGGGCCATGGTCCAGAATCCACCTCGACCTGGCCGGACCTTTCCATGGTCATCAGTTTGTGGTACTAGTAGACGCTTATTCAGGCTGGGTAGAAGTAGACATATTACAATCCACGACATCAGAGAGTGTAATTAATGTGTTATCTCGTCATTTTTCTACGCACGGGTTACCCGACCAGTTGGTAACCGACAATGGACCCCAGTTCACATCCTCACAATTCCAGGTATTTTTAGCCACATTAGGAATCAGACAAACATTAACAGCCCCCTGTCACCCTAGTAGCAATGGCAGGGCAGAACGGGCCGTGAGATCTACTAAAGAGGCCCTCGGCCATCTTAAAGGTTTGGACTGGAGGAACAAAGTAAATCTTTATTTAATAACTCAGCATTCAACTCCATGCCCCAACACAGGCAGGAGCCCAGCAGAGGCTCTTATGGGTTGACGCCTGCGTACTAGGCTGGATAGGATTCACCCCACATATACTCCTAATACAGACAGGGAGACACCAATTGTCACTAGAGCATTTGTCCAGGGAGATCTGGTGTATGCACGAAATTATGGGGGAGGAGAATGCCGTTGGGAGCCAGGTTGGGTTTCTGAAGTAACAGGCCCTTGCTCTTATAGGGTCCACCTAAGTGACGCAAGGACCTGGCGTCGGCACATAGACCAACTACGCCGCCGAACTTTAGAAGCTGCCACGCCGGCATCACAAGCACCATCCATTCCGCCAACCTGTACCACACCATCCGATTATACAGAGATCACTTCCTCCCCGGACAATCAATATCAAAGACCAATACCGCAACCTTTACACCAGGAAATACACACAGAAGATCAACCACAACCATTGCCTATAGAAACAGAATCATCCTTGCCCCCATCAGGGGCCGAACCCCGCCGCTCAGCAAGGACACACAAGCGTCCCGCTTATTTAGAGGATTTTGTGTGCACCAACGAGGTGGGAAGGGGTGTTGTGTCCAGAGGACAGTTAGGCATTGTACCCGCCCCATAGTCCTTGGGCGGGAAAATGCTATGTTGTGATTGGTTGGCAGCCCGGCATATATAGAGCTGCCGGGCACGGCCATGTTGTCTTTTGCTGAGTTCTGTAACCGTTACTTGTTTCAATAAAGGAGCCGTTACTCACCCACGAGTGCAGTCCTTCATTCCGTTAAGGACGTAACACTGGGGAAGCGGCACGTTTGAAAAGCGTGCCGCTTTCGTGGGCACAGGGCTTGATGTCAGCTCAAAGCCCTGCAGAGCCACTGCTGCCACTGCCACCTCCCTTCTGTCCCAGTGCAGGCCGAGCCCCCCTGCCTTGCCCCCTTGCAACCTGCACCCCCCCCAGCCCTGCGGAGGAGAAAGCGTGAAACACCGCAACAAAGACCTGGTGGTGGTGGTGGTGGGCAGGGGCGAAGGAGGGCCTCTGCCACCCTCTTCTCTGTGTACGCCAGGCTTAAAAAGCATGCACCAGGCTAAAATTATTAGCATGCTACAGCACATGGCGCAGATTAGAGGAAACACTGTCTGGGAAGGTGGCTTTCTTTTTCCTTTCAGGCTATCCTCAGAGAGTGGCCTAGCAGCAGAGGCAGGAGAAAAAAATGGGAGACCCCCGACTTCCCATGCATTGCATTTTCTTCCTTATCTGGGCAGAAAATGCAATGCAGGCTAAAAAACACGAGCCCGGTCAGGTAAGTCCTGGAAGCCTCTCCTTGGGGGGGACTACAGGGAGTGGGAGTGGGTAGAAGAGAGTGGGTAGAAGAGAGAGAATATTGGAACTGGGCTGATCTACATTTGAGCGAGCCTCAGTTTGTGCGGTAGAGAGAGCTCATGAATGGGCAGAGGAACACCGGGCGTTGTGAGGAAACCTCACCTATCCCTCTCCCCAAGTGAAGCAAAAAGCCTTTCTTTTTCCCCCACCCTCAGCAGCACCTTTTTCCCTCTGCAAACAAGACAGGTGTACTTTGGCAGGTTCAAAGTGCTGACAGCCAAAGAGAAAGAAGCAAAGATTAAGAAATCAACATAAAAGGGTTGGTATGAGAAGAGATCCCCCAAAAGGAGGTATAAATATTAGATTGAATGGAGGAGCAGAAACACTGTACCCACAATACACAAGTCTGGTTTGATCCAAAGCAATCTGCTTTTTAAATAAAATATTTGTTCAACGAAAAAAAGAAAGAAAGAAAGATGCTAGGAAGGAAGATAGACAGAATGAAAGAAAGGAGATGCTAGGAAGGAAGGAGGGAGGGAAGGAAAGAAAGATGTTAGGAAGGAAGAAAGACAGATAGAAAGAAAGAAAAAGAAAGATGGTAGTAAGGCAGGCAGACAGGAAGACAGAAAAAGATGGTAGGAAGCAAGAGAGGCAGACAGAAAGATGGTAGGTAGGTAGGACGGAAGATAGACAAAAAAGGTAAGGAGGGAAGAAGGAAAGAAAAAGGAAGGAAGGAAGATAGACAGAAAGAGAAAGGGAGGGAAGGAAAGAAGGAAAGAAAAAGAAAGAAAGAAAGAAAGACTGACTTATGACCATAATTGAACCCCAAATTTTGGTTGCTAAGCAAGAGCGTTGTTAAGTGAGATTCACATTTTACTCAATCAACGGCATTTCCTAACTCTAACAGTGATGTGCAAGCTAGGGAGGTACATTTGAAGGTATGTGTAATGTTCTAGTTATTGTTAAATGTGTGTCAGAAAGTGGACTCTGGGTGTGTTTTTCCTATCACAGTAAGTGAAGTTGAATGTGTATAATTTTAGAAGAGCTCTCTCTCTCTCTGTGTACATATACAGTTTATATAGTAGATAATGTATTTTTTGTGTGCCTATGTGTAATATGTATGTACACATATGGCATATATACATAGAATTAAAGAGCATATTTTGGATGTTCAGTAAATAGATAGGGAAAATGTATCTCTTTGAGGCGAGGAGAGGCCAGGCACCCTAATCCAAACCCTTGATATGAGTGACAATCAAGTTGGCCACCTTTAAGCCAGTCACATGATCTTTAAGCCACCCCTGGTCACATGATAGTCAAGCCACTCCTATCTGGTCACATGGCAAGAGTCTACGGAGAGGGGCGGCATACAAATCTAATAAATAAATTATATAAATAAAAAGCAAGCCTACTCAGTCATATAGTTGACAAGCCACTCCCACCCAGTCACATGATCATAAAGCCACACCCACAAAATAAGCCACACCCAGAGTGTGGTAGTAAAAACATTTGCTGCCCATTACTGCCTACAGCTATAGGTAAGAAGAGCAGGGGATTTTGGGAGTGGAGCCAAATTTGTCTTCTGCTCCCATAAAAATCATACGCCATCCCTTCCCACCCATTCCAGTTAAATTCCATCCCAATTTCTGCAGACAAAATTGTCATCAGATGTATGATAAAACAGAAAACCTGATTAAATAAAGATTTGAAGAATGTGTGCTTTAAAGAAATCTCATTGTTTTTCTACGTTTTCCTAAAATTATCTGAGGAGGCTTTTCTTAGGAAATTTAGTTAGTCACCTTATACATGTATACTGACCACTTCCATAGCAGAAATTTGAATTTTACCTTATGCAACAAAAGTGGATTCTGAAAAATCAAGGAAATCTGCTACTAATATGCTTTATTTTTAATTTTTAAAAACGTTTTCATTTATATACACAAATATAACAATGACAAACAAAACAAAAAAATATAACATAAATAAAACATACATTTGGGGTGTTTACATTCCCTGCTCATTCAGAGTTTATCCATTTTACTTTATTTTTGTTAACATATTGCTTCGCATTTTTACATATTTGCATATTTTTCTTTCAATTTTATTTATTATTTTTAAAATTGTCTTTCTATATAGTTTTTCTTTTATCCTTTCTTACTTCTAACCAATTATAAAAATTCTCCAATATTTTACAAAATTCTGAGTCTTCTTTCTCTTCTAGCTTCTTTGACGACATATCCATCTCTGCACAATCCATCATCTTTTTAATTATCATCCATTCTTCTGGCATTCTATCGGATTTCCATTGCTGAGCATATACTATTCGCATACCTCAGAATGTGAATAATCAAATATTGTACTTCTGTCCTAAATTTCTTATCAAAAATACCCAATAAATATAATTCTGATTTTTTTTCTTCAATTTTTTTTTTGTAAATTTTTTTATCCATTCCCCTACCTTATTCCAATAATTTTTCACCTCTGGACAGGTTCACTGATGATAAAATGTTCCTTTTTCTTTTTTGCACTTCCAGCATGTGGGAGAAACATTTAGGAACATTTTAGATAATCTTTCTGGTGGTAAGTGCCATCAATAGAAAATCTTGCACTGGTTTTATTTATTTATTTGTTTGTTTTTTGTTTAATTAATTAATTAATTTGTAATAAAAATATAGTATTGTATTGTAGTATGTTTAACATAAGTATAAAGTAGAGATAGAAAAGATAAAAAGACATTAGGACAGGAACGGTTAGCACAAAGGTGCACTTATGCACGTCCCTTATAAACCTCTTAGAAAAGGGGAGAGGTCTATTGTAGATAATGCAAGGTTGAATATTTTGGGATTGGGAGAAGAAGCAACAGAGTCTGGTAGTGAATTCCAGGCGTTGACCACTCTATTGATGAAATTGTATTTTCTGCAGTCTAGTTTGGAGCGATTTACATTTAGTTTGTATTTATTGTGTGCTCTTGTGTTGTTGTTGTTAAAGGTGAAGTGGTCGCTAACAGGGAGTGCATTAGATTAGAATATATTAGATTGGGTTATCCGCCACTTAAAAGACCAAAGTCTTTCCCATTTTTCTAATTCTATTGAATACCCAAAATTCTTTTCCCAACTAATCATATTATCTTTTACAATCTCCACTTCTGTTTCATATCTGATTAGAAATGTATACATTTTGCCAATTATCTTTTCCTCATTTCTTATGAATGTCTTATCTAGGCCTCCCCTTCCCATTTGAAATCCTTGTCCTTTCTTGTGTTTTTGATTAGTATCCTTTATTTGAAGATAAATCCACCAATCTAGTAATTTGCCTTTTTCTTCCAATTCTTCCTTTGATCTTAAATTTAATTGTACATCCAATAATTCTTTATATCTAATTGTGTTTTCTAATTGTATTAAATTGGGGTGGTATTTTAATTCTATTGGTGAAACCCATTCGGGTATTTTTTGATAGTATTGTTGTTTTTATTTCTTTCCAGATTTGCATCAGTGAATTTCTTAGTATATGTTTTTAAAGTACTTGTGTGTCTTATCTTTTCCATACCATAGGTAGGCATGCCAACCTAGTAAAAGATCATGTCCTTCCAGAATTAACATTCATCTATTTTCTAATGTGACCCAATCTCTAATCCATGTTAATGAAGTCGCATAATAATATGATTTCCAATTTGGCAGTCCTAATTCTCCCCTTTTTTACTAAAATATTTTATTAATGATACAAAAACACAGAAGATTATACAATCAGATATGACTACTTGAAATTTCTTATTCACTTTACATTTCTGTAATCTTAAAAGGAAATTTCATTTTTATTGTTAGAACAAATAAAAAGATCTGTGCTGCTCACTATCAAAATCCGAGTGGAAGTGATGACCCCACTAATTCTGATGCTGGTAGGCAAAGGCAGAATTCTTGTTTTCCTCCCCAAAATTAAGGTGTTTATATTCCAGTGCGACTTATACTCCCCCCAAAAATAAGGTACATTCTTGTAAAAGTAAAGTTTTCTCTTTCAATTCCCATATTAATATCCAGACTCTCTTGCCCATTTTATCTAATGGGAGGGCTGAAATAATTGGAGAGAGGCAGTCCCTCTCAGACAATTTAGTAGTCCTATGTCATGAAGGAAGGGCACAGAACATAGGCACAGTTCTATATCATGAAGGAAGGGCACAGAATATGCCACATAATGGCACATAACATGGAAGCTAAGCAGTTGGAAGTGCAGAAGTAGATCCCATAAAGAGTTCTCCCCCCCATGTTTCATTTTATTCAAAAGTAAAAAGAACACTCCAGAAACTCCAAAAAACCAACAGAAACAAAAAAGAATGTGCTAATACTAAAGAGGATGTGCTAGATCACATATGGCAATTATATAGCATGTAAGACATAAAATAACAACTAGAAAGTGCTTTGAAAAAATCTATCAAACACAAGTACATAAATTCTAATTCAAGCATTAACAGGCAAGTTGCAATCTTTAAAAAAAGGTTCTTCCTTGATATATTACAGCTTGCTAATAATTTTTTAAAAATCAGACATTGGCAGATCGTTACAATTGTAGATCAATTGTAGAAGTACCATTGACTTACCTGAACAGTCTTCTCTCTGCACTGCGTGTAAAGTCCAATGTGGATAATATTCAGTAGGATTGGTAGGGACTGAATTTTAATTTATTCTATTTGAAGAGCGCCGTCTAGCTGCATAGAAGGTCGGTTTAAAATGAAGGCATAATAAAAGATAGGAAGTTCAATTTGATCAATAAGAAGAAATAGAAGGCTATGACCCTGGAGCAAGCCCAGGAGGGTTTGGACTCTACACGCAGTGCAGACTGTTCAGGTAAGTCAACTGTACTTCTCCAGTGCGCTGCTAAGTAAAGTCCAATGTGAGATATACCTAAGCTTAATTGTCCAGGGCAGGCTGAGACTGGACCAGGGAAGCAGGAGTAGATCACACTCTGGAGAACCCACTTTCCAAACACAGCTTCAGCCAATGCAAAGGAGTAAATTTGATAATGACATATAAAGGTAGAAGGAGACGACCACGTTGCAGCTCTACAGACTTTTTTGACTGAAGCTTGAGTGGCCTATGCTGCAGAGGTGGCCATACTACATATGGAGTGTGCAGTAATGCTGACTGGGACAGGACAGTAATATGCCATGTTGATGCAAGATTTGATCCATTTGCTGATGACTTGTGACGAGATCTTCCGCCCTTTGGAGGAAGGTAAGAAGGAGACAAGAGTGCTTCAGTCAGTCATCGAATATATATCTTTAATGCTTGACAAACATCCAGTTTGTGCCATTGATGCTCCAGCTGATGGGTAGCGTTAGCACACAAGTCCGGCAGGATGAGTTCTTGCACTCTGTGAAACAAGGTATTTATCTTTGGGAAGAAGGCTGGATCTAGGTGTAGAACAACTCTATCTGGATGAAATATACAAAGGTCCTGTCAAACTTACAGGGCTGTTAGCTCTGATACTCTTCTGGCAGAAGTAATAGCCACCAGGAAGGCCGTCTTGAATGATAGAACCTTCAGTGGGACCGTTCATAATGGTTTGAATGGCAGAGCCTGTAACACCAGTGGAAGATCCCACGTGGGGCAACGATGAATTACCAGAGGCTGGAGATTAGTGGCACTATGGAGAAACCCCCTGATGCTCAGATGATGGGAGAATGACCTGAGGTCATCGAAACAGAACTGTCGACAAGGCTGCTACATGTCTGTGCAGTGTGCTAGGCACCAGACCTTTGTCTAAACTGGATTGAAGAAAGATCAGAATTTGACGAAGTGAAGGAGAGGGTCCAGGTTAGTACAAGTACAAAAGGCACAATAAGCAGTTCATGTGGCATCATAGATATGATTGGTGGAACTAGGATGAGTTGCTTGAATAGTGGCACTGATGCTGATAGGCTATCCTGTCTCAAGAGGTTCCATTCAAGTGCAAAATGGTTAGGTGCCATCCCTATAGGTCCGAGTGAAAGAGGGGCCCCTGGCTGAGGGAGACCTGGTGATCCGGGATCCTCCAAGGTTGGGACATCGACTACCAGGTCAAACTCCTCTCGCACAAGGACTAAGACAAGCCCCTATCACCTTGACTGACTCGTTATTAGCTGATACTGCTTTCCAGTTGGAGTCAAGGTCTGTCCAGATCTGAGTGATTTTATCTGTGAAAAACCTATTAAAATCCTCAGCAGTGTCCTGCAAGGGTTTGTCAGCCCTCCCCTGATTAGGGAGGGAGCAAATCACCTTAAGCAGGGTGGCTGGGTGGGATTCTGCAGATGCAATCGGGCAACATGATATGCACATCTTGTCACCCTGAGCACCACTTTATAAGTCTTAATATGAGCACTTACAAGTGTTCGGTTGGATTCAGATTTATTTTTCCTCCAACACTTCTCTAGACACCTCTTCTGGTGTTTCATCCCGCAGAGTTCCTCAGTGAACCAAGGAGATCTCCAGGGTCTACTTCCACAGAGAGGTCCCAAAGGTACAATCCAGTCTAGAGCCTTTGCCGCTGCTGTATTTTAGGCAGTAGCAAGGGACTCTGCCAAACTGGGTACAAGTGAATCCAGTAAAACCCCAAGCACCTTCTGAGATCCCTCTGGGTCCATCAGGCACCTAGGGCAGAACCACCTAATCAGTTCCACCTTCCAATGGGGGAGGATTGGAGCCTTAAAATCAGGCTGTAGCAGAAAATGCATCTGATCAGGACAAAGGCAAGGTATCTAAACACCTTAATTTCAGATCATTACTCAACTGCTCTGAGAGGAATACCATGTCGGGAGTGTGGCCCCCCCATGAGACGGACCCTGAATTACTTGGGTCAGATCCATGGTTGCCATGGTGGGCATGAATTCCTGTGCCAACCCAGAGGATCCGCTGAGTGACGGTAGATTTAAGTCCCCCAAGACAGAAGTAGGCAAAGTTGGCTCTTCTATGACTTGTGGACTTTAACTCCCAGAATTCCTGAGCCAATCATGCTAGCTCAGGAATTCTGGGAGTTGAAGTCCACATGTCATAGAAGAGCCAACTTTGCCTACCCCTGCCCCAAAATAATAAGTCTGGGGAACTTCACCACCAGCCCGGCTACTTCTTCATGGAGTGCAGGCAGGGCTGTTGACACACAACTGGGAGGCAAGTACATGAACAACAAGCCCACCTGAACCTCTAGGTCTAACTACACAAAGAGCAACTCACAACCCGCTAGGAGTAGCGAGATGGGTTCCCCCAATTAAAAATTAAAATGCTGTGTTAATTATATTCATATGAGACTTACCATAGTTTCATCTTGTGGTATGACTGACCATGAGAGACTGGCACTCGCTGTTGTTAAAGAACCAATGGCACTATTTTTCAGTATCTCTGCAGAATTTGACTTTGATCCATTCCATACCAGGATATTTTCTAAAACAAGAAAAGGTAATATGTAATATATTTCCTGCAGTATTCATTCCATCTATTCAATGTGAGGACAGGGGCCAAGACATAGAAAGCTTAGGGAAGCATATTTCTATCTGGACGATAACACTCGTCCATCATGTTCAAGGAGGACCTTGACATTTAATGGGTTGTGGGCTGTACATGAGGTGTCTGCAGGTGGCTGGTACAGGCAAGAAATGTTCTGCCATATGTTGGGCAGATATGCATAGGCACCATTGTCACAGCATTTGCATTTGCAGCACTGGCTTTGCGGTGTGCTTGCTTCTCTACTGTTCTGAATGTTCTTCAGGCCTCAGATGTCTGGCAGCCTATCCAGATCTATCTATCTGGATACGTCCCTGTCAAATAGCAGACCTGGCCAAAAGGTTTTAAGAGACATAAGGAAAATATAATTTTAAATGTTTCTTCTGTTGCTCTTTATAAAAACCTATGCATGTATATACCATATTTTTTGGTGTAATGCACCTTTTTACCATAAAAAGTGCACCAAAAACTGGTTGCGTCTTATACATCAAATGTGGCTTGAGGGAGGGGAATGGGAGGGGAATTGGGGGGTGGTCAGCAGTAGTGACAGCAGCCTTCCCGTAGTTCCACAGTGGCAGCTTTTCACATGGTTTGGCGGCTGGCAGCAGTTGCCACTACTAAACTGTGCAAAAAGCCGCCACTCCCCGACTATGGGAAGGCTGCTGCCTGACTACGGGAAGGCTGCCGCCACTTTGGGGTCTCCCACTTGCAGCCTCCTATTCTCAGGGATAAAAAGAAAGAAAGACTCGCACTGAATTCAGCAGCGATTTCTCCCAGTGAGCCATGGGCTATTTAAGACTCAGGGCTGCAGATGAGGATAGGCAGCATCTTCCATCCCTACCAATACAACCATCCCCAAAGACCCACAAACTGGTGCTCACTTAGGCGCCAACCTGTTCCTGCAGTAAGTTGGCGCACGAGGGTCCCAAACATACAGCCCCCACTTCCTCCAGGGCACTCAGGTCCTGCCTCCTTTGAGAGCCATGCCAAGTTTTGTCATGGGTAAAGTTGAGCTCCTGTCCTCCATCGTGCAGGCGCCTCTCTTCCTTGGTAGATTCGTCTTGCGGGGAGGGACTGAGAGCGCCCACCTTTCCTTCCCCCTCCCGGCCACCGAGAAGAGCAGCCACCACCTTTGTTGATGGAGGAGAGGAGGCGGCAGCGGCCACACTGGCAGAACAGCCCAGCAGGCCCTTCTCCTCTGTTGCAGCAGGCCCTCCAAGACCTCCCCCCAGCACTTGGGCCGTGCAGATAAGAAAGAGAATGCTCACCCAGCTCGGCTTAGGCAGGGGTGGGCAGGTTCGAGGGTGCTCTGAAGGGAAATATCACCTCAGCAATTGCCACCCCCACCACTGCTGCCTCCGCTTTGCTGCTGGTGTGGGGCTGAGCCACTCACCCAAACCGCTTTTTGGCCTGCTAGGAGGGGTCCTTGGCCGAGGGGGACATCTGGCAGGTCCTGGGAGACGCCCTTTCCCTTAGCAACTTAGTTGCCTTAGCAACTGAGTTTCCTGCTCCCGCTCCTCCAGTGGGGAGGAGAAACCTCTCGGATCCTCCAAAGGGTTTCCGAACGAGAAAGCACAGAGCGGAGGTTCAGACAGTTTATTATACAGGAACTTTTTATCTCTAAGGGAAAGCTATAATTGAGAAAGAGGGAGTCTCAAAAGGTGTTGGGGGAGGCGGGCTGTGGAGAGCATTGGATACTATCAATAATAGCCTGGAGCCCAGTGAGCTTTGGGGGGATGGTTGTTTAGGTGGCCCTTAAAGCAATGGAAGTTTTTACACTTCAGTTTTATTTTTGGCCCCTCACAACTGACCTCTGAGAGAGAAACAATGGAAGAGGTGAAAAACAGAATAAACAAGTCTTGAAAATGAGGTTTTGTTTTTACACTTGTTTTATTTTTGGCCCCTCACAACTGACCTCTGAGAGAGAAACAAAGGAAGAGGGGCAAACGGAATAAAAAATGTCTTGAAAATGAGGTTTTGTTTTTACACTTCTTGCATGGGGACACACATACACATACACATACACAGAGGGAGAAAGAGTTGGAATGGACTCTGTACTGTAGGTCATTTGGTCTAGTGGTCTCCAACATTGGCCCCTTTATGACTTACTTTGCTTGCTTGCTTACTTACATACTTACTTGTTTGTTTGTTTATTTATTGGATTTGTATGCCGCCCCTCTCCGTGGACTTGTGCACTTCAACTCCCAGAGTTCCTCAGCCAGCAAAGAGGTCCCTGGGTAGTGGCAGCATACAAGTCTAATAATAATAATAATAAAAATAACTCTGGGAGTTGTAGTCCACAAGTCTTAAAAGTTGCCAAGGTTGGAGATCCCTGCTCCAGAAACACTCCTTTTAAGGAATATTTTAGGTTTATCATCATCACCAAATATTTCCATGCAATTCAATTGTGAAAATTGGAGTAGTCAAGAGAGAGGTCTTTGAAAACCTCATGGTATAGTAGTAATATTAAGAAACCTCAGCAGGGAACTGTAATTGAAAATGATTCTATCACTAGCCATTTCTGTGACTAAAGGAACAACTAACAAAATGAATTGTCCTCATTTGTTTTTGTTTGCTTGTTTGTTTGAGTTAGGGGTTAGGGGTGCAAGGGTCTTCAAACCTGGCAATTTTAAGGCTTGTGGACTTCAATTCCCATTTCTGAGCTAGCATGACTGGTGGAGAAATTCTGGGAGTTGAAGTCCACAATTCTTGAAGCTGTCAAGTTTGAAGTTTGTAAAAAGTGTATAAGGGTTTAAAAGGTGTACATGGTTTTAAAAAGTATACATGGCTGTAAAAAGTATTCTGCTATACTGGTATTTTATTAAACAATATAATACTACACCATTTGGTTCAGAATACTTTTTTCCTTGTTTTCCTTCTCTAAAATCTAGGTGTGTCTAATATACCAGTGGGTCTTATACACCGAAAAATATGGTACTTTGTATCAAATCAATGCCATGTTTAATCAACACCAAGAGCTTTTAGTATAAAAATGATACCCAGCATGATTCAAAATATATCTGGGAATACACAGTGTGGTTCTGCCAAGTATAGAAAAACTGAGTAGTTCATGAGAAGAATACTTCACTGATGAGTTATTTTTTCATACACCTTGTTTTGCACATAGCTATAAAAGTATTACAAACCAGCTTCTTCCCATGGACATGCCATGGAAGAACACAGCATACATAACCAATTGTCTGTCACAAGGACATTACATGTTTATTCCTGTAAGTATTTACATTTAATAAAGCTTGTGATGACCACATTGGGTTTTGGGTCCTCTTTCTTGGACATCTTTCATAGATATAGTCTACTGCAGGGCTTTTGCACATTAAATAGCAAGGGTAGACTTTGATGAATCAAAAGCAGGAACTCAGAGGAAATCAGATAATGACCTAGACAAATGTTTATCCTGCCATTTCTAACCCATATTATTTTTCTTTTGTCACAGCAGTTATCAAGATGTCTCTTTATTTATCTAATTTTTCTGAGTATCTGTTGTAAATGCCAATCTTCCAATTAGAAATATTTCATACAATTGATTCTTTTGAAATTAATAGCAAAAACTCAATTTTTGACTAGTACATGGCATTTAGTAGTTTAGTATTTTCATCCAGGCTGACACAAATGCTCTGATACTTTTTTATTTTAGTGTGCTCTTAATCATCTAAAATTGAATATACTATTTATTTACTTTTAAAATTATCTTAACATTTATTTTAAAAAATCTGCTGGCACCTGAGATTTCTTCAGTCATTTGACGTTCATAGCAGCAACCACAGCCAAGAATCTGCTTCAAATAGAACAATATAGGCATAGATGAACAAATGTCTTTTAAGTTAAAAATAAAGTTGAAGCAGTTTCTACTCCAAGGAGAAAACTATTTGTCCAGAATTCTGTAAGTGCCATTTGTTCATACTGCACTGTTTGTGATGAAACAAGGAGAGAATTCCAGAAGCAGTGCTTTTTTGCTTGCCTAGTTCTTATTGCCTTAAAACATTCCAATGGTTTGAAACCAAAGCAAACATCACCACAAGATCTTTGTGGCTTTACTTTAAGCAATCTACATAATCAATGCAGTTAGCTCCAGAATTCCAGGTCAACTGTGCAAAAAGACCTTCAAGTCGAAATAGTTGAAAGCATACATAGGCAAGGAAAGAAATATCAACACAGCTTGAAAACAATGTTTTCATTTAAAATGACATATAGTAGATGCTAAATCTAAGAATATGACTCTACTGTAGGAGTTCAAATATATATCTGATTATGTATAGAATCAAAATTTAAAATGCTGAGCCAAATCATACCAGTGTGATCTCTCCTTCCCTCTCACTCTTTTCCTCTCGGCTTCTGGGCAGGTTTGGAAAACTCTGAGTTGATGATGATTTTTAAGTGAGCGATTGCTCACTGCTCAGCTTAGAGGGAACTATGCTGAGATGTAGAGATTTTAAGAACATTTAATATTTAATTAATTGGATTTGTATGCCGCCCCTCTCCGAGGACTTGGGGCAGCTCACGGCATGTACAGAAAAACAAGAAACAGTAATAACAATCCAATTAATAATACATTAAAAACAATCTTTAAAATTCTAATTAAAAAACTATCAATACCATTCATTCAACAACCAAACTAAAACATTCATTGGTCAGGGGGGGAAGATCTAAGGAACCCCAGGTCTGGTGGCAAAGATGAGCTTTTAAACTCTTTCATAAGGAGGGTAGAAGGGGGCAATATGAATCTCCGTGGGGAGCTGATTCCAGAGGGCCAGGGCCTCCACAGAGAAGGCTCTTCCCCTAGGTCCCGCCAGCCAACATGGGGCTTACTTGGTCGACGGGACCCTAAGGAGACCAACTCTGTGGGACCTCACTGGTTGCTGGGATTCGTGCGGCAGAAGGCGGTCTCGGAGATAGTGTGGTCCTATGCCATGTAGGGCTTTATAGGTCATAACCAACACTTTGAATTGTGTCCAGAAATAGATCAGTAGCCAATGCAGTCCGCGGAGTGATGACAAGATATGGGCATGTCTTGAAAGGCTCAAACCTGCTCGTGTGGCTGCATTTTGAATGAGCTGAAGTTTCCGAACACTCTTCAAAGCCCCATGCAGAGAGAATTGCAGTAGTCTAACTTCGAGGTAATAAGTTCCCTGTCCAAATAGGGCTGCAATTGGTGCACCAGGCAGTCCCGGGCAAACGCTCCCCTCGCCACAGCTGAAAGATGGTGTTCTAATATTAGCTGTGGATCAAAGAGGATGCCCAAGTTGTGAACCCTCTCTGGGGGGGATCAATAATTCCACTCCAGGGTGGTGGACAGACAGTTGGATGACCATTTGTCTGAAATGGTATAAGGCAGTGATGGCAAATCTTTTTTCCTTGAGTGCCAAAATAGTGCACGCACATGCTATCGCACATGTGCGCATGCCCACACCCATATTCAATGCCCCCCATGCGCCCCTGCTTCCCCATTTTCTGACTTCTGATGGGCCCAGTAAACCCATTTTTCACCATCCACAGGTTCTAGAGGTTTTCTTGGAGCTTGGGGAGGACAAAAGTGCCCTCTCCTGTCCCTGGAGGCACTCCGTAGGCCCAAAATGCCCTCCCAGTGCCTCTGTGCAATCCAAAAACCAGTTGACAGGCTCCCACATCTGCTCTGGAGCTGAGCTAGGATAATGGCTTGTGTGCCAGCAGATATGGTTCAGCGTGCCACCTGTGGCACCTGTGCCATAAATTCGCCATCATGGGTATAGGGTTTCTTGCTTGAATGGGGAATTGGACTAGAAGACCTCCAAAGTCCCTTCCAACTCTGTTATTCTGATATGATTGCACCCATCCACTCTCTCATGACCCATTGCTCCCAAAATTCTTTGTGGTTTGCAGAAGAGCTGAAAAAGCCCAAACAATTGTTAGAGTGCCACTGGAAGAAAACTGAGAACAAATCCAACTGGACACAAGTCACAGCCACTATTAAGGCAGATATCATGATGGTAAGAGCAGCAAAACAGCACTATTTCTCCAGTCTTGTTGCCTCCACATAGTGTCACCTGATGGCACTGGTCCCTCCTTAGGAAGGAAAGCTCAGACAAACACTCAAGGGACTGCCAAACACCTGATAGGTAAAATTTCTTGGATCTGTTTAGTTTGACATCACATATGGAGCTGGTCCATTATAGACATTCAGGAACAGTTCTGCCTAGTTATTCAGGAACAGTTTGCTTCTGTTGGACCTGAGCAGGGGAGAGCTACTGCCTGGATGGGGGGGAGGGATGCAGTGGTGTAGTAAAAATAGAGCTCCATCCCAGAGCATCCAATTTGCACTGAAAGATGTTGAAAGAAAATGCAGGGCGTCCTGCATAAGTCATGTCCCCAGTATGGTACTAAAAGTTTTGGTAGCCTTTCACTGGACCTGAGGTAATAGATAGGTTCCTTGTAGCTGTTCTTATTAGATCCTTGTCCCTTTTGGCTGGTAAAAGCCTTCAGAGAGCAACTAGCAGGTAGGTCCAGGCAATGATTAGACCATCATGAGGGATGGTCCCGGCATCATTTAAGCATGCTTTGGTCCAGCCACTCCTCAAGAAACCATCACTAGGCCCAAGCTGCCTGCATATTTCCCATACAGGTTATCGCCTCTCCTTTTTTAAGGATAATAATAATAATAATAATAATAATAATAATAATAA
Organism: Erythrolamprus reginae; assembly: GCF_031021105.1. Lineage (NCBI taxonomy): Eukaryota > Metazoa > Chordata > Lepidosauria > Squamata > Dipsadidae > Erythrolamprus > Erythrolamprus reginae. The sequence continues at coordinate 54,787,547 of NC_091963.1, forward strand.
ATTTTAAATTAATGAAATACGAAGATCTAAAAATCGAGCTGCAACAACTCTGGCATAAGTCCATGAAAGTGGTACCAGTGGTACTTGGCACGTTGGGCGCAGTGCCAAAAGATCTCAGCGGACATTTGAAAACCATTGAAATTGACAAAATCTCCATCTGTCAATTGCAAAAGGCCGCTTTACTGGGATCGGCAAACATAATTCGCTGCTACATCACGCAGTCCTAGGTGCTTGGGAAGCGCCCAACTGGTGATGAAATAAAAAATCCAGCATAGTGATCTCCTTTGCTGTGTTGTACTGACATAATAATAATAATAATAATAATAATAATAATAATAATAATAATAATAATCCCCACTGATGGGTATGCCTTGACGTGGTAGTGGGGTTTGTCTGCTTCAATGAAGCTGAGAGCTGTGCCGGTGGTAGTGTAAACTACTGGTAGGTCTAACCTTGCCGGAGTGGTCAAAGCAGAGGAGCCAGACTAAATGTACCTAACCCATTTAAACTAATGGAGAGACAAAACAAAAAGAAGCCCATTCTGGCTCGGTCGTCGCCCAGGATAAAAAGGACTATGGAACCTGGGCAGCCATCGACAAATGAGCTACAGGAACAAAACAAACAAAGCTTATGAATCAAAAAGTGGCAGAAATTCTCAATGTCAGAGAATCGCACAATCATGAAGTGTTATTATAACTTGGAGCCTGAAAAACGTGAATATCAAAGACGGATGTACCAATTATGAAAACAAGAATATGCAGATTCAAAAATAACGGAACTTCGACTGGCTGATCAGCGACGACTCATAATCAGGAGTCAAATGTTCAGTGAAGTTGAATTAGAAGAAATACAGAAAATTTACAAAATAGAAACACCAAAATCTGATCTGCCACCAGTAGAAGCTCCAATAAGATCTGGAGTCACTGCACAACTGGAACCTGATTAAAATTTGGAAAGACAGCAAGAAGCTGCAGATGAGACACTTGGCACTATGACTCAAAGGCAGCAAGAACTTAAGGACCAAATACTTGCTCATGCAGGGTCCAATGCAGAGCGAAAGAGACTGCCAGCCTTAAAAAACATAAGCAAGAAACGACTTCTCCCACTGATGGAAGATATTAACTCTGCGCTTGCAACTGTCAATGTAACTTCAATTGAAGAACTGAATCAGCTTGCCTACAGTACAGCTGTGATAGTAACTGAAGAACTAGGGTTACTGCAACAGAAATCAATCGGAAAACCAACTGGAAAACCAAAATGGAAAATCAGACTAGAACTGAAAATCAAAAGCTTGAGATCAGATGCAAGTAACTTGAAGAAATTAAGGAGCAGAAATTGAACAATCAGAAGATCAAAGACTATTTAACAAAAAAGTACTGGCTTAGTACAAGAAAGATCAAGGAAGATCTGAAAATTGTAAAGCAGCAGATAACAGCAACAGCCAGGAAAATTGAGCGATATGAATCTAGGATCACCCAGTACAGGCAGAATCAAACATTTCAATCCAACCACAGGCAGTTCTACCAGAACCCGCATCAGCAAACAAATAAGAAAACTGAAAAGCCAGAGGGGAAAATAACAACAAAGTTCTGGAAAGATCTCTGGGAGGTCGAAAAGGACTATAACAGGACTGCTGGGTGGATAAAGGAGTTTGAGAAGGAATTCTCAGGGAGCAATATGCAGCAGCTGGAGATAACACCTGAAATGATTGCAGAAAGAGTGAAGAGGGCAAAGAACTGGACATCCCCTGGCACTGATCAGGTGCATGGTTTTTGGCTGAAATACCTGACCAGCCTGCATATAAAAATGGCTGAATTGTTCAACAAAATGCTGCAGACAGGAAATATCAGTGAATGGCTTACAACTGGCAGAACATATTTAATACAGAAAGACACAGTGAAAGGAGCCATACCAGGAAACTACAGGCCAATAACATGTTTGCCGACCATGCTCAAACTGCTGACAGGTATCATAGCTGACAGAATTCAGGACTACCTAGAAGAAAATGACATCATGCCACTGGAACAAAAGGGCAATAAAAGACGAAGCAGAGGTACGAAAGACCAGCTCCTAATTGATAAAATGATTTCAGAGAACTGTAAGAACAGGAAAACAAATCTATACATGACCTGGATTGACTACAAGAAAGCCTTTGACTCATTGCCACATAGCTGGATCATAAAATGCCTGGAAGTCATTGGAGTCAATGAAAACATAAGGAAATTCATAGAAAAGGCGATGAAATATTGGAAGACTGAGCTTTTTGTTGGGAATGAAAGCTATGGACTGATCAACATAAGAAGGGGCATCTTCCAGGGGGATTCTTTGTCCCCATTGCTATTCATCATTGCTATAATCCCGCTGTCACTCATCTTACAGAAAACAAATCTAGGTTACCAAACTGCTAGAAATTCACCAAAAATTTCACACTTGCTGTATATGGATGACCTGAAGTTGTATGGAAAATCAGAAACTGATATACAGTCACTAACCAACACTGTGCAAATCTTCAGCAATGACATCAGCATGGAGTTTGGCCTGGATAAACGTGCCACAGTGGCACTGAAAAAGGGGAAAATCACTGAAAGTGAGGGCATTGAAATGCCAAATGGTCAAACCATCAAGTGCCACCAGCCAGAAGCCTACAGATACTTGGGCATCTTGCAACTGGATAATATCAAGCATGGCCATGTGAAAACTGTGATCAGCAAAGAGTACATCCAGAGGACAAGAATAATTTTGAAGAGTGAATGGTAGCAACACTATCAAGGCTATAAATACGTGGGCTATACCTGTCATTAGATACACAGCTGGCATAGTGAACTGGAATCAAGCAGAGCTGGACAACCTGGACAGGAAAACCAGAAAATTAATGACGATCCATCATGCACTACATCCCCGCAGTGACGTTGACAGGCTGTATTTACCAAGGAAAATAGGCGGCAGAGGACTTTTGCAAGTGAAGCAGACAGTGGAAGAAGAGAAGCATGCATTAGCTGACTATGTGAAGGAGAGCAAAGAGTCAGCGTTGATGGAGGTCAACAATAGGAAGCTTCTCAAGATGAAGCAAACTAAGGACCAGTACAGAAAAACTGCAACTCAATGTCTTATGGACAGTTGGCGGAACAAAGCATTGCATGGCCAGTTCTTGGAGAAGATTGAAGGCAAAGTGGATAAAGAAAAGACCTGGTCATGGCTTATAAGTGGAACACTCCAAAAGGAGACAGAAGGACTAATACTGGCAGCACAAGAACAGACCATTAGAACAAATGCTGTCAAAGCCAGAATTGAAAAATCAATAGACGATCCAAAGTGCAGACTCTGTAAAGAAACAGATGAAACAATCGATCACATACTCAGCTGCTGCAAAAAGATCGCACAAACTGACTACAAGCATAGATGTGATGCTGTGGCACAGATGACCCACTGGAACTTGTGCCGGAACTACCATTTACCAGTGGCAAAGAACTGGTGGGATCATAAGCCCAAAAAAGTGGTCAAAAATGAGCAAGCAAAACTACTGTGGGACTTCTGACTTCAGACTGACCGAATTCTGAAGCATAACACACCAGGCATCCTGATTGTGGAGAAAAAGAAAGTATGGATCATCGACATCGCAATCCCAGGGGACAACAGAATTGAGGAGAAATTAGCTAGAGAAATTAGTGAAATATGAAGATCTAAAAATCGAGCTGCAACGACTCTGGCATAAACCAGTGAAGGTGTCCCAGTGATACTTGGCACGTTGGGCGCAGTGCCAAAGGATCTCAGCAGACATTTGAAAACCATCGGAATTGACAAAATCTCCATCTGTCAATTGCAAAAGGCTGCTTTACTGGGATCGGCAAACATAATTCGCCGCTACATCACGCAGTCGTAGGTGCTTGGGAAGCACCCGACTGGTGATGAAATATGAAATCCAGCATAGTGATTTCATTTGCTGTGTTGTATTGACATAATAGTAATAATAATAACAATGACAATAACAACAACAACAACAACAACAACAACAATAATAATAATAATTTATTAGATTTGTACTAGGCTCACAACAATAATAAACAGTCTACAAATCCAATATTTAAAAAACAATTTAAAAACCCTTGTAGTAAAATAATCGCACAATCCAATCAAACTATGCACAAACCAAGATAGTTGGGGGATATGTCAATTTCCCCATGCCTGGCTACAAAGATAGGTTTTCAGTAACTTATGAAAGGCAATTCCAGGGGGAATTGATTCCAGAGGGCCGGGGCCACCACAGAGAAGGCTCTTCCCCTGGGTCCCGCCAGATGACATTGTTTAGTCAACGGGATACGGAGAAGGCCAACTCTATGGGACCTAATCGGCTGCTGAGATTTGTCAAGCAGAAGACGGTCCCATAGGTATTCGGGTCCGATGCCATATAGGGCTTTATAACCAACATTTTGAATTCTGACCGGAAACTGATCAGCACCCAGTGCAGACCATGGAGTGTTGAAGAGACGTGGGCAAATCTAGGTAGCCTGCACGATCTGGATTTTCCAAACACTCTTCAAGGGTAACCCCATGTAGAGAGCATTGCAGTAGTCAAACCTCGAGGTGATGAGACATGGGTAACTTTGAGCAGAGGCTCCCTGTCTAAATAGGGCCGCAACTGGTGCACCAGGCAAACCTGGGCAAACGCCCTCCTCCCCACAGCTGAAAGATGGTGCTCTAATATTAGCTGTGGATCGAGGAGGATGCCCAAGTTGCGGACCCTCTCTGAGGGGGTCAATAATTTCTCCCCCAGGGTAATGGACGGACAGATGGAATTGTCCTTGGGAGGCTTAACCCACAGCCACTCCGTCTTGTCAGGGTTGAGTTTGAGCCTGTTGACACCCATCCAGACTCTAACAGCCTCCAGGCACCGGCACATCACTTCCACCGCTTAACTGACTGGACATGGGGTGGAGATATATAACTGGGTATCATCAGCATATTGATGATACCTCCCCCCATGCCCTTGGATGATCTCATCCAGTGGTTTCATGTAGATATTAAACAGCAAGTGTGAGAAGACCAATCCCTGAGGCACCCCACAATGGAGAAACCTAGAGGTCGACCTCTGACCCACACTAACACTGACTGCGATTGACTGGAGAGGTAGGAGTAGAACCACTGTAAAACAGTGCCACCCACCCCCAACCTCTCCAGCTGGCGCAGAAGGATACCATGGTCGATGGTATCGAAAGCTGCTGAGAGGTCAAGAAGTACCAGGACAGAGGACCTGGGCCTGCCAGAGATCATCCATCAGTGCAACCAAACCAGTTTTCATGCTGTAACTGGGCCTGAATCATGACTGTTGAGGGCCTAGATAATTGGCTTCTTCCAAGGACCACTGGAGCTGAAGCGCCACCACCTTCTCAATAACATTCCCCATAAAGAGAGTGGATGATAGTTGTTGAGTATGGCTGGATCCAGGGAAGGTTTTTTGAGGAGGGGGAGCACAAGTGCCTCCTTGTAGGGAGCTGGGAAAGACCCCCTCCCCAAAGAAGCATTGACAATCTTCTGGACCCAGTTCCGTGTCATCTCCCTGCTGTCTGAAACCAGCCAGGAGGGACATGGATCCAGCAAACAGGTGGCAGAACTCACAGCTCCAATGGCCTTGTCCACTTCATCAGGTGTCACCAGGTCAAACTCCTCCCAGATAGGGGGACAAACACGTGCTCCTGTCACCTCAACTGACTCATTATCAGTCGACACTGCTGTCTAATTGGAGTCAAGATTTCTCCGAATCTGACCGATTTTATCAGCAAAAAACGTGTTAAACTCCTCGGCGCTACCCTGCAAGAGCTCCCCAATTCCCCCCTGATTAAGAAGGGAGCAAGTTGCCCTGAACAGAGAGGCTGGGCAGGATTCCGTTGATGCATTCAAGGCCGCATGATACATGCATCTTGCTGCCTTGAGTGCCACTTTGTAAGTCTTAATATGAGCTCTTACAAGTGTTTGATGAGATTCAGATTTACTTTTCCTCCACCGCTTCTCCAGACATCTCTTCTGGCGTTTCAACACCCAGAATTCCTTGGTAAACCAAGGAGCTCTCTGGGGTCTAGTGCCAGAGAGAGGTTGCAACGGCGCAATCTGGTCAACAGCCTCTGCTGCAGCCTTATTCCAGGCCACAGCAAGAGACTCTCCCGAACTATGGATGAGAGTGAATCCGGTAAAACTCCACCGCCTTCTGAAAGCCCTCTGGGTCCATCAGACACCTGGGGTGGAACCACCTATTCAGTTCCGCCTCCCTGCAGGGGAGGATTGGAGCCTTGAAGTCAAGCAACAGCAGAAAATGGTCTGACCATGACAAAGGCAGAACATCTAAGCCCCTTAGTCTCAGACCATCCCTCAGCTGCTCCGAGAGAAATATTATGTTGGGCATATTCCCCCCTTCATGAGTTGGACCCTCAACTACTTGGGTCAGGTTCATGGCTGTCATGGTGGCGATGAACTCCTGTGCTAGCCCAGAGGATTCGCCAAGCGACGGTAAATTCAAGACCTCCAAGACAATGAGCCTGGGGAAATCCACCGCCAGCCCAGCTACCTCCTCAAGCAGCACAGGCAGGGCTGTTGATATGCAGCTGGGAGTCAGATATGTGAGCAACAAGCCCACCTGAACCCCTAGGTCTAGCTTCACAAAGAGGCACTCACAACCCGCAATCTCAGCACCAGCAAGTCTGCATAGGCTAATAGTCTCCTTAGCTATAATAGCCACTCCTCCCCCCCTGCCCTGAGGTCGTGGCTAATGCCATACCTGAAACCCGGCTGGGCATATTTCAGAGAGAGGAACTACTCCCTCTGGGCCCAGCCAGGTTTCAATCACACATACCAGGTCGGCCTCCTCCTCCAGGATCAGATCACGGATAAGAAGAGCCTTGTTTACAACCAACCTGGCATTGAGCAGCAGCAGCCTGAGTCCAGGGCCTAGATTACACTCATCGCCAGAGCCCCGGGTTGAGTCCATGGGGCCAGAACAAGGGATTGCTTTCAAGCAGCATTCCCTCATTCCCCTGAAATGGCCTGCCCCATGTCTCCCACCATATCTGCCTCTCCCCAGCAGCACCAGAATCTTCTGGCCCTCTTCCACTCCAGAGGCAGGTTCCTCCATCCCTCCCGCCTCTACATCGCCAGGCAAACTAACCCAGTCATTCATTCCATGCATCTCATACATACCTTCCATTCGATCCCAAACATCCATCATTAAACTATCCCACAATAAATTAGTTTAAAAATGTATAAAAATTAAAAATGGTTAACCAGCCAATTATTGAAGTTGAACTGAGACAAATATCAATTAATATAAAAATCAGTTCTTAATCACTAGTTCTAAAATCAGTTCTTAAAAGTGGTGTAAAGGTTATTGCATTGCAACTCCAGAGGGCCATAAATGAAATAGATAATGTGGGCACACTTTAGCTGGTTTTCCGGCCTGGTTATAAGACAGAAATGGAATTGACTGTGCTTGTGGATCATCTCTGGTGAGAGTGGATATGGTTTTGCATCCACTTTTGCTCTCCTTGATGTCTTGCCAGTTTTTGATACCATCAACCATGGTATCCTTTTGGGCTAGCCCTGGGGTTAGGGCTAGTGACACAGTACTGCACTGATTTAGTTACCTTCTCCAAGGTCAGTCCTAATTAGTGTTAGTAGAGAATAAAAGGTACCTCCTATGTGGCCTCTTTTATGTGGGATGCTACAGGGTTTGGTATTCTCTCCATTCCTTTTTAACATATGTATGAAATCACTGGGTGAGATCATCCGACTCTGTCATATGAGATAATATTAGTACAGTGGAACCCCGACATAAGAGCTGCTCTACTTAAGAGCAACTCGAGATAAGAGCTGGGAGGGGAGAGATATTTTTGTTCTACTTACAAGCCCAAATTCGAGATACAAGCGCCAAGGAGCTGTCTCCTGAAGCCAAACGCTAACTTCCGCGTTCGGCTTCAGGAGACAGCTGCGAAGCGGCGCGCGTGTTTTAAAAGGTTGCAGCCGGCCTGGGGGGCTCGGGGGGGTGCTTGCAGCTTTCTTTCTTGCTCTTTTTCTTTCTCTCTTTTACCTTCCCTTCCTCTATTTCTTCTTTTCTTTCTCCTTCCCACCTTCCCTCCCTCCCTCCCTTCACTCATTCCTCTCTTACTCTCCCCTTTCATAAGTTTCCTTGCTTCCTTCCTCTGTTCCTGTCCCTTCCCTCTTTCTTTCTTTCTTTCTTTCTTTCTTTCTTGCTCTTTTTCTTTCTCTCTTTTACCTTCCCTTCCTCTATTTCTTCTTTTCTTTCTCCTTCCCACCTTCTTCCCTCCCTCCCTCCCTTCACTCATTCCTCTCTTACTCTCCCCTTTCATAAGTTTCCTTGCTTCCTTCCTCTGTTCCTGTCCCTTCCCTCTTTCCTTCCTTCCTTCCCACCCTCCGTCCATTCATTCACCCATTCCTCTCTTGATCGCTTAAAGCCGGTCCCTGGTGCAAAAAGGGTTGGGGACCTCTGTCCTACAGGATTGGGTGGCAGAGAAGTTGAACATATGTAAATTTAAAAGTTTAAGAAAGTTTACAAGTTAAGTGAAAGAAACTTCATTATTCATTTATATGTACATGTACATTTCTTCATTAAAAACATGTCTTTCTGCATAATTTAGACTAACTTTGTGAGTTTTTTGAGGGCTGGAACCAATTAAAATTATTTACATTAATTCCTATGGGGAAAAGTCGTTCGAGATAAGAGCTGCTCGACTTAAGAGCCCAGGTCCGGAACGAATTAAACTCGTATCTCGAGGTACCACTGTATGCTGATGACATTGGATCAGATTACCTCCGGAACCGCCTGCTACCACACGAATCCCAGCGACCGATAAGGTCCCACAGAGTTGGCCTTCTCCGGGTCCCGCTGACTAAACAATGTCGTTTGGCAGGCCCCAGGGGAAGAGCCTTCTCTGTGGCGGCCCCGGCCCTCTGGAACCAACTCCCCCCTGAGATTAGAATTGCCCCCACCCTCCCTGTCTTTTGTAAACTACTCAAGACTCATTTATACCGCCAGGCATGGGGGAGTTGAGATATTCCTTCCCCCTAGGCCATTACAAGTTATGCATGGTATGTTTGTGTGTATGTTTGGTTTTATGAATAAGGGTTTTTAGTTGTTATATTATTGGATTGTCACACGTTGTTTTTATCATTGTTGTTAGCCGCCCCGAGTCTACGGAGAGGGGCGGCATACAAATCCAATAAATTATTATTATTATTATTATTATGATCCAAATATGCTGCAGCTATCCTTTCTCAGTGTTTAGAATTTTGATGGAGGACAACAACCATCAGCTGAATCTTGACAAGACAGTATGTGTGTGGGTGCAGGGTACCTCAAGATCTAGTGGTTTACCATCTTTAATTCTGGATATGGTTGTAGTACCCCAGTGTACAACCTGAAGTTCTCCTGGACTCATGACTTCTGCTCATAGAGCTGTTGGCAGTCATGCCCAGGAAAACCTTTGCACAACTTTATGGGCAAAGGATCTCCTTTTCATATAAATGTTGCAGCCTTAACTGAATCATGATATGCTGAGCACAATGACTCATATACATCTCTCAGTTGGATTATTGCAATGTAATCTAATGGGGTTACCCTTGAAGAATATTCAAAAGCTACAGCTGTACGGAATGCAGTGGCATGCACAGTTCTGGGGCCTCTAGGGTGGCACATATAACACTGCTGTTATACAAGCTGCATTGTTTATCAGTTTGCTTCCAGGGCCAATACAAAGTGTTGATTATTACCTTTGAAGCCCTACATGCCATGGATCCAGAATATTTGACGAGCCATCTTACTCTAATGGAATTGTCCAACTCCGCTTGCACCAGTGAAAGGGGCCCAAGGAGAAGAACATTTTCCATTGTGATCTTGACCTTGTTGTATACTCTTCCATCAGAGAACTGCTCCCACCCATTTGGCCTTCCAAAGAGCATTAAAACTTGTTTTTGCCAGTGGTTTATGTACTCCAAAGGGGCACTCGTTTCTACGGGTGGTTGATGAGTAAAAAAATATTATTTCCAAACTGCCCATCTTCTTGGTTCCAGTTTTTCTGCATAGTTTAAATTCTTTAATTGCTATTCTATTTATCTTTTTATGTTTTGTAAGCCTCCCAGAGCTGTCTACTGGGGAGATAGTATCTCATATGGATGTAGATAGATAGATAGATAGATAGATAGATAGATAGATAGATAGATAGATAGATAGATAGATAGATAGATAGATAGATAGATAGATTGACAGACACATAGTAGTTAGGTACTATTACCTCATTATTTAAAAAAAATTAAAAGCAAGAATAGCTAAATAACTTGACATCTTCACATGAGCAATGGGGTACATTTAGAACTACAATACATTGATTCAAAATTTTCATTATAGTTCTTTGAATTAATCTAATATCAAAAATAATGCTTTAAATTATATATTCATATATTATTGGCAAAAACACTTTTATAATTTTCTCTCCCAGGTATATGTATAAATATTATTTAAATATTAATGAAACATTAATATTGGTATAATTTGCATTCACTGAGAATCCATGATACCTTTTAATATATTTCAACTAAAACCCACATGAAGGTTTCATCTACTGTGTAGCTAGAAAACTCTAGTCATATGGCAACTACAACTACCGCATGGTCAGTAAGGGACAAAAATGAAAGAAAGAAACCAGCCAACTTTACACACCTGAAGGTAATGCTCCATTCCAGGATGCACTCATTTGGCTTATATTGTGTTGAAGCAAATATAGACATTCTTCCAGGCAACTGAGAGCAGCACCAGAAATAGCTTTAAAAGCAACAAATCTTGATCAAAAGGAAAAAGAGGACCAGAATCTGGAAGGGGTTCAATGCCTTGCATAAGGTTCTTCTGTTGTCCTTCCACTTTGGCCATAATATGCAAATATATATTTTATTTAAATTTATTTAAATACAAAATCTAATTTCACAAAAAGGGAAACTTCCATGGGACTCCATTCTCTGAGTTGCAATATAATGCTATATAATTGGGTAAAAAGTAAAATAAAGTGAAAGCAGACTAATGAATAAGGAAATATGAGTGTCAGGTTGGCTTCACTCAGAATTTAGGAAAAGTAAAACTCAGAGTCCATTTTGAACTTCAAAGTCATCTTTACTAAATCAGAAGTGAATGCATCAAAAGAAAATCAAAATCTGAGGAAAAAGGCATGACAGTTGCCTATTACAAAGTAACCCCAATGCCCTCCCTTGGCAATTCACCCAATCCCCATTGCCCAGGTGGATGCATCTTCACTGGCACATCATACTTTTAGAATGCATGCCACTAACCCATCCCCATTATCACCCCTTCCCAGGAGAAACAAAACTTTCTTGGGCTCCTCCAGAAGACTTCCCCCCTCCCAAATCCCAATACCACCCTCCATTTCTCATGACAGCTGAAGCAAGTTGAGGAATGAAATACAGCGAGGCTAACTTTCAGACCCCCTAGAACAGGAAGGTTAGTCCTAGAAAAGAAAAGGAAGAAAGAACAAACAGAAATAGTAAGGTTATGCATTATGGTTTATTTTGCTCTAAAATGATCAATTTCTTTCCGGGTGTTCACATGTTTCTCCTCCACCCATTCTGCATGAGATGGAGGAGAATGTTTCCAAGACACCAGGTACTGCAATTTCCTCCTTTGTTTCCTTGAGTCGAGAATTTCCTTAACTTTGAAATGCTGCTCTCCTTCCATCAGTAGGGGAGTTGGAGGATCCACCAAGGCTGGCTGTAGCTCTGAAGTATACTCAGGTTTCAGCAGGCTGACATGAAACATTGGGTGGATCCTCCGCACAGTTTTTGGCAATTCCAGTTTCATTGCCACCCAGTTGACCACTTGTACTATGGGGAAAGGCCTTTGTTTCCTTGAGTCGAGAATTTCCTTAACTTTGAAATGCTGCTCTCCTTCCATCAGTAGGGGAGTTGGAGGATCCACCAAGGCTGGCTGTAGCTCTGAAGTATACTCAGGTTTCAGCAGGCTGACATGAAACATTGGGTGGATCCTCCGCACAGTTTTTGGCAATTCCAGTTTCATTGCCACCCAGTTGACCACTTGTACTATGGGGAAAGGGTCCTAGTTTTTTAGACTTTTGAGAGGTCTATCGAAACCTTGTTGACAAAAAGACTCTATCTCCTACTTTGTAGTTTACTGGCTCGGTTCTCTTTTTGTGTGCTTGATCCTTATGGGCTTGATGAACCTCATTGAGGCCCTTATGGGCTCTTGGCCAATTTGACTTTAGCTGAGCCACCCACTCTTTTCAGGTGGGGTGGCTTGGCCCCTCTAGAGATAATTAAGGAATAGGCACCTAATCCTGACCATAGACCAATTTGAATGGGGTGAACCCAGTACTACTGTGCAGTGAATTGTTATAAGCCACTTCCGCAAATGGTAGTAATTGTCCTGTTGATAATTTAAATAGCAGTGGAAATACTGCTCTAACACCGAGTTGGCTCTTTCACGCATCCCATTGGTTTGTGGGTGATGGGCGGAGCTCAGTCCTTGGGTGGTGCTCACTAGGGCCAGGAACTCCTTCCAGAACCCTAAAGTGAATTGGACCACTCAATCCAAAATAATCCGTTCAGGCACCCTATAAAGTCTATACACATGTTGGATGAACAGTTTAGCTAATGCCCTGAAGGAGGGGATCTTTGGGCAGGCTACGAAATGACCTGTTTGGAAAAAAGGTCACTAACAACCCAAATCACAGTATTCCCCCCACTCTCCACAATGAAATCCATAGATATTTCTTTCCACAGTGCCCCAGGCGTTGCAACACTCTGTAAGAGCCCCTCTGGCCAACTGGGGAGGCTCTTGGCTGCAGCACACACAGGACAGCTGGCCACATAAGTTTTATAGAAAGCCACCAGAACTGTCTTCTCAGTAAATGCAAGGTTTTCATGAATCCAAAATGTCCTGCTACTTGGAGTTGTGAGCTCTTTCAATACTGCTACCCTCAGGGAGGATGGGACATACAGTCTAGACCCTATCCATGCTAAATCATCCCATAGGGTGCACTCCATTGAATGGTCTAGGAACCACTCATTAGTTTTCAGGGCTTTCCTTATACTAGATTGTAAGCCCTCTGGTAGCTCTGCCATTTGGGTTTTCTGCACCCCCATCACTGCTGGGCGTGCCCATTGTTGGGTCAGAATGACACTGAAACACCTCTGACTAAACACTGTTATATTGAATTAGTCTCGACAGTGCATCAGCCATGAATTTTTTCCCCCCTGGGATGTATCACAGTGAAAAGTTGAAGCATGCAAAGTGCTGCGACAATTGGACCTGTTTGGGTGACAGCTTCCTGGGAGTTTTCAGTGCTACCAGATTTTTGTGGTTAGTCCAACGCATGGCAAATGCTTCCTTTTCCCATACAGCCCACCTTGGTTCAGTCCCAGTTTCCTGGAGGTGTATGCACAGGAGTGGAGGTCCTCCTTCTCATCTACTTGTAGCAATACTGCCCCGACTGCCACATCACTGACGTCAACCTGAACCACAAAAGGGGCCTCCAGGTCTGGGTGTTTGACGATGGGCTCATCCGCAAACAGTCTCTTTAGCTTCTCAAAAGCCGCTTGACATTCCATTATCCACTGTAGTGGTCACCCCGGCTTGGGCCTAGTCTCACCTTTAGTTTTCAGGAGGTTCGTGATTGGCAGAGCTATTTGGGTGAATGAGGAAATAAACTGTTGGTAAAAGTTTGCAAACCCCAAGAAACTCTGCAGCTGCTTGCGGATGTGTGGAGCCTCCCATTCCAGAACAACCCTCACTTTCTCTGGGTCCATCTCCACCCCCTTATGTAAGATGCGATAACCCAAATAGCCAGTGTTACTCTGATGGAACTCACATTTGGGCAATTCAGCATACAACTCTGCTGCTTTGAGTTTTTTTTAGCACCACCCGCACTAGGGTGATGTGTTCTTCCAATGTCTCTATGAGTACATCATCGAAATAGACCAACACTCCTTTATATATATGTTCATGAAGCACTTCATTGATTAGCTGCATAAATACCCCCAGCTCCCCCTACATGCCAAAAGGGAGCACCTGGAATTGGAAACAACCTAATGGGCAGTTGAACACCGTTTTCCATTCGTCTCCCTCTTTAATCCAGACCCGATAGTATGCCTCATGTAAATCCAGTTTAGTAAAAAAAAAATCCCCTTCGCCAAATAAGCTAACATGTCCTACATGAGAGGTAGGGGATACATATTTTCCACACAAATGGCATTCAAATTTTGGTAATCAATGCACATTCTTAATGAACCATCCTTCTTTTCCCAGAAAAGGATTGGGGTGGCCACCTGTGGCCAAGCTGATTGTATGAAACCCCTCTCCAAGTTCTTGTCAATAAATCTACCTAGCTTGTCTAGCTCACTAGGGGTTAAAGAGTATATCTTTGGCTTTGGAAGCTTCGCCCCCAGTAATATCTCAATACTACAGTCTGTGGGCCATTGGGGTGGTAGCTTATCCGCTTTCCTCTCACTGAATGCCCCCTTGAGGTCCCAATACTCCTTTGGGATTTTTTCCTCTCCGTCAATCTGCTCCTCACCAGCCATTCCTCTCAGTCCCAATTCTTGCAGGGCAAAGCCCAACTTTCCCCCTTTTTTGTAGGCAATTGTCATCATCCTGGTGCACCAGTTAATGTTAAAGTTCCTCTTCCTCAGCCATGGTAGCCACCCCGAGTCTTTGGAGAAGGGCGGCATACAAATCTAAATAATAATAATAATAATAATAATAATAATAATAATAATAATAATAATAATAATAATAATAATGGTAGCCCCAAAATCAGAGGGTTGTCCATTTCAGGTCCCACAATAAATTTTATAGTCTCTTGGTGGGGCCCCATCATCATAGTTCCCCCTAAGCTGCGCAATGCGGTATGGTGAAGAGGTTTTTACCTCTCAGCCTGGGAATTTCAAATTTAGCGTGAAGGACTGACCTCCGAGCTGGAATTTGAAATGAGAACTGTTGTTGCTCTACAAACATAGGGCAGCAACAGTTCCTTAAGGAAAGGTGGGAAAGAAAGGGCCCTATTGCAGGCCTGCTTTCTTCCCTGCCCCTTAAATCCCGGATTTTTTCCTCCCCCCCGGCAGCCAAACGGTTGTTTAGCTGCCGGTGGGTAAGGTAAAAAAATTGTCCGGGGGCCCTGGGCCTGGCAGCGCGACTCGTTGCCAGGCCTCTCCTCTAAGCATCCGTGGGGTGGGGCACTGGGAGTGGGGGCCACGGAAAGCTAAGAGGCCTAGCGGCACGGCCCGCCACTAGGCCTCTAAGCATCCATGGGGGGATGCCGGTGACGATCGGGAGTCGCAGCGTCCATGGGGGTGGGGAATGGCGATGACTATGCAGACCGTGAGCCAGAGAAAGGTAAGAGGCCTAGCAGTGGCCTGCCAATAGGCCTCTAAGCGTCCATAGGGAGGGTGCTGCCGACCGTCTGGGAGCCGTAGCGTGTGTGTGGTGTGTGTGTGTGCTGCTGACCATCCGAGAGCTGCAGCGTGTGTGGGGTGTGTGTGTGTGTGTGCTGCCGGCCGTCTGGGAGCTGCAGAATGTGTGTGTGTGGGGGGTGCTGCCAACTGTCCGGGAGCTGTAGCGTGGGGGGAGGGTTGTGTGCCGCTGACCGTCCGGGAGCTGCAGTGTGTGTGTGTGCGGGGGGTGCCACCGGCCGTTCAGGAGCTGCAGCGTGTGTGGTGTGTGTGTGCCACCAGCCGTCTGGGAGCTGCAGCATGTGTGGTGTGTGTGTGTGTATGTGCCGCCGACCGTCCGGGAGCTGCAGTGTGTGTGGGGGGGTGCCGCTGACCGTCCGGGAGCTGCAGCGTGTGTGTGGTGTGTGTGTGTATGCTGCCGACCGTCTGGGAGCTGCAGCGTGTGTGTGGTGTGTGTGTGTGCCACCAACCGTCCGGGAGCTGCAGCATGTGTGGTGTGTGTGTGTGTGTGTGTGTACCGCCGACCGTCCGGGAGCTGCAGCATGTGTGTGGAGGAGGGTGTGCCGCCAACCATCTGGGAGCTGCAGCATGTGTGAGGGAGTGTGTGTGTGTCCCGCCGACCGTCCGGGAGCTGCAGCATGTGTGGGGGTATGTGTGTGTGTGCCGCCATCTATCCAGGAGCTGCAGCGTGTTGTGTGTGTGGGGGGCTGTGTGTGCTGCCGACCGTCCGGGAGCTGCAGCATGTGTGGGGGGGCACCGATGCAAATGCAGTCCATCTGTGGTGGGGTGCAGGGCAGGCACAGCAGCCCCAGGGAGAAAGACTGAATGGAGATAAAGAGAGAGGGAGAGATGAAGGGAAAGAGGGAGAAAGGCAGGGACAGAAAGATAGAAAGGAAAGAGGGAGAGAAAGATAGAAAGGAAAGAGGGAGAAAGGAAAGAGAGAGAAAGATAGAAAGGAAAGAGGGACCGCAGCCAATATATGTATTATTAGATAATAAGTTTCTTTTTTATACTTTGTATTTGAAATACCCAATAAAAAGAATTCAGGAGATTTTTTTATCTTGTCCTTTGTTATTTCATTTATGCAATTCTCTACTTTGTTCCAAAATATTTTTGCCTCAGAACATGTCCACCGCGCATGATAATATGTACCCTAAATATTTCACTTTTTTTGTGATTTTCATATTTGATAAATCTCCTAAAAACCTTCTTTGTGTTTCAGTCATATTTTTTGTTAATATCTGCGTCTTTTCTTTATTTATTTTCAATCCGGCAACTTTCCCATATTATTCAATTACATTTATTAAGTTTAAAATAGACTCTGTTGGATCCTCCAGAATAAACGCCATGTCGTCTGCAAATGCTTGTGTTTTATAAATTTCTTTTTTTATCTTCAGTCCTTTTATTTTCTTATCTGCTCTTATTTTTATCAACAATACCTCTAATGTTAAAATAAATAATAATGGCGATATTGGACAACCTTGTCTTACTCCTCGTTGTATATCTACTTTTTCGGTCTGTTCACCATTTATTACAATTTTAGCTGTTTGTTCAGAGTATATAGCATCTATTATGTTAAAAAACTTTGTACCTACCTCCATCTTATTTAGCTGTATTTTCATAAAGTTCCAATCTACGTTATCAAATGCCTTTTTCGCGTCCAAAAATATAAGCGCCATTTGCTTTTCTGGATGTTGCTCATAATATTCTAATATATTTACTATTATTCTTAAGTTATTTTTAATTTGTCTTCCTGGTAAAAAACCATTTTGATCACTGTGTATCATATTATTTATAATACTTTTTAGTCTATTAGCAAATATTGATATGAAAATTTTATAATCTACGTTTAATAGTGAAATAGGTCTATAGTTTTCAATTTTTTCCTTTTCTGTATCAGCTTTATGTATTAAAGTTATTAAAGTTTCTGACCATGTTTTTGGCAGTTTACCTTCTACCAATATTTGGTTGTATGTCTCAAGCATATTTGAAAAAAGTATTTCTATCTCTAATTTATAAAATTCCACTGGTATTGCGTCTGTGCCAGTTGCTTTATTATTTTTTTGATTTTTTATAAGTTGTTTTAATTCCATATCTGTAATAGGTTTATTCAATCTTTGCTGTTGTGCTTCAGTTAATACTAGTAAGTCTATTTTTCCCAAATATTTAAAAATTAAATCCTCACTTTTTTCTTCTTTCTTATATAGTTGTTTATAAAATTCCAATACTATTTCCTTTTTATCTTCTGTTCTATGTTTTATTATACCTTTTGAATCTGTCAACTTTTTTATAATTCTATTTTCTTTCTCTTTTCTTAGTTTATATGCCAACCATCTTCCAGGTTTATTCGCATGTTCAAAATATTCTTGTTTTGCTCTTTTTATCTTTTCTACAATTGGTTCTTCTTCTATTAATCTCAATTTATGTCTTATTAATTCTCTCTGATTTTTTAGCTTGTTGTCTTTATCTTCTTTTTGCATTAAAATTTCTAAACTTTTAAGTTCTTCTAATAATTTTTCGTAACATTTTTTCCTCTCTTTGTTTTTTTTTCACTATAAATGATATTGTTAACCCGCGTATATAAGCTTTAGTTGTATCCCATAAATTTTGAGGGGTAGTATCAGTATTTTTATTTATTTCAAAAAACACCCTCTAATTCTTTTTCTATCCATTTTTTGTACTCTGGATCTTTTATTATATTTCTATTCATTGACCAATTATTTATTTTCCTTTTACCTTTCCAATATATGGATAAGGGATTGTGATCTGCCCAAGTATTTGTCTCTATTTCTATTTTACTAATTTGTTCCATTATATGAGAAGGGGCCCAAGCCATGTCAATTCTCGACCAAGTCTTATGGGGATTAGAATAAAAAGTATATTGTTTGTCTTTTAAGTGTTGTTCTCACCATACATCTTTTAATGATAATTCCGTACACATTTTCCAGAACGTCCCGGGCAAAATTACCTTTTTTTTCTTTTCTTTTCTTTTCCCGGTATAATCCACTTGGTCATCTGAAATTGCATTAAAATCCCCTATTATTATCATATTTTCAATTGATAATTCGTTAATTTTTCTGTGCAAATCTTTATAAAATTGTTTTGGGTTATCATTTGGTGCATAAATTTAGACAATTACCAGAGGTTTTATTTCTAAATCCAATTGCACTATCAACATCCTTCCATCACTATCATTATATATTTCTTTAGATTCAATTAGTTCATCAATATACATTGCTACACCTCTTTTCTTTTGGTTTGCCAAGCTAATATATAATTTCCCCAATTTTGAGTTTTTGAGAAGACAGTTTTGATTTTTTGATATGAACTTCTTGTAAAATATTTATCTGAGCTTTTTGTTTCGTAAGTTTAGTTAATACTTGATTTCTTTTCCTCGGGTTGTTTAATCCGTTTACGTTAACTGAAAATATTTTCAGTTCTTGTGTCATCTTTATTAATAGTACTTGTTAACTTCTTTTGGTTCTCGAAGCCGGGTTTCCAAAATTAGTTCCTGTGAAGCCTGAGTTTGTTTCTGCTACACTGCCAGTAGTTCTTCCCCTCCACCTCCAGTGGCCCCCATCATAGAATCACTACTCTTTGGTTCTATCCGAATTTGTTCGATTTTGTCCAATCCGGTACATGCTAAGAAAGATCTTGCTTGTTCCACACTTTCTATTCTTACTCTCGTCGATTGCCAAGTCAGGGTCAAACCTTCCGGTACCAACCATCTGAAAACAATGTTCTTTCTGATCAGAATGCTTGTAAGAAAGTAGTATTGTCTTCTACTCTCTCGAACTCTCCTCGGTACTTGTTTCAAAATCGTAATTTATTTCCCATTACGTTGAAAAGTCTCATTTTTTGTCAATCTCAGTATCTCGTCTTTGATTATTCTTCTTGAAAATTTAATATGCACTTCTCTAGGTAAGTTATGGCGTCTCACATAGCCAGTCTGGACTCGGTAGACCATCAATTTCTCTTACCAATTCTGCTGGATCCGCTTGCATGATAGCACCTATCACTTCTGCTATTTTTGTGGGTAGATCTTCATCTCTTTCTTCTTCACTATTTTGGAATCTCAGACCATGTGACGCGGATTGGATTTCTAAGTTGGTTATTGCTATATCAAAATCTCTGCGGGCTGCATAGTTACGATCTTCATATTCTTCCACTCTTTGTCCCATGATTTGAATTTTCCCTTCTGTCATTTGTATTCTTTTTTCACTTTCTTGTAGGTTATGTTGCATGGTTTTTATATCTCCGTCCATCTCAGCGATCTTTCCTTTCACTTCCGTTAATTCTGTTTTAAGCTCAGCAACTTCTTTTTTTAATCTCATCTTTCATCTCCTTCATTTCTTGTCTCAGTTCTTGCTTCATTTCTTGTAAATACGTTTTCATTTCTTCTTTATTCGCGGCAAGTTGAGTTTTGGTCTGGGTTTGTGACTCTTGTATACCAGCTAGGGCATCTTGAATAATCTGGAAGTTAGGATCCATCATTGGCTTTTCTTTTTCTTTCTCTTTGGCTAACATTGTAGTTATAGTCCTTTGTTGTAATGGTGATGAAGTTGGGGAAACTTTTGGTGTAGTAGTTGAAGTCGAAGCAGGGGTAGTTGTTTGTTTTCGCATTGTTATTGTAGTTACCGAAGTCGCGCTTTGTGCCCTATGGGAACCTTTCATATTCCAAAATTTTAAAGGGTAAATATCAATTCAATTAATACAATAATAATATGATAATTGGTTATTTGAGTTAATTAAACAGAAAGAAAATAAAAAGAAAAGTGGAAGAAAAATAATTCAATCTTCTAGAATCCTAATATCCTAAAGAGGGGGGATCAGGTGGGAAGGGGAAGAAATCAAGCTTCTAGCTCATATTAATTAAGTTAATAATAGGGGGGGGAAAGAGTATGATTGTGATAAGAGGAAAAAATTAAAAGATATAAAAGAAAAAGAAAAGGGGAAAGAGAAGGGGGGAAAGGAGAGGAAACCTATTTAAAAATTATTTGTAAAAAAAAGGGATTTATTTAAAAAAATTAAGTAAAAAATATTTCTAATATTTTGAAAAATACAAAAAAATAGAAAAGTAAAAATAAAAAATTATTTCTAATATTCAAAAAATATATTAAAAAAAAGAGGAAGGAAAAATTATTCAAACAGTAATTATAGTAAACACACTTTGGATTAAAAAAGAAAGATATCAAAAAATCTAAAAAAAGGATCCAAAAATTTCTAATAAGTCCAAGTAAAGTGAACCTAAATTATGTTCTAATAAAATTATCCAGGAAAAATAAAAATAAGTCCAAAACCAGCGTCCAGTATAATTTCCAAATTCAAATACTTATAAAATAATCCAAGTCTCTTTATTTTATAAAAAGAGGCAGAAAAAAGTAAAAATACAAAAAGATATCCTTACACCTCTGTTATCACGCAAAAAAAATAATCCCAGCAAATCCAAAGAAAGGAATAAAGAGGAAATAAAAATAATGTCAAAAATTTTAAAAGTAGAAAAATAGAATGAATAGTCCAAATTTCATTTCGAATAATTATAGCTTCAGTAAAATTCCATTCAAATAGCGTAGATTCAATTTAGTTCAGTTCATAGGTTCATGTATTCAGTTCATTAATATATTTTACTTCATCCACTCAATGATTACCAAATCAGACTTTAATTTTATTTAAAAAAAGGAAAAAAAATTATGTATCAAAAATATAGCAAGAAAAAGTAAAAAAAGGAAGGTACACACACCACACTATAATCTTAAGTTTAGAAAAAAGTGAAAGTTATACTTAAGTGTAACAAAGACAAGTAGTTCCGGCTGATCTTCTCTTCCACGTATGGATATCACTTTCAGTTTTCTTCTTTTGATGTATTCGCCTTGAAGTTTAAAATCTTCTTTTTCCAAACTTGTTCCAATACCAAAAGAGTTCCGTGTGGTGCTGCCAATCTTCTTTATCTGCTGATCTGTTATTTGTAGACTTCAATTCTATTTTTGGACTTCCGCTTTCGGCGACCGCTATGGCTGTGTCCAGGCAGCCGCCTGGGCACAGCTCTCCATTCCTGCAGCTGCGGGGTTGTCCCTAACCCCCGGGACCGTGGCGATCCATCCCGGGGTGTCCAGGAGACCCCCTGTCCTGGGCCGACCCCTCCGGTGTCGACACAACGCGAATCTGCATCCTACAGGATGGAAAGGAAGGCTGCGGTGCCGGAGCTCAGCCTACCAAAAGATACTGAAGTATTTTAAAAAATTATAGAATGTGCAGAGCTAGATATGATGACTAAACGTTTAAATAATCAAACTGAAACAGAATATTATAAGATATCGGACAAAGTATATGATTGGTGGAATTTTAAAAATGGTATTAATAATTAATTATAATATAGAATGAAATGGTAAACAGTATTACTAATAATTTTTTTTCTCTTTTTCTTCTCTTTTTGTATAAGTATAGAATATTTTAAAATATAAAGAAATTTAATTAATAAGTTTAATATTAAAAATATAGAGTTGAATTTAACAAGAATGTAACTTACATGTGTGGTATTTCTGCTTAGATCTGATTACAGTCAGGACTTTTTATATTTTTATATTAGATAGACTTCTACGATAAGCGGAGCAATGGTAGCTCCTTAAATGTTTAGTGTTGTATGTCTTTGTTTGTCTTTTTAAAAAATTCAATAAAAAATTTTTTTTTTAAAAGGAAGGAAAGAGGGAGAAAGGAAAGAGGGAGGATGAGATAGAAAGGAGGGAGAGGGGGAAGTAGGATAGACAGAGGGAAAAGGCAGGGAGAGAAAGAGGTAGAAAGGCAGGGATAGAAAGATAGAAAGGAAAGAGGGAGAAAGGAAAGAGGGAGGATGAGATAGAAAGGAGGGAGAGGGGGGAAATAGGATAGAGAGAGGGAAAATGAAGGGAGAGAAAGAGGGAGAAAGGCAGGGAGAGAAAGATAGAAAGTCTGGATGTACCAATAGGTATGGTTAATTTATTATATTTGATTTGTTCTAGCACCCACTTAAGCACTGCAAACTACCTAAGATTAGCCTCTTGCAACAGCTATTGCAAATTATAAATCTTTCCCTCTAGAAATACCAAGATGTATTTGAGAATGGACAAAGACAAACATGGAATGGTCATCATCAATGTGAGAAACAGACGTGAGAATTTAGGAAAAGTAAAACTCAGAATCTATTTTGAACTTCAAAGGTCATCTTTACTAAATCAGAAGTGAATGCATCGAAAGAAAAGCAAATTCTGAGGAAAAAGATGCAATAGTTGCCTATTACAAAGTAGCCTCATTGTCCATCTTCATCAGGTGGACCATCTTCACTGGCGCATCATACTTTTGAAATGCATGCCACCTACACTCCCCCATTATCACCCCTTCCCAGGAGAAATGAAAATTTATTGGCCTTCTCCAGAAGAAATGAAACTTTTTTGGGCTCCTCCAGCAGATTTCCCCCTCCCAAATCTCAATATCTCTCCCCCACCCCAGTTTCTTATGACAGCTGACAATCACTCCTTTATGAAAAAGTATTAAAAGACAGATTATTTTTCATAACAGAATAACAGAAAGTGAGTGCAAGGAAAAAGAAGATGGAAATCACTTGGAACAGAGTAAAGAAAATTATGTTAAAGAATGCAATACAAGTCAGAGATCTTATCCTAATGGCAAGTATGAAAAAGGATCCTTGGTGAAATGATGAAGTAAAAGAGACTGAATCAATGTGTGTGTGTAGGTCTTGGCATAAAAACATAGAAGGTTGGTGGCAGAAAAAGACCTCATGTTCCCCTTGTCTGCCCTTATGCTATTTCCTGTATTTTATCTTAGGATGGATATATGTTTATCCCAGGCATGTTTAAATTCAGTTACTGTGGATTTATGAACCATGTCTGCTGGAAGTTTGTTCCAAGCATCTAGCATGTCCTGATCTTTTCCCTTGTAAGGTTGATAGATTCCTGGCAACATTTCAACGAGGTCCCACTCATCATCTTCAGGCTGTTGTCTCAGCTTTGTGCTCTTGCAAATCTTTTTTTTGTTCACCCAAGCATAAAGTCAAAGACAACAGCCTGAAGATGATGAGTGGGACCTTGTCAAAATGTCTCCAGGTGTCTATCAACCTTACACGGGAAAAAACCCAGATATGCAAAGATCTACATACCTATACCCATGAAAATCTACACACACACACACACACACACACACACGTATGTACAGTATGTATGTATGTACGTATGGATGGATGGATGGATGTACGTGTGTAACATATTTTTGCTGATAATGAAAAGGAAGGGAGATTTCTATTTCAAGCTATTTTGCTTTCATCAGCTAGCCATACCCTTACAGGATTTGAACCTGAGTACAAAAAAGAGAGAGATGGAGAAAGAAAGAGAGGGAGAGAAAGAGAGAATGCTGCAGAAATGATAATAGAAAGTTATATAATGTGAAAATAGGTTAAAAAAAGGGATTACAAAGAATGTACTGAAAGAAACAAAATATTTAAAAGAAGAGAAAGGGCAACTTTGGTGGAAATAAAAAGTTCAATAAAATATGTGGAAAAAGTTAAATGTGCCCACAGTATAATTATTAAAAATAAAAATGGAAGAAGAAGGGCTGTGACATTTCTTCACAGCTGCAAGCTAAGTACTTAAGGACTGATTAAGGGAATTGTACAGACTACCAGGTTGTTTTGGGATGAGTGCTCTTTGCAATACAAAAAGAGTGCTTAGTTTATTTTGAATTTTGTGATAAAGAACATTGTTTTGAATTTTCAAATGTGTGTGTGTCTGAAATTTGTACCCTTGAATTTTCGGGAGACTCATAGCCATGTATCTAACAAATGATGGATTGCCTGTTCCATAACTGGGTCCTAAGATACAGAGCATGAGACAAAAGGAGGGAAGGGAAAGGAACTCTAGGGTCAAACCATAATGAATGGTGTTAAGAACCCAAACATCAGAAGTGGTAGATTTCCAACAGTGGGCAAACAAGGACAACCATCCTCCTATGGGAAGAATGAGAGGGGAGTTACCATTTGCTTCTGTGGGCGGGGTGACCCTAAAGGGACGTTTGGAGCCTCTATCCCAGGCCATCTTGTCCTGGGCAGGGTGAGACTTATAGGAATACTGACCTGATTCCCTGGGCTAGGAAGATGATTGGTCAATCTGGTGAAAGGACTGTCAGAAATAAGGTGGGCAGCCTTCCACTGGACCACGAGAAGGATCTTCTTGTTGTCTTTCAAATCTATCAGGAAAGGGTTGAGGATGTCTCCAAAAAGCTGTGGATGCAAAGCGCCACTTATGTTTAATGTCCACAGGCCACTGTTTAAGCCAGGTCATGCTTCTGGCCACTATAACCGAGGCCATAGTCTTGGCTTCAAACCTGGATGTGTAAAGCATGGAGTCAGAGAGAAACTGACAGGTGGAAAAGAGTTTATTGAAGGTCTTGTTGGGCCTAAATGTTGGTCGCTGGGATGTACTCCTGCATCTGCCTAATCCAGATGAGAGCTGATCTCATGAAGGAGGAAGTAGATGCAGCCTTGATTTTTCCAAGCTGCAGATTTGTGAGCTTTCTAGAGGATCTGATCAATCTTCCTGTCCTCAGCTTTGAGCAGTTTGTCTGCCTCCCTGGATAGGTTGGCTGAGGAGTGGAGAGTCAGAATAGGAGTATCCACTGAGGGAATCTCCAGGAAGGAAGAGAGGTCAGCAGCTACAGTAAAGAACATCTTTTCCACGCTGGATGGGGCTGGGGCAGCCACTTGGTTGGAACATTGCTTCACAATCATATTCAGAAAAAGGGGAGGTGCCAGGACAGTATCTTGTTCTGGAGTGATGGATTGAAATAAAGATTCTACCTGAAAAGAGGAGGATTGAGCTTGAGGTGGAGAAGCCATGAGACCAGCTGCAGTTCTTGCATTGAATGGTAGAGTTAGGAAGAAGTCAGGTGGGAAGAGTGCAGCTGAAGCTGGCTGTGAAGGAAACTGAGTTTCCTCCCTAATAGATTTAGAGGATAGCTGTCCCAGGATCAGAGTCCTGGGAATCCTCATCTGAATATAGATAGAGCCTTGGGTAGTTATCTAGATCAGTGATTTTCAACCTTTTTTGAGCCGCGGCACATTTTTTACATTTACAAAATCCTGGGGCACACCACCAACCAAAATGACACAAATCTAAATAAATAAATAAAGATAGATAGATAGATAGATAGATAGATAGATAAAAAATAAATAAACAAACAAACAAATAAACAACCCCCTCATATATACAATCCCATGTAAGATCCCCTTATAAATACAGTCAATCATCAATCATCCCTCCCCAAATTTATACCACTGTCTCATTTCTGGGTACTTCTCCTGTCTTTCCCCCTTTTCTCTCTCATGTTTCTCATTTCTCTCTCTTCCTCCCTTTTCCCCTCATTCCTTCTCCCTCTCACTTCTCCTCTTTTTCCATCCCTGTCTCTCTCCCCCCCTTATGTGTGTGTGTATACACACTCGAACCATTTCCAAAACCAGTTGAGGGCTGGGTTTTTTTCTTTTTTATTCTTTTCAAAAACAGGTGTGGGCTGGGGGTTTTTTTCTTATTATTTGGGTGCTTTTTACCATCTGCTTCAAGAATCACCTCTCTCTCTCTCTTTTGTTTCTCTCTTCTCTCATTCTCTGCCTCAATCATTTTCTCTTCTCCTTTTTTCTCCCCTTTTTGTTCTCATTTCTCTCTCTCCTTTCCTCTCCCTATCTTTCTCTCTTGCTTTCTCTCTCTCTTGCTATCTCTCTTTTTCTCTCCTGCTTTCCTTCTCTCTCTCTCTCTCTCTTATTTTCTCTCTCTCTCTCTTGTTCTTGCTCTTATTTTCTCTCTCTCTCTCTCTTGTTCCTTCTCTCTCTCATGCTTTATCTATCTCTCATGCTTTCTCTCTCTCTCTGTTGCTCTCTCTCTTGTTCTCTCTTATTTTCTCTCCCTCTCTCATGCTTTCTCTCGTTCTTTCTCTCTCTCTCTCTGTTGCTCTCTCTCTCATTCTCTCTCTTATTTTCTTTCTCTCTCTCTCATGCTTTCTCTTGTTCTTTCTCTCTCTCTCTCTGTTGCTCTCTCTCTCTTGTTCTCTCTCTTCCTTTCTTCTCTGTGGAGGCCGGCAAAGGTTTTCCTTAGTTTGAATGTTCTGAGCAAGCTGGCAGGGGGATGGGAAGCAGCCCCTTTACTGACAGCCCGGGACGGGACTGTGAGAGGGGTGGGCATTCCCACAGCGCTCGGAGTGGCTAGCGGCCGGATTGCCAGCGCCGCTGCAGCCACCGCTGTGGGAGGAGCCGCACCCCAAGAAAGCTGGAGAGAAGGACGGATCGGGCAGGCAGGGACAGCCACAAGTGGAAGCCTCAGCCCTGGAGCTCCCACTTGCAGAAGCCGCCCCTCCCTCGGCTATTGCCCGCCACCCCCGCTGCCGCTATTAGCGATGAGAAGCCATGGGCGCGAGGGGGCCGACTTTCAAAACAACCTTTGCCGGCCTCCCGGTGCCAATAGCGGCGGCGGCGGCAGGCAATAGCCGGGGGGCGGCTTCTGCAAGTGGGAGCTCCAAGGCTGAAGCCTCAGCCCTGGAGCTCCCACTTGCAGGAGCCGCCTCACGGCACACCTGACCATATCTCGCGGCACACTAATGTGCCGGGGCACACCGGTTGAAAAACACTGGTCTAGATGGTATGGAGGAAGCAATACTCTGGAGATTGGTGGTGGTGCTGCCTTGGACTGCTGAATATAGCCATTGCTGAAAGGCAGACTGATCAAGAGCAGAGATAGAGATGGGGGGGGGAGTGTTTAAGGAGACAGGCAAGGAAACAGGTGGAGAGTTAAGAGTAGTGGGAGGTGGACCAGGAATTGGGACTGGGGGAGCCACTATCACCATAGGGGACAGTAGCACCAGTTGGTATGGTTGAGCTGGAGCCAAATTTTGGGTTGAAAGCCCCACAGGACCCAAATACTAGCAGCTAAGGGAGGAGAAGCCCTGGTTACAGAGAGACAAACCTCCTCACTCATTTGGGTTAGGCCTAGAGAAGGGGACAGAGCCCTGGCTGCCCTGTCATGGATCTTCTGGAGAGCATGGTCCCTATGCTTCTCTGATAGAAGCTGAGGAACTCTCCCTGGAATCAGGCATAGGATTATCAAGGACCTCTATTTCAGGCTGGAGTCTAGTAGCCTTCTTGGACTTCTTATTTATTTATTTATTTAGATTTGTATGCCGCCCCTCTCCGCAGACTCAGGGCGGCTCACAGCATAACATAACAGTTTGTAACAAATCCAAATATAATTTAAAACATTTAAAAGAACCCCATTTTGTTAACAAGCATACACTCAAACATCCCATACATAAAATGTGCATGCCCGGGGGAGGTGTTTCAGTTCCCCCATGCCTGACGACAGAGGTGGGTTTTAAGAAGTTTACGGAAGGCAGGGAGAGTAGGGGCAGTTCTAATCTCTGGGGGGAGTTGGTTCCAGAGAGTCGGGGCCGCCACAGAGAAGGCTCTTCCCCTGGGGCCCGCCAACCGACATTGTTTAGTTGACGGGACCTGGAGAAGGCCCACTCTGTGGGACCTAATTGGTCGCTGGGATTCGTGCGGTAGAAGGCGGTCTCGGAGATATTCTGGTCCAGTGCCATGAAGGGCTTTAAAGGTCATGACCAACACTTTGAATTGTGACCGGAAATTGATCGGAAGCCAATGCAAGCTGCGGAGTGATGTTGAAACATGGGCATACCTAGGTAGGCCCATGACTGCTCTCGCAGCTGCATTCTGCACGATCTGAAGTTTCCGAACACTTTTCAAAGGTAGCCCCATGTAGAGAGCATTACAGTAGTCGAACCTTGAGGTGATGAGGGCATGAGTGACTGTGAGCAATGAGTCCCGGTCCAGATAGGGCCGCAACTGGTGCACCAGGCGAACCTGGGCAAACGCCCCCCTCGCCACAGCTGAAAGATGGTTCTCTAATGTGAGCTGTGGATTGAGGAGGATGCCCAAGTTGCGGACCCTCTCCGAGGGGGTCAAGGATTCCCCCCCCAGGGTAATGGACGGACAGATGGAATTGTCCTTGGGAGGCAAAACCCACAGCCACTCCGTCTTATCCGGGTTGAGTTTGAGTCTGTTGACACCCATCCAGGCCCCAACAGCCTCCAGACACCGGCACATCACTTCCACTGCTTCATTGACTGGACATGGGGTGGAGATGTAAAGCTGGGTATCATCAGCGTACTGATGATACCTCACCCCATGCCCTTGGATGATCTCACCCAGCGGTTTCATGTAGATATTAAATAGCAGGGGGGAGAGGACCGACCCCTGAGGCACCCCACAAGGGAGAAACCTCGGAGTCGACCTCTGACCCCCCACTAACACCGACTGTGACCGACCGGAGAGGTAGGAGGAGAACCACTGGAGAACAGTGCCTCCCACCCCCAACCCCTCCAGCCGGTGCAGAAGGATACCATGGTCGATGGTATCGAAAGCCGCTGAGAGGTCAAGAAGCACCAGGACAGAGGATAAACCCCTGTCCCGGGCCCGCCAGAGATCATCCATCAACGGGTTCGGGGTTCGTGGGTTCGCGGCTTCCCAGCTGTCTCCCGAAGCCGAACGCCAAAGCCGAACTTCCGCGTTCGGCTTCAGGAGACAGCTGGGAAGCCGCGCGGCTGTTTTAAAAGGTCGCAGCCGGGCTGGGGGGCTTCCCAGCACCCCCGAACCCCGAACCTGGGTTCGGGGGGGCGCTGGGAAGCCCCCCAGGCCGGCTGTCACCTTTTAAAACAGCCGCGCGGCTTCCCAGCAGTCGCCGAAAGCCGTTTTTTTGTGGGGGGTTTTTTGGTTGCACGGATTAATTGACTTTACATTGTTTCCTATGGGAAACAATGTTTCGTCTTACGAACCTTTCGTCTTACGAACCTCCTCCTTGCACCAATTAAGTTCGTATCATGAGGTAGTACTGTACTTTGGAATTTTACACATATTTTCATTACTGATTTGGCCTGTATAGAAAATAGTCAGAGATGAGGGGGGGTTTCTCGGTTATACTATAGTCCAGCAGTGACGTTGCAAACTGTTCTGGTCCTAAGAAATTTATTCTTATTTCTTTCTGCTCTCTGCAGAATTCTGCAGTTTACTTGTATATACAAAATTTACAAAACAAGACTGAAATATGTTTTGATGGCTGCAGAATTCAAGAAGTAGTCATATTGCCAAGCAATTTATATTTCATTGGTTGGTTGTTTAAAACAGTTGAAGTTTCTTCATTTCTTCAGTTGCTATGAGCCAGGACAATTGGTCTAAAATACTTATTTTTAAAAATTAATTTACAACTTAATTTTGTTGATTTCTCAAAGCATTGAGAACTTTAAGATTACTTCCAGTAATATTAGAGAAATATGCTTTTCCAGTTAAATACAGTAAACAGTTAAATATAAATATAGCACATCACTTTTGTATCACATGTTTATGGGCTCATCACTCCAGATTCATATCTAAATTCATATTTAGCTGATTATCTTTCCCCCATCCCGGATTTGATGGAAGGCATGGTGCTACTCTAAAGTTTTAGTATTTGAGATATTTTGGAAGTCTTAAATTTAATGAGACATTTACCATTAAAATTGCAGTAAATTGATTTTAATCTTTTCTCTTCTCTCCTATTTTTTAGATGCTTCAATGTGAGTATTTTGTTACTTCAAAGTGTGCACACCTGTTGAGGGAAGAACTTAGAAAAATATGCAAGGTGAATGGTATACTGAGATACAGTGATTCTGAAAAGCATTCTTACAGTGCATAGAGTGCCATCTTCTGGCACTTTTCAGCTACTCCTGGGGCTACTGCACAGCAGTCCATTTCATCTGGTCAAATTTTTGGATTATGGGAGACAGGAAAGCTGCAGTAAAAGATCCTGAGGGAAGGAAAGGGTCTGTCTTTTAAGAGAGATGGTCCTCTTTTAATTCTAGCTGCCAATATTAAACGGATTTTAGACCAATTTTTATGACCTAGACTACTAAGAAAAATCCAAATTTAAAAAATCCAAATGGAAAATATATTCTGCATCAAAGCAAAAGTTGAAAACCCTCACCATGAATCAACAACTTTTGTATCTCAGAAATTGTTTTCTAACCTCTCTACATTTCCTGCCTTTTGATTCTAGTTCTTAAAATGGGTGTCTCATTTAACCTGCTGTTAATATGAATTTGCTTTAATAAGATGGTTTAATATGGTTCCACCCCAATTTTTGAATTGTGCTCCCGTTAATTATATGAATTTCTTTTGGGGGAGAAATTTAAACAGTTTAAATTTTGTATTATTTTTATTTCTTTCGTTAGTTTTTATTTCTCTTGCCCTGTATTTTTATTATATATTTATAACTGTATACTTATCAATATAAAATAATAACTCAGACAAAACTTGGGAAAGATTCGATGGATGAGAATCCTCAAAGGAAAAACAACTCAAGAAGCTTGGGAAATTTTGAAAAGTGAGAATAATAGGTCACAAAAGAAACCAGCATGAGTACATAAAGAAACCAGCATGGGTACATAAAGAACAAATTGAAAGACAAAAAGAACAAGTATAAAAAATGGAAAGAAGGGGAACTAACTAAGGCAGAATACTAGCAAATAACCAGAACCTGTAAAGATGAAGTGAGGAAAGCTAAAGCTCACAATGAACAAAGGCTTACAACAAGAGTAAAAAGTAACAAAAAAAGCTTCTTCAAACGTATTAAAAACAAGAAAAAAAGTCAAGGAAACAATTGGAGAAGGTACAGAAAAGAGCAACCAAAATGATTAGGGGACTCGAAACCAAGACTTACGAAGAGAGATTGCGGGAATTGGGCATGGATAGCCTAGAGAAAAGGAGGGCCAGAGGGGACATGATAGCAGTATACAGGTATCTGAGGGGTTGCCACAGAAAGGAGGGGGTCACTCTATTCTCCAGGGTACCAGAAGGCTGGACGAGGAACAACGGCTGGAAACTGACCAAGGAGAGATTCAACCTGGAAATAAGGAAGAACTTCCTGACGGTATCTTGAGCTCTCTATTGCACCGGGCTTTGGCATGCATGTGAAAGTAGGAATTGCGGAGTGGGGAAAGTGGTTGGGTTGGAAAATGGCGGGGGAGGACGGAGAGCACAAAAAGAAAGTTAGCCTTCTCTGTGGGGGCCCCAGTCCTCTGGAATCAGCTCCCCCTGAAGATTAACATAGAAACATAGAAGATTGATGGCAGAAAAAGACCTCATGGTCCATCTAGTCTGCCCTTATACTATTTCCTGTATTTTATCTTAAGATGGATATGTTTATCTCAGGCATGTTTAAATTCAGTTACTGTGTATTTACCAACCACAACTGCTGGAAGTTTGTTCCAAGCATCTACTACTCTTTCAGTAAAATAATATTTTCTCACGTTGCTTCTGATCTTGCTCCTAACCTCAGATTGTGTCCCCTTGTTCTTGTGTTCACTTTCCTATTAAAAAAACTTCCCTCTTGAACCTTATTTAACCCATTAACTTATTTAAATGTTTCGATCAGGTCCCCCCTTTCTGTTCTGTCCTCCAGACTATAAAGATTGAGTTCATTAAGTCTTAAATATTTGGACCCATTCAATTTTAACAATATCTTTTTGTAGGTTAGGTCTCCAGAACTGAACACAGTATTCCAAATGTGGTCTCACCAGCGCTCTATACAGTGGGATCACAATCTCCCTCTTTCTGCTTGTTATACCTCTAGCTATGCAGCCAAGCATTTTGCTCGCTTTCCCTACCACCTGACCACACTGTTCATCCATTTTGAGACTGTCAGAGATCACTACCCCTAAATCCTTCTCTTCTGAAGTTTTTGCTAACACAGAACTGCCAATACAATACTCAGATTGAGGATTCCTTTTCGCCAAGTGCATTATTTTACATTTGGAAACATTTATTTATTTATTTTTATTTAGTATTAGAGTTGAAAGGGACCTTGCAGGTCATCAAGTCCAACCCCTGCTCAAGCAGGAAACCCTACACTACTCCAACCAGATGGCAGTCCAATTTTCTTTTGAATGTGTCAAGTGATGGGGCGTTCATCAATGTTCCCTCTAATTTTTTTTCAGTGTGGGCAGAAAAGTATAGTGTCTGAGCGGCAGTTCCCTTGGGACTGGGTGGCATATAAATAAATAAATAAATAAATGAATGAATGAATGAATGAATGAATGAACGAACGAACGAACGAATGAATAAATAAATAAATAAATAAGAAAAAAATCCCTTCTTTTTTATTAAAAGAAATTAATAATTAAAAAAAACCAAAATCCATTACTATTAAAACTAAATCAACCAGCAAAACCAAAAGCATAACTATTAATAAAAACAGGTGAGGGCTGGGGTTTTTTCTCTCTGTTATTATTTAAGTGCTTTTACCATATGCTTTAAATCAAGAGTCACTTCTCTCTCTGTTTCTCTCTCTTTCCTGTCATTCTGCCTCAATCATTTTCTCATTTCTCTTTTTTTCTCCCCTTTTTTCTATCATTTCTCTCTATCTCTTCCTTCCACTCTTCTCTCTCTCTTGCTTTCTCTGTCTCTCTCTCTCTTGCTTTCTTCCTCTCTCTCACTCTCTTCCTTCCTCTCTCATCTCTCTTTCTTTCTCTCTCTTTCTCTCTCTCTCCCCCCTCTTGCTCTCTCTCTCTTTTTCTCACTTTATCTCTCTTGTTTTCTTTCTCTCTCTTTTGCTTTCTCTCTCTCACTCTTTCTCTCTTGTTTTCTTTCTCTCTCTTGCTTTCTCTCTCTCTCACTCTTTCTCTCTTGTTTTCTTTCTCACACTCTTTCTCTCTCTTGTTCTCTCTCTCTTGCTATCTCTTTCTCTCCCCCCTTTCTCTCTCTCTCTCTCTCTTTCTCACTTTCTCTCTATCTTGCTGTCTGTTGCTCTCACTCTCTCTCGCTCTCTCTCCATTCTTCTCACAGCAGAGGATGACGAAGGTGATTTTCAATGTTGGGGGTGCGCGGGCGGTTGCGTGCGCTGCCCATCCCCCTGCCAGCCCACCCGGAACATTCAAAATAAGAAAAGCCTTCGCCGGCAAAGGTTTTTCTTATTTTGAATGATCCGAGCGGGCTGGCAGGGGGATAGGGAACACGTGCAACCACCCCTGCACGCCCGACATTGAATATCACTTTCGCCAGCCTCCGCTGTGAGAACACCTGTCCCGCCTCTCCTGCAACCCCCTTGCTGAGAGTCTGGGACAAAAGTGCTCTCGGCAAAAGGACTGTGAGACGGGCAGGGCGTGCGTTCCTGGTGTGGGAGGAGCCATGCCCAAAGGCAGGAGGTAGTGGAGGAGCAGACGGGGTGGATCGGGCAGGCGGGGGCAGCGCCGAAAGGCCGAGGGGGCCGGAGGCACCATGTGGAGGCAGAGGCAGCCGCGGCTCCCTTCCCTTCTACTGCCGATGCCTTCCTGCCCCTGCCCCCCCCCACAGGCTGGCAGGGGGATGGCAAGCGCGCGCCCGTGAAAAAGGGTGCGTAGGGGGGTATTTTGGGGCGCGCGCATGCTCTCGTGCGCAGCTTACGGGGAACGCTGGTGTTCATAATCTCTGCTGGCAGACTGATCCACCGGTTGATCGCTCTCACTGTCAGAAAGTTCACCTGGTGCACCAGTTGCGGCCCTATTTGGACAGGGAGTCATTGCTCACAGTCACTCATGCCCTCATCACCTCGAGGCTCGATTACTGCAACGATCTCTACATGGGGCTACCTTTGAAAAGTGTTCGGAAACTTCAGATCGTGCAGAATGCGGTTGTGAGAGCCATTGTGGGGCTCCCTAGATTCGCCCACGTTTCTGCAACACTCCGTGGCCTGCACTGGCTGCCGATCAGTTTCCAGTCACAATTCAAAGTGTTGGTAATGACTTTTAAAGCCCTACATGGCATTGGGCCAGAATACATCCGGAACCGCCTTCTACCGCACGAATCCCAGCAGCCGATAAGGTCCCACAGAGTTGGCCTTCTCCGGGTCCCGTCAACCAAAAAATGTAGTTTGGCGGGCCCCAGGAGAAGAGCCTTTTCTGTGGTGGCCCCGGCCCTCTGGAATCAACTCCCCCTAGAGATTAGAATGGCCCCCACCCTCCTTGTCTTTCGCAAATTACTCAAGACCCACCTTTATCGCCAAGCATGGGGGAGTTAAGATATTTTTCCCCCTAGGCCATTACAAGTTATGCATGGTATGTTTGTGTGTATGTTTGGTTTTACTATAAGGGTTTTTAGTTGTTTTATTAATTGGATTGTTACATGCCATTTTTTTATCATTGTTGTTAGCCGCCCTGAGTCTGCGGAGAGGGGCGGCATTCAAATCCAATAAATAATAATAATAATAATAATAATAATAATAATAATAATAATAATAATAATAATATTTTTGTCTTTTCTCTCCCTTTTTTACACAACCTCATTTTTTTATAACTCCCTGAGACAATCGACATTTGGACTACAGGTAAATTTAAAATTAGATTACGTGGATCTTGATTTTTTTTCTCCTCTTCGTCTTCTACCGTATTTTTCTTTTTGTTTTTTTTCCTCTTCTCTTGTTCTTCTTAGCCTTTGTTTCTGAAGTATTGCAGTGGTGCAGCTCCTGTCAAGTGCAGTGCCTTTATTTTAAGCATCTCGATCCTGTACTGCTCGGTATGAAAATCCTGAAAAGCAAAAGTGGCACATTTGATAAAGAGGCATCTTTTCATTTTTGTATGAAGGGGCATGAAATTTAGACTAGTCTAGAAAAGAGACTTTTCAGGATTCTGTTTTAAAGATTTTCTACATCTATCTTTCCTTCCATTCTCTCCCCCCCCTCCCCCACACACATACATCATCTTATGGCATTAAAACTACATTTCCAGAAGAATAGCCAATTCATTTTATTTTGATCACTTTGTGATCCGTTGCAAAATCTCAAGTGACTTTATTTAACAACCCATTGGCGGGAGTGGTTTTCCTTCAATAAAGCTTCCACCCAAGGATGCTTCGTAACACTGACTCGCTTGTTGTGTCTTCTCCCTTTCAGCAGTCATCATCTTATCTTCCTTTGATAGTCAAGGCCTTCTTCTTGCTTTTTGCACATTTTCTTCCAATTAGGTTTCCAAAAGAAAAATGTTCATGCTTCAAAATACTATTCTTCAAATGTATTTTTCCTTATACTTTTAAAAGATGAGACCTAGATCATTTTTTAAAAAATAAATCCCATATACAAAACCATTTTTTTTCTCCTTGAGCATCAGCCCAGAAATTTTGGGCTAAAGAGCAAAAGGGACTTTTTACAGTTTCATTTGGATAGGGGTGATATTAGAGTCCAGGCTGAAGGAGATGGGAGTTCCCATATACTTGCCTAGACTTCCATTGAAAAAATCTGTGAACTCCTTGATCACCTCATTGATGCTGCCATCTTGGATGGCATGGATGCCTGTCACTACTAGATTCAGAACTGTACCAGCCTAAGCCAAGCAGGCTTGGTAGTCTAAACCAAGCATCTTGGTCAGCTGCAGTGATCCAATTAATTCTTTAAATTTGACTGGGAAATACCTGTTGTGTATACTCCTGTTCAGTTTGAGGATTTTGCAGATTCTGATTCAGATAGTGTTTATGAATTAGCGGCAGGGCCTGATTTACAGGCAGAAGAAGAAGAAGATTTCCTGAGAAGATTGGCCTCATTCGCCATCCATCCAACAAAAGCTAATGCATGGAACAAATACTGCAGGGGCTTTGCTGCACTCAATTGACCATACAAAGGACCAGAGCAGTTGCAAGTGGATAGTGAGATGATCATGATATCAAATGCTCTAATATGCATTATTTGCATTTATGTAGGTGTTTGTGCCTTCAAATCAATTTCTGACTTCTAGCAATTATGTTTACTAATCCTTACAGGTGTTTTAGCAAGATCCTAAAAGTGGGGGCTGTCATTGCCTGCTTCCTAGGCTGAGACTGACTGGCCCAAAGTCATGCAGCTGCCTATGTGCATCATGTGTGCTAGGATGCACAGTGTTTAGTTTCTGGGCTGACGCTCAAGCAGTAGAAAAAATGGTTTTGTATATGGGATTTAGTATTTTTTTAATGATCTAGGAATCATCTTTTAAATGTATAGGGCAAAATAAATGTGAGGAATAGTATTTTGAAGCATGAATATTTTTCTTTTTGAAACATCATTGGAAGAAAATGTGTAAAGGGCAGGACGAAGGAGATAAGATGATGACTGCTGAAAGGGAGAAGACACAACAAGTGACCCAGTGCTACAAAACATCCTTGGGTGGAAGCTGTACTGAAGAAAAACAGTTGCCTCAAATGCATTCTCAAATTTAGTCAGCCAAGATTTTGCAGTGGATCCCAATGTTTCATTAACAATATTGAGTCTTTTCATAACTTTTGGATGACCAAGATTTATAATTTGAATCCATTGTCCATAAAGGTTCTACTTTAAAGTATATTGGTGTGCACATCAGTGTCAGGCCGAAGCCTTCATGTGGAGTTAGAGAGTTTGGCCTGTCACAACACAAGGGGGGATGGGAGGGGCAGTGAGTAGTCAGAGGGCTAAGTTACTAGACACAACCAAAGATTCCTTTCTCCGAGCCAAGGTCACTGGTTGTTCTACCTCAACTGAAGAGAAGAGGAAGTTGATAAGACCCTGCACATTGACTGGCTCTTGTGATGAACTTGTGGATGTGGGGGGTGTAAGATGAACCTTAACCTAAGTGGGATTCTGGGAACTATTCCGAATTAGCCAACATGGTTCTGTTAATAAATCGAGCTCTGATTGAGAGAATTGGATTGGGACTTTATTTATTTCTCAGGTGCTATTTGGAACGCTGACATTAGTTTTAGAATGCAAGTAAAGAAATTAAAATTAATTTGAATTTACAATTGTAGCATTTTCAATTAGTGCTCTGTCACTGGTTGCAGAAAAAGAAATGCAGCTATTAAAAAGATGAACCCTACTACTAATACAACTAAGAAATCCCTCATGTGAAGTAAAATATCAAACATTTCACTTTTATCCTTCATTTCTAGCACATGAATTATTAAAATAACATTGTTATATCTAAATTAATCACCAAAATACATTTATTGTAGATTAGAAAGTCAAAATACAGATCTAATTATTTGCCTCAGCTGAAGTCTTTATTCTAAGTGGTTTTTAAAATAAAGATCTATATAAATGATGAGAATGTCTTATTTTTCCTTCCCTCTCACCCACTTTCTATTGTTTATCTTTTTCATTGGAATGTGATATAAACTGAGCATAGAGACAAAGGACTAAATTCCGCACAAACAAAATAAAATAAACTTGCTATCTGTAAGGCTAGCCTTGATTCTGTAAAGTTATCAAAAGAATGGAAGGAGGGGTGGTTGTTTGAAATCAACAGGGTCACCCAAACCTTTTCCCCTTGAGCATTCCAAATGTCATGGCTCCAGGTTTTTTTTCAAAAATCAAAAGATGCCACTTTCCCTTTTCCAGTTTTTTTTTACCAAGAACAGTACAGTACCCAATCAGAATTGAGATGTTTAAAATAAAGGCGCACCACCCGGCAAACTCAAAATCCAGAGCAAGAGCTGCATCTTTTCACCCCTTCTTGAGAAATAAAGGCTAGGAAGAACAGGAACTGTTGGTAAAGAATAAAGATGATGAAGCACTCATTCATTTATTGATGAATAAAGGAGTATAGTATATTGTTTTAGATTCTGGGCTTCAAGAGAATAATTTCCACATACTGGTAGTTCATGACATGCAACTACAATTGAGCCAAAAAGCCCCAATAGTTATTTCTTTATTGCCACAGTTGTTAAGTGAATCACTGCAGTTGTTAACTTACTAACATGCTTGTTAAGTGAATTTATTTCAGACTTGAATTATTATTATTATTATTATTATTATTATTATTATTATTATTTATTAGATTTGTATGCTGCCCCTCTCCGTAGACTCGGGGCGGCTCACAGCAATAGTAAAAACAATATACAATAACAAATCTAATAATTAAAATATCTAAAAAACGCTTATTTAAAAGCAAGACATACACACAAACATATCATGCATAAACTATATAGGCCAGGGGAGATGTCTCAATTCCTCCATGCCTGATGGCAGAGGTGGGTTTTAAGGAGTTCTGGTCCGATGCCATGAAGGGCTTTATAGGTCATAACCGACACTTTGAATTGTGACCGGCAACCAATGCCGACTGCGGAGTGTTGGTGTAATATGGGCATACCTAGGGAAGCCCCTGATTGCTCTCACAGCTGCATTCTGCACGATCTGAAGTTTCCAAACACTTTTCAAAGGTAGCCCCATGTAGTCAAACCTCGAGGTGATGAGGGCATGAGTGACTGTGAGCAGTGACTCCCGGTCCAGGTAGGGCCGCAACTAGTGCACCAGGCGAACCTGGGCAAATGCACCCATCACCACAGCTTCTCTAATGTGAGCTGTGGATCGAGGAGGACACCCAAGTTGCGGACCCTCTCTGGGGGGGTCAATAATTCCCCCCCCCCAGGGTTATGGACGGACAGATGGAATTGTCCTTGGGAGGC
This sequence comes from Erythrolamprus reginae, assembly GCF_031021105.1. NCBI lineage: Eukaryota > Metazoa > Chordata > Lepidosauria > Squamata > Dipsadidae > Erythrolamprus > Erythrolamprus reginae. Next base: position 54,826,527 of record NC_091963.1, read on the forward strand.
AGAACCCACAGCCACTGTAACAAATGCAAACTACAACAGGTAGTTTAACATACATGGCAATCCCAGATATCGGTATGTACCATGTACTAATAATCTTCCCCCTTGGGGTTGACAAATGTTAAACACAGTTGCCTTTCTTGCCTCAGGTTATACTTAGTACAACTATCAGTATATGGTTTAGCCCCTTGCGCCTTGGTGAAATTGTCAGTGAGGTTTTCAGTACTTTCACAGTACTCTAATTTGATTAGGCCATCTTTAACATACTCTCTTACATTGAAATATCTTAAGTCTGTGTGTTTTGATCGTGTTTTCACAGTTTTTCCCTTTGCCATGCTCAACACTGACTGGCTGTCCTCATAAACTGTAACTGGTTTATGGCATTCCACACCGAGATCCAACAGCAACTGCCGGTATACCACCATGTCCATACACAATTGTCTCATCGATTTCCACCCTACCAAGGCACCTCCAAATAAAATCGCTACACCTGTAGTAGACTTTCTGGTCACACTGTCCGAGGCAAAACTAGCATCCGTATAAGCCACCAATTTCAAACTATCATCAGGTTCTAAGTACAAACATGCATGGTGCCTTTTAAATACCGTAAGATCCTCTTAACAGCCTTCCAATGATATTCAGTCAGCTCCTTGTTATAATGTGCCAACTGATTAACGCTATATGCGATATCAGGCCGTGACCAAAGTCCCAAATAAGACAAGCTTCCAACCAGAGACCTATACAGTTCTCTATCAACAGCCTTCCCTTCTGTATTGCCATGCACAAAGCAACTCTCCATTGGAGTCCTGGCAATCTTACAGCTTTACATGTTGTACTTTTTCAAAAGACTGTCAATTTTCCCATCTTGTGTTAGTCTAAAACCATTCTTGGTTTTCTCAATGTGAATGCCTAAATAGTGGCTAATCTCACCAAGATTCCTGATTCTGAATTTCTTTTCCAGATCCTGCACTATCTTCCTTACTGTTTCAACAGGCTAGCAATAATAGCAATGTCATCCGTGAACAATAACAATACTTGTTTGGAATTTTTTCTATTTCTCAGGAACATACAGGGATCAGCTTTACTCGCACAAAATCTCATATCTTCTAATGCTTTAACAATCATGAAAATTCAATTCAAAATTGAAAACCAGACTGTTTCAATCTATGTAATTGAATTGACTGTTTCAATCTATGTAAGCTTTTCTTTAGCTTCCAACACCGAACCTTGTCATGCTTGACACCAGGCAGAATTCTCATAAAGATTTTATGCTGCAACGGCACGTGCAGATATGCCGTTTCCACATCAACGTGGTGCACACAACACTTGTGCTTCACAGCCCATACTAATGCTGTCCTCAGAGTTGCTGCTCTTAAACATGGAGCAAAAACTTCAGCATAGTCACCCTCCACCTGGGAAAAACCCTGCGCTACTAATCTAGCTTTATATTTCAGAGCACCACTCGATTCGTTCTTGACTGTATAGACCCAACGAGATTCAACCAAACGCTCTCCAATGTTCTGCCGGCGTGTGCCAACCGTCCTTAATTACAGGTTAATTAGTCCAAGCAGACACACACACAAGGTAGAAGGCAATTAAATGTTCTTTATCAACAGAAGAGAAAAAAAACCTCCCTTTTAAACTTTAAAGGGATTTCTTGTAGCAACAAGGCACATTTGAAATACAATACAAGAATGAAGTCCAATTATTAACTCGGTAACTGTGAAATTGGGTCACAGATATTGTTGTCCAAACAGTGATAAACACTCACAATGAAGTATAATCCAAAGTCCAGGAATCCAAACACAGTCTTGAATACAATCAGGAAACAACAATTCACCTTGAGGAACTACGATCAGATAATCTTCCACAATGGCCAAGCCAGCACGTTGCTATTTTATCAGCAGCTCTAATTACTGGAGCCCCACCCAACCACAGGTGGCTTTATTTTATTTATTTATTACTTAGATTTGTATGCCGCCCCTCTCCGAAGACTCGGGGCGGCTCACAACATGTAAAAACAAATCATAAGCAATCAGACAAATTTAAAATATTTAAATATTTAAAAAAAACCATATGCTAACAGTCACACACACAGACATACCATGCATAAATTAAACGTGCCCAGGGGGAGATGTTTCAGTTCCCCCATGCCTGACGGCAAAGGTGGGTTTTAAGGAGTTTACGGAAGGCAGGAAGAGTAGGGGCAGTTCTAATCTCCGGGGGGAGTTGGTTCCAGAGGGCCGGGGCCGCCACAGAGAAGGCTCTTCCCCTGGGGCCCGCCAACCGACATTGTTTAGTTGACGGGACCCGGAGAAGGCCCACTCTGTGGGACCTAATCGGTCGCTGGGATTCGTGCGGCAGGAGGCGGTCTCGGAGATATTCTGGTCCGATGCCATGAAGGGCTTTAAAGGTCATAACCAACACTTTGAATTGTGACCGGAAATTGATCGGCAACCAATGCAGACTGCGGAGTGATGGTGAAACATGGGCATACCTAGGTAGGCCCATGACTGCTCTCGCAGCTGCATTTTGCATGATCTGAAGTTTCCGAACACTTTTCAAAGGTAGCCCCATGTAGAGAGCATTACAGTAGTCGAACCTCGAGGTGATGAGGGCATGAGTGACTGTGAGCAATGAGTCCCGGTCCAGATAGGGCCGCAACTGGTGCACCAGGCGAACCTGGGCAAACGCCCCCCTCGCCACAGCTGAAAGATGTTGTTCTAATGTGAGCTGTGGATCGAGGAGGACGCCCAAGTTGCGGACCCTCTCTGAGGGGGTCAATAATTCCCCCCCAGGGTGATGGACGGACAGATGGGATTGTCCTTGGGAGGCAGAACCCACAGCCACTCCGTCTTATCCGGGTTGAGCTTGAGTCTGTTGACACCCATCCAGGCCCCAACAGCCTCCAGGCACCGGCACATCACTTCCACCGCTTCGTTGACTGGGCATGGGGTGGAGATGTAAAGCTGGGTATCATCCGCATATTGATGATACCTCACCCCATGTCCTTGGATGATCTCGCCCAGCGGTTTCATGTAGATGTTGAATAGCAGGGGGGAGAGGACCGACCCCTGAGGCACCCCACAAGGGAGAAACCTAGGAGTCGACCTCTGGCCCCCCACTAACACCGACTGCGACCGGCCAGAGAGGTAGGAGGAGAACCACTGAAGGACAGTGCCTCCCACTCCCAACCCCTCCAGCCGGTGCAGAAGGATACCATGGTCGATGGTATCGAAAGCCGCTGAGAGGTCAAGGAGCACCAGGACAGAGGATAAACCCCTGTCCCGGGCCCGCCAGAGATCATCCATCAACGCGACCAAAGCGGTTTCCGTGCTGTAACCGGCCCTGAAACCCGACTGCTGGGGACCTAGATAATCGGCTTCTTCCAAGGACCGCTGGAGCTGGAGTGCCACCACCTTCTCGACAACCTTCCCCATAAAGGGAAGGTTGGAGACTGGACGATAGTTGTTAAGTACGGCTGGGTCCAGGGAGGGCTTCTTGAGGAGGGGGCGCACAAGCGCTTCTTTATAGAGTGATGGAAAAACTCCCCTCCCCAAGGAAGCGTTGGTAATCTCCTGGGCCCAGCTCCGTGTCACCTCCCTGCTGGCCGAAACCAACCAGGAGGGACACGGATCCAGTAAACAGGTGGCGGAACTCACAGCTCCAATGGCCTTGTCCACTTCATCAGGTGTCACCAGATCAAACTCTTCCCAGACAGGTGGACAAGTACGTGCCCCAGTCACCTCGACTGACTCGTTGTCAGTCGACTCTGTTTTACAATTGGAGTCGAGGTCGGCCCGAATCCGAGCGACTTTATCAGCGAAAAACGTGTTAAAGTCCTCGGCACTACTCTGCAAGGGCTCCCCAACTCCCCCCTGATTAAGAAGGGAGCGGGTCACCCTAAACAGAGCGGCCGGGCGGGATTCCGCTGATGCAATCAAGGCGGCATGGTACGCGCATCTTGCCGCCTTGAGCGCCACTTTGTAAGTCTTAATAAAAGCTCTTACAAGTGTTCGATCAGATTCAGACCTACTCTTCCTCCATCGCTTCTCTAGACGTCTCTTCTGGCGTTTCAACTCCCGGAGCTCCTCGTTGAACCATGGAGCTCTACGGGGTCTAGCGCCACGGAGAGGTCGCAAAGGCGCAATCCGGTCAAGAGCCTCTGCTGCAGCCTCGTTCCAGGCTTTCGCAAGAGACTCTGCCGAACTGTGGACAAGTGCCTCTGGAATAACCCCAAGCGCCGTCTGAAAGCCCTCTGGGTCCATCAGGCGTCTGGGGCGGAACATCTTAATTGGTTCCGCCTCCCTGCGGGGAAGGATTGGAGCCAGGAAGTCAAGCCGTAGTAGAAAATGGTCTGACCATGACAAAGGCACTACTTCTAAGCCCCTTAGTCTCAGACCATTACTCAATTGCTCGGAAAGGAATATCATGTCGGGTGCGTGCCCCCCTTCATGAGTCGGACCCTGTACTACTTGAGTCAGGTCCATGGCTGTCATGGTGGCCATGAACTCCTGTGCCAGCCCAGAGGTTTCGCCGAGTGACGGCAGGTTGAAGTCCCCCAAGACAATAAGTCTTGGGAACTCCACCGCCAACCCGGCTACCTCCTCGAGTAGCACAGGCAGGGCTTTTGACACGCAGCTGGGAGGCAGGTACGTGAGAAATAAGCCCACCTGAACCCCTAAGTCCAACTTCATCAAGAGTGACTCGCAACCCGCAATTTCCGGAGCAATGAGTCCACGTAGGCAAAGGCTCTCCCTGGCTATAATAGCCACTCCTCCCCCCCTTCCCTGGGGTCGAGGTTGATGCCATATCTGAAACCCAGCTGGGCAGATTTCAGAGAGAGGAACACCTCCCTCTGGGCCCAGCCAGGTTTCAGTAATACATGCCAGGTCGGCCTCCTCATCCAGGATCAGATCCCGGATGAGGAGAGCTTTATTTACCACCGACCTGGCATTAAGCAGCAGCAACCTGAGCCCAGGGCCAGAGTTACACTCATCACCAGTACCCAAGATTGGGCTCACGGAGCCAGAACAAGGGATCGTTATTAAGCAACGATCCCTCGTTCCCCTGGAACGGCTAACTCCGCGGCCCCCGCCATATCTGCCTCTCGCCAGCAACACAGGAATATTCTGACCCTCTGTCTCCCCAGAGATTAGTGCCCCCTCCCCTCCCGCCTCTCCGGCGTCAGGTGGGCAAAGTCTATCATTCATACTGCTTCCATTTATCACATTCATACCATAATCCCACCCGCCCCAACCATTGCATTCATACCAATCATTCGTCCCATATTTACCCCAATCATCCATTAATTACAAAACCCCCTAGTGATATTAAAATGAATTAAATTAGTAATAATTAAAATACTAATAATATATATCACAATATAAAATAGGAATAAAAAGTTCATAGATTAATAGTTAATAATATAAAATCAGAGCTTAGCTATTAATTAAAGTTGGTAAAGTGCAAAGTTCTAAAGTGCTAAAAATATAGGAATAATTAAAAATCAACTATCCATCAAGCCAGCAATACTGACACCAGTTCTTAAAGGTGAGTTCTGGGGGGGGAAAGAATTGATCAGGGGAAAAATGTTGTTGAGGGAGAAATCTTGGCATATTGTTGTTAAGTTTTTGGTGCCAGCCACTGCCACTGGCTGGCACTCTCAGGTCTTTCTCTGGGTTCTCAGTCACTTCCTCTCCTCTGCTCTTACAATGCTTCCAGGTCTCCAGACCCTCTGCAGTTTTATGAGGTCTTAATGGAAACTCCATGTGTGCTCAGTGGGGCGAGCTTCAGGCACAGCCTCAGTCTCAGTTCCTCTTTCCTCCTTCCTCTTTCTTTCCTCTTTCTTTCCTCTCCTTCCTCCCACTAGTTCATTCCTCCATAGTCCCTCCGGCGCCGGGTGCTCCCACCATACAGCTCCTTGGCGTCTCGGGTCTATGCAGTGGGGGGGAGGGCAATTTCAGGCGTCGCCCCTCTTTCTCCCCTCTCTCCTTTCCTCTCGGTGCACGCTCTCTCCTCCCGTCAGCTGTCCTTCCTTGCACACTCGAGACCCCTCCAGGGGACCATCAGCTTCAGGAGACCTCCTCAAAAAAGGCTTCCCCCGGAGTCTGGGTCGTCCAAGCCAGTTGTTTCTTGGTTTGCTCCCTCTCCCTCTCCCTGGCCGTCATGGTCCTCCACTCTTCCCTTCTCCGACTCACCCGACTCACTCTCGGCAGCGCGGCTCAGTTGTAAATAGTTGTAAATAGTTGTATATAGCGGCCGCCATTCCTCCGTGTCTCCGCCAACCCGACTCCAGGCGTGTTCGTGGCCAAACTGCTCGCCACCGCCACGAACACCGCCGAATCTAGGATTTCTGGAAACGGGGACACTTCGCCTCCCCAGAACTTCAAACCAGTTGCTGACTCAACGGGGGGGTTCCTATATTTTCTTATCTCTTGTAATATGTGTTAAGTTGTTCTCTCCTATGCATAGCTCTGTGCATGTGCGGGTCTGTCATACGTTCCTCCTCTGAATCCAAAGAAGATAAGGAAGATCGATCTCCTCCTGGGCTGTCAGCCAAGCCCCCCTCTTCCATCACACCCACACTTCCTTCGTCATCGGATACTTCACTAGTTGACTCTATCGGGAGCAAAATAGGCCTGTGATATGTGCATGTTTCCTCCACATCCACCTCCACATTCTTGGGGCAAGAGTTGGAGCTAGAGCTAACCACAACATCCAGGAGGCAACTGTACTTCTTCATAAACTTCCAACTCTTTCATGTCAGCTAACTCTTTTCTCATAGCATCATGGCAATGCCTCTTCTCTTTATCCGGAAACCTTTTAAGTTCTCCATAATGTGATGGTTCCACAACTGCACAAGCTACATTAGCCTTGTACTTATCCAGCTCTTTCCTAACCCTAGAACCTCTCCTTGGAACAACAACATCGTAGTACTTGTCATTGGCTCTTCCTTCACTTCACTCTTAATATCCGCTACTGGGGCACTTTCAGTTGTACCAAGAGTTTTCTCAGCCGATAAATCCTCCTCACCTGACCCATCAGACTCACTTCCAGCACTGCTAGGCAATCTCTGGCAGCTATCCTTCTTCTCTACAAATAAAGGAGACTGAACAATAACTTCTTTACTTGTCCCTGCAGGGTGTTCTACCCTATTCCATCCAGTATTTTCTAGAAACATGCACTGTAACTGCACGCACCAGTATTCTTATACCAGAACTTAAAAGATCTATGGTTATTGTGATAACCAACAAAATACAACAACCTAGCTCGATATTGTCCTTTTCTCCGAACTTGCGATGGAATATGCACCCATGCTGGTGCTCCAAACACATGAAGATAGCTCAAATCAGGCTTCCTATCATACCACCTAGTAAATGGAATCTCTCCAGTAGCTGAGTGAACAACATTGTTTAAGACCACATTCGCACACAGCAACGTTTCAGATCATACCTGTCCTGACAAACCAGAATCCCTAATCATGGCTCTCATCATGGCCTGTAGCGTTTGGCCTCTCCTCTCAACAAATGCATTATGCTGTGGCCTATAAGGCACAGAGAGCATATGTTCTATACTGTACTACAATCCTTCAGCAAATCAACAAACCTCTTGTTTGTAAATTCTGTTCCATTAGTAACTGGCTGAAATTTGTGGAAAGAAAAATGGATAATAATAATAATTATTATTATAATTATAATTATTATTATTTATTAGATTTGTATGTCGCTCCTCTCCGAAGACTCGCGGTGGCTCACAACAATAATAAAAGACAATATAACAGTGAAAACAAATTTAATATTAAAAGAAAAAGATATATAAACCCCCGCAATTAAAACCATACAACACATACATACCAAACATAAAATATAAAAGCCTGGGGGAGGTGTCACAGTTCCCCCACGCCTGGCGATATAGGTGGGTCTTGAGTAATTTGCAAAAGACAAGGAGGGTGGGGGCCGTTCTAATCTCCGGGGGAGTTGATTCCAGAGGTCCGGGGCCACCACAGAGAAGGCTCTTCCCCTGGAGCCCGCCAAACAACATTGTTTCGTTGACGGAACCTGGAGAAGGCCAACTCTGTGGGACCTTATCAGGCGCTGGGATTTGTGCGGTAGAAGGCGGTTCCGGAGGTATTCTGGTCCAGTGCCATGTAGGGCTTTAAAGGTCATTACCAAAACTTTGAATTGTGACCGGTGCAGGCCACAGAGTGTTGTAGAAACGTGGGCAAATCTGGGAAGCCCCACGATAGCTATCACGGCCGCATTCTGCACAATCTGAAGTTTCCGAACACTTTTCAAAGTAGCCCCATGTAGAGAGGGTTGCAGTAATCGAATATCGAGGTGATGAGGGCATGAGCGACTGTGAGCAATGACTCCCTGTCCAAGTAGGGTTGCAACTGGTGAACCAGGCAAATCTGGGGAAACGCCCTCCTCGCCACAGCCGAAAGATGGCGTTCCAATGTTAGCTGTGGATCGAGGAGGACGCCCAAGTTGCGGACCCTCTCCAAGGGGGTCAATAATTCCCCCCCAGGGTAATGGATGGACAGATAGAATTGTCCTTGGGAGGCTTAACCCACAGCCACTCCGTCTTGTCTGGGTTGAGTTTGAGCTTGTTGACACCCATCCAGACCCCAACAGCCTCCAGGCACCGGCACATCACTTCCACTGCTTCATTGACTGACCATGGGGTGGATATGTATAACTGGGTATCATCGGCATACTGATGATACCTCACCCCATGCCCTTGGATGATCTCACCCAGCGGTTTCATGTAGATATTAAATAGCAGGGGGGGAGAGGACCGACCCCTGAGGCACCCCACAAGGGAGAAACCTAGAGGTCGACCTCTGACCCTCCCACTAACACTGACTGCGACCGACCAGAGAGGTAGGAGGAGAGCCACTGAAGAACAGTGCCTCCTACTCCCAACCCCTCCAGCCGGCACAGAAAGATACCATGGTCAATAGTATCGAAAGCTGCTGAAAGATCAAGAAGCACCAGGACAGAGGTCAAGCCCCTGACCCGGGCCTGCCAGAGATCATCCATCAATGAGACCAAAGCAGTTTCCATGCTGTAGCCAGGCCTGAATCCAGACTGCTGAGGGGCTAGATAATCGGCTTCTTCCAAGGACCGCTGGAGTTGGAGCGCCACCACCTTCTCAACAACCTTCCCCATAAAGGGAAGGTTGGAGACTGGATGGTAGTTATTAAGCATGGCTGGGTCCAGGCAAGGCTTCTTGAGGAGGGGGCACACAAGAGCCTCCTTATAGGGAGTTGGAAAGGGCCCCCTCCCCAAGGAGCATTTGACAAGCTCCTGGACCCAGCTCCATGTCACCTCTCGGCTGGCCGTAACCAACGAAGAGGGATCCAGTAAACAGGTGGCGGAACTCACAGCTCCAATGGCCTTGTCCACTTTATAACTATCAGAGACCACACTAAAACCTTGTTATCCATTTTTCTTTCCACAAATTTCACCCAGTTACTAAACAACCTAAAAGTATCTGCCTTCGTCTTCATTGCATACACAAAGCCAAACCTGGAAGAGTGATCCACAATGCTCAGAATAAACTGTGAACCATTAGAGCTAGTTGTTCTCAATGGACCTATTGCATCAATAAACACTAATTCCAAGATAGCTTTACTTTTAAAACCTTCATAACGGTTTGCAGGGGTGACCTTGCTTTTATCTTCATGGCAAATGTTGCAATCTACATATCTTGAACATGGTTTAAGTTTGATACCATCAACAAGCCCAATTGTCTTTTTCACCAATTGAAGGTTCAAATGCCCCATTTTTCTGTGCATAAGATGAATACAATTATCATGAGGTTTTACATTGCTAAACATGGCATTTATTTTTGCTTGTTTCTCTATATTAATTACACATAAACCATTTTTAAATTCAGCAACAATTTTATACCCCTCTTTTTCAATAATGCAATGATCATTTTTGAATAATACTGTATAACCCATTTTGGTTAATATATTAACAGACATCAGATTATACTTTGCCTGAGGAATATATAAAGAGAACACTGTTTCTTTAAAAAAATAAACAGCAAGCATTTCCCTCCCCAGAAGCATTAATTTTCTAGCCGTTAGCTAACGAATACTTTCCCTACTGGCCTTTAGCTTCTCAAAACATTTCTTATCATTAATTGAACAATGCGTTGACCCACTATCAACAACCCACAAAACACGCTTAACATTCGTGGTTTGTTTTACATTCCTGGTAGTCACAAAGATATCACCAGGTTCTTCTTTCCATCGGCAAAATGTTCCCATATGTCCTTTTTGTTTACATTTGTAACAAGTTCTAATAGAAATGTTTTTAGATACAAAAGGCTTTCTCTGCTGAGGTTTTTCTTCTTTAAACTGCAAATAGTCTCTGCGAAGATTCACTTCTTCCAGCAAATGCCCAGTAATCTCAGTTAAAGTCAGTTCATCTTTGGACAGCACACATAACGATGATACATAGGCATCATAGCTATCATCAAGATAAGATAATGTACACTTGATTAATCTCTGAGAAAATAAGCTCTTTTTCATGCAGCTCTGCCAAAATCTCTTTCATCACAGTCAAATGAGCTAGCATATCTCCATTCCGGGTTAAATGAGTGCGAAAAAGTTTCCTCATTAATTGTATATGTGTTCCAACAGTGTCCCGCACATATATATTTCACAAAATGTCTCAACACTTGGCAGCTGAGCTCTCACCACGAATGTGAGTTAATTGCTGGTCTACAAGCATAAGACAAATTAAACTGTGAGCTTTCAAGTTGTCGTGGTTAAAGTCTTTTATCTTCTTGGCATCCTCCTCTACCTCAGGATCCAAGGCATCCAAATTGGGGGGTTCAGCAACAATATCCCATAGTCCTTCACACTGCAACAGCATAGTGCATTTAGCAGCCCATGTGCTGCAGTTGCTTCCATCCAACTGAGCAATGGAGAAAGCTTTAGAGGACTGGAACATTGCCATTTTTCAATAATACTGTTATAGCAAAAATACTAACTGTGATACAATGCTGGCTAAACTAAACCACACATTAACAAACCACAGTACTCTGCCACTGGGCCCATAACCAATGTTGGTATGTCTCGGTGCAGCTAGGCTATGAGACCTTCAAAATACGCTGAGCAAAGATTAAGGAAGAGTGTGGATGTGTGTTTCAGCCAGTAACGACACAGACTTAGTATGCTAAACAAGTATTATTTACATACAGTATCTAAAAGCACAAAGCAGAAATAATCAACAAATTTCCCTCGCTGTTCCTGGAGTTTGTGGTGTGGTCGGCCGGGCTTGGAAAATGGTGACCGAAAAACAGGGCTGAGCTGCTTGTCATTCGTGGTGCCGCGGCTTACTGACTGTTGCCTCCCCTTGTTATTGCTTGTATCTGGGGGGGGGGGGTGGAGAACGGAGAACAGAGGAGACAGAGGGAAGCTTGGAGTCCTGGAGGGGGGTGGCCTTGTGCCCAGCCCAGGAAGATTCCGTTGCCCCCTGCCCCACGGCATTTGTTTCGGAATATCTTTGCCGCAGAGACTCGGAGACTCGATGAAGAGATTGTTGAGGACAGAGAGGAGGTTCAGAGTCCCAGATGAAGGAATCTTGTGCCCAGCCAGGAGGGGACCTTGTGCCTAGCCAGAAAGATCCCACTCCCCCCTGCTCCGCGGTGTCTGTTTTGGATTACTCTTGCTGCGAAGATTTTGTTATGGAATCATCTGGGGATCGGAAAATGGCAGCCAGCAGCTAGAATGAAGCTGCCTGCAGTCTTTCCCCCCTCTCCGGTTGAGCTGCGGCGCCGGGAGACTGAGAATCACCGAGATGGCGAATTGAAACAACCAGACCCAACGTATATACCGGACTGACCTAAGATGCCAGAACACCGAATGGTGGGGGTGTTCGGCGTCCGAGGGCCAGCCAGGTGAGGGACTGCAGGATGAGGGGAGAGAGGAGACTGAGGACTATGGAAAAACGAAGAGACTGAGGAGGAGGAGAATATTATGAATATCAATGGACCGTACTGTGGCTGCATGGAGGTTTTGGAGACTACTCTGGGAGAATGATGGACATGTGATGCAGCTGGATGAACAGGATACCCTGGACATGGACACCCCACCTCCCTATTCTGGGTGGGGGGAGAGATATTGAATGATCCTTGACTCTGAATAATCTTTGACTCTGCCCTCTGAGAACTTGGCACTTTGAGAAACTTGGCACTTTTGAGAACTTAGCACTTTTATTACTTGCTGCTGACCGGATTTATTTTAAAGAACTGAATTACTGCACTATTACCTATATTTTGTATACTCTATATTTTCTATTTTTATTCAGTCTTATTGGTGTTTTAATTTTAGTACTCTTAATTATTAATTATTAATTAATTATATTTTAACTAAATTATTGGAGGGTTTTTTAAAATGATGGATAGTTGGGGTGGGTGTAGGATGTATAGAATGAATGACTGATATGGATGGGATGGGTGGGATGGGTGGGGTTACAATGTGGGTGAGATGAATGGGAATGACGTAAATAATATATCTGGCCTACCTGGAGAGGCAGGAGGGGGGAGAGCACCTATCTCTGGGGTGACAGAGGGTCAGGATATTCTGGTGTTGCTGGGGAGAGGCAGATATGGTGGGAACCACGGAGCTAGCCGTTCCAGGGGAAGGAGGGATCGCTGTTTAATAACGATCCCTTGTTCCGGCTCCGTGAGTTCAACCCAAAATACTGATGACAAGTGTAATTCTGGGCCTGGGCTCAAGCTGCTGCTACTCAATGCCAGGTCAGTGGTAAATAAAGCTCTCCTCATCCGGGACTTGAAGGGGGGGAGTGGCTATTATAGCCAGGGAGAGCCTTCGCCTGCATAGACTCATTGCTCCAGAGATTGCGGGTTGCGAGTCCCTCCTGGTGAAGTTGGACTTAGGGGTTCAGGTGGGCTTGTTTCTCACATACCTGCCTCCCAGCTGCGTGTCACAAGCCCTGCCTGTGCTACTCGAGGAGGTAGCCGGGCTGGCGGTGGGATTCCCCAGACTTATTGTCTTGGGGGACTTTAACCTTCCATCGCTCGGTGAAACCTCTGGACTGGCACAGGAGTTAATGGCCACCATAACAATCATGGACCTGACCCAAGTAGTACAGGGTCCGACTCACAAGGGGAGGCATGCATCTGACATGGTATTCCTCTCTGAGCAACTGAGTAATGGTCTGAGACTAAGGGGCTTAGAAGTGTTGCCATTATCTATTGCGGCTTGACTTCCTGACTCCAATCCTCCCCCACAGGGAGGCGGAACTGATTAAGCTGTTCCGCCCCAGATGCCTGATGGATCCAGAAGGCTTTCAGAAGGCACTTGGGGTTATTCCAGATACACTCGTCCACAGCTCGGCAGAGTCTCTGGCTGAGGCCTGGAACAAGGCTGCAGCAGAGGCTCTTGACCGAATTGCGCCATTGCGACCTCTCCGCGGCATTAGACCCTGTAGAGCTCTATGGTTCAACGAGGAGCTCCAGGAGTTGAAATGCCAGAAGAGATGTCTAGAGAAGGGATGGAGGAAGGGTAAGTCCGAATCCGATTGAACACTTGTAAGAGCTCATATTAAGACTTACAAAGTGGCGCTCAAGGTGGCAAGATGCGCGTATCATGCCGCCTTGATTGCATCAGCGGAATCCCACCCGGCCGCTCTGTTTAGGGTGACCCGCTCCCTCCTTAACCAGGGGGGAGTTGGGGAGTCCTTGCAGAATAGTGCCGATCGATTTTAACACGTTTTTTGCTGATAAAATCACTCGGAACCAAGAGGACCTCGACTCCAATTAGAAAATAGAGTCGACTGACAATGAGTCAGTTGAGGTGACTGGGGCCCGTACTTGTCCACCTGTCTGGGAAGAGTTTGATCTGGTGACACCTGATGAAGTAGACAAGGCCATTGGAGCTGTGAGTTCCGCCACCTGCTTACTGGATCCGTGTCCCTCCTGGCTGCTTTCGGCCAGCAGGGAGGTGACACGGAGCTGGGTCCAGGAGATTGTCAACACTTCCTTGGGGAGGGGGTCCTTTCCATCACCCTATAAGGAGGCGCTTGTGCACCCCCTCCTCAAGAAGCCTTCCCTGGACCCAGCCGTACTTAATAACTATCGTCCAGTCTCCAACCTTCCCTTTATGGGGAAGGTTGTTGAGAAGGTGGTGGCACTCCAGCTCCAGCAGTCCTTGGAAGAAGCCGATTATCTGGGTCCCCAGCAGGCGGGTTTCAGGCCCGTTTACAGCACAGAAACTGCTTTGGTCGCGTTGATGGATGATCTCTGGCGGGTCCGGGACAGGGGTTTATCCTCTGTTCTGGTGCTCCTTGACCTCTCAGCAGCTTTCAATACCATCAACCATGATATCCTTCTGCGCCATCTGGAGGGGTTTGGAGTGGGAGGCACTGTTCTTTAGTGGTTCTCCTCCTACCTCTCTGGTCGGTCGCAGTTGGTGTTAGTGGGGGGGTCAGAAGTCGACCCCGAGGTCTCTCCCCTTTGGGGTGCCTCAGGGGTCGGTCCTCTCCCCCTGCTATTTAATATCTACATGAAACCCATCCAAGGGCATGGGGTGAGGTATCATCAGTACACTGATGATACCCAGCTTTACATCTCCACCCCATGTCCAGTCAATGAAGCAGTGGAAGTGATGTGCCGGTGTCTGGAGGCTGTTGGGGCCTGGATGGGTGTCAACAGACTCAAACTCAACCCTGATAAGACGGAGTGGCTGTGGGTTTTGCCTCCCAAGGACAATTCCATCTGCCCATCCATCATCCTGGGGGGGGGAACTACTGACCCCCTCAGAGAGGGTCCACAACTTGGGCGTCCTCCTCGATCCACAGCTCACATTAGAGAAACATCTTTCGGCTGTGGCAATGGGGGTGTTTGCCCAGGTTTGCCTGGTGCACCAGTTGCGGCCCTATTTGGACCGGGAGTCACTGCTCACAGTCACTCATGCCCTCACCACCTCGAGGCTCGACTACTGTAATGCTCTCTACATGGGGCTACCTTTGAAAAGTGTTCGGAAACTTCAGGTCGTACAGAATGAAGCTGCGAGAGCAATCATGGGCTTTCCCAAATATGCCCATGTTACACCAACACTCCGCAGCCTGCATTGGTTGCCAATCAGTTTCCAGTCACAATTCAAAGTGTTGGTTATGACCTATAAAGCCCTTCATGGCACCAGACCAGACTATCTCAGGGACCGCCTTCTGCCGCACAAATCCCAGCAACCAGTTAGGTCCCACAGAGTGGGTCTTCTCCGGGTCCCGTCAACTAAGCAATGTCGCTTGGCGGGACCCAGGGGAAGATCCTTCTCTGTGGCAGCTCCGGCCCTCTGGAACCAACTCCCCCCAGAGATTAGAATTGCTCCCACCCTGGACTTCCGGTTGTGGTGTAGCGCTGTTGCTGTGTGTTTCCCGGTTCTCCGGGTTACATCTGGCCTTTCGTGTTGAACGATAGCCCTATCTGGCGACCGCGGACCCGTAGAGCCCAAGGTCTTTGAGGGGAAGTTCCTGCGCACCCAGGGGTGCTCGGCGGACCCCCTGGGAAGCGGGGTATCCCCCAGATCGTCGACCGAAGAGATCGGCTTTTTTTTGCTGATCCAGAAGCGCCGCGCTTTGCTTTACTTTGGAAGCCGTGGAAACGACAAATACTTTTGGGATTGTTATTGTTTGCTGTAGAAGGATTTAAGGCGGTTTTTTTGGAATTTGTGGCTTGTGTGCGGAATTTCCTCTTGCGAAGATCGTCATCCCGACTCATTTTGAGTCTGAAGTTCCTTAGGAGGCGGCGACTTCGATCTGTCATTTACATCTGGCGATGATGGCGGCGATGACTCTGCGGAATTTATTTGAGGGTTTATAGAACGATATTTCCGCTTAGCCTGTTCGTGATTCCAACTTCGCCCCAGCTTTATCGACTTCACTTTGAAACTTGCAAGGGAGAAGGTTAAAGTAACGTGTTTGAAGGTAGGAGAAAGTTTCAACCCCCCCAAAAAATAAATAAACAACCTCTATTTGTCTCTGAGATAACATCCTGACTATTTGGAAAGGAGTAAAGCAGTTGAGAACTGAAAGACCATCCGGAAGACCCTAATCCCATCTACCCCATTTACCATTTATCCTCATTCTCTATACCTTTCCCCCCTCCTTTTTTGCCAATTTTCCTCCCCCCTTTTTTTACTCTTTATTAAATAAATAAATAAAATTTATCTTTTTTGCTCTCTTTGTTTTTTTTTTTCTCTCTCTCCAATTTTATATTTGTGGATTAATATTTTTTTTCCCTTACCTCTTTTTGGACATTTTTGGACATTTGGATATTAAAACCTTTGAAGAATCTGCTAATTTCCTTACTTTTTCTCTTCTTCACCTTGGAACCTTGCAACACCTGCAATTTCTATTTCACCAAGACTAAAGATTGATTCCACCCCCTTGACTTTATACCTGCCTACTAAAGACTTACCAGAACTGAAATCACTGGAAATTAATACTACCCATCCCACCTGACATTCTGAACCAACGATCTATTGAAATACTGTCCTAACCTCTACTGATTTTTGGAATTAATGAATTGAATTGTTGAACTGTGCTTTCGATTTTTGAATTTCTGACTCTTGGTTCCTTTTTACTTTAATATATTATTAATACCAATACCAATATAGAAACAGAAATACTACTGATTAAAATATTGTAAAAAACATATATATTTAACTGTGCAACACTTAAGATACTCTGATATTTACACCTTATTTACTGATTTATCTAAGTAGCCTATATTGTGATTTGACAGATTTATTCTATATTAATTTTAGATTCTAGACCTTATTATTAATTATCTTTAATTAATTTCAAATAAGACCTAGACTTATTTAACTGATTCTATAAACTGCAATATATAGTAATTTAATGTGCCAAGATTTAATTGATTTAATTGATTAACTGATTGATTGTTTTCCCTTATATTGAATTATTGAATTATTGAATTATTATTTTCTCTTATATTGAATTATTATAGAAGATAACTCTATTTGGACTATATTTATTATACTAAACTAACTATCAATTCTTTGACTGTTCGAAACTTTAATATAAGTCTTTTTTCCTCTCCTCTTAAGTGTAACAAACTTTGATATTCCCTTAATAATATCTGATTAACTTTACCCTTAAAGCTTTAATTCATATACTATAACTTTCTATTCTACCTCAACTACACTAAATCAATTACTTCTTTATTACACCATACATATACTTTACCATTTATACATTTTATATAACTATCATAACGACTTTTGCCTAACACAAAAATGTCTACTTCAAACCAACCAACTTTAATGAAATCATGGAAGAAAATTCCAATCAACCAGCAACTCCAACCTCAACCCAACAACGCCCTCCAGAACCCACTCCGTCAGGCAAAACATCTCTTCAACAGTCATCACAGGCGACCCCAACTATAACACTAAACTCCTTATTTGAGATGATGATTAAGATGCAAGACTCATTAGACACTAACTTTCAATCCTTAAAAGGAACTATGGGAGAAATGAAGGAGGACATTAGGAAAATTCAAGATCATGCAGGTCACCTTGATGAACGTACGACCAAGCTGGAAGATCAAATGGAAGTCGTCCACGAAACTGTCACGAAAAATACAGAAAGAATAACTAGCATCGAAGACCTAACTAATAGGATGGATACTAGATTTCAATTCTCAGAAGCTAGGGCAGAACACATCAATAAGTCTCTGGAAGAATCTCTCATAAATTTGGAACTTGAAAAATCAGCCTTCTTCTTACGCTTTCAGAATATAACCGAAACCAACCAACAAGACCTCCCCGCTACAATGGCAACAATAATAGCAAAAATTACTGGCAAAACTGCCGAAGAAATTCTTACGCAAATGGATGAGGTGTATCGACTCTCCACCTCATATGCCAGAAGAAATAGACTCCCCAGAGAGGTACATGTACGTTTCCTTAAAAGGAAAATGAGGGATGAAATCTACAACACCTCCAAAGAGAATCCAGTCACACATCAAGGCCAAGACATCATAGTTCTTCGCCAAATCCCAAGACGGATGAGGGAGAAGCGCAAGCCATATCAAACATTAGCAACCAAGCTAAATAAAGAAGGCATACAATTCAGGTGGCTTATACCAAAAGGAATGACAATCACACTTCTGGACAAAAAATACAAAATTTCTTCACCCGAGGACGCCAGAGATTTCTATGCCCACATTTTGAAAACGGACCAAACCACCTTGAAAGAACTTGATACTAGAGATACTCTTCCAACCGAAGAAAGCACTTCTGATGACAACCTTCCAGACAAGGACAAAGAATCCTGAAACCAGAATGGTGAATCAACCAGACAAGGACCAATTACCCGGGCAAGAACAGGAGCAAGAAGAGAAAAACCCAAGGAACTCACACCTCAACAATAAACAAACTAAAATTACATTATTCTCAACCAATATAAACGGTCTGAATTCACATAAAAAGAGACAAAAAATATTCCACAAACTATCTGAACATAATTATGATATAATTTCATTACAAGAAACCCACATTAAAAACAAAGAGACTACTCTATTAGCTATTCCTAATTTTGAATTTTTTTGTGCTTCCGCTGCTGAAAAAAAGAGAGGTATAGTCCTATATGTTAAAAAAACCTACTCTCCCAAATTAATATATACTGATGACAATGGCCAACTATTAATTGTTCAAATAAAATTACAAAACAAGAAAACAATAACTATAATAACAATATATACACCATCCGTTAAGCAATCTACTTAGTTTAAGAACCTGCATAAAAAAATATTAGAATTAGATTTGAGTAATTTTGCAATAATTGGAGATTTCAACGCAATAGTAGACATAAACAAAGACTACAAAGGCAACTCTAAACATCGTACCCGCAATATTATCCCTTCAACTTTCAAACAAACAATCTATGAATTTGCCTTAAAAGATATCTGGAGATACTTCTACCCAGAAACTACACAGTACACTTTTTTTTCTCCTCCCCACAGAAACTGTTCACGTATTGACATGGCTTGGTCCAACATAGAAATCATAAATCAAATTATTGACATCCAAATACTCAATGCAACTTGGGCAGACCATAATCCCCTGCTATTGACAATAAGAGACATTACTCACAATACTTTTCATAGATGGTCGATGTATTCAACGGTTATTAATCAAAAACAATTTCAACACAAAATACAAAACGATATTCCTCCATTTATTAAAATCAACTTCAATGGTGAGATACCTAATGAAATAGTGTGGGACGCTACTAAAGCCTATATATGTGGCATTTACATCTCTTATACCACAAATAAGAATAAAGAAAAACATGCTCAACTGCACAAATTAAATACATCTCTTCAAGACGCCGAAAAAGCACTCCACAATGACCCTAAAAACAATATAATTCTACTCGAAACAAAAACGATTAAACACGAAATAAATTTAATAACACGACAACACATAGCCCAAAAAATTAAAATCGCAAAACAAACATACTTCGAATTTGCCAACAAACCAGGCCACTGGCTATCACTTAAATTAGCCCATCAAAAATTAGATAGAAATATAGACGCCTTAGCCGACTCTTCCAGACACTTAAAAACAACTAACTCTGACAAAAAACAAGTTATCCAAGATTTTTACCAACAACTTTATAAAGCTTCAAATCTGGATGCTGATTTACTATTGAACTACTTACAAAAAAATGAACAAAAAACACTGATAACAGATGATCAAAGAACACTCCTAAATAAGTCAATCTCCATCTCAGAAATTGAAGCTGCAATAAACAAACAAAAAAACAATAAAACCCCAGGGCCAGATGGAATCCCATCCGAATTCTACAAATATCACCTTGAAACAATGGCACCTATACTTTTAGATATTTATAACAACGCACTCTCGTATGCAAAATTACCTATGTCCTGGTCCGAAGCTTACATAACTCTTATCCCCAAAGACACCCAAAATAGACACCTTCTGGAGAATTATAGACCAATAGCACTACTCAATACTGACTATAAAATATTCACATCGATAATTGCGGACAGGCTAAAAAACATACTAAACCAAATTATCCACCCAGACCAAAATGGATTCTTACCATCAATAAATATTTCTACAAACACAAGAATGATACTGAATACTATCGAATATTATGACAAAAACTATGATAAAACAATTGCACTAATATTTATGGATCTAAAAAAAGCTTTCGATAGTCTTCAGTGGCATTATTTCATAAATCAAATTGAACACATGAATTTCGGCTCCAAATTTCTTAACTTAATTAAAACCATTTACACTACCCAATCGGCTAAAATCCTTTTCAATAATGACATTACAGATACAATTTCTATAACAAAAGGCGTGCACCAAGGATGCCCTTTGGCCCCACTCATTTTTATTCTGGCTATAGAAACATTCCTAAAAACCATAAGAAACAATACACAAATTCAGGGCATCACGATTAAAAAAGAACACTACAAATTACAGGCCTTTGCGGACAACATTGTATTTATCTTACAAGACCCCATACAAACAGCACTTACTTTATTTGGCGAAATACATAAATTTGGTGAAATATCCGGTCTGCAAATTAACAAGAATAAAACTCAAATTTTGACAAAAAATATGATACCAAAAGATGTACTTTCCTTGGAAGAATTAATTAAAATTAAAACTACAAAAAAAATTAAATATCTAGGAATATGGATGACCTCAAATTATGCTACGATTAAAAAAGATAATTATGAACAACTTCTTAAAGAAATAGAACAAGATTTCAATAGATGGTCGAAACTAAACCTATCCCTTATGGGGAAAATATTCGCTATAAAATCAAACATTCTTCCAAGGTTTCTCTATCTATTTCAAGTTGCCCCAATAAATTTGAAGAAATCTTTCTTTAACTCTCTACATAAACAAATAAAGAAATTCATTTGGACAAAGAAAAAGGCCAGAATAAAACTGAAAAACCTTCAAGATCATAGATCTAAAGGCGGACTTGGACTCCCTGATTTCTTCATTTATTATCAAGCCACAATTCTAACAATGATAAAAGACTGGATCACTCTCAAAAATACAAGACTCCTAACTCTAGAAGGTTTCGGTCTTCTTGCTGGGTGGCATGCATTTTTAACAATGGACTACCACAAAATACCTAAATACTTTAAAAATCATTATTTACGTAAAACTTTAATAACAATTTGGTTTACGATTAAGAAAAATTACTATTTTTCAATACCAAAATGGACATCTCCCAACGAATTACTAATTTTTCCTAACCTTTTCTCCCACACCAAAATTTTGAGATACCAACAATTACTTGATAAATCAGATGCTCTCATATCCAAACAACAATTGAACGATCAAGGAACAAACATAGATTGGTTAACATATTTACAAATTAAATTAAAATACGAACAACACAAAAAACAATTTGGATTCCAAAATGACAATGTGATAGATACAATTCTTTTCGGCCCCCAATGTCTTACAAAGAGAATCAAATAAAAATGTTTTATCGATGGCATTTGCCCCCAGCAAGAATATCCAAAATGTTCCCCAACTTTTCACCCACCTGCTAGAAATGTAAAATAAAACCGGGAACATATTACCACACATGGTGGACATGCCCACTTGCGGAAAAATACTGGACAATCATCCAAAACCTAATTGACCAAGTCATGTCAATTAAATTGCCACTTAAACCCGAGCTTTACCTTCTAGGTATATTTAGGCAAAACTTTACTAAACCACAAAAATATCTTATTCTACAAATTATAACAGCAGCTAGAATATCGTACGCCCTCTTTTGGAAACAAGACCAAATACCTTCTTTATTTGTAATAATCACAAAAATTATAGAGTGTGCCGAAATGTCACAAACAGCAATGGAAACACAAAATAAAAAAGATTCAGAATATTATGAAATATGGGAAAATTGGTACAAATGGGTTTCTCAAAAAAAAAACCAAAATTACCTATCGTAAAACCACTATCTTATCAAACCATTAACTATATCTTACCTTTGAACGCTCAAATCAATTTTAAACCAATTAAAAGATTGAGCGCCAAAAACCAATTAATTTGCAATAAAATTTACACCATATCTCTTTTTATCTGTCTTTCAACCAACTCAATACACATTATAACACTAACAACTTTCACCAACACACCCAACACATACAACATATTTACTATACTATTCATATACTCCTCACACTACTTCCAGACAAAAGTCGTCCCTGAAAACGTCTGCGCTAAGCACAGATCTTTCTTTTTTTTCCTTTTCTTTTCTTTTTTATTCTTTCCTTTCTTTCATCTATCCTCTCCCCGTATCCCTCTTCTTATTCCTTTAACTTAGAAACATTTTTACTAACTTGTTATTAGTTAATACATATTAAAGGAAATACAACATTTACCATTATAACTTTAGGAAATTTTCCATTCTCTTTATTTACTGCTTATTCATTGTCTATTTATAATGTTTAAGAAATATAACATCTCCATTAAGAAGTTGATCTAATGTTTATTTACAACGTTTAAGAAATATAGTATCTCTTCCAAGAAATATATGTACTATAATTTATACCTTACAATGTATAACTGTACGCCCTATCTTAACTGCTTGACTTTGTACCCCTTCCTTTTTTTCCCCTCCGTCCCTCCCCTGTTTTCCTTCTTCCCTTTTCTTTCCCTTTTTTTTCTCATTATATTTATAAATAAAGTATATTTTTTTTAAAAAAAGAAAAAAGAATTGCTCCCACCCTCCTTGCCTTTCGTAAGCTTCTTAAAATCCACCTCTGCCGCCAGGCATGGGGGAATTGAGATACTCTCTCCCACTAGGCCTTTACAATTTTATGCATGGTATGTCTGTATGTATGTTTGGTTTTACAATAAGGGTTATTAACTGTTTATATTGGATTGTCATATGCTGTGTACTACTGTTGTTAGCCGCCCCAAGTCTACGGAGAGGGACGGCATACAAATCCAATAAAATCAAAATCAAAATCAAACCTTTGGACAGGAGTGCCTTGCATTGCTTCAGTATGGCCAAGCTATATGTTTGCTCACTAATAGTGAGTGGAAAGAAGGAGAAAGCAGCACCCCATCTTCCTTATAGCCCACAGAAGATGTCAGCATTTAAGAGATGCACAGATAGATAGCTCTATTCATAGGCAAAACTTCCCTGCAGCAAGGTCTGAATAAAGGCAGAAGGGGATTAGCCCTCACTCAAAATGTTAATTTCTCTCTTTAGCTTGGCATTTTGTAGCCTAAATATGTCCACCCACTTTTTGAAGAACATAAATGACCTCTCTGTTAAAGGTTTTCACTTTATGAGCAACAGTAATTTGGCTGCTGATAGTTATCCTTGTATTTTAACTATTCTAATTTCTCAACATGCCCTGCCTGATTTGTAACTGTGGGTTGCAAGTATTGCTAAGGAAAAGGAAGATATTCAGAAAGAATGGTTTATATTTCCATGACAGCTCTGACTCATTGATCTTCAGTGTATATTCCTCTATTTCTAAACTAATGACTGGTATTGAGGGCAGGTTTTTGCAAACAAAAGTAATCCTTGACTACCTTGATTATCTTTTGTACAGGCAATCCTTGATTTACAAGAATTTATTTACTGACATTCTAAGTTTCAATGTCACTGAAAAAAGTGACTTATGGCCATTTTTCACATTTAGGACCTTTGCAACAGTCCTATAGTCATTATAGGGTAGGCGAGGTGAATTACCCCTTGATGTCATCAAGTTGGGCATGCCCACCCAAGCACATGCCCATCCAGCCATGCTCGTCCACATGCCTGTCCAGTTATTACAGCAGAGAACCAGTTGCTCTAAAATTGTAGACTACTATTGTAGTCTAACAGTAATACTAGAAACTGTTCTGGCCCTAAAAAATTGAGTTGGATCGAAGACATCAGCAAATATTGTGGGCTCAGTTCGTAAAAAAACCCCTCAGGATCATATTGGTTGGAAACATATGGAAAATGCCATCATGTTGCAGTGGATAGACAATGGCTAAAATGATTATGATAATGATGATGAAGGAGTAACTACATTGCCAAGAAATTTTCATTTATTTTATTGCTTGCTCAAACCAATTGAAACAAAAGAATGATCTGTAACTTGTCCTCCTTCAATCGCTTAAATTCTAGTCATGGTGGTCTGTAAAAAAAGCTGGTTGATAGGTAGAAAAATCTGCAAATTTTCAGGAAGATGTTTTCCTGAGATGACTGGCTTCATTCACCATCTTTCCTTCATTCACCATCCTGGAACAAACAGTATTGCCACAGTGGGTTTGCAAAACATTGAAACTTTAAAATCTATTATAATTTGTCTGTTTAAAAAAAAAATTGTCTGCTCATAATATTAAACAGAATGTCCCACTATGCTTTGCTAGTTAAGTACAGTGAACATTTCAGGTGCAGCACATCATATTTCTATCACATATTAATGGTTTCATTACTCTCCTGGTTTTAATTCAGACAAAATTCATATTTGGTTGATTATCCCCATCCTCAAGGGTTTAATGGGAGACATCTATAATAATTCTGAAGTTCTGCTATTTGAGATATTTTGGAAACCTTAAATTTAATGAGACATTTACCATTAAAATTGCAGTACATTGATCCTAATCTTTTATTTTCTTCCCTGTTTTTAGATGTTACTATGTGAGTCTTTTGCTGTTTTTAAATGTGCCTAACAAAAACATGCAAGGTACAGGTAGTCATTGTTTAATAACTGGTCATATAGCAACTATTCTAAGTTCAGGCAGATCCTGGAAAAGTTATTTATGATCAGTGCCAGTGCCAAAGTTGCCTCTATGACTGATTTTAGGGAACCTAAAGTGCAGGGCCATCTTAACAGCATTATGAGCCCCAGCAAAGCAGTGTATTGGGGCCCCTATGACAACTAATCACAGGAATAAAAATGTAAATGGTTGATAAAATTAAACATATTTATTTTATTCACACTTCCAACAAAATTGGTATTGAAACATTAAAAACATGCAGGCTCATCTCATCATCTATGGAAATAAATTGGTATTAATTTATATTAATGCATCTTAATATTAACTTAAAATGCAGTAAAATGTAATAAATATGTTGCTGTATTATATGATACAAGGTGCATTGAAGGGTTAACACAGAGAGATTAGCATGTGGCTGCTATGCTCATAGGGTCTACAGGCAAGTGCCAATCAAGCCCATGTGTTAAGACAGTCCTGAATGCCCCATCCCTACTATCTACCCCCATTCAAACAAAAAACGAGAAAGTCCAGTTGTCTTCTGAAAAAAACTTATTTGGGTCAGTAGTGGGTTCTAAATCCCATTGCTACTGGTGCATCTGAATGTGACACCTCTGCACATGCACAGAAGTGCCCTGAGTAAGCGGGGAGGGACCTCCTGCCACTACCACCAGTTCGCCAAACTGGGACGAACCGGGAGCAACCCACTACTGATTTGGGTAGCATATCACATTTCTATGACATATTTATACGTTCATCACTCTCCTGATTTTAATGCAGACAAAATTCACATTTGGTTGATTATCCCCCATCACCAAGGATTTAATACAGTGGTTCTCAACTTTTCTAATTCCATGACTTCCTCATGTTGTGGTGAGCCCGAACCATAAGTCTAGCATTAATTCTCCCAACAGAACTTTAAGCTGATTGGCAGGAAGGTCAGAGGGATACCCCAATTGTAAATGCCTAATTGGTCAGATTGTAAAAATATGTTCCAAGGCGCCAGAATAGAAGCTTTTGTTCCTAACACCATGGGAAATTTGTCTTTTCTCATCATCTTAGGTGACCCCTTTAAAATGGTTGTTCTACCCTTAAAGGGATCCCAATCCCCAAGTTGAGAACCACTGATTTAATGGGAGGAATCTATGATACCTCTAAAGTTTTGCTATTTGAGATATTTTGAAAGCCTTAAATTTAATAAGACATTTACTATTAAAATTGTCAATGACTACTTCAGCTTCAAACACAATACACAAGCACACAATAGATACAAACTTAGTGAACTGCTCCAAATTTGATTGCAGAAAATACAACTTCGGCAATGGAGTGGTCAATGCTGGGAATGCACTACTAAACTCAGTGGTTTCATCCACAAACCCCCAAAATCTTAACCTTAGACTCTCTACTATTGGTCTCATCCCATTTCTAAGAGATCTGTAAGGAGCGTGCATAAATGCACCCAGCATACCTACTGTTCCTGTCCTAATGTTCCATTTTATTCATATTCATTTTATGTATTCAAATCATGTTTGTACTTATATATATTATCTAATACTTGCTTGACAAAACAAAAAACATACATACATCTATCCAGGGGGTGATGTTGCAAAGTAGCAGCAATAGGTTTCCTGTGGCCAGTCTAGTCCAAACATAAGGAACTGCAGTGTACCCCAAAGCATCAAAACTAGCCTGCACTAGTGCAGCCAACACATTGCCTTATTTCCATTCAATATGCACTGCTCAAAAAAATAAAGGGAACACTCAAATAACACATCCTAGATCTGAATGAATGAAATATTCTCATTGAATACTTTGTTCTGTACAAAGTTGAATGTGCTGACAACAAAATGAATTGATTGTCAATCCGTGTGGACAGTTTGATTTCTAAGTGGACAGTTTGCTTCCTAAGTGGACAGTTTGATTTCACAGACGTTTGATTTACTTGGAGTTATATTCTGTTGTTTAATTAATTAATTGCAAATCCTTTTAATTGCAAACCCTTTTATTCTCCTTGTGAGATTCATTCTTTCTTAATATCTGCAATTTACATCCCTCTGCAAGCATCTGTAAAAAAAGGCACTAAAAACCCTAGCTGATCAGATTATGGAGGCTGAAGCCAAATACCCTGATTCACTGGCCATTATTTTGGGAGATTTAAACAAGGCAAACTTAAGAAATGAGCTACCAAAATACTTTCAACATGTAAATTGTCCCACCAGAGGCAATAATATCTTAGACCATTGCTACACAACAGTAAAAAATGCTTACCGGGCCTTACCAAGAGCAGCTGTGGGCCACTCTGATCATTGCATAATTCACCTTGTACCTGCTTACAAACAAAGATTTAAAGCCACAAAACCAACAATTAAATCAGTGAGGACTTGGACTGACAAAGCAAAGTTGCTTTGACTGCACAGACTGGAATATTTTTAAAGACACCTCTGCAGACCTATATGAACTCATAGATACTGTAACATCATATGTCAGCTTCTGTGAAGACCTATGTGTACCAACCAAGAACTTGCAAATATACAGTAACAATAAACCTTGGTTCATAGCCAAATTCAAGCAGTTACTGTAAAATAAGTGCACTGGAGACTGCTTCGATGGAAACGATTTATTCAGAACAGAATTAGAACAACCAACAACCTTCTGTAATACCAAATCCCAACAAAGACAACGGCTACTCCATTGCCCTATTTATACCTTTTCTTAGCGCGGGAACTTTTTCAGACAGCCGTTTATTTTTTGGCGGCTTTTTAGAGCTAGTCACGTCAGAGCTAATCAGTGGCTAGTTAGCTTGCTTTAGCCAGACATAACACCCCTCCTCTCATAGCTGGATGATAGGATGTCAGTCATTTAACTAAGCAATCTGATTGGAGGTTTAATGGTTCACTGGGACCTACGCAGTTCATTCTCAGGAGATTTACTTTCCTGGAAGGCTGGCTCCTGTGCTGCTCTGCTCTGGTCAGAATTTCCTTGGCCTGTTGGCGTTGATGCAGTCTTACCCCCACCAGCCTCCAGGGGACAAAGGTAGCCGTCGCTGGAATCCTGAACAGGCATTGGAGAGTATTCTGTTTGGCCTTCTGTTATTATTGTATTGTTTTCTGGAAAAGGCAGTGTGTTTGTATTAGTATGTTTTTTATTTTGTTCAGTTATAAATTTCCTTAACTGATCTATGTGTCGGTGCCATACTCTACCATCATTTAAAGTGATGGTATATTTATAAGTACTTTTTAATTTGGCTTAGAAGTTTCATATAATTATCATTTTTTAATGATATAGATTTAGCTGAAATCCAAATGCCCAAATATTTTACTTTCTTTGTGATCTTCATTTTTGTCAGCTTTTCTAATTGTTTTATCTGGAAGTCCGTCATATTTTTTGTTAGTAATTTTTTTTTTAAGCAATGGTATAAGATTTCAGGCTGTTTTTTTCCTGGACTCCGGCTTTGAAGTTTCTTTCCGGCTCGGTAATTGGTTCATCTTTTCCATTGTGATAGTTCAGATGAAGTCTGTCTAATTGTGAGTGGAGATTTCTCCCCATAAGGAGCTCGGCTGGGCTCTTATGGGTTGAGGTTGATGGTATGATGTGTTGAATTAGGAGAAATTCATCTACTTGTTCCTGCCAGTCTCCCGGTGTAGCTTTGCTAAGGACCTCCTTCGTGACCCTCGTCATCTGTTCCGCTTGACCATTGGCTTGCGGAACATGAGGCAGAATGAGTGTATGTTTGATTCCCAGATTGGCTAGGAATAGCTCCATTTGGCGGGCTGT
The DNA here is from genome assembly GCF_031021105.1 of Erythrolamprus reginae. Taxonomy (NCBI): domain Eukaryota; kingdom Metazoa; phylum Chordata; class Lepidosauria; order Squamata; family Dipsadidae; genus Erythrolamprus; species Erythrolamprus reginae. The sequence goes on from NC_091963.1 coordinate 54,855,100, forward strand.
TAGTTGTGGACCATTGTCTGACACCAGGACTTCTGGGATGCTGTGTGTTGTGAATAGTCGCCACAAAATCTTTATTGTTGCACTGGTTGTGGTGGAATTCATCAGGGCGACCTCCAGCCATTTAGAGTAGGCATCCACAACAATCAGGAATGACTGACCCCTTATTGGACCCACAAAGTCAATGTGGATGCATGACCATGGGCCTCTCAGTGTTGGCCATTCAGTTGGCTTGGTTCTTGGTGGATTAGGTCTTGTCAGCTGGCACAGGGAGCAAGAGGCTACCCAGAGTTTGATATCTTTATTTAAGCCTGGCCACCATAAGTGATTTCTGGCCAGGCTCTTCATTTTTACCATGCCAGGGTGGCCATGGTGAAGTAACTTCAAAGCTCTTTTCTGAAGTGATTGGGGAATTATTACACGATCTCCCCATAATATGCAGTCTTTTAGTACAGAGGTCCCCAACCGCCGGTCCGCGGACCAGGACCGGGCCGTTGGGGTTTTTCAGCCGGTCCGCGGCGCCGCTGACAGCTAGCTTTGGCTGCCGGGGGGGCGGGGAGGATTAAATCCTCCCCCCCTCCAGGAGCAGCAAAAGCCTAAGCGGCGGGGTGCGCCCTTTGCATTTCGGCAATGCTTTCCCTCCGCGGTGGGGGGTGCAGGGCAGGCGCAGGCAGCCCCAGGAGACGCCGCTGCTATTCGAGCCTCTCGTGGGGGTTGGTCAGCCATCTCTGCCGTCGCACCCGGCCGGCCCCGGGTTAAATACCGCTCCCTCCCGGCTCCTTCCCCGACGGGGCGGGGCGCTCGGCCGCCACTGACGCCGCGACTCTGCTCGGCCCACCCCGCGCTTCGCCAGCCACCTCCTTCGAGCATGGCTGGACGGGAGGTGCGGGGCCTGCACGAGTGGCCCCTCGGAAGAAGGCGCTCCCTCCGGCCCACGTGCCTTTTGCCCCATAGCGGCCGCTTCCCAGGCGCGGCGAAAGCGAGTCGGTCGAAAGGCTGCCCGGGTCGCGCCTGCGGTCATCCTCGCGCTCCCATCGCGCAACAAGTGCGGGCTTGTTGTGGCTGCCGCGCGCCGCTTTGCCTCCCTCTGCTGCGAGCCTTCGGGGCTCCGGGGCGGCGCGGCTGGCGGGAGGGCAGCTTCCAGCGGGACGTTGATGGGTCTTGGAAAGCTTTCTCGTGGCAGTGGCTCTGGCGCGGCTGCAGGGCGTTGGTGGGAGCGGGAACTCCGTCGGATCGCCCGAACTCCAAAGCCTCAGCGAGGTTTGGCTGCCGGGGGGGCGGGGAGGATTAAATCCTCCCCCCTCCAGGAGCAGCAAAAGCCTAAGTGGCGGGGTGCGCCCTTTGCATTTCGGCATTGGCGCTCTCCCCTCCAGGAGCAGCAAAAGCCTCAGCGACTGATCGCGTCGTTTGCCTTTCGGCTCCATCGCTGAGGCTTTTGCTGCTCGTGGAGGGGAGAGCGCCAATGCCGAAATGCAAAGGGCGCACCCCGCCGCTTAGGCTTTTGCTGCTCGTGGAGGGGGGGTTGGCGGTGCCGATACCAAATGCTTTCCCTCCGCGGTGGGGGGTGCAGGGCAGGCGCAGGCAGCCCCAGGAGACAAAGAGTGAATGAGAGAAAGGAAAGAGAGAGAAAGGGAGGGAGAGAAAGGAGTGAGAGATAGAAAGGATAGAGAGTAAGGGGGAATGAGAGAAAGGAAAGAGAGAGAAAGGGAGAGAGAGAAGGAAAGAGTGAGAGATAGAAAGGATAGAAAGAGGGAATGAGAGAAAGGAAAGAGAGAGAAAGGGAGGGAGAGAAGGAAAGAGTGAGAGATAGAAAGGATAGAAAGAGGGAATGAGAGAAAGGAAAGAGAGAAAGGGAGGGAGAGAAGGAAAGAGTGAGAGATAGAAAGGATAGAAAGAGGGAATGAGAGAAAGGAAAGAGAGAGAAAGGGAGGGAGAGAAGGAAAGAGTGAGAGATAGAAAGGATAGAAAGAGGGAATGAGAGAAAGGAAAGAGAGAGAAAGGGAGGGAGAGAAGGAAAGAGTGAGAGATAGAAAGGATAGAAAGAGGGAATGAGAGAAAGAGGAAATGAAGGAAATGAACCCCACCCCCATATGACCAAAGCGCCCCCCCCACCGGGCCATGGAAAACTGGTCTAGCTTAATGCCGGTCCCTGGTGCAAAAAAGGTTGGGGACCTCTGTTTTAGTACACTTAATTCTAATTGTCTACTTTTGAATGATTGAAATTGATCCTTTTTTTTCTGTTGGCCACCCCTTTAAGATCCATTGTTTTACTTGGGATAACATTGGATCGGCTTTGGTGTAATTTGCAATGTCAGACGCGGTTAAAAGGGTCGACTCATTCAACTTGATTAGTAGAGTGCTGGAAACCAGGGCGGGGTCTGTTACTAATTCTTGCTGGGGGCATCTGCTTAATGCATCAGCATGACCTATGTCCTCCCCCCCCCCCGTGTGCTTTAGCGTATAATTATAACTGGCCAAAAAAATGTCCCAGTGAGTCATGCAAGGGGAAAGAAAAGTGGGGGTCTGTTTATTTCTATCCAAGATGCCTAAAAGGGGTTTGTGATCTGTTATTAAGGTGAAGGAGTGGGCGAAAAGGTAGCTATGGAAACGCTTGACCCCTGCAACGGCGGCCAGTGCTTCTTTGTCTAACTGCGAGTAATTTCATTTGGCTGAGAATAAGCTTTTGGAGTAGAAAGCAATAGGTGCCTCAGAGCCATCAGGAAACGAATGGCTGAGTACCGTGCCTATGCCGAACGGTGAAGCGTCACAAGTTAGGGTTACCGGCATGGTAATATTATACTGTACAAGAATGCTTCCAGATGACAGTAGTTTTTTAATGGCATTAAAAGCGAATTGTTTGGTGGGTCCCCACATCCAAGCCGTACCTTTTTTAAAGAGGCAATGAAGAGGCTCCACTACCATTGTTTTCTGTTTGAGGAAAATGGAGTAAAAGTTAAGTAACCCTAGAGACACTTGAAGTTCCGTTTTGTTTGTAGGGGTGGGAGCCTCTTTTATAGCCGCTACTTTTTCTTCAGTAGGGTGGATACCCAATTTGTCTATTTTGCATCCCAAAAACTCAATGCTGGGGACAGCCCAAGAACACTTGTCCGGCTTAATACGGAGGCCAGTTTCTTTAAATTTGGCGAAGACTGCTCTAACCATTTCCCATAGTTGTGGTTTTGACTGTGCTGAAATGAGCACATCGGTGAAGTATGGGACGACGCCTGGAATTTGATATAGGAGGTGTTTCATTAGGCACTGAAATATCCCTGGGGCAATTGACACTCCAAACTGTAAACTAGAACATTTGAATGTGCCCCATGGGTAACAATTGTCTGAGCTTCTGCTGTCGCTGGGTTGACTGGGAGTTGCTGATATGCTTGCGCAAGGTCCAGTTTAGCAAAAATGAAACCGTTTCTTAGGGTATGTAGTAATTGCTGGACAATGGGAATGGGGTAAGTGTTGTGCTGCAAAGTCTTATTTATAGTTGCCTTATAGTCTGCATAAATTCTAACAGAGCCATTGGGCTTGAGGGGGTGACAATCGGGGTCTCCCACCTGGCATGATAGGTAGGAATAAGTATGTCTTGTGCTATTAATTTATCTAATTGTTCATCCACTCGAGACAGAAGCGGGATGGGGACTCTGCGAGGTTTCAAGCGGATGGGGCAATTGACGGGTCTAGATTGAAGGAGATGGGAGTGCCCTTGTAACGTCCCAGTCCTGTGGCAAAAAACTCAGGAAATTCCCTTATTAAAGAAGCAGGGTCAAAATCAGATTCTGAGATAGCATGCAACCCAGATGTACTAATACCCAAAGGCTGAAACCATTTTAGCCCAAGCAGAGTGTGCTTGGGGCCATCTACCACAATGAGGGGTAACATTCCCGTAAAACATTTAAACAAAACCAGTACATTTATACTTCCCACAACAGGATTACTTTTGCCCTGGATATCAGTCAACCCAGCATTTCAAGGGGTTAAATTTGACTTTTGGATATGTGGCATATAAAGTTTAAACTTATGCCAAGGCATAATAGAATGCTTGGAGCCGGTATCCATCTCCATTTTACACAGCAAATTATTTATGAGAGTGAAACAAAAATTTTGTCCTCAGTCAGGAAAGAGTTAGAGTTAATAGAAGAGGGGCAGTTACCTCTGCAATTGAAGGGTCTTGTTCCAGTGGGCAATTTGGGGTAGGCATGGTAGGCAGATGGCTTGGAGTTCCTTGCGGTGGAAAAGGGACGAGGGCTTGGTGCCTGGAAATCGGCAGGGAGACTTGCTTGACACGCTTCAGCGATGTGCCCTTTTTTTGACAGCGACGGCAATAGGCATCCCAGAATTGGCAGTGGAAACGGGGATGGTTGCCATTGCAACCATTGCAGTTGAGCGGGCAGCGCAGGTCATGGAAATCGGGGTCGTTGTTTTGGTGAATCTGGAGGCAGGAGTCCTTGTCGGCTTGTGGATCTTCTTGTTGGTTGTCTGCTGCATCTGATGGTCAATCAATGTCATTTGGTAGGTGGTTTACAGCCAGAGCGGAACGCTTGATTTTGGCCACTGAGGCATCAGAAATCTCAGTGGCTTTGGTGGCTTTGAGGACATCTTGGAGAGTAGCGTCTTCGTCAACGAGATATTTTTTCTGTAGGGTTATGTTGCTCATGCCGAAAATCAATTGGTCGACTAGTTGATCCTCTGGATCCTTAAATTTGCATTTAGCAAGGATGGCATGGAGACAGGTGGCAAAGTCATTTGTTGATTCTCCGTCGGCTTGCCGCATGACCGTGAACTGGTGGCAGTTTACACGCACTGGAGTCGTAGGTTGGAAGTGAGCAGCCAATTTGGTTTGTAGTGTGGACCAAGTGACCATTTCTACGGTTTCTGGATCAACTAGAGTGGTAGCCAAACTGTAGATCATTGGGTGCAATAATTTTGGAATATTGCTCATTTCCTATCATCTTCTGTGCCATGGAGGTTGCTTGCCTGCAGAAATATGTGGAATTTTGACATGTATGATGTCCATGGTTCGAGATCAGGGTTGTAGAAGGCAGGTGCTTGAGCCATAGCTGAGTTCATTTTGTCCGGCGGGAGTTCAACCTCCTCGTCGTCACTGTAAAATCAATGCACTGGAGACTGCTTCAACGGAAACGATTTATTCAGAACAGAATTAGAACAACCAACAACCTTCTGTAATACCAAATCCCAACAAGGGCAACTGCTACTCCGTTGCCCTATTTATACCTTTTCTTAGTGCAGGAACTTTTTCAGACAACCATTTATTTTTTGGTGGCTTTTTAGAGATAGTCGCATCAGAGCAAACCAGCGGCTAGTTAGCTTGCTTTAGCCAGACATAACAGTTACATCATTCCAAAGAGGAAGCCTACAAAAAAGGTGATAGAATGCTGTATAATCAGGCCAGAAATACATTAACAAAGGAGATCAGAGCAGCAAAAAGCAACTACTCTGAAAAGCTAAAGAATCAATTCTCAACAAATGAACCAGCAAACATGTGGAAAACTCTCAAAAATATCACCGGCTACAGCAAACCACCTTCCCAAGCTGAAGGAGATCAGCAATTGGCAGATGACCTGACTTTGTTCTACTGCAGGTTTGAAAAGAAACCGCAACCACTTATCTGTACAACCTCCATCCCAGACACACCAACAACAGCCAAATCTTCTACAACTGAACCCATCCCATTGGGTTTACAATCCCTAGTGATCACAGAAAAGGAAGTGAAAGATCTATTTCACAGACAGAAGCCTGGAAAAGCCCCAGGTCCAGACAAGATAACTCCTGCTTGCTTAAAAGTTTGTGCTGACCAATTGGTCCCCATCTTCACCCAAATCTTCAACAAATCACTAGAGTTATGCTATGTTCCTTCCTGCTTCAAACGCTCTACTATCATCCTAGTGCCGAAGAAGCCTTCCATCAAGAAATTGAATGACTACAGAGCAATTGCTGTAACATAAGTAGTTATGAAAACTTTTAAAAGGCTAGTGATGTTCCACTTGAAAACCATCACGGATCCACTGTTAGACCCCCTGCAATTTGCATACCGATCAACAGATGATGCTGTTAATATGGCTCTACACTATATCCTTCAACATTTTGAATCTCCAATGACCTATGCTAGGGTCCTCTTTGTAGACTTCAGTTCAGCATTCAATACCATCATACCAGACATTCCCTTAACCAAACTAAATCAGCTAGCAGTACCTGAACACACTTGTAAATGGATCACAAGCTTCCTAACAGACAGGAAGCAGCAGGTGAAGCTAGGAAAAATCACATCAGATACATGTACAATTAGCACAGGTGCCCCCCAAGGCTGTGTACTCTAACCACTTCTCTTCTCTCTATACACTATTGACTGCATCTCAAACTATCCATCTGTTAAACTACTGAAGTTTTCAGATGACACAATAGTGATCGGACTCATTCGAGACAATGATGAATCTGCATACAGACGGGAAGTTGAACAACTATCCTTGTGGTGTGATCAGAACAATATAGAACTGAACACACTCAAAAACGTAGAAATGGTGGTAGACTTTAGGAGGAACCCTTCCACCCTTCCACCTCTCACAATACTAAACAACACAGTATCAACAGTACAGACCTTCAAATTTCTAGGTTCTATCATATCTCAAGACCTAAAATGGTCACCTAACATCAAAAACATCATCAAAAAAGCACAACAAGGAATGTTCTTTCTGCGCCAGCTCAGGAAGCTCAAACTGCCCAAGGAACTGCTGATACAGTTCTACAGAGGAATCATTGAGTGTGTCATCTGCATCTCTATAACTGTCTGGTTTGGTGCTGCAACCCAACAGGACTGATACAGACTTCAGAGGATAATCAGAACTGCAGAAAAAACAATTGCTGCCAACCTGCCTTCCATTGAGGACCTGTATACTGCACAAGTCAAAAAGAGGGCGGGGAAAATATTTACTGACCCCTCGCATCCTGGACACAAACTGTTTCGACTTCTACCCTCAAAACGTCACTACAGAGCACTGCACACCAAGACAACTAGATACAAGAACAGTTTTTCCCCGAACACCATCACTTTACTAAACAAATAATTCCCTCAACACTGTCAGACTTTTTACTAAATCTGCACTTCTACTAGTTTTTCTCATCATTCCTATCATCCTTTTTCTCCCACTTAGGACTGTATGACTGTAGCTTGTTGCTTGTATCCTAAGATTTCTATTAATATTGATTGTTTCTTCATTGCTTATTTGACCCCTATGACAATCATTAAGTGTTGTACCACATGATTCTTGACAAATGGATCTTTTTCTTTTATGTACACTGAGAGCATATGCACCAAGACAAATTCCTTGTGTGTCCAATCACACTTGGCCAATAAAATTCTATTCTATTCTATTAAGTGTTCCCTTTATTTTTTTGAGCAGTATTTTGAATGGCCTGACTTTTGTATAGCAAAAATCTTAATATTTTATGTGGATCAAAACATTTCCAGTATAACTGAATATAAGATCTGTTTTTTTTCCTTCCTGTAGAAGTAATAACAATCTAAAGTGTCTAAAATTGATTATCCAGTTTTATGATGCTAACTTTATTGGTGCAGTTAACTGTGCTATTACATATTGCCAGTAGGCCATATTCTATGCAAAACAGATTAGATAGGTATGGCTTAAAAGTTAATATGACTTTGATTAGCTCAGATCATGTCATGTCACAATAATGTAGGATTCAGGATAGTTTTAACAGCTCAAGCTGTGATTAATCAAAGTTGAAGGCTATTAAGAACTGGATCCCTAGTGACTAGCATTCCAAAAAACTGATAAGAGAACCAAAATTGTAGGTGTATATAGTTAAAAAAACAAACCTACAGGTTTGGGGGGAAATGTCCACTTATTAGAAAAGTGGAGTGACATAGTTTCTGGAATGCTGAATAAGACATGCCCTGCAATTTTTGAAGCAGCTTCCATTTGTATTATAGAAACCTTAATTTTCAAAATATTGACAATAAAACCCCATTACTTTTTAAAAAATTAAGATGACTGATTTAAGAAGGAATAACAAAATGTTTAGTGGGGAAATGTAGGAACATCTACGCATATAAACAGTAAGGTTAACTTAAAAATAAATTTGAATTCTGAATGACCACATCAAACAGTTTAATGCTTCATTCTTTCTATTTATTGCACAAGAATTTAACAATCTCAGATAAATTTTTTATCTTCAAAGGAACCCTGCACATTTATTACACACGCGAGCGCACTCACACACACACATACACACATACACATATAATGAGTGCAAGCATTAAGAAATTCAGAAATGATGAAGTGATGGTTAACCTTTTCGGCACAGATTGATGGAACTGGATGCTGGTGTGTGCATACACCCCAGAGCAATGGAACCCAGAAGAGACCTGGTCCGATGCACATGAGCACCAGCCAGCTGCTCTCTTCTGGGTTCTGGCATGCGTATGAATGGCAGAAAGCAGAAGAGCAGCTGGTGATGGTGTACCTGCTCACAGAGAGGGTTCTGCCTGCCACCTCTGGCACGCATGAGGCTTGCCATTACAGGTATAGTTTCTTGAATAAGAATTGTAGATTAAAAAGTAGAAAGCTAAAATAAAATTCAATGATCTAGATATAAGTAATCCTCAACTTACAACCTCAGTTGAGCCTCAAACTTCCATTGATAAGTAAGTAAGATAGTTGTTAAGTGAGCCTCATCCCATTTTGATCTTTTTCTCATAGTTGTTAAGTGAAATATTGTAGTTGTTAAATTAATAACACTATTGTTGAATGAATTCCTTATTGATTTTGCTTATCTGAAGATCAGAAAAGGAAATCACATTCAAGCATTACAAATACAGCCCAGAATTTTGATCACATGACCATGGGCAGGCTGCAAAAATCATATATGAAAAGATCATATGTCACTTTTTTTCAGTGATGTTGTAATTTTGAATGATCACTAAACAAATGGTTATAAGTTGAAGATTTCCTTTATATCTTAAAGGAGAGTATCTCTTCAACTATGATCAGCATGCATTAAAAAGATATTGTGGTTTCTAGCTTAGACCCGGTGATTATTTAACATCTCGATGTCACGTCTTTCATGATCATGATAATCATGACGATTGTGGCAAAGTGTTGGGATGGTCTCCAGCAGTTTGGCTTCAACAATACACTTCATGATTATTTGTGCAGCATCCACAAGAAATAAGGTACTTGCACAGAAACCTAATGTCTGTTGAATAAAAAAATCACAATCACTTATGTATCATCCCATTATATTGGCTTGCATGTACACAGAAACAATCCCTGCATGCATACATATTTGAAACAGCAAAATCCTGAAATGTATTTCATGGTTTGTAATTAATAAAATAATTTTGAACCACATATGACAGCCAATTTAAGGAAGTAGATAAAGAGTTTCTCAAAAGTCTCAATCATCTAAGTTATGGTTGTCTCAAAGGGGCTTTTTCAAAAAAGCAACTGAACTTTTGATTTTTTTTTTCTCTTTGAAAACATTTCATTTTGCATCCAAGAAGCTTCTTCAGTTCTAATTGACAGGTAAGGAAAGAAAGGATTTATATTCCTTGCAGTCATCTGATGATTGCAAAGTGCTCATGCCCTCAGAGTGCTAAAGACCAGATGACTTTCTTGATTATCATTGGAAAAGACTAATAAACAGTTTTGCTTGCTGCAATATCAGATTAAAGGGCCAATGAATTTCCATTGATTTTACATAGCAAGTTGTTTTATATTATATGGGGAAAATTTACATTTTAAATCAGGTGAAGATTATTTTATAGTGCCAATTTTATACAAGGTAAGATACTGTATGTTTTATACAAAGTAAGATAAATTTAAATGCTAAGTACTCTATTAGTGTGCACAATAGCGTAATGGACCGGTAACTTGTCCTTTCTTGCTTTAATAACAATCCTAGCAATCTGTCAAATAGGAACTCACAATTGCAGTATTTTCAATCAGTTGCTTCTCAGCAGTTACAGTAAATATAATTGAAGCCAGGAAGAACAGCAATCCTGCTATTGCAGCAACAAAGAAATCCTACAAAAGAAGAGAAAGTAAAAGTATCATACATGTCACTTTAATCCTTCATTTCTATCACATTAATTACAGGTAGTTCTCAACTGACCACAATTTGCTTAGTGATCATTCAGTTAAAATGAAAGAAGTGACTGTTATGACTGTTTTGCACGCTTACAACCATTGCACTATCCTTATGATCATATGGTCAAAATTTAGATGCTTGGCAAATCATGTGATCACTTTTTCTGACCAGCAAAGTCAATGGGGAAGTCAGATTCATTTAACTTGTTTGCTAATTGCAATGATTCACTTAACTGTGACAAGATAGGTTGTAAAATGGAGCAAAATTCACTTAACAAAGTGTTACTTGTTTAGTAACACAAATTTTGGGCTCAGTTGTAGTCATACTCATAAGATGAGGAGTACATATATTCAAATAACAATTTTATAATCTAAATTAATAACCAACACATTGTGCTGGTTGGAAAGTTAAAATAATGATGTATTTGCTCTAGCTTAAAATCACCTCTCACCCATTTTTCACTGAGTATCTTTTTTACTGGATGTGAGATAAGCTGAACTTAGAAACAAATAAATCAACAATTCCTCACAAGCAAAATAAAATAATCTTCTGTAGGTCTAGTCTTGATGCTACAAAGTTATGAAAAAAATGGAAGGAAAGACAGTTGTTTGAAATCTTTACAATGGAGTCACCAAAACTCTTCTTTGTTGATCATATTAAATTGTGTGCTTCCAGTTTTTTACAAAAACCAAAATATGCCTCTTTACCACACAGGTTACTCTGTCTTCTCCAGCCTTTTGATAAACATCAGTACAGTATAAAACCAGGATTAAGATGCTTAAAACAGAGGCACTGCAACTGATAAACTCAAAGATGTAAAGTCCAGGACAGGAGTTGGTTCTCTTCACAGCTCCTTCAACAATAAAGGCTAGGAAGGATAGCATCTGTTGATAAAGAAAAAAAATGATTAAGCAAGCAGTCATTTATTGGATGATTCAATTCTATGTAACAATTCCTTCTTTCTTATCTTAAAAGACACATTCTTTTAAATAAATGTTTTCTTTAGATCTCAGGTTTCAAGAAAAGGATTCTGCATTTATTGAGAATTCAAGATTATGTCAAAATTTAAACAAGGTTTGAATGACTTGAGTTATCCATCTAGTCTGCCCTTATACTATTTTCTGTATTTTATCTTAGGATGGATATATATTTATCCCAGGCATGTTTAAATTCAGTTACTGTGGATTTATCTACCACGTCTGCTGGAAGTTTGTTCCAAGGATCTACTACTCTTTCAGTAAAATAATATTTTCTCATGTTGCTTTTGATCTTTCCAACTAACTTCAGATTGTGTCCCCTTGTTCTTGTGTTCACTTTCCTATTAAAAACACTTCCCTCCTGGACCTTATTTAACCCTTTAATATATTTAAATGTTTCGATCATGTCCCCCCTTTTCCTTCTGTCCTCCAGACTATACAGATTGAGTTCATTAAGTCCTTCCTGATACGTTTTATGCTTAAGACCTTCCACCATTCTTGTAGCCCGTCTTTGGACCCGTTCAATTTTGTCAATATCTTTTTGTAGGTGAGGTCTCCAGAACTGAACACAGTATTCCAAATGTGGTCTCACCAGCATTCTATATAGCGGGATCATAATCTCCCTCTTCCTGCTTGTTATACCTCTAGCTATGCAGCCAAGCATCCTACTTGCTTTCCCTACTGCCTGACTGCACTGTTCACCCATTTTGAGACTGTCAGAAATCACTACCCCTAAATCCTTTTCTTCTGAAGTATTTGCTAACACAGAACTGCCAATACAATACTCAGATTGAGGATTCCTTTTCCCCAAGTGCATTATTTTACATTTGGAAACATTAAACTGCAGTTTCCATTGCTTTGACCATTTATCTAGTAAAGCTAAATCATTTACCATATTACAGACGCCTCCAGGAATATCAACCCTATTGCACACTTTAGAGTCATCGGCAAATAGGCAAACCTTCCCTACCAAACCTTCCCCTATGTCACTCACAAACATATTAAAAAGAATAGGACCCAGAACAGACCCTTGTGGCACACCGCTTGTAACCTGACTCTGCTCAGAATACTCGCCGCTAACAATAACTCTCTGATGTCTATGCTTCAGCCAGCTGCAAATCCATTGAACTATCCAGGGATTAAGTCCAATCTTCACTAATTTATCTATCAGCTCTTTATGTGGAACCGTATCAAAGGCTTTGCTGAAGTCCAGGTAGGCAATATCCACGGCACCACCTTCATCCAACACCTTTGTGACATAGTCAAAGAAATCAATGAGATTAGTCTGACATGATTTGCCTTCAGTAAAGCCATGCTGATTTGGGTCCAATAAGTTATTGTTTTTTAGGTGCTGATTTATCCACTTTTTGAGTAAAGTCTCCATCATTTTAACTACCACTGATGTCAAGCTAACTGGCCTGTAGTTACCAGCTTCTTCTCTACTGCCCTTCTTGTGGATAGGCACAACACTGGCCATTCTCCAATCCTCAGGAACTTCTCCTGTTAACAAGGATTGGTTAAACAAATCAGTCAGGGGGGTAGCAATGACAGATCTGAGTTCTTTAAGAACTCTGGGGTGGATGCCATCTGGACCCATTGCCTTATTTATCTTTAATCGTTCAAGTTCTTCTAAGACATCGGCTTCTAAGATCACTGGAGCTGAATCCGTACAGCTGGAAGCAATGCTATATCCCTCTATAGTATTATTTTGTAAGGTGTCTTTTGAGAAAACTGAACAGAAGTAGCTATTGAAATGGTCAACGATCTCCTTATTCCCATTAATGCATGTATTATTCCTGGTACTAAGCTTCCTGATGCCGCAGTTTTTCTTCTTCTTATCACTAATATATCTGAAGAAGGTTTTATCCCCCTTCTTTACAGATTTGGCAATTTCTTCCTCTTTTGAGGCTTTAGCAGCATATATTATCTGTTTTGCCTCCTTCTGTCTCATTTTATACACCTCCCTATCAGCTATACTTCCAGACTGTTTATACCTCCTATAGGCAGCCTTTTTTTCATTGACTATAGCCCTTACATCATTGCTAAACCATAGCGGTTTCTTCTTCCTTTTACCTTTAGTTATTTGTCTTACATACAGACCAGTGGCTTTTAAGATGGCCTTTTTTAATACAGTCCACTGGGTGCTCGCTCCTGCCATTTTAATTCATTATCTAAATATTCCCCCATTGCATTAAAAATTGTTTTTCTGAAATCCAATACTTTGGTTGCATTATAGGATTGCTCACAATGAGCAATCCTATACAGTGTATATCCTGGTATCCTTCCTATACAGTGTATATCCTGGTATGGATATTTCCCATTCATTAGAATCCTTAAACCATGTCTCAGTTATGGCAACCAGATCCAAATTATCTCTAGATATTATGGCCATTAACTCACAGAGCTTGTTGCTCAAGCTTCGAGCATTCGTGCACATTACCCGAACAACATTATTTTCATTATTAGTTTGCCCCTTATCATCCACAACTACATCTATTTTATTTGCAGCTCCCTTTTCATAAGCTTCCAAAAACTGATTTATCCTCATTGGTCGGGGACAGAAATCACCCACATCAGTTACATCTCTGTCCCCTTTACCTAGTTTAAATGCCTGTCCAAGAAAGTTCTGAATTCCTCACCGAGCACCTGGGTACTTCTGTATGATGGATTCAAACCATCCCTCTTAAACAACTCCCTATTAGACCACCTACTGACATCATGACTTACATAGCCAAAACCTTCAGCTTTACACCACTGCCTTAACCATACATTAAACTCTCTGATACACGTTGTTTTATCCTCTTGGCCACAAACCGGTAACACCTCTGAGAAAGTCACTGAATCAGTTATTTTACCCAGCTCCACACTTAGACATTGAAAATCTCTTTTTACTACATTAACATTTCTCTGGGACAAATCATTTGTGCCAAGATGCACCACCACATCAACGTTATTACCTTTACTCACAGCCTTGACAATGTTTGTAATCCGCCTCCTGTCCCTGCTGGCAGTGGCCCCTGGGAGACACCTCATCTCCTTCACCACATCCTTACTCTGTCCCAAATCAACACCTCTAACAGTTGAGTCACCCACAAGAAAATGTGTCCTCTTTTTATTTCTACTAACTGCAATTGATGGTTTGGTGACACTATGCACCTCACTTATAACAACTTCCCCTTTGAACATCCTCTCATTCTCCACCTGAGGGGACTTGCTAATATCTACAACATCCTTACTATTTAAATCCGCAAGAACATTATAGGAATTCGATACAGAGAGACCAAAATTGCTATGTTTTTGCTCAACTGCACGCAATCTTCCTGAACTAACAGTTGTTCACACAGCCCTCCTCCTCGGGGGGCGCTGTGGAAGTGGAGGCTGCACACATGGCTGCATTACAGCACGTGGCTGGGACAATCTTTCCACTTCAGACTGCAAGCTACAAACTAAGGACTGCAATCTAGAGATCTCGCCATCTAACCTAGATGTCCTTATGCAAAGAGGGCAGTACCCCAAGTTCCACAAGGTACTACGGAAGACAACAGCCAAAGAAGTGTTACACTGCACCAAGCCAGTCATCTTAACAATGTATTGAAATACAAGTACTTAGCAAGAAAATCCACAACCCCTATTGCTACCAAACTTTGCTGATTTTGGTTTATAGTGATATGATTCGTGCAAAATGTCAGCACACAAATGCTGTCTTTATTTAATTCATTTATTATTGATAATGACTGAAGCCACTCTAGGTAGCATCCAAGTTCATAAATAGTTAAAACTGAAGAAAAATCTGCACAATAATAATTATAAATATAAAACATTATTATCAGAGAACAAGGAATGCAGCCTAATACAGTGGTACCTGTACCTACAAACGCCTCTACTTACAAACTTTTCTAGATAAGAACTGGGCGTTCAAGATTATTTTTGTCTCTTTCTCTTTCTCAAGAACCATTTTTTACTTACAAACCCGAGCCTCCGAAACTATAACCAGAAAATGTAGGGAGAAGGCCTCCTAGGAATCTCCTGGGAGGAAACAGGGCCTCCACCCTCCCTTTGGTTTCCCTGGGGAAACTATGATTTCTATGGGGAAAAAATGCTTCTTCTTACAAACTTTTCTACTTAAGAACCTGGTCATGGAGCGAATTAAGTTTGTAAGTAGAGGTACCATTGTATTCACCAAGTGAGTGGATGACAGAGTCAGCAGGTAGAGTACTACCAGGACTCTGCAATGTTTCAAGTTTATTTCAGAAATTGAGCTGTTGTATATGTATGACATAGCATTTAGCTACTACTCTTTAAAACAGTTGTGTCTTTACAAAGTCTGTACAGGTGGTTTAAGAAATAACAGGCAGCTGCTATGTTCACACATTTGTGCATTCTGAAACACTTTTCTTGAGTATTGCAGAGCTCTATTATTTTTATTACTGGCATTATATGAAAAGCTGTCATTGTATAGATTGCTTATAAACTTTATAGAATGTATGACTTTTTAGGCAAAGTATGAAATATCTGTCATTTTTACATGCTAACCTTCCCTAGGCATTGTATATTATACCTAGATATTATTACCACTTCTCCAGACATCAATTACAGATTTCCAAATTTAAATTAAAAAACCAAATTAAAAAACTTATTTAAAGATTGTAGCATTCTCCTAAAGAGACTTGGGTGCGAGATAATAAAATTCTCATAAGATTTGATTATTTCATGAAAATATTAACAAAAACAATATGTTGATAAGTTAGGTTATTATGTGCAATTGTAAGATGAATTCTGAAAAGACTGCCAAAATTTGATTAAGAATGTCAAAAACAGGAATGAGAAAACCAAAATTTATATATCCAGTTAGTTATGAAATCTGTATGAATTTAAACCATACATGTCTAGTCTAAAGTTCTAAAACTAAGTACTATAAATAAGTACTAAAAAAAGTACTATAAAGTACTATAAATAAGTACTAAAACTCTGTGGAAGATGATTTGCTAACAGTACTAGGATATCATATTAAAGTTTAATAAATGATGGGAAAAGTTGTAGCAAAATATTATATAATTAATTTTCTATATGGACTTAATCAAGTAAGTGCTAAGCAAGTCTTGGTTTTTTCCCCATTAAGATTTCACTTCCTTCCCAAAGAGGAGTTCATAATCCTCCCCATAATCAATTTCTAGCTGGAAAACTTAAGGCATTTGAATGAGATCCTGGTAACTGCTTATTCATTTGTTAGCCCTATTTTGGTATTGGAATGCTTTTAAACCAATGGTTTTTTCACCATACTGGTTTTTTATTTTAATATCAAAATAAAAGATATAATTATGAAGTCATAAACTGCAAAAAGCAAACAGAGGAACAGTATGTTAGAAAACCATCTGTTACCATACTTGATACCATAATGTAATGATACTGTCAATAAATGAATTGGTCAGTAATTCACCAGAAAGCAGCGGAATCAAGTGAGAACTCGAATCTAGATCACCTTGCTTCTGTTCCAATCTTTAAGGGGGAGGGGGCGTAGTGAAAGTAACCGGATAATTCCTCCATTTCCATGCAAAAACTGCCAGAATCGAGAAGCAGTCCGCTCTAAACTTTAGCGAGCTATACCGCTTATAGTACGGACAGAAATTACAATAACTTTTTAGAGCAGCTTCTCAGAATGGTGTGAAAACCGCCGCAGAGCCGCATGAACAGCAGCTTCAGATCTGTAATACCAGCGACAGAAAAATGACCCAGAAAATAAACCATATTCTCAGAAACATGCTACTCAGAAGCTGATGAACAAAGGTTGGCAACTTTACGGCTTTACAATCCACATGTTAGACATCCGAGGAGGTGCCAATAGGATAGTACTGTATTCCCTTCTCTCCCCGGTCCCCCATGTAAACATCGGTAGTGAGACAGTGAGCTCCACTAGAATTACTGACGGCTTAAAAGACACGAAAGGGCCAGTTTGGTCTAGTCGTTAAAGCATCAGGCTAGAACAGAACATCATGAGTTGAGGCCCAAGTCAGCTGAGGGACTTTTGAGTCAGTCACTCTCCCTCTCAACTCAACCCATCTCATAGCGTTGTGGGAAAAGTAGAAGGAGGAAGGTGGGTTACCGCTTTGAGATATTTGTAAAAATATTAAAAGCAGAATGCAAATAAGTAATAAATGTAAAATAAATAAAATTTCGAAGTATTCCACGCTTAAGAACTGTGCCGTCTGCTCGTTTCCTTCTTCCCTTATCTATTTATAAAAAACAACTTACCACTTGCGCAAACTTGAGGGATAGTCGCCAGTTGCTCAAGTACGTGAGGGTGCAGCGGTCCTTGCAAGCCCATTTATTCGGTTCGGCCATTGCCCCGGGTTGTTCGAAAAACGGCACTCTGTTCTCCATGGGCAAGAAATAATAGAACGGTCAGACGAACGAAAGGTCTGCAAAAAAAGTGAAAGAAAAAGAGTCGCGGTCCAACCCAGAGGATCCCAACTGCCCTCTGGATACGATGCACCAAACTTCGAGGAGGAGGAGGAAGAAGAGACAGAGGCGTGGATCGCACATCTACCTCCAAACTGAGCGAATAGCCCTGAATTTCTCCGCGCGTTAAGGTAAAAAAAGCACCGAAAAAAACCTTCCATCCAATCAAAACAGCAGGGAGGTCCAAGAAAGTTCGGCTCAGGGCCAGATGCTCCCCAACAAGCTTACAGCGCTGAAGCATCAGTTTGCCCAGAGAAAGATGATGAACTGTCCCTCTCCCTCCTTACTCCTATTTTGTAAATTTCTGGATTTTTAATCATCTTGTTGAATAGTCGTTGAAATTGAAGGCACACCTCTATTAAAAGTTTTTTTAGAACTAGGACAGTGATGGCAAACCTTTTTTTCCCTTGGGTGCTGAAAGTGTGTGCGTGTCTGATATCGCGCATGCACGAGTGCCCACATCCATAATTCAGTACCTGGGGCGGGTGAAAATATCCCCCCCAAAGCCCTCTGGAGGAATGAAACAACCCATTCCCCAAACTCTGGTGGGCCCAGTAGGCCCATTTTTTGCCTTTCCAAGGCAAAAATGCCTTCCCATCCCCCCCAGAGACTCTCCAGAAGCCGAATATTCCCTCCCACAGCCTCTAGGTGAGCAAAAAATCAGGTGGTCAGCACGCACATGCACATTGGAGCTGAGCTAGGGTAATGACTCACGTGCCAACAGACATTTATTCATTCATTCATTCATTCATTCATTTTTTTAATGCCGCCCTTCTCCTTAGACTCAGGGCGGCTTACAACTTGTTAGCAATAGCACTTTTTAACAGAACCAGCATATTGCCCACACAATCTGGGTCCTCATTTATTATATGGCTCTGCGTGCCACCTGTGGCACCCCTGCCATAGGTTCGCCATCACTGAACTAGGGTAAATAACGTTTTGTACAAGTCTAAAGGTGCAGAAACAGTCTTATTGTAGAAATTACTAACAAAAACAGTAATTCTTTATTGTGGTCATACAAATTGCACTTTATAGTGGCTTTCCATTTTTCATCCCCCTTTCAGCATTTGAAATATCCATATATGATTGAAAAGTTTACAGCCTTGGAAAAATGCAATAATAATAATAATGCATTTTAAACAGCTTTTAAGGGGTAGTTCATTTACAAGAGTCTAATATTCACTATGAAAATGACTAGGAAAGATATAATATCAATACACATTTGCTTTAACAAGAATCATTATGTACTGATTATTATTGTACTGGTTAACATTGGAAAAATCAGAATAACAGATGCAATTAATTAATGCAGAATTATTTCCAATCAAGAACATGTTTATATTATTCATGCATCTCTATAGTTCCATTGTTCTTTATTTAAAATATAGCACTTCATGTTTCCATTTTAGTTTAATTTCTAAGCTATTCTTTTTACATTGTATAATTATATCGCATCCCTGCTGCTTTGTTTTTTTAAAGCACGAATGGAAATACGTATAACACTTCTCTAATTAGTAAAAGTATATAGATAGTAAACAATTCTTGTATACATAGTAGTATCTGGCAAACAACTATTAATAATTACTTTAAAAATTACAGATTTAATTTAATTTGTCATATTAATCTTTAAAGCTGTATTTCCCATAAATTCCTTACAGCACTGAGAGTGAACAGAGTTTTATTTGTTAGTCATTCAGACATACTACAGTGACTTAACTACATATTTTTATTCAAAGCATACTCCATTGAACTGCAGTGTGATTCATTGTCAGGTAAATATAGATGTAGAGTATAGGATTATTTAATATCTCTAAAGCTAAAGAAAGGTATTCTACAATGAGGTTTTATCATTAATATTCCATAACTATGCCCATAAAGCAGTGGGAAAACCTTCCAAGCTATTTAAATATTGTTTTAATACATATTGTGCTAAATCAGGATTTTTAAATAATAGTTTATTGAATTAGCTGTAACATTACAGTTTATACATTAAGTTTCAATGGCTCTGTTCACACATTGTCCTAAGCTGAAAATAAACTTCATACAATGTATGAGTCTAAGTAATTAATATGATTTTTCCCCGTGCAATATATGGTAATCTGAGCTACGCTTGTCTTATAAGATGAAGTACAGATTGTATTTATATGAAAAAGATGGCAATAGTTTTCTGGTGGCAAATTGGGATCTGTCTGAAAAGAAATATGCAAGTAATACTTATGACATTTAGCAATAACATATTTAAAACATAAATAAAAGGGTACTTTGGTTGTTTATAATTTCTGAGAATAAGTTATATAAAGATTGGTTACAGCTACATGGGTAATTCTTCTGTAAAGAATTCTTCTGTGGCTATGTGTGAAGATAAAGTATTAAAACTTATCTATTATCTATTCCTGCCCTCTAGTGGTACTTACTTTGGAAGGTTGCAAGGAAGCTTCCGAGTGCTTACAACTTCTCAGGAATAGATTTAACATCAGTAACTAATTAATGAATACATAAATAACTTTCAAATAATTCTGGAAATTGCCTGGACAGATCCCTGCAGTTTTCTTGGCAAGTTTTTTTCATAAGTGGTTTGCCATTGCCTTTTCTCAGGGAAGAAAGAAAGTGACTAGCCCAAGATCATCCATCTGGTTTTGTGCCCAACACAGGACCAGAATTCAGTCTCCAAATTTCTAGTTGATACTACATAAAATTAGTTCTAAATTTCTGTTTACTTGCTTTTAAAGAAAATCCCTTATATTTGGGGATTGTTACTTTTTAAAATGAAATTGTTAATTAAAATTGAAAATGTGAATAGAATAGAATAGAATAGAATAAAATTCTTTATTGGCCGAGTGTGATTGGACACACAAGGAATTTGTCTTGGTGCATATGCTCTCAGTGTACATAAAAGAAAAGATAGGTTTGTCAAGAATCATAAGATACAACACAATAATAGTCTGGATGCAAATAAGCAATCAAATCATATTAGGAACTAGACAATATAACTTGTAAGAATACAAGCAACGAAGTTACAGTCATACTGCGTACAGTCATTAGTGGGAGGAGATGGGTGATGGGAATGATGGGAAGATTAATTGTAGTGCAGATTTAGTAAACAATGTTTACTATTTAAAATAAACAGTGTTGAGGGAATTATTTGTTTAGCATAGTGATGGTGTTTGAGAAAAAAATGTGCTTGTGTTTAATTGTTCTGGTGTGCAGTGCTCTATAGCGTTGTTTTGAGGGTAGAAGTTGAAGCAGTTTGTGTCCAGGATGTGAGGTGTCTGAAAATATTTTCACAGTCCTCTTTTTGACTTGTGCAGTACACAGGTCCTGAATGGAAGTCAGGTTGCCAGCAATTGTTTTTTCTGCAGTTCTAATTAGCCTCTGAAGCCTGTGTCTGTATTGTTGGATTGCAGAAATAAACCAGACAGTTATAGGGTGCAGATGACAGACTCAATAATATCTCTGTAGAACTGTATCAGTAGCTCCTTGGGCAGTTTGAGCTTTCTGAGTTGGCACAGAAAGAACATTCTTTGTTGTGCTTTTTTGATGACGTTTTTGATGTTAGGTGTCCATTTTAGATCTTACAATATAGTTGAACCTTGAAATTTGAAGGTCTCTACTATATATAGATACTGTATATAGATAGTAAACTATATATATTATATATAGATACTGTGTTGTCTAGTATTGTAAGAGGTGGAAGTTTGGGTGGGTTTCTCCGGTTTTGAATGTATTCAATTCCAGATTGTTCTGGTCATTTCACAAGGTTAATAATTCAATTTTTCACCTGTATGCAGATTCATCATTGTCTTGAATGAGTCCGATCACTGTTGTACCATCTCCCATCCTAGGTCTGGGCAGAGGTTTCATCTCTCTACTATTTGATATGAGTACAGGGCAAAGGGAGCTTGTTCAAGGGTGCAGTGCATGCGCCCTGTGCAATGGTAGGCACCCTACCACCTCATGTTACCATGCCCAGGGAAATGGGAGAGGCTGGGGTCACACCAACTCTCCAAAGTCCCAGCTGGGAGGCGCTCAAGGTAAGGGGGCCAACTGCTATTAAGCTTGACAGGCTCTGGGACAGACTTCACGGTTTTAGACTAAGGAAATTGTTGGTGTTTTTGTTGACAGGTTCCTCTGAGTGCTTTAGGATACCATATCAGGGGCCCAGGAGAGCCTTTACATCAAGGAGTTTGAGATTGGTCATAGGGATGGAGGAGGTGGTGCGGAAGAAGATACAAGAGAAGTGATGGAGGGTCGGGTGGTGGGACCTTTTCAGGGGCCCCCCTCGACTCCCTATGAGTGTCCCCCTTTGGAGTTTAGACTCATTCAACATTTGTCCTCCCCGCTGAGGGATTCAGTCAATGATCACATACCCGAGGAGCTTTGCTCTGTGAGATACACCATGTTTGATATTGCAGTTAGGATAGTGAGAGATTGTGGTAAAGGGACAATGCTGGGGAAGTGAGACATTAAGTCAGCATTCCGTTTGCTGCCGGTTCATCTGGCTGATTTTGACCTGCTGGATTTCACATTTGATGGTGGGTTTTTCATGGACAGGGCACTCCCCATTGGGTGCTCTGTGTTGTGCTCCCTGTTTGAGAGATTCAGTACCTTCCTGGAGACGGCCCATGAGGCAGAGACTGGGTCCAAATCGGTAGGACACTA
Organism: Erythrolamprus reginae; assembly: GCF_031021105.1. Classification (NCBI taxonomy): domain Eukaryota; kingdom Metazoa; phylum Chordata; class Lepidosauria; order Squamata; family Dipsadidae; genus Erythrolamprus; species Erythrolamprus reginae. The sequence goes on from NC_091963.1 coordinate 54,877,317, forward strand.
TTTGGATGACTTCATGTTTGTGGGTCCCATTGATAGCAGAGCATGTGGGGAAAGGATGGAGGCCTTCAAGGTTTTATGCAATGATTTTGGAGTTCCCCTGGCACATGAAAAGACAGAAGGGTCCACCACCAGACTTACATTTTTGGGCATTGAATTGGATTCGGTCACACAGACTTGCAGGCTGCCTAGGGACAAGCTGGACAGGCTAAAGGCCGCGGTTGCGGCGGGAGTGTCCGCCAAGAGGGTGACACTTAGACAGCTCTAGGAATTGGCTGGTTTGTTGAATTTTGCCTGCCACAGGGTGTTCATGCGTTCAGGCAGGGCGTTCATATACAGGCTTTACTCCACCACGAAAGGGCTCATTGGGCCCACCACAAGGTGCGTCTGTCAGCAGGTGTGAGGAAGGACTTGAAGTTATGGCAATCGTTCTTGGAAACATACAATGGCGTTTCTTTTTGGAGGCAGGATTTGCTAATGCGAGGAGAGCTGCAGGTCAAATCAGATGTGGCTGGGGCCACCAGTTTCGGGGTCATATGGGGCAGGTGATGGTGCCATTCGAAGTGGCCTCAGCAATGGTTAGGCTCAGAGTTATGCAGGGACCTTACCTTTCTGGAATTCTTCCCTATCGTCATTACGGTGGAACTATGGGCCCCCCATTTTGATGACAAGATGATGCATTTCTGGTGTGATAATATGGCAGTTCATGTGGTTAACACATTGTCCTCGTGGAACGAGCGAGTTATGAGTTTGGTCAGGCACTTGGTGCAGAGATCTGGAGGATAATATGTTGTTCTTGGCATGCCATGCCCTGGGCATACAAAATGAGGTGGCGGATGCATTGTCAAGGGGACAATTGGCCAGCTTCTGACTGCTTGTTCAACAGGCAGAGGAATCTGTGGCAGCTTAGGAGGCTGAGATAAACAAGGTAGTGGACATGCCCATGGCAACAAGTATCAGGAGGACTTATCAGCGGGCAGGTAGGGAATTTTGGGTCTTCGGACTTAGCAGGGGATATGGACAATGCTGGCCTATCCCAATAGAACACCTTCTGGAGTTCTGCATTGTCAATAAACGCAGGGGTTTGTCAGCCCGCACAACACGTGGCAAGATGGCCAGCCTAGCATTCATCGTGAAGTCTAGGGGTTTTAGCAACACGTTGATGGATTTTCGGGTTAGGCACGCCATAGAGGGTTGGCTTTGGGAGTCGGGCCAAGCAGAGGGTGATAGCAGATGTCCTTTCGGGTTGGAACATTTGTTGGGCCTCTATATGATTTTATTTATTTATTTATTTATTTATTTATTAGATTTGTATGCCGCCCCTCTCCGTAGACTCGGGGCGGCTAACAACAGTAATAAGACAATATAAACAAATCTCATATTTAAGTCAATTTAAAAACCCTAATTTAATATACCAATCATACATACAGACATACCATGTATAAATTTTTTGTAAGCCTAGGGGGAGGAGAATATCTCAGTTCCCCCATGCCTGATGACAGAGGTAGGTTTTAAGGAGCTTAGGAAAGTCAAGGAGGGTGGGGGCAACTCTGATCTCTGTGGGGAGTTGGTTCCAGAGGATCGGGGCCGCTACAGTGAAGGCTCTTCCCCTGGGTCCCGCCAAATGGCATTGTTTAGTTGATGGAACCCGGAGAAGGCCAACTCTGTGGGACCAAACTAGTCGCTGGGATTCGTGCGGCAGAAGGCGGTCCCAGAGATATACTGGCCCGATGCCATGAAGGGCTTTATAGGTCATAACCAACACTTTGAATTGTGACTGGAAACCGATCAGCAACCAATGCAGACTGCAGCCAATTGGTTTAACATGGGCATATTTAGCCCATGATAGCTTTCACAGCTGCATTCTGCATGATCTGAAGTTTCTGAACACTTTTCAAAGGTAGCCCCATGAAGAGAGCATTACAGTAGTCGAGCCATGAGGTGATGAGGGTGTGAGTGACTGTGAGCAGTGACTCCCGGTCCAAATAGGGCCGCAACTGGTGCACCAGGCGAACCTGGGAAAACGCCCCCCTCACCACAGCTGAAAGATGTTTCTCTAATATGAGCTGTGGATTGAGGAGGACGCCCAAGTTGTGGACCTTCTCTGAGGGGGTTAGTGATTCCCCCCCCCCCCAGGGTAATGGATGGACAGATGGGATTGTCCTTGGGAGGCAAAGCCTCTCCATCTTATCAGGGTTGAGTTTGAGTCTGTTGACACCCATCCAGACCCCAACAGCCTCCATCACTTCCACTGCTTCACTGACTGGACAAGGGATGGAGATGTAAAGCTGGGTATCATCTGCATACTGATGATACCTCACCCCATGCCCTTGGATGATCTCACCCAGCGGTTTCATGTAGATATTAAATAGTAGGGGGGAGCGGACCGACCCTGAGGTACCCCACAAGGGAGCAACCTAGAGGTCGACCTCTGACCCCCCACTAACACCGACTGGAGAGGTAGGAGGAGAACCACTGGAGAACAGTGCCTCCCACTCCCAACCCCTCCAGCAGGTGAAGAAGGATAGCATGGTTGATGGTATCGAAAGCCACTGAGAGGTCAAGAAGCACCAGGACAGAGGATAAACCCCTGTCCCGGGCCCGCCAGAGATCATCCATCAGAGTGACCAAAGTAGTTTCCGTGCTGTAACCGGGTTTGAATCCTGACTGTTGAGGGCCTAGATAATCAGCTTCTTCCAAGGACCGCTGGAGCACCACCACCTTCTCAACAATGTTCCCCATAAAGGGAAAGTTGGAGACTGGGCAATAGTTGTTAAGAATGGCTGGGTCCAGGGAAGGCTTCTTGAGGAGGGGGCACACAAGTGCCTCCTTGTAGGGATCTGGAAAGGCCCCCCTCCCCAAAGAAGCATTGACAATTATTATTATTATTATTATTATTATTATTATTATTATTATTATTATTAATTAGATTTGTATGCTGCCCATCTCCGAAGACTCTCAATCTCCTGAAACCAGCTCAATGTCACCTCCCTGCTGGCCGAAACCAGCCAGGAGGGACCCGGATCCAGCAAACAGGTGGTGGAACTCACAGCTCCAATGGCCTTGTCCACTTCATCAGGTGTCACCAGATCAAACTCTTTCCAGACAGATGGACAAGTATGGGACCCAGTCACCTCGACTGACTCATTGTCAGTCGACTCTATTTCCCAATTGGAGTCGAGGTCCGCTCAGATCCAAGCGATTTTATCAGCGAAAAACGTGTTAAAATCCTCGGCACTACTCTGCAAGGACTCCCCAACTCCCTCCTGGTTAAGAAGGGAGTGGGTCACCCTAAACAGAGCGGCCAGGCAGGATTCTGCTGATGCAATCAAGGCGGCATGATACGCGCATCTTGCCGCCTTGAGCGCCACTTTGTAAGTCTTAATGTGAGCTCTTACAAGTGTTTGATCGGATTCCGACTTACTGTTCCTCCATCGCTTCTCTAGATGTCTCTTCTGGCGTTTCAACTCCCGGAACTCCTCGTTGAACCATGGAGCTCTACGGGGTCTAGTGCCGCGGAGAGGTCGCAACGGCGCAATTTGGTCAAGAGCCTCTGCTTCAGCCTTGTTCCAGGCCTCAGCCAGAGACTCTGCTGAACATGACATGGTGTAGGTTATGCGATTCTAGCTATGAGGCTGCCCTTTTTCACGCAACCACATTGGCCCTGTTTTTAGAGCGTTTCAAATTGGCGAAGTATTAGCAGTGTCTAGGAGGGACACTTCTGGCCATGCCCTTCTGGCCAGCGACCTCACACTGTAGCTCAGATGCTCCAAGACAGATCAGATGGGCAGAGCACCACTGCGCGATTATGTCAGGCCACAGATGCTAGAGTGTGTCCGGTTTTCACATTAACAACATACTGCGCCTAGAGGGTGAGGCTCTGGGCTTACTCTTCTGTCACTGCAGTGGGGGGGGGGCATTGACTCGGTTCCAATTTTGGGCAGTTGCAAAGAAGGCCTTGGTAATGCTGGGTCTGGACCCTAAACAATACAGTCTCATTTCTTCCAGATTGGGGTGGCAACCCTGGCTGCTATCGATGGGCTCAGCACGGATGAGATCAGGTATGTTGGCAGATGGCAATCCACGACCTTCCAGTCTTACATTCACCCATAGGTAAGTTTTGGAGAGGGGGTGTGGCAATAGCCGTCTTTTTTACACTGCTCTGTTTCCCCCCTTCTTCCAGATGTCGGTGCTGGGGTCAAACCCAGTGTATTGGAGAGACCTGGGGTGGCGCAGCAGGTAGAGTGCTGTAGAGTGCCACTGAAGCTGACTGTAGATCTGTAGGTCAGGGGTTCAAATCTCATCACCGGCTCAAGGTTGACTCAGCCTTCCATCCTTCCAAGGTGGGTAAAATGAGGACCTGGATTGTGGGGGCAATATGCTGGTTCTGTTAAATAGTGCTATTGCTAACCTTTTGTAAGCCACCCTGAGTCTAAGGAGAAGGGCGGCATAAAAATCAAATCAAATCAAATCATATTGGTCTGCGGTCACAGAATGGTCGTATGGGAAGAAAGGAAAGCCCGGAAGATGGCACTCAAGCCCAGTTGGAGTTGGGCCATTAGGCTAAGGTCCAGTGGCTTGGCAGGAGGGGCCTACGCTGTAATTGACTGCTCCCACTACTCTTTGACAGCGGAGAAGTATATAGGGTGCCAGATTGGTTGGTATTATACATGGGTGGAAATGATTTGGGCACCATGTCAGGAGTCAACTGCTGTGGCACGTAATGGATGACCTCCTGGTCATCAGTGCTCGTTGGCCGGGCACACGTCTGGTGTGGTCCAGTATTATCCCTCGGCACTGCTGGCAACAGGCCAAGGACCCCAAGGGGGTGAACAAGGCCAGGAAGAGAGTAAACAGAGCGGTGAAAAAGTGAGTGTTGCAACTTGGGGGTGGAGTGGTTGACCACCCTGACATAAGGGCATCTAAATTAAGCCTATACAGGGCTGACAGCGTTCACTTGACAAACAAGGGTAACAATATCTTTTAGCTGACCTGCAAAGGTGCGCATGAGTGCAGGGGGCAGCAGGGGGCATAAATTAATATTTTGATCCCCTGCTGTGGCCGGGAGGGGCAGAAATGGGCATAAGCAGCAACTGTGTGATCTCCTGTAGGGCACCTCTTGGGAGGTGATGGACGACCTCTCACCTGAACTACAGGGCTCAGCTGGCCTTGGGGCTCACTGGCCAGGGCTTCCCAGAGACTGGGAGTGAGACATCCCACATGCCAGGTGGCGTGGCGTGGGGAAGGGGGCAGGTTAAGGAAACCACTCCCCTTCGCCCGGGCAAGGAGCTTTCGTCCTATAATTGCTTAGAAATGTTTTGATAAGGGATTCCGCCACATTTATAGTCTTCACCTCTGCAAGTCATCAATAATTAATTAATTAATTAATCAGATTTTAATAAAGTGACCTCTTATACCCACTATCTGTGTCCGAGTATTTCCTGCCTCCACCGCAAGGGACCATTGGCTGCTTACCTGGCCGGCGGTGTTTGCGGTGGGGAATGGGTGACAAGGAGGCTGCCATGTTGTGGGCAGGACAGGTGGTCTCACATGAGGGAGCAAAATCGCCCAGGTGATAGAAGTGGCACGCAGGCGCCGGTTGGCTTGTGGGTGGGCCGAGGGAGGGAGGTATATAGGAAGCCTCCTCCTAGCTCCGCCACCCTTTTGGCTGGCTCTGTGAAGCTGAAGACACCAGTCCGTCCTCCCTCTGTTACCCGTCTGTCCTCCCTCTGTGTGTATGTTTGGCTTTTAATAAGGGTTTTTAGTTATTTTAATATTAGATTTGTCATATGCTGTTTTATTATTGTTGTTAGCTGCCCTGAGTCTACGGAGAGGGTTGGCATACAAATCTAATAAATAAATAAATACAGGGTGCATATGATGGGTCACCTCATGGGGGGCCGAGTAGGAATTTTTCACAGTCAAGGAAAATTGGCTTCACCTTGGCCGTTTTTTCATCTACTCCACTCTGTGCATGGGAGGGAGTGCAATTATGTCAACACCCCCTGTGGTCACTTGGGGGCTGGAAGGGGTGGAAATGGGCATAAGCAGCAACTGTGTGATCTCGTTTAGGGCACCTCTTGGGAGGTAATGGATGATCTCTCACATGAATTACAGTGAATAAAGTGCCCTTATAAAGTGACCTGCCTGGAGGCACAGCTTGTCAGCTATTTAAATCTGCCGGGCGCTCCAGATCTAATCAGCAACCGGCATGTAAAGCTCTGCCTGCCTCCAGGCCCCCCGGACATTGGCTATGCTGCCCAGGGCATTGCTGGAGGTGCACTGAAGAACAGGTAGTTCTCGTTCGTTGACTTTGTTTCCCTCTGATTGTTGGTGTAGTTGTAATGTGGTACGCTTGTATGCAGCTTGGGGCAGAGACCCTGGCAGTGGTTATAGACTAGCCTGGGCTGGCGTCTTTCCTCTTAGCACAGCTCTCTCATCTCTGGCACAGTTGATTAATGTGCCTTTGCCACTCTCTGTCATCCTCTAGGATTAATTTGTAAGATTTTGGCCTGGTTTGTTGTATTACCGTTGCTTTCTGCCACTGGATCCCGCCCTCATAATTTTTTGCAAACACACTTTCCCCCACCCTCAGACTTCATTTGGGGGTTTCAATGTGTCTGAGTATGTCTTGATCATAGTCTGGGTGTAGCCTATCCAGTGGTGACCTCAGTTTCCTGACCATTAGTAATGGCAGGACTTTTCTGTGTGGAAGCGCATGATATTATGTGTTGGGTAAACACGTACTGGTCTATCTTTTCTTGCCAGTCCTCCCCTCTTCTGACCTAGCTAATGCTTCTTTGGTCATTCTTACCATTCTCTCTGCCCTTGAGGTACTAGCAGGCAAGAATGGTGTGACCAGTGCGTGCCTTATGCCTAACCCTGCCAAGTAATTTTCCATCTTTCCACATTGTGAACTGTGGCCCACTGCCTGAAACTAATGTCAGGTAGCCCATGGGTCATGAATAGCCACCTTGGCGCCCTAATGGTTGCACTCATGGTGGTGGGTGCCATCGGTCTTACTTCTAACCATTCTGAGTATGCATCTATCACTATTAGGAATGATTGCCCTTGGATTGCTCCGGCAAAATCTAATGTGTATTCTTGTCCATGGCCCCCTTGGTTGTTCCCATTCTGCGGGTGTTGTTTTGGGTGGTAGTGGTCTGGATTCCTGGCATTGGTTGCATGTGCCACCCATTCCTCAATTTCCCTTTCTATATTAGGCCACCAAAAGTACCTCCTGGCCAGGCTCTTTATTCGCACCCCCCCCCCCAGATGACTGTCGTGGAGGGTCTCCATCACCCTTTTCCTTAATACCTTTGGTATGACCACCCTTCCCCCCCATAACAGGCAATATTTTAAAACCAATAGTTCACATTGTTTTGTTTTAAAAGTTCTGAAGTCCTCCAGTACTTGATCCCTTGGCCGCCCCCCCCAAAACCCACTCTTTTACTTTATTTAATTGTTCATCTTTTTTTTATCTTCCCTAATATCTTTTTGGCTGACACTCTTTGCATCAGCTCCAAATCAACTAACAAGGTTTCTGATGCCAGTGTGGGGTTGTCTACTGGCTCAGGAATGGGGCAGCAACTTAAGGTGTCTGCATGGTTGATTTCCTTTCTGGCTCTATGGCACAGTTTGTAATCATACATGGCTAGGGAGATTGATCACCTGGTCATGCGGGTTGACATGAATTGAGGTGTTGGTTTGTCACCAGCTAGCAGTCCTAGTAATGGCTTATTATTATTATTATTATTATTATTATTATTATTATTATTATTAATTAGATTTGTATGCCACTCCTCTCTGAAGACTCGGGGCGGCTCACAACAGTAATAAAAACAATATAGCAGTGGAACAAATCTAATATTAAAAACATATAAAACCCTATCATTATTTTTTAAAAAACCAAACAGCACATTCATACCAAACATAAAACGAAGTATAAAAAAGCCTGGGGAAAAGGTGGTCCATGACTAATTGGAACTTCCTGCCATATAAATAACCATGGAAATGCTTCACTGCTGTCACTGCCACCAACATTTCCGTATCAATTTGGCCATAATTCCTCTCAGCTGCAGACATTGTTCTGGAGTAATATGCTATGGGTGCCTCTTTTCTATCTTGAAATACATGACTCAACATTCCAAAAGGTGAGGTATCACAATTTAACCTTTTGCTGGCTTCTTTTGCCAGCCGCTTGTGCAATGGTTCAGTGACTGTGGCCTTCTGTTTTTTAAAAAATACATTAAAAAAATAAAAGTCCTAAAAAGGCCTGTAGCTGAGGGTTTTTTTGGGTATGGGACTGCTGAATAGCTCTTACGTAGTCCTCTGTTAGGTGTGTTCTTGACCCATCCACTCTGAACCCCAGAAACTCCATGCTAGGCACCCCAATTGTTCATTTGGCCTTTTTTTATTCTCAGTCCCTTGGCTTGGAATCTTTTAAGTACTTCTTCAAGTCTCTCCCACAATTGTTCTTCAGACTGCCCAGATATGAGTACATCATCAAAATAGGGTATAACTAATGGAATTCCTTGGAGCAAGCATTCCATGAGGCTCTGGAACAATCCTGGTGCCCCACTGACCACAAACTGCAGTCTTGTGTATTTGAAGGCCCCCCTATCTGTGACTGGTTTGTGCTTCTGCTGTCTTCTCATCTACTGGCAACTGCTGATATGTCTGAGCCAGATCTAACTTAGCAAAGATTTTCCCCCTTTCCAGGAAATTCAATAGGTGTTGTACCTCCGGGATTGGGTATGTGTGTGGCTGTAAGGCTTGGTTCAATGTTGCTTGGTAGTCAGCACATATTCTTATGGAGCCATCTGGCTTCAGGGAGTCACTATGGGGGTCTCCCCCTCAGTGTGGTTGACTGGTTGCAGAATGCCTTGTGCTATTAGCTTATCTAACTGTTCATCCACTTTGGATAATAGTGGAAGAGTCACCTTTCATGGCTTAAGCCTAATTGGGACCACCTGGGGGTTGAGGTTTAATGAGATGGGTTTCCTTTAAATGTGCCCAGCTCCTTGAAGAAGACCTCATGGAACTTTTCCATGATGTCTTCTCTCTTTCTTTCTTTCTTTCTTTCTTTCTTTCTTTCTTTCTTTCTTTCTTTCTTTCTGTTAAATGATATATGTCTGCAATTGTTATACCCAGAGGCTTAATCCACCTTATTCCTAGCAATGTTTGCCATGGGCCATCTACTATTATTAATTCTAGGAGCCCTTGGAATTCTATGATACTGGCACTCTAGTTGTGCCCAAAACTGGGATGGCATTCCACTGGAAGTCTCTCAGACTAATTGGGGTTTTGCTTAGTTAGCTTTTTTGTAGCCCTGGTATCAGCTGGCTTACTTTATCCCAGGCCATAATAGAGAATGTGAATCCCATGTCTAGTTCCATTTTGTAATTTGCCCCATTTATTTCTACTTCAATTAAAATTTTCTCCTCTTCCACTGTGGTAGAGTGTATAACTTCGCTATAATTACCTGCAAGGCTGCGAGCTCTGGACTCCTTGGATCTCCTGTAGCTCCCTCTTTGTGGTCCGTTTCTGCCTTGGTTGTTGCAAATGGGCCAGTTCCCTCCCAGTTGTCTTTGTTGTGGAGATTGGCAGGGAAAGCCATCTGGAAGCTCCGTCTGGCATGCCTCCGCGATATGCCCTCTTTTCTTGCATCTTTGGCAGATGGCTTCGTGGAAACTGCATTTAGCCCTCAGAGGTTTCCTCTGCAGCTGGGGCACTTTAGGAATCTTTGTTCTTCCTCTCTGAATCCCCCTCTGTGGTCTCTAATTTGCATGTAGCAATCTGCTTCTCGGCTGAGTTTGTCTTCATCGGCTTCCAGTACTTTTGTCTCCCAGTCTATCTCTGTCAGGTGTACTGCTCCAGCCGTCCTGCACACCTCTGCTGCCAACTCATCTGAAACCTCAGCTGCTTTCACTGCTTTTAGGATGTCCTAGAAAGTGGCATCAACCTCCACCAGCAGCTTCTTTTGCAAACCCAGATCTCTTATGCCTAAGACCATTCTGTCTTTCATAATTTCTTCTGGCTCTTTAAACTTGCATCTTGCTACAATTTCTCTTAAACTCGCAACAAAGTCATTTATACTTTCACCCTCTCTCTGCCTCTGGTGGTAAAATTCATTTCTACTCACCATTTTCACTGCTGCAAGTTGGTAATGAGCCTCCAGCCTTTCATGCAATGTTGTCCAATCTACTTCCTCAATGTCCACTGGGTCTACTGGGAGTAATGCAACATTGTATACTTCCATTCCACAGTAATTCAGGAAGAGTGCTTATTTCCTATCATCTGGAATATTGTGGAAATTCCTGCTCTCAGGAAATTCTGGAATCTGGACATATATATCTTCCATGTTTCCTTCTGTGGGTTGAATTCAGCTGGAGGGGTAACTTGGGAGGTCATTCTGTTCCACTTGTCTGCCCTGGGTATCCAAGACACTTGGTCAAGATGGCCAATGCCACGAGGTTCACTCTTTGTCCTTCGTCACCAGTGTTAGATCGGACAAGAAGAGGCTGGACACTTTAACTGCTGTTTCTATTTTATTAGATCAAGCTGTAGCGTAGTTCACATACTTGAGCCACAGCTTGACAGCTATTTAAATCTGCTAGTCGTGCTAGATCCAATCAGTGACCTGCATGTAAATTTGGAGTATGTCCTCCCCGGACATTTTGACACTTCCCGTGTCATTTTCTGATGCAAACTGTTAAAAAGCTGCCAGTTGAACTAGACCCTTTTCATTGCTAATTTTAGGGAATGTCCTACAAGTAAATTTGGGCCTATGCTGCGGTCTACCGAGCAGATATACATGGGTTGGAAAGTCACTGGCCCAATGGAAATTGCTGAACTTCAACTTCCTCCTGACCGAGCTAGTTGATGGCACGTTGGACATTTTAATTCAGTAGTATCTGTGGGGCCACAGATTCCCCATTCCATTTAAATGCCGGTAAATGATCATTGGAAAATATCACCCAACTTTTTGGCACCCACTTGCTTGTGGTTCTTGAATTCTCTCCTATCATGGGCAAATCTTTGGATATGTATTTGGAAATTTATTTGATTGATTTCTATAACCATCCATCCAAGTCTCTACTTCATAGGACCCTTTAGAGTAGAAGACCTGGTCTGCACTCCACAGTATGAGCAGCAGCCTCTATCATCCAAAAATACATTTTGAAATCTCTTAAGTCAAATCTAGTCTGTCTCATTGTCTAAAGCAGATAACCACCAGGGACTTTTACATTTGGAATCCTAGGTGGGCAGCCTACCTGCATTTCGCTGCATTTAGGATACCAGATTGGATAAATTTATGGAGGGAAGGAGGGAGGGGGGAAAGAGCGAGAGAGGAGGGGGATATTTATGAAGGGAATTCAAGGAGAACTGGCTAGCCCAGGGGTCTCCAACCTTAACAACTTTAAGCCTGGAGGACTTCAACTCTCAGAATCCCTCAGCCAGCAAAGCTTTTAAATCAGCCATAAAGCGAGAATTCCTTTTCACAGCCACTGTCTCTTTTTTTCTCTTATCACTAGGCAGCTTGAGGGATGAACTACATGGACCAGCTTCTTTCCTCTTTCCTCCTCCTGCCCATGCCAAAACGTTGCAGGCCGACCAGTATCTCTAAGTGGTTTTGAGTGTGGAGAGGTGACTGTTCCCCCACGTTCCGCTCTCTTGCTGGTGGGTGGCATTCACCCATGCTGAATGTCTCTTCTCTTTTCTAGGCGGATCGGACTTGGAGCTGGGCCTTTCCCCCATGCAAAGGAATTGGGAGGCTGCCGATTCCTTGCAAAGTTGAGCAAACTTTTCTGCCTCTCCACCACAGCCACTCAAAAGTTCAGCAAACCTTTCCATTACCCTGCCACAGCCAACCTCCATGCGTGCCTCTCCCACAACCCATACACACACATGCATGGCAGCCTCCCAATTCCTTTGCATGGAATTGGGAGGCTGCCAATTCCATGCAAAGTTGAGCAAACATTTCTACTTCCCTGCCACAGCCACTGCTGCCCTCCATGTGTGCTTACACACACCCCACACACACGCTCACGGCAGCCTCCCAATTCCTTTGCATGGAGGGAAGCACCAGCAACAGCAGCAGAGGCACAACATGGAGGGCGAAGGGGTCTGATACCCCACAAGGAGGGAAGTTGCAAAGTGGAGCAATGGGGAGAAAAAGAGATGCCCTGAAGGGGAGAGGAGGGGGAAGATAGCCACGAACATGGCAGCCCTGCAGTGGTGGCAATGTGTCAACAAAGGAGAGAGAGAGGTAGGAAAAGTGCAACAGCTTCCCCGTCTTCCTTTTATTTTCAATTTATCTAGACTACAGTTTCCTTTCCTCCTCCTCCTCCTCTTCCTCCCCCTCCTTTTAATGAGCAAAACCATGCAGCGGAATCTTGGCTGTCAGCATCCTGCTTACTTTGTTCTGAGTGTGGGGGGGGGACAGAATCTTGGTCGTTTTCTGATCTGCTGCCCTGCAAAACACGCACATCTGTCTGCTCTGTCCCATTCATCATACAGCTGCTGTCTGTTGAGATAAGTGGAGCAGAGCAGAACTTTAGGGAGTGGACAGTGACCAGAGCGAAGGAAGGGGGGAAGGAATTGAGAGGTTGGGCTTGATTGGTTTGCGATGCTCAACCCCCAGTGCCTGAATTCAAAAACCCAACAAGGAAAGGCCGAAAATCAGCTGCCAGTGTGCACATGTGTGCCGGAGCTGATGGTGCCATAGGTTCACCATCACAGACTTAAGACATTTATAGAATTGTCATTAAGCCACTCCTGTGTTGTCTTGTGTGCTTAGGATCATTGTTGTTTTCGAAAGTAAACCTTTGGCCCAGTCTGAGGTTTTGAGCACTATGGAACAGATTTTCATTGACGACATCCCTCAATTTTGTTCCATTCAGCTTTCCCTCAACCCTGATCAGTCTCCCAGCCAGTGCTGGAAAGATACTGAAAGTTGAGAAACAAGTGATGGATTACGATGGAAAAATAAAACAAATAAATGATAGAATCGCTAATTTAGAGGACCGACAGAGAAGGAGGAATTTGCGTTTATGTGGGTTCAGAATGGATTCGGCCTCTGATTTAAAGTTAACAGAAGCTGTCTGTGCTTGGTTAAATAAACAGACAGGCGTACATGTCAGCTTGGAAGAATTGTTGCGAGTTCACTGGGTGGCCCCCAGAAGAGACGGGAGGCAGAGGGACATAATCGTCGCTTTCCTCAGTGAAAAAAAAGCAGAGATGATTTATAAAACTTTGAAGACTTCTACGAGCCTTAAACAAGACAGAAATGAGATAAGGGTTCTGAGGGATCTTTCCTGGGAAACCCTGAGAGCGAGAGCTGTTTTGAAACCAATTGCAAGCCGGTTATATCAAAGTGGAACCAGATTTAGCTGGGGCTACCCAGTGGCCATCTTGATGTTCCAGGACAATAAAATGTACAGAGCACGTTCATTGGAGGAGGGAAATGCTTTATTGGATCAACTGGGGATTAAGTTTGATGAAACTGGAGCACTAGCATATGAAGGAGAAGAGGCTTTTGACGGTCGAAGTACCCCAGACGAGGAGGAAAGATGAAGGGAAGAGCAGCTGAAGGAGTTAAGCGGGCAGGTGGAGGCCATCAGAAAGGAGCACAGAAAAACACGGGCTCTGCGTGAGAAGAGAGCCAGAAAGTGATGGTGTTTGGTCCCTTGTCTTGTTGTGGGGAGAAAAAAAAAGGAAAAGAATTATTACTATTACTATTATTGTTATTGTTATTATTATTTTTCTTGGAGATGCCTTGGGATTCCTGTATATCTGTCATTCAGTGGGGGAAGTCTAAGGGGGAGAAAAAGGTGGTTTAAGAATTTAAAATTAAAGAAGGAATTATTTAAAGGAGAAAGGAGGGGGGGAGAAATTTTCTCTTTATTAAAATTAAAAAGGGTTGAAAGAGGAGCTAGTTGAGTGGGAACGCAATCCAGATAATGTGCCTCATGTATGGGCAAGTTTTTTTCTTGTCTTCTCCCCTCTCAGTGGGGGGAGCACAGGGGGAGGCATGTTGGGGGGGGTAATAGGGGTAAAGAAAGGGGGGGAAATAAACCAAGGGCAAAACAAGAGGGGAAAAGGGTGATTTTGGTATATTATGACGGAGTGTAAGATAATGGTTTTAAATGTGAATGGTTTGGGATCGGATTTGAAACGTTTTAGGATATTAAGGATGGCTAAACAATACAAGGTGGATATTATGATTTTGACAGAAACACATAAAAGAAGGGGAGGAAGGGATAACTTGATTAATGATAGAAATTGGAAATGGGTGTTTGAGTCGAGAGGAACACAAAAAAGCCGAGGCACAGCGATTCTGATTCATCAGAGGGTTAATTTTGAAGAGGTGGGAATTCAGAAAGACAGAGAAGGAAGGTGGATATTTGTTAAAGGGAAAATAAATCAAAAGAAGCTGACATTAGCAGCAATTTATGCCCCAAATGTGAAAACAAAACAATTTATAATAAATACTAAGAAGAATTTAGACAACTTTACGGAGGGCTCAACTTTTTTGGCAGGAGATTTTAATATGCAATTAACAAATGGGACTGCAAATAGCAGGATGTTACATTTAAACAGACTTAATATGGTGGATCTATATGCAGATATTTTAAACAGAGCTACATATTATTCAGCAAGATATCATACATTTAGCTGCATAGACTACATATTAATGAATAGGGGAGGCAATATACAAGTTAAAAAAGTAGACATTAAAAGTATATGAATATCAGATCATGCCCCACTATTGGCAGAATTGGAAATAGGTCAGGAACGTAATCAAAGAATTTGGAGATATAATGCAGTTGTAACTGCTAGGGAACAAGATAAAGAGAAATTGCAAACAGAGTTATCAGAATATTTTAGAATTAATGATGTGGGTGGTATTAAACAATCAATTGTATGGGATGCATGTAAGGCCTTCATGAGGGGACAATGTATATGTATGGAAGCGGATATTAGGAAGAGGTGGGGTAGAGAGAGGGAAAGGAAGATAAGGGAAATAGATTTGATACAAGAGCAGTTAAGATTAACGAAAAGTAGAGATTGGAATAGTTTATTGAAATTGAAAAAGAAACAGTTGATGGTGTATGATGAGATTAAATGGAACAAGATTAGAATGACGATGCGACAAAAAATACAGAGCTGGGGGACAAGATCAATGCAGCAAATGGCGAGATATCTGAAGAAGAGGAAAGAAAAATCATGTATTTTAGCATTGAGGGACACTAGTGGAGTGGTTAGCTATGGTAATGACCAGTTAGAGGAGATAATGAGGAAATATTATGAAGATTTGTATAAAGAGGAGCAAGTGAAGATAGGAGTCTTCAAGGTTGGGAAAATAGTAAGTGAAGAAGATAAACAAATTTTGAATGCAGAAATTACACAAGATGAAATTGCTAGAGTAATTAAAGGGTTAAAACAAGCCAAAGCACCGGGCCCAGATGGGTTTACAGGGGAATTCTATAAAACTTATGTGAATGTGTTGTTGCCACATTTGGGGAAATTGTTTAATAATATATTGTTAAATCGTGATATCCCGCAGACATGGAAGCTTTCAGAAATTGTTACCATTCCGAAGATGGGTCGAGATTTAAGAGAGCCGGCTGATTCTGCGCATGCGTCGCCCTAGATAGACGCACCGAGAGAAGGCTCCCTCATGTGAAGAAGGAAAAGTAAAAGTTAACCCCTGACAACCCTCTCTAGCTTGGTGAAAGTGGATCGAGAGGAAGCGAATTGAACAAGGCTGTTGAAAACCTTATGGGAAGGAGTTAAAAGTTGAAGCAAGCAATAGTTTTTAAAGTGTGTAAGTGAAGAAGCGAGAACAAAGGAAAGATGGCGTCTACTACGGAGTTGGAAGGAAAGATGGATTCGTTGCTTAAAGCATTTGCTGACATGGGACAGCTGCTCCAAGATATGAAGAAGGAATTATCAGTCGTAGGGGCTGGAATGGCAGACTTGAAAGAACAAACCAAAACACAAGATCAAAGAATTGGGAAACTGGAGGTGGGGAAGTCTCGCCAGGAACTCCGCATCATAAATTTGGAGGACAGACAGCGCAGATCTAATCTTCGTCTGAGGGGTTTTCCCAAAGACTTTGCGGAGAGCAAACATCTTATTCAAGAAATTCTTCAGTGGCTCAATGAAAACAAGGTTAAATGCGACCTACAAGAATTTGAAAGAGCTCATTGGGCTTTTGGATCCCGAAATTGAGGGGATTCAAAAGACATTATCGTAAGGTTTGCCTCAGAAAGGAGAGCAGCAGAAATATTCAAAGAGTTGAAGCAGATTTTAAACTTACGTTACAAAGCCATTCCAATACGCGTTTTAAAAGATTTGTCTGCTGACTTCCGGTCTGGAGGAGACCGCAGCGGGATCTCTTCGGCAGCGCTCTGCCCCGAGATCCCTTCTACCCCTACGAAGGTCGCAAATTGCAATCGGATCGGGCTCGGATGGCCCGATCCCAGAACAGGGGGCTCCCCTCTGCCCGAGGAGCCGTCGCTGAAGCTCCGGAGGCAGCGGTTCGCCCCGCAGCTTCGGAGAAGGGAGAACCGATCTTCCTTGCCTAGGAAGATTCGGCCAGCGCATTCTCCCCTCACCCAGCGGGAAGCAAGAAAAAGTTCAAGAAAGTGAAAGTATTGCAACTTATCCGACTGAAAAGGAATACAACAGATAAAAAGACCTAAGGTAAAAAACTCTTTTTCGTTTCATGTTTAAAACCAGAAGATTTGATCGCAGCGAAAGTTTCAAGTGAAAGTTTTTTTTCCCCAATAAGGCGAAGGTGAAAGTTTTCTTCTTTTTTTTTGGATTCATCCGCAAATAACAGCCGAATCTAATTTTTTCACTTTCGTTTTTTCCATCTTGAACTTGAACTTTGGAACTTAAAAAATATTTTCCCTACTCTATGGATTAATAAAATAATTTAAATTCGATATGACTATATAGAAAATTTAAATTGCTAAAGGAAATCTGCAATGATGATTGGAATTCGTTTTTTTTAGATCGTTAAAATTATAGTGTTCCGGGCTTAAATTCTGACAGCGGAGGAACACAGCTTTGCTGCCTTTTTTCTCACCTTGTTGATTTTTTACAATAATGAAATAACGCAATAATTAGAAAATAAATGGAAAATAGAAGGAATTGAAACATTAGATCACAAAGAGTCTATTCAATCTTTCTTTTGGATTATTTACTTCTGGATTAACCTATTTGGATTACTTGCTGATCGTTTTTGGATTATCTGCTGAGAACTTTTCAACATCTGCCTTGCTGTACGAAACTTAACCTGACTCCATTTTAGGATTTGCCTCTCTACTTCTGTCTTGAACTTGGAAAATAAACTGACTTTATTCTAAGCAAACGAAAACTCTTAATTTGATTTTGCCTTTGAATTTGAAATTGGAACTAAACATAACTCTATCCCTTGACACTTGGATTTACAACCCTTACTTCCCAGCACAACTACTCGACCTATAAGAAGAACATAAGTACATAATACTGATATTTTGTCTTTTCAATAACTACTTTCTTCCCTGGTCTCTTTTAGATTCTTTTCTTTTCTTTTTTTTCTGTGCACTGCTATTTTCAAAAGAAAACTGATTTGAAACATATGCATTGCTAATAAACCTTGGTTTCCTGCTCTTTTTTTAGTGGAATTAAAATATCACCTCCTTCTTTTTTCCCTCCCCTAGAATAATTTTCTCCACTCCTTTTACTAATTTTCTCTTCTTTCCTCTCTCCCCTTCCCTTTTTTTCTCCCATAATTTTCCTTTTCTATGCTCCCTTTTATTTCTTATGAATAGCTAATTTTTTTCTTCATCTATTCTGTCCTCTTATCAGACTACTTCTTTTTAGCTCTTATTTCTTTCTTATTTTTAAAAGTTTTACACCTGGTCTTTTTGGTATTGTATATCTAAAGTTTTAAAAATAACAATATATTTTGAATTTTGTTAGTAATTGGATTGATATATATAGTTATATTTGAAGGGAAATTGTTAACAAGATAAATTGAACAGATTTGGAATTTATAGGAATTCTTTTTCTTTTACTACATATAAATTGAAAGTAATTTAAATTTCAAATAGTGGATTCAAATTTGATAATGTCAAGTACCTCAACCTTTGTTAAAACGGTCAAAAAACAAACTACAGCAACAATTCCCTCCCCACAAGGGTCACCGCATCCTTCCCCGTCGCACCAGGTGTTAACCATGTCTACCAAGGAGAAAGACAAAGACAAAACAATGCAGTCCAATTTTGCAACACTACAAGAAACTTTAAATACTTTGAAAGACTTTATGTTTAAATCTCAAGAAGATGCTACCCAACAACGAGAGGATATAAAAGAGGACGCAACACAACAAAGAGAAGCTATAAAATCAGAGCTGGCAGAATTTAAAACGGAGATGGCTCAATTGAAAGTTGATATGGGAGAGATGAAAGACCAGATAAAGGAGATGCAACAAACATTACAAGAAAGTGATGACAGAGTTAAAAAAGTTGAAGAGAAGTCTGACAAAACTGAAAAAAGAATGGACTACCTTGAAGGGAGAGCTGATGCAAGATACAGAAGATATGATGAATCAATCACTCAGTTGGAGATGCAACGTGCTTCGTATGGGCTAAGATTTCAGAATATAAAAGAGGAAAAAGATGAAGATTTAAAAATGACTATGGCTGAAACTATTGGAGGAATACTCCAAGAGGATCCCACAGCACTACTGAAAGAAATCGATGAAGTTTACAGAACTTCGAATAGCTACATTCGTCGCCACAACCTCCCGAGAGAGATACACATCAAGTTCACAAGAAAAGCTTTGCGAGATGACATACTCCACTGGTCAAGAAACTCCAAACTCCAACACCAAGGAGTTGAAATAAAAATATTAAAACAAGTTCCAAGAAGTGTCAGAGAAAGCAGAAGAGACTATCACTTTCTAACTAGAATTTTGATCAAAGAAAATATAACTTTCCGTTGGCTTATTCCACAAGGCCTTTCTCTGACTTGGCGTTCCACAAGATACAAATTGGAAAATGTAGACCAAGCTATGTACTTCTTTGAAAACAGTGGCATCAACCATCTGGACTATACAACTAAACAACAAGCGGTCCAACAACAACCAGTACAACAGCAACCAGGGGAAAAACCAGTAATCCAACAAGAAGAAGATCTGGGGGCTACTGCTCAGATAATAGAGCAGGACCAAGGTGCCAGAAGAGTTCAACCTCAGCGAGAAACCAAAAAACCTACTAAATGACAATAAGTAAAGATTTAAAAATCTTTTCGTAAATGTCAATGGACTTAATGAACCAAGGAAAAGGAAACAAATCTTTTCTAAAATCAGAAATCAAAATGCTCAAATTGCAATATTACAAGAAGTGCATATTAAAAAAATAACCAAAAATTACTGTTGAATCCCAAAATTGGAAAAATGTATGCTGCATTAGCAGATCAAAAAAAAGAGTAGTGATGTATGTTGAGAATTCTATAAATTCCAAACAAATATTCAAGGATAATGAGGGTAGAATATTGATTGTACAAGTTGATATTGAACCTAGACCTCTAGTTATTGTTTCTATTTATGCCCCTAATGAAGATCAAATGACATTTTATAAAAATCTACACCAAACAATAATAGAACTAGCTATTGAAAATGTATTAATAATTGGTTATTTTAATGCTATTGCGAACAGACAACTAGACCATTCAGGGGGGGGGAGGTAACAATAAAAGGAAAAAAAGTAAAAAAACAAGAAGGAATTTGCTACCTAGTACTTTCCAAAAAATGAAAGCGGAACTATTGTTAAATGATATCTGGAGGGAAAGACACCCCCACAAGAGACAATATACCTTCTACTCCAACCCCCACAAAATTTGGACAAGAATAGAAATGGTATGGGCACCAAAAATGGTTGCAGAACAAATAAAAGAGGTCGAGATAGATGTCAATATATGGGCTGATCACAATCCAATAGTGGTCTCTATGAGAATGAATAATAAACAGAATAACTGGCGGATGAATAGAAACATCTTAAATGATAAGAAATATAAGGATTGGATTGAAAAAGAATTAAAAATATTTTTTGAAATTAACAAAAACTCAGACACCACTCCACAAAATTTATGGGATACAATTAAAGCCTACATAAAAGGATTAACAATATCCTACACAGCAAAATATAACAAGGAAAACAAATTAAAATATGTACAATTAATAAATGAATTAAAACAATTAGAATTTTTATCACAGCAACATATTAAGAATAGAGATTTAAAAACAGAAATAAATGTAATTAAACATAAAATTAGAATCATAGAACAAAATCAAATAACTGAAAAAATTAAAAGAGCAAAGCAACACTATTTTGAACATGCAAACAAACCAGGCAGATGGCTAGCATATAAACTTAGAAAACAGAGTCAATCAAAATTAATTAAAAAACTAGAAGACAAAGATGGTACAATAAAATATGATACAAAAGGAAAGGCAGACATTGTGTATAATTTTTATAAAGATCTATATGCAAAAGATAATATTAGCGAAGATGAAGTCTTTAACTATTTACAATCTTCAAAATTACCACAAATAACAGAGGACCAACAGGCCACCATGGATGGACCAATAACAATGGAAGAACTCCTAATAACAATCAAAAAACAGAAAAGTAATAAGGCCACAGGCCCAGACGCCATACCGGCAGAATGGTACAAAATAGAAAATGAAACAATAAGAAATCACATGTTAGAAACTTTCAATCTATGTAGACTCGAGGGCAAAATTCCTAAATCTTGGTCAGAATCACTAACAACTTTAATACACAAACCGGGCACAGACCCAGAAAAAATTAAAAATTACAGGCCTATATCATTATTAAATGTACACTACAAGATATTTATTGCTATTTATGCAGACAGACTTAAAAGAGTCATAAATGGAATAATACACCAAGATCAAAATGGGTTTCTACCAGGGAGACAAATTAAAAATAATCTCAGAACAGTTATAAACACACTAGAGTACTACGAACAATATCCAGGTAAGACAGCATCCTTAATGTTCCTAGATGCCCAAAAGGCCTTTGATAACGTCAATTGGATATTTATAAAAATGCAATTAAATAAAATGAGATTTGGCCCAAAATTTGTTAATTTAATAGATACTATCTATTCAAAACAAACAACCAATATAATATTGAACAATAACCAACTACCAACACTTGAGATAAATAAGGGAGTTCGTCAAGGTTGCCCTATATCACCATTCCTATTTATTATGATTCTTGAAACTCTATTAATTAAAATAAGAGCAGATCCTAAAATAAAAGGTTTAACTGTAGGAGATGAAACTTATAAAGTCCAAGCCTTTGCAGATGACTTAACGTTTATAATTGAAGAACCGATAACAACAGTCCCCACATTATTGCAAGCTATTGAACAATATGGAAAGGTAGCAGGTTTAAAGATAAACAAAAGTAAAACACATTTTTTAACTAAAAATATGAGTAAAAGACAAGAAACCAAATTAGAAAGCATTTCTGGAATAAAGATTGTTAAAAAAGTAAAATACCTAGGAATAAATCTAACAGCGAAAACAATAACATTAAAAAATGATAACTATACAAAATTACTAACAGAAATTAAAAAAGATTTAGCAATGTGGAATAACCTGAAAATATCATTTCTAGGAAGAGTGGCAACAATTAAGATGAATATTCTACCTAAGGTCTTATTTCTCTTCCAGGTAATTCCAATAAATCCAGGGGGAATCTTTTTTAAAACTTTGACAAATCTAGTTAAAAAAATTATATGGCAAGGGAAAAAAGCAAGGATAAAAATAAATTGTCTAGAAGATATCAAAGAAAGAGGAGGATTTGGCCTTCCAAACTGGAAATTATATTACCAGGCTGCCGCATTAACATGGGTTAGAGATTGGATAACTCTAGAGAACAAAAGAATATTAAATTTAGAAGGACATGATCTTATGCTTGGATGGCACGCATTTATATGGTACGACAAGGAAAAAAAACACTCATATTTTAAAAGACATACATTAAGGAAGTATCTACTAGAGGTTTGGAAAGACATAAAGAAAAATCACTTTCTAAATATCCCAGAATGGCTTGCCCCCCTAGAAGCAATAATGCATCCGAAGTCTATAAAAGACAAGAAAATATCTTTTAGATATAAAGAATTACTAAATGACCAGATGAAGTTAAAATCTAGGATTAAATTACAAGAAGAAGGGATAATAATAGACTGGTGGCATTATGCCCAGATTCGATCTAGATACCAGAAGGATAAAACTCTTTATATTTTTAACAAAAGTAAAAATTTGTTAAGTAATCTAATTACTACCAATCCAACAAAAATGATAGGTAAAATATATAAATTCCTCATTGCTCATAAAAACATAGAGTTGACTTTAAAAGATACTATGATAAGATGGTTTAGAAATATTGGCAAGGAAATAGACATAGACACATGGGAGAAAGTTTGGATTAATAACTGGAAAATGACCAAATCAGTCTCATTAAAAGAAAACCAAATTAAAATGTTCTACAGGTGGCATCTCCCACCAAATAGGATAGCAAAAATGTTTCCCAAAACATCCCCACTATGTTGGAAATGCAAGAATGAAATAGGAACCTATTACCATCAATGGTGGACATGTGGTAAAGCTAAAATATACTGGAAGATGATAGAGAAAATAATAAAAGAAATAGTAAAGCAAGATATAGAAAATACCCCGGAATTCTATTTATTAGGAATTACCAACCAGACTTATACCAACCAGACTTATTAACTGCGGCTAGAATAATATATGCGCAAAATTGGAAGGGGGAAGAAATCCCCAAGGAAGAAGAAGTTATAGCTAAAATATTAAATTGCGCTGAAATGGATATGATGACAAGACGATTAAATGATCAAGAAGATACTAAATTCTATGAAACATGGAACAACGTTTATAAATGGATAGATAAGAAAAAATAAGATATACAAATTTATCTTTAGTTAATTTTTTGTATTTGTTTTTACCTAGGTGATGACAATATTAATATTAGTTTAAATGTATTTTTTGATGATTATGATACAGTAGTTTATGTACAAGCAACATATTAAGAATTTTGGTTTATATACGTATAGTAGTTGAAATTAGTTTAAATGTATTGTTTGATGATTATGGTATATTAGTTTATGTATAAGCAATATATAAAGAATTTTGGTTTATACACGTATAGTAGTTAAAACTAGATTAAAGGGATTTTTTGATGACTATGGTATATTAGTTTACGTATAAGCAATATATTAAGAACTTTACCTTAAATATACATAGTATTTAAGATTTTTAAAATTCTAACCCAAATTTACTAGACCTTTTAATATTCAACATATATTCAATTATGTATTCTTTTTCTGTACTTGAATTTATACTTTCAAGAGAAGCGGGGGAAATGCACCCCCACTTTATGTTTAATGTTTGTATGTGTGTCTGTTTATTTTAAGAAAATTAATAAAAAAATAAAAATAAATAAATAAAAGATTTGTCTGCTGAGACCCTCAGGATGAGAAACCAGATGAGAGAAGTGACCTCCCAACTTTATGAAAATGGAATTAAATTTTCATGGCGTTATCCAGCTACAATATTTGTTTTTAAAGATTCCAAGGCTTTCCAGGCGAGATCATTGGATGAGGGGAGAAATTTACTTCATCAGTTGGGATTAAATCCGGATGGAGAGTCCCAGGCACAGACATTGAAAAGCCGGCCAGAAGCAGCTGAGGGTGAGCTGTTTATGCTCCAACCGACCCGTGTAGCAGAACAAAGCAGGGCGGAGAAGATCGCAGCACTCCAAAAGGAACTGGACTCTCTCCAGGGAAAAGAGAAAGAGAAAGAGAAGAGGGATGAGCCAAGGGTCACCCGCCAGAAGAAAAAATAATAAACTGAACTGAGCTGACTTGCTAATATGGTACCATGATTTTCAACTGATTAATCTTTTTTTTGTGTACTTTTTTCCTTGGTTTTCTTCGCTAACTAATAAAGGGAGAGGAGGGAAGGAGTGGGGAAATCTTTTGATACATTGTAAAATGGGGAGAAAGGGGGGAGCTTTCTGGTGGAATGCAGATCCAAGAGTGCCTCTCAATAACGAAAGTTTTTTTCGTTGCCTCCCCCTGGGGGGGGGGTTAGGGGAGTGGCACTAGGGTGGGGATTCATGGTAACTAAAAAACATTTTTCTGGTAGGCTCTGTTTTGCAGGAGGGGGAAATGTATTTAAAATTATGTAAATGGGTGATATAGGGTTATTATCGTTGAATGTAAATGGTCTTGCATCACAGAAAAAGCGTTTTAGGATCATGAAGCTGGCTAGGGACAGTAAAATTGATATTTTATTTTTATCAGAAACTCATAAAGGAAGGGAAAAAACAGATAGATTAGTTTCAAATAGCGAGTGGCAACAAGTTTATGAGTTGAGAGGAACGGCCAAATCAAAAGGAGTCGCCATCTTGTTTAACCGAAGAGTGTACTTTCAATTAATTAATATTAAAAGGGACAAAGATGGCAGAATGTTATTTATTAAGGGGAAAATAAAAAATAAGTTAGTAACCTTAGCGGTAATTTATGCTCCTAATGTAAATGCAAAACAATTTATAATAAATGTAAAACAGAAACTAGACAATTTTGCGGAAGGTATAGTGATTTTAGCAGGCGATTTCAACTTGGAATTAACAGCAGGGAGGGGGGGAAAGAAAAAGTTACACTTAAATAAAATCAATATGATAGATTTACATGAAGACATTGTAAACAGAGACACCTTTTATTCTGCAAGACACAATAAATTTAGCTGTATTGATTATATGCTAATTAATAAGACAGATGAGGCAAAGTTTAAGAAAGCGGAAGTGAAAAGTATCTGGTTATCAGACCACGCACCTCTCCTGGTAGTGATTGAGATAGAGAACTGTAGGAAACAATGGATATGGAGATATAACTCTCTAGTTTCAGCTAATGATGAGAATAGAATTAAATTACAAAGGGAACTGAATGGATTCTTTTGTACTAATGCAACAGGCGAGATTAAACAAACAATAGTCTGGGATACACATAAGGCTGTTATGAGAGGTAATTGTATTAGTACAGAAGCTTTTATTAGGAAATCCTGTGAAACTGAGAGGAAAAATTTATTGAGAGAAATAGATTTAATCCAAGAAACTTCAAAAATTACAAGAAATAGAGAATGGAATTCATTATTATTACTTAAGAAAAAGAAATTACAATTACTTGACGAAGAAAGATGGAATAAAATGAAGATGATTATAAAACATAGAATTAGGGGATGGGGCAATAAATCAATGAAGCAAATGGTACATTATTTGAAAAAAAGAAAAGAGAAATCCCACATCTCTGCTTTAAAAGATAAGGAAGGCCTAATTAAACGTAGTAATCTAGAAATGGAAAAAATAATGAGAGATTTTTATGAGAATTTATATAAAAAAGAGTATGTCACTTCGCAAACTATAGAGGTTAAAAAGAAATTAAAGGAAGAAGATAGACAAATGCTAAATGCAAAAATTACAAATGATGAGATATCTAGAGTTATTAAAGGGTTGAAACCTGCTAAAGCCCCAGGTCCAGATGGTTTTACTGCTGAATATTATAAAATGTATATGAATGTATTATTACCGCATATGGAAAAATTGTTTAACAATGTAATGGAGACTTTTGAAACTCCACAGACGTGGAAAATGTCAGAAATTATAACGGTCCCAAAACCAGATCGTGATTTAACTGACCCAGGTTCTTATCGCCCTATCAGCTTATTAAATCAGGATTATAAAATATTTATGAAAATATTGGCAAACAGGGTGGAAAATATTCTACCGAAAGTAATTGGAGAAGATCAATATGGATTTGTTAAAAGAAGGAAGATTTACGAACCAATAAGGAATGTGGTCAATGTTTTACACCATGCTACCAATACCAAAAGAAAATTAAGTATTCTAAAATTAGATGTCTATAAAGCTTTTGACAAAGTTAACCACAATTACTTATTTCAATTATGTAAAGATTTAAATATGGGTGATTCATTCTGTAGAATTATAGAAGCAATATATAAGGATAATATAGCTCAAATCAGAGTAAATGGTAACAGAACAGAAACGATTAAAATTCAGAATGGAACTAAGCAGGGTTGCCCACTATCTCCAATGTTATTTGCATTAGCAATTGAGACTTTAGCAAACAAAATTAGAAATGATAAGGAATGGAGAGGTTATCAAATAGGGAAATTTGAATTGAAATTAAATTTGTTTGCAGATGATGCTATAGTGATGTCCGAAACCCCAATAGAAATGATGAAAAGAATAATGATATTGCTCCAGGAATTTAAAGATCAATCTGGACTTAAGGTTAATATAGAGAAATCAGAGATAATATGTTTAAATACTGGCCCTAAAGAGCAAATCCAGATACAAAAAATATCAGGATTGAAATTAGGTTGCAAAAAAATGAAATATTTGGGAATTTGGTTGTTTAAGAATCCAATAAAAATAGTGACGGCTAATTATAATTTAATATGGAAAAAAATCCAGAAGCAGATAAAAAATTGGAAGGGTAAAAAGTTAGGAAGAATTGCCAAGATTAGGGCCCTTAAGATGATGATTATACCAAAAATGATGTATTTGTTTCAGGTTCTACCGGGTAGTTTTCCTGAGGCAAAACTAAGAGAATGGGATAACAAATTAAGTTATTGGATTGAAGGAGATAAAAAACCCAGAATAAGGAAGCATTGGCAGTTTGCACAAGAGAAAGAGGGAGGTTGGGGCAGTCCATGCTTAGTATTATATAGAAATGCATTTCAAATGGAAAGGTTAATGGAACTACAGTTATGGGGGGGAAAGAAATGGGTAGAGTTAGAAAAAGAAATCAATAATATAAACAACAAAGAATTATTATTTAAAAATTGGAGTAGAATAGAAACCAGTAAATTAAGTGATCCTTTTAAAGCATGTTTAGAAATATGGTATAAATGGCAGAGGAAAAGTGGAATAAGGGTATCCAGGCTATCAACGTTATATGTATTGAATATAGGGGATGATGTTAATTTAAGTAGAATCATTAAGGTATTAAATAGTAAAGGGATAACGAGAATTGAACAATTATATGAGAAAGATGGAAGAGTCAGCAGAACTCGATTGGAATGGTGGATTGGTAAACAGAAATGGTTGCAGATTAATGCAATAAGTACATATTTAAATAAAAGTGAGAACAAAGAAGCTTTCTTACGAGAAGAAAATTGCTTAGAAAAAATAATAAGAGAAAAGATAAATGAGAGCAAAGCACAAGCCGGCAATATATACAGAATGCTATTGCAGATGGAAGAGGAAGTAACAAAAAGTTTGACAAGATGCTGGCAAGACGATTTACTAATAAACGAAGGGGAAATGAAAGAAATAATAGAAAATATATATAAGATTAAAAATACGAGAGTTAGAGAGATGAGAAGGAAAATTTTACATAAATGGTACTTTACACCAGTACAAATTGCACACTTCCAGGGGAAAGAGAAGGGTAAATGTTGGCATGGGTGCCAGGAAAAGGGAATTTTTATACATATGCTCTGGGAGTGTGCAGAAATTCAGAAATTTTGGAATGTAGTGCAGAACGAAATTAACAAAATGTTAAACATTAACTGGATAATTACAAAAGAAATAGCAACTTTAATTAAATATAGGGAATTAGGAGAATTCAAGGAAATCAAAGCCGCAGCATTGGAAAGTACCCAAGCGGTAATGGTATTAGGTTGGAAAGATTCTACAAAATGGACATTAAAAAATTGGTACTGGTACATGGTGGACCACATACATTTTGAAATTATGGAAATAAGATTAAACAATTTTGATGAGAATAAATTGGAGAAGTTGATGGTGCAATGGAATAAGGTAAAAGATTATATGTTAAGTAGAATCTGTGATGTAAATACGAAAAATAAATTGCAATCACTCTTTTAGTAATATTTGACGCAAGATAGAGCCAAGGAATAACAGATAAATAATTAAATCTTTTTTGAATTCTCTTTATGGGTGGCGGGGGTGATGGAGTGTGTGTTATTGTTAGGTGATGGGCACATGCACTGTGCACTGTTATATGTTTGTTTTATGTAAATTTTTTAAAAAATCAATAAAACTTTATTTTTTTTAAAAAAAAGAGATTTAAGAGAGCCTGGGTCTTACCGTCCGATCAGTTTGGCAAATCAGGATTATAAAATATTTATGAAAATACTGGCAAATAGATTAGAAAATATTTTACCAAAAATAATTTATTTATTTATTTATTTATTGGATTTGTATGCCGCCCCTCTCCAGAGACTCGGGGCGGCTAACAGCGACAATAAAACAGTGTACAATAGTAATTTGGTATTGATGATTAAAAATCAATTAATATAAAAACCAAACATACATACATACATACCATGCATAGAATTGTAAAGGCCTAGGGGGAAAGAGGATCTCAATTCCCCCATGCCTGGCGGCAGAGGTGGGTTTTAAGTTGTTTACGAAAGGCAAGGAGGGTGGGGGCAGTTCTAATCTCTGGGGGGAGTTGGTTCCAGAGGGCCGGGGCCGCCACAGAGAAGGCTCTTCCCCTGGGTCCCGCCAGGCGACATTGCTTAGTTGACGGGACCCGGAGAAGATCCACTCTGAGGATCAATATGGATTCGTGAAGGGAAGGAAAATAAGTGAACCAATTAGAAATGTAATGAATGTGATGCACCATGCTACCGCTTCTAAAAGGAAATTGGGAATTTTGAAATTAGATGTTTATAAAGCGTTCGATAAAGTTAACCATAGCTATTTATATAAATTATGTAACGAACTAAATATGGGGGGGAAATTTTGTGAAACTCTAAAAGAGATTTATAAAGGAAATGAAGCATATATAAGAGTGAATGGACAAAGAACGCAGAGTATTAAAATATTAAACGGCACCAAGCAGGGATGCCCTTTATCTCCAAAATTATTCGTAATAGCAATAGAGATCTTAGCTAATAAGATAAGACAAGATAACACTTGGACAGGATATAGAATAGGGCAATTAGAAATGAAAATAAATTTATTTGCAGATGATGCAATTATATTGACCCAGACCCCGATGGAGATGATTAAAGGTATAATAAATATTTTACAAGAGTTTAAACAGGAATCGGGACTGTCGGTTAATATGGAAAAATCAGAGATTATGTGTTTAAATATAGATCCGAGAGAACAGATAGAAATTAGGAAAGAATCAGGGTTGAAATTAGGACTTAAAAAAATAAAATATTTGGGAATTTGGTTATTGAAAAACCCAGCAAAAATTGAAGAGATTAATTATAGATTAATATGGAGGAAAATGTTGAAACAGATGAGGAGCTGGAAAGTTAAAAAGCTAAGGAGACTCTCTAAAATAAGAGCTTTAAAAATGATGATAGCTCCCAAGATGATGTACCTATTTCAGGTGCTGTCGGGGGGGGCTATCGGTATGTAAGGTTAAAGAGTGGGACAAAAAACTAAATTATTGGATTGAAGAAGACAAGAGACCAAGAATAAGAAAAAAGTGGTTAATTGCGAATGAAAAAGAGGGGGGATGGGGAGTTCCATGTTTGGAGCTGTATAGGGAAGCTTTTCAAATGGAAAGGTTAATGGAGTTGCGATTAGGTGAAAATAAATGGGCAAAATTGGAAAAACAGATAAATGGGATGAACAATAGAGAATTAATTTTTAGAATGTGGAATAGGAGTGATATAGGTAAATTAATAGGCCCAATGAAAGGGACTATGGAAATTTGGAAAAAATGGCAGGGGGAAATAGGATTATATAAATCTAAACTGTCATCGCTTTATGTAATAAATAGAGAAAATGAAATTAACTTAAATAGGGTTATAGGAGAGTTGAAGGGAAGAGGGATAACTAAGATAGAACAGTTATACGAGAAGGATGGCAGGCCAAGTAGAAATCGTATAGAATGGTGGTTAGGTAAGGGAAGGTGGCTACAAATAAATGCAATATGTAAATATCTAAATGAAAGGGAGAATAAAGAAGTATTATGGAGGGAGGAGACAGAGTTAGAGAAAATAATAAGAGAAAAAAGTGAGGGGATAAAGGCGCAAGCAACTAATATATACAAAAAACTCCAAGTGGGCTTTCATGTATTTTGCATTGGGGAGAGATTTCCATCTAGCTCAGCAGTCCCCAAACTATGGCCTGCGGGACGGATGTGGCCTGCTGAGGCCATTTATCTGGCCCACGGCAGCGCACAACATTTTACCGATCGATATAATAAGCTCCCGAATCTCCTGTCCAGTCACCGCGGTCGGCTGCTGAGCAAGGAGGAGGTGGAGAGTCAAGGTGCGGGGAGGAAAGTGGGCCAGCAATTGGCCCCTTTCTTTGCCACCTTAAGGGAGAGAAACTGTTGCTGTCCTATGGCAGAGCAGCAACAGTTCCTCTCCCTAAAGGCAAGAAAGAAAGGGTCCAATTGCAGGCCCACTTTCCTCCCCGCCCCTTGACTCTCCACCTCTTTCTCCTCCTCCCCACTTCCTCCTCCATGGTGAGTGGACAGGAGATGCAGGAAAAGGCTATTGGTGATTCAAAAACCGTGCACTGAAAGTCACAGCTAAGTGCGCCATGGCTAAGTGCGGGGGGGAGGCGGCACAAGGCGAGCACACCTCACCACTGACACAGGCGGTGGGGACCACCCTGTCCCCCTTCAGGACCTCTTTGATAGCCCTTCATGCCAGAGGCGCCGCATCCGCCTCCCCGCCAGCTCCCGCCGCCACTTCTTTCCCTCCCTCTTTCCCTTATCTTCCTTTCGGTCCACTTGTCTCTGTCTCCGCTTCTCTGGCGGGCACCGCCTCCACGCCCTCCCCTTGGCTCTGCCCCAATGGCAGCTGCCATTGGTGCAGCGACAGCGGCAGATCCTCTCGGACCAGGCCCCACCAGTGGGTGCCGCTTTCTGTGCAATTCTAGCCTTCTCCCACCCCGGCCAGCGCGGCCACCTCGCCGCTGACACAGGTGGTGGGGACTGCCCTGTCCCCCTTCAGGGCTTCTTTGACAGCCCTTCCCGGCAGAGGTGCTGCATCTGCCTCCCAGCCAGCTCCTGCTGCGGGTGCGCAGCTCTGCTCACCCGAAGCCTGACATTGACGCTTGAGAGAGGGCTTCAGGCTCTCAGCATCAGCGGCCACTACTGCGCCATTGTTGTTGTTGTCGCAGCGGCTGCCGTGAGCTGGCCAACAAAGCCAGTTGCTCGGGAAAGTAGCATAGGAAAGCGCCAGTCTTTCTTATTTTGAATGTCATACGTGCATGCACGCATGCTCCCCATTCTCCTGCCAGCCTGCGGGGGTGGGGGCAGGGTGGCCATGTCCCCATGTGCTGCCAGCGCCAGCACCATGATCGCTGGGGGGGGCAGATCCATACCCCGTATGCTGCCAGTGCTGGCCTAAAGATCATTGGGGGGCGTGGATCCATGCCCCATGTGCTGCTGGTGCCGGCACCATGATCACTGGGGTAGGCAATCCATCGCTGGGGGGGCCCAGATCCACACCCCCGTGTGCTGCCGGTGCTGGCACCATGATCACTGGGGGGGGGCAGTCCATGCCTCTATGTGCTGCCAGCGCCAGCCCAAATATCGCTGGGGCCCTCCATATCCACGCCCCCATGTGCTGCCAGTGCTGGCACCATGATCGCTGGGGAGGAGGCGGATCCATGCCCCTGTGTGCTGCCGGCGCCGGCCCAAATATCGCTGGGGTGTGTGTGGATCCACACCCCTGTATGCTGCCGGTGCCGGCACCATGATCACTGGGGAGGAGGTGGATCTATGCCCCTGTGTGCTGCCGGCGCCAGCCCAAAGATTTCTCTTTCATTGTTACTCTCTGTGGGGAACGTCTTCCAACCTGTGTCTTTGTAGGATTTTCCATTGTTTTACTTGCTCCAAATGTCTTTCCAGCCTAACCAGGTGCTAACAATGTTCCCAGTTCTTACCTGCTTGCAAGCTCTTTCTTTGTTACTCTCTGCAAAGAAGAATGACTTCCAAGCCCTTAGTCTTTGCAGGTTTTTCCCATTGCTCTACTTGCTCAGGCTGTTTCTTTCCAGGTACTAATGATGTTCCCAGCTCTTACTGGCTTGCAAGCTCTTTCATTGTTACTCTCAGAATAAATTTTTTAAAAGCCTTTTACCAGGGGATAATAATGTGCTGAAGCTGACCAGACTAAGGATGCTAGCCAGATGAATACCTGATAAGCAGATACTTTTCTCTATTTTCCTCCCCCAAAACTAAGTTGCGTCTTATATTCCAGTGCATCTTATACTTGAAAAATACGGTAAGCCTATTTTAATATAATCAATAACCTAATATTTCTATAAATTCCACACATAACATTCTAAATAAGACATCTAATAAGAGCTGATAATTAAAAATTAGTCTAAACCTAATCAACCATTTTCATAATCCCAACCCTTCTCATAATCCCAAATCTCGTGTAAATCCAAATTGAAACTTCTTTCTAGATATTTATATCCCCATTTCCTTCCCTTTCATTTTTTATTCTGTCTCCTTTGCTTCCTTAAAAATCCCAACACATCAATTTTATTTTTAACTCCTCTTTTATTCTGGAAATTCCAGTACTTCTGACCACATCTTTCCCCTTTTGTATTTGTGCTTATCTCGATGTACTCATAGTAAAACTTGTGGTCATCAACCCTTTTCATATCCAGGCAATTCTTAGGATCAGGATTAAAGAGGTCCTCATTTCCACTCAAAGTTTGATAACAAGCAGCACAGATCTTTTAATCTGTTCTACCAATGAAAATGAATTTTGCTTTGTAAGATTACAGAAATGTGAAGTGAATAAGAAATTACAAGTAATCATATATGAATGTATAATCTGTATTGTATAATCTTTTGTATTATTAATAGAACATATTAGCTGCAGATATTCCTGCAATTTTCAGAATCAACTTTTGTTGCATAAGGTAAAACTCAGATTTCTGCTATGGAAGTAGTCTGTTTACTTGTTTAAGGTGACTAAATTTCTCAAGAAAAGCCTCCTCAGGGAATACTAGGAAAATTTAGAAGACTAAGATTTCTTTAAAGCACATATTCTTCAAATATTTAATCAGACTTTGTTTTATTATGCATCTGTTGACATTTTTTTCTGCATAAATTGGGATGGAATTTA
Organism: Erythrolamprus reginae; assembly: GCF_031021105.1. Lineage (NCBI taxonomy): Eukaryota > Metazoa > Chordata > Lepidosauria > Squamata > Dipsadidae > Erythrolamprus > Erythrolamprus reginae. The sequence continues at coordinate 54,910,540 of NC_091963.1, forward strand.
GCTGGAGTGGGTGGGGTGGGATTTTCATGGGGGCAGAAGACGGACTTGGCTCCACTCCCAAAATGCCCCGTTCTTCTTACCTATAACCGTAAGCATTGAAATCTGGGCTTTCTCACAGCAAGGCCTGATAGAGAGGCAGCATATTAGTCCTCCTGGACCTGCCATTCTGTACACATGCTACCGGGCTTTGCAGCAACCCCTGAACCTTTGCTGTCTTGGTCGGAAGCAGACCAGAGAAGAACCGTTGTACATACCTGAACGGTCTTCTCAGTGCTCTGGAAGGAGAGTCCAACATGGGTTAATAACCAATCCTATTGGTAGAGACTGAGTTAATTTAAATAATTAACAGGCTCCGCCCCTTAGTAGCCCCCACGAGCTCAGTTTAAAAACGAAGACAATGTAAAAACAAGAATTTATTGAAACAATAACAACGTATAACATACAACAACCCAAATACTCCGGCGACCTGGCCAAACACCATGCCGGGTGGGTTTGGACTCTCCTTCCAGAGAACTGAGAAGACCGTTCAGGTATGTACAACGGTTCTTCTCCATTGCCTCTGGAAGGAGAGTCCAACATGGGATATACCAAAGATCAAATCCCCTGAGTGGGAAAAGGCTATGCCAAGGTCGTTGGAGTGGAACACACTCGCTGCAAGACACGTCTGCCAAAGGAAGCCTCCACCAAAGCTAAGGAATCCAGTTTGTAGTGGCGGATAAAGGTAGAAGAAGAAGCCCAAGTTGCTGCACAGCAAATATCTTCTATAGATGCTTGTGTCGACCAAGCTGCCGATGTAGCTGCACTCCTGGTCGAATGTGCTATCACTCCGGCCGGAGGTGATTGGGATCTTGCTTTATAAGCCTCCTCAATACAATCCCTAATCCAACGACTGAGAGATTGTGATGAAATTCCAAGACCCATCTTGCTCTGAGCAAAAGACACAAACAACTTTTCAGTCTTTCTGAATGATGCTGTCCTTCTGATGTAGAGCTTCAAGGCTCTCCTGACATCAATCTTGTGCCACCTGAGCTCCGAAGGGGGTTGACCATGAGTACAGAAATCCGGGAGAACGAGTTCTTGTTTCCGGTGAAACCCTGAATTTACCTTCAGTATGAATGAGGGGTCCAACCTCAGCACCACTCTATCCGGATGAAATACACACAAGTCTGGTCTAATGGACAGAGCCGATAGTTCAGAGACTCAACGTGCTGATGTTATAGCAACTAAAAACAATGTCTTAATAGAAAGGAGCCGAATTGGGATTAACCTCATGGGCTCGAAGGGAGGTCCTGTAAGTGCACGTAGCACCAGGGAAAGATCCCACATTGGAAATCTCCTTATTGGAGGAGAGTGTGTGTTAATAGCACCCTTGATGAAGTCCCTCACCCATGGGTATTGAGCCAAAGAGCGAGATTCCAGCAAACGAATTATGGTCTAGAGAGCAGCTACTTGCCTCTTCAAGGTGTTAGGGGCCAAGCCCCACTCAATCCCCATCTGGAGGAACTCCAGTACTGAAATTATTGAAGCATCCTTCGGGTCACATTGATGGTTCGAACAAAATTTGCAAAAGGCTGCCCATGTCGCTTGATAAATCCTTACTGCCGATGGATGCCGAGCTGCCTGCATTGTGGCAATGACCGTATCCGGTAGTTGTTGCTGTCTCAGTCTATTCCGCTCACATGCCATGCGGCTAGCTGGAACCAATGGGGGTTCGGGTGATGAATGGACCCCTGACTGAGAGAAATGTCCTGCTCTGGAATCCTCCAGGGGGGGCACACTGATAAGGCTACGAGATCTGCGAACCATGGACGTCGTGGCCAGTACGACGCCACGACGATAACTTCTGCTCGCTCCTGAATTACCTTGTCCAGGACTCTCTGTATGAGACACGTTGGGGGAAAGGCATATAATAGACCTGGGGGCCATGGTGACAAGAGAGCATTGACCCCTTCCACCCTCGGTGTTGGGAACCGAGAATAGAATCTTACCAGTTGTGTGTTGACGTGGGTCGCAAAGAGATCCACCAATGGAGTACCGAAGCGATGAACTATCTGTTGGAATAATCCTGGATCCAGTCTCCACTCTGAGGGATCCAGAGTAGACCTGCTTAACCAGTCTGCCTGTATGTTGCTGGTCCCCGCAATGTGTTCTGCTGACAGCGAAGCCAAGTGGTTCTCGACCCAGTTGAAAAGGGCCGCGGACTCGACCATCAGGCAGAGCGACCTCGTGCCCCCTTGGTGGTTCAGGTGGGCCCTGGTCGCAACATTGTCGGTTAATACTATCACATGTCTGCCCTGAACCCAATGTGAAAAAGCTTGAAGGGCAAGCAAAACTGCCTTCAGTTTGAGGTAGTTGATGTTGCCGGGGATCAGGTCTTCTGGAGACCAGAGTCCCTGGGCCATGTAAAGGCCCATGTGAGCCCCCCAGGCGGACAGGCTCGCATCCGTCGTGAGGATCAGGCGGTCTCGGTTGCAAAAGAGTGAACCCTGGAGCAGAGCTGGGGAGGTCCACCACTTTAAAGATTCCTTGACTTCTGACGGAATCTGTACTTTCCTTTGCGAATGACTCATCCTGACCTTTTGAGATAGAAGAAGAAACCATTGGAGGACCCTGATATGGTGACGAGCCCAAGGCACAATGCCTATGGCCGATACCAAAGTCCCCAATACCTTGGAAAGCAAGGCCAGAGGTACCCGATGCTGGAGACGAAGACGGGAGACCAACTGTCGAATGTTTGTTATCCTTTCCGGGGACAAGGTCATGGTACCTGTGGATGTATCGATGATAGACCCCAGGTGTAGCAGTCTGGTCGTGGGAAGAAGGTGACTCTTCTGTTCGTTGATAGTGAATCCATGGGAGTCTAGAGTCTGTCTCGTGAATGCTAGATCTCTTAGTGCCCTGGAAGGGGACCTGGACAAGATAATGATATCGTCCAGGTACGCCAACAGTCGGATGGCACGAGATCTGATGTGGGCTGTCAGGATGTCTGGCAGTTTGGTAAATGTTCGGGGGGCTGAAGAAAGGCCGAACGGCATAGCCCGGTATTGATAGTGGGACCAATTCAGGTAGAATCTGAGAAATCACCGGTGTGCTGGTAGAATTGGCACATGTAAATAGGCTTCTTTTAAGTCTATCGATGTCAGGAGATCTTGCTGTCGGATTGATGCCAGAATGGTTTGGAGGGAATGCATCCGAAACCTTATGTATCTTATGAAGGTATTTAGATGCTTCAGATTAAGGATCATCCTGAAACCCCCTGATGACTTTGGTACAAGGAATACCCTCGAATAGAAGCCTGTACCTTCTGCGTGACAGGGCACTTTTTCTATTGCTCGAATCTCTAAGAGATGAGCGATCTCCCGTTGAAGCTGTGTTCTTTTCTGTGGATCCCGAAGAACCGGACACTGAACGAAACGGTTTGGTGGGGGCTGGAGGAACTCTAAACGTAAACCCTGGGGTATAGTGGCTAACGCCCATTTGTCGGAGGACATAGTCCGCCAGGAGGCCTTGAAATATTGAAGCTTGCCTCCTATAGGCTGTAGTGCCAAGTCATTTAGTACGTTTGAAGCCCCTCTGGTTGCCTCGAAAGGGACACCTCATTTGCTGGTAATCTCTCTGTCGATCCTGGAAGGGTACTCGATCACTTCTAAACGTGGTCTGATTATATTGGTTCTGAGAATACGGTCTGGTATTCTGACCTGTAGTGGACGAGGAGTCCCAGCGAAAGGGCTGCCGGCGAGGATAGGGGGTGGTTCGACGGTCCTGGCATCTATAGGCTCTGGGGAGGGACTTCCTCTTGTCCTTGTCCTCAATGAGAACTGGCTCTAATGCTTCCCCAAAAAGTTTGTCTCCCTGAAAGGGAGATGAGGCCAGGTTCCATTTTGATTTTAAATCCGCTGTCCAGTTCCTCAACCATAGGAGGCGCCTGGAGGAAAGAGTGGTTGCCATGCTTCTTGCTGAGAACTTGGCTGCATGGAGGGTGGCATCGGCCGAAAATTCCGCTGCCGCCAGTAACTTCCCTGGGTCTTGGCATAAGCGACCATCCTCTGGCCTGAGTCGGGCCTGCATCTCCTGCAGCCAAACTATCAATGCCCTATTGAAGAAGGATGCGGCAGCCGCCACTCTAAACCCCCAGCCAGCCATCTGATGCATCTTTCGCAACAGGACCTCTACTTTCCTGTCTTCCGGTTTTAGGCTGTCGCCTGTCTCCGAAGGCACCAAGGCTTTGGAAATCAGCTGTATCACTGGCTGATCGATAGGAGGAAATTCCAGTAATTTTTCCACCTCCTTATCAAAGGTGTAAAATTTCCTCTCTACTGCAGAGGGGCCTTGTGCCGCTGCTGGGTGCTGCCAGGGTCGTTTAACGCTCTCTCGGAAAATCTCTGAGGAAGGTATGTGGTCTGACTCGGGTTGAGGCTCTTTAAATAAGGTGGTAGACGGTTTTGCCCCATCAGTAGCATCAGTTGGCTTTGCAGGACCTGGCAAGTCTACCGCTTGTTTGGCCTTGTGAAGCAAAATCCTAAAAATCGATGTTTTAAACAAACCAGCCGCTACAGGCTGTTCAGGAGGTGTTTCATCATCTGAAAGTTCATAGTCTTTCTCAATGTCATCTAAAGGGGACGCTTCATCAGCCCATGACCCCAAATCCGAGGGGGGCGGTGTAGACCAGAGATTTTTGGATGGAATTGGGTGAGGTTGTTGGCTAACTTGATTCACTCCCACCACCATCCCCTGAGACTAAGCATTTGTGATAATCTCTTGTAGTGTAGGGGACATCTGATGCCAGGTTTCAGGCTGTGCTCGCAGCCCAGCCGCTGTGGTCATAAAGGTAGCTGAGGGCCCCTGCGTGCTCCTTAAAGAGTGACTTGCAGAGCCTAGCCTGGTCCCACTATGGCCAGGAGAAGGCAGAACCTGAGCCATGGTGACAAACTGTCTGTCTGGGGACCAATCTCTTTCTGAATAAGTCTCTGCAGGCCTCATGACAGATTGAGGCGTTGAAGAGTCCCTGGCCAGGAGCAAATGTGAAGGCATCACAGACATCACAGGCATGTGGAGGGATGCCACCAGCTTTTCTTCTAAGGCCTTGATACACCTCTCTGCCTCTTTGAGTGAGGATGAGGAGACTTGGGAGGCCTTGGCTTTATCCCTAGGCTTGGACTTGGTCTTGTCCTTAGGGGCAGCAGGAGGAGAGGTCACCTTTTCAGTGATAGCGTGATCCTCCATAGTACTCACAAATATAGCCTGGCGACACCGGAGCTTTTTAGAAAGGCAAATTACTCATTACCACAGTGGGTGAAAATGGCGACCGGGGACTCCGAGGGCTTGCGCATGCGCAGAATAGCCCAATTGTTCATCTCGCCCATCATCTGGGTGGAGAGGAACTTTCCCGCCTTTGACAGTTATGGTAAGCGCGGGAAAAAAACTCCCCAAAATGGCAACGCGCTGAGGCAATCTTCCCTAGCATTCACGCCCTCCCTCACTCCTGCGAAGTGGAAAAGGAGGTTCTTTGGGAAGGGCAGGCAATGCCGCAGTCTGCCTTTCTTCGCGCTCCGCTGCTGCTCGGAAAGCCGCAAATCGGCCGAGAAACCAGTGGCGGCGGCGGCAATCAATTTCGGCCGCTAAAGAGCTGAGAGGCGCTGGCACGCAGCCAAACCATCTTTTTTCTTCAGGAACTCTGTTCCTTGAGCTTCCCAGTGGGGGGGGGCAGACAGCCCCACCTTCAGCTCGCAGCCGGGTTTGGCCTCAGAGGCCAGGGACCCCAGGCTGTGTTGCTCCTCAATCGGGGCAGTACCCTCTGAGGGAAGAGGCCCCCGAGAAGAAAATGGTGGGGGGGGGGTGCCCGCGGAGGGCAGAGACCCCTTTTTGAAAGTTTTCCTTCACCTGTAGAAAAGACAAGAAAAAGAACATTAAACAGGTAATTAAACAGGTAATTAATTCATTTAATATTTAAACTTTCTACTACTCAGTGAAAACTCAACAGTCTCTACTCAGGGACTGAGTTTTTAAAACTGATCTCATGGGGGTTACTAAGGAGGCGGAGCCTGTTAATTATTTAAATTAACTCAGTCTCTGCCAATAGGATTGGTTATTAACCCATGTTGGACTCTCCTTCCAGAGGCAATGGAGAACTGTGAAAGTTTATGAGGCAAAAGGAAATGCTGTGCTGGGATCGTCCCAGCTGCCAAAACATGGAGCAAAATCCTAACAGAGCAAAGAGTGCAGGAGGGAGGGAGAGATGGGAGGAGGCAGCAGCAGCTGGTGGGGGGGTTGATCATGGGACACAGAAGTTGGGGGTAATTTGGGTCCTTGGGAGAACTGCAAGAGGGCTTGCTTCCCTTGTAACAGTGACAGGTCTGGATTCGAGAGACGCAGGAGTTCTCAAAGATGAGCTTTCCAATAACATTGTTTTAACAAGAGGCAAAAAACATTGCTACCTGAGACAGACTGCTCCTCTGAACCCCTAAGTAAGCACTTGGGATCCCCAGTCTTAGTTTTGATCCCAAGTCCTAAGCAGATAGGAAGCAAAGGATTTAATATAAAGTTTTCAGGTGGCAGATTCCCCCTCCCCAAAAATGGAACTCCTGCATCTCTTGAATTGAGACTTGCCAGTTACAAGGGAAGCAAGCCCCCTTGCAGTTCTCCCAGAGACCCAAGTTACCCCCAACTTTTTTCCCCAATTTCTTTTTTTTTAAATTTCTTTATTGAGTTTTCACATATAGTTCAAATCACACATTATTCTGTATTACAGATTATAAACCATCTCTATTAAAATTCTTATAATAGATTTTTACCTGTTACATTCCATTATATATATTATATTTCATACTTTTATATTCTAATATTTGTTATATTCAATAATTGGTAAATAAAACTTTTTACAAGGTAGCTGTAGATTGTTTCCATTGTACTGTTGCTTCTTATTATATTGTTTCTATATTCTCTTTTGAACCCATTCATGCCATTTTTGCCATATTCGTTTTGATTCCGTGATTTTGTTTCCCTTGATTAAGTTAGTGAGTTCGACCATCTCCATGCATGTATATATCTTATCTATAATTAATTCTTCCGTTGGGGTCTGGTCATTTTTCCAGAGTTGTGCTATTGCAATTCTCGTTGCGGTGTTTATGTGTGTTAGATTTAGATTAGATTAGATTTATTGGATTTATATGCCGCCCCTCTCCGCAAACTCAGGGCGGCTCACAACAAAGTAAAAACAATACATAATAACAATATCCACCAATCCAATTACAATGTTAAGCTAAAAAATTCATAAAAAACAACCCCAGAATATTAAAAAACAAGCACACAATCAATCTAACACCAAAACAACATGGGCAAGGGGAAGATGTTTCAGTTCCCTCATGCCTGACAGCAGAGGTGGCTTTTAAGGAGTTTGCGAAAGGCAAGGAGGGTGGGGGCAATCCTAATCTCAGGGGGGAGCTGGTTCCAGAGGGTCGGAGCCACCACAGAGAAGGCTCTTCCCCTGGGTCCCGCCAGACGACATTGTTTAGTCGACGGGACCCGGAGAAGGCCAACTCTGTGGGACCGAACCGGTCGCTGGGATTCGTGCGGCAGAAGGCGGTCCCGGAGATATTCTGGTCTGGTGCCATGAAGGGCTTTATAGGTCATAACCAACACTTTGAATTGTGAACGGAAACTGATCGGCAACCAATGCAGACTGCGGAGTGTTGGAGTGATATGGGCATACTTAGAGAAGCCCATAATTGCTCTCGCAACTGCATTCTGCACGATCTGAAGTTTCCGAACACTTTTCAAAGGTAGCCCCATGTAGAGAGCGTTACAGTAGTCAAGCCTCGAGGTGATGAGGGCATGAGTGACTGTGAGCAATGACTCCCGGTCCAAATAGGGCAGCAACTGGCGCACCAGGCGAACCTGGGCAAACGCCCCCCTCATCACAGCTGAAAGATGTTTCTCTAATGTGAGCTGTGGATCGAGGAGGACGCCCAAGTTGCAGACCCTCTCTGAGGGGGTCAATAATTCCCCCCCCCCAGGGTAATGGATGGACAGATAGAATTGTCCTTGGGAAGCAAGACCCACAGCCACTCCGTCTTGTCTGGATTGAGTTTGAGTTTGTTGACACCCATCCAGGCCCCAACAGCCTCCAGGCACCGGCACATCACTTCCACTGCTTCGTTGACTGGACATGGGGTGGAGATGTATAACTGGGTATCATCGGCGTATTGATGATACCTCACCCCATGTCCATGGAAGATCTCGCCCAGCGGTTTCATGTAGATATTAAATAGCAGGGGGGAGAGGACTGACCCCTGAGGCACCCCACAAGGGAGAGACCTCAGAGTCGACCTCTGACCCCCCACTAACACCGACTGCGACCGACCGGAGAGGTAGGAGGAGAACCACTGGAGAACAGTGCCTCCCACTCCCAACCCCTCCAGCCGGTGCAGAAGGATACCATGGTCGATGGTATCGAAAGCCGCTGAGAGGTCAAGGAGCACCAGGACAGAGGACAAGCCCCTGTCCCGGGCCCGCCAGAAATCATCCATCAACACGACCAAAGCAGTTTCCATGCTGTAGCCGGGCCTGAATCCAGACTGTTGAGGACCTAGATAATTGGCTTCTTCCAAGGACCGCTGGAGTTGAAGTGCCACCACCTTCTCAACAACCTTCCCCATAAAGGGAAGGTTGGAGACTGGACGGTAGTTATTAAGCACGGCTGGGTCCAGGGAAGGCTTCTTGAGGAGGGGGTGCACAAGTGCCTCCTTATAAAGGGCCGGAAAGGACCCCCTCCCCAAGGAGGCGTTGACAATCTCCTGGACCCAGCTCTGTGTCACCTCCCGACTGGCCGAAACCAGCCAAGAGGGACACGGATCCAGTAAACAGGTGGCGGAACTCACAGCTCCAATGGCCTTGTCCACTTCATCAGGTGACACCAAGTCAAACTCCACCCAGACAGGTGGACAAAGACGTTTAGCCCCAGTCACCTCAACTGACTCATTGTCAGTCGACTCTGTTTTACAATTGGAGTCGAGGTCCGCCCGGATCTGAGCGATTTTATCAGTGAAAAATGTGTTAAAATCCTCAGCACTACTCTGCAAGGGCTCCCCAACTCCCCCCTGATTAAGAAGGGAGTGGGTTACCCTAAACAGAGCGGCTTGGCGGGATTCCGCTGATGCAATCAAAGTGGCATGATACGCGCATCTTGCCGCCTTGACCGCCACTTTGTAAGTCTTAATATGAGCTTTTACAAGTGTTTGATCGGATTCAGACTTACTCTTCCTCCATCGCTTCTGCAGACGTCTCTTCTGGCACTTCAACTCCCGGAGCTCCTCGTTGTACCATGGAGCTCTACAGGGTCTAGTGCCGCGGAGAGGTCGCAATGGCGCAATCCGTTCAATAGCCCCTACTGCAGCCTTGTTCCAGGCCTCAGCAAGAGACTCTGCCGAACTGTGAATGAGTGTATCTGGAATAACCCCAAGCGCCCTCTGAAAACCTTCTGGATCCATCAGGCGTCTGGGACAGAACAACTTAATTGGTTCTGCCTCCCTGCGGGGAAGGATTGGAGCCAGGAAGTTAAGCCGCAGTAGGAAATGATCTGACCATAACAAAGGCAACACTTCTAAGCCCCTTAGTCTCAGACCATTACTCAATTGCTCAGAGAGGAATATCATATCGGGTGCGTGCCCACCCTCGTGAGTCAGACCCTGAACTACTTGAGTCAGGTCCATGGCTGTCATGGTGGCCATGAACTCCTGTGCCAGTACAGAGGAACCGCCGAGTGACGGCAGATTGAAGTCCCCCAGGACAATAAGTCCGGGGAACTCCACCGCCAACCCGGCCACCTCCTCGAGCAGCACAGGCAGGGCTGTTGACATGCAGCTGGGAGGCAGGTACGTGAATAACAAGCCCACCTGAACCCCTAAGTCCAACTTCACCAGAAGGGACTCGCAACCCGCAACCTCTGGAGCAATGAGCCTACGCAGGCAAAGACTCTCCCTGGCTATAATAGCCACTCCTCCTCCCCTTCCCTGGGGTCGAGCTTGGTGCCATACCCGTAAGCCAGCTGGACAGATTTCCGAGAATGGAACTCCTCCCTCCGGGCCCAGCCAGGTTTCGGTCACACAAGCCAGGTCAGCCTCCTCATCCAGGATCAAATCCCGGATGAGGAGAGCTTTATTTACCACTGACCTGGCATTGAGCAGCAGCAACTTGAGCCCAGGACCAGAATTACACTCGTCACCAATATCTTGGGTTGAGCTCAAGGAGCCGGAAGAAGGGATCGCTATTAAGCAGCGATCTCTACTTCCCCTGGAACGGCTAGCTCCAAGGCTCCCACCATATCTGCCTCTCCCCAGCAAGACCGGAATATTTTGACCCTCCGCCACCCCAGAGATAGGTGCCCCCTCCCCTCCTGCCTCTCCAGCGTCAGGTGTGCCAAGGGTATCATTTAAATCATAACCATTCAATTCATACATACTGTAATCCCACCCACCAAACCCATTCCATTCACTATCCCCCTCCCACCCACCCCCATTAATTTCATTCCCATAAAAATCCATTGCTAAAAACCCTAATAATTAATAAAAAATAAAAAAATAGATTACTTAAAAACACTAATAGCATCAATAATTCATCCCTTAAAATCAATTAATTTAAAAAACAGTAAATATAAAAACATATAACACATAGACAGGAATAGTATAGAAGTAATTTGCTAATAGTTCTTAAAAAGGAGAAGTAGCAAAAATAAGGGGCAAAAAGCAGCAGCAAGAGGGCGCCAGACTCCAAGTTGGTTTGGCTGATTAGTTCTCAAAGTTGTAAAAGTTCTGAAAGCCTCGGATATCAGTATCTGGGTCTCAGGGTCTAAATACCGTTTGGTTTTTCTAGGACTGGTCAAGATCGGTGACCAGTACTGTAAAAATTCTGTCTCTTTGCCTCGATTGAGAATGTCCCAAGTTCTTCCTCTCTGGGGGCTCCAATTTCCATCAGGTGCGCTGGGCAATCTCCAGTAGTCCTCAGTCCTCAGTCCCACTCGATAACATCTCTATCTCCATCGCCCCTTCGTAGCTCAACGCTGTCTACACAATTGCAAAGCGCTTCTTACTAAATCTTGATGCAACACGGTCTCGGTGAAAAACTCCGTTTCCTCTTCTTTGCAATGTTGTAAGAAGCATTGTTTGTTTTGAGTATTGTTTTCTCCAAACTCCTAATAGCATAGCTTCCGGAGTGAATTCAATTTCCTCTTTCGTAATCTCTGAAAGCCAGGTATGAGTTGTTTTCCAAATTTTTTGTATCATAGGACATGACCACCACATATGGAAAAAAGTGCCTCTTTCGTTTTTACACTTCCAACATGTGTCTAATAATGTTGGCTATATCTTTGCTAACCTAGCTGGGGGAATATACCATCTGTAAAAAAGTTTATAATAATTTTCCTTATATGTTGCTGAAAGAGTTATTTTGGATATTGTAGTCCATGTTTTTTCCCAGTCTGCTATGTGTATCTCATGTTGCAGGTTTCTTTCCCATGCTGTCATAGGTGTTTTAGTTGTTTCTTTTATTCTTTCCTGTTCCAGAAGTATTTGATATATTCTAGTTATTTGTTTATTTTCATTCCCTATTAAAATCTTATCTAGTGAATTCATAGATTTTTGAATACCGGGTGTTTGATTGTCTTTCTTGAATCTCGATTCTATTTGAGCATATGTCCACCAATCCATTTTATAGTTTAATATTTCTAGTTCTTGTCTGGATTTGAGTTCTCCGCTTGGGTGTAGAATATCTGTGTATTTGATGGTTTTATTTAGGTCGATCAAATTTGGGTAGATGATGGCTTCCATAGTGGACAGCCATCTTGGGATTTTATCATAGTGTTTCACTTTAATTTCATACTAATGATTTACCTTTGTGATTTATCTTTCCATAAATGTGCATGCCAACCTATTTGTAAATCGTGACCTTCTATACAAGTATTCTCTTATTTTTTAAATTTATCCAATCTTTTATCCAAATTAGGCTCGCCGCTTTATAGTATAATTTTAGATCTGGGAGCCCCAGGCCTCCTCTGCTTTTATTATCTTGGAGATAGATATATTTTATTCTTGGCTTTTTATTTTGCCAAATAAATTTGGAGATAATTTTGTCAATTTCTTTAAAAAAATTTGTTCCAAATTGATCGGGGCTGTCTGAAAAAGGTATAAAAATTTAGGAAGAATATCCATTTTTATTACTGCAATTCTGCCTAACGTTGATATTTGTAGATCTTTCCATTTTTCTAAAAAAAATTTAGTTTCTTGCAATAATTTATCATAGTTATCTTTTTTAAGAGTTATTGTTTTGTTAGTTAGTATTAATCCTAAGTATTTCGGTTTTTTTGTAGTTTGGAGTTTAGTGGTTTCTTCCAATTTCCTAATTTGTCGTGTGCTCATGTTTTTTGTCATCAACATTGTTTTTTGTTTATTTATTTTTAAACCTGCAAATTCACCAAAGTTTTCAATTTCTTTAATTAACTCTGGGCCCGAACTTGTTGGTTCTTCTAAAAAGAAAACCATGTCGTCCGCATATGCTTGTAGTTTGTATTCTTCTTCTTTGATTTTAATTCCTTTTATGTTTTTATTACTTCTTATTTTATTTAATAATAATTCTTGTGTCAGTATAAATAATAAGGGTGACATTGGACACCCTTGGCGTACTCCTTTTTCTATAAGAATTGGTTTGGTGGTGTCTCCGTTTATTATTGCCCTGGCCTTTTGAGTAGTGTATATATTTTTAATAATATTTTCAAATCTGTTACCTAATTTTAATTCTTTGATTAGCTCATTTAAATATTGCCAATTAACATTGTCAAATGCCTTCTGAGCGTCCAGGAAGACAAGAGCTATTTGCCTTCCTGTATGCACATCTCCATATTCTAAAATATCTAGAACTGTCCTGGTGCAATTAGAGATTTGTCTAAAGGGTAGAAAACCATTTTGATCTATATTGATAATTTTATTTAAGATTTCTTTTATTCTATCTGCTAAAATTAGCACAAAAATCTTATAGTCTGCGTTAAGCAGAGAAATAGGTCTATAGTTTTTTACTTTCTGTTTGTCTAACCCCTCTTTTGGTATCATCGTTATATATGATTCTCTCCAGGATTCTGGAATTTTGGCTTGTTCTAATATTTCATTGTATGTCTCCAATAATATGGGTTCAAATAAATCTTTATTTCCTTTATAAAATTCTCCCGGGAGTCCGTCCAGCCCTGGGGTTTTATTGTTTTTTGTTTTTTCAATGCTAATTGTATTTCTTGTAAGGTAATTTTTTCGTTTAAGATTTGTTTATCGAGTTCTTCAATTTGTAAGGAATTATTTTCTTCTATATATTTAATAATTTTTGCAGTGTCGATTGGTTCTTCTTTATATAGGTTATTGTAATAGTCTTGTATTATTTCTTTTTTCTGGTGTTCCATGTGTTGTATTATCCCATCTTTATCCTCTAATTGATAAATTTTTCGCTTCTTGTCTTTTTAATTTTCTGTGAAAGCCATCTACCTGTCTTATTAGCTGTTTCAAAGTACAGTATTTTTGTTTCGTTTGTTTTAGGTTTCTAATGAATTCTTGCTGTTCTATTATGTTTATTTTGTGTTTGGCTTCCCTCAATGATATTTGTATCTGTTTGTTGGTTGGATTTTGTTGGAGTGTCTTTTCCAAATTGGCTATTTTATTTATATACTGATTATACTCTGCCTTCTCTTCTTTTTGTTTTCTAGCTGTATATGATATTGTGACACCCCCCCCCCCCCAGTATATGCTTTCAATGTGTCCCAAAGTATTTGAGTTGAGGTGGGGTGTTTCCTCCAAGAATAATTTTATTTCTTTGTTTAACATTTCTGTATATTTTTCATCTTGGAGTAAATTTGTATTTAATGACCATCTTCTATATTCTTTCTTTTCCCCCTGCCAGGTAATTGTTATCGGGTTATGGTCAGCCCACGTGTTTGGTTTTATGTCAACTGTTTTTATTTTTTTATGCATACTTTTACTTAGCCAAACCATATCTATCCTAGAAAAGGAGTTGTGTGGAGCTGAATAGTATGTAAATTGTCTTTCATTTGGATGTATTAATCTCCACATATCTACAAAGTCTAGTTCATCTGTCATTTTTTCAAATGTGGTTGGTAGTGTGGCTTTTTTTATTTTACTTTTAGTTTGTATTTTATAATCTAATTTGTGGTTCACTATTCCATTATAGTCTCCTATTATGCATATATTTGTTTGGTTAATTTGAAGTAATATTTCATGTATTTTTTAATAAAATTGTTTCAGTTCTTGGTTTGGTGCATATATGTTCACTAATAGTATTTTCTCTCCTTTAATTTCTACTTCTAACATAATATATCTTCCTTTTGGGTCTGTTTTTATCTCTCTTGGCTTTAGTTCTTTTTTCACATATGTGGCCACTTCTCTTTTCTTTTCCATCTAATGATGTATATAGCTCTCCCAGTTTAGTATATTCTAAACATTTTTTATGTGCCAATTTGATGTGTACTTCTTGTAGACATATTATCTGTGCTTTCTGCTTCAGGAGTTTGGAGAAGACCTTTTTTCTTTTCTGGTTATTGTTAAGACCATTTATATTTATTGAGATTAGTTTAGTTTCCGATAGCATTTAGCTATGTATAGGTAGAAAGATAATATATCAACAAAAAATGAAAGAGCAAGGGTTTTTCCTTTTTAGTTCTGTTTGGTTTCTTTCTTTGTTTAGTTCTGTTTGTCTGCTGCCGCTGCTGTTTGGGATCTAGTCTTAGCTCCTTCTTCTTTCCCTCTTTCTCCCCATTTCTCCTCAATCTTTCCCTCTGTTTGTTTATCAGTTTCTGTTTCTTCTTCTTTACTGGATTCTAATCTCTCCCCGCTCTCTAATTCTATCTCTGTGGTGACAATTTGTTCATAAATTTCTTGTGCTTTTTCAAGAGAATCAACTTTGATTCTTCTACCATCGATATTTATCATCATCCCTTCGGGATTTATCCATCTAAATGTAATTTCCTTTTTGTTTAAAACAGAGGCTAATGTCTTATATTCTCTCCTTCGCTCTCTTACCTTTCTAGGAATTTGTTTTAATATATTTAATTCTTTACCCTTGTATGTCATTTTCCTTCCTCTAGATATTGCATATACTCTGTCTCTCGTAATCCTTCTGGCGAATCTTAGGTGAATTTCCCTCGGGAGTCGATGTCTTCGGGCGTAATTAGTATTAATTCTATAAATTTCATCCAGTTCATTTACTACCTCTTCCCGGCTAATTTCTAATATTCCTGAAATTATGGTTATCATGATCTCCCCTAAATTTTCATTTTCTGTCTCTATCACATTTTGAAATCTTAAGAAATATGAACATCATTCTAATTCTAGTTGAATCAGCGAGTTTTCAAGTTCCTTATGTGATTCTTTGAGTTTTACCCCCAACTTTTTTTCCCCACTTTCAACCCCCTCCCCAGTTGCTGCTGCCTCCTCTCCCTCCCTCCTGCACTCTTCACTTTGCTCCGTGTTTTGGCACCTGGGACGATCCCAGCACGGCATCTCCTTTTCCCTCCTCCCGAACTTTCGCCCATTTTCCTCCGAGTTCCCTGGGCTCCATGTAGAAGTGAGGATCCCCGCCACCTGGAACCACCTACATGCCCACCTCTACAACGGGGTTCTTGTGTACTTAGATGACATCCTTATCTACAGCCAGAACCTCCCTGACCACGTCAAGTTGGTGAGGCAAGTCTTGAAGAAGCTTTTGTCTGCTAAGCTCTATGTGAAACTTTCCAAGTGCGAATTTCACCAGACGTCAGCAGACTATTTGGGATACCATATATCTAGTGAAGGCATAGAGATGGACCCAACCAAGTTGAAGGCAGTGCTTGATTGGCAAGCTCCCCGCACACACAAGCAATTACAGAGTTTCTTAGGATTTGCAAATTTCTACCGGCAATTCATTCCAGCTTTCGCAGAAGTTGCCTTGCCCTTAACCCAGTTACTAAAGACTGGGTCAGCCCCTACTCAGCCCAGACCCTCTCAGCCAGTTAGATGGATGATGGAATGCCAAAAGGCTTTTGAAAGGCTCAAAAGACTTTTTGCAAAGGAGCCCATCCTGCAACATCCTGACCCCGAGCGGAAGTTTGGGATCCAGTCTGACGACAGTGATGTGGCAATAGCTGCGGTGCTATTACAAGACAATGGAAGGGGACAGTTGCTGCCTTGTGCATACCTTTCCAAGAAGCTGACCCCCACCAAGAGGAGGTGGGCTATTTGGGAGAAAGAAGCATTTGCTGTACGTGTAGCGCTGGGGACATGGATGGCAGAGCCATTCCTTTTGAAGTGTGGACTGACCATAAGAACCTGGAAGCATTAAAGACCCCACGGAGGCTTTCTCCTAAGCAAGTACAATGGGCCCAATATTTCAGACGGTACAATTTTACACTGAAACATATCCCAGCTGGGAAAAACCTCATTGCTGATGCTCTATCATGAAAACTACAGTACAATAGCAAGAGAAAGGAAGAAGTGCATCCGATCATCCCATGTCTTTCCCCGCATCTTGAAAGTAAAGAGAAAGCTGCACCTGTTGTCACCCAAGACCAGACCAGAAGACAGGTTCCACCTGGGAAGGTGGATTGGGAGAAAATATTGAAGTCAGTTTTGCCCACTGACCCATGGTTCAATGATCATAAGGAAATTCTAATACTGAGGGAAGGGTTGGCTTAGAAAGGAACCAAGCTGTATGTGCCTGCCAGCCTGCGACTAGATATTCTCCAACGGAGTCATGACTCCAGACTAGAGGGTCACTTCGGGTTCTTGAAAACATTGCATCTGTGTCGGAGACAGTTCTGGTGGCCCAGAATGAGAGCGGAAGTCGAAGACTATGTGAGAAGTTGGATCCATCCTGTATTTCACTGCAGCCTGCTTAAGCCGGTGATCAGATCCAAAGTTAGGCCACATGCACAGCCGTCCCCTTCCCCTATAGTAATTCAAGGGGAACCTTATTATGAAGTGAAAAGAATTTTGGATTCCCACATTTTCCGGGGAACCTTGCAGTACCTAATTCATTGGAAGGGGTACCCTCTGTCGGAGGCTACCTGGGTAAAGAGTCGGAATGTTAGGGCTGATAGTCAAGCAGTTCCATGAAAATTATCCGAACAAGCCAAAGGGTCTTGGAGGAGGGAGGTAAGATGGTTTGGAACAGTGCAACCCCTATTCTTAGGGGAGGCCGCCTGTCAGGCCCAAGGTTAATATGTGAATACAAAGGCTGGCCTGACATAGTTTTGGTATTGGTAGTAAGAAAAAAAACACACAGGCGAGTGAGAGGGACCGTTGTACATACCTGAATGGTCTTCTCGATGCACTGGAAGGAGAGTCCAACATGGGTAATTACCAATCCTATTGGTAGAGACTGAGTTAATTTAAATATTTAAATACGAGGTAGTTACCGCCCCTTAGCAGCCCCCAATACCTCAGTTTTAAAAACGAAGACAATATAAAGGTAATACAATTTATTGAACTTAAACCATATAACAATAATTTCAACCTCGCAAACCCAAATACTCCGGCGACCTGGCAACTACACTGGGTGGGTTTGGACTCTCCTTCCAGTGCATCGAGAAGACCGTTCAGGTATGTACAACGGTCCTTCTCCACTGCACTGGGAAGGAGAGTCCAACATGGGATATACCAGAGTTCACATCCCTTGGGAGGGAAAAGGCAGTGCCACGGTCGACGTAGAGGAACACACTCTCTGCAACACGTGTCTCCCAAAGGAAGCTTCAGCCGAAGCAACCGAGTCAAGTTTATAATGACGGATGAAGGTTGTAGGCGAAGCCCAAGTCGCTGCCTTACAAATGTCCTCAATAGATGCTTGGGTATTCCAAGCCGCAGACGTAGCCGCACTTCTGGTGGAATGTGCAGTTATCCCAGTCGGAGGAGACTGAGACCTAGCCTTGTACGCCTCCAAAATACAATGTCTAAGCCAGCGACTGATGGATTTTGAGGAGACTCCAAGTCCCATAGATCTGTGAGCAAATGAAACGAACATCTTCTCCGTTTTCCGAAACGGGGCTGTCCTTCTGATGTAAATCTTTAAGGCCCTCCTAACGTCCACCTTGTGCCACTTCAACTCCAAAGGATGTTGTCCATGTGTACAAAAGTCAGGAAGGACTAGCTCCTGTGACCTGTGAAACCCAGAATTAACTTTGGGTATAAAGGCTGGGTCCAACCTCAACACTACTCTGTCCGGGTGGAACACGCACAAATCCGAACGAGTAGAAAGGGCCGACAATTCGGACACCCGACGTGCTGAGGTGATCGCTACCAAAAACACTGTCTTAAAGGTTAGCAGACGAAGCGGAATAGCCCTTAATGGCTCAAATGGGGGTGCAGTGAGAGCCTTCAACACAAGAGTCAAATCCCAAGTCGGAAATCTATGTAATACCGGTGAATGAGAGTTGACTGCTCCTTTAATAAAATCCCGTACCCAAGGATGTTGTGCCAGGGAACGAGATTGAGGCACCTGCACAATGGTTGCGAGAGCAGCTATTTGCCTTCTCAATGTATTTGGTGCCAGGCCTCTATCAACCCCTGCTTGCAGGAATTGCAACACCAAAATAACCGAGGCTTGTTGAGGGTCAGAATGCTGGTCTAAGCAAAATTTAGAAAAGGCCGCCCATGTCGCCTGGTAAATTCGTACAGTAGACGAACGACGAGCAGCAAGCATTGTAGATGCGACATTGTCCGGTATACATTGGTTTCTTAACCGGACCCTCTCAAGTGCCAGGCGGTCAGCTGGAACCATTGAGGGTTCGGATGAAAGACTGACCCCTGGCTCAACGATATTTTGCAATCTGGAATTCTCCACGGGGGAGACACCGAGAAGGTCATCAGGTCGGCATACCAAGGACGTCTTGGCCAATTGGGGGCCACCAGTATCAGCTCCGCTCTTTCCCAAACCATCTTGTCTAATGTCCTTTGAATAAGACACGTTGGTGGAAATGCGTAAAGTAGATCCCTGGGCCAGGGAGACAACAGGGCATTGACCCCTTCCGCCCCCGGCGTTCGAAACCGGGAATAGAACCTGGTCACTTGGGCGTTGTCCAGGGTCGCAAAAAGATCCACTGATGGTAAACCGAAGCAGAGTACAATGCTGTTGAACAGAGCAGGGGCGAGTCTCCATTCTGAAGGATCTAGGGTAGCCCTGCTCAGCCAGTCCACTTGTACATTGCTGGTCCCCGCAATGTGTTCCGCCATCAATGAAGCTAGATGTACTTCGGCCCAATCAAAGAGGGCTGTAGTCTCGAGCATGAGACGCTGTGACTTCGTGCCCCCCTGATGATTTAGGTGGGCCCTGGTTGCCACATTGTCTGTTAGGACCAGTATGTGTTTTCCCTGAACCCAGAAGACAAAGGCCTGAAGCGCCAGAAACACAGCTCTGGGTTCCAAGAAATTGATATTGATGGGAGTCAGGTCTTCCGGGGACCATAGGCCCTGAGCCATATGAGGCCCCATGTGAGCCCCCCAACCAGACAGACTCGCATCTGTTGTAAGGACCAAGCGTTCGTGGCTGTGGAGAGGTGAACCCTGGAACAACGCCGGGGACAACCACCATCTCAGTGAATGTCGGAGGAATGCTGGAACCCTCACCTTCCTGTGTGAATGGCTCACCTTGATCTTTTGATAGGGAAGGAGGAACCACTGTAGACCCCTGATGTGGTGCCGAGCCCATGGCACAATCCCTATGGACGATACTAGAGTCCCGAGCACCTTGGACAACATGGCCAGCAATGCCTGATGTTGTTGACAAAGTTTGCTGACCAGCCGACGAATGTTGACTAACCTGGGCGGTATCTATAATAGACCCCAGATGTTGGATGCTTGTAGAAGGATGAAAATGGCTCTTTCCTTCGTTGATCGTATAGCCGTGACATTCCAGGGTACGACGCGTGAGAGCCAGATCTTGTTGCGCCTGGGGCAGTGACTTGGACATAATAATGATGTCGTCCAAGTATGCCATCACCCGTACCGACTGGGCCCTGACATGGGCCGTCAGAATGTCCATCAGTTTCGTAAACGTCCGAGGCGCTGAGGACAGGCCAAACGGCATGGCTCGGTACTGGAAGTGGACACCGTTGAGGCAAAATCTGAGAAACCGACGATGAGCCGGCCAGACCGGAACATGCAGGTAAGCGTCCTTCAGGTCTATCGACGTAAGAAGATCGTGATGGCGAATAGAGGCAAGGATCGATTGGAGAGAGTGCATTCGAAATCTTCGGTACCGGATGAAGGTATTCAGGAGCTTCAGGTTTAAGATCATCCTGAAACCTCCTGACGCCTTTGGCACGAGAAACACGATGGAATAGAACCCCGTGTATTTGGCATGTTCTGGCACCCTCTCTATTGCCTCTATTGACAGAAGATGAGCTATTTCTTGCTGAAGATGAAGCCTTTTCAGCGGGTCCCGAACAGAGGGACATTGGACAAACCGGTTTGGTGGGGGCTGAAGAAACTCCAGACGCAACCCTTGAGAGATTGTAGCTATTGCCCATTTGTCGGTGGAGGTATTTCTCCAGGAGGCACTGAAGCGTTGGAGTTTGCCTCTATGGGCGGTGACGGATCCAAGTCACTTGGAGCGTTTGAAGCCCCTTTGGTTGCCCCTGAAGGGCCGTCTCGCCTGCTGATACCCCCTCGGTCGGTCCTGAAAGGCCATACGATCACTCCTGAAGCCAGACTGATTATACTGGCCTTGTTGAAATGGCCTGGCATTTTGTCCCCCCGCCGAGGAGGAGTCCCAACGAAATGGCGGACGACGATTATATGGGGTGGTGCGACGTTCCTGTCGCCTGTATGCTCTGGGAAGGGACTTTCTTTTGTCCTTGTCCTCAATGAGGACCGGATCCAAGGATTCCCCAAAAAGTTTCTCCCCTTGGTATGGGGAGGAAGCCAAGTTCCACTTGGACTTCAAGTCAGCCGGCCAGCTTCGCAGCCAAAGAAGTCGCCTGGAGGCCAAGGATGTCGCCATCCCCCGAGCCGAAAACTTTGCTGCGTGGAGGGTGGCGTCTGCAGATAATTCCGCCGCAGCCAATAACTTGCTGATATCCTGACGCAATCGGCCCTCTTCTGGGCCTAAACGGGCCTGCACCTCTTGCAGCCATATAATGGAGGCCCGTTTGAAAAATGACGCCGCAGCGGCTGCCCGAAACCCCCAGCTGGCCATTTGATGTGACTTACGCAATAAAATCTCCGCCTTTCTGTCCTCTGGTTTTAAACTGTCGCCAGTTTCAGAGGGAACCAAAGCCTTTGAGATCAGAGTCATTACCGGCTGGTCAATTGATGGAAATTCCAGCAGTTTTTCCATATCCTCATCCAGAGTGAAAATCTCCTCTCCATGACAGAAGGTCCCGGAGCTGCTGCCGGAGTCTGCCATGGGCGCTTAATGCTCTGCTTAAATATCTCTGAGGATGGCACGTGGTCAGTCTCAGGCTGGGGTTCTTTAAACAACACAGTAGATGGCTTAGGATCATCAGTGGAATCCGCTGCCTTGGTACAACCTGGCAAGTCCACTGTTTGCTTAGCCTTATGCAACAGTACTTTGAAAAAGGAAGACTTGAAGAGACCAGCTACTACTGGCTGCTCAGGAGCGGTCTCGTCGTCTGAGAAATCATATTCCTTTTCGGTGTCTTCCAACTGGGAAGGTTCTTCCACCCAGGACCCCACACCCGAGAGGGGCGGTACTGACCACGGATTTCTTGTTGGTCGGGGGTGCTGTGTGTTCTGCACCCTTGCTGCCATCCCTTGTGAGTAGGCATCTGTAATAAGCTCCTGTAATGCTGGAGACATCTGTTGCCAGGTGTCAGGCTGCACCCTAAGCCCGGCTGCAGTGGGTGTAAACGTTGCTGAAGGCCCACTCTTCATGGAATGAGTAGCAGAAGTTGGCCTAGCTTGGCTAAGGCCTGATGCAGCTGGATGCAAAGATGTGGGCAGAAATGGGCCCTGCCTTTCTGGGGACCAATCCCTGTCTGATAAAGTCTCAGTTGGTCTCAACCCAGAATATGGAGCCTGTGGATCCCTGGCCTGGAACATCAACTGCGCAGGGAGAGGCGAGGCAATTCTAGGTGTTAGAATGGCTGCCTCCAGCCTCTGCTCCAGTGCCTGAATACGCCTCTCAGCCTCTTTAAGAGAGGAGGAGGAGGCCTGAGCCTTGGACTTGTCCCTGGGCTTGGACTTGCCCTTATCCTTCGGCATCATGCTAGGAGAGGATGCCTTCTCCGCAATTTTCTCTTCCATATCTACTCACAATTCACTTGTATTAACAATAGATGAGAGAAAACCAATGCTGCTCCGAACGTGAGCTGACAGCAAAATGGCGGTTTAAGCCCTTCAAAGACAACGCCTGTGCACTCCAAAGTTGGTCGCGCCCACTGAGTGGGCGGAGAGCAACACTTTCCCGCTTCAAAATGGCGGGCGCGGTTAATAACCGTCCAATTTGGCGGGCGCGGTTCAGCAACTGCTCAAAATGGCGGGCGCAGCCATTAGCGCTCCCCGCGAACCTTGCCGCCTGTCTTCTCCTCGGGGACCTGCCTCCCCACCTGGAAGGATCCTGCCGAGCCAGCCCAACATCCCTTTTGCCGTTCCAGCGGCTTATAGGGGCAAAAAAACGGCGGTGGCGGCGGTGCGGCTTTTCTTCTCAGCGCCGAACAGCTGAGAGGCGCTGGCGCGATGCCAGGTATCTTCCTTCAAGGGGAAAAGCGATCCCCGAGCCTCCCAGTGAGGGGGACGGACCCCCTCACCTTCGGCTCTCAGCCGGGTATGGCCTCTGAGGCCAGTGACCCCAGGCTGAGTTGCTCCCCGCTCAGGATATGCCCGCTGAGGGAAGGGATCCCCGAGGAGAGAAACGGTGGGGGAAATGCCCACGGAGGGCAGAAACCCCTTTCCAAGAAGTCCTCTTCATTCTGAAACGAGAAGGGAACAAAAAGAAAAAATTAAACAAATCAGTTTATTATTAAACATTAATACTTCAACAGAAGCTACACTAAAACAGTCTCTACACTTAGACTGAGTTTTTAAAACTGAGGTATTGGGGGCTGCTAAGGGGCGGTAACTACCTCGTATTTAAATATTTAAATTAGCTCAGTCTCTACCAATAGGATTGGTAATTACCCATGTTGGACTCTCCTTCCCAGTGCAGTGGAGAAAGTGAAGATTATGCCACTTAGCACACATTCCTTTATGCAGAATCCAAAGTAACTGAACACAGGAAGGAATTAGAAATCCCTGCATTGGATTCGTCCTCATGACTGCCCTTGTGGGTGTCGGGATGGGAGATGAGATTTTGATCTGGATGTAATCTTAAGGGACCTTAAGTTGGAATTAAGCATGCTGAATCCAAATTGGCTTTGTTAATAAATATGACTCTACGCTAAAGAAATAAGACGTGGAAGTTCATTTATTCTCTCAGATGCTTTCTTTGGTTCGCTTGACACATGGACATATCTAGGAAAGCTCATGATGGCTCTTGCAGCCGCATTCTGCACAATCTGAAGCTTCCGAACACTTTTCAAAAGTAGCCCCATGTAGAGAGCATGTACAGTAGTCGAACCTCGAGGTGATGAGGGCATGAGTAATGTGAGCAGTGACTCCCTGTCCAAATAGGGCCGCAACGGGTGCACCTGGGCAAACGCCCTCCTCACCACAGCTGAAAGATGGTGCTCTAATGTTAGCTGTGGATTGAGGAGGACACCCAAGTTGCGGACCCTGTCCGAGGAGGTCAAGAACTCCCCCCCACAGGGTAATGGACGGAGAGATGGAATTGTCCTTGGGAGGCAAAACCCACAGCCACTCCGTCTTGTCAGGGTTGAGTCTGAGCCTGTTGACAACCATCCACACACCAACAGCCTCCAGGCACCGACGCATCACTTCCACCGCTTCACTGAATGGACATGGGGTGGAGATGTACAACTGGGTATCATCAGCATACTGATGATACCTCACCCCATGCCCTTGGATGATCTCCCCCAGCGGTTTCATGTACATATTGATATAGTGGGGGGGGGAGAGGATCGAACCCTGAGGCACCCCACAGAGGTCGACCTCTGACCCCCCCAACACCAACTGTGACTGACCAGAGAGGTAGGAGGAGAACCACTGGAGAACAGTGCCTCCCACTCCCAACCCCTCCAGCCAGCACAGAAAGATACCATGGTCGATGGTATCGAAAGCCGCTGAGAGGTCAAGAAGCACCGGGACAGAGGACAAGCCCATCCTGGGCCCGCCAGAGATCATCCATCAGCGCGACCAAAGATGTTTCTGTGCTGTAGCCGGGCCTGAATCCTGACTGTGGAGGGCCTAGATAATCGGCTTCTTCCAAGGACTGCTGGAGCTGGAGCGCCACCACCTTCTTGACAAACTTCCCCATAAAGGGGAGGTTGTAGACTGGACGGTAGTTATTAAGCATGGCTGAATCCAGGGAAGGCTTCTTGAGGAGGGGGTGCACAAGTGCCTGCCTGTAGGGTGCCGGAAAGAACCCCCTACTGAAAGAAGCATTGACAATCTCCTGGACCCAGCTCCATGTCACCTCCCTGCTGGCCGAAACCAGTCAAGAGGAAGACGGATCCAGTAAACAGGTGGCGGAATTCACAGCTTCAATGGCCTTGTCCACTTCATCAGGTGTCACCAGGTCAAACTCCTCCTGGACAGATGGACAAGGACGAACCCCAGTCACCTCGACTGACTCATTGTCAGTCAACTCTGTTATCCAATCGGAGTCCATCTGACTTTATCAGCAAAAAATGAGTTAAATTCCTTAGCACTACTCTGCAAGAGCTCCCCAGCCCCCCTCTGATTAAGAAGGGAGTGGGTCACCCTAAACAGAGCGGCCGGGCAGGATTCCGCTGATGCAATCAAGGCGGCATGATACGCGCATCTTGCCGCCTTGAGTGCCACTTTGTAAGTCTTAATATGAGCTTTTACAAGTGTTCGATTGGATTCGGACTTACTCTTCCTCCATTGCTTCCCTAGATGTCTCTTCTGGCATTTCAACTCCCAGAGCCCCTCGGTGAACCAAGGGGCAATCCCAGGTCTAGCGCCATGGAGAGGTCGCAACAGCGCAATCCGGTCAAGAGCCTCCATTGCAGCCTTATTCCAGGCCGCAGCAAGAGACTCTGCTGAACTATGGACAAGTGTATCTGGTAAAACCCTAAGTAGCCTGAGGTGGAATCACCTAGTCAGTTCTGCCTCCCTGCGGGGAGGCATTGGAGCCAAGAAGTCAAGCCACAGTAGAAAATGGCCTGACCATGACAAAGACAACACATCTAAGCCCCTTAATCTCAGACCATTGCTCAATTGCTCTGAGAAAAATATCATGTTGGGTGTATGCTCCCCCTTGTGAGTCAGACCCTGTACTACTTGAGTCAGGTCCTTGGCTGTCATAGTGGCCATGAACTCCTGTGCCAGCCCAGAGGATTCACCGAGTGATGGTAGATTGAAGTCCCCCAAACCATGAGTCTGGAGTACTCTACCACCAGCCCGGTTACCTCTTTGAGTAGCATTGGCAGGGCTGTTGACACGCAGTTGGGAGGCAGGTACATGTGCAACAAGCCTACCTGAACCCCTAGGTCCAGCTACACAAAGAGGGATTCACAACCCGCAATCTCAGGAGCAATGAGTCTACGCAGGCCAATAGTCTCCTTGGCTATAATAGCCACTTCTCCCCCGCCCCTTCCCTGCGGTCACGGCTGGTGCCATACCTGAAATCCAGCTGGGCAAATTTAAGAGAGAGGAACTCCTCCCTCTGGGCCCAGCCAGGTTTCAGTCACACATAGCAGGTCGGCCTCCTCCTCCAGGATCAAGTCCCAGATAAGGAGAGCCTTGTTAACTACCGACCTGGCATTGAGTAGCAGCATCTTGAGCGCAGGGCCTAGATTACACACGTCACCAGTACTCTGAGTCAAGCTCATGGAGCTGGAACAAGGGATTGCTTTCAAACAGCATTCCCTTCTTCCTCCAGAATGGCTTGCCCCATGGCTCCAGCCATATCTGCCTCTCCCCAGCGCTACTGAAATCTTCTGGCCCTCTGCCACCCCACAGATAGGTTCCCCAGCCCCCCCCGCCCCTCTGTCACCAGGTGAGCTGAACATTCCATCTACAATGTATCCATTCATTCCATAATAATCCATACCATACATATAATCCCATTCATTCCACAAGTCACAAGCATACATATTTTTAAAAAACCCAATAATTTAACTAAAAGCAATAAGTATGAAAATATAAGCATGAAATATACAAATATACAAATATAGGGAATAATTAATCAGCTAATAGTTCTTAAAGAGAAAAGCAGCAGCAAGATGACGCCAGACTCCAGGCTGGCTAAGTTCTAGAAAGGTCCAATACCAGTGTCCAGGTCTCTGAATACAATAATAGAATGGTCTCCTCAGTGCTGGCACTGCCACTGATCAGCATTCTGAGTTCCTGTCTCTTTACCTCGGTTGATATTGTCCCGGGTTCTTCTCTTCCTGTAGTAGTCCCGGTTCACGTCGGTCACCCTGATCGCCCTCCAGCAACTGTCAATTTTATTGGGTGACATCTCCGACTCCCCTCGCCCTCCACAGTTCCATACAGCCTCCAAACGGTCTCTGGACAGCCCTGTCTCAGTTCTGGCACAGTTTGTTGTGATCTCCTCCTCCTCTTCCGCAACGGCTTTCCTCCCTACGACAATAGATGGTCTGTTTTCCCGCATCAATCAACAGTCCCTCCGATGCCAGGCATCCCCACCATTCGGCATCCTGGTGTCCCAGATCTGTCTACTCCAGTGAGCCAGGGCTTGCAGTTGTCTCAGCTGTCTCAGTCTTTCCTCAGTCTTTTCTTGTTTCCTAGTCCTGGCAGCAAGCAGAAGGCAGGTGGAAAGCGACAGGCGGCTCCAGTGGCTCAAATTACAATTATGGCTGCCATTTTCCGAGCCCCAGCTGATTGGCTGGTTGGCACATGGCGCCTCCGGTGTTTTTCGGTTAAAAGATGTAAAAAATACCATGAAAAGGCAAATCGACAGGATCGTCAGACACAAGGATTTCTCAATTCCCTGGAACTGCAAAAAGAGCAAGCTGCTATACTCAGCTAAGTTCCCTACATTAAGATGTTACACCGTAGTCCAGCGGAGCAGCAATCTTCTCCCTCCTCCTATTGCCCACCGGAACAGACAATTCAACTTTTAATTTTTTTTGAAAAATACTTTATTAATTATATACATTTAAAAAACATAGAAAGACAGACCAACAA
Organism: Erythrolamprus reginae; assembly: GCF_031021105.1. Classification (NCBI taxonomy): domain Eukaryota; kingdom Metazoa; phylum Chordata; class Lepidosauria; order Squamata; family Dipsadidae; genus Erythrolamprus; species Erythrolamprus reginae. The sequence goes on from NC_091963.1 coordinate 54,937,806, forward strand.
TACGACATTTACAGAATGTATGTACATATAGATCTATAAGTCAGGAAAATAAATAAGAAAGAGAATGATAACATAGATACACTCATAACAAAAATAAAGCATTATGCTTTATACATGGGTTATTTTGGTATCAGAGCTTGTTATTTACACATGCTAAATAGAAGTATACTTGATTTGCAGCTCATTCATTTATAACAGTATTTTCCCTTTGTTGTTTGTTACACATACATCTTGTTGAGTGAATTAAATAGTTGTTGATTTTTCCGTTTAACATATCCGCTTTTGTGAGATTATTTTCATTTTCTCTATGGTATAATAGTGCCTTATAATAACAATATTTCCTCTTATTAACATTTTAATTTTTCTCTCTAAATTTGATGACTTGAATAACTTTATTGTTATTCACATTGTTCCTTTATTTTATTTTATTTTTGGCAATCCAGATATACCACCTGCCCCAAGTTTTATGGAATTCCTTAATATCTTTATCCTGTAGTTCGTATGTAAGCTTTGTCATTTCTACTACCTCATATATTTTGGTTATTAAATTAAACATTGTTGGGACGATTTCCTGTTTCCAGGTTTGCGCATATATAATTCTTGCCGCAGTTGTTATATGTAAAATTAGATGCCTGTCATTTATTGTAACTTTATGTCTAATTATTCCAAGAAGAAAGAGTTCCGGTTTTAATGGTATTTTTTATCCTGAAATTTCCTCCATCATATTTTTAATTTTTTCCCCAAAATTTCTTGGCCAATGAACACGTCCACCACATGTGGTAATATGTACCTATTTTCACTTTGCACTTCCAACATTTTGGGGAAAGTTTTGGGTACATCTTGGCTAAATTTGGCTAAAATTGTTTTATAGGTGGCATTTGCTGGTGGCAAATGCCACCTATAAAACATTTTATATATATTTTCTCTGTAGGGAACTGATAGCATTATTTTATAATTGGATGTCCATAATTTCTCCCATTCCTGCAAATTTATAGTGTAACCAAAGTTTTGGCCCCATGCTATCATGGATCCCTTTACCTCTTCCTCCGCTAGTTCTTGGTATAATAAATATTTATATATTTTAGAGATCAATTTTTCATCTGGTCCAAGTAGAATTTTATCCAAAATACATGTTTTTTGAAATCCCAGTCTATTTTTATCTTCCTTGTATCTTGATCTACAATTCAACTTTTAATATATGCCTGGAAAAATATATTTCTTGTCGTGAGTGATCCATGTGCAACTCAGCTGGTCATGGATTTCGAAGACTAGGAGATGGATGAGTACTGGCATCACAGGCCAGTTTCTTTCTGCCCGAGTCTTAGAGCGAGAGGGAAGGGGAACTGGAGATCAAAGAACCACCAGAGACTTTAGCACCCTCAATTATGGGACTTAGTGAGTCAGAGGATGATGGGGAATTAGAGGACTCGCTAGATGCGAGAGTCAAGAGAATGTGGTCCAGACAAGAATATCTGAAAAGGGGTTCTTGGCATTAATAGATCTAGGGGACACTTGGCCATGTCTTGCCAGTATATAAGGAACTTTTTAAGGGAAAGGGGGCATGGCAGACCACATTCCTCATCATGGATACCAGAGATTCGAAGCTTAGAGGACTTTTTGAGTCCCAATCTTTTTCCTTCATGCCTGTGTTACGCTCTGCAGAGTTTTACTGAAATTGTGAGTTGTCCAAGCTTCCAAGATATACTTTGACTAAGATTTATAGCCCTCTGGCTCATTGGAGAGAAAGTGGCCAGCATCAAATTCCTTAGAAATTAACCAGTGAATTACATGTTTCATTTTACCAATAGATTTTACCCATGATCAGCTTTTGAACAGCATGTGTATATCTTTATTTCCGATTGTTGCCCAACCCAGACAGAACATTTCTTACCTTAACTGAGTTAAATGCACACCAAATATTCATATTGGGTTTATTCCATTCAAAAGTTCAATTTATTTAATGTACTAGTATTTCATTATAACTGAAGAAAACATCTGTAAAGAACCTTCTGTTAAGTATGTTCCTTGTTGGAGTTCTTTTAGCAGTTAGATCCTAATGATGTAAAACAATTGTAGTTTACTTCCTTTATCAATTTTTAAAAACAAGTCAGCAAAAAAGCTTACATTGATAAATTAATTTTTTTTAAAAAGTGTACTTAGAAAAGCCAAGAAAACCCTTTCAAGATGATTACATTTTGCTGTCTAAGAATGTAATATATTCAATAGATCTTAATGATATATGAAGTTTTCAAAGTAGTGGTACTTGCAAAAGACAGCAGAGTTTCATGAGACATTGTTTGAGGAAAGAGGAATCCAAAGGAGATGCTTAAAAGCTTATGGATGAACATATAGAATACAGAGCAGTACTGGGCTGCAGCATACACTGTCCCAGTAGGAAAAATGGAGATGCACACTCATCTCTGTGTCCCTGACGCATGCATGTGCGAAATTCGGCTTCTTTGCATGCACAGGAAGCAAAATCTCACGAGGATATTCGCATGTGCACGATATTTCACTGATTTTTGGCATTTCTTTGCTTCCACACATGCGCAGAAGATAACTATTAAAGTTAAATTTATTAAACTAAAAAAGCCAGTTTGGTCAGTTTGTCTAGTGATTAAAGCACCAGGCTAGAAAGCAAGGGATTGTAAGTTTAAGTCTAGTGTTAGCCATGAAAGCCAACTGGATAACTTTGGGCCACTCACTCTCTCTCAACTCAATCTACTTAACAGGGTGGTTTTTGCAGGGAAAATAGGAGATGGAAGGTACTGGATATATTTCTTGTTTTGAGTTATTTGTAGACATAATAAAGATGAGATATATACAGATGTGACTTTCCCAAAAGCAAAGAAATTGGCACTACAAAAACATACTGGAATCTGTATGAAAGTTTTAAAATTAGATTTCTACCTAAACAACAAAAATGAATATTAAGGCATTAAGTATAGAACATATCTAAGAATTTTATTTTTACTAATTTGAGAATAATGTTCATATTTTTCTCCAGAAATTTTAAATCCCAAAGTTCCCATGCCAATAATTTGATGAACCCACAATACTGCAGTACTTAATTTGAACAGTGTAATGCAGTTAATTTTCAAATGAGATCAGCATAATCTGAAGTCATATTCTAAACAGTGTTAATATTTGAGTGAGTTTATTGATGGTGTAATAAAGAACAATGGTTGATTAACCTTTTTTCAACAAAATTAGACCCTTCTCCAACAGAATTTCTAAAATTGAAGTAATTAAAATGAAAGTTTAATATAAAATAAGTGTCCATGTTTCTTGCATATCATTTTTCCAACTTTTCAGTTGGCAGTTTTTGTGGATTAAATGATTATGTAGACACCTTCAAATTTAGAGAATGGCACTGACTTTAAGTAATAAGCATATTTGAATGTCACAGTGAATTGTGAATAGTAGCATTATATTATACATTGTAGCATTACATTGTATAACAATTTTATCTATGCAATTCCTTTTACAATGTTCAGCAATACAACAGATATCATCTGCTTGTCCTTTTCTGAAAGTATTTCAGTTTTCCAGTTCCGGACATTGGATGAAGAGACAGAGTCAATTAAATAATCCCATAAAAATGAATATAAATGGCTACATTTGGTGACTTCAAGATGCCCCACCTTCTGTGGGGGATATAGGTATTGTTGGAGAAACCAAATCTGGTTTTTGTGAGAGTCTATCCAATTCAGCTTGAACATCAGTCAAAACAGGCTTTTGCCCTATTTAAAAAAAGAAGCAATAATTTTAAAAATAATTTTCCATACAAGCATTGTATGCCAAGTATGTTTTATTAAAGAATTTGATATTACTACTACAACATATTTTAACTAATATTAAAATGCATTTCACATATTTTTTTTAGATAGAAAATACATGCTATAGAATTAGTTTCATAAATATAATCTTGTAACGACAGTGTCTTTACCGTTTTCTTTGAGATGTATTAGATTTCTTTTCCCCCTCTAACTTTTTTTGGTGAAACAAACTGCTTTCCAAAATTGAGTTCTGATAGCCATGTTCTATTTAACAATTTATCTTACTATATTCTTAAAAGCCAATTTCAGCTCTAAGATACTGTTTGCAATCTTTTATAAGGCTAAGGTAAAAATTGGGGTGAGAACATTTGAAGTATACAATTTTGTAGTATGAGATGATTTTTAATCTCTCGTTCCCAATTATGGAATAAGGAAATTGACAAGGAAGAACTGGTAAAATTTGTTTGTCTGTTTGTTTGTTAATAGAGCTTTAAGGACCTTGTAGGTCATCTGGTCCAACCCCCTGCTTGAGCAGAAGACTCTATACCACCCCAGACAGATGGCAGTCCAATCTCTTTTGAAAGTGGTGAGTGTTGGGGCGTTTACAACCTCCACAGGCAAGCCATTCCACTGGTTGATTGCTCTCACTGTCAAAAAGTTCTTCCTTATTTACAGGTTGAATCTCTCCATGGTCATATTTCATCCATGGCTCCTAGTCTGCCCTCTGGCACCCTGGAAAATAGTGTGATCCCTTCCTCTCTGTGACAGCCCCTCAAGTATCTGAAGACTGCTATCATGTCTCCCCTGGACCTCTTCTTCACTAGACTGTTCAGTTTCCTCTTATGTCTTGATTTCCAGTTCCTTTATCATTCTAGTTGCTCTCTTCTGTACTTTCTCTAGAGTTTCAATGTCTTTTTTATAGTGTGGTGACCAAAATTGTATGCAGTACTCTAGATGTGATCTAACTAGGACATTATAGAGTGGTATTAGTACCTTCCTAGTCTTGTAGTGTATCCCTCTGTTGATGCAGTTTAAGATTGTGTTGGCTTTTTTAGCCACTGCTGCACATTGCTGGATCATATTTAGTTGGGTATCCACCAAGACTCCAAGATCTCTTTCACAGTTGCTACTGTGTGGTTTTCCCCAGTTTGTATGTGTGTCTTAGATTTTTCTTACCTAGGTATAGGATTTTGCTTTCTCTACATTGAACTTCATTTTGTTAGTTTGAGCTCATGGTACTAGTCTATTGAGATCCTTCTGTATTTCGAGCTTATCCTCTGGGTTATTGGCTACCCCCACCAACTTGGTGTCATCAGCAAATTTGATTTGTTCCCCCTCTATTGATTGTTAATGAATATATTGAAGAGTATTGGCCTAGGACTGAACCTTGTGGTACCCCACTGCTTATTTCTTTCTATATGGATTTGGATCTATTAAGGATTACTCTTTGGGTGCGGTTGGCCACCCAACTGTTAATCCATCTTGTGTTGTAGTCTATCCCACTTTTTTTTCCAATTTGTAGAGTACAAGGTTGTGGTCCACTTTATCAAAAGCTTTACTAAAGTCCAAGTATATTAGGTCCACTGCATTTCACTGGTCTATTGGTTTTGTCACGGTGTTGAAAAATGATATGAGATTGGTTTGGCATGATTTGTTCCTAATAAAACCATGCTGGCTGTTACTTATTATCTTGTTTGTTTTCAAGTGCTGGCAAAGCTGCTTTTTGATTTTTTTTCTAGTATTTTTCCAGGTATTGATGTCAGACTGATTAGTCAGTAGTTGATTAGGTCTGGTTCTTTTCCCTTTTTGTAGATGGGGACTACGTCGGCTCATTTCCAATCTTCCGGTAGTCCTCCTGTGATCCATGATTTTTGGAAGATGTGGAGCAGTGGTTCTATGATGACATCTACCAGTTCTTTTAGGACTCTGGGATGTTGTCCATCTGGTCCTGGTACTCATTGAGCTCCATCAGGTGGTCTCTTACTGTGTTTTTATTTATGTTGAGTTCTGTTCCAATACAGTGATCCCTCGAGTTTCGCGATCTCGATCTTCGCGAAACGCTATATCGCGATTTTTCAGAAAATATTAATTAAAAAATACTCCACTCTTCTCTCTCTCTCTTTCTTCCTCTCTCACTCTCTTCCTTCCTTTCTCATCTCTTTCTTTCTTTCCTTCTCTCTCTTTCTCTATCTCTCCCCCTCTTGCTCTCCCTCTTTTTCTCACTTTCCCTCTCTCGTGCACTGAGCGGCGAGCAGGCAGGCGGCGGACAAGGGGCGGGCGGACAAGCGGCGGGCAGACAAGCGGCGGGCAGGCAGGCGGCGGACAAGCAGCGGGCGGACAAGCGGCGGACAAGAGGCGGGTGGACAAGCGGCGGGCAGGCGGGCAGGCAGGCGGCGGACAAGCGGTGGACAAGCGGCGGGCGCGGCAGCAGCGAGAAGCCGAAGATCGGGGTTTCCCCTTTGCGTGGGCGGCGGGGAAACCCGGATCTTTGGCTCCTCGCTGCTGCGGCGCTGCCGAGCAGATCAGCTGCTGGGTGGCGGAAGGAACCTTCCCTGGGTCTTCCCAGGTGCGGAAGTAAAAACACCATCTGCGCATGTGCGGCCATGGAAAAATGGGCGCGCATGCGCAGATGGTGTTTTTACTTCCGCACCACTATATTGCGAAAAATCGAGTATCGTGAGGGGTCTTGGAACGTAACCCTCGCGATACTCGAGGGATCACTGTATTGTGTTTCTGCAGCTGTGTTGCAGGTTTGTTGGTTGGTGCTTTCTTTTTGTGTGAAAACTGATGCGAAATAAGTGTCGAGCAGTTCTCCTTTGTCTCTGTTGTCTGTTACTCTTTGCTGTCTTCTCTTTTAAGTGTACTGACTGTTTCCTTGATTTTTTTTTTATTGTCTTTGACTTTTATTGCAAGTTTTTGTTCATATTGGGCCATAGCTGTCTTTTTTTTTTTTTGCAGATTCTGGCTGTTTTCTGGAACTCTGCCTTAGTTATGTATCCCTCTTTCCATTTTTTGTATTTGTCTTTTTTTCATAGAAATATAGAAGTTTGACAGCAGAAAAAGACCTCATGGTCCATCTAATCTGCCCTTATACTATTTCCTTTATTTTATCTTAGGATGGATATATCTTAGGACTCATGAAGGGGGGACACGCACCCGACATGTTTCAAGTTTTATTGGATTTATATGCCGCCCCTCTCCGAAAACTCGGGGCGGCTAACAGCAATCATAGACAATATACAATAATAATCCATACTAAAAGCAAATTAAAACCCCTTAATATAGAAAACCAAACACACATACAAACATACCATGCATACCATTGTAAGGGCCTAGGGGGAGAAGAAATCTTAATTCCCCCATGCCTGGCGGCAGAGGTGGGTTTTAAGGAGCTTACAAAAGGCAAGGAGGGTAGGGGCAATTCTAATCTCTGGGGGGAGTTGGTTCCAGAGGGCTGGGGTCGCCACAGAAAAGGCTCTTCCCCTGGGTCCCGCCAAGCGACATTGTTTCGTTGACGGGACCCGGAGAAGGCCCACTCTGTGGGACCTAACTGGTCGCTGGGATTCGTGCGGCAGAAGGCGGTCCCTGAGGTAATCTGGTCCCGTGCCATGAAGGGCTTTATAGGTCATAACCAACACTTTGAATTGTGACCGGAAACTGATCGGCAACCAATGCAGACTGCGGAGCGTTGGTGTGACATGGGCATATTTAGAGGAGCCCATGATTGCTCTCGCAGCTGCATTCTGCACGATCTGAAGTTTCCGAACACTTTTCAAGGGTAGCCCCATGTAGAGAGCGTTACAGTAGTCGAGCCTCGTTTGCCCAGGTTCGCCTGGTGCACCAGTTTCCGGTCACAATTCAAAGTGTTGGTTATGACCTATAAAGCACTGGACCAGGATATCTGCAAGACCACACGGATCCGCATGGATCCCAGTGGCCGGTTATGTCCCACAGAGTTGGCCTTCTCCAGGTCCTGTCGACTAAACAATGTCGCCTGGCGGGACCCAGGGGAAGAGCCTTCTCTGTGGCGGCCCCGACCCTCTGGAACCAGCTCCCCCCAGGGATCAGGATTTCCCCCTGCCCCCACCCTCCTTGCCTTTCGTAAACTTCTTAAAACCCACCTCTGCCATCAGGCATGGGGGAACTGAGACATCCCCCCCCTTGCCTATGTAGCTGTATGTATGATATGTTTGTGTGTATGCTTTTTTATATATTTGGGGTTTTAGGCTTTTTAATATAAAATTGTTATTTTAAACTTTAATATTAGATTTGTTACTGTATACTGTTTTTATCATTGCTGTGAGCCGCTCCGAGTCTGCGGAGAGGGGCGGCATACAAATCTAATTAATAATAATAATAATAATAATAATAATAATAATAATAATAATAATAATAATATGTTTATCCCAGGCATGTTTAAATTCAGTTACTGTGGATTTACCAACCACGTCTCCTGGACATTTGTTCCCAGCATCTACTACTCTTTCAGTAAAATAATATTTTCTCACGTTGCTTCTGATCTTTCACCCAACTAACCTTAGATTGTGCCCCCTTGTTCTTTAGTTCAATTTCCTTTTAAAAACACTTCCCTCCTGAATTTTGTTTAACCCTTTAACATATTTAAATGTTTTGATCATGTCCCCCCCTTTCCCTTCTGTCCTCCAGACTATACAGATTGAGTTCATTAAGGTGTTTTTGATAAGTTTTATGCTTAAGACCTTCCACCATTTTTGTAGCCGGACTTTGGACCTGTTCAATTTTATCAATATCTTTTTGTAGGTGATGTCCCCAGAATGTGGTCTCACTAGCGCTCTATACAGCAGGATCACAATCTCCCTCTTCTTGCTTGTTATACCTGTAACTATGCAGCCAAATATTCTACTTGGTTTTCCTACCACCTGACCGCACTGTTCACCCATTTTGAAATCACTACCCTTAAATCCTTCTCTTCTGACATTTTTGCTAACACAGAACTGCCAATACAATACTCAGATTGAGGATTCCTTTTCCCCTAGTGCATTATTTTATATTTTATATTTTTGGGAAATATTAAACTGCAGTTTCCATTGCTTTGACCACTTATATAGTAAAGCTAAGTCATTTGCCATATTACAGACACCTCCTGGAATATCAACCCTATTGCACACTTAGAGTCATCAGCAAATAGGCAAACCTTCCCCTATGTCACTCACAAACATATTAAAAAGAATAGGACCCAGAACAGACCCTTGTGGCACACCGCTTGTAACCAGGCTCTGCTCAGAATACTCGCCATTAAGAACAACCCTCTGATATCTGTGCTTCAGCCAGCTGCAAATTCACTGAACTATCCAGGAATTAAGTCCAATCTTCACTAACTTATCTATCAGCTCTTTATGTGGAACCATACCAAAGGCCTTCTTGTGGATAGGCACAACATTGGCCATTCTCCAGTCATCAGAAACATGTCCTGTTAAAAGGGATTGGTTAAACAAATCAGTCAGGGGGTAGCAATGACAGATTTGAGTTCTTTAAGAACTCTGGGGTGGATGCCACTTGGGACCCATTGCCTTATTTTTTTAAAAAATTATTATTATTATTATTATTATTATTATTATTATTATTATTATTAATTAGATTAGTATGCCGCTCCTCTCCGAAGACTTGGAGTGGCTCACAAAAAGGAAAAAGTAGAAATCCAATAGTTAAAAATAATTTAAAACCCCTTAATATAAAAAAAAACAGTCATACATCTCAGACAAACCATACATAAAACGAAAATGGCCCAGGGGAATCAATTTCCCCATGCCTGATGGCAGAGGTGGGTTTTAAGGAGTTTGCGAAAGGCAAGGAGGGTGGGGGCAATCCTAATCTCCGGGGGATTAATCATTAATTATAATCGTTAAAAATAAATAAATAAATAAATTAATGAATTATTAAAATTAATTTAATCGTTCAAGTTCTTCTAAGACACCGGGCTCTGAGATCACTGGAGCTGAATCCCTACAGCTGGAAGCAATGCCATATCTATCCACATATTATATTGTAAGCTGCCTTCCGAGAAATTGAACAGAAGTAGCTATTCAAATGGTCAGCGATCTTCTTATTCCCTTCAATGTATGTATTATCCCCAGTACTAAGCTTTATGATGCTGCAGTTTTTCTCTTCCTTTTGCTAATATATCTGAAGAAGGTTTTATCCCCCAGTTTTTACAGATTTGGCAATTTTTTCCTCTTTTGAGGCTTTAGCAGCCTATATTATCTGTTTCGCCTCTTTCTGTCTCATTTTATACACCTCTCTGTCAGCTATATTTCCAGACTCTTCACACCTCCTGCAGGCAGACATTTTTTCATTGACTATAGCCCTTACATCATTACTAAAACATAGTGGTTTCTTTTTCCTTTAGTTTTTTGCATACATACAATCCAGTGGCTTTTAAGATGGCCTTCTTTAATACAGTCCACTGGGCACTCACTCTTGCCGTTTTATCCCTCCCCTTTAATTCATTATTTAAGTATTCCCCCATTTCATTGAAATTCGTTTTTCTGAAATTCAATACTTTGATTGTAGTATAGGATTGCTCACAATCAGTTTTTACATCAAACCACAAACATAGGTGGTCACTGCAACCTAAGTTGTCTCCCACCTTAACCTTTGAAACCCAATTCCCATTCGTAAAAACTAAATCTAGAATATTCTCCCCTCTAGTTGGTGTCTTAACCAGCTGTGCCAGAGCTGCTCTTGTAATGGCCTCTACTATATTCTTACTTTTGCATGTAAGGGCACTAGGAATATTCCAGTCAACATCAGGCATGTTGAAATCACCCATAACCACAATATCTCCTTTTATTGCCATTTGGGTAATTTCATCCATCATCTTGTTGTCATAATCCTCAGATTGCCCTGGAGGCCTATAGATCACCCCAATTCTAATGACAGAATCCTTTTTAGTTTGCATGCAGAGAGTCTTCAGCTCTTTACATGTATTTTGAATTAATGTTGCTTTTAGACATTCCTTAACATAAATGGCTACTCTACTCCCCTTCTCTCTACTCTATCTGTCCTGTACAATGTGTATCCTGGTATGGATATTTCCCATTCATTGGAGTCCTTAAACCATGTCTCATTTATGGTAACCAGATCCAAATTATCTCTAGATATTATGGCCATTAACTCACAGAGCTTGTTGGTCAAGCTTCGAGCATTCATGCACATTACCTGAAGAATATTATTATCATTATTTGTTTGCCCCTTATCCTTAACAACTACAGTGGTACCTCTACTTAAAAACTTAATTCGTTCCATGACCAGGTTCTTAAGTAGAAATGTCTATAAGTAGAAGCAATTTTTCCCATAGGAATCAATGTAAAAGCGAATAATGTGTGCAAACCCATTAGGAAATAAATAAAAGCTCGGAATTTGGCTGGAGGAGGAGGAGGAAGAAGAGGAGGAGGACAGTTGCTGCCCAAGGAAGAACGGAAAATGCTCCCTTGGATCCAGGCTGTCCAGAACAAAGGGAAGGCTTCTTTTCTCTGGGTGCTGGGACAGACGTATCTCTCCCCCCCCCCCCGCCCCAGTGCCCAGAGAATGGAAAACACTCCCTTGAATCCAAGCTGCCCAGAGCGAAGGGAGAGATTCTTTTCTCTGGGCACTGCAAGAGACTTTCACCCTTAACAACCCCGCTTTAGCTTCTGCCCTCCTTGACAGCCCTGCTGCCTCCTTCTCCTCTCCCTTCTTTTCTCCTCCTCCTCCTCCTTTCTTCCTCCTCCTTCTCCTCTTCATTCTCCTCTTCCTCCCCCTCCTCCTTCTCCTTTCGTTCTCTTCCTCCTTGACCGGCATCCAAACGACTTCCCCATGTCCTCCTACCCCTCTGCTGTTTCCCCCGCCTCCGGCAAGGTTGCTCAATTGTTCGCTGTCATGCAGGGCTGGGAAGGCAATTGCTCTTCCCTGGCTGTGTCTTCTGGAGCGCCTCAGGGCAGCTTAGGGGAGGAAGGAAGGGGCTTTGGGAAGGGAGTGGAGGGGTTGGTTATGGGATTCCTTTCCTCCTCTTCCTTCTCCTCCTCCTCCCCTTTTCCTTCTCCTCTTCTTCCTCCTCCTCCTCCTCCTCCTCTCTTTCTCTTCCTCCCCCACCGGCATCCAAATGACCACCCCCCATCCTCCTGGATCTGTCCTTGCCGCCACCAGGATTTTCCCTTTGCTTGCCTTAAATCCTGCTATTAAAGTACCTCTGAAGCTGAGGAAGGGGGGGGAAGAGACTTGGCCATGAAGTTTGCAAAGGGGGGGGGGGGGTTTATCGCGCTGCAGAACTGGGTTTGCGGGGCAGTGCTATGGTCCCGAGCTGTGCGGCATTCATTCTGCCTCCTTCTTTTTCTCCCCGCCTGCTCGTGCATGCCCTCACCCCTAGCAGCTGCGCTCCCTCCTGCCAATTGAGAAGTCTTTTCACTTTTTTTGGACTTGTTTGTTCTGTGGGGGAACGGGAACAATAGGAAGAGGAGGAGGGGGGCACATCTCTCCTCGCTTCCGTTTCTCCTTTCGCTGCTTCTTCTTCCAATTAAGACAGTTCTCGAGCCTGGGGCGGGAACGCACGCGTGTGTGTGCTGCCGCTTTCCATTGGGGAATCCCGGCGGTGGCAGTCACAAGACAGAGGAATTCCTTTGGCAGTAAGAGAGCTCACGGACCTGGGCTTGGGTTCATAAGTAGAAAATGGTTCAGAAGTAGAGGCAAAAAAAATCTTAAACATCGGGTTTGTATCTCAAAAAGTTTGTTAGCAGAGGCATTCATAAGTAGAGGTACCACTGTACATCTATTTCATTTACAGCTCCCTTTTTATAAACGTCAACAAATTTCTTTATCCTCATTGATCAGGGGCAGAAATCATCCACATCAGTTACATCTCTGTCCCCATTACCTAGTTTAAATGCCTGTCCAAAAAAGTCCTGAACTCCTCACCAAGCACCTGGGTATCTCTGTATGATAGATGTAAACCATCCCTCTTACACAGCTCGCTATTAAACCACCTACTGACATTGTGACGATCATAGCCAAAATCTTCAGCTTTACACCACTGCCTTAACCACACATTGAACTCTGCGATACAAGTTGTTTTATCCTCCTGACCACAAACCAGTAACACCTCTGAGAAAGTCAATGAATCAGTTATTCTGCCCAGCTCCACGCTAAGACATTGGAAATCTCTTTTTACTAATTAACATTTCTCTGATACAAATCATTTGTGCCAAGATGCACCACCACATCAACATTATTAACTTTACTCACAGCCTTGACAATATTTGTAATCCGCCTCCTGTCCCTGCTGGCAGTGACCCCTGGGAGACAGCTCATCAGTTTCACCACATCCTTACCCTCTCCCAAGTCAACATCTCTAACAGTCAAGTCACCCACAAGAAAATGCAACCTCTTTTTACTTCTACTAACTGCACCTGATGATTTGGTAACATTATGCACCAAACTTACAACCTCCTTGGAACATCCCCTCATCCTCTACCTGAGGGGCCTCACTAATATCCGAAATGACCTCACTATTTGAATCCGTAAGAACATTATAGGAATTAGATACAGAGAGACCAAAATTGCTATGTCTGTGCTCCACTAAACATAATCTTCCTGAACCAACGATTTTCCACACAGCCCTTTTCGGGGGGCACTGAGGGAGCGGAGGCTGCACACTTGGCTGCATTACAGCACGTGGCTGGGACAATCTTTCCACTTCTGACTGCAGGGTACAAACTAAGAACTGCAACCTAGAGATCTCACCATATAAACTAGATGTATTTATGCAAAGACGGCAGCACTCCAAATTCCACAAGGTACTTTGGAACATAACAGCCAAACCAGTGTTACACTGCACCAAGCCAGACATCTTAACAATTTATTGAAATATAAGTACTTACTAAGAAAATCAACACCCCCTTTAATTAAAATTTTAAAATTTTACACAGCTGTAAAACAGATATAACACTGAACTAAGCCAGTAATTTTGAAATAAAATAGAATCACAGTCTCAACTGAACTAATCCTGAATGTATTATTACTATTTTTGGTTTATAGTGGGTGGGCCACTAGTTTCTCACACAATTGAATTCAAGCAATAGAAATAGAAAATGGCTTTTACAGTATCTTCTTCCTCCTTTTTTCAGAGTCCCTGCCTCAGCCTCTGTGAACTGAAACATTTAGTTTGTCTGTGAAGCCTTTGTTTAACCATGCTGGTTTCTTTTTAGATTTCATGTTTTTATTTTTCATTGGGATTGTGTTGTTCTGGGCTTTTATGATTGTGTTTTTCAGGGCCTCCCATGCTTCTTGTGTAGATTTGCACTTTAAGACTTCCATCCAGGGGATTTTCCCCTGGTTATCTCTGAGTTTGTTGAAGTCCGCTTTTCTGAAGTCTGGGACTTTGGTGTTGTTGAGTCCAGCTGTTTGTGTTTGCATTATGTTGAATTTTTATATTAACTTATAATTTTAGTGTATATTGTATATAGTTATATTTTAACGGTTTTAGTGTTTTTAAATTGTTATTAATTGCCATTTTATACTATTATTAATTTAATTGATTTTTAAAGTAATTGGGGTTCTAAGTAATGGATGACTGGGATAAATTTGCTAGTGGCTATGAATGGAATGACTGATTGGGTGGGTGGGGATGGGGGTGTGTGTGGTATGGATGAGTTTATTGATAGTAGTGTGAATGATAGGTCTGGCCCACCTGATGCTCGGGAGACAGGAGAGGAACTGGCGCCGATCTCTGGGGGGGCAGAGGGTCGAAATATCCCTGTGTTGCTGGGGAGAGGCAGATATGGCGGGGGCCACAGAGTTAGCCGTTCCAGGGGAACGAGGGACCGTTGCTTAATAACGGTCCTTTGTTCTGGCTCTGTGAGCCCAATCTTGGGTACTGGTGGTGAGTGTAACTCTGGCCCTGGGCTCAGGTTGCTGCTGCTGAATGCCAGGTCGGTAGTAAATAAAGCTCTCCTCATCCGGGATTTGATCCTGGATGAGGAGGCCGACCTGGCATGTATTACTGAAACCTGGCTGGGCCCGGAGGGAGGTGTTCCTCTCTCTGAAATTTTCCCAGCCGGGTTTCAGATATGGCATCAACCTCGACCCCAGGGAAGGGGGGGAGGAGTGGCTATTGTAGCCAGGGAGAGCCTTTGCCTGCGTAGACTCATTGCTCCGGAAATTGCGGGTTGCGAGTCTCTCTTGATGAAGTTGGACTTAGGGGTTCAGGTGGGCTTATTTCTCACGTACCTGCCTCCCAGCTGCGTGTCAAAAGCCCTGCCTGTGCTACTCGAGGAGGTAGCCGGGTTGGCAGTGGAGTTCCCCGGACTCATCGTCCTGGGGGACTTCAACCTGCCGTCACTTGGCGAAACCTCTGGGTTGGCACAGGAATTCATGGCCACCATGACAGCCGTGGACCTGACTCAAGTAGTACAGGGTCCGACTCACGAGGGAGGGCACACACCTGACATGGTATTCCTTTCCGAGCAATTGAGTAATGGTCTGAGACTAAGGGGCTTAGAAGTATTGCCTTTGTCATGGTCAGACCATTTTCTACTATGGCTTGACTTCCTGGCTCCAATCCTCCACCGCAGGGAGGCGGAACCAATGAAGATGTTCCGCCCCAGACGCCTGATGGACCCAGAGGGCTTTCAAACGGCGCTTGGGGTTATTCCAGAGGCACTCGTCCACAGTTCGGCGGAGTCTCTCGCGGAGGCCTGGAACAGGGCTACGGGGGGGCTCTTGACCGGATTGCGCCTTTGCGACCTCTCCGAGGCGCTAGACCCCGTAGAGCCCCATGGTTCAACAAGGAGCTCCGGGAGTTGAAACGCCAAAAGAGACGTCTAGAGAAGCGATGGAGGAAGAGTAGGTCTGAATCCGACCGAACACTTGTAAGAGCTTTTATTAAGACTTACAAAGTGGCACTCAAGGCGGCAAGATGCGCGTATCATGCCGCCTTGATTGCATCAGCGGAATCCTGCCCGGCCGCTCTGTTTAGGGTGACCCGCTCCCTTCTTAACCAGGGGGGAGTTGGGGAGCCCTTACAGAGTAGTGCCGAGGATTTTAACACGTTTTTCGCTGATAAAGTCGCTCGGATCCGGGCCGACCTCGACTCCAATTGTAAAACAGAGTCGACTGACAACGAGTCAGTCGAGGTGACCGGGGCACGTACTTGTCCACCTGTCTGGGAAGAGTTTGATCTGGTGACACCTGATGAAGTGGACAAGGCCATTGGAGCTGTGAGTTCCACCACCTGTTTACTGGATCCGTGTCCCTCCTGGCTGGTTTTGGCCAGCAGGGAGGTGATGCGGAGCTGGGCCCAGGAGATTACCAACGCTTCCTTGGGGAGGGGAGTTTTTCCATCACTCTATAAAGAAGCGCTCATGCGCCCACTCCTCAAGAAGCCCTCCCTGGACCCAGCTGTGCTTAACAACTATCGTCCAGTCTCCAACCTTCCCTTTATGGGGAAGGTTGTCGAGAAGGTGGTGGCGCTCCAGCTCCAGCGGTCCTTGGAAGAAGCCGATTATCTAGGTCCCCAGCAGTCGGGTTTCAGGCCCGGTTACAGCACGGAAACCGCTTTGGTCGCGTTGATGGATGATCTCTGGCGGGCCCGGGACAGGGGTTTATCCTCTGTCCTGGTGCTCCTTGACCTCTCAGCGGCTTTCGATACCATCGACCATGGTATCCTTCTGCACCGGCTGGAGGGGTTGGGGGTGGGAGGCACTGTTCTTCAGTGGTTCTCCTCCTACCTCTCTGGCCGGTCGCAGTTGGTGTTAGTGGGGGGTCAGAGGTCGACTCCTAGGTCTCTCCCTTGTGGGGTGCCTCAGGGGTCGGTCCTCTCCCCCCTGCTATTCAACATCTACATGAAACCGCTGGGCGAGATCATCCAAGGACATGGGGTGAGGTATCATCAATATGCGGATGATACCCAGCTTTACATCTCCACCCCATGCCCAGTCAACGAAGCGGTGGAAGTGATGTGCCGGTGCCTGGAGGCTGTTGGGGCCTGGATGGGTGTCAACAGACTCAAGCTCAACCCGGATAAGACGGAGTGGCTGTGGGTTTTGCCTCCCAAGGACAATCCCATCTGTCCATCCATTACCCTGGGGGGGGGGAATTATTGACCCCCTCAGAGAGGGTCCGCAACTTGGGCGTCCTCCTCGATCCACAGCTCACATTAGAAAAACATCTCTCAGCTGTGGCGAGGGGGGCGTTTGCCCAGGTTCGCCTGGTGCACCAGTTGCGGCCCTATCTGGACCGGGACTCATTACTCACAGTCACTCATGCCCTCATCACCTCGAGGTTCGACTACTGTAATGCTCTCTACATGGGGCTACCTTTGAAAAGTATTCGGAAACTTCAGATCGTGCAGAATGCAGCTGCGAGAGCAGTCGTGGGCTTACCTAGGTATGCCCATGTTTCACCATCACTCCGCAGTCTGCATTGGTTGCCGATCAGTTTCTGGTCACAATTCAAAGTGTTGGTTATGACCTTTAAAGCCCTTCATGGCATTGGACCAGAATATCTCCGAGACCGCCTCCTGCCACACGAATCCCAACGACCGATCAGGTCCCACAGAGTGGGCCTTCTCCGGGTCCCGTCAACTAAACAATGTCGGTTGGCGGGCCCCAGGAGAAGAGCCTTCTCTGTGGCGGCACCGGCCCTCTGGAACCAACTCCCCCCGGAGATTAGAACTGCCCCTACTCTTCCTGCCTTCCGTAAACTCCTTAAAACCCACCTTTGCCGTCAGGCATGGGGGAACTGAAACATCTTCCCCTGGGCATGTTTAATTTATATATGGTATGCTTGTGTGTATGTCTGTTAGTATATGGGGTCTTTTAAATCTTTTAATTTTAAATTTGTTAGATTATTTATGATTTGTTTCCACGTGTTGTGAGCCGCCCCGAGTCTTCGGAGAGGGGCAGCATACAAATCTAAGTAATAAATAAATAAATAAATAAATAAATAAATAAATAAATAAATAATAAAATAATAAATTTTAGTATGACATGGTTACTCTTACCCAATGTCGCTTCAATTTCCTCCCCTTCCAACATTTCTTCTCTGTGTGTATTAGATTCAATGTGTTTGTCCTTCTAGTTCCCACTTCTCCTTTTGGGCAAGGCTGGTTAGGAATCTGTTTGATTTTTCGCTTGGTGCTGATTTGTTTTTCCAATTGATGTCTGGGTAATTAAAGTCTCCCATTATTATTGTGTTGTGTTTCCTACATATTTCCATTAATTGGTTTGTAAAAAGGCTGTCCATTGTTTCAGTTTGGTTTGGTCTATAGTATACTTCTATTGTTTTATCAAACTTTTTTTATGTTGACCCATATGCTTTCTAAGGGGTTTTCTTCTTTAGTTGGATGTAGCTCTGTAACAACATAATGGTCTTTTTTGTACAGTGAGACACCTCTTTTTTGTGTGACCTCATTTTCTTGAATAGTTTGTATCCTTTTATCTGTATGTTCCAGTCATGTTTCATCCCACAAGGTTTTTGTTATTCCATCTATGTTATGTTCACCCCCATGCATTAATATTTCCAGTTCACCCTGTTTGTTCCATAGGCTTTATGCATTTGTGTAAAGGCATTTGAGTTGTTTGTGTCAGATTTTGGGTGGGCATTTTGTATCTTCTGGTTGGTGTTTCAGTTTGTCTTGTTTAATTCATTGTTTGATCCTGTAGCATGGCGACCCACCCCTCTCAGTTTGAGTTTAAAGCTCTCCTGATGAGTTGAGCCAGTCTCTTTCCTAGAGCATTCTTCTCAGCCTTGGTGAGGTATAGCTAAAAGCCCATCCTGGAGGTAGTGTAGATCGTGATTTAGGAAACAAAGGGTTTTTTGGCAACACCAACCTTTTAACCAATGATTTATTTGTGAGATTTTATGTTCTCTTGCCGGGTGTCATCCTCTTGTTGGTAGAATGGATGAAAAAACTATCTAAATAAAAAACTAAGTCTTACAAGAAGTTTGAGAAGAAAAGATATTCCATAAAAATTCTAAAAAATCAGTATCACATATAGCATATCTATACATATATTAGGAATAATGCATTGGTGACAATAATTTCATATAATAACTTGCTATCGATGTACCTTCAAAATACTGTAACAAAATAGACATATACATATTCTAGGCCAGTGACAGCAAACCTTTTAGACAACAACTGACAAAACGGCCTGTGCGTATACGCCCAAACTGAAAGAGGTGTGTGCATGTGCAAATGTGCATGTACATAGACATATGTACATGCATGAACATGCACATGTGTGTGGGCATGCACAGACATGCATGTGGACATGTACACCAGCATGCACACATGCCCAGCAGAGACCCGAAGACCAGCTGGCAGTGGGCAAGATCTTTTTCTTTTGTGAACTTCTGTTTAGTTATTTGCAGGGAAACAGAAGCTCACAAAAGAAACGCCATGGGGATCTGATCTGGGGTGACAACGCGCATGCCAGCTCTGGGAGGTGTGCCATAGGTTCACCATCACAGTTCTAGTCTGGAGGAGAGTGAAACTGCCTGTAAAGATAAACAATACCTCATTCATTCCCATTAAGACACAAAAGAACAATAAGAGAGACAAATATCTGCTTATGCTACATAAATAATCATTGCAGAGTATGGAAAAATATTGAACAAACAATCAATAAACATACTGGCGTATTAGCAATAGTATAACTTTACTGCTACAAAGATAATATATTATCTGTCTTGATGTCAGTTTGCCATGCCATAGTGCCAGCGCTGCTTTCAATCCAAGCGAGGGGAGCCTCAGAGGAATCCCTGCGCTTCGGCTGATAACAGAAGCCGAGAGGCGGGGATTCCCAGCGGCTCAAGGCAAAAGGGGTGACTTTTGGGATGGGGTTGCCTGCATTATTTGCTTTTACACTGATTCCTATGGGGAAAATTG
Source organism: Erythrolamprus reginae (assembly GCF_031021105.1). Taxonomy (NCBI): domain Eukaryota; kingdom Metazoa; phylum Chordata; class Lepidosauria; order Squamata; family Dipsadidae; genus Erythrolamprus; species Erythrolamprus reginae. The sequence goes on from NC_091963.1 coordinate 54,957,486, forward strand.
TTTTGTCTTATGAACTTTTCATCTTACAAACCTGGTCACGGAACGAATTAAGTTCGTAAGATGAGGTATCACTGTACAGTAATACCTCGTCTTACGAACTTAATTGGTTCCAGGACAAGGTTCGTAAGGTAAAAAGTTTGTAAGATGAAACAATGTTTCCCATAGGAATCAATGGAAAAGCCAATAATGCGTGCAAGTCCATTAGGAAAATCCAAAATATTAAGGCTTAAAAAAAAAAGCGGTGGCCAGACAAAGCTGAGGCGAACGGAGTGGGGGGAGGGAGTCCCAATGAAACAAGGTGAAAAGAGCCTCTCTTGAGCTCCATGAGTCCCTGCCTCCCGTTTTGTCCCCCCCCTCTGCTCATCTCCCCCACACCTTTCTCTTCCCTTGAGCTCCATGAGTCCCTCCCTCCCATTTTTTTCCCCCCCACTCTGCTCATCTCCCCCACACCTTTCTCCCCCCTTGAGCTCCATGAGTCTTTTCTTCCCGTTTTTGTCCCCCCCACTCTGCTCATCTCCCCCACACCTTTCTCCTCTCTTGAGCTCCATGAGTCTTTCCCTCCCATTTTTGTCCCCCCCACTCTGCTCATCTCCCCCACACCTTTCTCCTCCCTTGAGCTCCATGAGCCTTTCCCTCCCATTTTTGTCCACCCCACTCTCCTCATCTCCCCCACATCTTTCTCCTCCCTTGAGCTCCATGAGCCTTACCCTCCCGTTTTTGTCCACCCCACTCTGTCATCTCCCCCACACCTTTCTCCTCTCTTGAGCTCCATGAGTCTTTTCTTCCCGTTTTTGTCCACCCCACTCTGCTCATCTCCCCCACACCTTTCTCCTCCCTTGAGCTCCATGAGTCTTTTCTTCCTGTTTTTGTCCCCCCTACTCTGCCCAGCAGAGCACCGTTTTTGCGATCCTGGGATTCCCCTTCTGTGATTTCCCTACAACACTGCAAAAATGCGGAAGTCAGGAGGTGGGGTTTCCCATGGAGGGGAGCCTCAGGGGATCCCAGGATCGCAAAAACCTGCGCTTGGCTTGCAACAAAAGTCCGGAGGGGGGGCATCTCAGTGGCGGAAGCAGGTTCGTAAGGTGAAAAAAGTTCATAAGAAGAGGCAAAAAAATTCCGAAGCCTGGGTTCGTATCTCGAAAAGTTCATATGATGAGGGGTTTGTATCACAAGGTACCACTGTACTTGTAACAGCAAGAAAATCAGCCAAAATACAAATCACTAAAGTTAAATGTGAAATCGTTATATAGGTTTTTATACTGTATTTACAGTAATTGATTGAGCATTTAATATGACTTTAGTTAATCTAAATTCAGTGCAGCTAAAATTCTTACCTGACTTCTTTGCAGATGGTGGCAGATTACCACTGCTACCATTTCCAGTGCTTCCTATTTCTGGACTACCAATGTTACTGGGTCCACCGGGTGCTCCAGTTTTTTTACTCAGCAAACTGTTGAAGAAGTTTGCCAATACTCCCTCACTTGTGGCTCCAGCTGAAAAAATTCCATGATAAAGTGATAATATATTGTAGTTTAATTTGAAATGTTTAAACATAATAAAATGCTGTTATACAAATATAAATAAATAAATGTCAATTATATACTAAGGCTTGTCTCATCAACTGAGTATTAAACCAAAATCCCAAACAATTACAATAAATTAATAATATCTTCAGTGTTTTACCTTTCATACTAGGATCTATTTTTTTAGATCCAGCAGGGGTGGATGTAATACTGGTAACATTGGAGGTTACAGATCTGTTTTGTGTTCTGGGTGATCCTCCAGGTACCCTTTGTGAGGTATCCTATACAGAACATGAACCTAATGTAAATCACTTATCTCATGGACATAAGACCATTTGGAAAATATTAAAATGTTTAAAATATTATATTTAAGATTAGCTGCCTACTGAGGGAGGGGGCCTTCTTAACACTATAGGTTCATTCAGGTTATCCATGAATGATTAGAATAAAGGTATTTCATTTCAGGTTAGAAACTTGAAAGAATGAAAATAACCAATTCCTTTTTCCTATAAAAATAAGTTTTTTAAATTAACCTTTTGAATCAGATGTGTTAACAAAAATTAAGAAAAGGGGAAAACTTTATGCAAAGACAAAAAACCCCAAGATTGTAATTTAAGGCATATAGATTGATAGAATGAACAAAAATAGACTGATGATCACTGAACCTACTTCAACAGATTAGAAAAATCTTTTACTATAATACTTATTAGAAACATAAAGTTCATTATAAAAGAAAAAACATGAGGTTCTTTGCTGATCTCGACCAAAATAAAAATTTGAATGATTGATTGAATATTAACTTCCATAATCAAGACCTCAATAACATTTGCAACATTAACAAAACTGCAAAATAGCTCAATTTTGACCTATATCTCATGTCCTCAAAATCTAAAAATTTGGAGTTAAATTAAAAAGTGATTCAGAATTATACAGTAAACCAGAGGATAAATGAAGTCATAGAGGTCTTTTAAAACAAAATTAATCTACCAAATACCCCAAAATAATAATTATTTCCTCCACTATCTGAAGTAGAGATTAAACCAGTAATTTTAAAAATGGCAAAAGGTAAAACATTGGGATTGAATGAGTTCCCCATTGAGTGCTATAAAACATTTATACATCTTTTGGTACAAAACTTTGTCATGTTTGAAGAGATATCTGGTAAGAAAAGTTTAGAAAAGATTTTTAATCAAGCTTAGATTAGCTAAATTAAAAGCAAGTAAAGATATTTATCAACCCATTTCACTGATTAATGTTGATACAAAGAATTAAAAAGTGAAATCAACAAAAGATAGGATATACAGTTTAGCAGGACAATGTTTTACATTTACTCACAAGTCCCACTGAATTAAAAAAAATGTTAGATATATTGTTACAGTATATATAGTCTAAAAAAAGCAAAATATTGAAGATTTCAGGTACAAAATACAAAGACAGTGAAATATTAGAAATGTGCCACTCTACCACATTAGAACAAAATATCTGTAAATTATTAATACCAGAAAGTTGGGTTTTTTTTACTAACCACTGGCCGTCCAGTTGTAGAAGGTGGCTGCTTGGCTAACAGAGTCTAAAAAACACAACCAGTCATACAACAACATAAGTATTTCATAAATATAATGAATAAACATTATATTTATAAAATTTAAAAATATACATTCAAGTTAATTCAAATTAAAATTCATTTTAGACTGTAAAAAGTATAGATTAATACCTGTTGCTTCATAAGAAATACTTGATCATCTTCTGCTACTATTTCCTTTTCGTGTACAAACTGTAACAACAAAAACTTATTAAAATGAGTCTAGCAAAATATGAGACACATGAATATCAAAAAGCTATCCTTCCACCATTATTCTGATATTTAAAATTCTTAAATAGCCTAGGCCTCATTTAACCAATCAAATCTCCTAAATAATTTCTTATCTTTTTGTTATTTATCATAAAATACTTATGACTCAGGGATGAATTTCTCAATTTAGTGGGTAGAGTAGGGATTTTTTTTACTTCTCAGTATGATTCAGATTAGAACCAAAAAAGAAATTTCAGTTTTATTTTAAATAGCAGGTCACATATAATTATTTAAGATTTTCTAACATTGCAAATAAAGCAATATACTAATATGACTTTTAATTATGTAAGGAATTACCTTTCTGGCAGGTGGCTTTATAACAATATCTTCAAAATTATCACTGACTTTTAAAATCTGAAAATTCTCATGTAATATTCCTATCTTTTTTTCATTGTCCCATCCTGTAGGACTGAAAGGAAAACTGTATCACACAACAGATTACAATTGTTCACTTTTCATTCCTTAGCATATAAAAAACCTGTTCTTTTAATATTAAATTTATGGGGTCCCTTTTGAAATTTAAAATAAAAAATCCACCGTAAAAATTCACACACAAATGCACACAGAGAGAATTTATTCATTACTATTTTAATATACTTCCCCCTCTTAATTCAATATATAGCAATGAAATACTTCATTTGGAAGCATTTTAAAACTTGTAGAACAAAAAATGAAGGTTTCAGTGTGACAAGAAAAGTGTTCTTCCATCTTAAATTCTCCTCCCAGTGAATCTAAAATTTTCTTCAATTTCTAAATCTAAATAAAAAACATATTTAAAACATTGAAAATAAGCAGCAATATTTTAAATTGTACAGAAATCCTGTTACTTACATAAATACTGAATCTTTTTCCACAACAATAGGAGGTACGTTGAAAGGAAATCCATACAATTTCTGGACAATATATTTATAAACTAAATCAACATTCTTATTCTCTTTTACTGAAGTGTAAATAAGTGCTGCACCATCTGAATTATTTGTTAAAGAAAATCCTACCTTTTAATTTTTGCAAATATACATATTATCTTAAAGTTATATTAATATCCACCAACTTTAAAAATCTATAGTTTCATAATTGTGTCAAATCTAACAATTTAATTATTTGTTATAAAACATGTTTTTATCATATAAATCGTATGCTATATGTTTTTATCATATACATAGTATGAGTGTCCCATATGGTGACAGTTTGGAATCATGGCATGAAATTATGGTGAAATGGTAATTTTGAGACCAATTTTTGCATTTACAACCTACTCAGATCTTTAAAGCAAAAGAAAGGTGAAGTAGGATAATAATTTTTCCTATTGACTTATACAGTATACCAGTATACCAAACAAGAAAAATTCATCTGGCCACTCGGTGCAGACCTTTTATTCCTTCTTTTATGACATAGGCAATTAAAAAATAATTAATAATTCCCTGTTTTTCTTGCACAAGACTTGATAGCGACTAACTTTAGAATGAACATAAATAAGGCCAACTTCAAAATATTATTCAACAATTTTTCTTTCTAGGACGATTAAAAGATAACTCCTGGTTTGATTGCTTGGAAAGAAAAAAAGAACAAAGGTTATATACAGATGAAACATTTACTGACATTTCCAAACAAGATAGAATAATCTTATCACCTTAATCTTTTTTATTTCAGTAGAAGGTTAGGAGCATAGAATGACTTTTACAATAATCTAAACTGAAAGTTAATGTTAGGTATATCTTATAAAGGATACACTGTAAACAAAATTGTCGGATATATGACTGAATAAAGTCAAAGTGTTCATCGCTATAATCATGTTCTTTTTCCAGAACGTTAAGGGTATCGCACTAGAAATAAGTAAAATAATTGTTGTTGGGGTTAATAATTGGTTGTTGGGAGTTGGGGTTAATGTAGAATATTGGTGAATAGTTGTAAATAGTTGTAAATATTTGAGCTAATGTAGATAGTTGGGTTAAATTTAGAATTTTATTTTTACCTTCATGTCTAGAAACTCCCAATGTATAAAATAATAAAATATAAAATAAAATAATAATTAATATTAAATTAATATACTGGATTTCTATTGTCTCCAGTCATAATTAGCATCAATCTAAAATACATTTGAAGCCTACATGCAAAGCCACCCTAAGTCTCTGGAGAACGGCGGCCTAGAAATCGAATGAATGGCTGGCTGGATGGATGGATGGATGGATGAATACATAAATATTTACATTTACCAGTTTACAATATACTGAAAGTAAAAAAGATAAGAAATGACTAAAAATAAAATTTTAAAAAATCTATAAGCAATATATTATTTTATCTTAAGAGTGTTAATGAACCAATTAATTTAAAGGTTTAATTAAATTATTTGAAGACATATAGGTTTAATTAAAATGGAACAAACCTTTGTACAAACTACTATGACAGGAATGCCTAAGTTATATATTAGTGTATCTGCACCCAAAGGTAAAATAACATTATCATCTTTGTCTTCTTGGGATGAAGCATTTTTTCTTTGTGGAGAAGCTGGAAAATCTTCTCCTGGTTCTGTATATTCTTGAAAATCTCTAACAACTGAAAAAATAAATAAATTATTTTCTCCCTAAACTTTGCATTGTAATGCTAGGTATCTCTCACAGGTAGTCCTTCATTTAACAATAGTTAAGTAATAGTTAAGTAAATAATTAAGTTATAGTTAAATAATAGTTAAGTCACCTAACAATAGTTCTAATAACAATTGCCCTGGAAAGGGTTTTCTACAGCCTGTAAAATGTCACATTGTTATCATTATCTGAATGTTTGACAACCTGTTCATATTCACGAGTGATTGCTATGTAATCATTACTTGCAATCCTCTCTGCTGGCTTCTTCAGAATATCAGTGAGGAAGATGGCAGGGGAGATTGCAAGCTGCTGCACCTTCTAAGAGGACTCCCTCTGCTTTTCTAGGCTGGTTGAAAGAGTTGCCTGCTAAAGGATTTCAATTCCGTGCCTTCTGGGATTTCAGCAATCCAAGCAAGTATGGAGCTGAAAACCTTTGGCAGGGAACCTTTTATTCTGTGGGCTGACTGAAAAAAGCTGCTTGCAAGGATTTCAGTTCTGTGCCTGCATGGATTGCTTAAATCCAAGCAGGCAGGGAGATAAATTCCTTTGACAGATAACTCTTTCAGCCAGTCCACAGACAAGAGGAAGTCAAAATCCGAGCAGGATTTTCCAGGATAGGGTAGTAGCACAATAAGGTAAGAGCATGGTGTGCCTCAGAAGGTTGGGGAAAGCCCTAAGAAAGGCAGTGTAGGCTGTGTGTGTGCTAGTGTCGTTCAGAGGCTGAAAATCCTACTTGGATTTTGGGAGAGCGAGATTTTCAGCTCCAAAGCAGAGAAACACAAACAGCATGCTTGGGCCTCCAAAGGGTCTCTTCCCCTCCTTCTGAGGCATCATATACTCAACCGCAACCAGGAATCCAAGATTATGATTGTTGAGAGAAACAGTCATGTGATAGATAACTCATTTTAGAACTGCTTTGTTATACGACCAAGATTTTGATCTCAACTGAGGTTGTAAGTCCTATATATACTTTTCAATTATGCTTGCCTTTCTTCCAGAGAATTTACAGTGGTACCTCGGTTCTCGACCACAATTCGTTCCAGAAGTGTGGTCGAGAACCAATTTGGTCGAGTACCGAATTAATTTATCCCATAGGAAATAATGGAAATGGATTTAATTGGTTCTTAGCCCCTATTTTCTTTATTTCCTATGGGATAAAGATCTGAGGAGCTCTATAGTCTAAGCACTCCAAGCTGTAGGAAGGAGCGGCTGCAATACCGGCAGTGTCGGGGGGGCTCCTTTCCTCAGTGGTTCGTCTTGTACCTCTAGGCAGCTGCACAAACTTTCTCCTTCCCGCCGGCGGCTTTCCATCGAGCAGCAGCAGTGCTGGGAATGTCATGTGATGAAGGGAAGCTGCCGGAGCCATCTCAGCAGTTGCCGCTGCTCTAGCGGCTTCCCTTCCTCATGTGACGTTCCCGGCGCTGCTGCTGCTCGATGGAAAGCCGCAGCTGGGGAGGAGAAAGTTGGTGCAGCTGCCTAAAGGTACAAGACGAACCACTGAGGAAAGGAGTCCCACCAAAACTGCCGGTATTGCAGCCGCCCCCACCCTTCCTACAGCTTGGAGTGCTTAGACTAGAGACTGGGAGGCTGTTAAGTGGGCGGCCAGGATGGGCATGTCGGATTCCAACTCCCATTCCATCTCACCCCGTCCCCTCAGATCTTCTAGCATTTCGGATAATAAACAAAATTTTCTGTGGCTGTTCGATATCCGAATTTTTGTTCAGATACCAAATCAAATTTTTGCCGAAAATTTTGTTCGGTATCCGAAATGTACGAGAACCAAAGCGTTCGAGAACCGAGGTACCACTGTATTTCAATTTTTAAAGAAAAACTAATAGGCAGCAGAGATATATTATATAGCAATAGCACACATGCACACGCACGCACACACACTTATTTATTCATTCATTCATTTGGATTTCTAGGCCTTCTTTCACCAGCGGACTCAGGGCACCTTACACAATAAAATCAAATACAAAAGTACAAAATATAAGAAACCCAAACATAAAATCTGATCTATCCATTCAATTAGAATCCAATCACAATCATACTCTCATACTGCCAGCTAGAGCAAGAATGGCAATGCTTAATGGCTGCAGGCCTGCTGGCAAAGATGTATTTTTAGAGCCTTACAAAAGCCAGGAAGGTGGGATCAGTGCGAATCTCTGAGGAGAGTTGATTCCAAATGGCAGGAGCTGCCACAGAGAAATCCCTTCTCCTATGCCCCGCCAGGCGACATTGCTTGGCTGATGGGACCTGGAGAAGGCCGACCCTGTGGGCTCTTTTTGGCCGCTGGGATGCATGAGGTGAGAGACAGTCTTGTAAATAATTTGGTCCTAATTATGTAGGGCTTTATAGATAATAACCAATGCTTTAAATTGCATTCAGAGACCAATCAGTAGCCAATACAGCTCACAGAATGATGGTGATACCTCGGTAGGCGCATAACAGGCTTGCGCAACTGCATTTTGGACTAGCTGCAGTCTCTGAACATTCTTTAAAGTTAGCTCCATGTAGTGGGCATTGCAGTAATCGAGCTGTGAGGGGACGAGTGAGTGAGTGACTGCAAGAAGATTCCCTGTGCAAATAGGCCCGCAACTGGTACACCAGGCAAAACTGTGCAAACATCCCCCTTGCCACAGCTGAGGGTGTTGTTCTAGACTCAGCTGTGGATCAAGGAGGATTCTCAAGTTGTGGACCCTCTCTGAGGGGGACAAAGATTACACACACACATACACACACACACACACACACACACACACATGGGTGATGGAAAGACAGATGGAATTGTCCCTGGGAGGCAAAATCCACAGCCATTCCATCTTGTGATTGTGGCTGAACTTGAGCTTCTTAACATCCATTCATACCCTCACAGCCTTCAGGCACCAGCACATCACCTCCACTGCTTCACTGAATCGACACGGGGTGGAGATGTACAGCTGGGTGTCATCCACGTAGTGTTGGTAACCCACCCCATGTTGTCAGATGATCTCACCCAGCGGTTTCATGTAGATATTAAACAGCAGGGGGGAGAGAACTGACTCCTGAGGCACAGCACAAAGGAGGAGCCTAGGAGCCGACCTCTGACTCCCTGCCAACACAGACTATGATCAACCGGAGAGGTAGGAGCACCACCGTAATATCATGCCTCCCACTCCCAACCTTTCCAGTCACCGCAGAAGGATAACCATGGTTGATGGTATCAAAAGCTGCTGAGATGTCAAGGAGCACCAGGATAGAGGAATGACCCCTATCTGGGCCTGCCAGATATCATCCATCAGCACAACCAAAGCAGTTTCCATGCTGTACCCAGCCTGAAACCGTACTGATGAGGGTCAAGATAATTGGCTTCATTCAAGGACTGTAGGAGCTGGAGCCTCACCACCTTCTCAACAACCTTCCCTAAAAAAGGAAAACTGGAGACAGATGATAGTTGTTCAAAATAGCTGGATCCAGGGAAGGCTTCTTGAGGTGGGGTGCACCACCACCTCCTTTAAAGGAGACAAGAAGGACCTCTCCATCAATGAAGCATTGACCACTGCCTGGATGCAGCCTCATGTCACCCCTCTGCTGGTCAAGATGAGCCAGGAGGGGCACAGGTCCAATAAAAAGGTGGAGGAGCTCACAGTTCCTATGGCTTTGTCCACTTCATCAGGTGTCACCAGTTCAAACTCTTCCCACACAACTAGACTAAGATGGATCCCTGTAACCTCAGTCGAAACTGACCAGTTGGAGCCTAGGTTTGTCCGTATCTGAGCGACTCTATCCGTGAAAAACTTATTAAAATCCTCAGCTCTGCCCTGCAAGGGTTCCTCCACCCCCACATTAAGGGGGGCGTGAAGAGGATTCCACAGAGGCAATCAAGGCAGAAACATACAAACATTTTGCTGCCTTGATCCCCACTAGATAAGTCTTAATAAAAGAGTTTAACAGTGTTCAGTCGGATATAGATTTACAAGCCCTCCAATGCTCCTCTAGATGTCTCTTCAGGTGTTTCATCCCCCTGAGTTCCTCGGAGAACCAAGGAGAGCTCTTGGGTCTCCTGCTGTGGAAGTCACAAAGGCACAATCCAGTAAAGAGCCCTCGTTGTGGTTGTATTCCAGGCTGTTACCAAGGACTCCACTGAATTATGTATAAGCGAATCCAATATTTCCCCAAGGAGCCTCTGAAAGCCCACCAGGGCCTTTAGGCATGGGGCAGAACCATCTAATTGATTCCGCCTCCCTGCAAGGAAGGATTGAAACCCTAAAATCAAGCAGAAAATAGGTGTTGGATACCCACCTGAACGCCTCTTCTTGTACATAGAACGGAGACAGTAGTCACGTGGATAAGCTCACTATCAAAGCCAATCAGGATCGAGCTTCAAGTCTTTAAAAATACTGCCGGATCTGCCCCTTTCCCAGATTTCGTGAATCCGATGACTTGGCTTGTGGTGGCTGTCGACTTAGTCACCTCTTGGCCAGGTAGGAAGAAAAGAGAGAATGAAAATGAATAACAGGAGAAATATCATCTCACTAGGGAGGGAGGTGACTACCGTCTCCATTCTATGCATGAGAAGAAGTGTTCAGGTGAGTATCCAACGCCTATTCTCCATGCTGGCAAATGGAGTCAGTAGTCATGTGGGACATACCCAGGAGACGTGTCCCAATATGGAGGGTAAACATTAGAGATAATGAGTTACAACACTCTGGAGGACCCTCCTGCCAAAAGCTGCATCAGCGGAGGTGTAAGAGTCCATTTTGTAGTGCCTGATGAAGGAGTTGGGAGAAAACCAGATGGCTGCTCTGCAAACTTCTTCTAGAGGGGCTTGGTTAGCCCATGCCGCTGATGTTGCTGCGCTGCATGTGGAATGTGCTGTGATGTCTCTAGGGATTGGCATTGAAGCTGATTCATATGCTTTGGCTATAGCATTTCTTTTTGGGGGGGGGATGTATACATTTTTATTGTTTTTCCACACCTTACAGAGATTCAAATTCACATACCTCAAATTAAAATACAATGCAATATAATATCAAATGCCATTTTTAATCCAAATTTCCTAATTATTTATCCAATTTATTCTGGTACATATCATTCATCCTGTGCTACCTCCTTTTCAAATCCTATCATCCAGATTTCAGCTATTCTCCTTCGCCCTGATTCGAGTTCAAAGTGCTATTAACTATCTCAATTTCTCGTGGCTATTTGTTGTTTATCTACCAAAACTGTGCCGTCATGGTACAATCCATTTCTTATATTCTTAAACTCATTCTTACTTTTTTTAAAAAGACCCTCATTTTATGGAAGCTGCCCTTAAAAAAGGAAATTTCCAAATTTACTTCTCTTTATATCCCGGGAAGGAAAGAAAAGATAATCATTCATATCAAATCTTAATCTAATTATAACAATATCAGTATACATAGAAGGAAGGGTTGTGTTTTAAATTTTTTTTAAAGTATTTCCCATTTGCTTCATTCCTTTCATTTCTTTGTTTATACCAGTTTCATTTCTACTTTAACAAATCATAATCACTATATATCATATTATTGTATTATTTTTCAAGAAAAGTATCTTCCATCAAAAATTCCAATATATATATGTTTTCGTAGATTTTCACGGGTACAGGTATGACGGTCTTCTTCCCGTGTAGGATTTGGAAATTTCTGGCGACGTTTCGACGAGGTCTCACTCGTCATCTTCAGGCTGGTGTTTCTGTCCTTGTTCTCAGGCGAACACTGCGAGACCTGAGCTGCATTCCTTCTATAAATACTGGTGGCTGGGTGTGGTTTGATGGCTCAGCAATTGCCTGCTGTGTAGAAACTTCCTGGTGAGTCAGTAGGGTAACAATTGGGGTCGTTGATGTAGCTGAGGTATGCTGATTAGTTAATGGTTGTAGATTAGGCGTGATATCCTGAGTAGTTGGAACTTGCAGGCTACTTGATTGTTTTACAATGTGTGTTCTGAGTCTGGTTTCTATGGCTGGGATACGTTTGAGGGCTGGTTTCCAGATGTCTGGTAAGCGAGAGGTATCATCCCGCTTGTTCATATTTTGGGGATGTTTTTCTATCTCAATGCCCCGAACTCAGAACAATCTACATACATACATACATATATATATATATTTGTTATATATATATATGTATGTATGTATGTATGTATGTCTGTGTGTATGTATGTATGTATGTATGTAGATTGTTCTGAGTTCAGGGCAAAACCCGAACTCAGAACAATCTACATACATATACCCGTGAAAATCTACGAAAACATATATATATATATATATATATATATATATATATATATATATATATATATATATATATAGTGTTATATATATATCCCTTAGCTATATATCTTCCACTGTCATTCTTAATGTAATAATCTTCCCTAATCTATAAATTCCATTGCCAAGCCCAGGGTAATTATCTTTCCTAATCTATGTGTTACTGTCATACTAGTGCAATAATCTTCCCTATTCTAATTGCTTTCACTGCCAATTGCAGTGCAATAATCTTCCCTAATTTATATATTTCCTTAATCTATGTATTTTCCCTATTCTATGTACCTTCCACTATTCAACTCAATGTAATAATCTTCCCTAATCTATTTAATTCAGCTTTTCCTTACTCCATCCATTTTTTACTGTCATACCCAACATAATCAATACTAACTATTATCCCATATTAATCCTCCTTTAATAATCCTTTTTCCTTTCCTATTATTTATCAGTATAAATCACATAATAAATTTATAATTCAAATAATCAATAAAACTATCAAAACTAGTAATCATCCAAAATAATCATAACCTTAATCATAACCATTTTTGATTTTCTCATCCATAATAATCATAATCATAACCTTTTTCATTTTCTTATAACCATTTCAATTTCCTCGCCTTATTCCATCATTCCATTTTAACTTTTTTTATCTCTAATTTTCTTTTCAATAATAGACTCTAATAAAATTAAATCATTAATAATTCCAATTAATTTAATTTCATAGTCATTTCCTTTTATAATTTATAGCTTTATGGGAAGAAAAAAAACAAACAAAACCCTTAGTCCCTTCCTCTTCTTTGAAGTACTGCTATCTTCTGCTGTCTTCTGGGTTTTCAATGTCGATGTTCTTAAAATGTCTCAAACCTCTTTTCAAATTGCATTATCCAATATATTTTGAAACAATTCAATCAGTTCCATCTTAATTAGTTTCTTCCTTCCAAGCCATAGCTGCATTCCACCTTTTTCATAGAGAAAAAAAAGAGGGGCAAAGCAAATAAGATATGGTTCCAGGCAATACAGATTGGCTGCTATATTTCCTCCGGCCACAAGATGGCACTAAATAACAAATTTATTCAAGTCTTCCGGTATTTATAGACTTCCTCTTCCTTTGATATGTGTAAATGAGAAGGAAAAAAGAAAAAAAATAGCCTCTACAACGAGAATTTAAGGAGTCCCAATTCAAAAAACAAGTTTAAAAATAGCTAAGTCTTGAAAATCTAATCTTGGGCAGTTGCTACTTTCGAAAGCCTATCAATTTGCCTCATTGCAAGGACAGCTGCTTCCGGTTTCTATTTCTGGCTGTTTTAGCTCCGTTGAAATCAAATTGAGCAGGAAAAAAAAAATCAAAAAATCCCTTTTGGCCGCTTCAACTCACCAACACCAGCTTCTTCCTCTGTAAGTAAACTCCTCCAGCTCTTTCCAGATGCTACCAATCATCAATTGTCTCTGCAGCTGTGTCAGCTCAGGCATGGCTGCCTGGCCAGCTTCACACCACAGCTGGTGTGAGACTAAGCCAGTTCGTCTGGTGGGGCAGACTGGAAGCGTCCCATGTGTTATCTTCCCTTCAGGAAGGATCAGGTCTGGTCTAAAAGGGCCAGAACCCCCGGGCAGCGGGGATTTGGAGCCTTTCCAAGGGAGAGGAAAGTCTCCCGCTACTGCAGCCATCAAACCTACCCCTCTCTCGGCTATAGCACTTCTAATACATCTGCCTAAGGTCATGGAGGAGACTTTGGTCCCTAGAGAACATGGATGATAGGCAATAAAGAGAGCCTCTGACTTGTGGATAGAGTTGGTCAATTCTATGTAGATTTAGATTTAGATTTAATTGGATTTATATGCCGCCCCTCTCCGAGGACTCGGGGCGGCTCACAGCATGTACAGAAAACAAGAAACAATAATAACAATCAAATTAATACATTAAAAAATGATCTTTAAAATTCTAATTAAAAAACTATCAATATAATTCATTCAACAATCAAACTAAAGCATTCATTGGTCAGGGAAGAAGATCAAAGGACCCCCAGGCCTGGTGGCAAAGATGAGTTTTTAAACTCTTTCAGAAGGCGAGGAGGGTGGAGGCAGTATGAATCTCCAGGGGGAGCTGATTCCAGAGGGCCAGGGCCCCCACAGAAAAGGCTCTTCCCCTAAGTCCCGCCAGCCGACATTGTTTGGTCGATGGGACCCTAAGAAGACCAACTCTGTGGGACATCACTGGTTGCTGGGATTTGTGCAGCAGAAGGCGGTCTCGGAGGTAGTCTGGTCCTATGCCATGTAGGGCTTTATAGGTCATAACCAACTGTTGTGGTTGGCTCTGGCCCAGCTCCTGCCCCAAGGAATGTGGAGGTGGATGCAGGGAAAACATCAACATGTCATAGGCCTGTTTTATTGCCGACAGAGTCAAGTAGTGCAGTTTCCTCAGACGAAGAAGGTGGAGGTGACTTGGAAGAGGGGGCTTGGCACACAGCCCAGGAAGCCAATCTCCATTATCTTCGGTTGATTCGGATGAGGAAGTGTTAGACCCACACAGGCGCAGACTTATGCATAGAAGAGACCAATTGAGGAAATATTACAGGAGATAAGAGAGGCCACCTGTGTTTGGGTGGGGCTGCAGTAATTAGAGCTGCTGATATAAATAGCAGTGTGCTGGCTTGGGCCGTTGTGGAAGATTATCTGATCGTTGTTCTTCAGGACTGTGCCTTGCTGTTTGTTGATTTTTCACGACTTTGAAACCAAAGCAGAGCAAAGTGTGTGTGTTTCACTTTGTGGAAGAAGGAGGGCTGTGACGTTTCTTCACAGCTGCTAGCTAAATACTTAAGGACTGATTAAGAGGATTGTACAGACTACCAGGTTGTTTTGGGACAAGTGCTCTTTTCAATATAAAAAGGGTGTTTTGTTTCTTTTGAATTTTTGGGATAAAGAACATTGTTTTTGAACTTTCAAGTGTGTGTGTGTGTGTGTGTGTGTCTGAAATTTGTACCCTTGAATTTTCGGGAGACTCATACCATAGAGCCCAGAAGAACAACCAACATTTTGAATTGTGTCCGGAAACAGATCGGTAGCCAATGCAGTCCGTGGAGTGATGACGAGATATGAGCATGTCACAGAAGGCCCAAAGCTGCTCGCACAGCTGCATTTTGGACAAGCTGAAGCTTCCGAACACTCTTCAAAGGTAGCCCCATGTAGAGAGCATTGCAATAGTTGAACCTCGAGATGATAAGGGCATGAGTGACTGTGAGCAAGAATTCCCTGTCCAAATAGGGCTGCAACTGGTGCACCAGGCAGACCCGGGCTAACGCCCCCCTCACAACAACCGAAATATGGTGTTTTTATGTTAGTTGTGGATCAAGCAGGTCGCCCAAGTTGCAAACCCTCTCTGAGGGGTCAATAATCCCCCCCAGGGTGATGGACGTGTCCTTGGGAGGCAGTACCCATAGCCACTCCGTCTTGTATGGATTGAGCTTCGCTGAATGGACATGGGGTGGTGATGTACAGCTGAGTGTCATCGGCATATTGATGGTAACTCACCCCATGCCCTTGGATGATCTCACCCAACGGTTTCATGTAGATATTAAATAGCAGAGGGGAGAGAACCAATCCCTGAGGAACCCTACAAGTTAGAGACCTAGGAGTCGACCTCTGATCCCCTGTTATCACCGACTGTGACAGATGAGAGAGGTAGGAGGAGAACCACTGTAAAACGATGCCTCCCACTCCCAACCCCTCCAGTCGGTGCAAAACGAAAGCATGATTGATGGTATTGAAAGCCGCTGAGTGGTCAAGAAGCACCAGGACAGAGGATAAACCCCTGTCCCGGGCCCGCCAGAGATCATGCATAAGTGCGACCAAAGCAGTTTCCATGCTGCAGCCAGGTCTGAATCCTGACTGCAGAGGGCCTAGATAATCGGCTTCTTCCAAGGACCGCTGGAGCTGGAGCGACACCACCTTCTCAACAACCTTCCCCATAAAGGGGAGGTTGGAGATAGGATGATAGTTATTAAATACGGATGGGCCCAGGGAAGGCTTCTTGAGGAGGGGGTGCACAAGTGCCTCCTTTTACGGAGCCAGAAAGGATCCTTCCCTCAAAGAAGCATTGATAATCTCCTGGACCCAGCTCCGTGTCACCTCCCTGCTGGCTGAGACCAGCCAGGAGGGACACGGGTCTAGCAAACAGGTGGCGGAACTCACAGCTCCAATGGCCTTGTCTGCTTCATCAGGCGTCACCAGGTCAAACTCACTCCAAACAGGTGAACTAAGATGGGCCCCTGTCATCTCAACTGACTCGTTGCTAGCCTGACTGCACTCCAATTGGAGTCAAGGTCAGTCTGGATCTGAGTGATTTTATCTGTGAAAAACTTATTAAAAACCTTAGCACTACCCTGCAAGGGCTCCCCAACACTCCCCTGATTAAGAAGGGAGCGAGTCACCCTGAACAGGGCAGCTGGGTAAGATTTTGCAGATGCAATCAGGCTGACATTATATGCATGTCTTGTTGACCTGATCGCCACTTTATAAATCTTAATATGAACTTTTACAAGTGTTCGGTCAGATTCGGATCTGGTCTTCATCCAACGCTTCTCTAGACATCTTTTCTGGCATTTCATTTCCTGGAGCTCCTCAGTGAACAAAGGAGACCTCCAGGGTCTGTGCCAGAGAGAGGTCGCAAAGGTGCAATTCCAGGCTGCAGAAAGCAACTCTGCTGAACTGTGTACAAGTGAATCCGGCAAAACCTCAAGCGCCCTTTGAAAACCTTCTGGACCCATCAGACGTCTGGGGCGGAATCTCCTAATCGGTTATGTAAATCTTTAGTACTCTGGTTATATCTAGAGTATGCCATCTGATGCTCAGGCGATGGTTAGGTCTAGAGCAGAAAGACGATAGAGTGATTTCTTGAGTTGTGTGGTACATGGTGTTAACCTTTGCAAGGAACATGGGGTCTAATCTGAGTACCCCCTTGTCTGGATGAAATTGGCAGAGGTCCTGTCTGATGGATAGGGTTGCCAGTTCTGAGATCCATTGAGCTGAGGTGATGGCAACCAGAAATGTTACCTTACAAGAAAAGAGTCTCAGCATAACCTGTCTGAGCGGCTCATAAGGATGAGAGGTAAGGGACGAGAGGACCCAAATTAACTCCTAGGTTGGATATTGGTGGATGGTTGGAGGACGGGTGTTAGCCACTATTACACTATTAATGGGTGTTAATGAGTTCTTGAATTGCAGGGAAACTCCAGAGCAGTTCTCCTCCTGAACCTGCAATAGTTGAAGATAAAGCTGCTAACTGCGTAGCGTGTTGGAAGAGAGACCCATGTGGAAGCTTTGCATCAGGAAGCTGACAATTCGTGGGAGAGGAATGTGAATAGTGGGAGCCCTTCTGCTAAACACCATTCCCTGAACTTGGTCCAGGCATGGCCATAAATACGGTTGGCTGAAGGTCTTCTAGCCTGCATCACTACTATGGCATCAATGTGGTGATGAATTTGTTGCAGCCAGATCAGCATAGCTCTGGCAAAGAAAGATGCTGAAGAGGAGGCCTTGATAGCCCTGCATCTGCCAGGTGGCTTTTCTTTAGCTTCTGTTCAAGCCTACGGTCTTTGGCCTTCATCTCACTTTCTCAGCCTCACCCAGCATGGCAACAGCCGAGTAAAGTGATTTAATCGGTTCGTCCACCTTGGGTATGGAAACAAGATCTTTGTAGGAAGGCACTACCTTGTAATTTTTTTATTCTTGGAAGAAGGCGCAGGGCCTGCTGCTGGTGAAGTCCATTGCTTCAATAATGTGTCTTGGAAGAGTTTAGGCATAGGGATTGTTCCTCTGAGAAAAAGGGGCAGGACTCCTATTCTGTGGTTGTTGAGGCTGTTTTTTGGGGATCCTGGGTGTCTAAGCCCGTGGCAATCCACGCTTTGTGCAGCAGAGATTTGAAGAGATGGGGGGGGGGGAATATAGTAGAAGATATTGGAGCCTTGGCAGGAATGTCTTCATCCTCTGAGAGCCTCTGAATTGGATCCTCCCTAACCAGGGGATCCTCTCCTTTCCCCCCCTCATCCATGTTCTCCCTCAGATGAATTGGGTTCCAGCCCGCCTCTCCTAGAAGGAGGGTGTGGGGGAAGCCCAGGTGCTCTGCTGATGGAGGATGTTGCAGTCTATCCCCAAGAGAAATTGCAGCCTATCCCCAAGAGCCTGAGATAGTGCTGCCATGATCATGGCCTGGAAATCAGGCAAGATTTTAGAGCCGGACTGGGACAGAGGAGATTCAGACCCCAGGATCTGAGCTATCTCTGAGCTTCTCTCAGGGGGAACCTGCATGGCCTCATGTCCTTCAATCCCTGAACCCCAGAGATCAGGTTGATGTCTGATCATATTAGGTTCATCTAGAGCTAGGTTTCATTCCTCTGATCTAGGTTTATCTCAGGATACTGCTCTGTCTGGGGATTGATCTTGTGCCTGTATTCTTGGCCTTTTAGCTGATTTATCATGCAGCTTTTGTAAGGCTTTATCCCTGTTTCCCTGCTCTGGTATGTTTAGAAGAAGACTTGTTAAGAGCTGAGGAGGATTAGGGCTGAGAGGAAGGATCAGACTCCTCCTCCGAAGATCTATTTGTTTTATGAGTACATTTTCTCTCCATGGGCTGCTGCTTAGGAATTCTTGGATACCATGGAGACTATAAATTAGACCCAGAAAGCAGAGCAAGAATTACTGGGGTACAGGTTGATAAGCCCAGGCCTCTGGTCCCAGAGGCCTCTGCACCTCCTATTCCCCTGGAGACTCTCCAGGGAGAAGATGTTTAGGGAGTAGAGAAAGCCTAGGCCGCTGAGAGCTCATAAAGCTCTAGTGATCTTGGATTGTATTATAAAGTAGCTAAATCCTATTTAAGAGGCCTAGTGCAGGAGCATGGTATCGAGCAGAGTTGCGATTTGTTCAGGGCTGTGCAGAACTGGCACCAAAAGGTCCACTTGATTGCAACCATTGGCGCTAATGGCATTATTATTTTTGGCGTGATTTAGACCAAATTGCAAAATAAAGCAAAACTCCAATTCGAGAAAAAAAAGTGGATGGCCCTGCAGACTGGATGAGGAATTTGTCCAGAGAATGTAGCAGTCACTGCTGTGTTAATTAGGGCAGAGCTGCAATGCTGTGGCAGTTTGTAGGCAATTTAAAAAGCCACCAGAACGAAATTGAGTGCTTGCCAGTTGATTTGTAAGATAAACAGGAGACAAATGCTTTCCCCAAAACTGCAATTCACTCTTAAGGAATGCAACTGAAACACATTCCCCACCCCAGGGAAGGGATGAAGGGAAGTGGAGGGGAGAGGGGAAGGAAAAAATCAAGTCCTTTTAAATACCCGTTAAACTTCTTGTGTGTTGTTGCTGTTTTAGATCTTTGACTGAATTTGGAGCCACCTGATGAAAAAACTACAGAGGAGCAGCAAAAGAAAAGAAAAGGAAGATGGGAAAGGAGTTTGAGGTCTTTGAATGAGGGGAAGCCAACAATAGGTCCTACTAGCAAGAGGATTGAGCGAAATCTGGAAAAGGGGTGGATCTGGTAGTGTTTTTAAAATACTTGAAGCTCGATCCTTATTGGATAGAATAGAGAGCTTTCCCACATGATTACTGTCTCTGTTTGCCAGCATGGAGAATGATCAGACTATGAGAAAGGCAAGATGCCTAATCCCCTTAAATTCAGTCAACTGTCCTGAGAGAAACACCATGTCGGGGGTGTGACCCCATCATGAGTCTGGCCCTGTATTACCTGGGTCAGGTCCATGATTGTCATGGAAGCTACAAACTCCTGCACCAAGCCAGAGGATATGCCAAGTGATGGTACACTGAGGTTTCCCAAGACTATCAATCTGGAAAACTCGACTATCAGCCTGGCTACCTTCTCGAGTAGCACAAGCAGGGCTACTGCCACACAGCTGGGAGGCAGGTACGTAAGAAACAAGCCCACCTGAACCCCTAGGTCGAACTTCATAAGGAGAGGCTCACAGCTGACTATCTCAGGTGCAGATAGTCTGCATAGGCTGAAGGTCTTCCAGGCTATGATAGCCTCCCCCAACTCCCTGGGGTTGTGACTGATGCCACACCTGAAATCCAGCTAGGCACATCTCAGAGAGAGGAACACCCCCCTCGAGACCCAACCAAGTCTCAGTCACACATACCAGGTTGGCCTCCTCATCTGAGAGTAAATCCTGGATGAGGGGAGCTTTATTCATGACCAATCAGGCATTAAACAGCAGCAGCCTAATCCCAGTACCCGGATTTTGCCTATTACCAGTACCATGGGTTGAGCTGGGTGGGAGGGACAAGGGATTGCTTTCAAGCAGTGAGCCCTCATTCCCCATGAGCAGCAGTTCCCTGTGAGCAACCCCCAGCTCCCGTAATATCTGCCTCTCCCAGTCAAGACCGGTATGCTCCAGCCCTCACCATAGTTCCCTCTAAGCTGAGCAGTGAGCAATCGCTCACTTAAAAATCATCATCAACTCAGAGTTTTCCAAACCTGCCCAGAAGCCGAGAGGGAAAGAGTGAGAGGGAAGGAGAGAGAGAGGAAGAGAGGAAGAGAGAGAAACAGATAGAAAAAAGAGAGGAAGGAAAAGAGGAAGAAAAAGAATGGGAGTAAGGAAGAGAGAAAGAAAATCAAAATCTAGTTTGAAACTAGCTCAACTATTTAAGTGGCATTTTGATATTGATAGAGTTGCCCTAATATGAGCTCACTGTTATAGACACACAGTACAGTATTTTATTTTGAAATTCTCTGAGGCAAAACAGGGTGGGTTTTTTGTTTGTTTGTTTGTTTGTTCATTTATTTATTTATTTATTTTTTTCTGTGCCGCCCAGCTCAGACACTTTACTTTTCCGCCCACCCCCCAAAGCAATTAGAGGGAACACTGGCCCTCACCCAACCCAGAGACAGCCCCACCCCCACTCCTCAGGTCTCATTTTTCCTCAGCAGGCCTGTCAACCTCTCGTTCAACCTTTCAATCATCCCACACACACACACACACGCCACCTAATTTAAAATACCCCATAATAATAATAATAATAATAATAACAACAACAACAACAAAAATAACAACAATAACAATAACAACAATAATAATTTATTAGATTTGTATGCCGCCCCTCTCCGTAGGCTCGGAGCGGCTCACAACAAAATAATAACAGTGTAACAAATCTAATATTAAAAACACCTAAAACCCATCATTAAAACCATACAACACAATCATACCATGCAGAAACTCTATAAGTCTGGAGTATCTCAATTCCCCCACGCCTGGCAGCATAGGTGGGTCTTTAACAACTTACAAAAGGCAAGGAGGGTGGGGGCGATTCTGATCTCTGGGGGGAGTTGATTCCAGAGGGCCAGGGCCGCCACAGAGGAGGCTCTTGCCCTCGGGCTCGCCAGATGACATTGTTTAGTCGACAGGACCCAAAGAAGGCCAACTCTGTGGGACCTGATAGGTCACTGGGATTCGTGTGGCAGAAGGAGGTCCCGAAGGTATTCTGGTCCGATGCTATGTAGGGCTTTATAGGTTATAACCAACACTTTGAATTGTGACCGAAAACTGATCGGCAGCCAGTGCAGGCAACGGAGTGTTGATGAGACATGAGCATATCTAGGAAAGCCCATGACGGCTCTCACGGCCGCATTCTGCATGATCTGAAGTTTCCGAACACTTTTCAAAGGTAGCCCCATGTAGAGAGCATTTCAGTAGTCGAACCTCGAGGTGATGAGGGCATGAGTGACCGTGAGCAGTGACTCCCTGTCCAAATAGGGTCGCAACTGGTGCACCAGGCGAACCTGTGCAAATGCCCTCCTCGCCACAGCTGAAAGATGGTGCTCTAATGTTAGCTGTGGATCAAGGAGGACGCCCAAGTTGCATACCCTCTTTGAGGGGGTTAATAATTCCCCCCCCGGGTGATGTACGGACAGATGGAATTGTCCTTGGGAGACAAAACCCACAGCCACTCCGTCTTGTCAGGGTTGAGTTTGAGCCTGTTGACACCCATCCAGACCCCAACAGCCTCCAGGCAACGGCACATCACAATTAATAATACTATAATATAAAATCACAACTGAATTAAATCAGAGCATAAAATAATGTAGCACCCTTGACCAGCAAGGCATAGTCTCCAGTTCTTCTAATATAAAGAGATACAATTCTATTGTCCTTCCTCCTAAAAGTCCTGACCTAAAAATTGTCTTATCCTTTCATAGAGGAGAGCAGTTCTTAAATGCAGAAACGTGCAGCTGTTATATAATCTCACTGTGTTTTATACTATTCTCTAAGCAGTTTACAGAGTCTAGCAACAATCTGGGCCCTCATTTGACCAACCCCGGAAGAATGGGAGTCAACCGTGAGCTGGTCAAGATCAACCTCCTGGCAATGAGCAGTAAACTAGCATTCTAACCATTGTGCCACCACGGCTCAAATTCTGAATACTGCATAATTTTTAAAAAGTGGAAATAGATAATAAAGGCAAATATAGACACCAGCTTTTTTTAAAAAAAGAAGAGGACAATTTTTTTAAAAAACATTCTTTTCTTGCATCTTACAAAACATAAATTCTGAAGATATTTCAATGAAGAATGTTATTTAGTTTACATTAATAATGTTTCAGTGAGACACCGAATCTAAGAAATTTAGTCTCAGAAATACTGCACAAAGTCAGTATAATTATTTCATTAGAATAGAATAGAATAGAATACAATAGAATAGAATACAATACAATAGAATACAATGCAATAGAATAGAATTTATTGGCCAAGTGTGATTGGACACACAAGGAATTTGTCTTGGTGCATATGCTCTCAGCGTACATAAAAGAAAAAGATACATTTGTTAAGAATCATGTGGTACAACACCTAGTGATTATCATACGGATCAAATAAACAATGAAGAAACAATCAATATTAATTAAAATCTTAGGATACAAGCAACAAGTTAAAATGTTTATGTATAATAGATATTTTAAAAACCTTTAGTATTGAGATGAACTTTCTTATATTGTTACAACGTAAAAATAGTTAAGCTATTTTTAGGCTAAAAAAAAAGAAAAATTAGGCTTCAAGAGTAGTATACCGTTCATAGTATTACCATGGATCAACTTCAAATTGTTATACAATTAAAATTAAGTTAGATTTATCTTAGGATGCTTCCAGGATGGCTTATTCAAACATGCATTATTTTAACTTTTTAAAATCCTGAGGCCATTAAGGATTACAAAATTCTATATTTAGGATAAGAACCAGAGTGTAAATATAATCTTTCTTCCCCCCCCCCCCCTTCTTAAGTACAAGGTAACTGTGATAAATAAGAAAATTTAGCCAGAGCATTAAGGAAGTGATGGATATGATAACAATTGATCAAGATACAACTCAGGGGCTACAACATTAACTCATATGATTGGATGTGTCTTACTATTACTCTATTTCAATCTGAAATTTAAACTACTCTCTTGTTAGCTTGGCTTTGTTTTGGTTAGTACTGGGATTTATAAAATGACATAAAACATAACATTTGAAGTATCTACTGTAGAAGATTTTGAAAAATGGAATCAAAAATTAGTAATTACAATGTCAGCAATTTCTATGGACAGATAGATGAAAGATGATATACTGTATGTGGAAAAAAATTTCCTTGTTGTAGAAATATTAGAACCATAAATATTGGATAATAATAAAGGGAGCTAAAGTAAAACACAAATGACAAGCCAAGAAAATGACCTGGACAGATTTTCTATTGATACAAAAGAAATTGTAATCCCCAAAATTGGGTTAAAGTTTAGAAAATTAAAGTGGTAATACAAATGATAAACTAAGAGAATTACATGGAAAATGACTTTTTATTGGATTTATAAAAGAGATTTTCTAAAGCCTCAAAGAAGCCTTTGGGATAATAAAAAGAAAAACAAAATCAAATCCTACAAAATATCTGAATGAATTAAAGATTAAGATTGTTAGAAGTAAATGGAAGAAATATAAAGTTGGGGGTTTTGACCATGGTTAAAATAAGACATAATACTATAAATCTCTTCTAACACTTTTTGTTGACAGCAGGTCTGAAAAGTTGAGGATAAATTTGGTATGGGTTACAAGAAGAAGAGATATTTGTTTATAACCTGATAAGAGATGAAGAGTTCTTACATTTGTTTATTAATTTATTTATTTATTGGACTTACATGCCACCCCTATCCATGGACTTTGGGCGATTCACAACATTTCAATTAAAAACACAGTATATAAAACACATCTAAATCCAATTAACATAATTAATTTAAAATATTTTTAAAAGCTAAAACATTTAAAAATCAAACATTCGAATACACACTACAATATCCTGCACATTCACTGGCCAGAGGAAAGGGTCTAATGACCCCAAGCCTGGCGGCATAAATACGTTTTCAAATTCTTACGAAAGGCAAGGAAGATGGGGGCAGAGTGAATCTCTGGGGGGAGTTGATTCCAGAGGGCCAGGGCCCACACAGAGAAGGCTCTTCCCCTAGGGCCCGCCAAGTGACACTGTCTAGTTGACGGGATGTGGAGAAGACCGACTCTGTGGGACCTAACCAGATGCTGGGATTCATGAGTCAGAAGGCTGTCCCATGAGTAAGTAATCTAGTGCCCTTTATAGGTCATAACCAACACTTTGAATTGGGTCCGGAAGCCAATTAGCAGCCAGTGCAGTCCGGGGAGGGCTGGAGAAACATGGGCATACCTTGTCAGGCCCATGACTGCTCACACAGCTGCATTCTACACAATTTGTAGTTTCCAATTACTTTTCAGAGGTAGCCCCATGTAGAGAGCATTGTAGTAGGCGAACCTCGAGGTGATGAGGGCATGAGGGACAGTGAGCAGAGACTCCCTATCCAAATAGGACCGCAACTGGTGCACCAGGCGAACCTGGGTAAACGCCCCCCCTCACCACAGCCAATGATGGTCCAAAGTCAGCTGCCCAAGTTCTGGATCCTCTCTGAGGGGATCAGAAGCTTGCCCCCCCAGGGTGATGGATGGACAGATGGACGTGTCCTTGGGAGGCAAAACTCACAGCCACTTTTGTCGGGATTGAGTTTGAGCTTCCGGACCCAATTCAAAGTGTTGGTTATGACCTATAAAGACCTACATGACACCCATCCAGACCCTAACAGCCTCTAGACACCGGTACATCACTTCCACTGCTTCACTGATTGGACACAGGATGGAGATGTATAGCTGAGTACTATCAGCATACTAATGACAACTCACCCCTTGCCCTCAGATAATCTCACCCAGCAGTTTCATGTAGATATTAAACAGCAAAGGGGAGAGGACCGACCCCTGAGAAACTCCACAAGGGAGAGACCTAGGAGCCGACCTCTGCCCCCCCCCACACTAACACTGAGTGCGACCAAGAAGAGAGGTAGGAGGAGAACTACTATAAAAGGGTGGCTCCCACTCCCAGCCCCTCCAATCGGCACCGAAGGGTACCATGGTCGATGGTGTCGAAAGCCGCTGAGAGATCAAGGAGCACCAGGATAGAGGATAAACCCCTATCCTGGGCCTGCCAGAGGTCATCCATCAGCATGACTAAAGCAGTTTCCGTGCTGTAGCCGGGCCTGAATCCTTACAGCTGAGGGCCTAGATCAAAGGACTATTGAGCTGGAGCGCCGCCACCATCTCAACAACCTTCCTCATAAAGGGAAGATTGGAGACAGGACAATAGTTGTTAAATACAGCTGGGTGCCAGGAAAGCTTCTTGAGGAGAGGGTGCATAAGTGCCTCCTTTTAGGAAGCCGGGAAGGACCCCTCCCTCAATGAAGCATTGGTAATCTTCTGGACCCAGCTCCGTGTCACCTCCCTGCTGGCCGAAACCAGCCAGGAGGGACACGGGTCCCATAAACAGGTGACAGAACTCACAGCTCCAATGGCCTTGTCCACTTCATCAGGTGTTACCGGGTCAAAATCCTCCCAAGCAGATGGTTTAAGAGGGGCTCCTGTCACCTCGACTGACTCATTGTCAGCCGACACTGCATTCCAATTGGAATCAAGGTCCATCTGGATCTAAGCAATTTTATCTGCAAAAAACCTATCCTCAGCACTACCCTCCAAGGGTTCATCAAATCCCCCCCGATTAAAGAGGGAGCAAGTCACTCTAAATAGGGGGGCTGGACGGGATTCCGCAGACACAATCAGGGCAACATTATACACATATCTTGTCATCCTGATTGCCACTTTGTAAATCTCCATATGAGCTTTTACAAGTGTTCGGTCGGATTCAGATCTACTTTTTCTCCAATGCTTCTCCAGACATCTCTTGTGGCATTTTATCCCCCGAAGCTCCTCGGGTTGGGGGTCCGGGGGGTGCTGGCAAGCCCCCCATGCTGGCGGCGACGTTTTAAAACAGCTGCGCCGCCCCCAATCTTCGGCTCCTCGCTAGCGGGCAGGCAGGCGGCGGACAAGCCGTTCGCTGGCGCTCGCTCTTGCCGCTTTCCAGCTGAGTCCTGAAGCGACCCGATTATAAGCCGAGGCACCTACTTTTGCCACAAAAACTGGGAAAACTTATTGACTCGAGTATAAGCCTAGGGTGGAAAATGCAGTGGCTACTGGTAACTTATAAAAATGGAATATTCTTCTACTGTAGCTTCTTAAAATTGTTTTGTAGGAGAATTTAACAAAACATATGAAGAACGGTTGCAGGAACTGGGTATATCTAGCTTAATGAAAAAAAGGACCAGGAGAGACATGATAGCAGTCTTCCAATATTTCAGGGTTTGCCACAAAGAAGAGAGAGTCAACTTATTCTCCAAAGCACCTGAGGGCAGAACAAGACGCAATGGGTGGAAACTAAACAAGGAAAGAAGCAATTTACCAAATAAATGTATTGCTTTAATGCAAACGGCCACTGCTTTGCAAGTGCAGGTGATAACTTTGCAAAAGAATCAGGGTGCAGCAGCTGCTCCTCCCTCCCCCCCCAGTTCATAGTTCAACCATGGCCAAAAATTTAGCTAAGCCATCAGGGGCAAGAGATCAAGTCACCTCATTTCTTCATCAATGTACAAACTTTTTCAACTCCTCTCCAGAGATGCCATGAAAGTTTCTTTTATTATAAGCCTGTGCGGAGATGCTGCATTCGAGTGGGCACTGCCTTTCCTGGCATGCCAGGACCCAATCCTGCACAATTATGATAATTTTTGCCAAATGCTTGAACAAGAATTTGAAGATCCTATGCGCGTACAGAACGCCATTGTTCAATTGTGCCAATTATGAATGGGCAACAAGACCATCTCTGAGTATATCTCAGACTTTTGGAAATTAGTCATACCCCTGAATTGGGATGAGGGAGCCCTTATGGAACTGTTCCATAACTGGGCCTATTCTTCCCCCCCCCCCCCATTTGTGAACGAGCTGATGCACCAACCATCTCCGGGCACACTAAATGAACTCTACCAGATGTGTTTGACCATTGAGACTAAAATGTTATCTGCCCAGAACCGTGTCACCAGATACGAAAGCCAATTTGGGGAGAAACCCAGACCAGTGCCAGATTTCAAAACAACGGGTTTAACCCAGTGCCAAGACGTGCCTTTCAGATGCCAGCAGACACCAGAAACCGACCAGCTGCCATTGCTCGAGAGGAACCAATGGATCTAGGCATGGCCTGAGTGAAGCCGAGAAAGCCAGACGTCGAGCGGAAGGCCTCTGCATGTATTGTGGAGAAGCTGGACACCTTCTACCTGCTTGCCCTCAGAAAAGATGCGGCACTCCCGCTCCTACTCTAGTCTCGAATACTGGGCCCATGTTTCAGGTTCAGGCCATCTTGCCGGGAAACGACCAGAGCCCAGCCTAAAAGAAACCTTAGGCCGGGCGGGCACCAAACTGAATTCCAATGTTATGGCAGATGAACCAAGACCTTCAAGATACCTGACCTTA
Source organism: Erythrolamprus reginae (assembly GCF_031021105.1). Lineage (NCBI taxonomy): Eukaryota > Metazoa > Chordata > Lepidosauria > Squamata > Dipsadidae > Erythrolamprus > Erythrolamprus reginae. Next base: position 54,985,602 of record NC_091963.1, read on the forward strand.
GCCATTGAGGTAAACTAAAAAAACCACCCAAAACCCTCCCTGCTAGTGCTTTAGTAGATTCCGAAGCTACTACCAACTTTATAGATGAAAACTTTGCTCGTTTTCACGCCATACTGTTCTGATCTCCAGCTAAGGCCACTGTTAATTGGAATAAAGGCTTGCTAAATGCAGAGATTTGTAAAACAAAACATCATCTTTATTTTTCTTCCTTCTGTTAGACACTGCGTCATCTCGGCATGCAGCGCTCTCTTATCTCAGTCTTTAGTAGTCAAGGCAACATCAAAATCATCAAAGCATTCCACAATTCATTCTAAGATTTATGGCTAGACAGCCTTAGCCCAGGGTAATAAAAACTGCAATTAAAAGCACATAAAGCAAAGCTTACTTTCGGAGCCACTGAAAGACACCTCCATATTTCTTAATAGCAGATTAAGAACTCTACCCTTCTCTTCCGCTGACACCCGGACATGATGAATTAATAACTTAATCAATTAACCCATTCCTCTCCTAATATTTCTTCCCTAACACTTGCTCTCTTCACCTTTGCAAGCGTCTGAAAGAAGGATTTACCCATCTAATATCTATTTCTCCTTCACTTGAATCTGAACTCATAGAAACATCCTGTGGTTGGTCTCCTCCTTCTTCTTCTGCCTGTAAATCAGGCCCTGCTACTAATTCATAAACACTTTCCGAATCAGAATCTGCAAAATCCCCAAACTGAACAGGAGTATACACAACACATGCCATTGTGCCCAGTCATACCTCCTATTCTTGTTGAAACTATCGATGGCCGTGTTCTCTTGTCCAGACCAATCAAATTTCAGACCCAACCAATCGCCTTAACCATTGTGTACCATGAAGAATTTTATGTCAGCAAAGGTCTCCACTTTCCTAAAGTCCTTGGCTTAGCATGGTTCAAACCCCACGAACCCCACATCGTGTGGTCCCAAAATCATATTTCCTTTCCCAGTCTACAATGTATAGACTGCATCCATCCACCTTTTATCACTCAACTTCCCGCCCAGCTCACCAGGACTCTTCCACCATACGTTTCCGACTTTGCCAATGTTTTTGGTGAAAAGGACACAGACCAATTACCCTCCCCCCACCGATCTTATGACAATGCCATTAACCTATTACCCAATGCCAAACTTCCTGGGGGACACCTCTACTCCATGTCTCAACCCGACTTGGCTGCCTTTAAAGACTTTTTTGAAAAGAACCTGGCCAGAGGCTTCATCCAACCCTCCTCTTCACCACTCTCAGCTCTAGTACTTTTTGTCAAAAAGAAAACTGAGACCTAAGACTCTGCTGTGATTATCATCAACTCAATTCCATTACCGTTCGTAACTGCTACCCTCTACCTTTGATCTCTGAACTCATGCAGCACCTTCACACAGCAACCATCGTCACCAAAATCGATTTGTGAGGTGCTTACAACCTCATTCTCATCCACAAAGGCAACAAATGGAAGACCGACTTTGGCACCTGGTATGGCCATTTTGAATTTATCGCCATGCCTTTTGGACTCACCAATGTGCCAGCAGTATTTCAATATTTCATGAATGATATATTCAAATACTTTATTGACCACTTCATGGTCGTCTACCTTGATGACATTTTGATATACCTTCCTTCTAGAGAGACTCACCTACACCACTTACGTACTCCAGCGCCTCCGACAACATCATCTTTATGCCAAGATAGAAAAATGCTAATTTTTCCAAACTTCCATTGACTTCTTAGGACTTGTCATTTCCTCCCAAGGCATCACCATGGACACCGGAAAACTCGATGCCTTGCAAACTTGGCAACCTCCAGCTTGAGCCAAGGATGTCCAACGATTTTTGGGATTTGTCAATTACTACCAAACCTTCATTCCCAACTTTGCCACCTTGACGGTGCCCCTCACCTGTCTTTTCCAGAAAGGAGTTCCATTTCAATGGGGCACTACAGAGCAACAAGCTTTTCTCAACCTCAAAAAAGCTTTCATGCAAGAACCTATTCTTCAGTACCCAGATCCTGCTCGTCCGTTTATCGTAGAAGCTGACGCCTCCGATGTTGGAGTGGGCTGTACTTCTTCAACAATGCCAAGGCGGTGAACCTTTATTCCCCTGTGCCTTTTATTCCAGAAAATTGAAACCTGCTGAATGCAACTATACCATTTGGGAAAAATAACTTTTAGCCTTTGAGACTTGGTGACATCACCTGGAAGGAGCCCATCACCAAGTAAAGGTCAGAACTGACCACAAAAACTTGGAATTTCTCCAAACTGCCAGGAAATTGAGCCAGAGACAGATCCTATGGTCTTTTTTCTTCGCCAGATTCAACTTCCGCATTACCTACATTTCCAAGTGGGATAACAAACAAGCTGATGCATTGTCTCGCAAACTTGAATACCCAAGAACCTGTCCCGCTTTGTACCATTCTACCTCTCGCATCAATCACAGCCACCACGATACGGTAGATCTTTGAGAATGAATTCGGGAACCACAACGCCAGGACCCCGTTGTTGACCAAAGAAAGCAAGAACTAGAACCTGATTCTCCATGGACCGTTTCTGATGACTTGCTACACTACCGTGATCTACTCTATGTTCCAGTAGGTCCACTCCGAGGTCTCATCCTCAACCAGTGCCACGATAACCCAGCAGCCGGCCACTTCAATCTCTTCAAAACACTGCACCTCATCTCTCGAACCTTTTGATGGCCCAGACTCCGCCATGATGTCCACGCCTACGTCAACTCCTGCATCCGTTATCGCCAAGCCAAGGCAGTCACCGGATCCCCTCCAGGATTATTGCAGCCTTTGCCTACACCTGAGAGAACCTGGGTTACCATTTCCATGGACTTCCTCACCTGTTTACCTATCTCTGCCGATTTAACTGCTGTGCTTGTAGTGGTGGACATGTTAACCAAGATGGCTCACTTCATCCCTTGTCGCCAACTACCTACAGCCAAGATCACAGCTCAACTATTCATCCAGCACATCTTCCGCCTACATGGCTTTCCCAACACCATTGTCTTCAATCACGGCCAATTTTGGAAAAAACTCATGATCGCCCTCCAAGTCAAAGTTCCCTTAGCATCCACCCATCACCCCCAAACCGATAGGGGCACTGAAAAAGTTATTGGCATCCTGCAACAATACCTCCATTGTTTTGTTCACAACAGAAAAAATGTTTGGGCAAAATATTTTCCCTTAGCTGAGTTCGTCTTTAATAACTCTGAACATACCTCCACGCAGACCACACCGTTCTGCACTAATTACGGGTTCTATCCCCAACTGTTTCCGCACATGCCCTCTGATTCTCCAGTTCCACTTGCCGTCAAGTTTCTTACTGAGTTACATGCCATTCACCAACTCGTCCAGCTTTCTTTGACTCAAGCCACAGAAGACTGCAAACGTTTTGCGGACTGTTCCCGCAAAGACACTTCCCCATTGACCATTGGTGATCAAATTTGGCTTTCTACCAAATACCTTTCTTCTGAACATCACCGCAAGCTTAACCAACGTTTCATCGGCCCTTTTCCTGTTGAAAAAGTCATCAATACAGTTACCTACTGTTTGACATTGCCCACTTCCATGTGTGTGCATCCCGTTTTTCACCGCTCACTACTTGTTCCAGTGTCACCTGACCCTCCACTTCGCCCACCAGTTCCAGCTCCTGCTGTTCCTTCTCCTCCACACCCTGCACCCAGATTTCACGTTCCAGTGCCCTGCTTGAACATTACTGGCATCCGAGACTCTTGTTGGCTCGACGACCGTTTCCAGTACCTGGTGGAATGGTCGGGAGGCAGGCCTGATAACACTGTCTGGATGGATGCTAAGGACTTTGAAGCTCCTGAATTACTTTTTGACTTTCATGTTCATTTTCCTTCTAAACCCAACCCCATTTATCAACTGGGGGCGGGGAGCGGCCATGAGAAGAGGGATGGTGTTGTGTATACTCCCTTGCAGCCGGAGGAATGTTCAGATTCAGAGGAGGAGGGTGAGTAAGAGATTGTAAATTTACCTGAGTTAGAGGCAGATGGCAATGTTAGTGATGACCATGGAGCTAATCACATAGACATGAGTTCGGATGAATCAAGTGGGGGAGATGGCAGATGGATTGATCCCTGTTTTAGACGCTATCAGAGACGAGTAGAAGAAAGAGGGAGGAGATATTAGCGTTAGAAAGTGAGGAATTAATTAATCAATTACCTCACAGCTGGGTGTGAACGGAAGAAGAAGCTGATTCCATTCAATCTTGTCATCCCAAGATGTACGCGTCCACGACACGCTCTGGAGAGTAAGCTAACAAATGTGTGATTTATGACCTGCTTTTATGGCTCCTGGCTAGCACTGATTAGCCCATAAATTTTAGAATGACTTGTGGAATGTTTTGATGTTATTTCTGAGATAATTAGAGAGAGAATAATTAAAGGGAGAAATGAGAAAGAAAATTATTGCGTGAGAAGATGTATAAATGGGAGAAGGAGAAATAAAGATGTGGTTTTTTACAAATATATGCCTTTAGCAATCATTTATTCCAATTATTACCTGAATTGGCCTGAAACCAGAACACTCAATGGGCGCTGAGGAAGTGGAGGCTGCACACATGGCTGCATTACAGCATGTGGCTGGGACCATCTTTCCACTTCTGACTTCAGGGTAAAAACAAAAACTAAGGACTGCAACCTAGAGATCTCCCCATGCAAAGAGGGAAGTGCCCCAAATTCAACAAGGTACTACAGAACACAACAACCAAACAAGTGTTACACTGCACCAAGCCAGACATCTTAACAATTTATTGAAATACAAGTACTTACCAATAACGCCTGTCCTACCAAACCTCTGACAGTTTTGGTTTGTAGTTATATGTGATATGTAGTTTGTAGTATCTCCCCAACCTCTTTGAATTCCAGAAATAGAAAAAGGTTAAAAAGCACTACCTTTCTCTCCTCCTTCTCTCATTAGGTCTCAGGTCCCAGCCAGGAGCTCTAGCTCTGGCATCTGTGAACTGAAAGTGCAATTGAAAATGGCTTTTCCCCTCCTTTTTATCCTTCCCAGACAGTAGTTCCTCCCCAGCCTAATCTGTGAATGGTCTGTGTTTGAATTCAAACTGCCAATGAAATTGTCCCTTTCTTACCTTTCTCCTTTTTCAGCCAGTAGTATCTCCCCAACCTCTTTAAATTCCAGAAATAGAAAATGGCTAAAAAGCACTACGTTTCTCTCCTCCTTCTCTCACTAGGCCTCAGATCCCAGCCCCAATTTACAACTTAACTCCAGACCCAATTATGAAAATAAAGTGAGGACTACCTGCACTGGTAATGAAGATCAGTATTACATTTCTTATTTTTTCTTTATTTAATTTTTTTCTTTCTTTCTTTGAATTCTTTGAAATCTTTCTATTTCTATTTTTCTTTCTGAATTCAATTTGCAATGTTTATTATTGTAACATTTTCCAGTTAAAATTATTAACAAAAATAAATCATTTTCATAGTACTCATAGTCTTAACTAAAATTAAGCATTAATTTTAAGGGAAATGAGCAATTAAGAAATATGATGTATAAACAAACAAATAAATGATATACATACATACATACATACATACATACATACATACATACATACATACATAGAAACATAGAAACATAGAAGTCTAACGGCAGAAAAAGACCTCCTGGTCCATCTAGTCTGCCCTTATACTATTTTCTGTATTTTATCTTAGGATGGATATGTGTTTATCCCAGGCATGTTTAAATTCAGTTACTGTGGATTTATCTACCACGTCTGCTGGAAGTTTGTTCCAAGGATCTACTACTCTTTCAGTAAAATAATATTTTCTCATGTTGCTTTTGATCTTTCCCCCAACTAACTTCAGATTGTGTCCCCTTGTTCTTGTGTTCACTTTCCTATTAAAAACACTTCCCTCCTGGACCTTATTTAACCCTTTAATATATTTAAATGTTTCGATCATGTCCCCCCTTTTCCTTCTGTCCTCCAGACTATACAGATTGAGTTCATTAAGTCTTTCCTGATACGTTTTATGCTTAAGACCTTCCACCATTCTTGTAGCCCGTCTTTGGACCCGTTCAATTTTGTCAATATCTTTTTGTAGGTGAGGTCCCCAGAACTGAACACAGTATTCCAAATGTGGTCTCACCAGCATTCTATATAGCGGGATCATAATCTCCCTCTTCCTGCTTGTTATACCTCTAGCTATGCAGCCAAGCATCCTACTTGCTTTCCCTACCGCCTGACTGCACTGTTCACCCATTTTGAGACTGTCAGAAATCAATACCCCTAAATCCTTTTCTTCTGAAGTATTTGCTAACACAGAACTGCCGATACAATACTCAGATTGAGGATTCCTTTTCCCCAAGTGCATTATTTTACATTTGGAAACATTAAACTGCAGTTTCCATTGTTTTGACCATTTATCTAGTAAAGCTAAATCATTTACCATATTACAGACGCCTCCAGGAATATCAACCCTATTGCACACTTTAGAGTCATTGGCAAATAGGCAAACCTTCCCTACCAAACCTTCCCCTATGTCACTCACAAACATATTAAAAAGAATAGGACCCAGAACAGACCCTTGTGGCACACCGCTTGTAACCTGACTCTGCTCAGAATACTCGCCGTTAACAATAACTCTCTGATGTCTACGCTTCAGCCAGCTGCAAATCCATTGAACTATCCAGGGATTGAGTCCAATCTTCACTAATTTATCTATCAGCTCTTTATATGGAACCGTATCAAAGGCTTTGCTGAAGTCCAGGTAGGCAATATCCACGGCACCACCTTCATCCAACACCTTTGTGACATAGTCAAAGAAATCAATGAGATTAGTCTGACATGATTTGCATTCAGTAAAGCCATGCTGATTTGGGTCCAATAAGTTATTGTTTTTTAGGTGCTGATTTATCCTCTTTTTGAGTAGAGTCTCCATCATTTTAACTACAACTGATGTCAAGCTAACTGGCCTGTAGTTACCAGCTTCTTCTCTACTGCCCTTCTTGTGGATAGGCACAACACTGGCCATTCTCCAATCCTCAGGAACTTCTCCTGTTAACAAGGATTGGTTAAACAAATCAGTCAGGGGGTAGCAATGACAGATCTGAGTTCTTTAAGAACTCTGGGGTGGATGCCATCTGGACCCATTGCCTTATTTATCTTTAATCATTCAAGTTCTTCTAAGACATCGGCTTCTAAGATCACTGGAGCTGAATCCGTACAGCTGGAAACAATGCTATATCCCTCTATAGTATTATTTTGTAAGGTGTCTTTTGAGAAAACTGAACAGAAGTAGCTATTGAAATGGTCAGCGATCTCCTTATTCCCATTAATGCATGTATTATTCCCAGTACTAAGCTTCGTGATGCCACAGTTTTTCTTCTTCTTATCACTAATATATCTGAAGAAGGTTTTATCCCCCTTCTTTACAGATTTGGCAATTTCTTCCTCTTTTGAGGCTTTAGCAGCATATATTATCTGTTTTGCCTCCTTCTTTTAAAAAAAAAAAATTTTAAAATTGATTTTATAGGTTTACAAAAAACAAACATATAACAGTGCACAGTGCATGTGCCCATCACCAAACAACACACACACCCCGTCACCCCCACCACCCCTATAGAAGGATTCAAAGAATTTTAAGTTATTTATCTATCTATTGATCCTTGGCTGTATCTTGAACGATTTTTACTAAAAGAGTGATTGTAATTTATTTTTCGTATTTACATCACAGATTCTACTTAACATATAATCTTTTACCTTGTTCCATCGCACCATCAGCTTCTCTAGTTTATTCTCATCAAAATTATTTAATCTTATTTCCATAATTTCAAAATGTATGTGATCCACCATGTACCAGTACCAATTCTGTAGTGTCCATTTTGTAGAGTCTTTCCATCCTAATACTATCACCGCTTGAGCACTTTCCAATGCTACAGTTTTAATTTCTTTAGATTCTCCTAGTTCCCTATATTTAATTAAGATTGCTGTTTCTTTTGTAATTATCCAATTAATGTTTAACATTTTATTAATTTCATTCTGGACTACCTTCCAGAATTTCTGTATTTCTGTACATTCCCAGATCATATGCATAAAAATTCCTTTTTTCTGGCATCCATGCCAGCATTTACCCTTCTCTTTCCCCTGGAAGTGTGCAATTTGTACAGGTGTATAGTACCACTTATGTAAGATTTTTCTTCTCATCTCTTTAACTCTCGTATTTTTAATCTTATATATATTTACTATTATTTCTTCCATTTCTCTTTCGTCTATTTGTAAGTCATCCTGCCAACATCTTGTTAAACTTTTAACTACTTCTTCTTCCCTCAGCAATAGCATTCTATATATGTTACTGGCTTGTGCTTTACTTTCATTTATCTTTACCCTTATTATTTTTTCCAAGCTATTTTCTTCTCGTAAGAAAAGTTATTTGTCTTACATACAGTCCAGTGGCTTTTAAGATGGCCTTTTTTAATACAGTCCACTGGGTTCTCGCTCCTGCCATTTTATCCCTCCCCTTTAATTCATTATCTAAATATTCCCCCATTGCATTAAAATTTGTTTTTCTGAAATCCAATACTTTGGTTGCATTATAGGATTGCTCACAATGAGTTTTTACATCAAACCACAAACATAGATGGTCACTGCAACCTAAATTTTCTCCCACCTTGACCTCTGAAACCCAATTCCCATTCGTAAAAACTAAATCTAGAATATTCTCCCCTCTAGTTGGTGTCTTAACCAGCTGTGCCAGAGCTGCTCCTGTAAAGGCCTCTACTATATTCTTACTTTTGCATGTAAGGACACTGGGGATATTCCAGTCAACATCAGGCATGTTGAAATCACCCATAACCACAATATCTCCCTTTAGTGCCATTTGGGTAATTTCATCCACCATCTTGTTGTCATATTCCTCAGATTGCCCTGGAGGCCTATAGATCACCCCAATTCTAATGACAGAACCTTCTTTATTTTGCATGCAAATCCAGAGTCTCCAGATCTTGACATGTATTTTGAATTAGTGTTGTTTTTAGACTTTCTTTAACATAAATGGCTACTCCACCTCCCCTTCTCTCTATTCTATCCTTCCTATACAGTGTATATCCTGGTATGGATATTTCCCATTCATGAGAATCCTTAAACCATGTCTCAGTTATGGCAACCAGATCCAAATTATCTCTAGATATTATGGCCATTAACTCACAGAGCTTGTTGCTCAAGCTTCGAGCATTCGTGCACATTACCCGAACAACATTATTTTCATTATTAGTTTGCCCCTTATCATCAACAACTACATCTATTTTATTTGCAGCTCCCTTTTCATAAGCTTCCAAAAACTGATTTATCCTCATTGGTCGGGGACAGAAATCACCCACATCAGTTACATCTCTGTCCCCTTTACCTAGTTTAAATGCCTGTCCAAAAAAGTTCTGAATTCCTCACCGAGCACCTGGGTACCTCTGTATGATGGATGCAAACCATCCCTCTTAAACAACTCCATATTAGACCATCTACTGATATCATGACTTACATAGCCAAAACCTTCAGCTTTACACCACTGCCTTAACCACACATTAAACTCTCTGATACACGTTGTTTTATCCTCTTGGCCACAAACCGGTAACACCTCTGAGAAAGTCACTGAATCAGTTATTTTACCCAGCTCCACACTTAGACATTGAAAATCTCTTTTTACTACATTAACATTTCTCTGGGACAAATCATTTGTGCCAAGATGCACCACTACATCAACGTTATTACCTTTACTCACAGCCTTGACAATGTTTGTAATCCGCCTCCTGTCCCTGCTGGCAGTGGCCCCTGGGAGACACCTCATCTCCTTCACCACATCCTTACTCTGTCCCAAATCAACACCTCTAACAGTCGAATCACCCACAAGAAAATGTGTCCTCTTTTTATTTCTACTAACTGCACTTGATGGTTTGGTGACACTATGTACCTCACTTAGAACAACTTCCCCTTTGAACATCCCCTCATTCTCTGCCTGAGGGACCTTGCTAATATCTCCAACACCCTTACTATTTAAATCCGCAAGAACATTACATACATACATACATACATACATACATACATACATACATACATAATCAATCTACAGAAGAGAGAAGTAGACTTGCTTAGAAAAACCCCATAATTCAAAAAGTTATCTATCATCCTATAACTCATAGATTAGGAATAATCTGCACATTCAAGGCCAAGATAACTCTCTAGGTCTATCTTAAAAGAGGCCAAACTTCTATCACTCAACCAGCATTGCTAATAATTTATAAGATAAACATCTGAAGAGCATCAAATTATTGATTTTTGATTTGCAGCACATCAAAGCTGATTTAGTAAAATAAGATACCACAGTATCTTCTTTATATAGAAGTTTTTATTTATATTAAAAGTAGGATTTAGTGGATATATGGAAAAGTTACATCTCTGAGTAACAATTGGAATAGCATTAAGATTTATATACCACTTCACAGTGCTTTATAGCCTTCTCAATGATAAATGATGAACAATGGAGTTCATCAATTATGAAGCAGGCTGCTAATATCAAAGTATATTTTGATAATGTTTATTTCAAGATATTTGATCCAATTGCATTTTCAAAATGAAGACGCAGGTAAAAAAAACCTTCACATGCATTTAAGATTATTTTTTTTAAAAAAATTCAATTCAATAGAATATTTTGAAGAGGTTCTATAGCTTCATAATGAAGAGAACTTCAAGTTTCAAGAATATAAAATTGTATTTTTTTAATGTGAAATTTACTATTTCTAAAACGGACCATAAAAATCTCACACATAATGGCCTGGTAGATTTTTCAATTGCAGTGAAAATATAAATATATTAATATATTTATATATTAATATAAAATATTAAAAATACTTAACTTTTAATTAAAAGATAAGATTTATATTGCATCTTAAGATAAGATCTGCTCCAATGAGCTTTTAGCATAAAAATGGATGCTAGCTCTAGTCATTGTTAGATTTGCTTTGATAGAGAAGATTGAGTGTTATAATGGCTAATATCTTCAGAATGGAAAAATATGCCTTTATAATTAAGATGACGGTATAGATAATTTCTCAACATGTATTAAGTATATGTTTATATAATACTAACCTTTTTGCTCCATTTCTTTCATTTCTTCAGGAGAAATTTTTAATTTGTCAATATGTTCTCTTATAACATTTGCCCACTTTTTTAATGAATCTAATGCAGTCCATGGTTTAGACATATCTACTACCATTATAATTAAAGTATCCTTTAGAGAGGTAGCTTCTATTGCAAATTTGAGCAGGTCTTTATGGTACAGATCACCATCCAAAATCCATACATTGCATCTTGTCTGATCTAGAAACAAAGCAAAAGTCAAATAGTTCACTAATATAAATCAAAATAATAAATCATAGTTCTATAAAGTACAATTACCTTTTCATAGCAAATATCATCTAAAAATTCTTATTACAGAAAATATGGTAGCACCTTTCATTAAAAATAAGGTCTGAATTCTTATATGATCAAATATTTTAAGTAGCTGGAGCTAAAGAGTTCATTATGATTCACAATGAAATAGATTTTGTTTCGTTAGCAGAAATATACAAATCTGCAAAATGTCAGGTGAATTTTGACAAAAACAGACAAAAAGGAAAAAAGAGGCAAAATAAAAGCAAGTAAATATTGAGATTGAAGTAAATGGTACACTTTAATGTAACACTCAGTTTGAAAACTAAAAAGTTGCGGAAATTTTTAGAAATGATGGCAAAATGATAGAGAGATAAGCTGAAGTGCTTTTGAGAGTAGAAAAAAATAGAAAGTAACAGTCATTAAGGATAATAAAAATTTCTTATCTTATATAGTTACTCCCAATCAGTCATCATGTTTTCTACGGTGTGAACCATTCTTTCAAAATTTACTTTTTCCTTGCCTACCAACTCCCATAGATACACAGATAATCCCAGATGTTTATGGCTGGGCAGCCTGGTTGCAGGGGGGAGAACCAGCTAACACAAGTTGAGCTCCATGTGTGCATGCAAACTAGTCCGCCGCTCACCAAGTTGATCTACTTGCATAAGTATGCCAGCCAGTCACTCATGTGGCTCAGTTCCAAACAGGCTACAGCATGGTAGTAGGCTGTGGTATGGGGATTGGACACCCCTGGACTAAGGGATGTTTAATGTATAGTTGTTGATTAATAAAGATGACACACATTTTAAAATACAGTGCTTTTAAAAAAATAAAAATAAAATAAAATAAAATACAGTGGTACCTCTGCTTACGAACACCTCTACTGATGAACTTTTCGAGATAAGAACCCAATATTTAAGATTTTTTTGCCTCTACTTCCGAACCATTTTCACCTTACAAACCCAAGCCCGGGTGCGTGCGCTCTCTTACTGCGTGTGTGCTCTCTTACTGCCGCAGGGATTTCCCTGCCTTGTGACTGCCGCGTTGCCAGGATTCCCTGCCTCCGGACTGCCAAAGCCAACTGTTGCCGGCCAAAGCGATTTCCCATTTGCTTGTATCAGCAGTCTGGAGGCGGGGAATCCTGGCTGTGGCAATGACCAGCGCTTCGACCTCAAACAAGGCTTCTTGGCTCTCACTCCGTGCCTGGCGCCCACTTCCTCCAGGGGAGTCCCTTCAAGGCGCCGGGCTTTAATTCCTTCTACCTTCCATCTCCGCAGACCCTTCTTGACGCCTCGCTGCCAACTGCAGAGGAAGAAGAGAGCGGAAAAGTTGTGAGGGAAGGCAGAAGGGCCTGCGTGAGGAACTAGGACGCCCATGGGGCGGGGTGGGGAGAGCTGGGCAGAGGAGGGTTTATCCCCAAAATTGTGGGAAGGCAATGCCCAGCCCTTGCTCCCGAAGGCCAGGCCACGAAGCGAGCATCAGGGTCGCCATGATCTTTTGGAGAGCGCTCCATCACAGAGGTCTCCATGTTTTGGCTACTGAAGGCTTCGGCACACAAAAGCAGAGGACAGATGCTCCCTTCTAGGGAGAGGGACTTGGACCGAACGACCCTCTGTTGGGGCTTTCGCTGGTCCATGGTGAGAAACTGGCGTTACAGCAGGAAATGTGTCACCATGCTCTGGCTTCCAAAGACCGCAGTCTGAAAGCCCTTCTGCCTTGGTGGCTTTTTTGCCTGTCGCCATGAGATTCCCCTGGTGGCAAGCAAGGCCTGATGTCCTGACGCCCGAGAAGCTCATTTGCCCGTCTTCCCAGTCCTGAAATTGCCTTGCAAGGAAAGGAGGCAATGACGTCCCTGCGGGTGATGATGGAAGGAGAAAGTCCCTTCTGGACAGGAAGCGCTAGATGATGCCCAGGGGTGGAATGCCAAGCTTGGGTCCCAGTGGGAAAAGATTCCTCCGGATTTGTTTTCACCGCCGCTGTGATCGCCTCTTCTTCTTAGTGACTTTTTTCTTTTATTCGATTAAAAACCGCCCTACATTTATTCCTCCTTTCCTCTCTCTCTGAGCATCTGGGCTTTGTGAGTGAGAGAGGCTGTGTTTATTTTCTTTCTCGGAGCTTGGCAAGGAGAAGCCGGGGCAACGAGAGACCCCTGGCTTGCCCGCTTCCCCCCAACACACACACAAACGCACCTTTCTCCCTCCTCCCTTCCCCTCAACTCCTGCTCCGGGCTGTATAATCATCAGATCAAAGTTTGAGGGGTGTTTGTTTTTTCAGAAAGCACCTGGAACAAAGTTTTTTTTAAAAAGCAGCCCACCGTGGGATTTTAATGGATATGTTAACAAATGGTCCACCGGCTCTTAAAAGGGCGCATTTTCTGTTTTAGGAACAAGAAGTTGGTTTGTTTTCACCGAATGGAACCTCGCAGCTTCAAAATGTCTTTTTTCTCTCTCTCTCTCTCTTTTCCTTCGCACTGCTCAGACATAGGCTTTTCAAGGGCTTTTTAAAAAAAATGTTAACATTTTTTGTATGCCACCCTGAGTCTACGGAGAGGGGCGGCATACAAATCTAATAAATAATAATAATCTCCCTTCTCTTAAGGTCGAGATTGGAGGAGAGGAATGGCAGCAAAGTCACTGGCGAGAGATTTTTATTACAAAATAGCTGGATGGGGGTTAGTATCAGGAACTCCCTCCCCCCCTTTTTGTACATCCTGTTCTATTTTCTAAGCACAATCTCTCCAATTTGGAGTAACACGTAAGACATAATTAGCCTCTGCTGTCTCCCCCCCCCCCCGCCTCCTCCCCCCACCCCCAAACAAGGATCAGAATGCCGGTGGTAATAAGGCAAAAGGGGGGAAATTGCCTCCACTCACAAACTTTTCTACTTACGAACCTGATCACAGAACGAATTAAGTTTGTAAGTAGAGTTACCACTGTACTGCAGTGTGCCTCAAGTAACAATAAAACATATTCGTGTGTCAAATGTACTTACCATCTCTATCTTCATCATGAACATTTAGGTACAAATATTCCATTCCTCTTCCTTTCTTGTATTCCTCAATTCCCTGAAGCTTTCCAATTAAACTAGTTTTACCTGCTCCATCTTCACCTAGTTTTAAAAAACAAAAATTTAATATTTATTAACAGGTCTAACACATATTTTGCAAAAATTTACCAAAACATTACAGCCTTCTATAGCAAAAATAAAAAGCTTTTTATGTTAGGTATTAAAAATGATAAACTACATTATATATATATATATTAGAGTCCATTCCATGAAATGTAAAATGATAGCAATAATAATTTATAAAAGTTGTATTCTGTCCCTTTGGGCAGCTCATCAAAATCAATTAACGAAATAATAAAACAAAAAAGAAATAAAGATAAAAGATAGAAAACATGAAGAAATGAAGAGTCTCGCTGTCCCTTAATTATGGTCTTCTCAGCTCTTTTAAACAATTGTTGAATGGGACCATCCAGATCTTAAGTGGAACCTTTTCCTTTTTTATAAAAATCATTTTTTATTATTTTCAAATATTTTATACTTGAAACAACAAAAATATGACAAATGTCAAGACAATAAACATACATTTCATTTCAATACAATATTATATATCAAATCATTTTTGACTCACAAGTACGTCAATCCATATAATGTGGACAAATGCTCAGGTTTTTATAAGTGTTCTTATATTCGTCAAAATGGACAGTCATGGTTTCATGTAAATATACAATATACAAACTAAATATAAACTTTAACTATAAACTTTAACTCCGTTCTATTTGTTTAATATACAGTGATACCTCATCTTATGAACTTAATTGATTTTGGGAGGAGGTTTGTAAGGTAAAAAGTTTGTAAGACGAAACAATGTTTCCTATAGGAATCAATGGAAAAGTGATTAATGCTTGCAAGCCCAAAACTCACCCCTTTTGCCAGCCATTTTTGCGCTGCTGGGATTCCCTGGGGTTCCCCTCTATGGGAAACCCCACCTCCGGACTTCCGTGTTTTTGTGATGCTGCAGGGGAATCCCAGCTGCACAAAAATGGGTGCTTCGCTGGTAACGGAAGTCCGGAGGTGGGGTTTCCCAGCGAGGGGAGCCTCAGTGAAATTGCAGCATCACAAAAACACGGAAGTCCTCGAAATAGATAGATAGATAGATAGATAGATAGATAGATAGATAGATAGATAGATAGATAGATAGATAGATAAAATAAAACTCACAAAACAATTGCCTTTCTTAGTCATTGAAATTTTGGGCTCAGTTGTGGCGGTGAAGAATACCTGCACTTTCTTCCTCTCACTGCAGAAGGACAATTGGAGCAAAATCACCCAACAGGCTTTATGCCTTAGACAGGAGTAGAACTCATAATCTCCTGATTTCTAAAGCTATCACACCAGCCTAAATCTCTATAACACTGCTACCTGGGCAGAGAAGCACATATTGTCCATCACAGTGGACCACATCTCTGGAGTGAGCAACACAATGGCAGACTGGCTCAGTCACCATCACATTGACCTGGTGGAGTGAAGCCTACATCTAGATCTGTTCCAGCAGCTGGCGGGTCACTTCAGTCTGCCTGCCATAGATCTATTTGCCTACCCCAAGGAATGCCAAACTGCCCAGGTTCCTGCCCAGGTACAAGACCCAGGGTGCAGAAGGAACCAACATTTTTCATTGCACCAGGCCACCAGGGCTGTTGTATATGCTCCTTCCCTACCATTGATCCCCAAAGTCATCAGGAGGATACTACAGAAGAGAGCTGAGATAGTTCTTCTGGCCCTCCACTAACCCAGGAGAGCTGGTATGTGGATCTGGTATCCTCAGTGTCATATCCTTGGAGGATCCCTCCAATAGAGTGATCGCTTGTCCAGGGGTCAGTGCAACATCCAGATCCAGAGTGGTTGCAACTGACCACCTGGTGCTTGAGCGGCTCACCCCGAGACTTTCATTCCTCATCAAAAGAGGGAAAGTTGGGGCACAGAATTGCTATTTATACTCTGTCAGACTCAGTCCTGATTGGCTAAAGGGTGATGTCTTCCCATCCTTGGAGACTAGCTCCACCCTATAAGAAATGACATATCAGGTAAGTCCCAATATCCCTTTCCTTTTTAATACATCTCCACCCCGTACATCTCCATGGGGCAATTAGACACACACACCCATTTACAAAATGTGATGTGTGGTTGTGAATGAATTTGCTGACTGATTTTAATACATATGGGATTTTAGTAGTAATTTTAATTAATTTAGATTTGTTGCTGTATTGTTCCATTGTATCTTGTGAGCTGCCCTTTTTTTCACTGCAATAAATACATAGCACTTACACCTTTTATAACAAAGCATCCTGACACTTTTCTTTAAAATGAGCTTCTGGAAGACAGATTTCCCCATAGGCTCCCATATTGTTATATTTTATTCCCATCTCCAGCTTTAATCATTTAGGGTTTATTTGAGAAATAAGAACATCTTAGTTGTACTATATCATAGTGAAAAGTCCAGAGATAAAGGCTTAAGTAAGACGGTTCCTTTATTCAGCTCTTAAAAAGGGAAGTGACAATCAGCGGGAACACGTCTGGCTTAACCTGGAGAGTAGCCGCTCTTTTATACATTTGCGGCTCCCGCCAAAAGAGAGCAGCCAGCGTCTGAGCCAATCAGGCGCGACTTCCTGTTTCAGCTCAGACAGCGTTTCTCATGGAACCAACTATTTACATAGGATTCAACACCCCTCCCTCCTTAGTCAAGAATACATCAATCAAGTAAGCCACGTGACGAAATCCTCCAATCTGCTCGGTCTACGCAGGGCTCGCTCCGACCTGCGCAGTTCAATTGAGTCTTCGCTTCCAACGGTGGAGGTTGGTTCGCCTGTACTTCCCCAGTGCGGCTGAGGCCTAGTTTGGGCTCCGGCCCGCTGAGTCGAGTGGGCAGGCACAACACTGACCTCTGAGGACAAAGATGGCTCGGCGTCGCTGGAGGACCCTTCCTGGCTCGATAAGTCCATTTGAATGTCCATTAAGGCGGGTTGCGCGTTACAGTCTATTAGAGTGGAAGAGTCTGTTTTAGCGGTTTGCTCAGGGGAGGTTTCAATGCGCTTTCGTACATGGTCAATGTGCCGCTTCCACATTCGACCATCTTCCAATTTTACAATATATGTTTTAGGAGCAGTTTGTTGTACAATTGTTCCCTTCATCCAATTCAAACCCCCATCAAAATTCTTTGCAAAAACACTTTGACCCAAGTACAATTGTCTTTCAGGATTTACATACATAGGATTATGAGTACAATACCTTGGGTGTAATCTATCCAGTGGGGATCTAAGTTTCCTTCCCATTAGTATTTCAGCAGGGCTTATGTGTGTGTGGGAATTTGGTGTAATATGTTGTGTTAACAAAAATTGGTCCAGATGCTGTTGTACATCTCCAGGGCCTGACCTGCCCAATGCTTCTTTTGCAACCCGAACGTATCGTTCTGCCAACCCGTTAGCCCAGGGCGAGTAAGGCGAGATGAGAGCATGTCTGACCCCCAAGTTATCTAAAAATAATTCAAATTGCCTGGCTGTCAATTGGGGTCCATTGTCTGACACTAAGATGTCAGGACAGCCATGGGTGGCAAACAAATGGCGCAGAACCTTAATTGTGGCACTAGTGGTTATATTATTCATTGCAATGATTTCCACCCACTTGGAAAATGCATCTACCACTATTAAGAAATATTGTGACCCCACTGGCCCTGCAAAATCAATATGGACCCTGGACCAAGGCCCTGCAGGTTGTTCCCACTCTGCTGGAGTTGTTTTGGGGGGGTTTGGTCGAGACTCTTGGCATGGATCACACTTGGCTACCCACTTTTCAATATCAGTATCCAGACCTGGCCACCATAAGTGCCCCCTAGCTAGACCCTTCATCCTGACAATACCAGGGTGGCCCACATGTAACATGGTGAGTACTTTGGTCTTTAGACTTTCAGGAATGATTACTCTATCACCCCACAACAGGCAACCTTTAACATATGACAATTCCAATCTTTTGGTTTTAAAATCACTTAAGTTAGTTTCTAAAGAGTCATTTTGCCACCCCTTAAGTACACAGTTTACAACCTTTTTCAAAATTGGGTCTTGCTGCGTGTGCACAGCCACCTCCCTTGCTGTTGTTAGTGGGTTATCTTCGAGTTCTATCATTAAAACATCAGCAGATGGGGCAGGGTCCTCTACTAACTCTGCCATTGGGCACCTACTAAGACCATCTGCGTGGTTGATGGTTTTACCCCCTTTGTGAATGAGCTCGTACTGGTATCCTGAGAGAAACAAGGCCCACCTAATTAGTCTTGGAGACATAAATGGGGGAGTTGGTTTGTTGGGGGCTAAGAGGCCTAGTAAAGGCTTGTGGTCGGTAACCAATTCAAAACTCCTGCCAAAGAGATAATTATGAAACTTCTTCACCCCAGCCACTAACGCTAGAGCCTCCTTATCTAGTTGGCTGTAATTTCTCTCAGTATTGGTCATTGTTCTGGAAAAGAAAGCAATTGGGGCCTCTGTATTATTTGGCAACACATGTGCCAAGACCCCTCCCACGCCATATGAGGACGCATCGCACGTAAGCCTGACGGGTAGTAAAGTGCTATTCTGGACTACTACACTTGTGGAAGTTAACTACTGCTTTATTTGCAAAAAGGCTTCGTGCTCAGTTGTCCCCCATGTCCAAAGGGTTCCTTTCTGAAGTAGTCGGTGTAGAGGCTCTGCTGCTGTTGCCTTCTGTTTTAAAAAGACAGAGTAAAAGTTTAGAAGGCCTAAGAATGCCTGCAATTCTGTTTTATTCTGTGGCTCTGGGGCTTCCCTGATGGCTTTTAATTTTTCAGTAGTGGGGTGGATGCCTTCTCCATCGATTCTATATCCTAAGAATTCCAGACTGCTGGTTCCCCACACACATTTGTCAGGTTTGATCCTTAACCCTTTATCTTGTAGTCTATGTAATACTTCTCTTATTCTTTTGTTGAGTTGATATTGGTTTTCTCCTGAAATTAAAATGTCATCAAAATAGGGAATGGTCCCTTTAATTCCTGACAACAAACGTTCCATTATGCTTTGAAAAATCCCGGGGGCTATGCTTACTCCAAATTGTAATCTGGTACATTTAAACGCACCCCTGTGGGTGACAATTGTCTGTGCGAGTGCTGTCGGTTCATCGACAGGGAGTTGCTGGTAAGCTTGGGCTAAATCGATTTTTGCGAACACTTTCCCTTCCCCCAGGGAGTGAAGGAGCTGTTGTACCACTGGAATGGGGTAAGGGTGATGTTGGAGGGCTTTGTTGAGCGTTGACTTATAGTCAGCGCAAACCCTCAAAGAGCCATCCGGTTTAAGAGGCGTGACTATGGGTGTTTCCCATGGCCCCTGCTCTACAGGAACTAAAATGCCCTGGTTTTTGAGCTTATCTAGCTGTAGGTCAAGCTTGGGAAGGAGCAGGAGGGGTACCCTGCGTGGTTTGAGCCGGACAGGAGGGACCTTGGGGTCAATAGAAAAGGAGATAGGGGGGCCTTTATATGATCCCAAGGTGGGGCTAAACACCTCTGGGAATTCCTGTAAGAAGTTAGGCATGCTATCAGAGTTAACAGTACAGATACCAGAAATTTCAATTCCCAATGGTTCCATCCAAGCCAAACCCAAGAGAGAGTGTCTAGCCCCTGCAACAACAATCATAGGAAGGGTACATTTAACAGTCTTAAACATAATAGGTACATTCACTTGGCCTAGAACAGGTATTATTCCCCCTTGAAAATCTCTAATTACCAATGAGGTTTGTAAAAGGTCAGACTTTTGAGAGGCTAGGCATGTACATTATAAGCTTTTCCCACGGCATAATGGTGTATTTAGACCCCGTATCAAGTTCCATAGAGCATGGCTTGTTGTTTAGGAGCAGTGAGATTACAATCTTGCCCCCATTTTTTGTTGCCGTGCTAATTACGGAAAATTGATTGTTACCTCTTGAGTAGTCGCGGTTAGCGGTTGAGTAGTTCTTGCGGCCGGAAACCCGAGGAAACCGGTTTTCGCATGGTTGAGGTGTTTGGGTCTGGAACCGAGGAGGACGAGGAGTGGAGAAAGATTCCTCAGGCAAGGGTGCTCTGCAGGCTTCGGCGATATGGCCGCGTCGGTTGCAGCGGCGGCAAATGGCGTCCCGGAAGGGGCAGCGTTGGCGCGGATGGTTTCCTCGGCAGCCGGAGCAGGGGGCGACGGGGCGAGGGTATCTGGGTTGTCTCGGCTGGTCCTGTTGCAGCAGAAAACAGCTGTCCTCGTTGAGGGCTGGTGGGCTGAGGTCGTCTGGGGCCTCTGCGCGGGAAAACGTGGAGTCGATCTTGGCGATGACTTCCCGCTTGTCGTGCTCCTTCAGCTCCTTGGCAGCAGCGTCGGCGACCTCTGTGGTTTGTGCCAGCTTGATTACTGCCTGCAGAGACGGCTCGTCTTCAGTGAGGAGCTTGTTTCGGACCATGGCATTTCTCATGCCGAAGATTAGGGCATCAGTGAGGCGAGCTTCCGGGCTATCAAACTTACATTTTGAAAGCACCGTTTGAAGACGCGTAGCGAACTGATTAATGGATTCGGATTCGAGCTGGGCCATTCTCGAAAACTGGTGCCGGAAAACGACGGCTGGTTTCGTAGGCTTGAAATGGTTCGCGAGCTTGGTTTGCAGGACGTCCCAAGCGACGGATTTGGCTGGAAGCGGATCGGTGAGAGTCTGGGCGAGATCGAATATTTCTGGGCCGCAGTAATTCAGGAAGATTGCCCGCTTTCGGTCGGCGTCGGCGTCCCTTATTCCGGCAGCTTCGAGGAAGATCTCGAACTTGGCCATGTAGGCGTCCCAGGAGGATTTCTCCGGATCGAAGAACTCAGGAGCCCGGACGATTTGAAGGTTGTTCATTTTGCACGCGTGGTTCTTCCGTCCATCGTCGCCAGTGAAAAGTCCAGAGACAAAGACTTAAGTAAGACGGTTCCTTTATTCAGCTCTTAAAAAGGGAAGTGACAATCAGCGGGAACACGTCTGGCTTAACCTGGAGAGTAGCCGCTCTTTTATACATTTGCGGCTCCCGCCAAAAGAGAGCAGCCAGCGTCTGAGCCAATCAGGCGCGATTTCCTGTTTCAGCTCAGACAGCGTTTCTCATGGAACCAACTATTTACATAGGATTCAACACATAGTACATCTCTAAGATGTACTAGTGTCCATATGCTTTGCTCTGATGAAATGAGCAAGCTGCACATGAGTTTATGAATAGAGTTTCAGACCATTTAAGAAATTCAGGATTAGAAAGAGGGTACTGTGCTCTCATTTCTCTCTTTTTTTATCCCTAAAAGAATAACTGCTATTATCATTTAAGAACGGGTGACAAGAAAATAAATATGCAATTCTTAAGGTCAGAAAATTGGGATCAATATTTGTAAAAAAAAAGTAACAGTTTTTAAATAAGGTGAAAGTATGAAGCAGAAAGGATTTGTTTCCTAATAGTTGCCTTTAGCTTGGGCCTTGCATCCTTTTCTTAAAATAATTGTTTTGTAGTCTAATTTATATGTAAACAGAGAACTGTCTAGAGCCCTGGTTCCCCACGGGGGGCCCATGCCCCACGGGGGGGGATTTCATTTTTAGAAACATAGAAACATAGAAGACTGACGGCAGAAAAAGACCTCATGGTCCATCTAGTCTGCCCTTATACTATTTCCTGTGTTTTATCTTAGGATGGATATATGTTTATCCCAGGCATGTTTAAATTCAGTTACTGTGGATTTACCAACCACGTCTGCTGGAAGTTATTTCCAAGGATCTACTACTCTTTCAGTGAAATAATATTTTCTCACGTTGCTTTTGATCTTTCCCCCAACAAACTTCAGATTGTGTCCCCTTGTTCTTGTGTTCACTTTCCTATTAAAAACACTTCCTACCTGAACCTTATTTAACCCTTTAACATATTTAAATGTTTCAATTATGTCCCCCCTGTTCCTTCTGTCCTCCAGACTATACAGATTGAGTTCATTAAATCTTTCCTCATAAGTTTTATGCTTAAGACCTTCCACCATTCTTGTAGCCCGTCTTTGGACCCGTTCAATTTTGTCAATATCTTTTTGTAGGTGAGGTCTCCAGAATGTGGTCTCACTAGCACTCTATACAGCGTGATCACTATAAGAAGAGCCATGCTGAATCAGGCCAAACCCCATCGAGTTTAGCATTCTGTGTCACACAGTGGCCCACCAATTGTCCTTGGGGATCTTGAGCAGAAGGAAGGCAAGACAATCTCCCTCTTCCTGCTTGTTATACCTCTAGCTATGCAGCCAAGCATCCTACTTGCTTTTCCTACCCCCAACCACACTGTTCACCCATTTTGAGACTCTCAGAAATCACTACCCCTAAATCCTTCTCTTCTGAAGTTTTTGCTAAGACAGAACTGCCAATACAATACTCAGATTGAGGATTCCTTTTGTCCAAGTACATTATTTTACATTTGGAAATATTAAACTGCAGTTTCCATTGCTTTGACCATTCATCTAGTAAAGCTAAATCATTTACCATATTACAGACGCCTCCAGGAATATCAACGCTATTGCACACTTTACAGTCATCGGCAAATAGGCAAACCTTCCCTACCAAACCTTCCCTATGTCACTCACAAACATATTAAAAAGAATAGGACCCAGAACAGACCCGTGTGGCACACCGCTTGTAACCAGTCTCTGCTCAGAATACTTGCCATTAACAACAACTCTCTGATGTCTACGCTTCAGCCAACTGCAAATCTACTGAACTATCCAGGGATTAAGTCCAATCTTCACTAACTTATCTATCAGCTCTTTATGTGGAACCATATCAACATATGTAACATAGTCAAAGAAATTAATGAGATTAGTCTACATGATTTGCCTTCAGTAAAGCCATGCTGATTTGGGTTAAGAATAATAATAACCTATTGTTTTTTAGGTGCTGATTTATCATCTTTTTGAGTAGAGTCTCCATCATTTTAACCAGAATTGATGTCAAGCTAACTGGCCTATTCTGCCCTTCTTGTGGATAGGCACAACACTCCAATCCTCAGGAACATCTCCTGTTAACAGGGATTGGTTAAACAAATCAGTAACGGGGGCAGCAATGATAAATCTGAGTTCTTTAAGAACTCTGGCGTGGATGCCATCTGGACCCATTGCCTTATTTATCTTTAATCGTTCAAGTTCTTCTAAGACATTGGCTTCTAAGATCACTGGAGCTGAATCGGTACAGCTGGAAGCAATGCTACCCTGTTTCCCCGATAGTAAGACACCCCCGATTGTAAGACGTATGGGGGGTTTCAGGAGGGTTGGCTAATATAAGCCGTACCCCGAAAGTAAGACATATGTCTTACTTTCGGGGAAACACGGGGGTATTGCCGCCTCCCTCTCATCTAGCTGGACCTGGAGAGCGAGAAGGCGGCGAGGGCGAGGAAGGCGCTTGGGAGCGGCGCGGCGGGGAAAGCAGCGGGGGCAGGGGCCGCCTCCCTCCCTCCTTCCTTCCCAGCTGGCAGTGCGCTCCGGGCCTCGCCGGCCGGCCAGCTCCCTCCCCATCTGTCTATGTCTTTTTCTGACTCCAGCGCTACCTTCCTGCTCAACGAGGTAACTTAACGGGCACCGCGCAGCCACCGTCGTTGCCATCGCCTCTCATCTAGCTGGACCTGGAGAGCGAGAAGGCAGCGGCGGCGAGGGCGAGGAAGGCGCTTGGGAGCGGCGTGGCGGGGAAAGCAGCGGGGACTGGGGCCGCCTCCCTCCCTCCTTCCTTCCTAGCTGGCAATGCACTCCGGGCCTCGCCGGCCGGCCGGCTCCCTCCCCGTCTGTCTATGTCTTTTTCTGACTCCAGCGCGCACCGTTTTTTCCAATATAAGACATACCCCGAAAGTAAGACATAGTGGGGCTTTTGGGGATAAAAAGAAAGTAAGACACTGTCTTACTTTCGGGGAAACACGGTATATCCATCTATAGTATTATATTGTAAGATAGGCAGATGTTGTTGTTCAATGATGTCAAAGGTACTGTTCTAAGATGTAAGCTATTCCAAGTAAAGTTGTGTTTTGCAATTGACTAATGGTGGTTTTGCTAGGGACCATGTTTTTGTCATTGTTAATATTTTAATGATACTAAAGTGATGGAAAATTGAATAAGTCTTCTGGTTTCCAGCAAAAAAAAAACATCCAATGCCTGTTCTGTTAACCATCATAGTGCTTGTTTTACAACTGTTTGTATAACAACTGCCACAAAAGTCCTAAAATCGGGCAGGGTCACAGGGTGACTAACTTAATGACCAGCTAAGGGCCATAAATTCCAGGATCAGTTATAGAAGGCATATACTGGTCAGGTCTGATTTTGCTTAGCTTTTGAAGTTAAGTAAGGTCAGCTAATACATTCTGTGGCCATCTGGAACAGACCAAAAATGAAAATCGCAGAGGTCAAAAAATGGGGCGCAAGGAGGTGACGATGGGCGGCAGTGACCCCATAACCTGGAACAGCTGATTAGTGGTATTCCAGGAGGCCAGCAGCAATCCTTGCAGCCCGGAACAGTTGATCGGTGGTACTCTGGGAGACCAATCCAATCACCAATCACCTGCTCCTGCTAAATCAGGCTGTGCTGAAACTGACGAGGATGCTTGCTGCAAGGAGGCAAATTGGCAGAGGAATATTTTTCCCCCACCCCAAAAGCTAAGGGCATCTAATGGTCCGGAGAATCTTATAGTGCAAAAAATATGGTAGAAGCCCAATTGATCTGTGCCATACCTCTATATAGTAGATATATAGTAGATATAGTAGAAAGAGCCGGGGTGGCGCAGCAGGTAGAGTGCTGTACTGCAAGCCACTGAAGCTGACTGTGGATCTGTAGGTCAGAAGTTCAAATCTCATCACCGGCTCAAGGTTGACTTAGCCTTTCATCCTTCCGAGGTGGGCAAAATGAGGACCCGGATTGTTGGGGGCAATATGCTGGCTCTGTTAAAAAGTGCTATTGCTAACATGTTGTAAGCCGCCCTGAGTCTAAGGAGAAGGGCGGCATAAAAATGGAATGAATGAATGAATAAATAAATAAATAAATTTTTATCTATCATTTCTACAACTTAAATTAACTAACCTACAAACTATTTAAAATAGCCATTTGAAAGTTAACCCAGAAGAGGCTTACACCTTCTTGATATCCAAGTTTGTATTTCAAGAAACAGGTTTACTACATCAAAATAGAAAATTTCCATCAGTTAAATAACAATTGTTCTAAGACATTATAAGGCTCTCCATGCACCAAGAGCATGCAATCTGGATAACCTCAAATATCAGTTAATATCAAGCTATTTGTTTTCTATTTAATAGCAAAGAGTGTAAATATAATAACTGATCACATCTAACAGATAATAGCATTAAAGCATAATGCTCATAAATCATTCATCAAATATATTTGACAGGTCTTAGAGAAATACACAAAAAAATTTTGCTCAACTTCCTAATCAAGACATATGTGAAGACTACAAAAAATGTTAACCACACCTTATTTCATATATACTAGGTTTGTTTAAGGAAGACAAGCATGCTCCAGTGATGCACTTGCATTTAAAACAACAAAATTGGCTTTATCTTATGAGAAGGGTATGAGGAGACCTCTCCCTTCCATGCCAAGCCGCGTTCTAAAGGAAGCGTGAAGCCGTCCAGCCGCCTTATGAATAAGGAAAGAGAATAACCAAAGGGAAGAATAAGCAGGAAACAGACGAAAGGGACCACTCACCCAACAGCACGACATTTTTCCCAGAAGGCAGTTTAGATCGGGAACGAGTGGACACCTCGCTGAGAATACAGGACCTGCCGCGAAACAAGGACAGCCGTGAGGAAGAGTAAAGCCCGGGAAGAATCCACTCCTGTCACGGCGCGACAGCAGTGCTGTGCGAAGAATGCGGGAGGAAAGACAGATCTTTCCTGGGGCAGAGCACAAGGGGTCAGGACGACAGGGCGGAGGTCTCCCGGCGAGGCCCCCAGCCCCCCCCCCCAAAGAGTCTGTGGCGATGAGCAACGCGGTGGCAGTTTGGGCGATCGAGAAGAGAGGAGCAATCTGAAGCCGGTGAGGAAGAGGGAGACGGGTTCAATTACCAGAGATTCTGTCCATCGTCCTCGTCCACCCCAACGCGTGTGTCTACACCGCTGCTGCTAGTTGTGCCGAGGGCGGCGGCGGGAGCCCCGTGGCCCGAGCTCATCTCTGCCGAAGAAGAGGAACGAAAGGAGACGGATCGCTCTCCCACCGCCGCGGCCATTTTTGCTTCGCGCACGCACACTCTCACCACTAGAGGGGAGGAGGAGGCACGCCTGGATCCCCCTCCTGGCGTTCTATGAAAGAGCGCTTACTGCCGCCGCCTTCGCCTTTTTCTTCAATGAGAGGCAGAGAGCTATAGAGTGACCGGCAACAGCAGGCTCAGTAGCAGGGCCAAAACCCGGATATTGGGGACCGAAGCGCGAGGAAAGGGAGGGCTCCCTAGCTCTCGTTTCCGTTCTCTGCCTTGGCGCCTTCCCAATTCGTGCTGTCGCTTCGGTTTGTCTGGCTTTTTCTGGTTTCTGTCTTTCTCAATCTATCCTCCTTTCACGGGCCGTAGTTATTATATCACGAAAAGCAAAAGGAAAAAGTCGTTTGACACATCACTAGGAAAGGCTCTATTATGGTGATAATCTGTAACCTCACCCACCGTCACTTAGTAGCTGCGACGGTCTTGGCAGGTCGGCTGAACTCAAGTCAATTTATTTATACGGAAAATACATGGACTTATAGTTAAAATGTTACTGTCAAATCTACTCGACCATTCAAAGGCAGGATGGTCTATTTTTTAAAAAAAATCAAACAGCGGGCCAATGTAAGCTCTTGATGGACATTATTTATTTATTTATTATTTTATTTATTATTTAGATTTGTATGCCGCCCCTCTCCGCAGACTCGGGGCGGCTCACAGCAGGATACAACAATTCATGACAAATCCAAATATAATTTAAAATATTTCAAAAGAACCCCATTTTACTAAACAAACACACACACAAACATACCATGCATAAATTGTACATGCCCGGGGGAGGTGTTTCAGTTCCCCCATGCCTGACGACAAAGGTGGGTTTTAAGGAGTTTACGAAAGGCAGGGAGAGTAGGGGCAGTTCTAATCTCTGGGGGGAGTTGGTTCCAGAGAGTCGGGGCCACCACAGAGAAGGCTCTTCCCCTGGGGCCCGCCAACCGATATTGTTTAGTTGACAGGACCCGGAGAAGGCCCACAGTGGGACCTAATCAGTCGCTGGGATTCGTGCAGCAGAAGGCGGTCTCGGAGATATTCTGGTCCAGTGCCATAAAGGGCTTTAAAGGTCATAACCAACACTTGGTTGTGACCGGAAATTGATCGGCAGCCAATGCAGACTGCGGAGTGATGGTGAAACGTGGGCATACCTAGGTAAGCCCATGACTGCTCTCGCAGCTGCATTCTGCACGATCTGAAGTTTCCGAACACTTTTCAAAGGTAGCCCCATGTAGAGAGCATTACAGTAGTCGAACCTCGAGGTGATGAGGGCATGAGTGACTGTGAGCAATGAGTCCCGGTCCAGATAGGGCCGCAACTGGTGCACCAGGCGAACCTGGGCAAACACCCCCCCTCGCCACAGTTGAAAGATGGTTCTCTAATGTGAGCTGTGGATCGAGGAGGACGCCCAAGTTGCGGACCCTCTCCGAGGGGGTCAATAATTTCCCCCCCCCAGGGTAATGGACGGACAGATGGGATTGTCCTTGGGAGGCAAAACCCACAGCCACTCCGTCTTATCCGGGTTGAGTTTGAGTCTGTTGACACCCATCCAGGCCCCAACAGCCTCCAGACACCGGCACATCACTTCCACTGCTTCGTTGACTGGACATGGGGTGGAGATGTAAAGCTGGGTATCATCAGCGTACTGATGATACCTCACCCCATGCCCTTGGATGATCTCACCCAGCGGTTTCATGTAGATATTAAATATCAGGGGGGAGAGGACCGACCCCTGAGGCACCCCACAAGGGAGAGACCTCGGAGTCGACCTCTGACCCCCCACTAACACCGACTGCGACCGACCGGAGAGGTAGGAGCAGAACCACTGGAGAACAGTGCCTCCCAACCCCAACCCCTCCAGCCGGTGCAGAAGGATACCATGGTCGATGGTATCGAAAGCCGCTGAGAGGTCAAGAAGCACCAGGACAGAGGATAAACCCCTGTCCCGGGCCCGCCAGAGATCATCAACGCGACCAAAGCAGTTTCCGTGCTGTAACCGAGCCTGAAACCCGACTGCTGGGGATCTAGATAATCGGCTTCTTCCAAGGATCATTGGAGCTGGAGCGCCACCACCTTCTCAACAACCTTCCCCATAAAGGGAAAGTTGGAGACTGGACGATAGTTATTAAGTACGGCTGGGTCCAGGGAAGGCTTCTTCAGGAGGGGGCGCACGAGCGCCTCTTTATAGAGTGTTGGAAAAACTCCCCTCCCCAAGGAAGCATTGGTAATCTCCTGGACCCAGCTCCGTGTCACCTCCCTGCTGGCCGAGACCAGCCAGGAGGGACACGGATCCAGTAAACAGGTGGCAGAACTCACAGCTCCAATGGCCTTGTCCACTTCATCAGGTGTCACCAGATCAAACTCTTCCCAGACAGGTGGACAAGTACGGGCCCCAGTCACCTCGACTGACTCGTTGTCAGTCGACTCTGTTTTCCAATTGGAGTCGAGGCCAGCCCGGATCTGAGCGATTTTATCAGCGAAAAATGTGGTAAAATCCTCGGCACTGCTCTGCAAGAGCTCCCCAACTCCCCCCTGGTTAAGAAGGGAGCGGGTCACCCTAAACAGAGCGGCCGGGCAGGATTCCACTGATGCAATCAAGGCGGCATGGTACGTGCATCTTGCCGCCTTGAGCGTCACTTTGTAAGTCTTAATAAAAGCTCTTACAAGTGTTCGATCAGATTCAGACATACTCTTCCTCCATCGCTTCTCTAGATGTCTCTTCTGGCGTTTCAACTCCCGGAGCTCCTCGTTGAACCATGGAGCTCTACGGGGTCTAGCTCATAATGTGGTGGATATTTTGTGGAGGAGCACCACAGTCAAATTGAGGAGTAGAGATAAGACAACCCCCTTCCCTGAGTCCTGACAGTAAAGTCAGAGAACACGAATTCCGTTATTCAACTACGTAGCTGCAAGCAAAATTCTTTGGTAGCCTATGATTAAAAACGTTATTCAAAGAGAAGCCTGTTCAGGTCCTAACTATAAGTTGCAACATCTGGCCTTAAAAAGGAAGTACAGTGATACCTTGTCTTACAAACGCCTCGTCATACAAACTTTTCGAGATACAAACCTGAGGTTTAAGATTTTTTTGCCTCTTCTTACAAACTATTTTCACCTTACAAACCCACCGCCGCCGATGCTGGGATGCCCTGCCTCTGGACTTCTGTTGCCAGTGAAGCACCTGTTTTTGCGCTGCTGGGATTCCCCTGGGGCTCCCCACCTCCAGACTTCCGTGTTTTTGTGATGCTGCAGAGGAATCCCAGCAGTGCAAAAACGGGGGCTTCGCTGGCAACGGAAATCTGGAGGTGGGGTTTTCCAGTGAGGGGAGCCTCAGTGAAATCGCAGCATCGCAAAAACCCAGAGGTCCAGAGGTGGGGTTTCGAGGACTTTGGTGTTTTTGCGATGCTGCGATTTCACTGATGTTCCCTTTGCTGGGAAACCCCACCCCCAGACTTCCGTTGCCAGTGAAGTGCCCATTTTTGTGATGCTGGGATTCCCCTGCTGGGATTCTCCTGCAGCATCGAAAAAACACAGAAGTTCAGAGATGGGGTTTCCCATGGAGGGGAGCCTCAGGGGAATCCCAGCAGCGCAAAAATAGGCGCTTCGGCTAGCAAAAGGGGTGAATTTTGGGCTTGCACGCATTAATCGCTTTTCCATTGATTCCTATGAGAAACATTGTTTCGTCTTAGAAATTTTTCACCTTAAGAACCTCGTTCTGGAACCAATTAAGTTTGTAAGACAAGGTATCACTGTATCTCTTACCTGACATATACTGTAAAACGTTTAATAGGTTTATTAAGATGGTACAGTTTTTATGAGTAGAAGTTTATTTCAAATTGATCTCTGCTTCTAGGGCTTAATCCAACAATTGCCATGTGGCTTTCTTGGCATCAATGACTTGCCTTACTAGAATGCAATAAATATACAGTTTACAATATAAATGGAGTAGGAGTTAAATTCATGCCTTGATATGGAATTTGCTGCAAGCAAGCAACTTTCCTGAATGTGTCTTTGAAATGGGAAATTTATTTTAGGTTAGGTTAGAATAAATGGCAGACAAAGTTTTCATTACTATTTCCATCATGAGTTTTTTTTCTATAGACATACAGTGGTACCTCTATTTATGAATGTGTTGAATATGTTACTAGGAAGGTTGCACAAGTCCAGGTTTTGCATACCCTGTTTGATTGGCTGTTAAGTTCTGGCGCCAAAATTGTTATACTCTCAAAGTTGCCTTGTTGCTGGGGGAAAATAGTATAAATAGAGATGCTGTCTCTCTGGCTCAGAAACAATTGCCCCTAGAGTTGCTAGTTAGAATCCGTATAGTTAGAGCAGAGCATTTCCTGACAGAAATAAAGTACAGTACTGAATTTGTATAAGCCTGAGTTTGAGAATTATTACACTGGCGACGAGAAGGTCGAACCTCCACTAAAGAATTTTGAATTTTGTAATGGCTAACCCTTCAGTAGTGCAGCCGCTGGGGTTTTTCGATCCAGAGAAGTTAACTTGGAAAGCCTACTTGGCTAAATTTGACATTTTCCTGGAAGCTGCTGACATGAAGGATGCAGATAGCGGGCAAAAAAGAGTGATCTTCCTCAACCACTGCAGATCACAAATTTATGATCTTGCTGAAACCCTCACAGATCTGGAACCGACAAACTCCGTCTCCTGGGAAATGCTCACATCAAAACTAGCCACTCACTTCAAGCCCACTAAGCCTGCTAGTGTCTTTTGTCACCAGTTCTCCCATATGGCTGAAGCTGAGGGAGAAATTATAAACCAGTTTGCGACCCATCTTCGCACCGTTCTATCAAAGTGCTGTTTTGACAACCCAGAAGCTCGCCTCATAGATGCCCTCATCTTCAGTATGCCTAATGTGGTTGCGGAACTCAAAAAGAATGCCGTTACCACCGAGCACCACGGTCATGACTCGGGATCCCATGATGACACCTGCCTCCAGATTAGATCACTGCCGATAAGAAACCCCAGACCACAACAGTCTGCCCTGACCTGCGGTGGCTGCCGGGGGAACCTCCGTGCTCACGGTGCCTGTTTCGTAACTCCTTCTGCCGCTGCTGCAACCACAGAGGACACATTGCCGAAGCCTACTGGGCCATTCTGCCAGATGACCTTCCAATGGTCCAGGGGAACCCTCGTCAGCAACCTCCTGCTTGGTAGCCGAGGGAATTCCACCCACCTTGCCCTGCCTTCAGGGGCTACCAACAAAATTTGGGAACCTATTCCCACAACTTAAACCAAGATAACTTTTACCCCAGGGAGAGGTGCACCTCCGGAGCTGTCCCCACCAAATTTGTGGTGCCCTTGCTCCTCAATAACAGGCCTTGCCAGATGGAACTGGACACGGGGTCAAGGTTCTCCCTCATGCCTTGGCACAAGCTTAAAATATACATGCCTTCCCTCTCTATGGCACAACTTTAGCCCATTGAGGCTACTGTCAAAGACTTTCAGGGGAACCCTATTCAGGTTTTGGGGAGGGCTCGAATGCCCATCACTTTTAAGGCAGTTGCTTGTCATCTTTCCTTGGTTGTTGTAAAGGGTGCTAATCATTCCCTTTTGGGGCTTGAATGGATGGCTCCTCTGGGACTGGCTGTCACAGGTCTCCACAAAGTGGTAACTGATAACATGTCTGACTTTGTACATGAATTCCCTGAAGTCTTTGACTCAACTTTGGGAACTTACCAAGTATCCCCAATTTCTTTCTCCTTAGCCCCAAGTGTACCTCCCTTACGATTGAAGCCCCACAGGGTTCCCTTGCCCCTGGACCAACAATTGGACAAACTCATTGACCAGGGCATATTAGTCCCCATAGATCACGCCCCATGGGAGACACACATTGTCACACCAATGAAATCTGATAGATCTCTGTGGGTATGCGCAGATTATAAATCTACCATCAATAAGGTCCTGCAGCACAATTCGTACCTGATACCAGTGGAGCAGCAACTCCTGCATTCCCTAGGGCAGTGTTTCCCAACCTTTTTTGAGCCGCGGCACATTATTCATATTTTCAAAATCCTGGGGAACACTGAAGGAGGGGGGCGGGGCGGGGGGGCGGGCTAAAGAAAAGTTTGGACAAAAAACCCCTCTCTCTTCCTCCCTTTCGCTCTATTTCTCCCTCTTTCTCTCTTTTCCTTCCTTCCCTTCTTTCTCTCTCTCCATCCCTTTCTTTCTTCCTCTCTTTTTTTCTCTCTTTCTCTCTCCCTCCTTCCCTTCCTCTATGTCTTTCTCTCTCCCTTGCTCTCTCTCTCTGTCTCTCTTGCTATCTCTTTCTTGCTTTTCTCTCTCTCTCTTGCTCTCTCTCTCTTTCACTGTCTTGCTATATGTCTCTTTCTTTCTCTTTGCCTCTCTTGCTATCTCTCTTGCTTTCTCTCTCTTTCTCTCTCTCTGTCTCTCTTGCTATGTCTCTCTTTCTTTCTCTTTCTCTCTCTCTCTGCCTCTCTTGCTAAGTCTCTCTTTTTCTCTTGCTATGTCTCTTTCTTTCTCTCTCTCTCTGCCTCTCTTGCTATGTCTCTTTCTCTCTCTCTTTCTCTATCTCTCTTTCTCTGCCTCTCTTTCTTGCTCTGTCTCTCTTTCTCTGCCTCTCTTGCTATGTCTCTCTTTCTCTCTCTCTCTGCCTCTCTTATATGTCTCTCTTTCTTTCTCTCTCTCTCTCAGCTGACTGCAAGTGGGAGCCCTGACGGCGGCAGCTGGACGTGCTGCTGGACACCGTATATGCCAGGCCCGCAGCGCCAGCAGCACGTCCAACCGCCACCGTCAGGGCTCCCGCTTGCAGTCAGCTGAGAGAGAGAGAGAGCTCCCTCTCGCCGCCGCCATCTCCCTGCGACTGCCTGCGGCCGCTGCGGCCACACACACCCCGCTCCCATCGCCAGTGCCCTCCCGCCGGGCCACAAAGGACACTTGCCGCACGTCCAACCGCCACCGTCAGGGCTCCCGCTTGCAGTCAGCTGAGAGAGAGAGAGAGCACTCCCTATCGCCGCTGCCATCTCCCCGCGACTGCCTGCGGCCGCTGCGGCCACCCCCCCCCCCCGCTCCCATCGCCAGTGCCCTCCTGCCGGGCCACAAAGGACACTTGCCGCACGTCCAACCGCCACCGTCAGGGCTCCCGCTTGCAGTCAGCTGAGAGAGAGAGCACTCCCTCTCGCCGCCGACATCTCCCGTGACTGCCTGCGGCCGCTGCGGCCGCCCCCCCCCGCTCCCAACGCCAGTGCCCTCCCGCCGGGCCACAAAGGACACTTGCCGTGGACGCCAGAGAAGCTCCAGCTGGGCGGGGCGCTGCCGATATTTCCGTCCTGGGGCTCCCGCTCGCAGCTGTCCCCCGGCTCCTGCTCGATGCCGCGGTTTTCGGCGCTCTCCTGCTGGGCTCCAAAGAAGGAAGGCGGGAAAAAGGCTCCTTTTCCCGCCTTCCTTCTTTGGGGCCCAGCAGGAGAGCGCCGAAAACCGCAGCATCGAGCAGGAGCCGGGGGACAGCTGCGAGCGGGAGCCCCAGGACGGAAGTACCGGCAGTGCCCCGCCCAGCCGGAGCTTGGTGGCACACCTGGCCATGTCTCGCGGCACACTAGTGTGCCGCGGCACACCGGTTGGGAAACGCTGCCCTAGGGGAAGGCAAACTATTTGCAAAATTAGATTTAGCTCAGGCATACCAACAGTTGCATGTTGATGAACCCACTGCTCTGGCACAGACTATAGTCACTCATAGGGGTGCCTTTAAATGCACCAGGCTTCAATTTGGGATCAGTGTGGCTCCAGGGATTTTCCAGCGTCTCATGGAGCGCTTGCTGGCTGGCATAAAAGGGGTGGTGCCATACTTTGATGACATCTAAATAATGGGGGGAAATCATAATCAGTTGCACCTCAGGATCAGAGAGGTTCTTGCTAGGTTACAATAAAAGGGCCTTAAGCTAAGAGCAGATAAGTATATTTGGGGGACTGCTAGTGTTGATTTCTTAGGATTCAGAATAGATCAAAGCAATAAGAGAAGCTACAGAGCCAAAGAACAAATCAGAACTGTAAGCATTTTTAGGCCTATTAAATTTCTACTCTGTTTTCTTAAAGCAGAAGGCCTCCAAAGCTGAGCCGTTACACAGACTTCTGCACAAGGGAGTGACCTGGAGATGGGGCGACCCAGAGCAAGCAGCTTTCCTCAAAATAAAAGAGCTTTTAACTTATCAGAGTGTGGTAGTGCAATACAACAACACCCTGCCATTAAGGCTGACCTGCGACGCCTCCGCCTATGGGGTAGGAGTCGTCCTGGCTCACATACTGCCTAACGGGGATGAGGCTCCAGTAGATTATTTTTCAAGGACCCTCTCAAGTGCTGAGAGAAACTATGGCCAGATAGACAGGGAAGCCTTAGCCATTGTAGCAGGGGTAAAAAAATTCCACAACTATATTTTTGGTAGACATTTCAAATTGATAACAGACCACAAGTCACTGCTGGGTCTTCTGGCAGACAACAAACCAACCCCACCTTTTGTATCTTCCAGGATGACAAGGTGGGCCATTTTTTTGGCAGGATACAATTACACCCTTAGGCATAAGAGGGGGCACAAATCAATCATGCAGGTGGGTTAAGCCATTGCCCTATGCCCCAAATAATGGAGGACCCTGCGCCTGTGAGTGAGGTATTACTGATAGAGCGAATTGACCAGTCCATTGTAACAGCAAGGGAAATGGTAGCAAAGTCAAAGAAGGATCCAGTGTTAAAGACCATAACACAACACATTTTGAGGGGCTGGCTGGAGGACAGTGAGGACAACTCAGCTAAGCAGTACAAAAGCAAATGAATGGAACGGTCTCTTATGAGGGACTGCATCTTGTGGGGGGACCGAATAGTTATTCCAACTGTGTTAAGGGAAAAGGTAATGGAGATATTACATGGTGTTGTATATACAGTTGGAGGATGGTGAAGAGGTTGCTGACTCTGATACAGATAGTGTTTATGAATTAGTGACAGGTCCTGGGTTACAGGTGTCAGAACAGGTGGGAGACCAGCCACAGGACGTTGCTATGAGTCCAGACTCCAGTGAAGAAGAGACAGATAATAGATAGTTAAATCCGCATTTCAGGAGGGTGCAAAGGTACAGGGAACAAGTGTTATGGAAGAGATATTAAGGGGAGAAATGGGTTAATTACTGAAATGATTTATTCATCATGTCCGGGTGCCAGCGGGGAAGAAGGGCAGAGTTCTCAATGTTGTAAATCCATCATAGACGTGTGCTGGTATGGCTACGAAGTAAGTTTGTTTATTCTCTGCTATTTAACAGCTGTTCTTAGTGCTTTGAACTACTCTGCCTAGACCTAAATCTTAAGATAAGAGAGGAGGCCTGGAGGAATGCTTTGGTGTGCTCTAATTGTTAAGATAAGAGAGGAAGGAATGTGACTGCCTGCAATGCATTTTGAATATGGAGGAGAGGAGAAATAAAGATGGAGTATTTGTTTATGAAATCCTGCATTCAGTAAGCATTATTTACAATTTAACCAAAGTTCTAACCAGAATCCAGAACAATGTTGAAAATTCCCTGCTGAATTAAATAAGAAATTCAACCAGCCAGCTCAGGATGCCCAATTTAGTTAATGATGTCCATGCTTTAACACAAACAATAGCTGCGTTGCAGGCACAAATCCTCATGCTACAAAATCAAGCCACAGTCCCCGTTCAACCACAAGTCATCATTCAACCAAGGCCAAAGATTTACTTAGCTAAGCCATCCATTTTTACAGGGGCAAGAGATCAACTTGATGTATTTCTACAACAATGTCAGAATTTTTTCAACTCATCTCCAGAGGACTTTGCTAGGGATGCTAGGAAAGTCTCTTTCATTATAACCCTGTGTAAAGGTGCTGCATTTGAGTGGGCAATGCCCTTTTTAGCATGCCAGGATCCAATTCTGCAAAATTATGCTGCTTTTCGCCAGAAGTTTGAACAAGAATTTCAAGATCCCATGCGCGTACAAAATGCTATCACTCAGTTACGCCATTTGCACAAGGGTAACAAGACCAACCTCATTCGCATTCATCAAGGCGATGAATGGAAGACAGCCTTTGCCACCCGCTATGGCCATTTTGAATTCACTGTCATGCCTTTTGGACTTACCAATGCACCCACAGTATTCCAACATTTTATGAATGACATTTTAAAAGACTTTGATATACTCTTCTTCTCCAGAAACCCACCTACATCACTTACAACAAGTACTCCAATGCCTCTGACAACATCACCTTTATGCCAAGTTAGATAATCCTGTAGCTGGCCATTTTGACCTCTTCAAAACCGTTCGCCTCATCTCTCGCAGCTTTTGGTGGCCCAATCTCCACTATGATGTCAGTACCTACGTTAACTCATGCATCCATTGTCACCAAGCCAAATCCGCCACCGGACTCCCTCCGAGATTATTACAACCTTTGCCTACACCTGAAAGGCCCTGAGGTACCATTTCCATGGACTTCCTTATCTGTTTACCTGTTTCTCAAGGGTTCACTGCTATATTTGTGGTAGTGGACATGTTAACCAAGATGGCTCATTTCATCCCTTGTCGTCGAATCCCTACAGCCAAGATCACAGCTCAACTATTTATCCAGCACATCTTCCGCCTTCACAGATTACCCGACACCATTGTCTCCGACCGCGGTCCGCAATTCACCGCCCAGTTTTGGAAAGAACTCATGACCCCTCTCCAAGTCAAGATTTCCTTGGCATCCACCCATCACCCCCAAACCGACGGGGGCACTGAAAAAGTTATTGGCATCCTGCAACAATACCTCCATTGTTTTGTTCACGACACTGTCAAAGTTGCCTTGTTGCCGGGGGGAAATAGTATAATTACTTAGAGACGCTGTCTCTCTTGCTCAGAAACAGTTGCGCCTAGAGTTGCTAGTTAGAATCCATATAGTTAGAGCAGTCCTGCCAGAAATAAAGTACTGAATTTGTATCAGCCTGAGTTTGAAAATTATTACAGAATGCATATACAGTCATACCTCGTCTTACGAACCTAATTGGTTCCAGGGGGAGGTTCATAAGACGAAAGGTTTGTAAGACGAAACATTGTTTCCCATAGGAAACAATGTAAAGTCAATTACCGTATATACTCGAGTATAAGCCGACCCGAGTATAAGCCGAGGCACCAATTTTTGCCACAAAAACTGGGAAAACGTATTGACCCGAGTATAAGCCGAGGTTAGAAAATGCAGTGGCTACTGGTAACTTATAAAAATGGAAAACAATAAAATTACATTAATTGAGACATGTTTTAGAATATTTATTTTAAAGAAAGCCAGTAAATTAGCTCTGTAAATTTAAAAGAGGGTAAACAAATTAACAATATTAACAATAAATTAAAAAGTAAAAAAAGTAGCTCGATCAGGAACAAAGCTAAAACCTAACAGTTAAAATCCTTCAAAACTGGATTCCTTCTCATCATTAATTGGATTTACATTATTGTTCTGTTTTTATATATGCTGTGAGCCACCCTGAGTCCTTGGAGAGGGATTGCATACAAATCCAATTAAATAAATAAACAAACAAACAAACAAACAAATAAATAAGTGTATCCAAAGAAGAGCTTCAGCATTAGCTGCTGTGAGGTTATCAGCATAGAAAACCAAATAGATAGGTAGATAGATAGATAGATAGATAGATAGATAGATAGATATAGATAGAAAGATAGATAGACAGACAGACAGACAGACAGAAAAATAGATAGATAGATAGATAGATAGAAATAGATACAGATAGATAGATAGATAGATAGATATAGATAGAAAGATAGATAGACAGACAGACACACAGACAGATAGAAAAATAGATAGATAGATAGATAGAAATAGATACAGATAGATAGATAGATAGATAGATAGATAGATAGAAAGAAAAATAAATAGATAGAAAAATAGATAGATAGAAAGATAGAAAAATAGATAGATAGAAATAGATACAGATAGATAGATAGATGATAGATAGATAGATAGATAGACAGATAGATATAGATAGAAAGATAGATAGACAGACAGATAGAAAAATAGATAGATAGATAGATAGAAATAGATACAGATAGATAGATAGATAGATAGATAGATAGATAGATAGATAGAAAAATAGATAGATAGAAAAATAGATAGATAGAAAGATAGACAGATAGAAAAAGAATTCCTGTCTAGCTCTGCCTCATAACACATTATTAGATCCTATCCAAGCAAGGACAGCAACTACCACAAAATACCATTTTTTAAACAGTTTAAATCCTTTCAAAGGAGGGGGAGGAGAATCTGACAGCAGGGGGCCTTTTTAATCCGACTAAGGACAATGCAGAGAGAGCAAAGAATAGTTACTCACCATTGCTTTTTCCCCCTCTCGGTTGGAGCAAATGGCTGCCTCATTTGCTTGAGGCAGGGAGAGGAACTACGGCGTGCCAGAGGGGACAAAAGCTGGTGCCTCCTCGCTCTGGCTCAAGCAATGGCGCCCTCGTGTGGTGACTTTGTCAATGACCCGAGTATAAGCCGAGGCTGTGTTTTTCAGCCCATTTTTTGGGCTGAAAAACTCGGCTTATACTCGAGTATATACGGTAATCCGTGCAACCAAAAAAAAAACCCCGCAAAAAAACACTGCCGCCCGGCTGTCACCTTTTAAAACAGCCTGGGGGCTTCTCAGCGACCTCCCGAACGCCGAACGCCAAACCCGAACTTCCAGGTTCGGCGTTCGGGAGGTCGCCGAGAAGCCCCCAGGCTGTTTTAAAAGGTGACAGCCGGGCGGTGGGGCTTCCCAGCAGCCTCCGAATGCCGAACGCGGAAGTTCGGGTTTGGCATTCGGCTTCGGGAGACTGCTGGGAAGCCGCCCGGCTGTTTTAAAAGGTGACAGCCAGGCTGGGGCGCTTCCCAGCAGCCTCCCGAACCTGGAAGTTCGGCAAAAGTTGGGGGTTCGGGAGGCTGCTGGGAAGCCCCCCAGCCCAGCTGTGACCTTTTAAAACAGCCGGGCGGCTTCCCAGCAGCCTCCCGAAGCCGAACGCCAAACCCGAACTTCCGGGTTCGGCGTTCGGCGGCTGTTGGGAAGCCCCGCCACCCAGCTGTCACCTTTTAAAACAGCCGGGGAGCTTCCCAGCAGCCTCCCGAACGCCGAACCCAGAAGTTCGGGTTTGGCGTTCGTAACACGAAAAAAGTTCGTAAGAAGAGGCAATTTTTTTCTGAACCCCGGGTTCGTATCTCGAGTTGTTCGTAAGACGAGGGGTTTGTATCTTGAGGTACCACTGTACTTACCAACTTCTCGAGATACGAACCGGGTGTTTAAGATTTTTTGCCTCTTCTCACAAACCATTTTCCAATTATGAACCTGAGCCGGCGCTGTTCGGATGCCCCGCCTCCGGACTTTCGTTGCCAGCTGAAGTGCCTCTCATTGTGCCACTAGGATTTCCCTTTGCCTCCTCCCCACTGAGATTCTCTTCATTTCGTGCTTGCCAGCTGGCCAAAGCACCTGTCATTGTGCTGCTGGGATTTCCCTTTGCTTCCCCCCACTGGCACTGCTGGGCTGCCCCACCTCCAGCTTTCTGTTGCTGTCTTAAGTGCCTGATTGTGCTGCTGGGATTTCCGTTTGTTCCCCCCTGCTGGGAGTCTCTTCATTTTGTGCTGTTCGGCTGTCCGAAATGTCTGTCATTGTGCTACTGGCATTCCCGTTTGCCTCTCCCTGCTGAAGCACAAAGAGAATCCCAGTGGGGGGAAGCAAAGAGGAATCTCAGCATCAGAATTACAGGCGCTTCAGCCAGCAACAAAAGTCCGGAGGCAGGGCATCCCAGTGGCGCCGGCAAGCAGGGGGAAGCAAGGGGAATTCCAGCGGCACAATGACAGGCTCTTTGGCTGGCAACGGAAGTCCAAAGGCACGGCATCCCAGCAGCACCAGCAAGCACAAAAAGAATCCTGGATGCTGCAACAAGGGCTCTTTCATGAAAGCGTCCTTAAGAGCTACAAAAGCCCGCTGCTCCTCCTCACCACAATGAAACAAGACCTGTTTTTGCAACAACCGGGTGGTAGGCGCAGTCAACTGGGCAAACCCTGGTGTGAAAGTGCGATAGTAGTTTCCAAACCTCAACAGCCTCTGCACATCCTTGACTCTCCTTGGGGGTTGCCAGGTTTTTAGTGCTGACACCTTGCCCAGGTCCATGGCTATGCCCCCTGGGGAAAGGACATGACCTAAAAATTCTATGGTGGTCTGCAGAAACTGACGCTTCTCCAGCTTAGCATATAAACGATGCTCTCTCAACCAGAGCAGAACCCAGCGCAAATGTCCCAAATGACTAGACAGAGGGAGAGTACGCTAAAATGTCATCCAGATATATGACCACAACATGGTCTAACATATCCCTGAATACATTGTTCATTAAATGCTGGAAAACAGCTGGGGCATTTGTGAGGCGGAAAGGCATCACTGTGTACTCAAAATGCCATATGGGGTGCCAAATGCTGTTTTCCACTCATCCCCTGGCCTTATACGAACCACATTTTAAGCGCTGCATAGGTCTATCTTGGAAAAAACAGTGGCAGCTTGTAAACATTGTCACGCTGTGGATTGACAGCCTCCAAAGACATTAAGAAACATCCTGTAGTTAAATGGTTAACTCTGTTTGTTAATGTAGCTCCTCCCTCTCTATGATGTAACCCTGCTTTGCTCACTTCCTCCTTCTTGCAGGAAGAGAAGCAAATGCCATGTTCTTTCTCTTTTAACAAAAGATGTAAGACGCATGTTTAAGCCTCTCCGGCTAAACTTATTTTTTTCTACTTTTATAATAAAAAGTTTGATTCATTTTTACAATGAATGCTTGTGCTTTAATTCCATCTACCTCCGGAAAGCCTTACTTCAGTTTTAACAGGCTGAGCCCTTTGCCGGTAAGATCCTCTTTCCGTCAAACATTTCATTAATTCCGGAATCAGTGGCAAGAGATAGTGATTGCGCAATGTAATGGTGTTCAGGCACCGGTAGTCACAACACAGACGTAAGTCCCCAGTTTTTTTTTTAACAAACAAGACGGGCGCTGATAACGGGGAGGTCGATGGCCTGATGAACCCTTTGGCCAGATTTTTATCGATGAACTCCTTGAGGGCCACTAATTCAGGTTCCGACATAGAGTACAAACAACCAGCCGGCAACTTGGCCTCAGGTAACAGTTCTATGGCACAATCATAAGGGCAATGCGGCAGCATGCATTCCACCTCTTTTTCATTAAAGACATCCGCAAACTCAGCAAGGCCCTCCGGTAACACTGCTGCGGGGATAATGGGCCCTTGCGAGGCACAAACGTGACGATGGTGGTCTACACATTGTACACTGGAAAATGTGACGCTGTTCTGCGACCACACCACCTGAGGATCATTCGCCCTTAACCATGACAACCCCAAGACAAGAGGGAAATGGAGGCCCCGCGTGACATAAAATTGTAAAGCCTCCTCATGAGTCCCAATGCTGATCCGCACCGGCAAGGTCTGGGATGGGCCCAGACAACAACACCAGCCCATCAATGGTTTCTACAGTCAACAGAGGTTTCACAGGACACAAGGGCAATGAATGTCTCTGTGCAAACTCCTCATCCAGGAAATTCGTGGTGGCCCCACGAGGGCAAGAGCAGAAATCGATTGAGTACGCTGATCCACCAGGAGCTTGACATTAATTGTGAGGTGACGGTACGTTCTGGGGTTGTTATCCGAAGACTCCTTAACCAATGAAATGCCAGCCCGACCTAGCGTTGCCACCAAGCCGGGCCGCCCTCGTTTCCCGACTGCACATCTGGCGGGGAAACCAGGGGCATGGGGACAGCCATCGAGGAATCCAGACCTATCGTGGGAACATGAGTTGACGACTCTGGGAGCTGTCCTGCAAGAGTCCATGTGGCAACAGGAGGACTGGGAGGATTCGAAACCACGGCAGCAACTGTGCTCCTTCATTTGCAGGGACAGGCATTCTCAAAATGACCTGCCCCCCACAATAGAAGCACCGGCCTGTCGCATGTCACTGTGCTCTCTCCTCTGGGGACAAACGGGGTCGCCCAAAGTTCACCTCCATGGGCTCCCCCGCAGGGGCACGATCCGCTAGATGAGGAGGCAGGGCAGGCAGGAAGCGACGGGGTACAGGAACCGGGGTCAGCACGGGCATAGTGGAAACCCCCCGCCATGGAGCAGGCACTGGCATGACACCCAAAATGCGGGGGGAGGACCGCCCAGTTTGGTGCACCTCTCGAGCCAGCAGCCGAGCCTCAATTGCCAAACAATGCTGCTCCAGCTCATCCAGGGTGCCCAGCAGGGCCTCATGCACCAGCTCATCAAGCATAGTCTCTGACAAGCCATCCTGAAATGCCTCCATCAAGGCGGCCTCATTCCACTGCACCTGTCCACTGAGGCTACGAAAGTCACTTAAATATTCCGCTAATGGGCACGAACCTTGTTTCAGCTGTTTCAACACCCTCATGGCTGCCTGCTCCCGCACAGAATCTGAAAACTGCCGTCGCAACTGGGCGCAAAAGGCAGTATAATCCTGCAGTATCTGATCATCTCTGTCCAGAAATGGAGACACCCAGGAAGCAGCGGGGCCGGCCAACAAACTGCAGAGGAATGCCACCTTCTCTGCATCTCTTGGAAAATGGAGCAGTTGTGCATTAATAAACAACTGCACTTGACTGAGGAAAGCTGCAAACATGCGTCTGTCGCCCCAGAATTTTTTAGGCAGAGCCACAAAGCATTTCCTCCTTGGTAGTGGCTGTGGGGCAGGAGCTGCTGGCTGCACCTGTGGAATGACAGGCTGCTGAGATAATATATCCACCTGGTTCTGTAACTGCAGCACTGTCTGCGTTAACGCTTGCATTTCCATCCTCAAAGCCTCGAAGACTGCTTGCATTTGTGCCATACCAGCAGCCATGATCAGATAAATACCAGAAAAAAGAGAAGCAAACAATCCAACACACTTCACTCTGGAATGGTATGTGTCTGGGGATTGATGGCAGCTTATTCTGTTCTGCCGGCATGTCTCAACCGCCTGTAATTACAGGGTAATTAGTCCAGAAAGACACACATCACACGATAGAAGGAAAACCCAAAAGTCTTTATCAACAGAAAAACAGAAACAGCTCCCTTTTTAAATGTCAAAGGGATTTTCTGGTATACACAAGGCACAGGTTAAATGCAATCCAAATGCTCACCCAATAACTGGGAAATTGAGTCCAATTCTAAAGTCC
Source organism: Erythrolamprus reginae (assembly GCF_031021105.1). NCBI lineage: Eukaryota > Metazoa > Chordata > Lepidosauria > Squamata > Dipsadidae > Erythrolamprus > Erythrolamprus reginae. The sequence continues at coordinate 55,029,535 of NC_091963.1, forward strand.
AGAAAGTCCACACACAATCTTGAACAGCAAAAGCCATGATCTTGATGCAAGTATGAATCAGATAAACTGCCATGAGGCTAAAACAGCAGGCTGCTCTTTTATCTGTAGCACTAATTACAGCAGCCCCACCCAACCACAGGTGGCCTCATTTATCTCCTGTAATAATCCTTCAGTTGTTATCTCCTATGCATCACTCTACGCACGCGTGGATGTGTCATACATTCTTGTTCCGAATCCAGGGATGATAAGGATGATTGATCTCCTCCTGGGCTGTCTGCCAAACTCCCCTCTTCCAAGTCACCCCCACCTTCTTCTTCTTCTTCTGAGGAAACTTCATTCCCTGACTCTGTCGGCAATAAAACAGGCCTATGACATGTTGATGTTTCCCCTGCATCCACCTCCCCATTCCTTGGGGCAGGAGCTGGGCCAGAGCCAACCACAACATTAGTGAAGGAAGGAAAAGAGTGAAAATAAAACAAACAATGAGAAATACATTTACAATGATAATCACAAAGAAGGCACAGTTTCTGATTTGTTCTGTTCCCATAGGATCCGCTGGGCTCTTGATGTTTATTTATTTATTTACTTTATTATAGTTGAAAGGAACCCTGCCGGTCATCAAGTCCAACCCCCTGCTCAAGCAGGAAATCCTACACCTCCCCAGCCAGATGGCAATCCAATCTCCTCTTGAAAATGTCCAGATTTGGGGCCTTCACAACTTCCGCTGGCAGGCCGTTCCACTGGTTGATCGCTCTGACCATCAGGAAGTTCTTCCTTATTTTCAGGTTGAATATCTCCTTGGTCAGCTTCCATCCGTTGTTCTTCATCTGATCTTCTTCACCCTTCTCCATGTCATATTGTGTGATTGAGGATATCATACTTGATGAGGAAGGCAATGTGTTTCCTGGATTGCTGGAACTCTGATATCACACCATCATTTTGCTAGATATACTTAGCTGAGATCCACACCAGACCTGTAGGAGTAAACACAACTACAAAAAACCTTTCCCCAGGTTATTAATTATACAGGCACTAACTAAGTTTTATCTGGTACAGCTTGATAATAAACCAATTATCTAACAATGGTTCTTGGTGCCTAAAATTATGTTCATAAGCAGTTAATTTTTGAAAAGAAATATTAATTTTAATTAAGAAAAATATTAATTTTAAATAAAAAAGAAATATTAATTTGATAAACATAGAGTAGGGAATTTTATTCCTTTTAATTGTTTTTCTAAATATTGTTTGAAAATGTGATGAAATCATTCCACAATTGCTTGATTATTAAAATTATAGAAAATACCATGAATAACAACAATGTTCCATGTAGAACAAAAATCAAGAAAAAATAGAAATGTAAGCAGGAGCACTATCAGTTTTAAGAAAATGTGGTCTTCCACGAGCAGTAATGTGGAAGTGAGATAACATGAGAAGAGGTTTCTCTATGCTGAGGAGATAAGACACTAATTAACATATGATTACCTTCAATAGAAATCTTGTCAAGGTAAAACTTCCTGGAAAATGAGGTGGCACTATGTTGGAGTGGAGCAAAGAAAGCTAGCTGCGATCTTTGCCCGATTTTCTGAGTGTCGGATTGCTGGGATCAGCAGGCGATCATCTGGAGGAGATCGTGGAAATAAAGGGGATAGTCTACTGCAGATGTGGAAGGGTGCTGCTTCCCACTGTGACAGATAGAAACCCCTGAAATCGGCCTCAGAAGAATTCAATAAAAGAAGGGGATCCAAAAACATGGCAACTAACTCCAAATTGAGGAAGCAAAAAGAGCAAACAGTAGATTGTTTGATGGATTTTATCTTACGTGAATTTTGAAGATTTAATGCATGTTTAGAGAACCTCTTAACGAACTGAACTTTTTGAACTTTTGAACTAAAATAATGTTTTGAAAATTGATTAGAGAACAAGGGAGACTCTGAGGGAGATGGGCGGTCATTGAATAGGTTAAGAGCGAAAGAGATCATAAACTATAAAATACAAATCAGAGCTAACCCAAATTGAAGATAAAAGAAAATAAATAATATATAAAGAGACTGTGAATTTTCTACAGAGAATCGTTTACCTTGGAACTGATAAGAGAAAGAATGGAGGGGAGAAAGCTGGCAGAATCAGGAGATAACATCTTGCTAATTAGAGGAGGAGACCAGTGTGGAAAGACAGGGGAAAAAAATCAGATGTGAAGAGGGTGACTTGGAGTTAATAGAGCTGCCCGCAGAGAAATCACTGAATTAGGGACTGCAGAACTAACAAGGTGACATTTAAGAATGGAGGGAACAATACCAAGAGGAGAAAAGGAATTGGACAGACAGGATGACGGGATAATCCAGGGATCGTAATAGAATGAATGGGAGAAAGAGGTGACAGAAGAATATGATGAATGGGGATCACGGATCCAGAGATTGGAGTAGAGTGAAATAAAGGAGAGAATAATATTATAGAAGTATGACCGGAGTGTGAGAGTGAGAACGGTTTGAGGGAACTCTGATCTGACTTGCTGTTACAAGGACTGTTAGGTTGGAGAAGTTGGGAGAGGAGAAAAAGACTTTACTCTGATTGGAAAGAGAGACTTTCTGTGAGTAAAACTAAAATTAAATGGACATTTGAATTCTTGAATAACAAAGGGACTGCTAATAAAGTGGTACCTCTACCTAAGAACATCTCTACTTAAGAACTTTTCGAGATAAGAACCGGGTGTTCAAGATTTGTTTGCCTCTACTTAAGAACCCATTTTCTACTTAAGAACCCCCAGAAAAATTTCACAGGAAATTTGAGAGTGACATCCAGTTTCCTGCCATTCCCCCTTTAATCCCAGCCATCTTGGACTTTTCTGGGCTGCCAGAGGAGCCTTTCGGTGGCTCTTAAAGAGGCTTTGGCAATCCAGAGCAAATAAAGCATTTTCCTTTCCCTGGGTGCTTGGAGAGGGAATAAACCTCTGCCAGCACCCAGAGAAAAGAAAGGCTCCCTTCGCTTTGTGCAGCCCAGAGCGAACGGAGCGTTTTCCTTTCTCTGGGCACTTGGAGAGGGAAGAAACCACTTCGCTGTGGTGACTCCCTCATGCTGTCTCCCATATACCCAGCGCAAGGTTGCCTCCCGGAGCTTCTGGGCACGGAAAGGCAAAAGGGGGCGCTTCACCCCGGCTGGATCAACTTGGCTTCAGCCAAACCGAGGAGTCACCACATTGAAAGGAAAGGTGCCAGCTACAAAGTGAGTGAACGAGAGAAGAGGGGAGCCCTTCAATATGGGAAGGAAGAGGAAGCAGGTAGCAGCAGTAGCAGCAACAGCCGCCTTTCAGTCAAAGGAGCAGGAGGTTCCCCCCTCTCACCTGCCTGGGTTTCTCTCTGGTGCAGTGTATGGGAGGCAGCCTCTTGTCAGGTGTATAGGAGGTGGCACATGCTCCTCCTCACCACCTCAGAGTCCCTCTTTTTTTTAAAGGCTTAATGTTTTGATTTTTTTGATTCCTCTCACCTTACCTTCTTCCTTCGGCAGCGACTGTCCTCCTCCTCTTCTTCCTCCTCATCCTCCCACCCAAATTCTGAGTTTTTATTTCTTTCCTAATGGATGCATTACAGTGATCCCTTGATTTTCATGGGTCTGACTTTTGCGGAAGCTTTTCAAAATATATCAATGGAAAAATGCTCCATGGTTTTTTTGAACACCATGGGTTTTTCCAATCTGCCCCCCCCCCAGTGGCGAGCATGGAAACCAAGCTGTGGCTTTTCTTTTCTTGTACAATGTCTCTTGTACAATTATCCAGAGGAGGAGAATTTTACTCGTTTCCCTCCAATATTGAGCTTCTTGGTTAGGAAAGATGCCTGCAGAGTAGTCATATGCTTGTCATTGAACTTGTTCTCACAGTAATGGAGTACTAGAGAAGTCTTCCCCATGCAGCCTTCCCTGAGCAGGACCACCATGAAACCGCCAAACCCCTCTCCGCTTCAATAGACAGGTGCACTGAGCAGAATCCAAAAGAACCGGAGGGGGGGGAGATAAAGGAGAGGAGGCCGTGCGGAGGAAGACTCCCAGGGGGAAGCAATCCACAGAAGGAGAGGTGACAGCGGCAGGGGGGGGAAGGAGAGAGAGAGTATTAAGTCGAGACCGGAGCGGAGTGGATAACAAGACAGTCTTTATTAGTCGGAAACAATACATAACAGGAACACACACATGACAACTAACAGGATATTTATACCCTGCACCATTCTTGCATAACCAATAGGGAATCAGTATTCCTCCCGCCAAACAGAACAACCAATGGAAAGACAGCGGCTATATTCCTAGGCAAATACATTACACTCCTTCCCTCTTACATTGGAGACTTCGTAATCTCGTAAATAAGCGGGGGGACATCGCTCACGCTCGGACTGGCGCAGGGATGGTTCCTCTTCTGAAAGACGTAGATTGTCGGGAATCTCTTTCCGGTCCCTGGGGCTAGCAAGACTATTCTCCATAGGATCAACCCTAGTTAGTGGGGTCACTCCTCCAGGGGAAAGAGGGAGATCATTGCTCTGCCCGCTTGGGCTTGTGTTTACATTCAGGTTAGATGGAGGATCCGGGCAACTACGACATCTAAGTTGATCTACATGGCGGTGCCATATACGCCCGTCACTAAGTTCTACCACATAAGACCGTGGTCCTTTAATTACAGCGACCTTTGCCGCAACCCAGGGGGGCCCCCCATCATAAGAGCGGGCAAACACTGGTGCAACTAAACAAAAAGAGCGGCCAGGGGCAGGCCAAGAGGGTCCATGAGAGTAGACCGGGTTTAATCTAGCTAAGGTAATTTGCAGTTTCCGGCCCATGAGAAGCTCGGCTGGGGACTTGTTCGTTGGGGTAGTTGGAGTGGAATGCTGTGAGAACAGGAATTCTGCAAGTTTTTCCTGCCAAGTACCATGGGACATTTTCTTTAGCGCGTCCTTAGTGGTTTGGACCATGCATTCAACTTGTCCGTTAGATGCGGGGTGCCAAGGGGCTACAAGGGCGTGGCGAATACCCGCCCCCGCTAAGAACCCTTCAAATTGGGATGACGTGAATTGAGGCCCATTGTCGGATACTACCAGATCCGGGTAACCGTGGGTTGCAAAAAGAGAGTTCAAAACCTGAATGACTGACAGGGATGTGGTTGAGTGTAATAAGTTGACTTCTAACCATCGTGAGTACGCATCAACAGTTACAAGGAACACTTGACCCATGAATGGTCCCGCCAAGTCAACATGTAATCTGGTCCATGGGCCAGATGGCAGTTCCCAGGCTAATGGGACCCCATGCGGAGGTGACGGTCTATGCTCTTGGCAGGGCCAACATTGAGCTACCCGATGCTCCACGTCTTTGTCGAGGCCTGGCCACCACACATAACCCCTTGCCAGGGCCTTCATTCTAACCACTCCTGGATGCCCCTTATGCAGGAGGGAAAGTACCTTTTCCTGTAATTGTGGAGGGATGCAAACCCGACAACCCCGCAGCAAACAGCCTTGTATGACTGACAGCTCGTCTTTGCAACGAAAGAATGGAATATACTCCGCGGAAGGGGCAACCCGGGGCCACCCTCGCAAAACCCATTGTAGGACGGTGGATAAGCACGGGTCATGTCCGGACTCCTCGGCGACTATGGATGCGGATAAAGCCAAGAGCTGGTCCATGATGGCTAACACAGCGGATGCTGGGGCAGGATCCAGGAGCAATTGCAGTGAGGGACAACGGCTAAGAGCGTCCACATGGGCAATGTGCCTACCCGGCCGGTAAAGTAAGCGGTATGAGTAATTGGCTAAAAATACAATCCACCGGGACATCCTTGGAGATAAAATAAGAGGGCTCTGGCGGTCTCCTGACAAAAGGCCTAGAAGAGACTGGTGATCTGTTACAATATCAAAGGGACGGCCATACAAGTAGTCATGAAATCGTCGAACTCTGGCTATGATAGCAGGGCCTCCCTATCAATATGACCAGTGTCCTAGAAAAGAAGGCCAGTGGTACTTCGGACCCATTTGGGAGTTTGTGACTTAGTACAGCGCCCACCCCATATGGGGATGCGTCACAGGTCAAAATCAGAGGTAAGTATGGGGAATACTGTGCTAGGACAGTGTTAGACGTGAGAACTTCTTTGACGGCCGCAAAAGCATCTGCCTCTCGGGGTCCCCAAACCCATTTCCTATTTTTATCAAGGAGCCGGTGTAGGGGCTCGGCCAAAGACGCCTTGTGGGGGATGAAAACCGCGTAGAAATTCAGTAACCCCAGGAAAGCCTGAAGCTCAGCCTTAGAACTCGGGATGGGAGCTTCCCAAATAGCCTTGTTTTTTTCCGGAGTGGGATGGATTCCCTGCCTATCAATGATAAACCCCAAAAACTCCATCTGCGGCACTCCGAACATACACTTATGAGCTTTGATCTTTAGACCCGCTTCTTTAAATTTGGACAGGACTTGTTTGACCCTATTAAGGAGATCCACCTCGGACTGGGCGGAAACTAAGACATCATCGAAATATGGAACCGTGCCAGGAATTCCATACAGCAAACGCTCCATGAGCGATTGGAAGATCCCAGGGGCCGTGGAAACCCCAAATTGTAAACGTTTACACCTAAACACTCCCCTATGAGTTGTAATAGCCTGTGCGTCAGCTGCCTGAGAGTCCACAGGAAGTTGCTGGTATGCCTGGGAGAGGTCAAGTTTTGCAAATATAGTGCCCTCCCCCAACGAGTGTAACAGATGTTGCACAACCGGAACCGGGTACGAATGGTGTGCTAGCGCCCTATTTATAGTGCACTTATAATCCCCACAAATCCTTATTCCACCCCCCGCCTTTACAGCCACCACAATCGGGTTCTCCCATGTGGCTTGATCAATGGGCTCCAAAACGCCTTGGGCCACAAGGCGGTCCAATTCAGCGTCTACTTTAGGATGCAAGGCTAAAGGGACCCTGTGAGGCTTAATTCTCACCGGTGGCACCAGGGGATCTAACCCAAAAGAGATAGGGGACCCCTTGTAGCACCCCAAACTGCTATCAAAAACATCCGGAAATTGTAATGCCAGTTCAGAAAATGCCTTCCCCCCAGACACAAAATTAACCCCCGAGACAGAAAGACCCAGAGAATCAAACCAATTAAGGCCCAGCAAATTCGCAAAAGGTCCGTCAACGACAATAAGTGGTAAATGACCCGAAAATTGTCTGAAGCGGACAAGGAAACGGCCCTGACCCACAACCGGAATCAGGGACCCCTGGTAGTCCCGAAGATTCAGTGGGCATGACGAAAGAGACTTCTTTGATAAGCGTGGAAAACATCGCTTGATAGTTGTCCATGGCACCAGCGAATGGGCGGATCCTGTGTCTATCTGCATTGAGCAAGGGGTTCTTCCTAGGTTGACAGAGATGCAAATCTTTTCAGTCGCTGGGCCGGTAGCGGCGATCCTGATGGTGGTTCCAGATCGAAGACTGCGGCCGGGTGAGGAGACTGATGAATAAACGGCGTTACAATCAAAACGCCGATACGCCGAATCCCTTGGTGGAGCACGGGAACCTCCGGCAAATTGATCCTTGTAGCCAGTAGATGAAGCAGCATACGGACGGCGAAATCTGCAAACACGGGCGATATGCCCACGACCCCCACAACGGCGGCACATCACATCCTTAAAGGGACACACAGCCCAGAAGTGATCGCCGCCACAACCTCTACACGGAGAAGGAGGTGGGCGGGGACGGCTGGGAGGAGGGGCTTCCCGCGGCCTGGAGGCAGCCAGACGACAAACCTCTTCCTCAGAAGCCAAAATGTTTTCCAAGTCCTGAGGTAATTGCGAAAGCTGTTTGACTGGGGCCAACGTGGTAGCATTAACAGACACATCCATCGCAGCCAAAGATTGGTTAGACATTTCAAAAGCCCTCGCCTCCGAGAGAGCAACTTTAAATGATAATTCCTGGATAGCCAGAAGACGGCACTTCAGGCGCCTGTCTTTCACGCCAAAAACCAACCGATCAAGGAGATAATCCTCCAAGTCTGTAAACTCACAGTAAAGGGCAGCTCTTCTGAGAGCAGCTACAAAATCATTTATGGACTCACCCTCCTGTTGGTTACGGTGAAAGAATATGTAACGGCGAGCACAGCGGGATGGGGCGGGGGCGTAATGGTCTTGTAGGGTTGAGAGAAATTCTTCCCAAGGCACGTTATAAATAAGAGTCGGAGCGAAAATAGCCCTGGCAGTCTCGAACATTTTGGTACTGCAAAAACTCAGGAAATAAGCCCTTTTCCGATCCCCCGAGATTTCGGTATACCCATTCGAAATGAGAAAACACTCGAACCTGGCCACGTAGGAGTCCCAAGTTTCCCCCTGAGGGTTGAAAGGCGCGAAGGTCAGTTGTGTAGACATTCTGGTAATAGATATAATCGGTCACAGGCACTACGGCGTGGAAGACAATCCTCATCGCCACTATTAAGTCGAGACCGGAGCGGAGCGGATAATAAGACAGTCTTTATTAGTCGGAAGCAATACATAACAGGAACACACACACGACAACTGACAGGATATTTATACCCGGCACCATTCTTGCATAACCAATAGGGAATCAGTATTCCTCCCGCCAACCAGAACAACCAATGGAAAGACAGCGGCTATATTCCTAGGCAAATACATTACAGAGAGGAATACCGAAACGCCCTCCTCCCACACCCAACCCACAGCTTTTTTAATGTGGTACTTCCCCAGGCAGGCGGCTTTGCTTGCCATGGGGGAGTGGCCGCTTGCAAGCTCCTCACCTCCGTCGCCGCCGCCTCCTCCTCTTCCACTGCCCTGCTGCAATGTCATTTACACGGTGCTGGTGGAAGATCCGTCATCGCTCCAGAGGAGGAAAGCCCAGCACAGGAACTGTGAAGATGGAGCTGAATGGAGTGCCGCCGCTGGCCACAGCAGCTGCACCCAAAGCCTTTCTCTCTCACACACACATCTCCTCCCCTTCTCTCCTGGTTTAAAGCACAGGTTTAAAAAAAGCGCTGGGCAAGGGGCAGGTGGCAGAAGGGCGAGCGGCATCAGTGGGGGGGGGAGGTTGCCATGTTTTTTACGTTTTATTTATAAATATTGTTATATGTTGTAAATACAGCATCTCTACTTCACGGTTTTTCTTTTTTCGTGGGTGGTCTTAGAATGCTTCCCCCGTGAAAGATGAGGGATCACTGTATTTGCTTTTACATTGATTCCTATGGGAAAAATTGCTGCTATTTACAATCTTTTCTACTTAAGAACCTGGTCATGGAACAAATTAAGTAGAGGTATCACTATACCACTAAATGGAAAGAAGAAACAAGACAAAACAGATTTTGGATTTTGGACTATTTCATATAAAATAGATGTTGGACTCTGGGCTATTTAATTCTAAAAAGAAGGTAATAAAAGAAATAAAATATAATACACATTTTTGCTTAAGAAAGTTAGAACTATAGATGTTATTTAGTACTTGAATAGATAAGTTTAAGTAGAATTGGAAGTAGCTCACTAATTAAAGGTAACAAGGGTAAAAGAATTTAAGAATTTGATTTTGAAGTGTATTAGTTAATTTGAGTGATTCAATTAACCTTTTTCTTTTTCTTCTGTAATTGAACTGTGTGACAATTTGTGTGATATAACTAACCTTTCTTCTTTTGTTTCTGTGTTTGAATAGAGTCATATAATAAAATATATAGGTATAAGTATAACAAATATAATAAGCATATAATAGATACTAGGTCCTACTCTCTTCATTCTCTACATCAATGACCTCTGTGACCATATCGAAAGCAACTGTGTTCTTTTTGCCGACGATGTGAAACTTTTCAACACCACTGATAACACACTCACTCTCCAAAAAGACCTGGACTTTGTCTCAGACTGGTCTAACACCTGGCAACTTCAAATATCAACCAACAAATGCTCTACCCTCCACATCGGCAAAAAGAATCCAAACCGCACATACGAACTGAATAAACAATCTCCCACTGCTAACCCACACTCAGTAAAAGACCTTGGAATACTAATATCGAATGACCTAAGTGCTAAGTGCTAACTGCAACAATATCGCCAAAAAAGCTTCTAGAGTTGTTAACCTGATCCTACGTAGCTTCTGCTCAGGCAATCTCACACTACTCACAAGAGCCTACAAAACTTTTGCCAGACCCATTCTAGACTAGTGTTCATCTGTCTGGAACCCATACCACATCTCAGACATTAACATCCTTGAAAATGTCCAAAGATATTTCACCAGAAGAACACTTCACTCCTCCACTCGAAACAGAATATCCTACGAAAATAGACTAACAATCCTGGGCCTAGAAAGCCTAGAACTACGGCACCTAAAACACGATTTGAGTATTGCCCACAAGGTCATATGCTGCAACGTCCTACTGGTCAATGACTACTTCAGCTTCAACCGCAACAACACAAGAGCACGCAACAGATTCAAACTTAATACGAACCGCTCCAAACTTGACAGTAAAAAATATGATTTCAACAATCGAGTTATCGAAGCGTGGAACTCATTACCGGACTCAACTGTGTCAACCCCTAACCCCCAACATTTTTCCCTTAGACTCTCCACGATTGACCTCTCCAGGTTCCTAAGAGGCCAGTAAGGGGCGTACATAAGTGCACTGGTATGCCTTTCGTCCCCTGTCCAATTGTCTTTCCTTTCTTTCACCTATCATATATATTCTCTTCCTTTCATATATCCTCTCCTCTAAGTTCACTTTTACCCTTATATATATTACCACATGTCTATTTTTCTTCCTATGTATTTGTGTATTGGACAAATGAATAAATAAATAAATAAATAAATAAATAAATAAATAAATATAGATTCTTTTTTCAAGATACCATATTTTTCAGAGTATAAGACACACCCTAGTTTTGGGGAGGAAAATAGAGAAAAGAATCTGCTAAAAAGTCTGATAATCTTTATGGCTCTTTGTAAATAGAGCTGGGAAGTTAAAAGAGTAAAGTGGCCAAAATTAGAAGGAGGACTAGCTCAGGAAGTTTGAATACCCTTGCAGTTCACCCCTAATCTTTAACCCAGATGTTTTCAAACTTGGCAAGTTTAAGACTAATGGGCTTCAACTCCCAGAATTCCTCCTCCAGTTATGTTAGCTCAGGAATGGGAGTTGAAGTCCACAAGTCTTAAAGTTGCCAGGTTTGAAAACCCTTGCATCCCTAATCCTTAATCCAGGGGTTTTCAAACTTGACAGCTTTAAGACTAGTGAACTTCAATTCCCATTCCTGAGCTAGCATGACTGGAGGAGGATTCTGGGAATTGAAGTCCACAAGTCTTAAACTTGCCCAATTTGAAATTTGTAAAACATGTCCATGGTTGTAAAAAGTATACATGTTTGTAAAAAGTATTCTGCCTCACTGGTACTGTATTTTATTAAATAATATATTACTGCACCATTTGTTTCAGAATACTTTTTTCCTTGTTTTCCACCTCTAAAATCTAGGTGTGTCTTATATACAGTGGTCCCTCGACTTGCGCGTTCTCGATTAGCGCGAAACGCTGCAACGCGGTTTTTCAAAAAATATTATTTAAAAAAATAAAATATTAAAAAATAATTTTTTTTAAATTCTGTTTCCTGAATGGAGACCGCCGGCCGCTCAATCGGGCCGGCAGGGAACAGAATGGAGCCTTCCGCGGCGGGGCTGGTAAGGGGGGGAGCCGAGGGGGGAGCCGAGCCCAGCCCCGTGGCATTCGCTTTCCTCCCGCCGGCAGCCGACTGATCGTGGGCTCCTTCGCAACCTCGGAGAGCTTCCTGGTTTTCGTGAGCTTTCATGCCCCGGAAGCTCTCCGAGGTTGCGAAGGAGCCCACAATCAGTCTCGGCTGCGGGTGGGAGGAAGGCGAATCCCCCGTGGGCTCCGTTACATCTTCCGCTGCCAGCCAGGCCATGCTGGCGGCAGCGGAACAATCGCTGGCTGTCAACTTTTCTTTTTAAAACTGGGCAGGAGCTGACTTGCCTCCCCAGTGCTAAAAAGAAAAGTTGACAGCCAGCGCTACGACTGACGGAATGCTGAGCCTCCCGGTGGAAGGCTGCCGCTTGGCCGGGGAGGCTCGGCCGAAAGGGGCTGGAGCGGCAGAGCCGAGCACGCCTTCCGCCCGGGAAGTCCTGCCCCTTCATCCCCACCCCTCGCCCCTGTGGTCGGCGGGGATGAAAGGGCAGGACTCCCTGGGTGGAAGGCGTGCTCGGCTCTGCCGCTCCAGCCCCTTTCGGCCGAGCCTCCCCGGCCAAGCAGCCAGGGAAGTCGAGCTAGGCGTGGCGGCGGCAGCGCTGCTTCTCCGGTCGCCCGGTCCTCTCCTGCCTCCTGCGCCGATGTTCCCCGCTGCGACGGAAGGCAGTCGCTTGGCTAGGGAGGCTCGGCCGAAAGCGGCTGGAGCGGCAGAGCCGAGCACGCCTTCCACCCAGGGAGTCCTGCCCTTTCATCCCCGCCGACCACAGGGGCGAGGGGTGGGGATGAAGGGGCAGGACTTCCCGGGCGGAAGGCGTGCTCGGCTCTGCCGCTCCAGCCCCTTTCGGCCGAGCCTCCCTAGCCAAGCGACTGCCTTCCGTCGCAGCGGGGAACATCGGCGCAGGAGGCAGGAGAGGACCGGGCGACCGGAGAAGCAGCGCTGCCGCCGCCACGCCTGGCTCGACTTCCCTGGCTGCTTGGCCGGGGAGGCTCGGCCGAAAGGGGCTGGAGCGGCAGAGCCGAGCATGCCTTCCGCCCGGGAAGTCCTGCCCCTTCATCCCCACCCCTCGCCCCTGTGGCCGGCTCATCCAGGGGGGCGTGTGTGGACTGGCAAGCGGCAAGCGGGAAGACCAAGGGAAGGTTCCTTCAGCCGCCCAACACCTGATCCGCTCCGCAGCGCGGCAGCAGCGAGGAGCCGAAGATGGGGTTTCCCCTTTGCCTTTACCCCATCTTCGGCTCCTCGCTGCTTCCGCGCTGCGGAGCAGATCAGCTGTTGGGCGGCTGAAGGAATCTTCCCTTGATCTTCCCCGCCGCCCACACACAAACTCCACCATCTGCGCATGTGCGGCCATGAAAAAAATGGCGCACATGCGCAGATGGTGGTTTTACTTCCGCATCCAATATAACGCGGAAATCGGTTAGCGCGGGAGGTCTTGGAACATAACCCCCGCGCTAACCGAGAGATCACTGTACCAGTGTGTCTTATAATCCGAAAAATACGGTAGTTAAACAAAATGGAAACAGATAGTTAAAAGAACCATAATAAACTGGGCAAAAATTGTTGGTTACAGCACTAATGTAGACCAGTGGGAAATAATTTGGACTTCCAATTGTAAATTAACCAAAGCATTCACATATAAAGAGAATCAGTACAAAATGTTTTATAGGTGGCATCTCCCACCAGCAGGACTAACTAAAATATACAAAAACATGGATGCTAAATGCTGAAAGTGCCACCAAACTGAGGGAGCCTATTATCATATGTGGTGGACTTGTTTAATAATTTTAAAAAATTGGAATAAAATTTATAAAGGGCTAGAAGAAATTACACATCACAAAATTAATATAAAACCGGAAACCTTACTAGGCATATTTGATGGAAAAATAGGAAAGAAATATTGATATATCATTTTACACATATTAACAGCAACAAGGATGCTGTTGAGAGAAGCATGGTGAGTGCCGCGGCAAGACGGCTTCTCCTGCACTTCAGCGGGGGGATGCCGAATCCCCGCTGTTTGGGGGTGCCAATTCCTATCGGATTGGCCCAGAACCACCCTGAAGGGTGTGTGTGTGAAAAAGGGGTCTTGGTCTCCCACCATTTTGGGGGGGGGTCAGCACACCTCGCAGTGGGTAGATTTCTGACCTCAACCGGCAGCGGGTGAAATGACCTCGGTCGCCATAGACATGGTGACTATGTGCTGGAAAGATAGGATTCAAAGTGTTGGAAGTCATCTGGAAGGAGAAGTAACACAAGTTTTTGTGCTGGAGGTTGAGAAGAATAAAAGTTTGCTGGAAAGGGTGAGCGATTATGCCGGAGGAGCAGAAATGGCAGCAGTTCTATTATTATTGGATTGTTTATTTAGCATTAAAATGAAGTCTAAAATTTATTAAAATCCCAATAATTTTATAATTTGTAATCCATAGAAATTGGGAGCTATGTTTGGATTTTTGGAACTAGTAATTTATATTTTAAAGTTGTCACAGAGGCCAAAGCTGAAGAATCGGAACTAATGGAAGATTACATACTGTATACTGAGGATATCTGCTGGTGAAGTTGAGGCAATATTTGGTTGGATTTGTTATTCACTGAATTTGTCCTTGATGCAATGGAACTGGGCAGATTGTTTTCATTTTTAATAAGTGATAAAGAGGAACTGAAAAATTAAACCGAAAGAAAACATCTTGGACTTGAACTTTATTGGAACTTGGAAAGGGATAGAAGGAAAGAAGGATATAATCTGCTTTGGAAAATCTTGGCTTCTGGATGACACAAGGGTTAATTGGACATTTGGATAAAGCTTTTTCATATATTAATTCTGCAAAAGATCGAAGACATAAGAGATTTATTCAAAGACATACTTAAAGACATTAAAGAGTGGAAAGAAAATAGAAACAACAACACTGTTTTTTCTATTGAAAGGTTTAATCAGGATTGTATTGAAACCAAAGGAGAAGAAGAAAAGATCGTTGAAGAGCTGGAACAGGATGATCAACAGAGATAATTTGCCCTTGCAGAGTAGTGCCGAGGATTTTAACACGTTTTTCGCTGATAAAGTCGCTCGGATTCGGGCCGACCTCGACTCCAATTGTAAAACAGAGTCGACTGACAACGAGTCAGTCGAGGTGACTGGGGCACGTACTTGTCCACCTGTCTGGGAAGAGTTTGATCTGGTGACACCTGATGAAGTGGACAAGGCCATTGGAGCTGTGAGTTCCGCCACCTGTTTACTGGATCCGTGTCCCTCCTGGTTGGTTTCGGCCAGCAGGGAGGTGACACGGAGCTGGGCCCAGGAGATTACCAACGCTTCCTTGGGGAGGGGAGTTTTTCCATCACTCTATAAAGAAGCGCTTGTGCGCCCCCTCCTCAAGAAGCCCTCCCTGGACCCAGCTGTGCTTAATAACTATCGTCCAGTCTCCAACCTTCCCTTTATGGGAAAGGTTGTTGAGAAGGTGGTGGCACTCCAGCTCCAGCGGTCCTTGGAAGAAGCCGATTATCTAGGTCCCCGGCAGTCGGGTTTCAGGCCCGGTTACAGCATGGAAACCGCTTTGGTCGCGTTGATGGATGACCTCTGGCGGGCCCAGGACAGGGATTTATCCTCTGTCCTGGTGCTCCTTGACCTCTCAGCGGCTTTCGATACCATCGACCATGGTATCCTTCTGCACCGGCTGGAGGGGCTGGGGGTGGGAGGCACTGTTTTTCAATGGTTCTCCTCCTACCTCTCTGGCCGGTCGCAGTCGGTGTTAGTGGGGGGACAGAGGTCGACTCCTAGGTCTCTCCCTTGTGGGGTGCCTCAGGGGTCGGTCCTCTCCCCCCTGCTATTTAACATCTACATGAAACCGCTGGGCGAGATCATCCAAGGACATGGGGTGAGGTATCATCAATATGCGGATGATACCCAGCTTTACATCTCCACCCCATGCCCAGTCAATGAAGCGGTGGAAGTGATGTGCCGGTGCCTGGAGGCTGTTGGGGCCTGGATGGGTGTCAACAGACTCAAGCTCAACCCGGATAAGACGGAGTGGCTGTGGGTTTTGCCTCCCAAAGACAATTCCATCTGTCCGTCCATTACCCTGGGGGGGGAATTATTGACCCCCTCAGAGAGGGTCCACAACTTGGGCGTCCTCCTCGATCCACAGCTCACATTAGAACAACATCTTTCAGCTGTGGCGAGGGGGGCGTTTGCCCAGGTTCGCCTGGTGCACCAGTTGCGGCCCTATCTGGACCGGGACTCATTGCTCACAGTCACTCATGCCCTCATCACCTCGAGGTTTGACTACTGTAATGCTCTCTACATGGGGCTACCTTTGAAAAGTGTTCGGAAACTTCAGATCGTGCAAAATGCAGCTGCGAGAGCAGTCATGGGCCTACCTAGGTATGCCCATGTTTCACCATCACTCCGCAGTCTGCATTGGCTGCCGATCAATTTCCGGTCACAATTCAAAGTGTTGGTTATGACCTTTAAAGCCCTTCATGGCATCGGACCAGAATATCTCCGAGACCGCCTCCTGCCACACGAATCCCAGCGACCGATTAGGTCCCACAGAGTGGGCCTTCTCCGGGTCCCGTCAACTAAACAATGTCGGTTGGCGGGCCCCAGGGGAAGAGCCTTCTCTGTGGCAGCACCGGCCCTCTGGAACCAACTCCCCCCGGAGATTAGAACTGCCCCTACTCTTCCTGCCTTCTGTAAACTCCTTAAAACCCACCTTTGCCATCAGGCATGGGGGAACTGAAACATCTCCCCCTGGGCACATTTAATTTATGCATGGTATGTCTGTGTGTGTGTCTGTTAGCATATGGGGTTTTTAAATATTTAAATATTTTAAATTTGTCTGATTGCTTATGATTTGTTTCTACATGTTGTGAGCCGCCCCGAGTCTTCGGAGAGGGGCGGCATACAAATCTAAGTAATAAATAAATAATAAATAAATAAATAAATTTTCTTTTTTTGTATTTTTAATTGATAAAGTATTTTTTTCCCTAGTAAAGGTTCTGGAGAATACATGAGAAGGAGGAGTAGGCATGATGGCATACCTGAAGTAATAAAAGGATAATGATTAATTTAATGAGGTTTAAAGGAAATTAAGGTTGAATTCATTTAGAAGAAAATTAGATGTCTAGATTACAAATTTAGAGGTCAAGGTTGGGGGGTTTGATGAATATCGGAAGTAATTAATTGAGAATTAATAATTTTGGGGGGAGAGTAATTATAATTTTCTTACTAATTTGATACTGTTTTTATTGCATTATGAAGGTATTTTGAAATGTATTGAAAAGGTTTGTATGGAGGGGAATTTTTTTTTTAACCCAAAACAAGTATACTGTTGGTACAGCATTGGAAACAAGATAAAATATCAAGTGATAAACTTATTATCAAAAATATATTGGTGTGTGCAGAACTAGACAAATTGGCATTTGAATTAAATGATAAAGAAAATTAAGAATTCTGCGAAGTTTGGAACATGTTTATCAATGGATTAAGAAAAAGAAACCAGAGAAAACAGTGTATATAATATAGATATAGTTAGATGTATAAATATAAGGAAAAATAAGTGTTAGGAAATGGTAAATCAATATATAAACAAGGATGTATTCATTGTATAAAGAATATAAGTAGGATTTATGCTGAGAGGTGATACCAATAATAATTTTATATATTGAGAATTGAAAACTGTAGAAGGAATACAGTTTAACTTGTAAACTTGTTAAGGAAATATGACATCAACATAATCTACCATTAAAGAAAAAAGGGGTTATAAAGATTCAATGTATTGTTGTTTATGTTTTGTCTATCTTTGTTTTTCTTTTTTCTTTTTGATGTTTTAAATGTTGTTTTAATGTTTTATACTCAATAAAAAAATTAAAAAAATACTTCCTGAATAAGTTTGCTTAAGAGTGATAGGATTAATGTAGATTTTAGCTGCTAAGTAAATTCCATGGAAATGATTAACTTACTGACAGACATAATAAGACTCAGAAATAATGTTACTTAGAAAAAATTGCTGAAAGGTTAATAAAACTTCATTCAATTTTGTCACCATGATGTAAAAAGAATGTTGTGACTTTAGAAGGAGTGCAAAGTAGAGTAACAAAGATAATTAGACTAGAGGGTAAAACATATGAAGAATGGTTACAAGAACTGGTTATGTCTATTTTAATTTAATGAAAAGAAAAACTAGGGGAGACATGATATCAGTCGTCTGATATCTCAGATATCGTCACAAAGAGGAGAGAATAAAACTATTTTCCAAAAGATTGGTGGGTAAAACAAGAAGCAATGAGTAGAAACTATTTACCGTATTTTTCGCTCCATAAGACGCAGTTTTTTTCCTCCCAAAGTAGGATGAAAAATCAGCCACGTCTTATGGAGCGAAGATGCAGGCAGGGAGGGGGGGGGGAGGCTCTGGAGCAGAGGGGGGGGGGCGGCGATATACTCATCTGGAGACCGCCGCCTCTGTCGCCGCCTCTCCTCTTTCCAACCCCGAAGAGAGCCGCGCCTTTCGGCCTCTGGAAGTGCTGGGCCGGGGGACGCCTCCACCCCGCAGGTTTAGGAGGCGGAGCGGCACCGGAGGAGCGTTGGCGGTTCCGAGCCTTTGGGAAGGCTACGGGAATCGCTTCAGGAGGCGGGGAGGTCTCGAAGACCAAAAACCCAGCCAGTCGCTCGCAGCCGGCAGCCGCCTGTGCAAAGTTTGGCTGCGAACTCGGCTGGCTAGCTGCTGCCTGGCCCCCTCCCTCCCGGAAGAGGGTCTCCCTTCGCACCACCAGCGGTGCTCCCCCCGCCAGCCAGCCAAGCCCCGCGCCCGCCGGAGCCGGCTCTTCGCTCTTCCCCCGCTGCCCGCCGCGTTTGCAGGAGGTGGGGAGGGTCGCCAAGGCCAGGAGGGACGCCGCTGCCCCCCCTTCCCTCTCTCCGCCCGCCGCTGCGCCTCCTGCTGAGCCCCCTCGGCCCCGCGCGGCGCCTGTCAGAGGAAGCTGCCCTGTCCCGGCCAGGATTCGGGGGCGAGGTCGTCAGGGTTTGAGGGGCCCTAAACCGCCCACAGCAGAAAAACAGAAAAAATAAGGGAGAAAGAGAGAGAGAGAAAGGAAGAGGAGAGATAGAAAGGGGGAGAGAGAAAGAGGGAGAGATAGAGAAGGAGAGAGAGAAAGAGAGAGATACAAAGAGAGTGAGTGAGAGAAGGAGAGAGAAGAGAGAGAAAGAGGGACAGAGAGAAAGAAAGAGGGACAGAGAGAAAGAAAGAGAGGGACAGAGAGAAAGAAAGAGAGGGACAGAGAGAAAGAAAGAAAGAGAGGGACAGAGAGAAAGAAAGAGGGACAGAGAGAAAGAAAGAGGGACAGAGAGAAAGAAAGAGAGGGACAGAGAGAAAGAAAGAGAGGGACAGAGAGAAAGAAAGAGGGACAGAGAGAAAGAAAGAGAAGAACAGAGAGAAAGAAACAGAGGGTCAGAGAAAGGGAGAGGAGAGATAGAAAGGGGGAGAGAGAAAGAGGGAGAGATAGAGAAGGAGAGAGAGAAAGAGAGAGATACAAAGAGAGTGAGTGAGAGAAGGAGAGATAAGAGAGAGAAAGAAAGAGGGACAGAGAGAAAGAAAGGGACAGAGAGAAAGAAAGAGAGGGACAGAGAGAAAGAAAGAGAGGGACAGAGAGAAAGAAAGAGGGACAGAGAGAAAGAAAGAAAGAGAGGGACAGAGAGAAAGAAAGAGAGGGACAGAGAGAAAGAAAGAGAGGGACAGAGAGAAAGAAAGAGGGACAGAGAGAAAGAAAGAGAGGGACAGAGAGAAAGAAAGAGAGGGACAGAGAAAGGGAGAGAGAGAAAGAAAAAGAAAGGTAGAGAGAAAGAGGGAGAGATAGAAAGAAAGAGAGAGGGGGGCTTGTTTGTATATTTTCCCAATTCCCCTAGGGCAGTGTTATTGTAATAAATATTTTAGCCTACTTTTTGGCTCAAAATATTTTTTTTCTATTTTCCTCCTCTAAAAACTAGGTGCGTCTTATCAGCAGGTGCGTCTTATAGAGCGAAAAATACGGTAGTTTATTAGAAACTATTTAGTTTATTAGTTTATTAGAAACTATTTAGTTTAGAGAGAAGCAATCTAGAACTAAGAATTATTTTTCCCTAACAATTAGAACAAATAATCATTGGAACAGCTTGTTTCCATAAGTTGTAAATACCCAATGCTGGAAATTTTTAAGATGTTGGTTAACTATATGTCTGAAGAAATGTAGGGTTTCCTACTGAAGCAAAGAGTTGGACTAGAAGACCTTCAAGATTCCTTCCAACTCTTTTTTTACTACCACTACTATTACTACTACTACTATTATTATCATCATCTTCATCATTATCATTATTATTATATGACAGTATGCTAAGTTCTCCATTCCAAAGAAAAGTCATTCTGAAAAGCAATCTTTCCTGAAAATATTCTGGTCTAGCTGATGCAACTCCAAAAATCTCTTCTCAAGGCTTTGATTTTCAAACAAATAATTCTTTTATTCTTTTTTACATAGAATAGATAGCAACAGTTCCATGCAGCTATGCGAAGTCACATTCTAAGCTAACAAGCTGAACTTGCAAAGCTATAAATCTTTCCAATCAGCAGAGGAGAGTCTCTTTGATATCGGTTTTTCTCAGAGTCATTTCAAATCTAAATTAGCACACTTTATCATGTTGTATCAAAAGTTTACTTTTCAGAAACGAGGAATTCACGCCATATTTCAATATTCAGTTTGGACGAAAACAGCTTCATTTCCAATATATTTCAGGAAATTATGCATTGGCTAATTTACACAATTCTACACTTGCAGACTCAAAACTTTTTCCCAAAGATCTCCTCCCTTCTTTTTGCGAATCTCCTAAATCTCAGATTAACCCAGGGGTTGTCATCCCCCCCCCCATTATTTGAAGATGAACTGTTTTCCATGCTAATGTTTAACTCATTTTCTGCTTTGCTGTCATCTCCTATGCCTTCTGACAACTTTCTTAAATCAGGGTAAACTAAAGCTTCTGTTCCCTCATCCTCAGAATCTGACATTTCCTGAGGCTGACAAGGAATACTCACGACAGAAAGCAATTTTAATCCACCTGTGAAAATTATAGGAGCAATTTTCTAAGTTATAAATGATTGAAAATTAATCAATTGCAAAGCTGCAGAAATAGTTAATGTAAATAGAGAATTTTTGAGAAGATTAAAAGCAATTTCTCCCACAAAATTTTCCAAGGCTATTTGAAAAAGACAAAACTGTCTGAAACTGTCTGATTGAGAAAGAAGAAGAAAAAATTAAGAAAATCCTAGCCAACTTTTAGCAACTGTTCATGCAGTTTTGATGAAAATTATAACTGTTTTTCAAGATTTTTTTTTACATGTATAGCAAGCCAATACTTAAATAAGCATTTGAGATGTTGGCTAAATTAACCTAAGACCTGACATTTTGGAAAAAAAAATCTATGAAAATATTTATAAGGAAAAAAGAAAGGAACAGAATTTCATGTAAAAATCACAGAATTTTAAGATCTGCTAACAGATCTGCAAACAGAATTTAAACCTTATGGGAAAAGTAAGCAATAATATTAATAATGGTTAGATACTTTTGATGCAATTCCAAACTGTAATATCACTTGAGAAGTTTGGCTAGCTTCCTAAAGGATTGAGATAGGATTACTGGAATGTTTACCGTATTTTTTGGTGTATAAGAAGCACCGGTGTATAGGACATACCTAGATTTTAGAGGAGAACAAGGGAAAACTTGGAAACGCTTCTTGGAAGCTGCTGCCATGTGCCCTGCCTCAACTGCCTGGCGGCGGGCTTTCCGAGCGTTCTTCCCAGGGTCCCTGCTGGTACTGCCCCAGCAGCAGCGGCGGCTGTCCCCAAGGCTGCCCAGCAGTCATCGGCTAGAGGCCAGCAGCTCCCACCTTCGAGGGTGCCTTTGGGAGGGCACAGCAGTCAACGAAGAGGCTTTGCTCGGAGATTGGATTGGGGGTGATGGAGCCGAGCCCTGTCCACTGTCCCATGCACTCCTCCGCCGGCTGGTTGCCATGCAACCCACTCATCCCTGGGACCGAGTGCCGGCCTCCAGCCAATGACTGCCGGGTGGCCTTGGGGACAGCCACCACCGCTGCTGGGGCAGTGCCAGCAGGGACTCTGGGAGGAATGCCTGGAAAGCCCGCCACCGGGCAATTGAGGTGGGGCGCACAGCAGCAGCTTCCAAGAAACAGGCGGGCATCCCCTCAATGTATCCAGCCAGCGGAGGAGCCTGCAGGAGAGCTTTGATCATCCAGCAGGACACGGCTCGGTCCATCAGCCCCCACCCTAATTTCCCACATTCGGGGGCACCTTTGGGAGGGTGCAGCAGTTGGTGAAGGCGCTCCAAGCAGAGGGCGCCAGCTGCAGAATTCACAAGCTGAGGCAGCTTTTCTTGGAGTGCCTTTGTCGTCGGATGATCGAAGCCGCCCCACGGGCTCCTCTGCCGGCTAGATGCATTGAGGTGATGCCTGCCCACTTCTCCAAAGTTGCTGCCATGCGTCCCACTCATCCCTGGGGCCAAGCCGCCAGCCCCCAGCCAATGACTGCCAGGCAGTCTTGGGGATAGCCCCCGCGGCTGCTGACCCCTGCCCCACATCCGGTGTATAAGATGCACCCGTTTTTGATGCACCTTTTTGAGGTAAAAAGGTGTGTCTTATACACCAAAAAATATGGTACTTTTAGTGAATGGAAATAATTGATTTAATAGAGAAGTAAAAAGGAGACGTACCCAATTCCCAGCAGTTCTTTTTAAACTGAACTAAAGTAATAGAAGTTTTTATTTGTAATTGTGGGATATCTTGTAGCTAAATTTTTTCTGGTGCAATGTTTAATTCAAAAGAGAGAAGCTTATATGCACCCAATAAAACTTCCGATTAGGAAAAATACTTGGAAAAGCTATTAGCATGAGGATGAGTAATACAAAAATCACTTAAAACTTAAGGCACAGATTATTTACATAGAGTAAGATAAGCATGCCCTGTGTTTTCCATTGTAACTACATAAGACTATTTGAACATAGACTATTTTGCCTTATTGCAAAACTTTCTACTGATATTTCTCTGTACATTGAGAATTATTTTAAACTTACTGGTACTAGAAAAACAAATTTATCCTTGTCACATAAAGGTATGGTAAAAATCTTCCCAAAAATCTATCATTAATTGTTAATCATTTGGAATCAAATTTACGTGATTTCAAACATGGAACTTTTTTGAGAAACATTACCTCTGCCAGGAGCTCTGCATTCTTTCTTAAAATATTCAAAATGTTGCTAGCAACAAAAGTCAAAGACAATAAAAAAAGTTTCTTTCAACACAAAAAAACCCCCAAGAAAAAGTTGGTTAGCTAAAAGGAGGAGATGGCAAAGAAATAACAGAAAAGAGGGACAAAGCAGAACTACTCAGTACATTGTATGCCGCCCCAGGTCTCCGGAGAGGGGCGGCATACAAATCTAATTAATAATAATAATAATAATAATAATAATAATAATAGTTGTTGTTTTGTTGTTGTTGTTGTTGTTATTATTATTATTATTATTATTATGTCAATGCAACACAGCAAACGAGATCACTATGCTGGATTTTGTATTTCATCACCAGTCGGGCACTTCCCAAGCACCTAGGATTGCGTGATGTAGCGGCGAATTATGTCTGCCGATCCCAGTAAAGCAGCCTTTTGCAATTGACAGATGGAGATTTTGTCAATTCCGATGGTTTTCAAATGTCTGCTGAGATCCTTTGGCACTGCACGCAGCGTGCCAAGTACCACTGGGATCACTTTCACGGGCTTATGCCAGAGTCGTTGCAGCTCGATTTTTAGATCTTCGTATTTCACTAATTTCTCTAGCTGCTTCTCCTCAATTCTGTTGTCCCCTGGGATTGCGATGTCGATGATCCATATTTTCTTTTTCTCCACAATCAGGATGTCTGGTGTGTTATGCTTCAGAATTCGGTCAGTCGGAAGTCGGAAGTCCCACAGTAATTTTGCTTGCTCATTTTCGACCACTTTTTCAGGCTTATGATCCCACCAGTTCTTTGCCACTGGTAAATGGTAGTTCTGGCAGAAGTTCCAGTGGATCATCTGTGCCACAGAATTGTGTCTATGCTTGTAGTCAGTCTGTGCGATCTTTTTGCAGCAGCTGAGTATGTGATCGATTGTTTCATCTGTTTCTTTACAGAGTCTGCACTTTACAGAGTCTGTTGATTTTTCAATTCTGGCTTTGACAGCATTTGTTCTAATGGCCTGTTCTTGTGCCGCCAGTATTAGTCCTTCTGTCTCCTTTTTGAGTGTTCCATTTGTAAGCCATGATCAGGTCTTTTCTTTATCCACTTTGCCTTCAATCTTCTCCAAGAACTGGCAATGCATTGCTTTGTTCCGCCAACTGTCCATACGACATTGAGTTACAGTTTTTCTGTACTGGTCCTTAGTTTGCTTCACCTTGAGAAGCTTCCTATTGTTGACCTCCATCAACGCTGACTCTTTACTCTCCTTCACATAATCAGCTAATGCATGTTTATTTTCTTCCACTGTTTGCTTCACTTGCAAAAGTCCTCTGCTGCCTATTTTCCTTGATAAATACAGCCTGTCAATGTCACTGCGGGGGTGTAGTGCATGATGGATCATCATTAATTTTATGGTTTTCCTGTCCAAGTTGTCTAGCTCTGCTTGAGTCCAGTTCACTATGCCAGCTGTGTATCTAATGACAGGTATGGCCCAAGTACTTATAGCCTTGGTAGTGTTGCCACCATTCAGTTTGCTCTTCAAAATTTTTCTGGTCCTCTGGATGCACTCATTGCTGATCACAGTTTTCACATGACCATGCTCGATATTATCCAGTTGCAAGATGCCCAAGTATCTGTAGGCTTCTGGCTGGTGGCACTTGATGGTTTGACCATTTGGCATTTCAATGCCCTCACTTTCAGTGATTTCCCCCTTTTTCAGTGCCACTGTGGCACATTTATCCAGGCCAAACTCCATGTTGATGTCATTGCTGAAGATTCGCACAGTGTTGGTTAGTGACTGTATCTCAGTTTCTGATTTTCCATACAACTTCAGGTCATCCATATACAGCAAGTGTGAAATTTTTGGTGAATTCCTAGCAGTTTGGTAGCCTAGGTTTGTTTTCTGTAGGATGAGTGACAGCGGGATTATAGCGATAATGAATACCAATGGGGACAAAGAGTCCCCCTGGAAGATGCCCCTTCTGATGTTGATCAATCCATAGCTTTCATTCTTATTATTATTTCATTCTTATTATTACTATTATTATTACTATTATTATTACTACTATTATTATTACTATTATTATTACTATTATTATTATTATTATTATATGCATCTGTCTTCACTTAAAAAGAAGCTGAAGCTGCAGTACATTTATATAGAATTGGAACTCAACTTCACATCAGCAAAAAGACAGTAAGAGACTACTTGTCAGAACTCAGTATATACAAATCTCCAGGATCAGATGGACTACAACTAGTGTTGGGCAGAACTTTGCAGTGTTCGGCATACCGAACCCAAACTCGGACTTTTAAAAAAGTCCGTATTCAGGTTCGGCATTCGAACGAACTCTGCAATACGCCAATCAACAGTCTTGTTGTAAGTCGAAGCCATGCTGTATCCAGGCAGGAAACACAAGGACTGGCTTTAATTGGCCATGCATCCTGCTGACCAGTGATTGGCCAGCCGGACACATCACTGTGATTGGTCCAGAGGGACACCTGACCCTACCATGTGGTCCATCGCCATTAAAAGAGCTCCGCGTTAGTTAGGGACAGTGCTGTTGCTGCTGCTGACAGGGAGAGCTAGGTTGGGGAGATTTTTAAGGGCAGATCACCTAGGCTGCATCTGGTGGCTGCCGCCACTGAAAGGGGATATATCTCAACTGTGCCATTGTCTTCAAAAGGTCAGATCACCTAGGCATCCAAGAAAATAAGGGGGGGATATTTTGTTGAGGGCAGTTTCCCTGAATCTTGGGGTTTCTGCCATTGAAAGGAGTATTTCTCAACTGTTTTATTTTGTTGCTGAAGGCAGATACACCTACCCATCCAAGAGATAAAAAGTGAAAGACTTTTTGGGGTGCCACTTTCCCTTCATCTTATGCCACTGACAGAGGAACCCAGGTGGGTTTTAAGGAGTTTGCGAAAGGCAAGGAGGGTAGGGGCAATCCTAATCTCTGGGGGAAGTTGGTTCCAGAGGGCCGGGGCCACCACAGACAAGGCTCTTCCCATGGGTCCCACCAGATGACATTGTTTAATCGACGGGACCCGGAGAAGGCCAACTCTGTGGGACCTAACCGGTCGCTGGGATTCGTGCGGCAGAAAGCGGTCCCGAAGATATTCTGGTCTGATGCCATGTAGGGCTTCATAGGTCATAACCAACACTTTGAATTGTGACTAGAAATTGATTGGCAGCCAATGCAGGCTGCGGAGTGTTGATGAAAAATGGGCATATCTGGGGAAATCCATGATTGCTCTCACAGCTGCATTCTGCACGATCTGAAGTTTCCGAACACTTTTCAAAGGTAGCCCTATGTAGAGAGCACTACAATACGGTCCAGAGCCCCTACAATATGGTCCATAGCCCCTGAAGCAGCCTTATTCCAGGACAACACCAGGAACATGCTCTATATAAATGATCTTTGTGATTACATTACAAGAAACTGTGTTCTCTTCGTTGACGATGTAAAACTTTTTAACACAGATACTCTCCAAAAATACCTTGACTTTGTATCTGAATGGTCAAATATCTGGCAACTCCAAATCTCAACCAAAAAATGCTCTGTCCTTTTTGCATTGGCAAAAAGAATCAGAACACCAAATACAAGCTGAACAAACAGACAACCCTCACAAAGATCTTGGAATAATCATATCAAATGACCTAAGTGCCAAAGCTCACTGCAACAAGATCTTGGAGATATTCTGGCCCAATGCCATGAAGGGCTTTATAGGTCATAACCAACATTTTGAATTGTGACTGGAAACTGATTGGCAACCAATGCAGACTGCGGAGTGTTGGTGTGACATGGGCATACCTAGGGAAGCCCATAATTGCTCTCGCAGCTGCATTTTGCACAACCTGAAGTTTCTGAACACTCTTCAAAGGTAGCCCCATGTAGAGAGCATTACAGTAGTCAAACCTCGAGGTGATGAGGGCATGAGTGACTGTGAGCAATGACTCCCATTCCAAATAGGGCCACAATTGGTGCACCAGGCAAACCTGGGCAAACGCCCCCCTCACCACAGCTGAAAGATGTTTCTCTAATGTTAGCTGTGGGTCAAGGAGGACGCCTAAGTTGCGGACCCTCTCTGAGGGGGTCAATAATTCCCCCCCAGGGTGATGGACGAACAGATGGAATTGTCCTTGGGAGGCAAAGCCCACAGCCACTCTATCTTATCAGGATTGAGCTTGAGTCTGTTGACACCCATCCAGACCCCAACAGCCACTGCTTCACTGACTGGACATGGGGTGGAGATGTACAGCTGGGTATCATCAGCGTACTGATGATACCTCACCCCATGCCCTTGGATGATCTCACCCAGCAGTTTCATGTAGATATTAAATAGCAGGGGGGAGAGGACCAACCCCTGAGGCACCCCACAATGGAGAGACCTCGATGTCGACCTCTGACCCCCCACTAACACCGACTGCAACCAACCAGAGAGGTAGGAGGAGAACCACTGAAGGACAGTGCCTCCCACTCCCAACCCTTCAGCCGGCGCAGAAGGATACCATGGTTGATGGTATCAAAAGCCGCTGAGAGGTTGAGAAGCACCAGGACAGAGGATAAAACCCTGTCACGGGCCCGCCAGAGATCATCCATCAATGCGACCAAAGCAGTTTCCATGCTGTAGCCGGGCCTGAATTCTGACTGCTGAGGTCCTAGATAATCAGCTTCTTCCAAGGACCGCTGGAGCGCCATCACCTTCTCAACAACCTTCCCCATAAAGGGAATGTTGTAGAATGGACGATAGTTGTTGAGAATGGCTGGGTCCAGGGAAGGCTTTTTGAGGAGGGGGCGCACGAGTGCCTCCTTATAAAGGGCCGGAAAGGACCCCTTCCCCAAAGAAGCATTGACTATTTCCTGGACCCAGCTCCGTGTCATCTCCCTGCTGGCCGAAACCAGCCAGGAGGGACACGGATCCAGTAAGCAGGTGGCGGAACTCACAGCTCCAATGGCCTTGTCCACTTCATCAGTTGTCACCAGATCAAACTCTTCCCAGACAGATGGATAAGGACGGGCCCCAGTCACCTTGACTGACTCGTTGTAGTCAACTCTGTTATCCAATCGAAGTCGAGGTCCCCCTGGTTAAGAAGGGAGTGGGTCACCCTAAACAGAGCGGCTGGGCGAGATTCCGCTGATGCAATCAAGGCCGCGTGATATGCGCATCTTGCTGCCTTGAGCGCCACTTTGTAAGTCTTAATATGAGCTGTTACAAGTGTTCGATCGGATTTGAACTTACTCTTCCTCCATCGCTTCCCTAGACGTCTCTTCTGCCATTTCAACTCTTTTCTGACGTTTAAGTCCTCCGGCAGGCTTGTCGCCTGGGATTTTTGTGCCCTCGTCACTGCAGGGCATGCCCACTGCTGGGCTGGAATGACTGACAGAATTACCTCTGACCTTGCACTATTATATTGGGGTAATCTTGACAGGGCATCAGCCATAAAGGTTTTCCCTCTGTGGATGTATCACAGTGAGAAATTGAACCGGGCAAAGTGCTGCAACCATCGAGCCTGTTTAGGTGGCAACTTTTTTTGGGGGGGGGGGTTCAATGCCTCTAGGTTTTTATGATCAGTCCACACCTCAAAAGGGTGCCTAGCCCCCTCTAGGAAATGTCTCCAGGTCCACAGAGACCATCGCACTGCAAATGCCTCTTTTTCCCACACTGCCCACCTCCGCTCAGTCTCGATCAGTTTTCTAGAAGTGTACGTGCAGGGGCAGAGGCCCTGCTCCTCATCTCCTTGTAGTAGTACTGCTCCCACGGCCACATCACTAGCATCAAGTTGGACTACAAATGGCCATTTCAAATCTGGATCTTTGAGGATGGGGTCATTCGCAGTCTTTAGCTGACATTCCATTACCCACGGTAGTGGTCCGCTCAGTTTAGGCTTAGTCTCCCCTTTTGTTTTCAGAAGGTTACTGATTGACAAAGCTATTTGGGCGAATGCTGGGATAAATTGTCGGTAAAAATTTGCGAACCCTAGAAAACTCTGCAGCTGTTTTCGGGTGTGCGGAGCTTCCCATTCCAGGACAGCCCTCAATTTGCCCAGATCCATCTCCACCTCCTGGTGTGAGATGAGATAGCCCAAAGAGTCAATTTTACTCTGGTGGAACTCTCATTTAGACAACTTTGCATATGGCTCTGCTGCCCTGAGTTTCTTTAGCACCGCCCTCACATAGAAACATAGAAACATAGAAGTCTGACGGCAGAAAAAGACCCCATGGTCCATCTAGTCTGCCCTTATACTATTTTCTGTATTTTATCTTAGGATGGATATATGTTTATCCCAGGCATGTTTAAATTCAGTTACTGTGGATTTATCTACCACGTCTGCTGGAAGTTTGTTCCAAGGATCTACTACTCTTTCAGTAAAATAATATTTTCTCATGTTGCTTTTGATCTTTCCCCCAACTAACCTCAGATTGTGTCCCCTTGTTCTTGTGTTCACTTTCCTATTAAAAACATTTCCCTCCTGGACCTTATTTAACCCTTTAATATATTTAAATGTTTCGATCATGTCCCCCCTTTTCCTTCTGTCCTCCAGACTATACAGATTGAGTTCATTAAGTCTTTCCTGATACGTTTTATACTTAAGACCTTCCACCATTCTTGTAGCCCGTCTTTGGACCCGTTCAATTTTGTCAATATCTTTTTGTAGGTGAGGTCTCCAGAACTGAACACAGTATTCCAAATGTGGTCTCACCAGCATTCTATATAGCGGGATCATAATCTCCCTCTTCCTGCTTGTTATACCTCTAGCTATGCAGCCAAGCATCCTACTTGCTTTCCCTACTGCCTGACTGCACTGTTCACCCATTTTGAGACTGTCAGAAATCACTACGCCTAAATCCTTTTCTTTTGAAGTATTTGCTAACACAGAACTGCCAATACAATAGTCAGATTGAGGATTCCTTTTCCCCAAGTGCATTATTTTACATTTGGAAACATTAAACTGCAGTTTCCATTGCTTTGACCATTTATCTAGTAAAGCTAAATCATTTACCATATTGTCGACGCCTCCAGGAATATCAACCCTATTGCACACTTTAGAGTCATCGGCAAATAGGCAAACCTTCCCTACAAGACCTTCCCCTATGTCACTCACAAACATATTAAAAAGAATAGGACCCAGAACAGACCCTTGTGGCACACCGCTTGTAACCTGACTCTGCTCAGAATACTCGCCATTCACAACAACCCTCTGGTGTCTATGCTTCAGCCAGCTGCAAATCCATTGAACTATCCAGGGATTAAGTCCAATCTTCACTAATTTATCTATCAGCTCTTTATGTGGAACCGTATCAAAGGCTTTGCTGAAGTCCAGGTAGGCAATATCCACGGCACCACCTTGATCCAACACCTTTGTGACATAGTCAAAGAAATCAATGAGATTAGTCTGACATGATTTGCCTTCAGTAAAGCCATGCTGATTTGGGTCCAATAAGTTATTGTTTTTTAGGTGCTGATTTATCCTCTTTTTCAGTAGAGTCTCCATCATTTTAACGACAACTGATGTCAAGCTAACTGGCCTGTAGTTACCAGCTTCTTCTCTACTGCCCTTCTTGTGGATAGGCACAACACTTGCCATTCTCCAATCCTCAGGAACATCTCCTGTTAACAAGGATTGGTTAAACAAATCAGTCAGGGGGGTAGCAATGACAGATCTGAGTTCTTTAAGAACTCTGGGGTGGATGCCATCTGGACCCATTGCCTTATTTATCTTTAATCGTTCAAGTTCTTCTAAGACATCGGCTTCTAAGATCACTGGAGCTGAATCCGTACAGTTGGAAGCAATGCTATATCCCTCTATAGTATTATTTTGTAAGGTGTCTTTTGAGAAAACTGAACAGAAGTAGCTATTGAAATGGTCAGCGATCTCCTTATTCCCATTAATGCATGTATTTTTCCCGGTACTAAGCTTCGTGATGCCGCAGTTTTTCTTCTTCTTATCACTAATATATCTGAAGAAGGTTTTATCTCCCTTCTTTAGAGATTTGGCAATTTCTTCCTCTTTTGAGGCTTTAGCAGCATATATTATCTGTTTCGCCTCCTTCTGTCTCATTTTATACACCTCCCTATCAGCTATACTTCCAGACTCTTTATACCTCCCATAGGCAGCCTTTTTTTCATTGACTATAGTCCTTACATCATTGCTAAACCATAGCGGTTTCTTCTTCCTTTTACCTTTAGTTATTTGTCTTACATACAGTCCAGTGGCTTTTAAGATGGCCTTTTTAAATACAGTCCACTGGGTGCTCGCTCCTGCCATTTTATCCCTCCCCTTTAATTCATTATCTAAATATTCCCCCATTGCATTAAAATTTGTTTTTCTGAAATCCAATACTTTGGTTGCATTATAGGATTGCTCACAATGAGTTTTTACATCAAACCACAAACATAGATGGTCACTGCAACCTAAATTTTCTCCCACCTTGACATCTGAAACCCAATTCCCATTTGTAAAAACTAAATCTAGAATATTCTCCCCTCTAGTTGGTGTCTTAACCAGCTGTGCCAGAGCTGCTCCTGTAAAGGCCTCTACTATATTCTTACTTTTGCATGTAAGGGCACTGGGGATATTCCAGTCAACATCAGGCATGTTGAAATCACCCATAACCACAATATCTCCCTTTACTGCCATTTGGGTAATTTCATCCACCATCTTGTTGTCATATTCCTCAGATTGCCCTGGAGGCCTATAGATCACCCCAATTCTAATGACAGAACCGTCTTTATTTTGCATGCAAATCCAGAGGGTCTCTAGATCTTGACATGTATTTTGAATTAGTGTTGTTTTTAGAGTTTCTTTAACATAAATGGCTACTCCACCTCCCCTTCTCTCTATTCTATCCTTCCTATACAGTGTATATCCTGGTATGGATATTTCCCATTCATTAGAATCCTTAAACCATGTCTCAGTTATGGCAACCAGGTCCAAATTATCTCTAGATATTATGGCCATTAATTCACAGAGCTTGTTGCTCAAGCTTCGAGCATTCGTGCACATTACACGAAGAACATTATTTTCATTATTAGTTTGCCCCTTATCATCAACAACTACATCTATTTTATTTGCAGCTCCCTTTTCATAAGCTTCCAAAAACTGCTTTATCCTCATTGGTCGGGGACAGAAATCACCCACATCAGTTACATCTCTGTCCCCTTTACCTAGTTTAAATGCCTGTCCAAAAAAGTTCTGAATTCCTCACCGAGTACCTGGGTACCTCTGTATGATGGATGCAAACCATCCCTCTTAAACAACTCCCTATTAGACCACCTACTGACATCATGACTTACATAGCCAAAACCTTCAGCTTTACACCACTGCTTTAACCACACATTAAACTCTATGATACACGTTGTTTTATCCTCTTGGCCACAAACCGGTAACACCTCTGTGAAAGTCACTGAATCTGCTATTTTACCCAGCTCCACACTTAGACATTGAAAATCTCTTTTTACTACATTGACATTTCTCTGGGACAAATCATTTGTGCCAAGATGCACCACCACATCAATGTTATTACCTTTACTCACAGCCTTGACAATGTTTGTAATCCTCCTCCTGTCCCTGCTGGCAGTGGCCCCTGGGAGACACCTCAGCACCTTCACCACGTCCTTACTCTGTCCCAAATCAACACCTCTAACAGTCGAATCACCCACAAGAAAATGTGTCCTCTTTATATTTCTACTAACTGCACTAAGGCAACATGCTCCTCTACCGTCTCGGTATAAATGAGCATATCATCCAAGTAGACCAAAACGCTGTTATACAGGTGTTCATGAAGTACTTGATTAATCAGTTGCATGAACACCCCTGGTGCCCCCTGTAGATCAAAATGCAGCACCCAGAACTAGAAACACCCTAAAGGACTGTTGAAAGCCATCTTCCATTTGTCCCCCTCTTTAATTCAGACATGATGGTATGCCTCACGTAAGTCCAGTTTGGTGAAAATTTTCCCCTTTGCCAGGTAAGCCAACATGTCCTTCATGAGGGGTATAGGGTACACGTTGTGTACGCAAATGGTGTTTAGGTTCTGTTAGTCCATGACCATTCTCTGTGACCCCTTCTTTTCCTGGAAAAGGATAGGGGCGGCCACTTGTAGCCTTGCAGGCTGTATGGAACCCCTGTCTAAGTTTTTGTCAATAAATCTACGCAATTCCTCCAGTTCACCAGGGGTTAAAGAGTACATCTTTGGTTTTGGCAGTTTCACCCCTGGTAGCATCTCAATACTACATTCCGTAGACCTATAGGGTGGTAGCTTATCTACCTCCTTTTCACTGAATGCCTCTTTCAGGTTCCAATAATCCTTTGGGATTTTCTCCTCCCCATTGATCTGCTCCACTCCAGAACAACCCCTCAGTTCCATTTCTGCCAAGACAAAACCCAGCTCCATTTCCCCTTTATAAGTAATGGTCACAGCTCCAGTGCACCAATTAATGTCAGGGTTCCATTTTCTCAGCCATGCCAGTCCCAAAATAAGGGGGTTATCCATCTGGTCTCCCACAATGAACTGTATAGTCTCCTGGTGGGAACCCATTGTCATGATTAGGGGCTCAGTCTCGTGCGTGGCCAGTTTTCTCCAGCCATTGACCCATCCAATTGGCAAAAGGAGATGGGGTCTTTCATGGGCCATAGCTTTATTCCAATTTTCTCTACTATCTCTGGGCACATAAGGTTTCTGGTGCAGCCAGAGTCCAAAAGGGCTGCCATATTTCCCCTTGTCCCCCCCCCCGTTGGGTCCCGCAGTGCGAGGGGGATGTATAAAGATCCCTGGGGGGGACTTCCTGATACGGTTTCCTCAGGCTCACTGTCTTTGATGAGTAGGCAGACCGGAGGTCCCAGATCCTCCCCTTTTGGGGGGGCACCTCTACAGCCTCTTTTCATTGGCATCCTGCCTCTGGAGGTTTAGTGGTATGTTGTTCCGCTCTCTTGTTGCCAGTAGGTGTCACTCTCAGCACAGGTTTTGCAAAGCACTCCACTGCCCGATGGCACCGGAAACTTGCTCATAGCCTGAACTGTGGCTCCCCAGATCTCCCACCTTTTCTCAGGCCTTGTTGCACCGCTGGGGTGTAGGCTTTCTCTCGCTGACCTCTCAGTAGATTGATCTCCACCTCCGCTGTCAGTTAGAACCACCAACTGAGATCTTTAGAGGTCTTTCTCGATTTGCATTGCTGGTAGATGTCATCAGTTAGGCCATCCATGTCATATTCCATGAGGACCCTTACTGGATACCTGCTCACGTAGAACATCAACTCCCGAAACCCCTGGGTGTATTCAAACACCAATCTTCCACCTTGCTTCAAGATTTTAATTTTGTTTCTGGCCTTCCGCTCCGCCAAAGGGTCTTCGAAACGCGCTCTAAACACCATCATAAAATCATCAAAATTCCTCAGGATGGGATCCCTTTGTTCATGCAGCAAAAATCGTCCAGTCCGTTCCCTTCCATCGAGTGCTCTGGTCACCACCCTGACCCTGGCTGGGTCACCAGGGAATTCCCCTCCGTAATCTTCCATATACTATATTGGCAAACTTGGGCTAAGAAGTGTCTTAAGTCCCCAGGGGATCCATTAAACTCTGGGCCAGTGGGAGGGGGCATCTGGAGCTTGACACCTGCGGGGATCCCCCCCCCCCATGATGGGTTTGTACTGGGGGCGTGTCTGGACTGCTGCTCTTCAGCACTCTCCATCTCCCAAAAGGCCTTTTGCAGGCCCCCCTTCCTTTCTCCATCACTTTTTGAGGCAGTCGAGTCCCGACAGCTCTTCCTTTCCACAAATTGTAAAATCTCTTTGATGCTTGCCACTAGCTTCCATAAGAGGAGCCCCTCCTGGCTCAACTTTTCCCTTTCTTTCTTTTGTTTCCTTCGCCGGGTAACATTTGCATCAGAAGGGAGGAAGTCAACTTCAAAGATATGACTTACTCCGACACCCATGAACCATTTGGGTGCTTCTTCCTTTTGAGCTGGGGAGGGGGAAAGGGTATGTCAGGCTGGAGGCTCCTCCTGACTGCTCCTCTCCACTCCCTCGTTTGGACATTCTGCTCAGCCCCTGCGGTAGATAAATCTCTGGGATGGCTGTTCACTGCAGACTTTGCTTAATGTCAGGATGGCTTCACTCAGAATTCAAGAAAAATAAAACTCAGAGTCCATTTTGAACTTCAAAGGTGAATTTTAGTCAAATCAGAAATTAATGCATCAGAAGCAAAGCAAGTCTGAAGAAAAAGGCGCGATAATTGCCCAATTCAAAGAATCCCACTTGCCCTCCTTTGGGAAATAGCCAATCCCGATTGTCCATCTCTGTCAGGTAGATGCATCTTCACCCTCATGTCATGCTTATGGAATGCAACTTCTAACGGACTTTCTTCTCACCTCTTCTCAAGGAGAATTGAAACTCATCTTGGCCTTTGCCAGAGAAATGAAAGTTATCAGGGCCTCTCCAGAAACTTCCCCCTCCCAAATCCCCCATAACCCTACTACCTCCCCTGTTACTTATGACAGCTGAAGCATTGTGGAAAGATGAAATATAGCGAGGCTGACACAAACAAACAAACAAACAAATAAATAAAATAAGATTATTGTACTTCTAGTGTTTGACTGATTTGAATGTGTATGACTTGGACTGTTAATTTGGACTGTGCTATTTGTTAAAGTAAACACTATCTGTGTATCTATGTGTGACTGGATAATTACTCATATCTACTGCAATACCCCATTTCTATATGCATGTCCTTGGTAACTCAAGAGTTGCTCTGCACATACCTTAACAAGGATGTGAATATGTTAATATTTGTTTAATCCTAGCCCATTTTGGCTCTGAAAAATGCTAAGTAGAATTAAGTCTTATTAGTTGTCTGGAAGGAAGACTATCAGAATATCCCAAGTAATGAATTATAGATTACAAAAAAAAATATGCAACAAGACATAAAATCCAGAAGGCACTATTAAATCATTCTTATATTGTTATTGAAGAATGGCAAATGTGCACCTATAAAGTCACCTGAAGTTAGTTAGTTTGTTTATTTATTTATTTATTTATTTATTTATTTATTTAGTCAAACAATTATAGAGTAGTAATTTGTAGAAATAAAACATTAGATAAGTAATGATAAAAAGTAACAAAAGAAGACAATAGGACAGGGACGGTAGGCACAGTAGTGCGATTATGCACGCCCCTTACAGACCTCTTAGAAAGGGGGAAGGTCAATTGTAGATAGTCTAAGGCTAAAGGTTTTGGGATTAGGAGTAGAAACCACAGGATCAGGTAGTGCATTCCAGGCATTTATTACTCTGTTGCTGAAGTCATAGTTTTTGCAGTCAAGTTTGGAGCGGTTGACATTTAGTTTAAATCGATTTCGTGCTTGTGTGTTGTTGAAGTTGAAGGTGAAGTAGTCGTTAACAGGTAGGACATTTTGGTATATGATTTTACAAACTATAATTAAGTTGGAACAGAGACGATGGAGTTGTAAGTTGTCTAAACCAAGAGTTTCAAGTCTGGCAGAGTAAGGTATTTTGTTGTGAGGAGTGAAAGACTGTTCTTGTGAAATATTTCTGGACTCTCTCAATTGTGTTGATGTCAGATATGCAATGTGGGTTCCATACAGGTGAGATGTATTCTAGGATTGGTCTGACAAATGTTTTGTAAGTTCTTGTTAGCAGTTCAAAATTACCAGAGAAGAAGCTGAGAAGGATTAGGTTAACAACTTTTAAAGCCTTTTTGGCAATGTTGTTGCAGTGGGCTCTAGGACTTAGGTCATCGGATATGAGTACTCCAGGTCTTTGACAGATTGAGGGTTATCAATAAGTTCAATTCCTCCAAGTTTATATTTAGTATTCTGATTCTTTTTACCAATGTGTAAGATAGAGCATGTAGTGGTGGAGATTCAAAGTTGCCAGGTTTTAGACCATTTTGCTACCTGGTCAAGGTCTTTTTGAAGGGTAGCAGTATTGTCAGTGGTATTAAATAGTTTGACATCATCTGCAAAGAGAATGCAATTGCTAGTGATGCCATTGCAAAGATAGTTTATGTATAGCATGAATAGTGTTGGTCCTAAAACACTACCTTGAGGGACACCACTGTTAACAGGAGCAGGAAGAGAAGTGGCACTTCCTATTTTGACCACTTGTTGTCTGTTAGATAGGAATGCTATTAACCAATTGTCCAGAGATGCCATAGGATTTGAGATTCAGAAGAAGTTTGTTGTGGACAACTGAGTCAAAGGCTTTGCAAAAGTCAATATAGATCACATCAATTGGACTACCTTGGTCAAGTTGAGCGGTCCAAATATTTTTAGTGTAAGGGTTGTAGATTACAGGATAATTTTTTTTCTGAAACCAATTTGTTTATTTGAAAGTAGGTTATTAGCTTCAAGGTATAATGGATTGGTTTATGATTGATTCCATAACTTTGCAGCTGACACAACACAAAGATATAGGTCTGTAATTTTCAACATTGCTTGGATCTCCTTTTTTGAAGATAGGAATGACTGTGGCAAATGACCATAGTGTGGGTAGGGAGGTAGTACTGAAAGTTTTATTAAAAATTATGCTCAGAGGTTCAACCAAGGTGGAGGAGAGCTTTTTAAAGAAGTATGCACATAGTCCATCTGGTCCGATAGATAAAGATGGTTTTAGGCTGTGTAATGCCTTTCTAATGTTATCTTCTGTAAAATCAATTTGTGTAAGATCATTGAGGTTATTTGTGGTGCGGTTAGGAAATGTTGGGCATGAGCCATTGTTGTTAACAAAGACTGAGCTGAAGAAGGTGTTAAAGAGGTTGGCTTTGACTGATTCATTATTATGGTCTATGTTGTTTGGCTCCTTAAGGCAGTGATTTTCAACCTTTTTTGAGCCGCGGCACATTTTTTTACATTTACGAAACCCTGGGGCACATTGAGCGGGGGGGGGGGGGGTAAAAAAAAGTTTGGACAAAAAAATTCTCTCTCTCTCTCCCTCCCCTTCGCTCTATTTCTTTCTCCCTCCATCTTTCTCTCCCTTCCTTCCTCTTTCTTTCTTTCTCTCTCTCTCTTCATCCCTTTCTTTCTCTTCCTTCCTTTTTTGCTCTTTCTCCCTCCTTCCCTCTATGTCTTTCTCTCTCTCTCTTGCTTTCTTTCTCTTGCTTGCTTTCTCTCTCTTTCTCTCTCTTGTTCTTTCTCTCTCTTGCTTTCTTTCTCTCTTGCTTTTTCTCTCTCTTGCTTTCTTTCTCTCTGAGCTTCGCGGCACACCTGACCATGTCTCGCGGCACACTAGTGTGCCACGGCACACTGGTTGAAAAACACTGCCTTAAGAGGTAGGATGGGTCTAGAATCTTTGAGTTTATTGTTAACAAAGTTGTAGAAGGCACGAGTAGACTTTGTCAGTAGGTTTTCTTCTTGGATGATGTGATAATTGGTACATTCAGTCTTTATTTGGTGACACAAATTTTTATTGCGGTTTTTAAAGTTTGAAACATGGCTGCTTAATTTTTGCCCCAAAGAATCCTTTTTTTGGTTTGGAGCTTTCTTATTTTTATGGGTAATTTATTTATTTATTCAATTTTTATGCCGCCCTACTCCTTAGACTCAGGGCGACTTACAACATGTTAGCAATAGCACTTTTTAACAGAGCCAGCGTAGTGCCCCCACAATCCGGGTCCTCATTTTACCCACCTTGGAGGGATGGCAGACTGAGTCAACCTTGAGCCGGTGATAAGATTTGAACCGCTGACCTGTAGATCTACAGTCAGCTTCTGTGGCCTGCAGTACAGCACTCTACCTGCTGTGCCACCCCGGCTTATAATTTGTTTTTCTTAGTTTTGGTGAATATTAGTGGTATGTATAATTTGATGGCTCCTTGAATTTCAAGTAAAAACATATTGTAGTAGTCTTCAGTAGTGATGTAGTCAGAGAAAATTGTGTGCCAGCAGAGAGGTGAGAGGTAGGCTTCGATGAGGTCGTAATTGGCCTTTTTGAAGTTATAGTTGGCTTTTCTATCATTAAGGTGGTTTTTGTGAGGGTGTATGTTTAGGTAAAGGTCAATCATGCTATGGTCATTGTTAGAAAAGGGTTCTTTTATTTGTAGTCCGTAAATTGAGTGTAGACTGTTACAGAAGATGAGGTCAAGACAATTGTTAAGTCTAGTGTTGACAGTAATTAGTTGATCTAGTCCTAGGCTAGTAATGGCATTGTAAGGGGTTGAGCTCCACTTCAATACAATTAGACCTTGTTGGGCATGAGCCATTGTTGTTAACAAAGACTGAGCTGAAGAAGGTGTTAAAGAGGTTGGCTTTAACTGATTCATCATTATGGTCTATGTTGTTTGGTCCTTTAAGGGGTGGGATGGGTCAAACAAAGAAGCCCAAAATGTATGTTGCTAAGTGAAATATTTGTTAAGTGAGTTTTGCCAGTTTTTTGCCACAGTTGTTAAGTGAATCATTGTATTTGTTAAGTTAGTAATATAGTTGTTAAGTGAATCTGGTTTCCGCATTAACTTTGCTTGTGGGATTGCATGACAAAGTATACTATAGCTGTCACAAATTGCCAAGTACTGTATCTGAATTTTGATCTTGTGACCATGGTGATGCTGCAAGGGTTGTAAGTGAAAAACGGTCATAAGTCACCTTTTTTTCAGTTCCACTGTATCTTTGAATGGTCATTCAGTGAACTGTTGAAAATTGAGAACTATCTGATCAGGTTCCACTTTAACTAGTACAGGCTGTGTCACACAATGTATTTAACTTTGAACAACTTTCTGTGTTGACACTGCACTAAATAATATGGCAGGCTGAATTCATACAAGAGACTAAGTCACAGGAAGCATAACAGTGACTTACCAGTATACATATAATATTGTGCAAGCGCATTATATCTTCCTTAAGAATGTTTTCCGAGTGAAAAACTGCTGGACATGCTAATATACGCTGTATTAATGTACTGTATACCTTTTGCGAAAGATAGCCATGAACTGGTTCATCCGCCACAAACGGCCTAATCGCATTTTATTTGCAATTAGCAGACGTGAGGATATCACGTGGAGACAATTACGGATTTCTATGTAAGATTACAATAATAATCATAATAATAATCATAATAATAATAATAATAAAAAAAAATTAGATTTGTATGCCGCCCCTCTCCGCGGCATACCTATTATTTCACCGGGATCACGAATCCTAATATCCAAAATGCATTCCTGACATCAGTATGGGGTAACTCATTAGCCCTCGACATTGGCAGGAAACTTTTAAATCTGTGGATTTCAACTCCCGAAACACCCCAGTGAACACTTTATTTTCCTTCTCATCCCGCCCCTCCCGTGGTGCCTCCGTTCCTTATCCGTGGAAGAATTCTTTCCTTCCCCTGCGTGACGCGTCTGGGCTGAGTGCAGCGAGAGGACGCTTGGGACTCTCGGTTCCTTTTCCTGTAACCTAACCCGGAAACAAAAGTAGAATCTCATCGGAAGGTGAGGGAGTATGCACTGATGTGTGTGTTTTTTCTTCCTCCACACATCTGTTTTGTCAAGCCGACGCTTCCGAGGCTGGGTTGTTGAGGTACCAGTGAAAAACGCGGCTGCCGGGAGTCTTATCTCTATATCAATATCTGCAAAGATATTGATAGATCGATTCCCGCGGCATCAATGGCAGCGGACAAAGGCGGAGGTGAGGACAAAAGAGCGGTCTTGTAGGGCGAGGCAAGAGTTCTCAGTTACCCGCTTCCCCCGATGGTCTTCACTGGAGGACTTTGTGCCGCCATTGGTTGGAAGGTGTCTGCCACATATTTGTCCGCACATCGAGGGGTTACCCAAGTGCTCTTTTGCTTAGGGGTTAAGGAGCTTCAGGAGACGGGTAGCGTGGCTTTACGCCTGTCTAAGACAGGAGTAGGCAAAGTTGGTTCTTCTATGACATATGGACTTCAACTCCCAGAATTCCAGAGCTAGCATGTTTGACTAAGGAATTATGGGAGTTGAAGTCCACAAGTCATAAAAGGGCCAACTTTGCCTACCCCTGGTCTAAGAGAATGGATGCAGGGGAAGGCTAAGACATAGCTTCTTTTTTGCCCTAAAAGAGTTTTGGATGAACATTTTCTAAAATTTAAAAATTATTTTTATTTATATATTTGTCAAATAATTATAGGATGGTAATATGTATAAATAAAGCATTAGATAAGTAATGATAAAAAGTAATGATAGAAAACAGTAGGACAGGGATGGTAGACACAATGGGGTCCTTATGCATAGTTAGGGTTATAGGCAGGGGTGGGCTGCTGCCGGGGGGGGGGGGGCGCAGTGGGGTAGCGAAAATGAAGTTCCACCCCATAGCACCCAATTTGCACTGAAAGATGTTGAAAGAAAATGCATAAGCCACACCCACAGTGTGGTAGTAAAAATTTTGGAAGCCCTTCACTGGTTATAAGTAACCTTATATCATTGATTTAAGGCCAGGATTTAAATAGCATTCCCTTCTGTGTTATACTGAATTCTTTTGTAAGGGGAACTCATTTCCTCTTGTGACAGATTTTTTAAAAGCCGTAATAAAGTGATACTGTTTCCATGACTCGTGGTGGACATTGACTTAGTATCCTGATTTCTTTGACTTCATCTTGATTATTGTAATATACACATAGATTTAAAGCTATTCATTTAATAGTTGAACATCCAAACAAACACTGGCTCTACCTCATATATATTATAGACTGCATATCTTGCAAAGCAAGCTAAAATGAAGATGAGAAATATCAGAAGCAATTGTCCTGTGAATTTAAGGCTGATATGAGCAAACAGGTTTAGAACTCTGAAATTGTCAACTAATCAGTTACTTATTTCTAGAATAATTAAGTCTCAGCCCAAAGATTTCTTTTGGGTACCACTTACTTTAGCTATAGTTTAAGAAGCGTCAAATAGCTATTGTTGTTTATCCGGAAATCTGCATGCTCTTTCTAGTCATCCTGTAGATAAAGCTAGATATCTTTTTATCTGCTCCAGATCTTATATGCCATATACACCGACCCAATAAATTTTAGAGTGATTTTGAATAACTTGAACTGTTTACAAACTGAGAATATCTTTGAAAATATTATTGAGGAACAGTTTAAATTTATTAAAGTTAGAATCTTCACAGGGTTGAAAACATTTCAGTACAGAGTCAGCTTATTGTGGTTGTTAACTGAGTTTTAGTTCTGCCTCAGACAAGGAGGGATCTTGGGCTGTCCCAAATCCTAGAAATAAAATAATAGAAAA
This sequence comes from Erythrolamprus reginae, assembly GCF_031021105.1. Taxonomy (NCBI): domain Eukaryota; kingdom Metazoa; phylum Chordata; class Lepidosauria; order Squamata; family Dipsadidae; genus Erythrolamprus; species Erythrolamprus reginae. The sequence continues at coordinate 55,071,651 of NC_091963.1, forward strand.
TCTCTTCAAAAATTTTGCCATGAAAACTGGAGGAGTCTAGATTGACACATTGAATAAATAAGTATGTTAGCTTGACATTTCAGGTAGATTTACTGTTGTTTCTAATATTTATTTTGTAGATCAGGGAACAGAAAAACATGGAGTAGGTACTTCTGGAATTACAGATCAAGAGAAAGAGTTATCAAACAATGCACTACAAGCCTTTTTGGTAAGATAATTCTTGACTTAATATAAGTTGCTTACTAAATTTGAAAGTGAAAGTTCTTTAGCACATTTTCTGCAGATTAAGTAAGTGTATTGATAAGAAAATCAAAACTAACTGGTATTTAGCTTTATTTATCAATTTGTTTCTTGTGTTTTAAATTTCTGTGTGTGAAAGAAAAGGATGCTGTGTAGGGAGGACAAAGGGAAGAGATGCTATTTTGGAAACAATCAGATGAGAAGCTGATGAGAAGACTGGATTAATGGTCAGGAGAAGAAATTTAGAAAGGACTTGTCCTAATTGTCTAGACATTGAAAAGTAGCTATGGGGAGTTCGTACCTTCAGACTTGCAAAAAATCATTAATGTAGGTTTACATTAAAATAAAATTAGCTTATCTATTCATGTTTCCTGTCTGGTTTATCCAGGAAAAGTGACAGATGCTGTATTTTTTTATTTTGATGTGTCTTATTGTAATAAGTTCTACTATCTTGTATATAATTTTAATGGAAGAAGGTAAGTTGTTGCTTTGTTATGGAGCAAGTATAATATTCATGGCCCCACAATGGATTTAAATCCAATTGAAACAAAATTAATTGCAGGCAATATATTTCTGCAATTTAGCATTTAGCATTTTAAATTATTGATTAATTTGTATTAAAAAATATCTACTTATTTCTTGTATTTTTAAAATTGACTTTACAGGCTGGAAACTATGATACTTGTCTACAACATCTTAGCTTCTTGCAAGAAATAAACAAAGATGATTACAAAATAGTTTTGAACATAGCAGTAGCAGAATTCTGTAAAAGTAATCAAACAACAACTGATAATTTGAAACAAACACTGAATCAACTGAAAAACCAGGTACTGCTTTATTCACTGAGTTGATCACATATCATATTTTTTGGAGTACAGTGTTCCCTCGCTTTTCATGGGGGATGCGTTCCGAGACTGCCCACGAAAGTCGAATTTCCACGAAGTAGAGATGCGGAAGTAAATACACTATTTTTGGCTATGAACAGTATCACAAGCCTTCCCTTAACACTTTAAACTCCTAAATTGCAATTTTCCATTCCCTTAGCAACCATTCAGATTATTACTCACCATGTTTATTTATTAAAGTTTATTTAAAAAAATATTTATTAAAGGCAGACGAAAGTTTGCCAATGACATATGACGCCATCGGGTGGGAAAAAACGTGGTATAGGGAAAAAACCCGGAAAGTATTTTTTAATTAATATTTTTGAAAAACCATGGTATTGACTTTCCGCGAAGTTCGAACCCGCGAAAATCGAGGGAACACTGTATAAGACACATCTTTCACCCCCCCTAAAAGGGGGTGGAAATATCGGTGCATCTTATACACCGAATACAGCCATTTTTGGTCTCCCGAAGCCATGCTCCCATGTCTCATTTTTGTGAAAAATAGGCCCATTTTCTGCAAAAGTGGGATGCACAGAGTGTTTGGGAGGTCTGCAGAGTGCTCCTGGGAGCTGGGGAAAGGCAAAAACACCCCACTGCAAAAAAGAAAAAGAAAAAGTGAAAAACAGCATTTTTTTGCAAAAATTGCAAAATTGCCTTCGCCGCGTCCCTTGGAGCACTCTACAGGCCTCCCAAACCCTCTTTGTACCCCATTTTTTCAAAAAGTGGGCAAATACAGGCCTTTATTTGCAAAAACAGGAACTGTTTTGCCTTCCCCCAGCCCCAGGAACACTGCAAGCTTCCCAAACCCTCTGCATGCCCTATTTTTTTCCAAAAATGGGTGAAAAACAGGGTGTTTTCACCTACCCTTAGCCTCCAGGAGCACTCTGCAGGCTTCCAAAACCCTCTGCGCACACCATTTTTGCAAAAAATGGGCTGGGTTTTTGCAAAAATGGGTCAGTTTTGCCTTCCCAACAGGTCCCAGGCTTCGTTTTTTGCAAAAATGTGTGAAAAATGGGTCAGTTTTTGAGAAAAACAGGGTGCACAGAGGATTTGGGAGGCCTTTTTTATTTCTTTGAAATCATGGTTCATCTTATACACTGATGCATCTTATAGTCTGAAAAATATGGTACACTAAACTTTAGTGCTCGGTTTCTTTGTTCTTTTAAACCAGAACAGAAGACATGAAAAATAATTTTCTGTCACCACTTTCAATTATTTTATTCAAGATTTGAAAATATTTAGTTTATTATCCTACCTGGATGTGATTGAACAAATCAAAATAAATGGGTTCCAAATAATAATGAGAGCCAATTTGGTACTTTCAACCAGTGGGGTTGAAATTACCAGTCTAGAAACAATCAGTTATAGTCCTGCTGTTGCCTGAAGCTAGCCATTTCTGTAAATCTTCCTGTAAGAATTAATATGATTTTTAAATTAATTATATTATAGTCAGATATGCTTGATTTGAGAAATACATTTTAAGATTATTGATTTTAAGATGACCGCCCCGAGTCTGCGGAGAGGGGCGGCATACAAATTTAATTTTTTTTTAAAAAAATCTTCCGTTAAAACTTATTATTCCAGGGAATTGTCAAGAGTCAAGCCTATCTTTTAAAAAAAATATTTTTAATCAAAATTTCCAAATTTAAAAACAACACCGCATAAGAAGACAAAGGCCACTTAAAAAAACCCATGCATATAAAACACAATACATAAAATATAATTCCAGTAATACAGCTTTATATCATCAGAATTTTCCTTCTCAATTCTACATTATCCTAATCGTGGCTAGTGTTTTGTGATTAAACATTTTTTTCTTCACTCCTTCCTTATATACACTTTTGGCTACTAGTTAATAATTCTATACTATTCTATACATTGTATAGTATTATATACATTATTTTACACCCATTAAATTTTAAGGTTACATCTATCACATTTTTCCTTCCTTATAGAATTTATCATATTTCATATTTCTCTTGAATCACACTTTTACTTTTCTTTTCAAGTCAGTCACATCATTTATCCCAGATCTTTTAGTACCCTGTTTCCTCTTGTTCTCTTAGTTCCAAAGTCAGTTTACTCATTTCTTTTTCACAATCATAGCGTTCGAGGGATTTTTGTCTTTTTTCAAATTTTGTGCTAAAATGATTCTGGCTGCCTTTGTTATCTGTTGCATTATATAATAAATTTATTTCCTCATATATTCTTCCATTACTTCCAAAATAAATAATTCTGGTCTTAATTCAATTTTTTGTTCTGTTATTTCCTTAATCCAATTTTTGATTTCCCCCCCCTCCAGTATTTCTTTGCCTTGGGACATGTCCACCACATATAGTAAAATGTCCCTTGCATCTGATTACATTTCCAACAATTTGGTTTTATGGATGAGTATATTTTGCTCAATCTCACTGGTGGTAGATGCCATCTGTAACATTTTGAGTGTATTTTCTTTGTATGTGTCTGACCATGACATTTTATAACACCCCCCCCCCCCCCCTTATTGCCATTGTTGTAAAAACTATCCAAATTTTTTTGCCCAGAAAACATTGTTTAACAGTTTAATCCTTCATTTTAAGATTTAATAAACAATTATACACCTTTGTGATCAATTTTTCTTCCATACCTGTTTTATCGATTTCTTGTTTCTCACTCTGAAAACCATATTGCTCCAAGTTCTTTTTATATTTAGTTTTAATCCGTAGGTAGGGACACCAATTTATTGTAATTCCTTGTCATTTAACTCTTGATTGGATTTCAATCCTTCTGTTTTGTCTAGCAATTCCTCATATGTGACTATTTATCTAAGTTAATAAAATTTGGATAGACCACTGCTTCCAATGTTGAGGTTCAACATGGCATGTTTATATAAATTTTTTGTTTAATTTCTTTCCATATCCCAATTAATGTACCCCTTATTTGATGTCTCTGAAAATAATTTTAATTCCTTTTTTGCAATTTTTTAAAATTTTTCTCCACAAACAAACATGCAGTGTCATATACCTTCAATCTTCAATACAGTACAATAATTCATATCTGTTTCCTTTCAGTATACATCATTTATCTCATGCTTCCTGCTTTTAATTTAATAACCTGGATTATAAAACAAAATTCCTTTTCTTATTCAAATTAAGACTCTGTTAACTGATAAGTTTCTGAAGGCCACTTTTTCTCATCTTACAAATTTAGATTATAGTGCTTCAATCATTTCCATGTATCCTCACTTATTATATACATATTTCTTAACCCTTATTTATAATAGTTGCCCTTTAAGGAGAAAAAAACCAAATTTACTTATCTTCAAACATTGGATCTCAATTCATATTGATTATTTCATGTCTTATATCCAACCATAACTATTACAATACAACAGAAAAAAACTAAAATTATTCAAATTCCAAGGGCAAAAAAACACATTAACTTATTTCAATACCTTTTCATAATATTGTATCTTTCCTTCTCTTATTACTAATCAATCATCTTAAAATGTATTTCTAAAATCAAGCATATCTGACTATAATATAATTAATTTAAAAATCAAATTAATATATAAATATCAATCAGCATCACCAATAAAAATTTCCATTGAAATGAAAATTCACTTATCACCACCCTCTGCTCTTTACGCTAAACTTTTCATTTTTCCACTATAGATTCCAACTAGTTATTTTCTCACTGTAAATCCCATTGTAATAGTCATTCCCTATTTTATTAATTTTTTACTGTAAATCCCAATATAATACTAATGCCCTATTTCTAGTTCTTTGTTTCCACTGTAGAAACAAGTGTAATCATTGTGCCCTTTTCTATTTATTTTCTCACTGTAAAAGCCAGTGTAATCATCATGCCCTAGTCTATGTTTTTTCACTGTACACCCAGTGTATTCATTGTGTCTTATTCTATTTGTTTTCTCACTTTAAATCCCAGTGCAATAGTCATACCCTATGTCTGTTTAAATCCCAATGTAAATAATCATACCCTATTCTATTTGTTTTTTTTTCACTGTAAAACCCAGTGCAATCATCATGCCCTATTCTATTTTCTCACTGTCCCAGTATAAAAATCATACCATAAAATATTTTTTACCCTTGATCTTCCCAATTTTCCTTTCCCCTTGATTCTTTTTCCCATTGTAGTTCCAAATACAATAATTATATAATTCAAATAATCATTAAGCTCAAATTCTTGTTTTAAATATCCATTTACGTAAACTTATTCTTTTATAGTTTATCATTGTCCATATCTTCCACCTGCTCTCCTTATTTAATCTCTTCTTTAATTATTCTGTTTTTATTTCTTACAATTATATTTTCAAAGTACCGTATATACTCGACTATAAGTCGCTCCGATTATAAGTCGAGGCCCCTACTTTTGCCACAAAAAACCTGGGAAAATTTATTGACTCCAGTATAAGTCGAGGGTGGAAATTGCAGCGGCTACTAGTAACTTATAAAAATGGAAAACAATAAAATTATATCAATTGAGGCATCAGTAGATTAAATGTTTTAAAATATTTATTTCAAAGAAAACCAGTAAACTAGCTCTGTAAGTTTAAAAGAGGGTAAACAGGTATATGTCCCCCCAAGGCAGGTATAGGCAAAAAAAAAAAATGCAAGTACTTACCAATGTTCCCTGATTTTTTTCCGGTGTGGGCAGAAAAGTATAGTGTCTGAGCGGCATTCCCTTTGGGACTGGGCAGCATAGATAGATAGATTGGATGGCTGGCTGGCTGGCTGGATAGATGGGTAGATAGATGGGTAGATAGATGGGTAGATAGATGGATGGATGGATGGATAGATGGATAGATAGAGAGAGAGAGAGAGAGAGAGAGAGAGAGAGAGATAGATAGATAGATAGATAGATCTCTTGAACCATTTCCAAAAACAGGTGAGGGCTGGGTTTTTTCCCCTCTGTTGTTTGGGTGCTTTTTACCATATGCTTTAAATCAAGAGTCATTTCTCTCTCTCTCTCTTTTGTTTCTCTCTCTTTCCTCTAATTCTCTGCCTCAATCATTTTCTCATTTCTCTTTTTTTTCTTCCCTTTTTGCTCTCATTTCTCTCTCTCTCTTCCTTTCTCTCTTCTCTCTCTCTCTTGCTTTCTCTCTCTTTCTCCCCCTCTTTTTTCCTCTTTAGCGCGGTGTTTGAGTGGTTGGCTGGTTCCTTTGCTTGCGCGCAAGAGCCAACCACTCAAACGCCGCGCTAAACAGGAAAAAAGCCGGTTGGCTAGGGGGTGGGGGCGGATTCTTGCTTCTTAACCGGTCAGTTGCCGCTTCTTTCGAGCTGAAGCAAAGGCAGACGGCTTTCTTTCCCTAAGCCGCTTCCTGGAGACCGCTTAGGGATATCGCTCTGGGAGAGGGGGGCAACTGCCCGGTTAAGAAGCAAGAATCCACCCCCCCCCCCAGCCAACCGGCTTTTTTCCACTCGCGCGCAAGCTAGGCTAACCCGCCCAAGCCAGCAATGCCAGCCAGGCTCCCGCTTGCGCCCTCTTGTGGTGACTTTGTCAGTCACCTGAGTATAAGTCGAGGTCGGGTTTTTCAGCCCATTTTTTGGGCTAAAAAACTCGACTTATACTCGAGTATATATGGTAATTGCTACCATTTCTCCATGTTTCCTCAGTTCTATTTTCATGTTGCAAAATCATCTCTCTAAATCCGTTATGTATCTGTAGATCTGCAGAATAGTCCTCAATATTAACCATACTTGACTGCCCAATCATCACAATTTCCAGTTTTTCCCCATTTATTTATTTATTAGATTTGTATGCCGCCCCTCTCTGGAGACTCGGAGAAGTTCACAACAATAAAACAGTACAAATCCAATAGTAAAAAAACAATTTAAAAACCTTAATATAAAAAACCAATCATTCATCTCATACAAACCATACGTAAAGCGAAGACAGCCCAGGGGAATCGGTTCCCCCATGCCTGACGGCAGAGGTGGGTTTTAAGGAGTTTGCAAAAGGCAAGGAGGGTGGGGGCAATCCTAATCTCCGGGGGGAGCTGGTTCCAGAGGGTCGGGACCACCACAGACAAGGCTCTTCCCCGGGGTCCCGCCAGACGACATTGCTTCGTCGACGGGACCTGGAGAAGGCCAACTCTGTGGGACCTAACCGGTCACTGGGATTCTTGCGGCAAAAAGTGGTCCCGGAGATATCCTGGTCCGATGCCATGAAGGGATTTATAAGTTATAACCAACACTTTGAATTGTGACCGGAAACTGATCGGCAACCAATGCAGACTGCGGAGTGTTGGTGTGACATGGGTATACCTGGGGAAGCCCATGATTGCTCTCGCAGCTGCAGTTTGTACGATCTGGAGTTTCTGAACTTTCTTCAAAGGTAGCCCCATGTAAAGAGTGTTACAGTAGTCGAATCTCGAGGTGATGAGGGCATGAGTGACTGTGAGCAATGACTCCCGGTTCAAATAGGGCCACAATTGGTGCATCAGGCAAACCTGAGCAAACGCCCCCCTCACCACAGCTGAAAGATGGTTCTCTAATGTTAGCTGTGGATCGAGGAGGACGCCTAAGTTGCGGACCCTCTCTGAGGGGGTCAATAATCCCCCCCCCAGGGTGATGGACGAACAGATGGAATTGTCCTTGGGAGGAAAAACCCACAGTCACTCCATCTTATCAGGGTTGAGTTTGAGTCTGTTGACACCCATCCAGACCCTAACAGCCTCCATGCACCAGCACATCACTTCCACTGCTTTCATGACTGGACATGGGGTGGAGATGTACAGCTGGATATCATCAGCGTACTGATGATACCTCACCTCATGCCCCTGGATGATCTCGCCCAGCAGATTCATGTAGATATTAAATAGCAGGGGGGAGAGGACTGACCCCTGAGGCACCCCACAAGGAGAAGCCTAGAGGTCGACCTCTGACCCTTCACTAACACCGACTGCGACCGATTGGAGAGGTAGGAGGAGAGGTAGGAGAAGAACAGTGCCTCCCACACCCAACCCTTCAGCCGGCGCAGAAGGATACCATGGTTGATGGTATCGAAAGCCGCTGAGAGGTTGAGAAGCACCAGGACAGAGGATAAATCCCTGTCCTGGGCCCGCCAGAGATCATCTATCAACGCGACCAAAGCAGTTTCCGTGCTGTTGCTGGGCCTGAATCCTGACTGCTGAGGGCCTAAATCATTGGCTTCTGCCATGGACTGCTGGAGCTGGAGCGCCACCACCTTCTCAACAACCTTCCCTTTATGGAGGGGAAGACTGGATGATAGTTGTTGAGAATGGCTGGGTCAGAAAGGCTTCTTGAGGAGGTGGCGCACAAGTGCCTCCTTGTAGGGAGTCGGGAAGGACCCCGTCCCCAAAAAAGCGTTGCCAATCTCCTGGACCCAGCTCTGTGTCACCTCCCTGCTGGCCGAAACCAGCCAGGAGGGACACGGATCCAGTAAGCAGGTGGCGGAACTCACAGCTCCAATGGCCTTGTCCACTTCATCAGGTGTCACCAGATCAAACTCTTCCTAGACAGATGGACAAGTACGGGCCCCAGTCACCTTGACTGATTTGTTGTCAGTTGACTCTGTTATCCAATCAGAGTCGAGGTCTGCCCAGATCCAAGCGACTTTATCAGCGAAAAATGTGTTAAAATCCTCGGTGCTACTCTGCAAGGGCTCCCCAACGCCCCCTTTGTTAAGAAGGGAGCGGGTCACCCTAAACAGAACGGCCGGGTGAGATTCCGCTGATGCAATCAACCGCCAGCCCGGCTGCATGGTCCAGCAAGCCAACAGTTTAGCACTCCTTCTATAAATCTAAAAAATTGCCTATAAATCAGAAAAAAATTATCTACCCTATCACTTTTTTTCAAATTATTTTTTTATGTTCCAACAATCCAACAGTTCACAAATCTTTTCTAGGAATCTATGAAATAGCCTATAAGTCTGCAAAATAGTTCTAAAAAGTCTTAAAAATAATCACCAAAAGAAAAAAATATATAACCAATTTCATACATTTTTTCCAGTGCACCATAAATCATCTATTGTTCACTAATTCCATTTTTTTGAATCTTTTAAAACCATCTCTGTTCTTATATGCCAATTACTTATCAAATTTATTTATTAATATATTTCTTTAAAAATATCTCTATTCTTATATTCCAATGTTACTTATTTAATTTGCTTTATTTGTACATTTCAATAAAACTAATTTTAATATAATCAACCAACCTAATATTTCCTTAATATATTCATTACAATTGTTTGAACCTTTTTTAATATATTCAACAAACCAAACATTTCCTAAATTCTAAGCATATTTAATACTTTGTGTAAATCCAAATTTAAACTTCTTTCTAGTCATTTTATATCCCCATTTCCTTTTTTATTCTGTCTCCTTTGCTTCCTTACAAATCCCAACTGATCAATTTTATTTTTAATTCTTCTTTTATTCTGGAAACTCCAGTGCTTCTGACCACATCTTTCCCCTTTTATATTTGTGCCTATCTCAATGTGCTCATAGTAAAATATGTGGTTATCAGCCCTTTCCTTATCCAGACAATTCTTATTTTTTTTGTTATATCATCACTCAAAATTAATCAGAGTATGTGATATCATGTCCACTAACTAGTAGAACTTCATTCTATCATTGCTTAGTTTGCCATAGTCCCTTGTTGTTTCCTCGATCTGCAAATCCATAATTATAATATTTTCATCTTCAAATGTCTCCATTAATTCTACCACATCATGTAATTTCCTATTAACTTCAATTGTAAGTTCCTTAGTAGTTTGAAAAAAATCTACTCATCAATCCTCTCAGTTTTTTAAGGTCCCCAGATAAAACTTTACACAATTCTCTTATCTCTTGAATTTCTATTTCCATTTTCTCAGGTCTTGTATCTCCACATGTTCCAAGCTCTTCCCAGCAGCCTAGTTATATTTTGCAAAACAGTTCAAACAAAGTTCAGGCTCACACAAGTTTTACAAGCCCTCCTTTGCAGACAAAATACCAATAATCCAATAAGTATTCTCTTTTCAAAGGCCAGTGCTGAGATAACAATTTCTCTAAGTAAATGAAAGTTCTCATAATGCTTTGACCAGCAGGTGGCTCCACCAATTCGTTCTCAAACAACACATAAAAATCATTTAAAACCAAAAAGATTCCATTTAATTATTTAAACTCTTAAAGTTCTTTTTTTTCTTGAAATCCAATTTCCAAGCCTCAAACCATCCAATTTTTATTCAAATGGGTGTTTAGAATCGCTTCCTTATTCTTAATTTTTGCAAGTTAGAAAGTTCTGTTTTTAATTTACTGCTTACCCCAATTAGTCAGAAAGTCCCTTTATCTTAACACAGTTCATTAACAAAATCTCTTCTCTGGACAAAATGCAGGTCTCAGTCAACAATTTTCTGTTTCTCTTCCTCCAGCACAAAGTTTACTTTCCTTTTCCATTCCGAATGACATCCATTAATCACTTCAATTTTCCTGTTCGTAGTCACCGAGGCTATAGGCAGCAAGCTGTTTCCACTCTGCTTCTGGTGGAGGCTCTTGGATGATGCCTGTGGGGTGTGCAAAATCCCCAACACCGGCCCCAGACCCTTCTTCCCCTCCCCTTCATGGAGGTTTTGGGCTGATTCAACAGAATCAGCTCCCCCAGACAGTGCAGAAAAATGCTGTGGTGCCTTGGTGGATGACCACGCCTTCTTCCCAGCAGGTGGCAAATTATTACTTCCACAAGCTTATTCACTTGCTTTATTTTAATCTCTTTTTAAATGTCCTCAGTATTGTTTGCCATTGCCTCCTGCATCTTCATCATGGTCTCTTGAATTGATGACAACATTATTTGGATAGATTGGAAGTTTGCTATAGTACTTACTTTTTCTCCTTCTAATAAGCTTTCTACCAATCTTGGTCCTGATGGTGTTACAATAGCCCATTTTTCCCCAATTTTTGTAACTGTAGATGTCATGCTTGTCATTTTAATTAATATTTTTTTTAAAAAAGTTCAACAGAACCGTATACTGTATTTACTTTTTATCATCTAGGTTTCTCTTCTATTTTATCTATTTAGATCTCCCCCCCCCCGCTTTAAAAAATATCTATATTTCTTGTTCCTCTATTTATACCTTATTACTATTTCCTACATGTAATTTAATAATATCGATCCTATGTCTAATGCAAATAATATTCTTAATTGAGATACTATGGATGAAAAATATCAATATGTATAACAATGATTATATGTCTCACAAAAATATTCCCATTATTATTATTATTATTATTATTTATTTATTTATTTATTTATTTATTAGATTTGTATGCCGCCCTTCTCCGTAGACTCGGGGCGGCTCACAACAACAATAAAACAATTCATGACAAATCTAATAATTTAAAAACATTAAAACCCCATTATTAAAGCAGGCATACATACAAACATACCATACATAAATTGTATAGGCCCGGGGGAGATGTCACAATTCCTCCATGCATGACGGCAGAGGTGTGTTTTAAGGAGTTTACGAAAGGCAAGGAGGGTGGGGGCAGTTCTAATCTCCGGGGGGACCTGGTTCCAGAGAGTTGGGGCTGCCACAGAGAAGGCTCTTCCCCTGTGACCTGCCAAACGACATTGCTTCGCCGATGGGACCCGGAGAAGGCCAACTCTGTATGACCTAATCAGTTGCTGGGATTTGTTCGGCAGAAGACAGTCCCGGAGATATTGTAGTCCGATGCCATGAAGGGCTTTATAGGTCATAACCAACCCTTTGAATTGTGACCGGAAATTGATTGGCAACCAATGCAGACTGCAGAGTGTTGGTGTAACATGAGCATACCTTGGGAAACCCATAATTGCTCTCGCAGCTGCATTCTGCACGATCTGAAGTTTCCGAACTAATTAATTGGTTAATATACCATTGATTAAGGACTGTGCATCCATTATATAGTTAATATAAGTTATTGTAAGTAAATTATGAATGTAGTTATGAACTATAAATAATTCCAAAAGAATTATAGGTGCAGTATGATATAATAATCCTATGATAAGATGATGAATTTATATGTAATATAAATACTAATAATCATTATATGATTATAAAATTATATATAATTTATTAAGTACAATCAATATAATTATTATAAATAATGGCAATAACAGTATCTCTATAAGTTAAATTATAAATATTATTATTCTATAAAGTATAAGTTACTACAGTTTCCTTCAATACTATTTTATAGACATGAAATCAAGTTCACTTTCTATTCAAGTATTCTTCTTTCTTTAAAGTCAATGTTCGTTCTCCTTCTTAGTAATTACCAGCCACAAGGATTTTTCTTGTCACTCCAATATCAAACTGCTGTTACAGGGTTCTTCCTACTTTCATTTTCCTTTGTCCTGGAAGTAGTGTTCTTTTCCTCTCTTCTAAGATGCTGCCTCCCTTCACTATGAGTTCAATCTCCAATCATTTTCTTTCTTATCACCACTCAAAACAAAACCAAAACAGAGATTTCTGTTCTATTGTCAACCTATTATCCCCTGGCACCAACTTCTCCTTCGTTCCTTTCGTTCTGTTTTTTCTTTACCCCTCCCTCTTCCACATTATTATCTTTCCAAGCACTCAAATAACTTCTGTAGATCATCTCTGTGGAGTTCTTCCCAAGGCACCCTTTTTTGACAGCACTTTTTTGACTCTCTCCTTTTTTGACAGCACTCGACACACTGCCAGTCTTTTACTATTCTAGTTGTTATTTTAGTCAACCCTGTCACGCGTTATCTTTCCAATCTCAGTGATTTGCTCTTCTGCTCTCACTGCCTGCTCACTTTCAGTTCGTTGTTAGAGTTTGACTTTGCCACTGCACACTCATTAAGCATTCTGCAGTCTCCGAGAGCTTTTTCATATCTGTTTCTTGTTTTCCTTCTCTCTCCGACGACTTAAGCTGTTTACCACTTTTCTCTTCTCCGTCTGACACTTTGGGACCTCACGCCTCCAGAACGGTCATACAAACCCTATTTCTTTAGGCAATTTTCAAGAGTTCCGCAGGTCCCATGGGAACCACAATTCTCCCCACGAAACTCGTCTCATCCGCCCTAATGGCTCCACAGCACCAAGGAGTCAGCTGTAATGAGTAGAGTTACACTCGTTTCCAGTCTCTGCAGCATGAGGTCACCGCCGGATGGAGTCAAGACTATCTGGAAGTCACAAAAATAAATAAATGATGTCTAAGACTGAAATCTATGGAACATTAGAAAATAGTCATGGATATGTTGGACTCTAGTCTTATTAAAGTCTTAAAGTTTCTTTAAATGACATTATTAAGGAGAATAACTACAAATCATTATCAGTAATGACTTGTACTTCTCAGGCAATAATACTGTTTTTTCTGACATGCTATTCAAAGGCTGTATGGAGAATGTTTGTGGATTTGATTCTGCATGATGAATCTTAAGCAAAATTGAGTCTCTCAGGCCTCCTGATCTTTATCTTAAAATATACTTGAATTGTATCCCATTGCGTTAGAAATCATTCAGTCTTAGTTTATTTTGTTGGTAAATTATTACTTTCCCTAAAAAACAATATCAGTATTTTATTTTATACCATATGCTAAATGTTTATAATATATCAGTTAGTTAAGCAAAGGCAAAACTCATAGTTAACTGTGTCTTGTCCTTACTTTTAAACAGGTCTTTTCAGCAGAATTAATAGTTTTGCAATGTTTTAACTATGTGGTTATATTTACAGTATTTGAATCCATTTGTAGTAGAGGCTGTTGTATGCAACAGAATTGTCACTTGATAATCATTGTTGGAAAGAGATTAGAACTGCCCCTACTCTTCCTGCCTTCCGTAAACTCCTTAAAACCCACCTTTGCCGTCAGGCATGGGGGAATTGAAACACCTCCCCCGGGCATGTTCAATTTATACATGGTATGCTTGTGTGTGTGTCTGTTAGTATATGGGGTTCTTTTAAATCTTTAAATATTTTAATGTTATTTGGATTATTTATGATTTGTTCTATCTTGTTGTGAGCCGCCCCGAGTCTTCGGAGAGGGGCGGCATACAAATCTAAATAATAAAATAAATAAAATAAAATAAAATGTGTCAATAGAGATATATCTGGACCTCTTTCCTTTTCTTCCCCCCTCACAGGTTCATTCAGCTGTTGAGGAGATGGATGGTTTAGATGATGTTGAAAACAGCATGCTCTATTATAATCAAGCTGTTATTTTATATCATCTGCGACAGTACACTGAAGCAATAATAATTGGGGAAAAACTTTATCAATTTATTGAACCTTTTGGTAAGATTATAACAACTGAAGAGGTCTGTTTATTCATTTAGTTTATATCACTATTTTTCTTTGCCCTTTACTAATATTTTAGAGATTGTTATTACAATTAACATGCAATTTATTTAGAATAATTACTGTAATATAAATATATGTATAGACAAGAAAAGTTCAATCATATAGAATTGTCCTAAACATCTTATTCTCTGATTCTTATAAAAATGTCATTTGAGCATATAGATAGTTGTCTATATAAAACTTGTATGGGAAGCCTAAATCTTTGCAAGGGTAATTTGCCAGAAGTATACTCCATATGTTGTAATATTTGTAACATCTTTTGTGTGTTTTTTAGAGGAAAAATTTGCACAGGCAGTATGTTTTCTGCTAGTGGATTTATATCTGCTGACTTGTCAAGCTGAGAAAGCCTTGCATCTTCTTGCCGTCCTGGAAAAAATGGTTTCACAAGGCAACAATAACAAAAATGGGAAAGCTGAGGTATTCATTTTTATTTAGTTTGTTTATAAGTGCAATTTATATGGACATCTATAAGTGCAATTTATATGGACATCTATTTCAACTTGATGGCTTATATTAAAGGCATGAAAACATAAACAGTGAAAAAACATCATAATGTGTGTGGATGTTTATATATACTCAGGGCCAATCTGACATGTGGGAGAAGGACATTCCAAAGGGCAAGCAGCATCATGACAGAAAAGGCTCTCTTCTTGAGCCCTGCCAGAGCCCACTCTCTAATAGATGAGACCTGTTCCTGCTAGACCAATATCAATAACATTTAGATTTATTTACCACTTTGCAATGCTTTACAGATCTCTCTAAGTGGTTTTACAAAATCAGCATATTGCCCTCAAAAATTTTGGATCCTCATTTTACCCACCTTGGGAGGATGGAAGGATGAGTCAACCCTGAGCCTGGTGAGATTTGAACTGCAAAACTGCAGGCAGAAATAACCTGCAGTACTGCATTCTAACTACTGTGCCACCGTGGCACACCAAATGGGATGGATAGATATAGTTGTGGAAGGATGGTCTCTTAAATAACTCAGTGGACGTCTGGTTTGATGTCATGCTGGTGTGGAGAAGCAAACGAATTGCTGTTAGCTGTAATCAAGTTTTCAGTGATTTTTGGAAGCTTTTGGATGAAGCTGAACTCAGAGGGAGCAATAATAGGGAAAACCTTGATGCATCGGGGGAGACAGGCAATCTCCCCGGGTGTTGTGAGTGCTCCTCATCCACCTCAGGTCATGACAGATTCTGAGGAGATGAGCCAGGCCCCTCTGGATACCCTGGCCAGGGAGGTTGCCAGTTGATGCCAAGAACAAGAGTGAGGGAGAAAGTGACCTGAGTGAGCCCGAGGAACCACTAGAGGGGACTGATATAACAATGAGGGAGTGGTCCCAGTCGGAGGATGAGGAAGATAGAGTGGAAAGTCAGTGGATAGACCCTCACTATATAAGATTGCTGAGAAGGCGAGAGGAGTTGCAGAGTAAAAGGTATTAGTGTACAGACTTAGCCTCTTTGGGGTGTGATGTCGTTTCCAGGCAGTATAAAGGCAAAGGATTTTGGGAAATTGGGTGTGGTGTTTCAACATTGTTCAATGAAAGAGATATGAGACTGGGGGTTTGATTGAACAAGGCTTTAAAACCATGATTACTGACTCAATAAAACATTCTCTGCTGGATGCTTGTTGCCAGGACTCCAGTGAGCAAAATTCATATGCTAAAATGATAAATGAACTTTGTTATCTGAGGAATGCTGATTAGGCTGAGTTTGGTGCATTTCCTGGACATTGTTTATTTTTAGCTCCAAAGAGAAATAACTCCATTTTCCTGGCCGTTTAACACCTTTTTTATGTGTGATTATTGTTGTTGTTGTTATTATTATTATTATTTATTAGACTTGTATGCCGCCCCTCTCCAGGGACCCGGGGCAGCTCACAACATACAATGCAAACAATACGTATACAAATCTAATATTTAAAACTATAAACTAAAAACCCATTAATTTAAAAAACAGTCAATTTACTCAATCACACCCACACATAACATTAATGGTCAGAACAGAGGGGGGGCATATACCAGTTATTATATCAATAAAGAGTTTGATTTATTCGTAAAATAAAGGATTTTTGAGTTGGGGGTTTCGCTCCAAGGGTCGTGTACACTGGATAGTGAGAGGAAACCCCTTGATCTGCTTGCTAAATAAATAGGCCAATTGGGCTGATCCAGAGGAGTGACAGAGTGACAGAGAAGATGGAAGCAATAAATGGAAAACAGCTGGGACGAGTGGAGAAAAGGGAAGGAAAGATACATGCAAGTGGATTTTTCAACATCTAAAAGAAAGGAGAGGGGAGTAGTCGCTGGCTTGACGAGACAGAATTTCCTACTCTCTGGCGGGGGGATATCTGAATCCCCGTCGTTCGGGGGTGCCGATTCTTCTGAATCGACCTAAAGTCTTCCTGAAGGGGAGGTGAAGAAGGGGACTTGGCAGATGGTCCGTTTTGGGGTCGGCATACCCCACGGATAGTCTGCCTGAAGCCTCGACTGGCGGCAGTGCGAAGCATCTTCAGTCGTCATAGCCGTGGCTCGACTACGTATCAAGAAGAGAGTTGTTTATTACTATGTTGGAAGTCATCTGGAAAGAAGAAAGGAATTTTAAAGAGCTGTGCAGGAGGTAGAGTGGAAGAAAATTGTGAGTTGTGATGAATAATTTGCCCAATTTTTTTTTTTTATAAATAGAGCTGCTTTTTGAATAAGAGGAAAGAGATACAAAGAAGCTGAGGAAGGCAGCTAATTAGTAATGTTCAATGTCTATTGGCTGGATTAGAAAGTGACAGTGAATTGGATTTAAGGCTTTTTTTCTTTTTTGGATTAATGGTGCTGCCATCTGTTGGAAGAAGGTTTATTGGTGGGAGAATTACTTGCTTACTCAATTAACCTCTGTTACGGTATTTGACCTTGGGAAAAGGGAAAAAAAGAACCTAACTAGAGGGCAGACATTCTTTGAAAAGGTGATAAAAGAAGAAGCTTTGATTGTGGTAAACTCTGAGTTGGACTTGAATTTTGAACGAACTCTTGAAAAATAAAATCTTTGAACCTGCATTACATTTCATGAAATTGGTGGACACAGCATACTAGGCTGTTTAAGAGAATTTTCTTTTTTCTAAATAGCTGGAAATATAAAAGTTCTTTCTGCAAATATGGAGAAATAGGAGATTCAGGAGATCAGAGAAATCTTTAATGATATTAGAGGAATTATTAATGAATTTAAAGAATAATGAGAGACTGTACAGGAATTATTAGAGAAACAAAGGAAGCGAATGACCTAAAAGAGAAAAGTGGAGCAGAGAATTCTGCAGGACAACTAGGAGGATATAGAAAACATAGAAACATAGAAGTCTGACGGCAGAAAAAGACCTAATGATCCATCTAGTCTGCCCTTATACCAAGGATCTACTACACTTTCAGTAAAATAATATTTTCTCATGTTGCTTTTGATCTTTCCCCCAACTAACTTAAGATTGTGTCCCCTTGTTCTTGTGTTCACTTTCCTATTAAAAACACTTCCCTCCTGGACCTTATTTAACCCTTTAACATATTTAAATATTTCGATCACGTCCCCCTTCTGTCCTGCAGACTATACAGATTGAGTTCATTAAGTCTTTCCTGATACGTTTTATGCTTAAGACCTTCCACCATTCTTGTAGCCCGCCTTTGGACCCGTTCAATTTTGTCAATATCATTTTGTAGGTGAGGTTTCCAGAACTGAACACAGTATTCCAAATGTGGTCTCACCAGCACTTTATATAGTGGGATCACAATCTCCCTCTTCCTGCTTGTTATATCTCTAGCTATGCAACCAAGCAATCTACTTGCTTTCCCTACCGCCTGACTGCATTGTTCACCCATTTTGAGACTGTCAGAAATCACTACCCCTAAATCCTTCTCTTCTGAAGTTTTTGCTATCACAGAACTGCCAATATAATATTCAGATTGAGGATTCCTTTTGTCCAAGTGCATTATTTTACATTTGGAAACATTAAACTGCGTTTTTCATTGCTTTGACCACTTATATAGTAAGGCTAAATCATTTGCCATATTACAGACACCTCCAGGAATATCAACCCTATTACACACTTTAGAGTCATCGGCAAATAGGCAAACCTTCCCTACCAAACCTTCCCCTATGTCACTCACAAAGATATTAAAAAATAATAGGACCCAGAACACAGACCCTTGTGGCACACCGCTTGTAACCAGGTTCTGCTCAGAATACTCGCCATTAACAACAACCCTCTGATATCTACGCTTCAGTCAACTGCAAATCCACTGAACTATCCAGGGATTAAGTCCAATCTTTACTAACATATCTATCAGCACTTTATGTGGAATCGTATCAAAGGCTTTGCTGAAGTCCAGATAGGCAATATCCACGTCACCACCTTCATCCAATGCCTTTGTGACATAGTCAAAGAAATCAATGAGATTAGTCTGACATGATTTGCCCTCAGTAGAGCCATGCTGGTTTCGGTGCAATAAGTTTTTGGTTTTTAGGTACTGATTTATCCTCTTTTTGAGTAGAGTCTCCATCATTTTAACGATAACTGATGTCAAGCTAACTGGCCTGTAGTTACTAGCTTCTTCTCTACTGCCCTTCTTGTGGATAGGCACAACATTGGCCATTCCCCATTCATCAGGAACATCTCCTGTTAACAGGGATTGGTTAAACAAATCAGTAAGGGGGGTAGCAATGATAAATCTGAGTTCTTTAAGAACTCTGGCGTGGATGCCATCTGGACCCATTGCCTATTTATCTTTAATCGTTCAAGTTCTTCTAAGACATTGGCTTCTAAGATCACTGGAGCTGAATCGGTACAGCTGGAAGCAATGCTATATCCACCCATAGTATTATATTGTAAGCTGCCTTCTGAGAAAACTGAATAGAAGTAGCTATTGAAATGGTCAGCGACCTCCTTATTCCCTTCAATGTATGTAATATCTCCAGTACTAAGCTTTCTGATGCTGCAGTTTTTCTTCTCCCCGGATCATATATGAAGAGTCCTTAATCTCCAGGCAGATTGGCTTTTCCACAGAGCATTGGATCCAGGGGAGTGGATGCTTCTCCCATCTCTCTTTCAATAGATCTGCCTCAAATTCGGTCTCCTGTCACTAGGCCTGTTCGTGTTCGCTGACAACGCACAGCTTCCCCACTTTTTCTCCAGGTTCCCATCTCCAGGAGCGGAGGCAGTCAATGCCCTGAGGTCTCCCTGGCCTCGGGATCTGCTATATGCCTTCCCTCCGATCCAGATCATCCCAGACTTGATC
Organism: Erythrolamprus reginae; assembly: GCF_031021105.1. NCBI lineage: Eukaryota > Metazoa > Chordata > Lepidosauria > Squamata > Dipsadidae > Erythrolamprus > Erythrolamprus reginae. The sequence continues at coordinate 55,091,352 of NC_091963.1, forward strand.
CACAAGATCATTTTTGAAGAGGCTCAAGTGATCGTACTGGGTCCACATTGGCCACGCCGCACCTGGTTCGTGGAAGTACAATCCCTATCCATTGAGGCTCCATGGCGACTCCCCATTTTGGGGGATATGCTTCAGCAGAGCGCCTCCTATCATCCAGACCTGGAATGGTTCCACCTAACCGCCTGGTGGTTATCTGGTGTGACTTAGAACTTTGTGGTTACAATCCAGATGCCATAGAAGTCATCCAAACATCCAAAAGAGCATCCACAAACCAAATATACGATCATGCATGGATGAAATTCCACCAGTGGTGTCTTCAGGAAAACATCTCGCGAATCCACATTCCCATCCATAGAATAGTCGCCTTTCATCTATGCCTATTGTTGAACAGTATTCGCAGACAGCTTGCGGCCTTATCCTCGGTCCTTGCAGGGCCCAAAAGGGAACTTTCCTGAAATACAAGAGCTGTTAAATACAAGGCTTTTTTTTTTAATACCTTGATCATTTGATACTTCTAATGGATGTTTTTAATATTCTTAAATTACTTTTTAATTAATTTAAATTAACTATTTTAATTAATCTTAATTAATTTATGGGTTTTTTAAAAATGAGATTGGGTGGAATGGATTGGATGGGATGTATGAATGGGATGAATGATTAGATGAGCGACTGGGCTGAAATGACTGCTGGGAAGAGGCAGATATGGCTGGAGCCATGGGGTAGGCCGCACGCAGGGAACAAGACCTCACTGCTTGAAAGAGATCCCTTGTTCTGGCCCCATGAGCCCAACCCAGGGTACTAGTGATAGGCAAAATCTGGACCCTGGACTCAAGCTGTTGCTGCTTAATGCCAGATCAGTTGTTAACAAAGCTCTCCTCATCTGGGATTTACTTCTGGAGGAGGAGGCCGATCTGGTGTGTGTTACTGAGACCTGGCTGGGCCTGGAGAGAGGAGTTCCTCCCTCTGAGGTGTGCCCAGCCGGGTTTCAGGTATGGCACCAGCTGCGACTCCAGGGAAGGGGGGGGGAGTGGTTATTATAGCCAAAGAGACGCAGGCTCATTGCTCCTGAGATACCGGGTTGTGAGTCTCTCTTTGTGAAGCTGGATCTAGGAGTACAGATGGGCTTGTTGCTCATGTCCCTGCCTCCCAGCTGCATGTCAACAGCCCTGGCCATGCTGCTCGAGGAGGTAGTCGGGCTGGCGGTGGAATTCCCAAGACCTATTGTTCTTGGGGACTTTAACACACTGTCACTTGGTGGATCCTCTGAGCTGGCACGGGAGTTCATGGCCTCCATGGATCTGACTCAAGTAATTCAGGGTCCGACTCATGAAGGGGGGCACACACCCAATATGGTATTCCTCTTGGACCAGTTGAGCAATGGTTTGAAATTAAGGGGGCTAGACATTTTACCCTTGCATGGTCAGATCATTTTCTGCTATGGCTTGAGCTTCAGGCTCCAATCCTTTCCCGCAGGGAAGCAGGACCGATTAGGTGGTTCCACCCCAGACATCTGATGGACCCAGAAGGCTTTCAGAGGGCGCTTGGGATTTTACCGTATTTGCTTATACACAGTTCGGCAGAGTCCTGGTGTTGGCCTGGAATATGGCCGCAAGAGGAGCTCTAGACCGAATTGCACCTTTGCAACCTCTCTGTGGCAGGAGACCCCAGAGAGCTCCTTGGTTTACCGAAGAATTCCGGGTGATGAAGTACCAGAAGAGACGTCTAGAGAAGCGTTGGAGGAAAAGTAAATCTGAATCCAACTGAACACTTTTAAGAGCTCAGATTGAGATTTGTAAAGTGGTGCTCAAGGTGGCAAGATGCGCATATCATGCCGCCTTGATTGCATCAGCGGAATCTCGCCCAGCCGTGCTGTTTAGGGTGACTCTCTCCCTCCTTAACCAGGGGGTAGTGCTGAGGATTTTAATGATTTTTTTGCTGATAAAATCACTCAGATCCGGACAGACCTTGACTCCGAATGGAATGCAGTATCGGCTGGCAACGAGCCAGTCAAGGTGACGGAGGCACATCTTGGTCCTGTTGTGTGGGAAGATTTTGACCTAATGACACCTGCTGAAGTAGACAAGGCCATTGCAGCTGTGAGTTCTGCCACCTCCTTATTGGATCCGTGTCCCTCCTGGTTGGTTTCGGCCACCAGGGAGGTGACATGGGGCTAGGTTCAGGGGATTGTCAACGCTTTGTTGAGGGAGGGGTCCTTTCCGGCTCCCTGCAAGGAGGCACTTGTGTGCCCCCTCCTCAAGAAGCCTTCCCTGGACCCAGCTGTTTTAAACAACTATTGAAAGAAGATGGTGTCACTCCAGCTCCAATGGTCCTTAGATGAAGCCGATTATCTGGGCTTATCTGATTATCTGATCTGATCTCTTCTTGACCTCTCAGTGGTTTTCAATACCATTGACCATGGTATCCTTCTGTGCCGGCTGGAGGGGTTGGGAGTGGGAGGTACCTTTTTGCAGTGATTCTCCTCCTACCTCTGGTTGGTCACAGTCGGTGTTAGCGGGTGGCCAGAGATTGACTCATAGGTACCTCCCTTGTGGGGTTCCTCAGGGGTCGGTCCTCTTGCCCCTGTAGTTTAATATCTACATGAAACCACTGGGTGAGATCATCCGAGGGCATGGGGTGAGTTACCATCAGTATGCTGACGATATGCAGCTATACATTTCCACTCCATGTTCACTCAGTGAAGCAGTGGAGGTAATGTGCTGGTGTCTGGAGGCTGTCAGGGTCTGGATGGGCGTTAATAGGCTGAGACTCAACCCTGAAAAGACAGAGTGGTTGTGGGGGTTTCCTCCCAGGGACAAAAGCAACTGTCCGTCCATTACCCTGCTGGGGGGGAGTTTTTGTCCCCCTCAGAGAGGGTCCACAACTTGGGCGTTCTCCTCAATCCACAGCTGAGCTCACAAGACTATCTCTCAGCTGTGGCGAGGGGGGTGTTCGCACAGGTACACCTTGTGCACCAGTTGCGGCCCTATTTGGACAGGGAGTAAGTTCTCACTGTCACTCATGCCCTTATCACCTTGAGGTTCGATTACTGCAATGTTCTCTACATGGGACTGACTTTGAAGACTGCTTGGAGACTACAAATTGTGCAGAATGCAGCCATGCGAGCTATGGTGGGATTACCAAGATCTACCTACATTTCAACATCACTCCACGAGCTGCACTGGTTGCCAATTGGTCTCCAGGCCCAATTTAAAGTGCTGGTCATGACCTATAAAGCCCTACATGGCTTAGGACCAGATTATCTTTGGGACCGTCTGTTGCCTCATGTGTCCCAGTGGCCAGTTAGATCCCACAGAGTTGACCTTCTTAAGGTCCCGTCAGCCAGACAATGTCGACTGGAGGGACATAGGTGAAGAGCCTTCTCAGTGGCAGCCCCGCCATTCTGGAACAAACTCCCTCCAGAGATACATACCGCCCCCTCCCTCCTGGTTTTTTGCAAAGCCTTAAAAACCTACCTTTGCCAGCAGGCATGGGGGCCGTGAGTGATGAGACTGTCTCCAGCCAATATGTGATATGATTAGATTGTATAAATGTATGCGAATGTGCATGAGATTTTAAAATGTGTTTAGAATTTTTTTATTTTTAGAGATATTAGATTTCTTGTAATACTATTGTATTAATGTTGTACGCTGCCCTGAGTCGCTTCAAGAAGGGCGGCATAGATAGATAGATAGATAGATAGATAGATAGATAGATAGATAGATAGATAGATAGATAGATAGATGGAATATCCAATCTTAAGCCCGTACAATCCATACATAATTGTCAGGCCCAAAGTCATTATGTGAAGTCCAAGGTGGGTCTGACACAGAGAGAGAGATGCCGCCACACATTCCTTTCCCCAGATGCCATAGTAACAAACACAGGAAGGAATCAGGAATCCTGCATAGGATTGGCCCTCATGACTACACTTGTGGGTGTGGGGATGTGAGATGGGATTTTGCCCCGGATGTAATCTAAGGGACTCAGAGTTGGAATGATTCCAGTTGAATCCAGACATGGCCGTTAATAAAACCTACCCGGTGAGAAGCACAGGCTTGGAATTGTTTTATTTCTCAGAATGCCGTTTTGGTTTGCTACCAAATATCCTACCTGGGACTTACCTCGAGTCCTATCTTCTCTCACATACACTCCCTATGAACTGCTTAGATCAGCATCTTTCCATCATCTGTCATGCAAGGTGGCACTTCTCATAGCCATCACCTCCGCAAGACAAATCTCTGAACTGTCAACTCTCTCCATCCTCCAAGAACTATGCCAATTCCATCCAGACAAGGTGGTCCTCAGGTTAGATTCCACCTTTCTACCGAAGGTCATTTCCATGTTCCACAGGATACAGGACATCACATTGCCTTCCTTCTGTACAAACCCATATCACCATCAGAGTGTCAGATGGCACATTCTGGACGTCACCACAGTGCTGCACATTCACTGTAGCAAGGCCTTTCGCAAATTGGAAGCCTTATTCATGGCCTATTACCCCAGGTCTTTAGGCTCCAAGATCTGGTCAACTATCCTCGACTGATGGATAAGGATGCCTATTCCCAGAGGCCTATTCCCTCCACCGATGGATAAGGATGCCTATTCCCAGAGGCATCACCACTCAGTCAACCAGAGGTTCAGCAACATCAGCAACTTGGGCAACCCAAGCCCCATTGGAAGAGGTCTACAAAGCAGCCTCTTGGTCCACACCAAATTCATTCATTCACCACTATAAAATAGACTCCTATGCCTCTGCAGATGCAGCCTTTGGCCGGAGAGTCCTCCAAAGTTATCTCTCATGACCTCTGACCTTTTCCCCACCCTAGGGGAAATATCTGTTGGGTATGTCCCATGTGACTGTTGGCCCCGCTCCTCAGTATGGCGAATAGGAGTTGGACACCTACCGAAATGCCTCTTCTCATATGCAAAGCCACCTCCCTTTCTATAACTTCTTTGCTTTCTTTCTTCTTAACTTTAAACTGAGAGTTGAGTATCTCATGAGCCGCCACCATTGAGTCAAGTCTACAGATTTGCGAATTCTGTGAAAGGGGCAGATTCAGCATGCTTTTTTAAGACTGAAGGCTCTGTCCTGATTGGTTAGGACAGCGAGCATACCCCCGTGACTGCTGTCCCCGCTCTGCGTATGAGAAGAGGTGTTCAGGTAGGTTTCCAATGCCTATATTCTCAATCTCACCTTCGCCGCTTCTGTAGTTTGTGAGTTCCTTCTCCTTTATCTCTTTTTTGGATCTTATCTTTTCTTCCTAAAAACACTCTTTTGTTATTATCTTTCTTTTAAGTCTTTCTGTTAAGAAAATTCAGTCTCTGTATGGCAACTTACTCTTTTGGAATGATCTATATTATCTCACTTGCTCCCCTCTTGTATGGCTCATTATGGCTTCAGGCCCGCCATGCTGTGAGCAACAGAGGCAGGTGCTTTTGCCCCCAATAGCAAGGGTTCCCTTCGCACCAGATGGCGAATGCTTTCTACTATCTGGTGCCTGGTTATTCCCTCTTCATCCACGTTGCCCTTCAGACGATCTGGGTCCCGAAGGATCTCTGGGATCAAAAGAAAAAACAGCCTCGGGAGGGAGGATCCCTCCTGGCAGCTGCTTCACCCCACGTCACTCCCGGAAGTCAACATTAGATGGAAAATTTAGATGGTTGGCATTATCCGTTAAACCTGGATAGTAGGTGATATACATTTTTCTCTCATCCACACAAAGCTTGATCCAGGATTGATATGGCTTGGATGAATGTGGAATTAATGAATGAATAAGTAGAATTAGAAATAGTACCAAATGCCTGTAGGATCATAATCAGTTGACAATAAAATGGAAAAGGGCAAAGTAAGAAAAAGAAAACCAAAAAATAGTAAAAGCAAAGAACAACATACAAATGGAGAAAGAATTAAATTACTTTTTAAGGTCAATACTAAGGAGCAATCTGTACGGTACAACTCAAGCCTATATCAGAGGATTAACTATAACTTGTCAACAAACTGTAACAAAGATAAGAAGAACAAACAATCATTCATTAAATTGAAGGAATTAGAGGGCAACTTGCAGAGAGACCCAAAAGATAGTAAAGCTAAGGAGGAATTGACTATAATTAAAAAAATTAACTTGACAACCCAAGTTAAAATTAAAACATCTGAAAAAAATTACCTTGAATTTAGAAATTAATCTGGAGGATGGTTAGCATACAAACTTAGAAATGAAAGGGCAGAGAGAATTGACCAGCTGCAAGAGGAAAAGTAGATCTGAAGAGAAAAAAGCCATTGCTCAGAGCTTTTTAATTGAATTGTGTAAGTGGAGAATGACCAAGAAAGAAGAGATTAAGGAGTACCTGGAGGAAAGGAATGTGTCACAGGAGAATAAGATAATGCAAAATGATAAAATAACAATAATAGAATTCAGAAATGCCATCAACAAACAAAAGAACAATAAAACTCCTGGACCAGATGAAGTATCTACAGAGATTTACAAAAAAATTCAGGAGCCACTAGAAGTGTTAGATGTATATAATGAGACAATGGAAAAGGCAAGAATACCAGAATCTTGGAAGGAAGCATATATAACACTGATATCAAAAGAAGAAACAGATAAACAATTAATAAAGAATTACATATCAATATCATTATTAAACATTGATCATAAGATATTTGTAACAATTATTGCTGAAAGGTTAAAAAAATACTGAATCAATTAATTCATTCAGATCAGAATGGATTCTTCCCAAATAGACACAGAAGAAATAGTACAAGAATTATATTCATTTATTCGTTTGTTTGTTTCTCCAAATAGACTCAGGGTGGTTTACAGCAATAAAAATACAAATAATAAAAATACAGTTAAAACCCCAATATAAACATTACATATCAGTCATTCATAGCTATAGGGCGGATCAGATTATAATACTCAATGGCCCCAGGCCTGCCAGCAAAGCCGTGTTTTTAAGGCTTTTCGGAAGGACATGAGGGTGGGAGCCATTGAATCTCTGGGGGGGAGGTTGGTTCCAAAGGACAGAAGCTGCCACAGAGAAGGCCCTTCGCTGTGGCCCTGCCAGCCAACATTGTTTGGCTGCAGGGAACTGTAGAAGGCCAACCCTGTGGACTTCGATTGTTCGCTGGGACTTGTGAGGCAGAAGATGTTCCTGTAAATAATCTGGTCCTAAGCCATGTAGGACTATATAGGTAATAACTAACAACTTGAATTGGGTTCAGAAACCAATCGGAAGCCAATGAAGCTCACAGAGTGATGGTGTTACATGGCTGTATCTAGGTACACCCATGACTACTTGCGTGGCTGCATTCTGGATAAGCTGAAGTCTCCCAACGTCCTTCAAGGGTAGACCCATGTAGAGTACATTGCAGTAATAGAAACTTGAGGTGATGATAGTGTGAGAGACTGAGAAGAGACTCCCTGTCAATGTTCCCTCTATTTTTTTTCCGGTGTGGGCGGAAAAGTATAATGTCTGAGCGGCACATTTTCATGCCTGGGCGTGGATCAGTTAGAAACAAAAGGGGGTCATGTGACCTCAGGACACACAGCAATGGTCATAAATATGAAATGGCAGCAAAGTTTTGATCCTACGATCATCGGGCTGCTGCAAAGGTCCTAAGTGTGAAAAGGGTGCATTAGTCACTTTTTTCAGGGCTGTTGCGACTTTGAACTGTCAGTAAATGAACCATTGTAAGTCAAGGACAACCTGCCTTCCCCCCTAGATGTTTTCTGTGGAGCTTCAAAATGGACTCCTGATCTGCTGATCTGCTTCTAAAAGAGTGCATTGGTCAGACAGATAATCCTCTACTTTTGTTCTGACCCCAATGAAGGCCAAAGTTTCTATCTCCTGAGTAAGATGATTATTAAGTGAGTTCTGCCTCACTTTACCACCTTTCTTGCCAGAGTCATTAAGTGAATCCCTGCAGTTGCTTGTCAGAAGATCCCAAACGTTGTTCATATAACCCTGGGACATTGCCACCATCATAACTAAGTTGTCAAGTGTCAAAGTTTGATCCAATAACCCCTTTATTTTTCTAACAAAGTCCTTCCTTCCCAGAAGGAAGAATAGAAAGAATAAAATGGAAAAGGGGATTAAAAGGAAATACAAAAAATAAAAAAGGAAAGGGTTTGGTTCAAAGTTTTGCTCAGATTAAGTTTAAGAATGGTTGATTTAAATATATGAATTTAGGAATTGCTGATCTGTTTTAATAAATTTAGAAGCATTATAATAAGATATGTAGTAGGTGATACTGATTTGGATTAATACAAAAATAGAATTGAATTTAGAATTGTTGGGGAGATTAATGATATTAATGATTTTTACTTGATTGAAAATAGAAAATATTTAGAATTTTCCCCCTTTTTTTCTTTTCTCAAATTGAAATTTAAGATTAATAATTAAGTAAGAAATGTAGATAAGTATTAATTGGCTAAATGTTAGATGGGCTGAAATAATTTTTAAATTTTGGATTAGGTAAATGTACTATTTAGAGGGGGAGAAGAAGTCTGAAATTTGTATATGTATATGTTTGTTTTTAATTTTCTTTCATTGGCTATACAAGGTTTTCTTGGTTTATAGAAAAATGTATAAAGAAAGAAGGAAGCACTTTGGCATAAGGGTTAATAAGTTAGAAATATAATTGGTGTTGTACTTTTTGAAGGAACGTTAAGGAGGGAATTTAATTAAAAGAAAAGTATGTACCTGGATGACAACATTAGAAAAAAAAACTTTTGCAACTTTTTTGATGATTGATATTAGTTACTAATAAAATACCACATTTTATTCATGGAAAATTACATGGTACACTGTATTATTTGAATGTATGTTGAGAGAAAAAAATTAAAAAATTTATCCCCCCCCCCCAAAGTTCTTCATTCCTCCGTCCCTCCATTCATTTCATTCTTCCTTCCTTCCCCCTCCATTTCTCCTTCTTTCCCTCCCTCCTTCCTCATTTTCTCTTTCTCTCTCTCTCTTTCTCTCTCTCTCTCTTTCTTTCTCCCCCTCTTTCTGTCTTTCTCACTCTTTTTCTCACTCTTTCTCTCTACCTCTCTCTCTCTCACTTTCTCCCCCTCTTTCTCTCTCTCTCTATCTCTCTCTCCCTTTCTCTCTCTCTCTTTTTCTCCCCCTCTCTTTCTCTCTTTCTCCCTCTATCTCTCCCCTTCTTTCTCTCTGTCTCTTGCTTTCTGTCTCTCTTTCTCTCTCTGTCTCTCTTTCTCTTTTTCTCCCTCTCTTTCTCTTTCTCACTTTCCCTCTATCTCTCCCCCTTTCTTTCTCTCTTTCTCTTTCTCCCCTCTCTTTCTCTTTCCCTCTATCTCTCCCCCTTTCTTTCTTTCTCTTTCTCCCCCTCTCTTTCACTTTCCCTCTATCTCTCCCCCTTTCTTTCACTCTCTCTCCCCCCCCACTCTCTCTCTCTCCCCCTCCTTGCTTTCTCTCTCTCTTTCTCTCTCCCTGTCCCCCTTTCTCTCTCTGTCTCTCTTTCTCCCTCTCTTTCTCTTTCTCACTTTCCCTCTGTCTCCCCCTTTCTTTCTCTCTTTCTCTTTCTCCCTCTCTCTTTCTCTTTCCCTCTATCTCTCCCCCTTTCTCTCTTTTGCTTTCCCTCTATCTCTCCCCCTTTCTTTCACTCTCTCTCCTCCCCAGCACGCGGGGGATGGATCCATGCCCCCCCAAGGCTGTGATCGGGCCGGCGGTGGCAGCATGTGAGGCGTGGATCCATGCGCCCCCGCAGACATTGATCGGGCCGGTGCTGCCCCTCTCACCTGCTTCCGAGGCGCCGCCGACCCAGATGCTGAAGCAAAGTGCGCTCAGTTGCTCCATTGGCGGCACCGGGCGTTGTCCACCTCCAAGCACAGCGGATGCCGGTGGCCGGAAAAACTTGGAAGCCATGGTCTCGCAACTTTTTGCTCTTCGCGCCCTCAGCAAAATGTTGCGAGACTGGAAGCTGAGCTTCCTTCTTTGCAGCTCCCAAGTTTTTCCGGCCACCGGGAAAGAATCTGCGGGGGGGGGGGGGGGAGAGATTTGAGATTTGTAAATTCCTGCACCGAGATATCAAATCTCCTGAGCTATAGCCCATAGTGCAGCTTAGAGGGAACATTGCTGAAGCACCCAAATAATAACAGAGAAAAAACCCCCAGCCCTCACCTGTTTTGGGAAATGGTTCAAGAGTTCACACACACACACGGGGGGGGGGGAGACAGGGATGGAAAAGAGAGGAGAAGTGAGAGGGGGAAGGAATGAGAGAAAAAGGGAGGGAGATGAGAAACAAATGAGAGAGAAAAGAGGGAGAGACAGGAGAGGCACCCAGAAATGAGACAGTGGTAGAAATTTGAGGAGGAATGATTGATTATTAAATATGGATTGACTATGGAATGATGGTAAAATATATATTTAGGTGTTGTTTAATATTAGGATGTATTAATTTGTAAAATTGGATTAGAATTTTAGAACTATATAGAATTACATAGGTAAAATTAATGGAAGATACATAGGATAAATAAGGGGTTTATGATATGTACTGTATGGTTTTATGACTTTGCATTATGAATTTAAAATATACTTGGAAATGTAGAAGATTGATGAAAGTTAATAATAGTAAATGCTATGTCCCGAAAATTAATTGAGCTTGGAAATATTGAATGAAATTATAGAAAAGTAAATATGGAAATATATTAATTGATGCATTGGTGTTCAGATAGATTTTCATAGTATTATTAGATTACTATAATACTATGATAAATATTTAAGAAATTATGATTTTAAAGCATGGATTTATTAATAGTTGTGTTTTTGGTTTTGCTGGTTGTTTTAGTTTTAATAGTAATAGATTTTGGTTTTGCTTTATTATTAATTTCTTTTAATAAAAAAGAAGGGAATTTTTCCCCCCTAATTAGGAAAAAAATTGTAAAAGGGTTTTTTGTTTCTTTTAAAAAGAATGTATAAGGAGGAGTAGGCATGACGGCCTATCTGGATTTATAAGAGGATAATGATATTAATTGAAATATATAATAACAGAATAACATAGTGGGAAGGGACCTTACTCTGCCCCAGCACTGAGCCCCAAATAAATACACAATAAGTTGTCTTAGGTGACATTTGTAAAAGAAAATCAGGCGCTGAGGCATGAATGTTTGTTTGTTTGTTTGTTTGTTTGTTTATTTATTTATTCTGTGCTGCCCAGTCTTGAAGGGACTGCTGCTCAGGCACTGTACTTTTCCGCCCACACCGAAAAAAAATTAGAGGGAACATTGGTCATGACTGGAACTAAAGATGAAAGGGGAGGTCAAATGGTAAATGAAAAGTTTCTTGGGACTGAGTGCTACATCAATCTACAAATATTTTCTGCAGAATTTTTTAGGAAGTGTTAGTAACCACTGAATATGCTCTTCCAACTTATGTCCAGTATGACATGCTTACTTAATGTCCTGGAATATTATGATTTACACATAAATAATTAGCACTAATATTTATCAGTGCTCAAAAAGCATTTGATAACACTGTTCAACACAAAACAATCATCAGCATGTCTGTTTTATGGAGTTTGATGTGCTGATTCCAAAAATAAGCTTAGTTTTGCTCTATCATATAAAGTTTCTGATATAGAAGCATTTTTGTTATTACCTTATTTCTACATTTCTATTTTTCAATGTATGTGGTTTTTCTATGTTATTCCCATTTCTTCGCTTGTTGCACTTAATTGTGAATTTTCTTACAAGGACAATATCAGTAAAGTTTTTACTGAGTTTTATGGGAAGGAGTATTGACAGGGCAGTCAGCGAATGATGCCTTCTTGGAAAATCACATTTATGGGGAGGAGCTAACTGTTATGTTACACCAAAAGGCCAAGTATGTTCAATCACTCATGATATTAAAATGATATACCAGATGCATTTTAACTGTCTACTTGGTGATCAAGACAAAAGCTGGGCCCTTCATGTGATATGCTTTTCGTGACTGGTTGAATATGAGGAAAGTGGCTTGAGATGACTGCTACTTTTGTTTTGTCAAACTCAAGGGCTTTTTTACAAAGGAGAAACAGAATTAATTACCCTGAGCTTAAAACTGTGATCAGTTCCACATGATGATACCTTAAATATCTTAGACCACTGCTACAAAACACTAAAAGATGCTTATCATTCCTTAACATGAGCAGCTGTGGGCTATTCTGATCATTGCATGATTCACCTTGTACCTGCTTACAAATAAAGATTTAAAGCCACAATACCAACAGGACTTGGATTGAAGAGGCAAAGTTAAAGCTACAAGCTTGTTTGACTACACAGACTAGAATATTTTTGAAGATACTTCTGTAGACCTGGATGAACTCACAGATACTGTAACATCGTATGTCAGCTTCTGTTAGGATCAGGACCTTGAGAATATAAAGTAACAATAAACTTTGCTTCACAGCTAAACTTAAGCAGTTACGTCATTCCAAAGAGGAAGCCTACAGAAAAGATGATAGAATGCTGTACAGTCAGGCCAGAAATATATTAACAAGAGATCAGACCAGCAAAAAGAAACTACTCTGAATAGGTAAAGAATTAGTTCTCAACAAATGAACCAACACACATGGAAAACCTTCAAAAACATCACCAGTTACAGCAAACCACCTTTCCAAGCTGAAGGAAATTAGCAGCTGGCAGATGACTTGAATGTGTTCTACTGCAGGTTTGAAAGGAAACCACAGCCACCTATCTGCACAACTACCATCCCAGACACACCAACAGCAGTCAAACCTCCTACAACTGAATCCATCCCATTGGGTTTACAAGCCCTAGTGATCACAGAAAATGAAGTGCAAGATCTGTTTCACAGACAGAAGCCTGGAAAAGCACCAGGCTCAGACAAGATAACTCCTTCTTGCTTAAATGTCTGTGCTAACCAATTGGCCCCCATCTTTACCCAAATCTTCAACAAATATCTAGGATGTGCTATATTCCTTCTTGCTTCAAATGCTCTACTATCATCCCAGTGCTGAAGAAGCTGAAGGAATTGAATGACTACAGACCAGTTGCTATACATCTGTAGTTATGAAAACCTTTGAAAGGTTAGTGACATTCCACTTGAAAACCATCACAGATCCACTGTTAGACCCCCTGCAATTTGCATACCGAGCAAATAGATCGACAGAGGATGCTGTTAATATGGCTCTGCACTACATCCTACAACATCTTGAATCTCCAATGACCTATGCTAAGGTCCTCTTTGTAGACTTCAGTTCAGCATTCAACACCATCATACCGGACATTCTCTTAACCAAACTAAATCAGCTAGCAATACCTGAAAACACTTGTAAGTGGATCACAAGCTTCCTAACAGACAGGAAGCAGCAGATGAAGGTAGGAAAAAATTCCATCAGATACATGTACAATTAGCACAGGACCCCCCAAGGCTGTGTAATCTCACCACTTCTCTCTATACACCAAAGACTGCATCTCAAATGATCCATCTGTTAAACTGCTGAAGTTTGCAGACGATACAACAGTGATCAGACTCATTCAAGACAATGATGAATCCACATACAGATGGAAGGTTGAACAACTAACCTTGTAGTGTGACCAGAACAATCTAGAACTGAACATACTCAAAACCATAGAAATGGTGGTAGACTTTAAGAGAAACCCTTCCATCCTTCCACCTCTCACAATACTAGCCAACACAGTATCAGCAGTAGAGACCTTCAAATTTCTAGGTTCTATCATATCTCAAGACCTAAAATGGTCACCTAACATCAAAAACATCATAAAAAAAGCACAACAAGGAATGTTCTTTCTGCGCCAACTCAGGAAGCTCTTTCTGCGCCAACCCAGGAAGCTCAAACTGCCCAAGGAGCTGCTGATACAGTTCTGATACCCAACAAGATCGATACAGAATTCAGCAGATAATCAGAACTACAGAAAAAACAATTGCTGCCAACCTGCCTTCCATTGAGGACCTGTATACTGCACGAGTCAAAAGAGGGCGGTGAAAATATTTACTGACCCCTCACATCCTGGACACAAACTGTTTCAACTCCTACCCACAAAACTTCGCTGAGCACTGCACACCAAGACAACTAGACTCAAGAACAGTTTTTTCCTAAACGCCATCTACTAAACAAATAATTCCCTCAACACTATCAAACTTTTTACTAAGTCTGCACTTCTATTTCTACTAGTTTTTCTCATCATTACTATCATCCTTTTCCTCCCACTTAGGACTCTATGACTATAACTTGTTGCTTGTATTCTAAGATTTTTATTAATATTGATTGTTTCTTCATTGCTTATTTGAACCATATGACAATCATTAAGTCTTGTACCACATGTTTCTTGACAAATCTATATTTTCTTTTATGTACACTGATAGCATATGCACCAAGACAAATTCCTGATAGCATATGCACCAAGACAATCACACTTGGCCAATAAAGAATAAAGAATTCCAAAGAATAACATCTACACCAAGCCTAAAGTCCAATTTAGAATGAATCAAAGCAACTTCATCCAGCAGTAGTCCAGCATATAATTTACACAACCTTTGCACATAGGCTTTGGTACTAACACTTCTGAAGAGCGCCTAAATTCTCTTAAACAATGTTGCTGGACAACTGATGCAATAGGATGAAGAAATACATTTATTTCCTTTACTACCATTAAGTTGGTCTTAATAGTTGCCTGACTCATGCTGGATCATATACCGCATATACTCGAGTATAAGCCGACCCGAGTATAAGCCGAGGCACCAGGTTTTGCCACAAAAACTGGGAAAACTTATTGACCCGAGTATAAGCTGAGGTTAGAAAATGCAGTGGCTATTGGTAAATTATAAAAATGGAAACCAATAAAATTACATTAATTGAAACATCAGAAGTTTACATGTTTGAGAATATTTATTTTAAAGAAAACCACTAAACTAGCTCTGTAAATTTAAAACAGGATTCCTTCTCATCATCTCATCATTAATTGGATTTACATTATTATTCTGTTTTTATATATGCTGTGAGCCACCCTGAGTCCTTGGAGAGGGGCGGCATACAGATCCGATTAATTAATTAATTAATTAAATAAATAAATAAATAAATAAATGAATAAATCTGTATATCCAAACAGAGCTTCAGCATTAGCTGCTGTGAGGTTATCAGCATAGAAAACCAGGTAGGTAGGTAGGTAGGTAGGTAGGTAGGTAGGTAGATAGATGATAGACAGACAGACAGACAGACAGACAGACAGACAGACAAACTAGTGAGACAAGCAAAACTTGCTAAACACAGACAGCTCTTGTGGTTTTGTATCCTAAATATGCAGGTCCTATTAAGAATCAAACTCATTTTTAAAATATGTATGTAAAATGCTTCCCCTCATACTTGTTAATTGAAACTTGCTCTGAAACCCACTTTATAAAAGGCAACTTTTAAAGATTCACAAACACACTTTAGGAATTCCTGTCTAGCTCTTGCCTTATTAGTTCCTATCCAAGCAAGGACAGCAACTACCACAAAATACCATTTTTTAAACAGTTTAAATCCTTTCAAAGGAGGGGGAGGAGAATCGGACAGCAGGGGGCCTTTTTAATATGACTAAGGGCAATGCAGAGAGAGCAAGGAATAGTTAAGGTAAACCTGTTGACAAATACACACAGGGAGGGAAAAAAAAGCCTCCCGGTTTCAGCAAGGGAAAAAGGAGGCACTTTGGCTACACACCCACTCCTTCAAAGAGGTAGCTGGCTTTTTTCACGGTGGGGGGGAGAGGGGGCATGCACACACGCACACACACGCTCGCGCTCTAAAATTCATTCTCCCCCTTTTTCTTTGTTGCCTTGGCTTCCCTTTCATCCACACGGCCCCCTCCCACCGTTCTAGGGCTTCCTCCGTCCTTTATTTGTTGACAAATACACACAGGAAGGGAGCAAGGAGTAAAAAAAAAAAAGCCTCCCGGTTTCAGCGAGGGGGAAAGGAGGCATTTGGCTACACACCCGCTCCTTCAGAGAGGTAGCTGGCTTTTTTCACGGTGGTGGGGAGAGGGGGCATACACACGCTCGCCCTCTAAAATTCGTTGCCTTGGCTTCCCTTTCATTCACACCCCCACCCCCACGCCCCTCTAGGGCTTGCTCCGTCCTGCCGACTCCAATAGGGTTTATTTGTTGACAAATACACACACACACATGGAGGGAGCGAGGAGTAAAAAAAAAGCCTCCCGGTTTCAGCGAGGGAAAAAGGAGGCACCTTGGCTACACACCCGCTCCTTCAAAGAGGTAGCTGGCATTCTTCGCAGGGTGGATGGGCGTGCGCGCGCGCGCGCACACACACACAACCTCACCGGCTTCCCATTGCTTTCCCCCCCCTCTCGGAGCGGTTGGAGCGCTTGGCTGGCTCCTTTGCTTGAGCCAGGGAGAGGAGGCACCAGTCCCACCCCTCCCACAGCTCCGACGGCGCGCGAGAGGGGGGAAAAGCCGGTGAGGTGGGGGGGGGGTGGCTAGAAGACAGAAGCAGGAATCCACCGCCCCTGACCTCACTGGCTTCCCATCGCCTTTTTCTCCTCTCGCAGTCGGAGCTGAGGGAGGGGTGGGGCTGGTGCCTCCTCTCTCTGGCTCAAGCAATGGCGCCCTCTTGTGGTGACTTGTCAGTGACCCGAGTATAAGCCGAGGTTGTGTTTTTCAGCCCATTTTTTGGGCTGAAAAACTCAGCTTATACTCGAGTATATACAGAAATTGAGAAGTGCAGTACTCTGTCTCCCTGAAAATATCACCTATCCCCAAAACAAACCCTAGCCATATTTTCACAGCTGTGCCTAATATAAGCCCCCCCACCAAAAAATAAGGTAACCAGGAGAGACATCCTCCCAAAATAAGATCTGGTGCTTATTTTAGGTCTGGACAAAAAAGACCTGATCTTATTTTGGAGGAAACATAAAACATACGTCATAATTTGAACTTCTGAGTAAGACATATCTGTTTCTTTAATTATGCAAAAATGGGATATAATATAAATTCAGTTTCAGGAATTATACAATATAAGGTTAATTTAAGAAATACTCATTGGTTTCCAAAATTGACAACTATTTCATGTTTTGATTTGTAATCAGACAGGTAATAATGCTAGTAAGGAAGCCAACAAGACTGAAAGTGGAACTCTAACAGAAGCTGCAAAATCAAAGATACATCAGGTAAAATTTAAGACTGGGTTCTGCTTAAATATTTCTTTTAGAAACTTCGTGCATTTTCAGAGTTACCACAGTTACTTGGTATATATTTATTTATTATTATTATTTATTATTTATTATTTAGATTTGTATGCCGCCCCTCTCCGCGAACTCGGGGCGGCTCACAACAAGGCATAAACAAATCGTACAAATCCAAATAGATTCAAATAAATTTAAATATTTAAAAAAGTTTTAAAAAAGAACCCCAATATACTAACAGGCACACACACAAACATACCAAACATAAATTGTACATGCCCGGGGGAGATGTTTCAGTTCCCCATGCCTGACGGCAAAGGTGGGTTTTAAGAACTTTACGGAAGGCAGGGAGAGTAGGGGCAGTTCTAATCTCCGGGGGGAGTTGGTTCCAGAGAGTCGGGGCCGCCACAGAGAAGGCTCTTCCCCTGGGGCCCGCCAACCGACATTGTTTAGTTGACGGGACCCGGAGAAGGCCCACTCTGTGGGACCTAATCGGTCGCTGTGATTCGTGCGGCAGGAGGCGGTCTCGGAGGTATTCTGGTCCAATGCCATGAAGGGCTTTAAAGGTCATAACCAACACTTTGAATTGTGACTGGAAATTGATCGGCAACCAATGCAGACTGCAGAGTGATGGCGAAACATGGGCATACCTAGGTAAGCCCATGATTGCTCTCGCAGCTGCATTCTGCACAATCTGAAGTTTCCGAACACTTTTCAAAGGTAGCCCCATGTAGAGAGCGTTACAGTAGTCGAACCTCGAGGTGATGAGGGCATGAGTGACTGTGAGCAATGAGTCCCGGTCCAGATAGGGCTGCAACTGGTGCACCAGGCGAACCTGGGCAAACGCCCCCCTCGCCACAGCTGAAAGATGGTTTTCTAATGTGAGCTGTGGATCGAGGAGGACGCCCAAGTTGCGGACCCTCTCTGAGGGGGTCAATAATTCCCCCCCCAGGGTAATGGACGGACAGATGGAATCGTCCTTGGGAGGCAGGACCCACAGCCACTCCGTCTTATCCGGGTTGAGCTTGAGTCTGTTGACACCCATCCAGGCCCCAACAGCCTCCAGACACCGGCACATCACTTCCACTGCTTCGTTGACTGGACATGGGGTGGAGATGTAAAGCTGGGTATCATCAGCGTACTGATGATACCTCACCCCATGCCCTCGGATGATCTCACCCAGCTGTTTCATGTAGATGTTAAATAGCAGGGGGGAGAGGACCAACCCCTGAGGCACCCCACAAGGGAGAGACCTCGGAGTCGACCTCTGACCCCCCACTAACACCGACTGCGACCGGCTGGAGAGGTAGGAGGAGAACCACTGAAGAACAGTGCCCCCCACTCCCAACCCCTCCAGCTGGTGCAGAAGGATACCATGGTCGATGGTATCGAAAGCCGCTGAGAGGTCAAGGAGCACCAGGACAGAGGATAAACCCCTGTCCCGGGCCCGCCAGAGATCATCCATCAACGCAACCAAAGCAGTTTCCGTGCTGTAACCGGGTCTGAAGCCCGACTGCTGGGGACCTAGATAATCGGCTTCTTCCAAGGACCGTTGGAGCTGGAGTGCCACCACCTTCTCAACAACCTTCCCCATAAAGGGAAGGTTGGAGACTGGGCGATAGTTATTAAGTACGGCTGGGTCCAGGGAGGGCTTCTTGAGGAGGGAGCGCACGAGCGCTTCTTTATAGAGAGTTGGAAAAACTCCCCTCCCCAAGGAAGCGTTGGTAATCTCCTGGACCCAGCTCCGTGTCACCTCCCTGCTGGCCGAGACCAACCAGGAGGGACACGGATCCAGTAAACAGGTGGCGGAACTCACAGATCCAATGGCCTTGTCCACTTCATCAGGTGTCACCAGATCAAACTCTTCCCAGACAGGTGGACAAGTACGTGCCCCAGTCACCTCGACTGACTCGTTGTCAGTCAACTCTGTTTCCCAATTGGAGTCGAGGTCGGCCCGGATCTGAGCGATTTTATCAGCGAAAACGTGGTAAAATCCTCGGCACTGCTCTGCAAGGGCTCCCCAACTCCCCCCTGATTAAGAAGGGAGCGGGTCACCCTAAACAGAGCGGCCGGGCGGGATTCCGCTGATGCAATCAAGGCGGCATGGTACGCGCATCTTGCCGCCTTGAGCGCCACTTTGTAAGTCTTAATAAAAGCTCTTACAAGTGTTCGATCAGATTCAGACCTACTCTTCCTCCATCGCTTCTCTAGACGCCTCTTCTGGCGTTTCAACTCCCGGAGCTACTCGTTGAACCATGGAACTCTATGGGGTCTAGCGCCACGGAGAGGTCACAAAGGCGCAATCCGGTCAAGAGTCTCCGCTGCGGCCTTGTTCCAGGCTTTCGCAAGAGACTCTGCCGAACTGTGGACAAGTGCCTCTGGTATAACCCCAAGCACCGTCTGAAAGCCCTCTGGGTCCATCAGGCGTCTGGGGCGGAACATCTTAATTGGTTCCGCCTCCCTGCGGGGAAGGATTGGAGCCAGGAAGTCAAGCTGTAGTAGAAAATGGTCTGACCATGACAAAGGCAATGCCTCTAAGCCCCTTAGTCTCAGACCATTACTCAGTTGCTCGGAAAGGAATACCATGTCAGGTGCGTGCCCTCCCTCGTGAGTCGGACCCCGTACTACTTGAGTCAGGTCCATGGCTGTCATGGTGGCCATGAACTCCTGTGCCAACCCAGAGGTTTCGCTGAGTGACGGCAGGTTGAAGTCCCCCAAGACAATAAGTCTGGGGCACTCCACCGCCAACCCGGCTACCTCCTCGAGTAGCACAGGCAGGGCTTTTGACACGCAGCTGGGAGGCAGGTACATGAGAAATAAGCCCACCTGAACCCCTAAGTCCAACTTCATCAAGAGAGACTCGCAACCCGCAATTTCCGGAGCAATGAGTCCACGTAGGCAAAGGCTCTCCCTGGCTATAATAGCCACTCCTCCCCCCCTTCCCTGGGGTCGAGGTTGATGCCATATCTGAAACCTGGCTGAGCAAATTTCAGAGAGAGGAACACCTCCCTCTGGCCCCAGCCAGGTTTCAGTAATACATGCCAGGTCGGCCTCCTCATCCAGGATCAAATCCCGGATGAGGAGAGCTTTATTTACCACCGACCTGGCATTAAGCAGCAGCAACCTGAGCCCAGGGTCAGAGTTACACTCATCACCAGTACCCAAGATTGGGCTCACGGAGCCAAAACAAGGGATCGTTATTAAGCAACGGTCCCTCGTTCCCCTGGAACGGCTAACTCCGTGGCCCCCGCCATATCTGCCTCTCCCCAGCAACACTGGAATATTCCGACCCTCTGCCACCCCAGAGATCGGTGCCCCATCCCCTCCCGCCTCTTGAGCGTCAGGTGGGCCAGATCTACCATTCATACTCTTACCATTCATCTCATCCATACCGTAACCCCTCCCACCCCAGTCATCCCAATCATACCAGCCATTCAGCTCATGCACACAGGTAACTCTGTCCCAATCATCCATTTAAATTTAGAACCCCCAATACTAAAAATAGATTAAATTGATAACAGTTTAAAACACTAATAAATATATAAAATACAATTCCCAGTTAATTAATTGATTAGTTAAATATTAAAACAGGTAAAATATAAAAATATAAAAATTTCTTTTTGTGGAGCTCTCTGTATTACAATAGTATGTGGAAGGACCTTGGGAAATGAGGCAGAGATGCTACCAAAGAAATGATCAGATTAAAAAAACAGCATAGTTCACAGCTGGATAGGTGGGAGACAAGAGGTCATAAGAAGCCCTCCCTAGTTTTCAGGCTTTAAAGGAAACCATGGATGAAGGGGAACAATGTAATTTCAAATTTGCAAGGTTTTGTCAATCTAGCTTTATAGTAAAGGAGAATTAACTCACCTGGTTGTGATTCCTGTATTGTCTACCCAACAAAGTTGCAATTATTTTGCAGTTAGGAAACTGGGATTATGATTATTAGTTGGCCTTAAAACATTAATATGTTATTTTATTATCAGTATTGTGTTGAGCATTATCTCTTGAAACCAGTCATATTGTTCTTCTATAATAATTTTTAAGTTTGACCAGTATATCATGTAATTACATTTAATTTTTATATTGGGACTAGTAAAGTTTCTGAATAGTACAACGTTTTTATAACATAATGAAGTTTTATGTTTATGTTTTATAATTATGTGTAATATTTAAACACTAAACTTTATGTTTATGATTTACAGTTTAAGGTTCGAGCTTATATTCAAATGAAATCTCTGAAAGCATGCAAGAGGGAAATCAAATCAGTTATGAATACAACTGGAAATGTGAGTAATTAATGCATATTTACAAAGCATATTTGTAATTTCTATGAATTGAAATATCTGATATTAGCATATTTCTCCTCAGACAGTAGAAATCTGCTTGTTTCTTCTATCTACTGTTTGGATTTTAGTTTGTTTTAATAGATTTCCCTTCAGATCTGAGGTGAAGTATGGAGGGATCCGTTACTTTAATGGATGATGTTCTAAAAGGATAAAAAACGGTTTTTGCATTAGGTACATTCTATTAAGAAATAGCTGTACAATTAAAGATTAAAATAGCTAGTTGTTTTCCTTAACTCTTGCATTTTTGAATTTTTATGTTACTTTTCATATTTATCATATATAAAATCTGCTGTTCATTTCAGCCTTGAAAAACCATTTACTTATTAAAATATTGTGGAGAGCCATGTGAGCATAATGTGGCAAAAGAATCAGGAGTCTCATTGCACCTTTTCCAATTAACTAACAATTATTTTTAAATAAAATTATTTAGTTTGAAAACTTTAATGAGTGAAACAATGCATCATACAGCAACCATTTTTGAACCAAGGTACCTCAAATGGCCTAATGTTTAGAATATGTTCGAAATTCGGAACCCATAACCTGAAGGGAATGAAATGGAAAAGGTTGTGGTTATTACAGTGTTACTAGCTGTTGCCGGGTTGTGTGAGTTGATTTTTAGGGTTCTGTGACAGTTTCCTGGCCAGTCTTGCAATCCGCATTCCTCATGTACCCAGCAGCTACTCATCTGCCTGTTAATATTTTAATTAAATGGATTATGTATTGGATTGTTTTTTCACTTGTTGTGAGCCGCCCCGAGTCTTCGGAGAGGGGCGGCATACAAATCCAAATAATAAATAAATAATAAATAAGGAAGGAAGGAAGGAAGGAAGGAAGGAAGGAAGGAAGGAAGGAAGGAAGGAAGGAAGATTTCCAATGCTCTTGATTATTCTGTTTCTCTACTTAATAAGGAAATATCTCTGAAATGATAACTCAATGGGGCATGGGTTGTAAAACTTGTACAAGTCTACTGTCTTGTATTGATTGTAACCTTCGATTGGACAATATGAGGTATTGTGTGATAACAATTTTTGAATCATGTATTCAAATTGATTACAGAATATACTTGTTGTGAGTGCTCCTCGTCCAACTCTGGTAATGATAGATTCTGAGGAGGATGAGCTAGCCCCATCTTGGTACTCTGGGACAGTGGTATTGCCAGCTGATGCAGAGAGTGAGAGTGAGGTAGAAATAGACCTGGATGAACCTGAAGGACCACCAAAGATGGCAGATATGACAATGAAGTAGAGTCTGACTTGGAGGAGGAGAAGGAAGATCAGGAACCTAGATGCCCGCTGTAGAAGAAACAGACAAGAATACTTGTATGGGAAAATGAAGTAGTCTGTAGTTTGTAACTATAGGGAATTGTTGTCCACTTACTATAGGTATTTAAAGGGTGGTGTATGGGTAATTCGGGGTGGAGTTTCAACATTTTGCAATGGAGCTGTATGATGTTTGAGGTTTTAGCCAGGTTACGCTAGCCACCTGTTATTTTCCTGTAAAATCCTTGAACTGCCCTGTTTGTGCAGATGCTGAAAAGCTGTAAAAGTAAGTCTGTGAAACTGGAGACTTTTTATCTCATGAAGAAATTCGCAATGAGCTTTGATCTTTGGCAGCAGCCTAGTCGTGGAACTATTATCTCTTAATTACCCTCTCTGAGAAACTGCCAAGATGAACTCAAATGCATGACTTTGGCTTGTATAAATGAGATTTTCTATATAAAAAGATTGATTTGAAATATCAGTGCATAGATTCCTTCTTTTTTCTTTTTAAGCTGCATAGGCCCAAGATAGAACAATATTCATAATGCATGAGCCATGATTCTTGTGGGACTGAAATTTGGCAAACCTGTAGCTATTTCAGTGCTACTGCAGTTACTGTCACAGTCAGAAACAGTTACATGATTGTAATCTCCAATGCTCCCTGACAGCTTCTTACAAGGAAAACTCAACTGAGCACCCAGTTTGGAAGTTGCTTTTGTTTATACTGCTTGCCCATCTGTGGTCATACTGTTTCTCTACTAAGGAAATATTTCTGAATTGATGAGTCAATGGTTCATGGGTTGTCTAATATTAAATAAACTGCTTTCAAAGCTGTTTAGATCACTAGAAATTGTAGGGTTTAGTGGTACCTCTCTTACAGTCAAAGTTTAGACATTTCTGCAGCTTTTGCTTTTCTGTTGTTATTAATTCAGGTTTCCAACTCTGCTCCCTCAAGGTTCCAGTAACTATTCTTTTTATGCACTTCACAGTCTGCACCTTCACTTTTTCTGAAAAGCAACTTTGAGTATTTAAGAGGCAATTATCGGAAAGCTGTAAAGCTCCTGAACAGCTCAAATATTGCTGAACACCCAGAATTTATGAAGACAGGTACAAATCACTTTTATTGTTTGATTTTTATTTACTGGTTTTATTTACTGGTTATTTACTGATTTGATATAAAACATTGTTTGGATTAATGTATCTCTGAGTTTCATATTTTCTGTTCTCCTTGGAATTGTGTTTTACTTGCAATACATAAAAACATTATATGAACATGCTCCCAAAATTATTATATCTGTTTCAAGTAGTTCCTGTTAAATTAGATAGAAAATTCTTTACAAATTTAGATAAAATAATAAGATTTATTTAGCAAAACAAAAAAACAAGAATAAAAAAATAGATTTACAAGACAATAAAAACAGAGGTGGCTTTGGACTTCCTGATTGGAAACTTTATCAAACAGCAGCAATAATTACGTGGATAATACCCATCTCTTGACATTAGGAGGCCATGATTTATTAACAAGCTGGCACTCCTTTCTACGGAATAAAGAAAAAATTCCCAACTACTTTCGAAGGCACCTGGTCAGAGAGACACTCATTACAACTTGTTTCGATATTAAAAAACAACAACAACCATTACATTAAAGTTTCAAACTGGCTTTCAACAATGGAAGCAATGATATACCCAAACACATTCAATAGAAATAAAATGTTGAAATATAAGGATATTTTAGAAGAACTGGGAAACTTAAAAATAGAGAAGAATTAAGTAATCAAAATATAGAGATCGATTGGTGGCCTAAATACAATTCTGTTATAAGACGGATATGAAAGACAATAGAATTGGAACTGAATCAAGTATATTAGACAAACTTTTGACTGGCCCTGAAAACAAAATTATATCCAAATTTGACAGGTATTATTATAATACGAAAGAAACGAAGACTTAGTTAAAGGACCTATGATAGCATGGGTGCAAAATATAGGACACAATATTCACTTGGCAGATTGGGAACAGATATGGAATAGAAATCTCAAATTATCCAAATCAGCTAAAATTTTGCACAGCATAGTTTTATATCATAAAGAAACTATGTGCCAAATTTCATCAAAATCTGAGATAGGAAGGTGGGGACCACTGGTCCACTTGACATGGAATGATCCTAATACGTAAATAGAAATGTATAAGTACTTAATCATTATAACAAAAATGAAATTAAGTATAATGTCATTAAATTTATAAAATGTGAAAAAGCTCAAATGAAATAATTGCAACAATGCAGAATTACTTATTGTTAATAAGTCTATTAAAAAGGTTTCATAGTACAGCCTCAGGATTCTCACAGTGGTTAAACCAGCAGCTCCAATTGTCTATTAAAGCCACATGATGTCTGATTAAACTTACAACACACAAGTCTTTATTTTTATAATAACAATTTTCACTTCATTGTTCAAATTAATTGTATCCAAATTAAAATTTACAACTTGCATTGTTGCCTTATTTGTTCTGATTAATTAAGGTACTTCATTGAATCAATATAAATTTAGTTAAACTGAAAAAACTTTTTTCTTCACAAGACAGCTATTGAAGAAAACACAGAACATTTGGAGTTTGATTTGAAGAAAGAATACTGAGAGACTTCCAGTGGTCAATGCAGGGTTTACTGTTGTTAAACATGATGAATAGAATAAAATGCAATGCAATGCAATGCAATGCAATGCAATTCTTTATTGGCCAAGTATGATTGAACACACAAGGAAATGGTCTTGGTGCACATGCTCTCAGTGTACATAAAAGATACATTTGTCAAGAACCATGTGGTACAACACTTAATAATTGTCATAGGGTTCAAATAAGCAATGAGCTGTTTGTAAAAGACCAAGTGAATATGCAAGAAAATAGAATTAAATGTGTAGTCTTCTTGTAGTCTTGAAAATAAATATACAGAAAATCAAATGTTGCCCATCTCCCTAGAAAGTCCATAATTTCATTTGCTATTGCTTTTTCTTAGGAGAATGTTTACGGTGCATGTTCTGGAATAATCTTGGTTGCATCCATTTTGCTATGGGGAAACACAATTTAGGGATTTTCTATTTTAAAAAGGCTTTGCAAGAAAATGATAATGCCTCTGCACAGCTTGGAACAGGTGGCGCAGACCCAGGTAAAGTAAGCAAATAAATACATTGTGAGAACTAATGAATAGATTAATAAGATATAAAATAAATTCAGAATTTTGACTTTCCTAATTTTTGAAATTGAACTGTTAGGTTTCTTTTAATACAAGGGATGCCTTAGAATTATTTTTCCAGCTTTGTTTGTGACTAAGGAATAAAATACAAAAAGTAGAATTATACGTAGCATAATATATTACATTTCTTCAAATATAAATCTAGATTGATACATACAGTAAATTATATTTTAGGGTAAATCACAAGATCCCAAGAGCATTGATTGTTGAATTGACTTAATCAACTTCAAAAATATTTACTAATGGATAAATTGAGAAAGGCTTCCTTTGGATTCGAAAAACATGGTACCATGCTCTGGACTCCCCCAAACACAAAGCCTGGGTAGGTTAGTACGAAGGATAGACTGTTACCCAAGCAGCAGATCCCCCTCTCCAAGTCTCTGAAATAATCCAATGGAATGGCAAAAGCCAATATGATTGGTTCCAGCTACATTGCAGGAATTATCAGAACATGGCTGTACACAGTCAGGAACTGCTTCTAGAACTCCGGCTTCAGATTTTTGCCTCAGGGTTTACTCCTGAAGCCTTTTCTAATGATGGATATAGCCATAAGGCAGTGAGGGTTTCCAGTCAGAGTTTCCCTTCTAGTGGTTGACCAGGGTGTCTTCTGTGTCTTGCCGTGCTGTTAGTGACCACATTGCTCACAGAGACTGCATTCATGATTGTTGACCTATTCTAGTAGATTTCATCTACTCAGTCCACCAAAACCTGTCTTCACATCCTTGGGATAGACAAGTTCCTATCTCACCGAAGGTCAGTGACCCATCGGCTGCTCTCAGCCTGGTTTGGCCAGCCTGTCAAAGCTATTGCCCGGGATATGGCTGCTATGCATGCTACAGCTACTAAGAGCCACAGGTGAGAGCTGAGTGACAGGTGGGAACCAAAGGTGAACAACCTTCCCTAAATGCTGCCCTAAGTGAGCTGCCATAAAAGACATGACATGCCCTTATTGTTCATTTCCACAAGGACATGTCATGCCCCTATTGTTCATTTCCCACAAATTCTCCAAAAAAACCACTGTTCAAAGAAGCAATCTCTTATTTTTCTTCACAGCTGTTTTAGATACAGTGGAACCTCGACATACGAGCAGCTCTACTTACGAGCTACTCGAGATAAGAGCTGGGAGGGGAGCAACATTTTTGTTCGCCTCCCGAGCTCACATTCGGGATACGAGCGCCAAGGAGCTGTCTCCTGAAGCCGAACGCTAACTTCCGCGTTCGGCTTCAGGAGACAGCTCCTTGGCGCTCGTATCCCGCGTGTTTTAAAAGGTTGCAGCCGGCCTGGGGGGCTCGGGGGGGGTGCTGGCAAGCCCCCCAGGCCGGCTGCAACCTTTTAAAACACGCGCGCCGCTTCGCAGCTGTCTCCTGAAGCCGAACGCGGAAGTTAGCGTTCGGCTTCAGGAGACAGCTGCGAAGCGGCGCGCGTGTTTTAAAATGTCACAGCCGGCCTGGCTTCCCCCCGAGCCCCCCAAGCCGGCTGCCACGTTTTAAAACACGCGCGCCGCTTCGCAGCTGTCTCCTGAAGCCGAACGCTAACTTCCGCGTTCGGCGGCAGCGGGTTTTTTTGTTGTTGCACGGATTAATTGACTTTACATTGTTTCCTATGGGAAACAATGTTTCATCATACGAGCGTTCCGACTTACGAGCCTCCTTCCGGAACCAATTAGTCTCGTAAGTCGGGGTTCTACTGTACATGGAAATATAGTCAGGTAAAATGCAAACAGCACGGCTGGGGAATTCTCTCTCGGCTAGAATCTAATAGCTCTTCTGTCATAGTTAATATTCCATTCTGAATAGCTTGGAAATAACAGCACTATGAATCACTTCTTTAGGCAAAAGCTTACTGGACAAAAGCAGGCAATTCAGCAAAGCATCTTTGACTCATTTTGAGAAGTCTTTCATGAATCTTTACTGTTTTCTTTCAAGAATGCCACTAAAATCTACGCCATTCCTTTTCACTGCAGTTGTCAGACCGCACCCACATTTCTGGCAAAATCCTGGAAATATCATATTTAATTCATAGAGCTACTAAATGTGGATTAATATCTCTTACCTTGAATCTCTTCTCTTCTTATTTTTCTTCTATATCTTGGATCTAACCATTCACTGTCTAATACCTCTCAATCACTACCTGACAGGGACCAACTTTCCATTGTAAGGTCAACTCCCTGAGGTACTCCTAAATCACTGTCAGCTTCACTTCCATCTGATAACCTCCTTCTCCCAGGATAAACTAACAAACCTGTCTCATCATCATCAGAATCAGACATCTCTTGAGGCTGACAAGGACTCACAACACCTATACTCCTCCCTGAGCACCCCATAAACCCCTAAGAAAGGCAATAATAATAAATAATGGGCTTTAAAAATATAATGTATAGTGGTGACATAGTTCTTCTAGATTTAAATTATAAATTTTAGAATGAGCTTTTGAATGGATTAGAATTTTTGAATTGAATTTATATAATCAGAAAGTACACACAATAGAAGAGAATAATAGAAAAAGGGTGAGTAGTAGCTGGTGAGCACATTGATACTTCAGAAGAAGGCAGTTTTTTTCCTGAAAATTGTCCAATCTGAATTTGACAATATTTGAATTTCTACTCAGATAAGAAACTTCCATTTTTCTATAAGAAAGGATTTTGATGTATAAAAATATTTGATGATCTTTTAAATAAAGCAATTGACATAAAGGAAGTAATTGAATTGTAGTGATTAAACATTAGTGGTATTTGTTAGCTTTTCTTGAGTAGAGGATAAGATAACTGGTTCTTGTCCAATAAGATCCCTATGTATCTGTCCTCTCAATCAGCATAGTTAACTTTCAGTTTTTAATCACAGGTAAAAAGTTCTCAGGACGACCGATGTGCACATTACTGACTAACAAGCGTTATGAGTTGCTATATAACTGTGGCATTCAGCTTTTACATATTGGGAGGCCGCTAGCTGCTTTTGAGTGCCTGATAGAAGCTGTTCAGGTTTATCATTCCAATCCTCGCCTGTGGCTGAGAATAGCTGAATGTTGTATTGCTGCTAATAAAGGGGTAAGATGATTTTTTCCAGTGGTCTTTTTGTACTGGAAATTAAATTTAATTTTACTGCCTTTTAAAATTAAGCATGGATTTTTAAATAGCTTTTTGATAACCTGACCTTTTACTATTGAAATTGTTCATTTAAAAAAATGAAATCAAAAGTATATGATTTTTCATTAATTAGGGTTGTTCCTATCTGAACTATAAAAACTATAAACGAAGAGCTCTGAGTAGAAGGTGGGGTGAAAGCCAGCCTGATTTTCTCCTTAGACCTATGCTAAAATAGGAGAGAAAAGAACAACCCTTTTAGATCATCATGAACATAATACCAATCTCTAAAGATTTGGTAATTGGAAGGTGAAGATGACTTTATTTTTCCCTTTGGACATGCCTCCACACATCTCTGTGGTTTGTACTAAAGAATACACTGGCATCTCTCAAGTGTATTTGTCTGAGAGAGAGGGAGAGAATGATTTACCAACTACCTACAGACCTGACTCTGGCCCCACTTCAGAAGAAGGTTGATGACATGTGCTTTAGTGAATTGCAAAGTACTTTTTACCAAGGAGAGATTTTGAATAATGCAAATAAAAATAAAAGTACATTTTGTGCTTCAGTGGTAATGAAAAATTGCTCAAACTCAATAATGTATTTAGAATGTCAAGCTTTTATGTTTCATATTAAAAATGCACCACCTGAAATCAGAAAAAAACAATCATTCTTCTCGCATCCTTCAACTCAAAAGTTGAGAAAAGCTGAAAAGGCTTTCTTTGTTTTGGATTTTCTTTTTTCGATCTGTAGTCAGCAGACATAAGGCTAAAATAACTAGGTGTGAATGATATTTCAATCTGAATCCATTTTGCCAATTTTTCTTTGAGAAAGTGCATGCGTGACATACCATAATGTGTGAATGACAACACAATAACCAATTTGCATACATTTGCATAAGCCACAAATTACAGTCAATGGAATCAAACATTTTGTATCAGAAACAAACACTTAGCAACTTTTGATTGACTTGTCACCA
The DNA here is from genome assembly GCF_031021105.1 of Erythrolamprus reginae. NCBI lineage: Eukaryota > Metazoa > Chordata > Lepidosauria > Squamata > Dipsadidae > Erythrolamprus > Erythrolamprus reginae. Next base: position 55,121,424 of record NC_091963.1, read on the forward strand.
TATTAAAACCAGTAAATAATATTATGAAACCATTATTAAATAGTGTCTCAGTTCAGAAAACATTAATGACTTTATTGACAATGTTATAATTTGGGGGGAATTGCCTTATGATCATATGATTTAATAGGACAGCTATATTTGGATGGCATTTTTGAGATGAATGTGATGTAAGTGATGTAAATGTGATGAAAGTGATGATGATGTTGCATGTAAGTAACATAAACTGAAAATTTAATTTTAAGAACAATTAATGCTCTTTCTTTAGTTGTGTTCAGTTGTAAAGGAGTAATACCATGAGCCTCAATTGTAGCCTATTAGGTTAATATGCAGGCTGGCCTTGGAATATCTTGTACCCTGGCCGCAGTACTAACACTAGCCCTAGTAGCAGCCATAAACTTTCCATGACCAGGACTGGAGGTAACATTCTTAATAGTAGCAGGAAGAGAATATGTCAGACTGTTGATATTCTCAATGTTTTTTCATAGAGTTTGGAACAAGAAACCAAGGGCCTTCCAAGCAAAAAGGGGATTGTACAATCCATTGTAGGTCAGGGCTATCATCGTAAAATCGTCTTAGCATCACAGTCCGTGCAGAACATTGTTTATAAGTAAGTACTTTGAGATAATATTTTATTTCATTGTAAATATGAGTAGCTGATTAGAACATTTCTTAACTTCTGTATCTAGTGATATTTTTATATACCTGAAAGTGCAATTATCTACTACTCATTTATTTTACTTACTATACTTATGCTATCTTCTGGAATAAAATAAATTGCATTAATGAGGAATACAACAGAATGGATTATGATCTGTAAATGACAAACATAAACTATATCTATTCTTTATATGTAAAAATCAATGAATATTTTTTTTAAAAGGAGAACATTTCTTAACTTTTACAAGAGATATGTTTTCAGGATACAAATTGTTCTGTTGAGCTCTCTGGTAGAATCCTCCCGTAAATTCACAGATACAAATTTCAGACACACACACGTTTGAACATTCAAAACAATCTTCTTTATACCGAAAATGCAAATAAACTAAGCACTCTTTTTGTATAGCAAAGAGAACTCATCTCCAAACAAACTGGTAATTTGTACAAGTCCCTTATCAGTTCTGTGATACTTACCTTGCAGCTGTGAGGCAATTCACAGTCCTTCTTCTTTCACAAAGTGAAACATACTTTGCTCTGATTTAGTTTCAAAACCGGGAAAAATCAGCACACAAAGGTCAAAGTCAGCAAGGCAGGCACGAAACACAACGATCAGATAATCCTCCAAACCCACAGGCTGCTATTTATAGCAGCCTCACTAATTACCACAGCCCCACCCAACCACAGGTGGCCTCATTTTCTTTGATAATAATCTCTCAGTTGTTGTTGCCTATGCATCGCTCTCCTCATGCGTAGCTGTATCATTAACTCTTGTTCCGAATCCAAGGAGGAACTAGATAATTGATCTCCTTCTGAGCTGTCTGCCACACTCACCTCCTCCCTGTCACTCATGTCTTCTTGGTCAGAGGAGCCTTCATCAGCAGAGCTAACCACAACACAAATAAATTAACCCATTGTTTTCATTAATTGATTTAAAATTTTATTTTTCAATTTTTTTGTGCATTTTCCAATTGTCTTGAATGTATTTCTTTAAAGTATATGCATTTTGAAACTGTCTTCAAATAATAGTGTTAAGAATCTTGAATATGGATACAAGAGAACTGGTTTCTAGTCCTCTGTTAGGCACAGAAGCCACAGGATATCCTTGGGCCAATCACTTGTGTCTCCAACTTCAAAACAATGTTAGACTCTGTGACAGGCTAGCTGAATAGTAAGCATAATATATTGATGATTGCACTTTATGATAAACATAATGCAAACAAATGGGATAAAAAAGGGGAGTAAAAATTAACATACTGGGTTTTTTTTCTTTTCAAGTGATGGCCAATCTTCAGCTATTCCTGTAGCCAGCATGGAGTTTGCAGCAATTTGTCTAAGAAATGCTTTGTTGTTGCTTCCTGAAGATCAGCAGGAACCAAAGCAAGAAAATGGATCTAAAGCTGGTAATCAGCTGAGTGGAAATGAAAGTGAGAATAATGAAGCTTGCAAGTAAGTGAGACATTAATTGGATGTAGCTTGTTTGGTAACTAATGTGGATAGAGTTTAAGGGGAAAATATTACTTAGCATATAAACAGTAAGCAGAAGTTGTCTTGAAATGAATATATTATAACTGTAACACTGAATGATGACATAGGAAAAATCTTTGTGTTCTTAGTATGGAAAATAAACGCAGAGTATGCTCAAGAAGGCATTACAAAGGGAATGTGTGAACAATTGACAAGCATTTTTTTCTTTTTTTGATCAATTGTTATTGAAGAAAGAAATCTAGCTTATATAAAATAAAATAAAAGAGAATGGAAAACATATCCTTGAAGTCAGGTTCAGCTCCTAGGAGCTTTATAAATACATCTATAGTTTTCTCTGGCAACACTGAAGAAATTATTTAGTTTTTCTGGGATGTTTTTCCAATTTCCCAATGTAGTCTACAGTCTGAAATTCTTACTGGTTCCTCATCCAAAAACTCACTGGATTCCATTTCCCTGGTTTTTTTTAGTAAATATCTGCTAGGTACAACCATCCAGGTGGGCCTCAATCAAAGACAACATTAGATATTTTTATAGCATGAAGAATGCAATCTGTTCAATTTTCTTTTCATCACTTGGGAAACTGCTAGTTGTAATACAGTCTCCAAATTTGGAAACAAAGTCCTACAACATCAACTTTAATTTTTTAAAACTAAAAAATTGTCATAAAATGATTATTAAAATATTTTAGTGAAAAAAATCATTTTTCTCAAGTATATTATCTGTTCTTCCCTTCACATATTGATATTACCGTATTTTTCAGTGTATAAGACACACTTTTTTACTTCCAAAGACGTACTGGGTGCGTCTTATACATCGAAGTCACCACTTGTGAGCAGCTTTGGCAGCATTTGGGCGGAGCAAAGCAACTCGCCCGTTCACGTCCAGCAGCCTCAGCTGACATCGGCTGATTCCCCCCCCCCCCCCCCGCTGCTGGTCCTGCATCTCAAGACGTCCAGGACTCCTAGGGTAATTGGTAAGTTAGCAAAGAAGGAAGCGGCTTCTATCTCTTGTGGTGGGGGGTGGAGGGGGTAACTCAGTAGAGAGGGTGGAGAGAGAGGAGCAAATACCAGCATTTTTTCCTGTTACCTTATCAGCGAACCCTCCCCTCAGCAGCAGTAAAACAGATGTACTCGGTAAATATTTAGATTACTGAGAAGCTTCTGTCTCTATTGCTGTGCTAGTGAGCCCTCCTCTCAGCAGGAGTAAAATACATGCACTTGTAAATAATTACTGATAAGCTTCTGTTTCTGTTGCTGTGTAGCGAGCCTTCCCTTAGCAGCAGTAAAACACATGCATATTTAAATATACTACTCAAAAAAATACAACTCAAATAACATATCCTAGATCTGAATGAATTAAATATTCTCATTGAATATTTCATTTGCACAACTATTCCATTTGCACAAAGCATGTGAAATTGATTGTCAATCAGTGTTGCTTCTTAAGTTGACAGTTTGATTTCACAGAAGTTTGATTTACTTGGAGTTATATTCTGTTGTTTAAGTGGTTCCCTTTATTTTTTGAGCAGTGTATTTAGATTACTGAGAAGCTGCTGTCTTTGTTGCTGTGCTAGTGAGCCTTCCCTTCAGCAGCAGTAAAATACATGTACATTTAAATATTTAGATTACTGAGAAGCTGCCACAGTTGCTGCCTGAAGTGAGCCCTTCCCACCACTGCTGCCCTTTCTGCACAAAGCCTGCTCCCAGACTGCCTGAGGAGCTATCACCCCAGTTGCTACCCTAGAGAGAGCCAACTAACAGTGTACTGTCACTTCGCTATCTCCCCCTTTTGATCTTCCTTTCCTGAATCTCCTGTGATAATCTTTATGGCTCTTTGTAAATAGAGCTGGGAAGTTCAAAGAGCAAAGTGGCCACAGTTAGAGGAGGACTAGCTTAGATTGGGAGTTGAAGTCCACAAGTCTTAAAGTTGAATGTATGAACATGGTTTCAGTTAAGTGTTTATAAAGGAAACATTAGAATAGAATAGAATAGAATTCTTTTTTGTCCAAGTGTGATGTTACTAGACCATTTGGCTCAGAATACTTTTTTTCTTGTTTTCCTCCTCCAAAATCTAGGTGCGTGTTATATATTGGTACGTCCTAGACACCGAAGAATACGGTATATCATTAGTAAAGAATGGGAATGCTTTATTTTATTTAATTAATTAATTAATTAATTGGATTTGTATGCCGCCCCTCTCCAAGGACTCGGAGAGTTTAGCATTTTAAAGCCTTTTGCTATTTCATAGCAGTAGTGTGGAATATTGTATAATATTAGCAGGGTATTTATTGCCATAAATTTGTTAAAAATTCTTGAACAATGCTTTGTATATTATGAACAAAGACATGAAGACCGTAGAAGTTTATGGTTGATCAACATTGTTTTTTGGGACATTTAACATTTTAAAATGTATCCTGTCATTCATTTCAATTTTAAATTGACTTGGTGGCATCTTTCTTTTGACTTCAAAGGAGAGGGGAAATTCTTCTATCACATAGGATCAGGGGTGGGTTCCACCTGGTTTGGACTGGTTCTCCTGAACTGTTAGTGACCTGCTGGTGACATCATGATGACATCACCGAACCTGGTCAGTCAGTGCCAGTCCATGAGTACTGCCATCTCTTTTTTAAAAAAAATCAGAATTCCCCCCCCCAAAATTTTTTTTGGGGGGGAGTTGACTTATTTTTGCTTCTGCATATGTGCAGAAGTAGAGTTTTCAGTACTGGGCATGCATGAGTGCCTGCAAGAAGTATGTGCAGCCCTGCTGCGTGGGAAGAAACGGACACAAGTTTAGTTAGAACCCTCCCCTGTCCCATCCGGAAAACCTGCACCTCTCACTGTCTCTTTGTGTGCGTGTTTGCTGCTTTTGCACTTAAACATATCATGGAGAAAAGTCTCCTTGTTGGCTGGAATAAGAGTAAGTAAAGGGAAAAGAAAAAACCACTTTTCTCCATGCTAAGCTTAGACAATTTACAACTATGTTGCCTCTGATCTGATCTAACAGTAGTTCATAAAATCATATACCAAAATGTCCTTCCTATTAGTGACTACTTCACCTTCAACCGCAACAACACACAAGCACTTAATAGACTCAAACTTAACGTAAATTGTTCCAAACTAGATTGCAAAAAGTACGACTTCAGCAATAGAGTGATCAACGTCTGGAACACATTACCTGACTCTGTGGTTTCTTCCCCAAGCCCTAAAATCTTTATCCTAAGATTGTCTACAGTTCACCTCTCTCCTTTTCTAAGAGGTTTGTAAGGGGCGTGTATAAGCGCACCATTGTGCCTACCATTCCTGTCCTACTGTCTTCTTTTATCATTACTTACTACTTATGTTATGCTTATACAAACTACAATCCTAAACTAGTTCAAATAAACAAAAAAACAAATAAATAAATAAATAAACAAACATGCACACGCATGGAGGTAGCCAGAGGAAAATGGGGGGACATGCCTCAGCTGGTATCTCAAGGTGGAACATTTCCCCACATTCCTCCCGCTGTCTCTGACTTTTGCACTTAACCATAGCATGAAGAAAAGTCTCCCCTTGTTCGCTGGAAAAAGAGACAAGTAAAGAGAACTTTTATCTATGCTCAGCTTAGTGCAAAAGCATATACACACTCTTGCACGGAGGCAACCAGAGGAGAATGGGGAGATGAGCCCCAGACAGTATATTATTTTTGTATCTTTCCAGAGACAGAAAGAACATGCCTGAATTTCCTTACAGTTATTATCTGGGTGTGAGTGGAGATGGGGAGTGGGGAAGAGAGAGAGAGAAGAATGAGAGAGAGAGAGAGAGAGAGAGAGAGAGAGAGAGAGAGACAGAATGAGAGAGACAGAGAATGAGAGAGGAGGAGGAAAAGAATGAGACAGAAAGATCTTGCCTCCAAGCACTGAAGGAGGGGACTCTCCTATGCAGCTTATTCCAGCTTGGTGGCTAGCAGGAGACTAAATCCTCTCCAACCAGGTGCTTTTACTGTATAGTTCTCTCACTCTCTCTTTCTCTGATGGGTAAAGGTGGGAAAATGCCAAACGGGACCCAGCTTGATGCAGAATTTGGGGAAGGGAAGGAAAAGACAGCTGTGGGGGGATGACCTTGACAATGTTCCTGTGCTAAAACATTTTAATCTGGAGAGCAACTCTAGGCATGCACAGACCGCTGGCCGAAAGGGGGATAGTTGAGCTGAAGTTCCTTTATAGCCAGCTCTTCCCATTCAAGAGGGTAGAGACTTCCTTCCTGGTCTAGAATCAGAATTTGTAGGATCTGATTATTTCACTTTTCCCAGTATCTTATTCTCCTCCACCACGACCATCCCTGAAATTAAAGCAGCAAGTGTTTCAATCTGGTTAACTAAAGTGTTTTCTATCTGGTAATAATTTATCTTATGAAATTGTGTGGGAGTGAAGGTTTAACAAAGTTAGGCTCCTATGATGACTATGACTGGAGATAAAAGAAAAAGGGGACAGAGAGGCAGAGAGAAAGAAGAAAGAAAGAGAAAGGGAAGGAAGGAAGAGAGAGAAAGAAAGGAAGAAAAAAAGGAAGGAAGGAATAAAGAAAGAAAGAAAAGGGGAAAGGAAAGAAGGGAGAGAGAGAGAGAGAATGTCAGAGTCCCAAAAAGTGACTGCCATTCAGTCCAGAGAAGGGGGATCTTGGGTTTGATTTATTAGCATTGCCTGTATCAACAGATGTTTTACAATGTATATCCTGGTGCCAAGCATCTTGAGATCTCTTCACCTTGGGGGAATGGTTTATGGGGGTGGCAATGTAGGATATTGAATGGCAAATGGAAGACGCTCAGGGCAATGTATGTTCTGGTTCCTAGGATTGTGGATTAAAGGGAATTTTTCACACTTGTGTATTGCTGGCCTCTGCATTCTGGCTAATGGGGAGGAGTCTCTAATCCTTTAAATCTACTTGTTTTGCCTAAGGGCATTCAGATGTTGTTTGAATGGAATGCTTTCACATCTGCTTAATAAAAGATCCTTTTGAACTATCTGGCTCAGAGGTTCTTGCTTTCTTGCTTGTTAGATGGAGAGGCAATCCTTACAAAAAGCAACTTCTGCAAAATGGTCAAACCAGAGAAGCAATCTTTGCTTTATTGAGGGGACCTTGAAAACTATGTCTGAACAAAACAGGGAACAAGAAGAAACTGAATGCTGGGGTGGGGGTGGGGACACCCAACATCAAAAACATCATCAAAAAAGCACAACAAAGAATGTTCTTTCTGCGCCAGCTCAGGAAGCTCAAACTGCCCAAGGAGCTGCTGATACAGTTCTATAGAGGAATCTTTGAGTCTGTCATCTGCACCTCTATAACTGTCTGGTTTGGTGCTGCAACCCAATAGGACTGACACAGGAAAATTAGAACTGCAGAAAAAACAATTGCTGCCAACCTGCCTTCCATTGAGGACCTGTATACTGCACGAGTCAAAAAGAGGGCAGGGAAAATATTTACTGACCCCTCGCATCCTGGACACAAACTGTTTCAACTCCTACCCTCAAAACGTCGCTACAGAGCACTGCACACCAAGACAACTAGACACAAGAACAGTTTTTCCCCAAACACCATCACTCTACTAAACAAATAATTCCCTCAACACTGTCAGACTTTTTACTAATCTGCACTTCTATTAGTTTTTCTCATCATTCCTATCATCCTTTTCCTCCCACTTAGGATTGTATGACTGTAACTTGTTGCTTGTATCCTAAGATTTTTATTAATACAGTGATCCCTCTATTATCGCGAGGGTTCCGTTCCAAGACCCCTCGCGATAATCGATTTTTCGGGATGTAGGGTTGCGGAAGTAAAAACACCATCTGCGCATGCGCGCCCTTTTTTCTATGGCCGCACATGCGTAGATGGTGGAGTTTGCGTTCCCCGCCGCCCACGCAAAGGGGAAACCCGATTCGGCTCCTCGCTGGTGCTGCGCTACCGAGCAGATCAGCTGCTGGGTGGCCGAAGGAACCTTCCCCGGGTCTTCCCCCTCTTGCTGGCGGGCGGGCGAGTGGCGGGCATCAGCGAGGAGCCGGGGTTTCCCCTTTGCGTGGGCGGCCGGGAAGACCCAGGGAAGGTTCGTTCGGCCGCCCAGCAGCTGATCTGCTCGGTAGCGCAGCAGCAGCGAGGAGCCGAATCGGGATTTCCACGCACGCAAAGGGGAAATCCCGATTCGGCTCCTCGCTGCTGCTGCGCTACCGAGCAGATCAGCTGCTGGGCGGCGGAAGGAACCTTCCCTGGGTCTTCCCGGCCGCCCACGCAAAGGGGAAACCCCGGCTCCTCGCTGATGCCCGCCGCTCGCCCGCCCGCCAGCAAGAGGGGGAAGACCCAGGGAAGGTTCCTTCGGCCGCCCAGCAGCTGATCTGCTCGGCGCAGCAGCAGCGAGCAGACGAAGATCGGGGTTTCCCAGCCGCCCACGCAAAGGGAAAACAACGGGTCCTCGCTGATGCCCCCGCTCGCCCGCCCGCCACCCGCCAGCAAGAGGGGGAGAGATAGAGAAAGAGAGAGAAGGAAAGAAAGAGATGAGAGAGGGAGGAAGAGAGTGTGAGAGAGGAAGAAGCAAGAGAGAGAAAGAGAGAAAGAAAGAAAGATGAGAAAGGAAGGAAGAGAGTGACGTCATCGGGTGGAAAAATCGCGATATAGCGTTTAGCGAAGATCGAGATCGCGAAACTCGAGGGATCACTGTATTGATTGTTTCTTCATTGCTTATTTGACCCCTATGACAATCATTAAGTGTTGTACCACATGATTCTTGACAAATGTATCTTTTTCTTTTATGTACGCTGAGAGCATATGCACCAAGACAAATTCCTTATGTGTCCAATCACACTTGGCCAATAAAATTCTATTCTATTCTATTCTATTCTATCAACCATCACTAAGCCGAATGCCTAATCCTTTAGTATCTATTAATTTTTTAATAATTTTATTCTCCCTCTCTTTCCTGAGTTTATATACCAACTATTTATTTGCATGCTCAAAATATTCCTGTTTTGCTCTCTTTATTTTTTCTACCATTGGTTCTTGTTCTATCAACCTTAGTTTATGTTTTATTACTTCTCTCTGGTTTTTAACTTTATCATCGTGCTCATCTTTTTGCATTTGTAATTCTAATTTTTTCAATTCTTGCTCTAATTCTTGGTAATGTATTTTCTTCTCTTTGGTTTTTTTTTTGCCATGAAGGAAATTGTTAGCCCTCGTATACATGCCTTTGTTGTGTCCCAAAGATTTTGTGAGGTGGTATCGTTATTTTTGTTTATTTTGAAAAGAACCTTTAATTCTTTCTCTATCCATTTTTTATAGTCGGGTTCCTTTACTATATTTCTGTTCATCGACCAATTATTTGTTTTTCTTTTACTTTTCCAATATATAACTAAGGGATTATGGTCGGCCCAAGTATTAGTCTCAATCTCAATATTTCTGATTTTTTCCATTATATGTGCTGGAGCCCATGCCATATCAATCCTGGACCAAGTTCTATGCGGGTTAGAATAAAAAGTATATTGTTTATTTTTTAAGTGATACTCTCACCATACATCCAGTTCTGTGCACATTTTCCAAAATGGCGCGGGTAAAATTACCTTCTCTTCTCTTTTTTTTGCCCTATGTAATCCATTTGAATATCTGAAATTGCATAAAAATCTCTTATTATTATCGTATTTTCTATTGATAATTCATTTATTTTGTCATTCAAATCTTTATAGAATTGTTTTTGATTGTCATTTGGTGCATAAATTAAAACAATTACGAGAGGTTTTGTTTCCAAATCTTCTTGTACCATTAAAATTCTACCTTCACTGTCATTATATATTTGTTTAGATTCAATTATTTCATCAATATAGATTGCTAATCCTCTTTTCTTTTGATTTGCCAAACTAGTATATAGTTTCCCCAGTTTTGAGTTGTTAAGAAGGCTTCTCTTTGATTTTTTAATATGAACTTCTTGTAAAATATTTATTTGAGCTTTTTGTTTTTTAAGTTTGGTCAATATTTGATTTCTTTTCTTTGGATTATTCAATCCATTAACATTAACTGAAAAAAATTTCAAGTCGTGTGTCATCTTTATTTGTAGTATTTTTTGGTTTCTTTCGGTTCACACAGTCTTGTATCTAGTACCAATTCTTGTTGGACCCGTGGTTGTTTCTTTTTAACTTCTTGTGTTTCTCCCCTTTCTCCACCAGTGGCCCCCCTTACTTCTTCTTTACTCTTAAACTCTTTTATATATATATATATATATATATATATATATATATATATATATATATATATATATATATGTTTTTCTTATGTCGGATCACCCTGGTATATTTAAGGAACGTCACAGCTCCTTTTTGCCTCTAGGCCCAACCCAGGGCCACTACAAGGCAGTTAATATATTTATAGCCGACAACTATATTCTGTATGTGTTAAATATATTTTTAGCTGGAATTTTAAAATTAAGGGAGACTAGGATGGTCCCATTTCGGCCTTATTAGGCCCTGGGTTGGGCCTAGAGGCAAAAAGGAGCTGTGACGTTCCTTAAATATACCAGGGTGATCCGACATAAGAAAAAACATATAGCCCCTCCCTGGTACAGAGCTGGAAGGATTCAGATCTGATAGCTCTAACTGCTAGTTCTCTGCTTTACAATGCAGAGTTCCCCAGATCGAATCCCAGTAAAGAAAGGGTGTGGCTAGCTGATGAGGCCTAATAAGGCCGAAATGGGACCATCCTAGTCTCCCTTAATTTTAAAATTCCAGCTAAAAATACATTTAACATATATATATATATATATATATATATATATATATATATATATATATATATATATTTCCCCTTTTTCTTTTTAATATATATTTTTGGAATTTTTAAAAATATATTCTTTGGATTAAACAACTCTAATATTTTTCTCTTAATCTCTTCTCTTCCTTTCCCGCTTTTTTTTACTAAATTAAATTGTATATACAGTGATACCTTGTGTTACAAACTTAATTGGTTCTGGGACAAGGTTCTTAAGGTGAAAAGTTTGTAAGACGAAACAATGTTTCCCATAGGAATCAATGGAAAAGCAATTAATGCGTGCAAGCCCAAAATTCACCTGTTTTGCCAGCCGAAGTGCCCGTTTTTGTGCTGCTGGAATTCCCCTGAGGCTTCCCTCCATGGGAAACCCCACCTCCGGACTTCTGTGTTTTTGCGATGCTGCAGGGGAATCCCAGCATCGCAAAAACGGGCGCTTCGCTGGCAACAGAAGTCTGGAGGTGGGGTTTCCCAGCAAAGGGAGCTTCAGTGAAATTGCAGCATCGCAAAAACACCGAAGTCCTTGAAACTCCACCTCCGGACCTCTGTGTTTTTGCGATGCTGCGATTTCACTGAGGCTCGCCTCGCTGGGAAACCCTGCCTCTGGATTTCTGTTGCCAGTGAAGTGCCCGTTCTGTTGCCAGTGAAGTGCCCCTGCAGCATCACAAAAACACGGAAGTCCGGAGGTGGGGTTTCCCATGGTGGGGAGCCTCAGGGGAATCCCAGCAGCACAAAAACGGGTGCTTCGCTGGCAACAGAAGTCCAGAGGCAGGGCATCCCAGCAGCGGCGGTGGGTTTGTAAGGGGAAAATAGTTTGTAAGAAGAGGCAAAAAAATCTTAAACCCCAGGTTTGTATCTTGAAAAGTTTGTATGAGGCGTTTGTAAGGCGAGGTATTACTGTATAAGATGTGCTAGAAATTTTGTTTCCCCCCCTTTTTTTACCAAGCCGCCCCCACCTTAACAACATAGTATATTACTCACCCTTTCTCTTTTTTTCTTCCTTTCTTTTTATACTATTAAAATTCCTTTAATTAATCTTTATTGCTATTTTAAATTTCTTTAGTGCCTTGCTATTAAATTCAAACTGAACTTAGCTTTTGTTTTATTATTACAATATATTTTTCACACTTTCCCCTCTTCATTTTATTTTACACTTTTTGTATATGTATTATAACTGCTTATCTTTTTTCAATTGCTAAAAACAATTATTGCAACTGTAATCATAAGAGATTGCTTTAAGAAATTGTATAATAAGGCATAAACTTTTGAGGTATGAAAGGTTCTTACAGGTCACAAAGTGTGACTTCGGTGACAACAACTAGAAAGCAAACATCTACCCCAACTCCAACCCCCACACCTAAAGTATCTCCAACATCATCTCCACTATAACAAAGGACAATAACAACAATGCTAGCAAAGGAAAAAGAAAAAGAGAAAGAAAAGCCACCTGCAGAACTAAACCTGCAGTCTATCCAAGACACATTAGCAGGTATCCAAGATTTCATGCAGAAGACACAAACTCAGACAAAAACCCAACTGGAAACTAACAAAGAGGAAGTGAAAAAATATTTTGAAGAAATGAAGCAAGAAATGAAAAACGAGATGGGCACGCTGAAAACAGAGATCAAAAAAGAGATTGGTGAACTTAAAATTGAAATTGCCGAAGTCAAAGGGAGCATGAGTGAAATGGACGGAAATATGAAAGCTATACAACAAAACCTACAACAGAATGAAAAAAGAATAAAGGCAACAGAAGAAAAAATCCAAGATATGGGACAGAAGGTAGAAGAATATGAAGAACACAATTACGCAGCCTGCAGAGGCTTCGACGAAGCAATAACCAACCTTGAACTCCAATCCGCATCACATGGTTTGAGATTTCAAAACATTGAAGAGGAAAGAGATGAAGATCTATCAGCAAAAATGGCAGAAGTAATAGGAGAAATCTTACAAGCTGATCCAGGAGAATTGATAAGAGAAATAGATGAAGTTTACAGAGTTTCAACAGGATATGTAAGACGGCACAACTTACCAAGAGAAGTACACATAAAGTTTGCAAGAAGAATAATTAAAGATGATATCTTAAGACAGGCAAGAAACCAGACATGGAAACACAAAGGGAAAGATATGATGATTTTGAAACAAGTTCCCAAGAGGGTAAGAGAGAGCCAAAGAGAATATTACTTCCTCACAAGTGTTTTAATCAAAAAGAATATTGTCTTTCGATGGGTGGTACCAGAAGGTCTCCCCTTAACTTGGCAAGCAATGAAAGTGAAGATAGAGAGTGTGGACCAAGCAAGATCCTTTCTTGCCCAAAGCGGATTGGACAAGATTGAGCAACTACAGATAGAGCAAATGCCTAATCCTTATGTCCCATCAAAGAGACTGTGGAAACTCTGGAGGCTCCGGAAAAACCTTGTTGGTCCATTGACATCAGGAAGAAAGACAGCTGGGTTGGGAGTAACAGAGGAGTCACTTTCAACTGTGGAAATTGGAAACCGTGGTGGGAATTGGAGCTAGAAGCCCTCTCTGACCAGGGGGGATTCACTAAAGCACCTCTGAGAGGGGGACATTTGAAGAGATATAAAGCCCAGCAGGCAAGGGAAACTTTAGAAAACCTCAACATCCAGGGAACCCCAGAATGACAACTAAGGAGTATTAGGAGCACAGCAACTACTGATGAGGTCAGGGGGACCACCAACACCCTGGAGGCTACCAATCGAGTGTAGGGCATAGCAGAAGACCTAACAAATGCTTCCCCAAGCACTGGAAACCATTCCCAATCAACCCCAATCCCCACAACTAGAAAGGAAAGTTTGGTAGGGATTTGTAATAACTAGGATTCTTTGTGTCACATGTACTCACCTACATGCAAGAATATGAGCATGATTTCCAGACACCAGAATCCCGAGTGCGAGCTGTTACACTAGCCCTAAAAGTACCAGCGGCCAGATGGATAATGCCCTGCACAATGCCAATGCACCAGAACTGCCCAAATTTGATCGTTTCATGATGGCCTTGTGACAATATTTTGAGGATCGACTTGCAAAGCATGCAAATGCATTAAGGTGTTGAAGCAGGGATTATGGCCAGTGGCAGAGTATACTGAAGAGTTCTGGGACCTTGCATGTCATGTGAACTGGCCAGAAGACATCCTGGTAAGCTATTTCAAGGATGGACTGACTGATGATCTGTATAATGCCTTCATGGCCAAAGGCGCACCAAATTACCTGCATGAGTGGTATCTCACCGCTGAAGAAGCAGAGATCAATATGGCCAAAAAACCAGTATCAACTGGGGCAAGCATAGAAGAATTCTCCACCCCAATAGAAGCAGGAGCCCTTCAAAAGGCAAAATACTTTTCTCCTAAATCCCCAACCTGTTTCAAGTGCGGAAAGGAGGGACACCGAGCTACCCAGTGTCATTCTGAAACATCTGCCCAGAAACCAGAATGCTTGATGGAGGAAGAAACCAATGAAGCCTGTCCCACATGAGAGGGAAACTGCCCTGAGGAGCAGTGAGAGGATAGAATCTCCATCTTCTCCCATCTTTGGAGATAACATTCTGGTATCGCAAGGGGAGGAAGAAAACTCTTTGGAAGTGATCCAGAGGATGAACCACTGGTAAGCAAATCAGTTGAACCATTCACCCTCCCTTTTAGACTATTCATCCCAAACCAAGATGGAGAAATAAATATCTTCGCATTAGTGGACTCAGGGTGCACCCGATGCTTGATCAGCCTAACCCTAATAGGAGAATTGGGAATTAAAGTGAGAAAACTGAGAATCCTCATTGCTTTTTGCCAACTAAATGGGTTAATAGCGGGGGAGGGCAGGGGGGAAAGCCAGATTTTTCTTTTTTATTAATAAAAAGAAAAGAGGATAAAGGCATTAAAGGATTAAACATAAGAAAAGAACATTATAAAGTATAGGACTTTGCTGACCATTTGGCATTCATAATTGAAGAACCACTTGAAACGGCCGCAAAATTAATTAAATGCTGCTCTACTTGCGAGCAGCTCGAGATAAGAGCTGGGAGGGGAGAGATATTTTTGTTCTACTTACAAGCCCAAATTCGGGATACGAGCGCCAAGGAGCTGTCTCCTGAAGCCGAACGCTAACTTCCGCGTTCGGCTTCAGGAGACAGCTGCGAAGCGGCGTGCGTGTTTTAAAAGGTTGCAGCCGGCCTGGGGGGCTTGGGGGGGTGCTGGCAAGCCCCCCAGGCCGGCTGCAAGCACTCCCCCGAGCCCCCCAGGCCGGCTGCAACCTTTTAAAACACGCGTGCCGCTTCGCAGCTGTCTCCTGAAGCCGAACGCGGAAGTTAGCGTTCGGCTTCAGGAGACAGCTGCGAAGCGGCACGCGTGTTTTAAAAGGTCGCAGCCGGCCTGGGGGGCTTCCCAGCAGCAGCTGCCCCGAATCCGCCGAGGCTCGTTGGAGGCGCCGCGCCCGCGCTTTTGAACGTTCAAAAACCCATCTCTTTTTTCGGGGCGCACGCATTAATCGCTTTTCCATTGTTTCCTATGGGAAACAATGTTTCGACATACGAGCTGTTCAACTTACGAGCCTCCTTCTGGCACCAATTAAACTCGTAAGTCGGGGTTCTACTGTGTATATATATACAGTGATCCCTCGATTTGCGCGTTCTCGATTAGCGCGAAACGCTGCAACGCGGTTTTTCAAAAAATATTAATTAAAAAATAAGTCCGCGTTTTTTTTCCTACACCACGGTTTTTCCCGCCCGATGACGTCATACTGATTGCTGATTGCCATTGCCATTGCCGCCAGCGCTGCCCCAAGAAAGCCGGTGAGAGGAAGGAAGGAGGGAAGGAGGGAGGGAGAGAAGGGAAGGAGGGAGGGTTGTCATTGCCATTGCCGCCAGCGCTGCCCCAAGAAAGCCGGTGAGAGGAAGGAAGGAGGGAAGGAGGGAGGGAGAGAAGGGAAGGAGGGAAGGAGGGAGGGTTGCCATTGCCATTGCCGCCAGCGCTGCCCTGTGGGTAGCGGCGAGGAGCCCGAAAAAATCACCATTGCATTGCCAGCCTCCGAACTTGCGTCGCTCCACCTTCTGCGCATGTGCGGCCATGGAACAAAGGGCGCGCATGCGCAGATGGTGTTTTTACTTCCGCATCCAGTATAACGCGGAAATCGGTTAGCGCGGGAGGTCTTGGAACGTAACCCCCGCGCTAACCGAGGGATCACTGTATATATATATATATATATATATATATATATATGTATGTATATAGAGAGAGAGAGATATTGTTCTGAGTTCGGGTTTTGCCCCGTGTAATATTTTGAGTGTCTATGCGACATTTCAGTGAAATCACCTATATATAATTTATTAGATTTGTATGCCGCCCCTCTCCGATATAAAATCTCACTAAAATCCAGGTGAAACAATTAGAAGAAATGACAAAAATGCTAGTTTAAAAAGTAAAATACTTAGGGATTTGGATCACGGCAAAGTACTCTACATTAAAAGAGTGTAATTATGCTAAATTACAATTTCAAATTTTAAAAGATTTATAAATTTGGAAAAATCTAAAGTTATCACTACTAGAGAGAATTTCCTCTGTCAAAATGAGTTTCCTGTCACTTTGCTATTCCCCTTTCAGGTTATTTCCATCAATCCAGGTAAGCATTTTTTTAATGGATCTGACTAAAAAAATAATAAGGTGCATTTGGCAGGGCAAAATATCAAGAATAAAACAAAATTCAATGCAGGATGTAAAAGAAAGGAGGATTTGTACTACCAAAGTGGAAACTTTAACATGGATAAAGGAATGGCTCACATTAGAAAATGAAAGAATTTTGTTAATAGAAAGGCATGACCTCCTTCTAGAATGGCATGCATTTATTTGGTATGAAAAATATAAAACACATTCATATTTCAAAAAACACCTGCTCAGAAACCCACTACTACAAATTTGGCTGGACATCAAAAAACACCTTTATCAAAAGATACCAGATTGGATTTTACCATTAGAATCAATTTATCATCCAAATTTAATACAATTTGATACTGTAATAAAATATAAAGATTTACTGAACGAAGAACAAAAATTGAAATCCAAAGAAGAATTAGTTGAAAGGGTTATACCACTAGATTGGTGGACCTATGTTCAGATCTACGATAAATTTCAAAATAATAAAGGTCAAGGTTTTCAAATAGGAAGGGGCAACTTCAACAGGATACTGATGGGTATGGATTTACAAAATCTACAAATTTCTAATATATAAAACAGAAGAGATAGAAGAATCTTATGATTACTTGGGCAAAAAATGTTAGAAACTCAATTGATTTGGATAAATGGGAAAAAGTATGGACATTTAATTGGCAAGTTACAAGATCCACCGTGTTCAAGGAAAACCAGTGCCAGATTTTTACCATTGCCATTTGTCTCTCAAAGATGTTTTCAAATACATCAACCATATATACTGTACTGGAAATGTAAAAAAGAAATTTGAACATTTTATCATCTATTGTGGATTTGTTCAGAGGCAAGGATGTACTGGAATAGGGTAGTTATATGGTTAAAAGAAACCATAAAAGAAATAGAGAAAAAATCCAGGTTTTTCCTGTTAGGCATTTTTAACAAGGTTTATAAAAAAGAAATTCAGTAGCTCATTATTGATATTCTTACAGCAGCCAGGATTGTTTATGCACAACAATTGAAAAATAAAGAGATATTTATCAAGGAAACAATAATCAAAAAAATTATGGATTGTGCAGAAATGGATATGCTTACAAAGAAGTTGAAAGGAATAACTTAATAAAGGTTCTTGAAGAAATTTTATTTATAGTATAAGTAAGGATTATGCAATCATAACATTAACAAAGCAATGGTTCAGGAAATTATGTGCAGTAGAGCAGATATATCAATTTTGGTTTCTTTGTATCTAATACCTATAATGTTCTTGCAGATTTAAATGACAAGGTTGTTACAGATATTAGTGAGACCCCTCAGGTGGAGGATGAGGGGATTTTCCAAGGGGAAATTGTTGTAAGTGAGGTGCATAGTGTTACCAAACCATCAGGTGCACTTAGTGGGAATAAAAAGACGCATTTTCTGGTGGGTGACTCGACTGTTATAGGTGTTGATTTAGATGTGGTGAGGTGTCCCCCAGGGGCCATTGCCAGCAAGGACAGGAGGCGGATTGCAAATATTGTCAAGGCTGTGAGTAAAGTTAATAATGATATGGTGGTGCATCCTGGCACAAATGATTTGTCAGAGAAATGTTAATCTAGTAAAAACATATTTCCAATGTCCTAGTGTGGAGCTGGGTAGAATAACTGATTCAGTGACTTTATCAGAGGTGTTACCAGTTTGTGGTAAGGAGGATAAAACAACTTATATCACAGAATTTAATGTGTGGTTAAGGCAGTGGTGTAAAGCTGAAGGTTTTGGATATGCTAGTCATGATGTTATAGGTGGTCTAATAGGGAGTTGTTTAAGAGGGATGATTTGAATCCATCATACAGAGGTACCCAGGTGCTTGGTGAGGAGTTCAGAACTTTTTGGGACAGGCATTTAAACTAGGTAAAGGGGACAGAGGTGTAACTGATGTGGATAATTTCTGTCCCCGACCAATGAGGATAAATCAGTTGTTGACATTTATGAAAAGGCAGCTGTAAATGAAATAGATGTAGTTGTTGATGATAAGATGCAAACAAATAATGATAATAATGTTCTTCGTGTAATGTGCTTGAATGCTCAAAGCTTGTAAGGGGCTTAGAAGTGCTGCCTTTGTCGTGGTCAGATAATTTCCTACTGCGGCTTAACTTCCTGGCTCCAATCCTTCCCCGCAGGGAGGCGGAACCAATTAGGAGGTTCCGCCCCAGACGCCTGATGGATCCAGAAGGCTTCCAGATGGCGCTTGGGGTTATTCCAGATACACTTGTCCACAGTTCGGCAGAGTCTCTTGCTGAGGCCTGGAACAAGGCTGCAGGGGAGGCTCTTGACCGGATTGCGCCGTTGCGACCTCTCCGCGGCACTAGACCCCGTAGAGCTCCATGGTTCAACGAGGAGCTCCGGGTGTTGAAGCGCCAGAAGAGACGTCTGGAGAAGCGATGGAGGAAAGTAAGTCCGAATCCGATCGAACACTTGTAAGAGCTCATATTAAGACTTACAAAGTGGCGCTCAAGGCGGCAAGATGCGCGTATCATGCCGCCTTGATTGCATCAGCAGAATCCCGCCCGGCCGTTCTGTTTAGGGTAACCCGCTCCCTTCTTAATCAGAGGGGAGTTGGGGAGCCCTTGCAGAGTAGTGCCGAGGATTTTAACACGTTTTTCGCTGATAAAATCGCCCGGATCCGAGCGGACCTCGACTCCAATTGTGAAACAGAGTCGACTGACAATGAGTCAGTCGAGGTGACTGGGGCTAAACGTCTTTGTCCATCTGTCTGGGAGGAGTTTGACTTGGTGACACCTGATGAAGTGGACAAGGCCATTGGAGCTGTGAGTTCCGCCACCTGTTTACTGGATCCGTGTCCCTCTTGGCTGGTTTCGGCCAGTCGAGGGGTGACATGGAGCTGGGTCCAGGAGATTGTCAACGCCTCCTTTCAGCTGTGGCGAGGGGGGCGTTTGCCCAGGTTCGCCTGGTGCACCAGTTGCGGCCCTATTTGGACCGGGAGTCATTGCTCACAGTCACTCATGCCCTCATCACCTCGAGGCTCGACTACTGTAACGCTCTCTACATGGGGCTACCTTTGAAAAGTGTTCGGAAACTTCAGATCGTGCAGAATGCAGCTGCGAGAGCAATTATGGGCTTCTCCAAGTATGCCCATATCACTCCAACACTCCGCAGTCTGCATTGGCTGCCGATCAGTTTCCAGTCACAATTCAAAGTGTTGGTTATGACCTATAAAGCCCTTCATGGCACCGGACCAGAATATCTTCGGGACCGCCTCCTGCCGCACGAATCCCAGCGACAGGTTAGGTCCCACAGAGTTGGCCTTCTCCGGGTCCCGTCGACTAAACAATGTCGTCTGGCGGGACCCAGGGGAAGAGCCTTCTCTGTGGGGGCCCCGACCCTCTGGAACCAGCTCCCCCCTGAGATTAGGATTGCCCCCACCCTCCCTGCCTTTCGTAAACTCCTTAAGACCCACCTTTGCCATCAGGCATGGGGGAACTAAAACACCTCCCCCTTGCCCATGTTGTTTTGTTGATTGATTGACTGTGTGCCTGTTTTTTATATATACTGTTTTTTATGAGATTATTAATTTAAATTGGAACTGGATGGGTGGGCATTGGATTTGGTATTGTGTACTGTACTGTTTTTTATTATTGTTGTGAGCCGCCTCGAGTTTGCGGAGAGGGGCGGCATATAAATCCAATAAACCTAAACCAAACCTAATGGCCATAATATCTACAGATAATTTGGATCTGGTTGCTGTAACTGAGACATGGTTTAAGGACTACAATGAATGGGAAATATCCATATCAGGATATACTTGTATACGAAGGATAGAGTAGAGAGAAGGGGAGGTGGAGTAGCCATTTATGTTAAAGAAAGTCTAAAAACAACACTAATTCAAAATACGTGTAAAGATCTGGAGACTCTCTGGATTTGCATCCAAAATAAAGACGGTACTGTCATTAGAATTGGGGTGATCTATAGGTCTCCAGGGCAATCTGAGGAATATGACAACAAGATGGTGGATGAAATTACCCAAATGGCAGTAAAGGGAGATATCCCCAGTGCCCTTACATGCAAAAGTAAAAATATAGTAGAAGCCTTTACAGGAGCAGCTCTGGCACAGCTGGTTAAGACACCAACTTGAGAGGAGAATATTCTAGATTTAGTTTTTACAAATGGGAATTGGGTTTCAGAGGTCAAGGTGGGAGAAAATTTAGGTTGCAGTGACCATCTATGCTTGTGGTTTGATGTAAAAACTGATTGTGAGCAATCCTATACTGCAACCAAAGTATTGGATTTCAGAAAAACAAATTTTAATGCAATGGGGGAATATTTAAATAATGAATTAAAGGGGAGGGATAAAATGGCAGGAGCGAGCACCCAGTGGACTGTATTAAAAAAGGCCATCTTAAAAGCCACAGGACTGTATGTAAGGCAAATAACTAAAGGTAAAAGGAAGAAGAAACCGCTATGGTTTAGCAATGATGTAAGGGCTATAGTCAATGAAAAAAAGGCTGCCTATAGGAGGTACAGTGATCCCTCGATTATCGCGGGGGTTACGTTCCAAGACCTCCCGCGATAATCAATTTTCCGCGGTATAGTGGTGCGGAAGTAAAAACACCATCTGCGCATGCGCGCCCTTTTTCCATGGCCACGCATGCGCAGATGGTGGAGCCGGGGAGCGACGAAAGTGCGGAAGCCGACAAAGATTGCTTTGAATGTCGGCTGCCCCGCCCGCCGTTCACCCGCCCGCCCACCCGTTCACCTGGCCGCCTGGCCGCCTGCTCGCTGCTCGCCCGTTCACCCGCCCGCCTGGCCGCTCGCCCGTCCACCCGCCCGCCCAGCTGCTCGCTCGCCCATTCACCCGCCCACCCGGCTGCTCGCTCGCCGTTCACCCGGCCGCTCGCTCGCTCACCGCTCGAGAGCAAGAGCGGGAGAGATAGAGAAAGAGAGAGAAGGAAAGAAAGAGATGAGAGAGGAAGGAACAGAGTGTGAGAGAGGAAGAAGCAAGATAGAGAAAGAGAGAGAGAAAGAAAGATGAGAAAGGAAGGAAGAGAGTGAGAGAGAGGAAGAAAGAGAGAGAGAGAAGAGTGGAAGGAAGAGAGAGAGAAATGATAGAAAAAAGGGGAGAAAAAAAGAGAAATGAGAAAATGATTGAAGCAGAGAATGACAGGAAAGAAAGAGAAAGAGACAGAGAAGTGACTCTTGGTGATGACGTATGACGTCATCGGGTGGGAAAAACCGTGGTATAGCAAAAAAACCGTGGAGTATTTTTAATTAATATTTTTTGAAAAAGCGTGGTATAGCGTTTCGCGAAAATCGAGACCGCGAAAATCGAGGGATCACTGTATAAAGAGTCTGGAAGTATAGCTGATAGAGAGGTGTATAAAATGAGACAGAAGGAGGCAAAACGGATGATATATGCTGCTAAAGCCTCAAAAGAGGAAGAAATTGCCAAATCTGTAAAGAAGGGGGATAAAACCTTCTTCAGATATATTAGTGATAGGAAGAAGAAAAACTGCAGCATCACGAAGCTTAGTACCGGGAATAATACATGCATTGATGGGAATAAGGAGATCGCTGACCATTTCAATAGCTACTTCTGTTCAGTTTTCTCAAAAGACACCTTACAAAATAATACTATAGAGGGATATAGCATTGCTTCCAGCTGTACGGATTCAGCTCCAGTGATCTTAGAAGCCGATGTCTTAGAAGAACTTGAACGATTAAAGATAAATAAGGCAATGTGTCCAGATGGCATCCACCCCAGAGTTCTTAAAGAACTCAGATCTGTCATTGCTACCCCTCTGGCTGATTTGTTTAACCAATCCCTGTTAACAGGAGAATGTTCCTGAGGATTGGAGAATGGCCAGTGTTGTGCCTATCCACAAGAAAGGCAGTAGAGAAGAAGCTGGTAACTACAGGCCAGTTAGCTTGACATCAGTTATAGTTATAATGCTGGAGACTCTACGCAAAAAGAGGATA
The DNA here is from genome assembly GCF_031021105.1 of Erythrolamprus reginae. Taxonomy (NCBI): domain Eukaryota; kingdom Metazoa; phylum Chordata; class Lepidosauria; order Squamata; family Dipsadidae; genus Erythrolamprus; species Erythrolamprus reginae. The sequence goes on from NC_091963.1 coordinate 55,143,960, forward strand.
AATCAGCACCTAAAAAACAATAACTTATTGGACCCAAATCAGCATGGCTTTACTGAAGGCAAATCATGTCAGACTAATCTCATTGATTTCTTTGACTATGTCACAAAGGTGTTGGATCAAGGTGGTGCCGTGGATATTGCCTATCTGGACTTCAGCAAAGCCTTTGATACGGTTCCACATAAAGAGCTGATAGATAAATTAGTGAAGATTGGACTTAATCCCTGGATAGTTCAGTGGATTTCAAACTGGCTGAAGCGTAGACATCAGAGAGTTATTGTTAATGGCGAGTATTCTGAGTAGAGACAGGTTACAAGCGGTGTGCCACAAGGGTCTGTTCTGGGTCCTATTCTTTTTTAATATGTTTGTGAGTGACATAGGGGAAGGTTTGGTAGGGAAGGTTTGCCTATTTGCTGATGACTCTAAAGTGTGCAATAGGGTTGATATTCCTGGAGGGGTCTGTAATATGGTATATGATTTAGCTTTACTAGATAAATGGTCAAAGCAATGGAAACTGCAGTTTAATGTTTCCAAATGTAAAATAATGCACTTGGGGAAAAGGAATCCTCAATCTGATTATTGTATTGGCAGTTCTGTGTAGGCAAAAGTTTCAGTAGAGAAGGATTTAGGGATAGTGATCTCTGACAGTCTCAAAAAGGATGAACAGTGCAGTCAGGCGGTAGGGAAAGCAAATAGAATGCTTGGCTGCATAGCTAGAGGTATAACAAGTAGGAAGAGGGAGATTGTGATCCCACTGTATAGAGCGCTGGTGAGACCACTTTTGGAATACTGTGTTCAGTTTTGGAGACCTCACCTACAAAAAGGTATTGATAAAATTGAACGATGGGCAAAAAAACCCATATATCCATTGTAAGATAAAATACAAGAAATAGTATAAGAGCAGAGTAGATGGGCCATGAGGTCTTTTTCTGCCGTCAATTTTCTATGTTTTTAATGTATAATGTCATATCCGATAATAGCTTCTGACAGAAAAAGGGCTATAGATGCCCCAAATGTTTGTTGTATGCCTGTTTATGTTTTGTGTGTATTTATTCAAAATTATTTTAATTTTTTTTTTAAAAAAGATCCTTTTGAACTACCTGGCTCAGAAGTTCTTGCTTTCTTAAGATAGACAGAGAGGCAATCCTTACAGAAAGGGTATACAAAGGAAGCACCACAAACCCTGGCACTAGAGAAGACCCTTTGAAACAGCACAGCAATTTAGGGGTGGAGGAATCTCATCTAGTCCATCCCCTTGCTGCAGTAGGAAACCTTACATTCTCTGGATTATTTTGGTGCCTCTAACAGAGAGGAAAATTACCAGAAAGGAGGAGTTTACTAGGGCAAGGCTACCTTGCAGAGGAAGGCTGCCATGCAGAGATAATCCTTGATTTAAGACCACAATTGAGTCCAACATTTTGGTTGCTAAGCAAGAGCATTGTTACATTTTAGTAAAACCACATTTTACTCAATCCATGACATTTCCTGGCTCTAACAGTGATGTGCAAGCTAGGGAAGAACCTTTGAAGGCATGTGTAATGTTCTAATATACAGATGTTATGGATAAATGTGTGGCAGAAAGTGGACTCTGGGTGTGTTTTTCCAAAAACAGTAAGTAAGGTTGAATGTGTAGTTTTAGTAGAGTTGTTATGTGTGTGTATGTTTGTGTGTGTACATACACATACAGTATATACAGTAGATAATGTATCTTTTTGTGTGCCTTTCTGTAATATGTGTGTACACAAAGGGCATATATACATAGGATTAAATAAAATTAAATAGTATATTTTGTAAATAGGTAGGGAAATTGTATCTTGTTGAGGTCTTTGAAGCAAGGAGAGGCCAGGCACCCTAACCCTTGACACAAGTGTCATCAAGTTGGCCATGCCCAGCCAGTCACATGACCACCCAGCCACTTGATCACCAAGCCACTCTCACCTAGTCACATGGCCATCAAGCCACTCCCACCTGGTCACATGACCCTGAAGCCATGCCCACAAAGCAAGCCATACCTAAAGGGTGGTAGCAAAATATTATGGAACCCACCCTTCGCATAGGATTATCATTCACTGAAAAATTAAAATATATCTCCTTGTTATTTAAAAGTGTGACAACAACAAAAATTATGTAGAATCATTAATCTAATTTACATCTACAGAAGAATAGTTTTGGATATAAGTTTTTATTGTATATATATAATTTTTGCTTACTTAGGCTTAAAATGTATATTTATACATATTCAAAATTGTATTGATTTTTTGTATTGATTTTTGATGTATATATAGTAGACCTATCTATTTTAAGAGATTGCAAGAAATATAAATAATTGAATTCCCATTTTCTACCACGTGGCCACTGTGATATTAATTTTTAAAAATATTTTTGTATTAAAATGCATTTTTAAAAAGCTATTGAACTTCTTTACTGTGATCATGATTCTAATCATTTTTTATTCCTCTTTAAACATGCTTAATTTGGGTTTCTTTAGTGTTGAACCTGTGATGTTGATCCTTAAGATACTACTCACGGTGTCTTTATTTCAGTAGTAAAAGTCATGAAGGTGACAAATTTATTCCTGCTCCACCATCTTCTCCCTTGAGAAAGCCGGAATTAGAAAACCTAAGGTAAGTTCTTTCATCTACCCAGAATGAGCTAGAAATCATACAATTAGTTTCTGATAAGTAATGATAATACAGTGGTACCTCGAGATACGAGTTTAATTCGTTCCGGACCTGCGCTCTTAAGTCGAGCAGCTCTTATCTCGAACGACTTTTCCCCATAGGAATTAATGTAAATAATTTTAATTGGTTCCAGTCCTCAAAAAACTCACAAAGTTAGTCTAAATTATGCAAAAAGACATTGCAAGAATAAATGTAACTTTACTTATTAATAAGATGATAAGCTGAGAGCTTTCCTTCCCTTCCTCTTTTTACCCAAAACAATCAACATGGCAAACTTTTATTTTTATTCATTAAACTGTAGTTATTTATTCAACTTCACTGCCACCCAATCCTGTAGAGGGAGGAAAGAAGGGAGGAAGGAAAAGGAAAGCAAGAAATGGAGGGAGGAAAGGAAGGAAGGAAAGAAAGAAAGGAAGGAAGAAAGAAAGGAAGAAAGAAAGAAAGGGTGAAGGGACAGGAACAGAGGAAGGAAGCAAGGAAACTTATGAAAGGGGAGAGTAACTTCACTGCCACCCAATCCTGTAGAGGGAGGAAAGAAGGGAGGAAGGAAAAGGAAAGCAAGAAATAGAGGAAGGGAAGGTAAAAGAGAGAAAGAAAAAGAGCAAGAAAGAAAGCAAGCAAGAGAGAAAGAAAGAAAATGAAAGAGAAATAAAAATAGAGAGGGAGAATGAAAGAAATGGAAGGAGGGAAGGAAGGAGAGAAAGCAAGAGAAAGAAAGAAAGCAAGAGAAAGAAAGAAAGAAAGAGAAAGAAAGAAAGAAAGAGAAAGAAAAAAGAATGAAAGAGCAAGAGAGCAAGAGAGAAAAAGAAAGAGAAAGAGAAAGAAAGAAAGAAAGAAAGAAAGGCAACTTCAAAGAAAGGCTCACTGAGCATCTCTCACTCTCTCTCTCTTTCTATCCCTCTCTCTTTCTCTCCCCCCTCTCTCCCCGTTTCCCTCTCTCTTTCTCTCTCTCCCTCTCTCTTTCTCTCCCCCCTCTCCCCCCTTTCCCTCTCCCCCCCCAGGCCGGCAGCGATGTTTTAAAACAGCCGCGCCGTTTGCGAGCTAACTCCTGAGGTGCGGAAGTTCGCCTTTGGCGTTTGGGCCATTCGGAATGTGAAATTCAAAACAGCGTTCGGATCCCCCCACCCCCAGCAGAAGCCAAGGACCCCCAGAGTGGGGCGGCAGGGGAGGCGACCGCCTCTCCACTCACCAAGTGCCGGGATACGAGCCGAGAAGAGCCGGGCTGGCTTACTTTCCTTCCTTCCCGCGCTGATGCAGAGCCACTCGAACAAAGCGTCACGCCCCCCTGACGCTTTTGGCGGCAAAAGAGCCCAGCGTCGCTTCGGAAGCCGCCGAAAGCATCAGAGGGGCGCGACGCTTTGTTCGAGTGGCTCTGCATCAGCGTGGGAAGGAAGGAAAGTAAGCCAGCCCGGCTCTTCTCGGCTCGTATCGCGGAGAGGGGCGGCATACAAATCCAAGTAATAAATTTTAAAAAAAAAAAAATGTCTCTCCTCTCCCAGCTCTTATCTCGAGTAGCTCTTAAGTCGAGCAGCTCTTATGTCGGGGTTCCACTGTATGAAGAAGTACCTTTTTTAAAAAAACGAACATCTATCTTTCATGTATTATGAAGAAATGACAAAAAGATAATTATATTTTAGTTTGTTTTATATTATACCAGCTGGTCTTTGTACATATACCGTATTTTTCAGTGTATAAGATGGACCTTTTTACTTTAAAAAAGTGCCTCAAAAACTGGGTGCTTCTTAAATGCTGCGGGGATGGGGTGGGGTTGGGCAGCAGTCAGCAGCGTCAGCAGCAGCCTTCCCATGCTTCAGCGGCTGTCCCAGAGGCCGCCCAGCAGCCCTTGGCTGCTTCCCTCCCTGCGGGAGACTGGCAGGCATTGCCCGAGGAGCCCTCCCAGCAGGCAGAAAAGCAGCTCAGGCGAGCAGCTGTGGCAGGGGCTGGGCGGGGGCTGCCTTTCTTTGGCTGAGGCAGCTTTATTTGGAGCGGCCTTCCCCAACCGCTGTGGTCATTCCGCTGCTGGCCGCGCATACCAGCCTCCTTCTGTCCTTCGCTTCGGTGTCAGAGAGAAGACAAGTGGCGTCTATGCTAGCTTCCAAGCCTCCTGCATAACTGATTCTTTGTCTGGGAGCCCTGTCTCCACCCCCCACTCCGCACACACCTCCGTTTCATCCTGCACTCCAAAAGCGCTTTTCTCTCCATTTAGGACCAGCGTTCTTCTCTCGGGGTAGGGAGAAGGGAGCCCCAAGCGCTGCCATCAAGCTCCGTGCAAGGCAGCCACAGGTGCTTCTGGAAATCTTCAGCCAGGCAAAAGACGTGGTGGCAGTGGTGGAGGACTCCTGAGAACCTCTGGCGCCGCCTCTTTTGCCTGGCTGAAGATTGCTGGAAGCACCTTGGCTGCCTTGCACGGAGCTTGAAGGCAGCGCTTGGGGCTCCGTTCTCTCCACCCCGAGAGAAGAGTGCTGGTCCTAAATGAAGAGAAAAACGCTTTTGGACAACAGAATGAAACTGGGGGTGTGCGGGGCGGGAGGAGGAGTTGGGGCTTCCAGACAGCGAATCAATCATGCAGGAGGCTTGGAAATTAGTGCAGACACTGCTTGTGTCCAGGTGGTCTCTCTCTCTTTCTCTTTCACACACATGCACACATACACACACACACAAATGAGGGAGCGGAGGAGAAAGGCGGGCTGAGCCGGGTTGGGAAAGGTAAGCCCGGCAGCCTTGGAAGAGTTGGCGAATGAATCCCAGGGGGGTACATTTCCACGTTTCACCCACTTCTGCCCAAAAGGGAGCTTTGGGGAAGTGGCGAACTGCACCCCGTGGCCTGCATGCCGTGCTTGGATGGGCTCAGAAAAGCCCCCCACCCCCCGCTCCTTCACAAGTCGCTTCCCAGCTGGGTCTCCGGCTTGCAGCAGACAGCCTGATCCATCTGCAGTGGGCAATGCTGGGACTACTTGGCTGGGGGGGGTTGGCGTTTCTGGACAAGTGGGCTGCTTCTGTAGCACCCCAAGTCTCCTCCTCATCCTCTAGACAGATTCCTCCCAGGATTGAGGAAGCAGAATCCACTCGTGGCTGCCTGGAACAACTGTCTGCCGGCTCTCGTTTTCCTTCGCCAGGAATGCTGCTTGCTCAAGAAGGCAGGGATTCTGGAATCGAGCCGACTCTGGATTAAAATGAGGCTGGACTGTGACATTCAAAGCGGGGGCAGTTGGTATCTGCATTGCTCTTTTGGCATTCTTGAAGAGAAGATGAACTCTTGAAAAAGGGTCCCCAGCAGACAGGGTTGCTGAAATGTGGGGTGACACGATCCCTGCAAGTTCAGAGAAGGATCCAGTAGATCATTTTGCTGAAGGATGAAAACTGGGGGGAGTTTTTGCCTTCCCCATCCCCTAGGAGTTCTCTGCAGGATTCCCATTCTGCATGCCCCATTTTTTACAAAAACACAATGTTTTTGCCTTCTAATTACCCCATCTAGCATGACTGGAGGAAGAAATCTGGGAGTTGAAGTTCATTAGTCTTAAAGCTGTCAAGTTTGAAGTTTGTAAAAAGTGTACAGGGTTGTAAAAAGTATACATGGTGGTAAAATGTATTCTGCTACAATGGTATTTTATTTTATTTTAATTTTATTTATCTACTACTCTGCAAAGTAAAGAGAACACGATGGATTGAAAACTGGCTGACTAACCGCATCCAACAAGTAGTCTTCAATGGGTCTAGGTCCACATGGAAAGAAGTAAGCAGCAGGGTACCACAAGGATCAGTCCAAGGCCCAGTACCCTTTAATATATTCATCAACAACCTAGATGAGGGAATAGAGGGGGAATTACTATATATACTCGAGTATAAGTTGACCCAAATATAAGCCCAGGGTGGAAAATACAGCGGCTACTGGTAACTTATAAAAATGGAGTATTCTTCTATTGTAGCTTCTTAAAATTGTTTTTGTAGGAGAATAAAAAAAACATATGAAGAATGGTTGCAGGAACTGGATATATCTAGTTTAATGAAAAAAAGGACGAGAGGGGACATGATAGCATTCTTCCAATATCTCAAGGTTTGCCACAAAGAAGACCGAGTCAAACTATTCTGCAAAGCACCTGAGGGCAGAATAAGAAGCAATGGGTAGAAACTAAACAAGGAGAGAAGCAACTTAGAACTAAGGAGAAAATTTCTGACAGTTAGAACAATGAATCTGTGGAACAGCCTGCCACCAGAAATTGTGAATGCTCCAACACTGGAAGTTTTAAAGAAGATGTTGGATTGATTGACTGTGTGCCTGTTTTTTATATATACTGTTTTTATGAGATTATTAATTTAAATTGTAACTAGATGGGTGGGCATTGGATTTGGTATTATGTACTGTACTGTTTTTTATTATTGTTGTGAGCCGCCCCGAGTTTGCGGAGAGGGGCGGCATATAAATCCAATAAACCTAACCTAAACCTAACCCATTTGTCTGAAGTAGTGTAGGGTTTCCTGCCTAGGCAAGGGGTTGGACTAGAAGACCTTCAAGGTCCTTTCCAACTCTGTTGTTATTATTATTATGTAACTTTTCCTTCCAAAATGTTTTTTATTTCTTGCACTTTTCTTCCTTCTTTTTAAAAATTCCTTCTTTTATCATAACCAAAAACCTCTTAAAATATCTTAGGAATGTAATCACACCTGTTATCTTAATCTTCATTACAATATCATTATAATTTTCTTAATAATTGGGATTTCATATATTATTTCAAAACAATTGCTTAAATCAAACTTCCATATGATAAATATTCAGATTTTCCATTTAAAACATATTTCATAAGTTAAAATAATTACTATCTCAATAGATCAGTAAATAACAATTGGGGATTACTCAATTATTAATTGTAAAATCTTTCTTCTACATGATATTTATCTTGCATAAGGAGAAACCATACTCTAAAAAAAGGTAAATCTATTCATATTAATTATGTAGAACAAATGATTAATGACAAAATCCATACTATTATATTATCCTAATCTTTGTATTGTTTTAAACAAGTCAGCACTAATGATCCTTTTGGGTATGATAAGTACAGTTGGAAGAAAAAGTTTAATTACACAGTTATCCCCACTTGAAACAACATTTAATTTAAATAGGTAACTTACATTTTACTTGTACATTTTATTTACTTGTAAAATATTGTTGCTGGCTTGATCAGAAGAGAAAGCCATGGTTCCTTCATTCTGAAAGTCTCTTCAACCCTTCCCCCCCTTCCCCCAGTGCTTCCTGTAGAGGAGAAGCTGTGATTGGTTCAGCCTGCTGTCAATCAGGCGGCTGAGGGGTCTTGCCAACTGGACTGTAGCAAGAGCAGAAGCAGCCATGCAAAGAAAAAAAGCCTTGTGTTGCCAGAGCTATGAGGTTTCCTTCTTCCCTGCCTTTTACATCCAAACTGTGCAGCTTTGGAAAATGCTGCACGGGAATTTTCAGGTCAGTGAAGGTCAGTGACTCGAGTATAAGTTGAGGTTGAATTTTTCAGCACATTTTTTGTGCTGAAAATCTTGGCTTTTACTTGAGTATATACAGTAATCAAATTTGCAGATGACACCAAGCTGTTGGGAGTGGCCAATACCCCAGAGTATAGGCTAAGAATACAGAAAGATATTGACAGACTTGTACAGTGGGCTCAAACAAACAAAATGAAGTTCAATGCAGAGAAAAGTAAAATACTACCTCTAGGTTAAAAAAACCGCCAAAAGTACATACAATTTGGGTGAAACCACACTCCACACAAGTGACTGTGAGAGAGGTCTAGGAATCTTGGTAAACAACCAACTAAACATGAGCCAGCAATGTGCAGCGGCGGCTAAAAAAGCCAACACAATCTTGAACTGCATCAATAGATGGATAAAATCTAGAACCAAGGAGGTAATGATCCCTCTCTATAATGCCCTAGTCTTACTACACCTGGAATACTGTATTCAATTTTGGGCTCCAAACTACAAAAAAGACATTGATACTCTGAAAAAAGTACAGAGAGCAACCAGAATGATAAAGGGAATGGAAACCAAAACATATGAGGAAAGGTAGCAGGAACTGGGCATGGATAGTCTAGTGAAGAGGAGGACTGGGGGTGAGGGCATGATAGCAGTATATAGGTACTTGAGGTGTTGCCACATAGAGGAGAGGATCATCCTGTTTTCCAAGGCACCAGAGGGCCAGACCAGAAGCTACGGGTGGAAGCTGACCAAGGAGAGATTCAACCTGGAATTAAGGAAGAACTTTCTGATGGTGAAAGCGATCAACTGATGGAATGGTCTGCCCGCAGAGGTTGTGAATGCTCCAACACTGGAGACCTTCAAGAAAAGATTGGGCTGCTATATGTCTGGAATGTTATAGGGTCTCCTGCATCAGCAAGAGGTTGGACTAGAAGACCCACAAGGTTCCTTCCAACACAAACAGATAAAATTATAATAATAATATATTAATTTGGTTCAGAATACTTTTTTCCTTGTTTTCCTCTTCTAAAATCTAGGTGCATCCTTTATTCTGAAAAATGCAATATGTTAATTTAATTTATTTGATTTATAAGCCGCACAACTCCTTCTGGACTCCTAGCAGCTTTCATATCCTTTTACTTGGAGCTAGATCATCAGCCTCAGACCTGCAGGAAAGCCAAGTTTCTATGGCCTTCCGGAAGGCCAAGAGGGTGGGGATAGTATCGATCTCCAGGGGCAGTTGGTTCCAGAAAAAGCTACCCCCCTAGTTCCTGCCATATCTACCTCTCCCAATCATAACCGTAATGCTCCGACTCCCCCATCACCCAGAGATACCATCCCCCACATTCCTAGCCCCCCTCATCCCCAGCAGGGCCTGTCCAACATTCATAGCAAGCTGGGGACTATGGCGGGCCCCCACCTGCTTGTCTTTACACACTCAGCAGAGAGAGATCTGGCTCTCACCCCTGGCTTTTCCATTCTTGCAACTCACTCTCTCTAGCACAGTCACTCCCCCCTACAATAAAATATCAATATAGCAAATGGCTACAATAAAATTAGTACAAGGCACATAAGAATAAAACAATATCCAGTCAGTCAGGTTTTGCCCGTACTCTGCAATGCCAAGGTACTTGATAACGCAAACTGCCCTTAGACAAAGTTCTGTGGGTGCTGTATTGGTTGGATCAACAGTGGCTTTCAGTGTTAACATAAAATTATAGGCACCCTTTGCTAAAAATAAAGGCCCAGATAAAGTTAATAGAGTCAACACAGGTCCCAAGAAGATGGATATGTGAGGTGTAATAAAAAGGGAGGCTAAGACAAATGATTTAATAAGTTCTACTTGCAGGCCTAAAGTCAAGAATAAAACAGGGATAATGGGTGAACCAGTTATTACCATCCTTATCCTTAGTCTTCTAGTTAGCATTCTTGAAATTTTGTCCCCAAAAAACATGGGCTGCCCCAAAAGCAAGAGCTCCTGTAGTTGTTTCTCTCATTAATGCACATGGTTACCACAGAGCTACAGGCCAGCATGGAGTTACGGCAGCAACGAACTCTCAGTGCGTGCCAATTGTCCCTCATGTCCAAGCTGAAACTATGGGTTCCTGTCAGGGGTTGCACCTCCACCAACATCGTTAGACCCCAGTGTCAGAAAGCTACTCAGTTGCTGCTTTCAATATCCAAGAGAATTTCTGGCAGTGCCTGTAGCTTTACCCGCAGCTGTTTTACACCCACGTCTGCATTCTGTCTTCCACGCCATCCAAATTGGTCTCCCCTCTGTTCTCAAACCTCCAGCAACCATACGGGAAGACTACAGTTCACTCAGTGCTGAGGTGGTGCAGCAGGTAGAGTGATCTGTAGGTCAGCAGTTCAAATCTCATCACCGGCTCAAGGTTGACTCAGCCTTCCATCCTTCCGAGGTGAGTAAAATGAGGACCCGGATTGTGGGGGCAATATGCTGGCTCTGTTAAAAAGTGCTATTGCTAACATGTTGTAAGTTGCCCTGAGTCTAAGGAGAAGGGCAGCATAAAAAAATTGAATGAATGAATGAATGAATGAATGAATAAATATTCCTGGCAGCAACACCCAGGCACTCTCTCAATTGGTCAAAAATAGTCATAGCTGGACATGGAGCACTTGAATTCTCCTCTTGCAGCTACTGGAACCGGGGGGTGGGGAAGTTGCAATTATTTCTATAGTACAGTGATCCCTCGATTTTCGCGGGTTCAAACTTCGCGAAACGGCTATACCACAATTTTTCAAAAAATATTAATTAAAAATACTCCGCGGTTTTTTTTCTATACCACGGTTTTTCCCACCCGATGATGTCATACGTCATCACCAAGAGTCACTTCTCTCTCTTTCTCTTTCTTTCCTGTCATTCTCTGCTTCAATCATTTTCTCATTTCTCTTTTTTCTCCCTTTTTCTATCATTTTTCTCTCTCTCTCTACCTTCCACTCTCCCCCCCTCTTGCTCTCTCTCTCTTTCTCTCTCTCCCTCTCTGTGAGAACACCTGCCCCACCTCTCCTGCAGCCCCCTCGCTGATAGCTGGGACGAAAGTGCTCTCAGCTAAGGGACTGTGAGAGGGGCGAGGCAGGCATTCTCAAAGCGCTCAGAGCGGCTACCGGCCGAATGAGGAGAATGAGAAGCCGTAGCCGCCAGCGCTGCTGCAGGAGGACCTGTGTCCGAAGATAGCCGGTGAGAGGGGTGGATCGGGCGGGTGGTAGCGGCGAGGGGGCCGGAGGCGCTGGGGGGGTGGGGACAGCCGACATTCAAAGCAATCTTTGCCGGCCTCCGCACTTTCGTCGTTCCCTGCCCTAATTTCAAGCCCGGCTCCTTGCGCTGCCTTGAAAAAGGGTGCGTGGGGGTAGTTTTTGGCTGTCCATAGCCAAAAATGGTGTTTTTACTTCCGCACCGCTACTTCGCGGAAAATCGACTTTCGCGGGAGGTCTTGGAACGTAACCCCCCCGAAAATCGAGGGAACACTGTATTATATTATACTTAATAAGCATTATGTTAAGTTCATAGAAGTTATGAACTTCTATGACATACTCTAAATGGTATGTCGCGGCAACTGGACTTACTGTATTTTTTGGAGTATAAGACATACCTTTTTATCCCCCAAAAGAGGGTGAAACCTTGGGTGCGTTTTATATACTGAATGTAGCCCCACCTACTCAGTCTCCCCCACCCTTTGGCCTCTGCCTCCCAGAAATTTATCTCCTTGCAACAAACAGTACAGAGCCTGTTAAGCCAAGCAACTGATTATCAGCTTCCCAACTTTCAGCTGATTGAAGCGGCAGGCAAGTCCAGTACTAAAATGAAAGTGAAACTAAAGCTGCAAGGAGGAAAATTGCTGGAGTTAGAGGCAGAGGCAGAATTTTATTTTCTTGTGCTAATCAGACTGCTGAAACTGGATGCAAGGAGGTAAGTCAATAACTATAAATGTCTGTAGAATGTGTTCAAATTATTAGACTTATTTTTAAAAACTGATTTATTATTGTTCTAGACAACTTAACAAAACAAAGCTTTTTAAAATAAATGCTTGATCTGAAGAGGCCCAATGCTATTGTATCTTTTTTTAAATAGCAGAGAATAATGTATTCTTCCAGAAAGCCACATCGATTTTAATAGCTCTGTATAAGTATAGTCTGAAATGTAATGATGTCCTGTTTAGTATTAAGATAAGGTAGTGTGACTTAGTCATGTTTGGAATAGATCTGTTTAAATAATTGGAAGGAATTATTGTGGTTACATTTAAGAAAGCTTTCTGGCATTAATATATTGCCGTATTGTACATTTCTATGGGTCAGGCACACATGTATAGAAATACACAGCAAACAGCGTATATCATCTTTGCTGTTTGCTGTTTGTGGTTTGGCAAATTGCTGGGAGGCAGAGGCCCTTTTTCCTTGTTTTCCTCCCCCAAAGCTAAGGTCCGTCTTATACCCCAGAGTGTCTTAGTCTCCGAAAAATACAGTTTTAGATGTTTCACTGCCCACTCAAGCAGCTTTTTTGGTCAGAGAAAATTGGTTAGGGTGAGGAGATAGAGAGCCATTGGAATGTAACAATAGCTTTTGCATAGGTTCTTGGGGCTTATCATTTGGATTCCAACAGCCTATGATTCTATTATTCTTTTATTATTTCTGGCCAGTGGGAAAGGAAGTCTGAGAAAATAATATATACTGTAGTTTACTTGATTAATGTATCTGTTCCTGCAGAATATATCTGGCATAATAATGGGTCTAATGATATAAAATACCACAAAAAATCTACTATGAAAATGTGTCTGCATATAAAAATCAGTGTGAATTGATATGCTTGGAATATTCTTTGCAAAATCTTTATGGCTTGATTTTTATTGAATATATCTCCAGGAATGATTAGACCCTCCTACCCTGTTTTCCTCAAAATAAGACAACTCCTGATAATATACCCAATTGTGCTTTTGAGTGCATGGCAATAAGGCCAAACACTTATTTCTGGGTTCAAAAAATATAAGACAAGGCCTTATTTTCAGGGAAACATGGTAATAGCCCATATCTTATTTCTTTGCATGCTACCTTTTCATGGCATGCTTTTCAAGAATGAGATTTGAAATGATATCTGCATATGGTTCAAAGGATATGGGGAACGTGCATTGGGGAAGCTTCTCGTGTTGCTCATGTATAATTAAAGAATATGCCTCCCAGGACCCCAAAATAAAGAAATTCCCGATCCTGCCATGACTTAATATAACTTATTTCTTAAGATAAAATGGGCCTAAAAACTGCCCAAAGCAGTAATTATCTATCTAGTGACTAGAGGGTTTAAGCTCTAGAAAACATAAGTTTTCTTAGATCAGATCTAATATAAGTGAATTCTTCTGAAAATTTTCTTGAAATGTGCTAAAATGTATTTCTGATAGCTATATGTATACAGAAACTAAATATCCTTTCTTTTTCTTTGCCAGATGTTCCATACTTGCCTGCAGTGCTTATGTAGCTTTGGCACTGGGGGACAACCTTATGGCTCTGAGTCATGCAGATAAACTTCTTCAACAGCCCAAACTCTCAGGATCACTTAAGTATGCTAGTCCCTACTGTTACATATTAATACTGCTGTTACATATTAATAATATATTTTATTTCTTTTTTGGGGGGGGGGGGAAATAACATTTTCTTTATTTTTCTTCCAACATACAATAAAACAACATGAACAGTAAAAAACACAGAATCAGTGCTTAAAATAATAATTAATGATATTTCTTTGATACGTTAAATATTAAAAGCTAATAATGCTTTCAATATATACTTTTTATCCTCTTCTTTGCTAAGTTAATTAAAATTAACTACACATGAGATATATTTCATCTACAAATAACAATATTATGAAATCTAGCCCCTTATATTCCCTTTTTCTATTTATAATAAAGCATAAACATCTTAACATCTACCTGCCTTCCGTAAACTCCTTAAAACCCACCTTTGCCGTCAGGCATGGGGGAACTAAGACATCTCCCCCTGGGCATGTTTAAATTGTGTATGGTATGCTTGTGAGTGTGTATGTACTATATGGGGTTTTCTTTTTAAATCTTAAATGTTTTAAATGTATTCAGATTATTTATGATTTGTTTTTCTCTGCTGTGAGCCGCCCCGAGTCCTCGGAGAGGGGCGGCATACAAATCTAAATAATAAATAAAATAAATAAATAAATAAATAAATAAACATCTTAACCCAATATCTAATTTGATCTTTTCATCTCTGTGTTAACTCCTTATCCAATGTTGCCACCAATCCTTATTTCGTCATCTGGGTCTTGAATAGATTAAAATTAAATCGTCATGTATTTCTTCAAAAGTAATGAAAAAAAACTTTTCAATTATTTTTAGTTTCCAACCATTCATAAAACTTTCCCCAGATCTTATAGTAATCACACTCTTCTTTATCTTTAAGTTTTAAAGTAAGCACAATCTAAAATCTTACGTAATATTTTTCTTTAGTCTGGGATTTTATTCAGCGTCCAATTTTGTGTGTATGCTATTCTAGCTGCTGTTAAAATATGTATAATTAAATATATTTCTTCTTTATTAAAATTTTCTAATAGAATACCTAATAAGAATATTTCTGTTTTAAATTCAATAGTCCTTTTCAAAATCTTCTGTATCCAATGCTGAATCTCTTTCCAAAATTTCTTAGCTTCTGTGCATGTCCACCATATATGATAAAAAGAGCCTGGTATCTGATTACATTTCCAACATTTCATTGATCTATTCTTAAACATTTTTACTAATCTTTCTGGTGTCATATACCATTTATAAAACATCTTACATATATTCTCTTTATACGCTGTTGACATTGACATTTTATAATTTCTTTCACAAATTTGTTGCCATTTATCTATATCTATTGAATATCCTATATTCTTCATCCACTTTAACTTGTTCAAATATTAAAACCAATAGACAAAAAATAGCTATATTTTTTTTATCATATGCTCATTTGAGCTAAATAAAATTTCATCTAGTTTTGTTTTTTCAAAATTTACACCTTCTTGCCTGCAATTGTATATATGTATACCAATCAAGATTTATACCTTGTTTTTCTAATTCTATCATTGTTTTCAACCTTTTTGACTGTCCTATTAAATCTTTGTATCTTGAAATTTTATTCCACTGTACTCTGCCATAGTGTATCTGAGCATCCAAAGGTGCAGTCCAATAAGGTACTCTAGAATAATGTTTGTTTTTAATTTTTCCCCAAGTTTCAATTAGAGAATTTCTAATGCTATGTCCTTGAAAGTACCTATGTACTTTCCATACCATACAAATGAGTGCCATCCTGTCTGTAAATCGTGCCCTTCTAAAGTCAAAAGTCTTTTGTTTCTGAGCGTTATCCATTATTTAATCCATGTCATTGCTGCCGCTTGATAGTACAAATGCCAGCTTGGAAGTCCAAATCCTTGTACATCTTGCCGACATTTTAAACTAATCCTTGGTCTTTTTCCTTGCCAAATAAATTTAGTTGTTATCTTATTCATATCATTAAAAAAGGTTTTATTAACTTTAATTGGTATGTTTGAAAATAAGAAAAGCAATCGTGGTAAAATATTCATCTTAATTAGTGCAATCCTGCCCATCAATGACAACTGCAAGTTTTTCCACTTTTGCAAATCAGTTTCAATTTGTTTCTTCAATTTAATATAGTTTTCTTCCATTAATGTTGAACATCTTGCTGTTAACTGAATTCCCAAGTGTTTAATCCTCTTCACTACCTGTATGTTTAAAAGTGTCTTTAAATCAATTTTTTAGTTTTCTGTCATATTTTTTACGATTATATTTGTCTTCTCTTTATTAATTTTAAGTCCTGCTACTTCTCCATAATTCTCAATTTGAGTTAGGAGTTTTGGGCCTGATGTAAGTGGTTTTTCCAAAATGAAAACTAAATCATCTGCAAATGCTTGCGGTTTATATTGTTCATCTTGAATTTTGTGGCCCAAAATCTCTTTGTCTGGTCTTATAGCTCTAGTCAATATTTCTAATGTCAAAATAAATAACAGTGGTGATAATGGACAGTCTTGTCTTGTACCTTTGGTGATTTTTACTTTGTCTGTCATATCTCCATTCACAATTATTCTTACTGATTGTTTATTATAAATTGCTTCTATGACATGTAAGAACCTTGCTCCAAAATTCATATATTTTAATTGCCTGTTTTGAAATTTCCAGTTTAAATTGTCAAAAGCCTTTTGTGCATCCAAAAGCATCCGTGCTATCTGTTTTTTGGGGTGCTGTTATAATATTCTAAAATATTTAAAATTATATGCATATTGTCCTTAATTTGTCTTTTAGGTAAAAATCCATTCTGATCTGAATGTATAAATTCATTTAAGTATCTTTTAAGTCTATTTGCAATAATTGATGCAAAATCTTATAATCAACATTTAACAAAGATATTGTCCTATTATTCTCTACTTTTTGTGTATCAGTCCCTTCTTTCGGTATCAGAGATATATAAGTTTCTGTCCAAATATCCGGAATTTTAGCTTGCATAAATATTTCATTTATCAAATCCAAAAAGATAAATCCAAATACCTCTTCAAATACCTTATAAACCTCAGCTGGTAATCCCTCAGGTCCTGGGGCTTTACCATTCTTTTTTTTTCTTAATAGCTTCTGACAATTCCATCATTGTTATCTTAGCATCCAATGTCTCCTTAATAGTTTCTGAAATTTTAGGTAGATTTGCCTTTTCTAAGTATTGACATATTTTCTCATCCTTGATAACATCTTATTTATATAATTTTTGGTAGACTTCCCATATTAGTTCCTTTTTTTCATCTTCTTTATATTTCAATTCTCCTTCTTCATCCTCTAAATATTTTATCCATTTTTTTTCTCTATCTTTCCTTATTTTATAAGCCAACCATATCCCTGGTTTATTCGCCTGTTCAAAAAAAATTGCCTTGTTTTTAAAATGTTTTTAGCTATTTTCTCATTTTCCATCAAATTTGATTTGTGTTTCGTCAAGTCCAAGATTTCTTGAATTTCTATATTTTGTGGATCTGATTGTAAAGACTGTTCCAGTTCTCTGTGTCTCCTTTCGAGATCATTTTTATATCCAAAAAATTGTTTATTTCGATTGCTTGTATAAGTCGAAACTAAACCTCTAAAATAGGCTTTAGCCGTGTCCCAAAGGATTTGTAAGGTAGTATCTCCTGTTTTATTCTCTTGAAAGAAAAACACCATCTCTTTCTTTATAAATAATTGTATTTTTCTTGTAAAATTTCTCTCTTTAAAATCCATCTTGGTCTTTTTCTTTTATCTTTTCATTGCATAGTGATAGGATTATGATCTGCCCACACATTCGTTTCAATATCCACTTTTTCTATCTGTTTTGTTAATTCTAACATAGTCCATATCGTATCAATTCTAGACCAAGATCTGTGTCTAGCCAAAAAAAAATGTATTGTTGTTCTCTCTTATGTCTGTCTCTCCAGAGATCAGTCAGGTTCCATTCCTCTACCATATTGAAAAAGGCTTTAGTAAGTATTTTTCTTTTTGTTTTATTTTGTTTGTTGGTCTTATGGCCCAATCCAATATTTGATATTGTATTAAAGTCTATTATACCAATATTTTCATACTTTAATTCATTAATCTTTTTATGTAACCTTGTGTAGAATATTTCTTGATTATCATTTGGTGCATAAATCGCTACCAATAGTATATTTTGATTATTCATCTTTATTTCAACCATTCTTCCTTCTTTATCGGAATTCTTCCTTCCTTATCGGAATATATATCTTTAGATCCTATATTCTTCTTAACATACATTGCCACTCCTCTTTTACTCTGATTCATTAGTGAAACATACAATTCTCCTAGAGATTTATTTTCTAAAAACTTTTTTTGTTGATTTTTAATATGTACTTCTTGTAAGCAAATTATGTCCATATTTAATTTTTTGAGTTTAGTAAATATTTTATTTCTCTTATTTGGTGTGTAAAGTCCATTAACATTCAATGACAACCATTAAATCTGTTGATCCATATTTGTTAATTTTTTAATTTTTCTTCTTAAGACTTTTGCCTTTCTGTTACTGATCTTGTCATAACTCTTTCTCTCTTTTCCTTAGCTGCTAGTTGTTTTTCAAATTCTTTTGTGATTACAATATTCTCAACTGATTGTGAGCAATCCTATACTGCAACCAAAGTATTGGATTTCATAAAAACAAATTTTAATGCAATGGGGGAATATTTAAATAATGAATTAAAGGGGAGGGATAAAATGGCAGGAGTGAGCACCCAGTGGACTGAATTAAAAAAGGCCATCCTAAAAGCCACCAGATTGTATGTAAGATAAATAACTAAAGGTAAAAGGAAGAAGAAACCGCTATGGTTTAGCAATGATGTAAGGGTTATAGTCAATGAAAAAAAGGCTGCCTATAGGAGCTATAAAGAGTCTGGAAGTATAGCTGATAGAGAGGTGTATAAAATGAGACAGAAGAAGGCGAAACAGATAATATATGCTGCTAAAGCCTCAAAAGAGGAAGACATTGCCAAATCTGTAAAGAAGGGGGATAAAACCTTCTTCAGATATATTAGTGATAGGAAGAAGAAAAACTGCAGCATCACGAAGCTTAGTAGTGGGAATAATACATGCATTGATGGGAATAAGGAGATCGCTGACCATTTCAATAGCTATTTCTGTTCAGTTTTCTCAAAAGACACCTTACAATATAATACTATAGAGGGATATAGCATTGCTTCCAGCTGTACGGATTCAGCTCCAGTGATCTTAGAAGCCGATGTCTTAGAAGAACTTGAAAGATTAAAGATAAATAAGGCAATGGGTCCAGATGGCATCCACCCCAGAGTTCTTAAAGAACTCAGATCTGTCATTGCTACCCCCTAACTGATTTGTTTAACCAATCCCTATTAACAGGAGATGTTCCTGAGGATTGGAGAATGGCCAGTGTGCCTATCCACAGGAAGGGCAGTAGAGAAGAAGCTGGTAACTACAGGCCAGATAGCTTGACACCAGTTATAGTTAAAATGATGGAGACTCTACTCAAAAAGAGGATAAATCAGCACCTAAAAAACAATAACTTATTGGACCCAAATCAGCATGGCTTTACTGAAGGCAAATCATGTCAGACTAATCTCATTGATTTCTTTGACTATGTCACAAAGGTGTTGGATGAAGGTGGTGCTGTGAATATTGCCTATCTGCACTTCAGCAAAGCCTTTGATACAGTTCCATATAAAGAGCTGATAGATAAATTAATGAAGATTGGACTTAATCCCTGGATAGTTTAGTGGATTTCAAGCAATTATTTCCCGTAAATCCTCTCTTCTTTCTTCCAGAACATTTTGAAAATGTAGATAAAATTCAGATCGGTCAGTCTCCATAATAATCATAGCCCTTTCCTGGACTCTATGAACTGTGGCCAGCTCCTCCAGCTTTAAATCATGCCTTTCTACCTTTTCTTCTATCTTTTGTAAATGCTGATCATTTTTCCCCTTCATTTCTTTCATTTCTGCTTTCGTCTGATATACATTTTCATTCACTTGACTCAAACTTTCCTTTGTAGAGCAACATTCCTCTTTAAGAGATTTAAAGCCTTCATTTAAGGTTTGAAGCAATTTTAAAATTTCTGCTATATCCAGCTTTTCTCCAATATCTAACAAAGATGGTGGTGGTGTACTTGCAGAATGTGAAGGTGTTCTCTTTGCTGCCATTGTACAATTCAATCGGTCAAGCAGAATAACTGTTGCAATTCAATAAAAAAGTATAGAAATATTTGTAATCCAATATTTATAATATTTGTAATCCAATGGGTAAAAATAGGAATATTTGTAATCCAATGATTAAAAAACCCCAAGAATACTGTATGTGTAATCCATTAGGTAAAAATAGGAATATTTGTAATCCAATGGGCAAAACCAAGAATATTTATAATCCAATAGGTAAAAATAGAAATATTTGTAATCCAAACCCAGTGCTCCAAAGAACGCTCGCAATCCAATAAGAAAAGACTTCTCAGTATTGGGAAAAAAAAGGAAAACCCCCCAAAACAAAGCGAAAAACAACAACCACAGACCTCCCGAAATCCAAAAAATATATCTGAAGGGAGGAGAGTCCCCCCAAAAGTCCAAAACCCCCCCACAAACAAACAACCCCCCCTTAAAAAGAGGGAGAAGGAAAAACAAGAAAAAAACAGTGAAAAGGAGAAAGTGAAAGACTTATACATCCAAAGTAAAAATTAAACACGGGAGAAAAAAGAATGGTGGTGTTTTGTTTTCTTTTTAAAAAAATAAAAATAGCAAGAAAAAAGGAAGAATAAACAAAGGTCTTTAGAAAATAAAACTTTTGCACTATCTTGATCCAAATTTAACAGAAGCAAAAAGCAACAGCCACGAGATCTTAACTTTCCCACCAAATGATCTTGTTATGGGAAATTCTATCTGCCCGAGGTCATTGATAAGGCAGCCACAAAAACTTGACATTTAAAATGTAGCCTTATCCACTCACCACATCTACTAGATGGCAGCATTCTTCCCCTCCCCCCCAAAAAAGCCAAAAATTAAAAATATGATATAGAACAGTACGTAAATCTTTATGAATAATATTTCTTCCTGTTTCCAGATTAAAAAAATAGTCAAATAGTAATTCAGCATTCTCAAGAGAAGCCTCCACCAACAAAAAGAAAAGTTTTTCAATTATTAGTCTCTTTGTTACAAACTTTTCCAGGCACTTCTTAATTGCAGTCCACTCCGGGAAAGGACATTATAAATCAATCATACACTTGCCGCTGGAATGCGGAAAAGTCTCTTTCCCTTGTTAATTGCAAGCTTCAAAGCAGAGCAAAGGCACTTCTCCCAAGTTACCTCCTTTCAAGTAAATTTTAAACCCAAAGGAAAAAAAAATCTCACCCAGATGACTTCATTTTACTGTTTTCTTCTTTGCTGCCACTACTTCCCCATGCTTAAGGTAACGTATTACCTCCAATGGCAACTGGTCAAAGGGACTGGTTCCACCAGGGTTTTGTACCCACCCTGTGGATCTCCAGATTTTCCCATCTCAATCCCAACCCTTCAAGTCAGGATTAGTGCAGGAAAGCACTCCCAAATTGCCGCGGAACAGCTAGCTTCCCTGAGCTTGGGAAGAGGCTGCCGACTTGCATGGAAGAAGCCACACCCACCAAGATATTTTATTTCTTTATATATAATATAGGCGCAGCTTTCGATGTAATCAACACTGGAGAATAAACAAATGCTGTCTACCATTGTAGACAGTTCCAGTTCAAAGACAGATTGATTGTTTTACCTACCTGATATGCCCTTTCTTGTAGGGTGGAGCTAGTCTCCAAGATTGGGATAGACACCACCCTTAATCAGTCAGGACTGAGTCTGAAAAAAGTATAAATAGCACCTTCGTGTCTCGGTTCCCCCTCTTTCAACAAGAGACATTAACAGACTCTGCATACCATAATAATAGAACAAATTCATAACTTTATTGATACAGAATAACAATGCCAAATAAAATTAATAACATTAACAGGGATTTGGAGATTAGCTCCACCCTACGAGAAAAGGCATATCAGGTAGCTACAACGCCCCTTCTCCAAAATAGGTGGAGCTAGTTTCCAAGATTGGGTCATACCAAAGCGCTTATTCCCTTGGGTGGGTATTCAAACTCTGCTCTACCACCCTGCGCCCAAATTCTGCTCCCTCCAAGGCAAAAACATCTAGTTTATAGTGGTGAATAAAAGGAGTTGGAGAGGACTAAATGGCGGCCCAACAAAATTCCTCAATTGATGCTCTGACATTCCAAGTGGCTGTAGCAACTTCACTTCGTATTGAATGTGTAGTCAGGCCACGTGGTCTTGGTAAAGATAGTACCGTCTTCTGCCGCACGAATCCCAGCAGCCAATAAGGTCCCACAGAGTTGGCCTTCTCTTTATAATGAATAGAAATGAATTTGCGAATCCAATGACCCACAGTGAATGAAGATTCTTTTTGTCCTACAGAATTAGGTCAAAATGATACAAACACTTGCCTCTGTTTTGCGGAAGGCAAGAGTTCGCTGTATATAAATTTCCAAAGCACGTTTAACATCTAAATTTTCAATGTCACTATTGGGACAGGGATAAAATGCAGGCAAAACAATTTCCTGTGCTCTGTGAAAATAACTATTCACTTTGGGTACAAAGGTCAGATCCAATCTGAGGGTCACATGATCCTAATGAAAAATACGAAGATCAGACCTTACTGATAAAGCAGCCAGTTCTGATATAGATCGTGCAGATGTTATTATCACTAAAAATACTACCTTGTAAGTTAAATCACCCAAGGACAGTGATTCTAAGGACTCAAATGGAGCCCTGGTAAGTGTTGATAGAATCTTGGATAAGTCCCATGTAGGAAGCCTATGTGTAATAGAAGGAGAGATGTTAACCGCCCCTTCAAAAACTTGTTGATTAACCCCAGCAGGTGGTGGTAAATTGGCTATGGTTCTGGCCTTATGTAAAAGTGAATGGAAAAGGGAAGGTTGGAAAAGTTCGGCTGAAACTGAGGTTTCTAGTGCCAGGTCCTCATCCTCTAACATCGCTAATTTGGACAAATTTTCTCCCACACCTTTCTCTTGTGGTGTGCTCTCACTCAATTCCTCCAAGGAATAAGAAGAGTGCTCCAAAAGTGAGTCTTCCTCAGCTAAGTCAGTATATTGATAACTGTTGTGTTGAAGTGAAAAGAATGGGAATATTGGTTGGCCATGGCTCTGATACTTGCCTCTATTTTTTGCCTGATGGCTTCGTTAATGCGGGCTTGATTCTCCATACTGAGGTCCAGCAGTCACATGGGTTTGCTCGCTGTCCTATCCAATTAGGACCAAGCCTTGAGTCTTAAAAAAGATTGCTGGATCCACCCCTTCCCCAGAATTTGCTTGGTCCTCCTACCGGCGGGACGCACAGTGGCTCAGCTCCTTCAAAATTCTAACACCTTTCCTCTCAATCTCTTTCCTGCAAAACATCAACAAATAAGATTCATTGTAATTCTCTCACTAGATCGTTAATACTATTTAAAGAGAAAACACTGTAGAATCAAGCCAGCCCTCCAGGGCTTGGCTCGAGCTTGGAGAAGCCGTGGCGCTTGGTACTTTAAATTTGCAGCCATCCCCGGCTGCTAGAACCGCACTGCTGCCAGTTGAATTTAAAAACTCCATACCAAACCCACCCGGCACCATTGCGGAGTGGGACACAGGAACAGTCTCCTGGATTTTAATTTGTAATTATTTCGATGCAATGGCCCTTAGTGCCCCATGAAATTTCACGCCAGCGGCATGCCTTTCCCGTTTGGCGCCAAGTCCACTGCAGGCCCTGAGCTAGCTGTGAGTCATGTTAGGCACTTTGCTCAACAGCTAGGCCTCTCATCTACACGTGGCGCTCAGTAATCGAGGCCTAGCCTGTCTGTACCCAGTAACAAGAGTTAGGAGTTGGTCTCCATCCGTTCTCGGGAAAGCAGATGCCCCTGGGCCAAGGAGCTTGGGCCTTACCCTTGGGGATCTGACTTAATTTATTCATTTGTGCTTCTCCATTATTTGGCTCAGCCTTTGGCCCCTTAATCCCCAGCCATGGCCTCTAGGATCCCCAAGAAGAACCTTCCTGGGAAAAGGCAACAGTAACCTGGGCCTTCAGGGAACAAAATAGAGTCGATCCCCCAGGCTTTTTCCTCTCTAGGGGCTCCCACAGTTGCAAGGCCACTAGAGCCGAGAAGAGATGGGACAAAACGCTCCAAAAAATTCATGAACAATCAGCCAAATGTTTAAGAGTTCAGGTCCAGATTCATGTTAGCTCACCTGAACCCACAGATCCCTCTGATCTGCCTCCCTCAGGTAATGTAGTTTTATCTATGGTAAGCCTAATCTAAACAGGCCCCAACCTAATCTTTGGGGCTTAGGTCCTGTAGAACCAGAGATTACAGAGGAAGACACACACACCCAGCCTGGTCCAGCCCAGGCCCTCAGGATTAAGCCAGATTTCCCTCTGTCCTTGATTAACCTCCCTCCTAAGTTCCAATCCATGTTTTTGGTTCTTTCCCAAGCCATTGATGCCACGTTTATGGCCCTCAATGTGCTTACCCATCCTCTTCCTCAACCCAGAAGGACCAGGCCTTTAAGTTCCTTGCCAACCCTCCAGCCTACAGTCCAAGATTCTGATTCAGCCTCTTTGGAAGAGGATATCGAGGATGAGGATCACCAGGAGGATAGGGATGAGGAGGCTCAAAGCAAAAATCCTTCTTCCTCTGCTATTTTCCCTCACTAATTGTTTAGACCCTGTTCCTCAAGGTGAGGGCAACTCCTGGTCTCTCTGCCCAAGATCAACCAACCCCTTCCACCTCTGCCTGTCAGGGAGAAAGTTGCCCATTCTTCATGGAGGTGCAGGAGGACACTGATATCAAACCTATGCCAAAGCTATTTAAGCAGGCCTTACTGAAACAATGGGACCATCCTACCATGGGATCCAATCCCTCTTCTAGAGACAAAAAATTGTATAAGGTCTCACCCTCTTATGATGAGTTTCTCTTATTTCCAAAAGCAGATGAACCAATCAAGATCCTCCATTCAGCGGCGGCTATGCCGGGCGAGGCAGAAGAAGTCCTAAAACCAGAGGACAAACATCTGGAGCAAATGCTCAAGAGAACTTTCTTCACCAATTCCTGGGCCATAAAATCCGCAGCAGCTGCTTCCTTCTCCATGAGAGCAATGCTACTCTGGCTGCAACAGCTCCAACACCACATTCCTCCTGGACCTGAGGAGTCAGCAGCATCTCAACAAGGTGTTTGCTGCAGCTCAATCTGTGTCTGATGCCACTTTACAGTTTTCCTGGTTTGCAGCCAAATCAGTGGCTGCCTCCATGTTAGTTAGACGTCTCTTATGGTTCTGCCCATGGCAAGCCAAGGTCAGGCAGAGGTGGCAGCTTTCCATGGGGCTCCTGAAGCACAAGAATCTCTTTGGAGACCTGCTTGATCCACTTCTTACAGAGACCACAAATAAGAAAAAGATCCTGGGCCCCACTTCAAAGAAAGCAGCCAAAACACAGCAGCCCTTTCGGCGCCCCTTTCGCCAAACAGGTCAGAACTTCAGCCACCAGGGAACTTCAGGTCGATACCCCTCCCGCTTTCGGTGTCAGTCAGACAGACCCTCCAGGGGCAGGGGAAACCGCAACCAGAGAGGTTCCTCTGCTTCCAAATCTTCTAAGAGAACCAAATGGTAGCCATCTTCACATCCCCACTGGGGGGCGCCTGGCCTGGTTCTTCTCGGCCTGGTGCCAGTCCACCCTGAGTTCTTTCTACCATCCAATGGGGCATCCAATTGGAATTCCTAGCCCTTCCTCCCAAGCATTTCATTTCCTGACTGTTCCCCAGGGCCACCGAAGCCTCCCTACGTATGGAGGATGCTATCCTTCACCTTTTATCCATTAGGGCCATTCAGCCAGTACCCTCTGCCCAAAGGGACCTAGGCTTTTACTTCATCCTCTTTGTAGTTCCTAAGACATCAGGAGAATGGAGGGCGATCCTGGACCTGAAATGCCTTAATAACTACATCAGGTACAGGAAGTTCAAGATTTGTTTGTTTGTTTGTTTCTTTGTTTGTTTGACTTCTATGCCGCCCAATCCCGAAGGACTCAGGGCGGCTTACAACAATAATAAAAATACAATATAAATAGATACAGCGCAATAAAAAAGAAGTTGAACATTATCTAAAACTAAAACATTAACTAAAACTAAAACCCCAATAAAAAGTTATTAAAAGATGCATTTATCATCCATTCTCGCATCCATCCACCCATGGGACTTCATGGTTTCCCTTGACCTTACGGAAGTGTATCTCCATATTCCAATTTATTTATTTTTATTTATTTATTTGATTTTTATGTCGCTCTTCTTCTTAGACTCAGGGTGGTTTACATGTTAGCAATAGCACTTTTTAACAGAGCCAGCATATTGCCCCCACAATCTGGTGGGGCAATTCTCAAAGGACCTAGACAATTCCTCTGTTTTGCCTTCCAAGGCAGACATTACCAATACCCTCCACCAGAGTTTAGTAAAGACAAGAGTTTGTCTTTACTAAACTCTTAGGCTCCCAAGCAGCTCACATACGAGCTAATCCCATTCACATATAGTGCTATCTGGATGACATATTAGTTCACAGTTCATCCACACAGGGCCCCCTTTCAGATCTCTAAACCTCCATATCAATTTTACAAGAACATGGGTTTTCAATAAACATAGCCAAAAGCCATCTAGTGCCTTCCACTACTCTTCAATATTTAGGAACAGTGATAGACTCAGTACAATAGAAGGTTTTTATCTACTGAGAGGAAGGCCAGCATTACAGAGCTCATTTCCCAGATTAAATCTCAGAGAAAGGCTCCTATTGCTACCCTCTCTTCCCTCCTGGGAAAGATGGTATCCTGTATTGGAATCATTCCCTGGGTACGCCTGCATGCCAGAGATCTCCAATGGCTTCTGTTGCCCTTCCAGAGATCAGGGACCAGCAACTCTTCACACACAATCTCCATCCCGTCAACCGTCCTGAGATCCCTGTCATGGTTGCTCTGCTCCGCCCTGGACAAAGGGTCCCTCTTCAGGATTCCAGACCAGTTCACCATCACCATGGATGCAAGTCTATCAGGCTGGGGAGCCCATGCAACAGGCTTGTTAGCTCAGGGCATGTGGCCAGCGGAGGAAGCCTCTAGGCCAATAAGTTGGCTACAGCTGAGAGCGGTATTTCTGGCTCTCAAGCAATTCAGACATCAAATCAAGAATCAGCATGTCCTGATCTTGATGGACAACATGGCCATGAAGAGCCACATCTGCCACCAAGGAGGCACCAGGTCCAAAGCCCTGATGCAGGAAGCTTTGAAACTGGGCCTCTGGGCGGAAAGACATCTCCAATCCCTGACTGCTGACCACATCTCGGGAGTCCTCAACCTTCAGGCAGACTGGCTCTGCCGCAAAGCTCTGGATCCGGGAGAGTGGAGGCTTCACCCAGATCTATTCCAACAGATCTGTTCCAGGTACAGTCTCCCATCACTAGACCTGTTTGCAACCGCAGACAACTCTCAAATTCCACGATTCTACTCCAGGTTCCCATCCCATCAACGCTCTCAGATCCCCCTGGCCTCAAGAGCTTCTGTATGCCTTTCCCCCGATACCAATAATTCCGGAATTGATACACAAAATCATCTTTGAAGAAGCCCAAGTGATTTTAGTGGCTCCCCTCTGACCACTAGATCTCCAACATCTATCCGACAAGGCTCCCTGGCGACTTCCAGTTTAAGGGGATATGCTGCAGCAGGGGGTCTCTCAGCATCCAGACCCTGGTTGGTTCCACCTACTGCCTGGTGATTATCCGGCGCGATTTAGAGCTGCGAGGATACGGCCCAGATGCCATCGAGGTCATTCTAACAGCCAGAAGAATCTCTACAAACAGGATATACGACCATACCTGGTCTAAGTTCCATGAGCAATGCCTCCAAGAGAATCTCTCTGATCTGCATTCCCATCCATAGGATTGTTTCCTTCCTGATGAAGGGGTTCCATCAAGGACTATCAGTCAACACCATTCACAGGCATCTGGCAGCCTTATCTTCGGTTCTCGCTGGGCCTCGCAGACAGCCTCTCCGAGATTTTCCTGAAGTTCAAGAACTATTAAAAGGCATTTCTAATCTCAGACCTCCCACAGTCCACAGATATCCCAACTGGGACTTACCTCGAGTCCTGGCTTCTCTTACGCACACCCCATACGAATCACTTAGGTCGGCCTCACTCCATCATCTGTCATACAAGGTAGCATTCCTAGTGGCTATCACTTCAGCCAGACGGGTATCGGAATTGGTGGCCCGTTCCATCCGACAAGGCTTGTGCCAGTTTCACCCAGACAAGGTAGTCCTTCGCTTGGACGTAACCTTTCTCCTTCCATGTTCCACAGAACACAAGACATCATCTTGCCTTCCTTCTGCACAAATCCGGACCACCATCTCCCCATCAGATGGCACATGCTATATCTCAGCAGAGTGCTGCACATAAACATCCAACGCACCAAGGCTTTTCATAGATCCGAAGCCCTGTTTGTGGCCTATCATCCAAGGTCCTTGGGAGCCAAGGTCTCCTCCACCGTTCTAGGCCGTTGGATACGAGCTGCAATTGCAAAAGCATACGAATCTGCCTCCCTTCCCATCCCAAGAGGTATTACGGCACATTCTACCAGGAGCACAGCCACATCAGCAGCTTGGGCCACACAAGCTCCCCTGGAAGAGGTCTGCAGAGTGGCCATGTAATCCACTCCTAATTCATTCATCCGTCACTACAAAATCGACTCCTATGCCGCCTTTGGCTGGAGAATCCTTCAGGCAATTGTCTCTCATGACATTTAAACTGTCCCCTCCCTAGAGACACATCTATTGGGTATGTACGTAGAATAGGCATTGGACTGTTACCTGAACACCTCTTCTCGTATGCTGAGTGGGTACAGCAGTCACCTCCTGCCCTATGACTGTCTTTCTTACCTGTCATTTAACAACTTACCTTCTTTCTCTGAGAGTAGATCAGCCTTTGATTCGCGGATTCTGGGAAAGGGGTGGATCCAGCAATCTTTTTAAAGACTAAAGGCTTGGTCCTGATTGGATAGGAGTCTATGGAGAGGGGCGGCATACAAATCTAATTAATAATAATAATAATAATAATAATAATAATAATAATAATAATAATAATAAGACAGCGAGCAAACCCACTGCTGTACAAGAAGAGGCATTCAGGTAAGAGTCCAATGCCTAGTCTTTACAGTCTGCAGAAGGTCTATTCCAGTCCCTGGCTCCCTTACCTCCTGTCTACATATGTTCTTTGGTCTTTATTCTGAGGTCCCCAGACATCAGTTTCTTGGATTCTAAGATCCTCATCAACTGATCCTGAGTGATGTGCAGCCTTCTAGCTGGGTGTTCGTTGATATTTATGTGTTTTAGGAGCCTGACTTTGCTTATGAGGAGCTTTATCTTTGTGTTTGGATGACTGTTTTTCCTTATGACCCTTGGATTTAGTGGAAGATGCTGTGGCATTTGCTTTGATTGGGGAGTGATCCCTGATGGGATGTAGGGATGCAGGTGATTTGCTTTCCATTCCTGGGCTAATTCTGGTTAATTTGTCTTTAGACTTCCCCAGATTAGTTGCCTTATCAGCCTAAAGAGTGAATTTCAAAAAAGGGAGGATGTGCCTGGAAATAGATTACAGTAGTTATGTCACAGTGGGCAGAGCTTAAACTGCAATGAAAAGGTTCTGCCTGTGACTGCTATTAAAATTTCCATTGGTTTACTCGCTTATGGAATGTTGTAGTGGACTGTTGTTGTTTTTTTGCCTCTGTAATAGCTATTAGCTATTTGCTGCTGTCAGAGCTTGTACGAAGCCTGTAACTGTTTCTGAAGCTTAAAAAGTTGTGAATCAGTGTTACTGTTTTTGATGTGAAAAGTAGTTGATAGATTGGAAATAGTTGCAAACCGGCTGTAAAAAATGGAGCCAATGTCAGCTGGTGATTCAGGCACTTTGCTCTCTATCAATTGGTCGCTTACCCACCTCAACCTGCCAGTTTAAAAGCACAGATGTCAGTTTTTGTTGTTTTTGTCTGGCAATCGACAAATTCCTTGCCCGACTTTCAGAGAGCAGCTATTAATTACAACAGGGAATTAGTGATTAGTGGCAAATTGCTTGCCTGCCCTGTGTGAGTTTTTAAAGACTGGTTAATTTTTGACAGTTTTAATCCTGGCCTCTTCGGCTTCCAGAACACGTCCCAGCCAGTATGAACAGCTGTGTTAATGCTCCAGAATCACTTGATGAAAACTTTCAGGATATAAAGTGTTTTTATAATTATATAATTATAAAGTGTTTTTGGTACTCTTCCCACTCCCTCACAGCTATTTATATGACTAAAGGTGATGCTGGAGGGTGAGCAACAGCAGCAGCAGCAGGGCTTATGCCCTGGCTGCCTTCAACCTAATTTGGCTTGGGGGCCTTGTTCAGGGAAAAAATAGTTAAATAGTTAATTTTATTTGTATTGAGTCCAATACGAGTAAGAGACACGTCCCTGGCTCAGTTGAAAGAGGGGGGGACTGAGGCATGAGGGTGCTATTGTCCTGATTGGCTAAGGGCAGCATCTATCTCAATCTTGGAGACCCACCTACTATGGAGAAAATATTTTGCATCGCATAGGAATAGTCACCTAGCTCCAGTCTGTACCTTGTTTGGATGGCCACTTTTACCATGATTGCTGTTATGTTATCCTGTTTAGCTGTAGGATGATCCTTACAAAAGAAATGTTTGATTAGAATAGAACAATGCAATGTTCATACCTCTACAGCTTTTTGGCCTTTAAAAAACAACCCTAGTTTTTATCTTCTTGTTCTTTGATTTAACCAATAAATTTAATTAGGGGTTTGCAGTGAGGGAAGTGAGAAATACTAATCGGGTTTTAGAATTTGAAACTCAACAATGTATTTAGCACAACAATATCTTGATCAGTAAGCTGATCTTTATCAAAGTGATCAGTTATTCTATCCACGAATAGATTTATAGGAGTAGCTGGAGAGCAAGAAACAGTGGGGAACAACTCCTTAAATATATGAGCAGTTGTCATTTTATGCAGTTATCTCTTTCTACTGAATTTGATGTCCAGATTAAATAACGTTAAGCTTCTTTAAGAGAAGAATCCACATTTGTCTGTTTTTCATTACAGTAGCAATGCCTATATGAGTCACCTTGTCACCAGACTAATCTTTTTCAATATGCTTTTGGTGTTTTAGATTCCTTGGCCATTTGTATGCTGCAGTGGCCCTTATTTCTCTGGACAGAATCTCTGATGCTATTACTCACTTGAACCCTGAAAATGTCACTGATGTGTCCCTGGGAATTTCTTCAAACGAGCAGGATCAAGGTTAATGAATATGTAGTTTATTAGTTATGCTTTCAATAACTATGATATTTGCAAGTGTTCCTCTTTTTAGTAGCATACTATTATAAAAGACATTGCTTCTGTCTCCATATTTTTTAAAGTTAATGCATGTCAATCACTATAGAATAAATAATTGCCTTCTTTAGATAAGGTTCATGTTTGTTAAATATCAAATTAGATAGAAATTAATGTGATCAGTTTGTAATTTTAAAGTAGATATCCTATAAAGATATATAAATGTATATGACTGGACTATTGATCTCCAATTGCTTCAAATTAGAGATGTGCAAAATGTTCCAAAATAGACATTTTTGTGCTCATCTTATAAATATGAAATGAATTAGCCACATTGTGAAGTTTTCTTCCAGGTATAAAACAAAAAGCAATGGTTGGTTGATTTAGGTTGTTTTAAGCATTCTTGCTATTCCTAGTGCTGTGATGATACTTCTTCCAATCTATCCAATCTGTAATTCTTGACTTCTAATCTAGCCAATCAACACAAGCAACAATTGACTATTTATTTATTTATTTATTTATTTATTTTTGTTTGTTTGTTTGTTTGTTTGTTTACAGTGGTACTTCTACTTAAGAACTTAATTCGTTCTGTGACCAGGTTCTTAAGTAGAAATGTTTGTAAATAGAAGCAATTTTTCCCAGGAGGGTGGGGTGGGGGCAGTATGAATCTCTGGGGGGAGCTGATTCCAGAGGGCTTGGGCTCCCACAGAGAAGGCTCTTTTCCTAGGTCCCACCAAACAACATTATCTAGTTGACGGGACCTTTAGAAGGCCGACTCTGTGGGACCTAACCGGTCACTGGGATACATGCGGCAGGAGGCAGTCCCACAAGTAATCTGGTCCAATGCCATGTAGGGCTTTATTTTATTTATTTATCAATTGGATTTCTATGCCGCCCCTCTCCGAGGACTCGGGGCGGCTCACAACATATAATAAACAATATACAATATCTTGAATCCAACTAATTAATTAAAAATCTAAAACTCAAAAAAAGCATAAAAAACAATCATTCGATACATTCAACATTCTCTCAACACATTCATTGGCCAGGATCTTAATGGCCCCAAGCCTGACGGCATAAATGAGTCTTCAGATTCTTATGAAAGGCGAGGAGGGTGGGGGCAGTATGAATCTCCAGGGGGGAGCTGATTCCAGAGAGCCGGGGCCCCACAGAAAAGGTTCTCCCCCTAGGTCCCGCCAAACAACAATGTCTAGTTGACGGAACCTGGAGAAGGCTCACTCTGTGGGACCTGACCGATCACTGGGATTCATGCTGCAGAAGGCAGTCTCGGAGGTATTCTGGTCCCATGCCATATAGGGCTTTATAGGTCATAACCAACACTTTGAATTGAGTCTGGAAACCAATTGGCAGCCAATGCAGACCGTGGAGTGTTGGAGAAATATGCACATGCCGGGCAAGCCCATGACTGCTCGTGCGACTGCATTTTGTACAATTTGTAGTTTTCTGATGCTTTATGGGTCATAACCCACACTTTGAATTGAATCCGGAAACAAATTGGCAGCCAGTGCAGACTGTGGAGTGTTGGACAGACATGTGCATGTCTGGGCAGGCCCATGACTGCTCGTGTGGCTGCATTCTGCACAATTTGTAGTTTCCGAACACTCTTCAAAAATAGCCCCATGTAGAGAGCATTGCAGTAGTTGAACCTGACTGTGAGTAAAGATTCCCTGTCCAGATAGGGCTGCAACTGGTGCACTAGGCAAACCTGGGCAAACGCTCCCTTTGCCACAGCCGACAGATGATGTTCCAAGGTCAGGTATGGATCGAGGAGGACACCCAAGTAGCAGACCCTCTCTGAGGAGTTCAAAGGCTCCTCCCCCCAGGGTAATGGAAGGATGGAAGTGTCCTTGGGAGGTAGAACCCAGAGCCACTCTGTCTTGTCGGGGTTGCGCTTGAGCCTGTTAATAACCATTTGTTAATAGCCTGTTAATAGCCATTTGTTTAATGTTGGCTCAAATTTACAATGGCATTAAAAAAATACAACTTATGACTGGTCCTTACAACTGTGACCAACACAGCCTCCCCATAGTCATGGGATCAAAATTAATCCTGCATGTATTTACAGTAGTTGCATTATCCTGGAATAATGTGATTACCATTTGCTACTGATCATCTTCCAACAACTAAAGTCAGTCAGATTCACTTAGCAACTATGTGATTTGCTTAATGACCACATTAAAAAAGTTTGCAAAGTCGGGCATCATTCACTCAATGATTGCCTTACTGAATGATGGAAGTTCATGTCTTCAATTCAGTTTTGATTGTAAGTTGAGAATTATCAATATAGAAACAGAGAAACATGGAAGATTGATGGCAGAAAAAGACCTTATGGTCCATCTAGTGTGCCCTTATGCTATTTCCTGTATTTTATCTTAGGATGGATATATGTTTATCCCAGGAATGTTTAAATTCAGTTACTGTGGATTTGCCAACCACGTCTTGTGGAAGTTTGTTCCAATCATCTATTACTCTTTCAGTGAAATAATATTTTCTCACGTTACTTCTAATCTTCCCCCCAACTAACCTCAGATTGTGCCCCCTTGTTCTTGTGTTCACTTTCCTATTAAAAACACTTCTCTCCTGAATCTTATTTAACCCTTTAACATATTTAAATGTTTCGATCATGTCCCACCTTTCCCTTCTGTCCTCCAGACTATACAGATTGAGTTCATTAAGTCTTTCCTGATAAGTTTTATGCTTAAGACCTTCCACCATTTTTGTAGCCCGTCTTTGGATCCGTTCAATTTTATCAATATAAGAACAAGCTGATCATGTCACTCCTGTTGAATGGTGGAGTAGTGACAGAAACCAGCACTTACTTAAGCCCTTATCTTAGGTTAGGTTAGGTTTATTGGATTTATATGCCGCCCCTCTCCGCAAGCTGGCTGAGGAATTCTGGGAGTTGAAGTCCACAAGTCTTAAAAGTTGCCAAGGTTGGACTAAATAAATAAGCAAGTTAAGGCTCCTTCTCCTCCTCTTCTCAGAAGATGACAGCCGAGCGGTGGTGCAGAGGCTGGGTGGGGAGGTGTCAGGCTCCATCAAACAGGCGATGTCTGGGAGCTGGGGCTTCCACCCTCCTTGAAAGTTTTCACGGGGGCGGCAGGCAGAGGGGAATCTCCCCCACTCTCCCAGCCTCAGCGCTGCCGCCCAGCTGTCATCTGCTGAGAAGAGGAGGAGAAGGAGCTGGACGCGGAGTAAGGCAAATGCCAGGGAGCTGTCGGCCGGTGGGAAGGCTGAGAGGGAGGCGGGCGACGGGAGGAGGAGGGCTTTAAAAGGGCAGAGGAAATCCAGACCATTGGAGCACAATGGTCTGGATTTTCAATACCTCATGAAGATTAGGCTGAAATATTTAAACATTTTTCCACATCTTTTCCATGTCAATTTTCACATATAATCAGTGACTTTTTAAAATAATATTGCCAAATTAGTCAAATTACAAACCTAATGAAAGAAAACTCCTTTATATAAACATTAAAAGCAAATAAAAATAGCAATTATAAAGTAAAACAAATAACAATTATGAAAATTAAAAATATAGAAATACAAAAACAAAGAGAATTAAAAGTATAGAATAGAAAGTATGCAAAGAAAAAGTTTACAGAGAATAAAAGGGAAAGTTAAGAGTTTAAAGTAGTAACATATAGGAATGAAGAGCCTAGAAGAGAACAGTACAGAACGAAAAAAGAAAAAAGGAAGAAGAAGAGAAAAAGGAAGAACTTTCCTCTTCTTCTCACTTACTTCCCCATATATTTCCATATGGCACCTTCCACTAATATCCTTCAATAAAGGAAAAAATTTATTCAATAAATTGGAGAAGTTGATGGTGCGATGGAATAAGGTAAAAGATTATATGTTAAGTAGAATCTGTGATGTAAATACGAAAAATAAATTGCAATCACTCTTTTAGTAATATTTGACGCAAGATAGAGCCAAGGAATAACAGATAAATAATTAAATCTTTTTTGAATCCTCTTATATGGGTGGCGGGGGTGATGGGGTGTGTGTTATTGTTAGGTGATGGGCACATGCACTGTGCACTGTTATATGTTTGTTTTATGTAATTTTTTTAAAAAAATCAATAAAACTTTATTAAAAATAAAGGAAAAAAGATCGGACCAAGAGGATGTCCTAATCTTTTCCCTTGTCCATAGCAGATACACTCATCCTATCCTATTCACATCTTATTGTTGTATGTTCAACCAAAGCCTCCTATTCCAGTTGTAGTTATATTAATGCAGTCCCACCAATATAGTAATAGCTTTTCTAGTCGCCTATCAATGTAAGTACAGTAAAATCATCCTACCCTATTTTCTTTAAAAGAGAGCTGAATAAAAGAAAAGAAAACACCCCTCAATACACTGGAGTCAACTTCTATAATTAATGTTGCATACCCAATTGAATCTTCATGCCCTAATCTAATTTTATCACTGCATGCCCAGCAGAATCCTCATGCCCTAACCTAAAGTGTTGATCCCAATAGCTAATAAAGAGAGTTCCCCTTCCTTAATCCTAGCTCAACTTAAGTGCATTCAACAGTTAGTACGCTCTTCATAATTTTGTAGTCTATATTATCTATAGTTTACTTTATTCTGTATTTCCTAATAACCTCTAAAGCAATTTCTCCTTTATGCAAAAAGAAAAGAAAATATTATTAATTTTAAAAAAAATTAAGAGGAAAGGAGAAGCGCTTCCATTAACCCAATGGGATCAAGTTATGACTATATCGCTTTGTAACCAGCTAGATTATTTTGCCGTATTCTACATTTATCGCTGCATACCCAGTGGAATTTTCGTGCCCTATTCTAAGTATATTGATCCCACTAGATAGGAAGAGAACTTCCCCCTCCTGCTCTGAATTAAATTATATCTTTTAATATGTTCAGCATCATTAACGTACCATTTTTGTATATTTAAATCTGAGTAATGCAAAAAGCTCTCTCAAATATATAATCAATAATCTCTGTAATATAAAAATATCATCTTTAAACCATATATCAATCATGATCTTCCTTATCATCCATGCTAAAAAATACAAAGTTACAATCAATTGAAGGTCTTAATTCCCTTATTAAATTTTTTAAAAATAAAAAATAAGTTCATTTCTTATTCATCTAAGTTAATTCCCTTAATACATTCCCTTATCCATACTTATTTCATTTCATAAGAAAAAATATTTTTTTATATTTCTTACATATACTTATATTTTATAATATTCTTGTTCTGGATTAAATTATAGCTTTTTATATGTTCAACATCCTTATCATACCATTTTTGCATATTAAAATCTAAGTAGTGCACTAAAAACTCTCTCAAATAAATAGTCAGTAACCTCTCTAATATAAAAGTATCCTTAAACCATATAAATCATAATCCTCATTATCATCCATGGTAAAAATAGTTTCAATCAGTTAAAAATCTTAATTCGCTTATTAAATCAGTTCATTTCTTATTTATCTCAATTCATTCCATTATTACATTACATTTTCGATACTTATTTCTTGCTAGTTATAGCTATTAAAAAAGAACTGTTATTTGTGCTTCAAATTCCATGAGATTATTTTCTTATATTTCTTATATATTCTTATATTTTTATATCCTTATATTTTCTAATATTCTTACAAACGTTTACTTCCCTCCTCTCCTCCACTCAAATCCATATAATTCCATAGTCAAATATTTCTACAGATCATTACCAAGAAACTTCCAGAACAAGAAAATTGTTGATACAAATCATAATCCATCCCTCCATTCATTTTATAAATAGATCCATATTTCCAGAGATAAATCCATATTTCTAAATTTCCACTTTAATACCTTAATACCTTAAAATTCTTAAGAAAATCATTTTATTCGGTCATTATATTCACTTCATATGCAACATATTTATCTTTGTTCATATTAATCAATTCCCTTTACAGACCATGTATTATCTAAGTTGAAATACATTCCCTCTAACATTCTACTTTTTAAAAAATCTAAACCTCTCATATTTCATATGACCCATTTTAACATAGTTAAAATAGTTAAAACATATTTTTATCATATAAACCTCTCATATTTATTGATAAACCTCTCAAAGGGCCCTTTTCCTTTATGTTGTTACTATCATCAAATTTCAGATCCATAATTCTTTGTCCATAAACAAACTCATATGATTATACTCTCTTGCCAAATAGTCCGTGGATGACTCAAACAGATTCTTTTCTTCTAATACTGCTGTTTTTCTTCTAAAATATTTGAAAAAATACCATAAATAATTAAAATTTTCTTCCAGCTTCTCACTCCAGTTCTTTTCCATATTTATCTCCAACTAAGTGATATTATTAAACAGTTCTTATCAGTTCTTATCCAATAACTTTATAAAGCTCTTTTATTCCATAACAATATTAATGTCCAAGTCTCCTCACTGTGATGACTCTCAAATCCAAGATGGCGAATTGTCTTCCAAGCCCACACATCATTTCCTCACAGCCAAAGGGGAACAATTTCAAACAAAGAGCAAAAGCACAGCTAAAAAAGACCAAATCGGCTTCGATCTAAACCATCTCTTTTACAGTCTTTAAAGATCTTCAACCAGAAGAGAGAATATTAGGCATTTCGCTGAATCATGCTGCCGCTGTTTGCCTCCATTCACGAGCAGCTGCTGTGATCTATTTCCGGCTTTTCAGATTCCATAGTAGCAAATTTTCCAACAGCTCCGTTTCAATTCTTTTAGTACTCCTGACACACCAGCACACCGCTTAAAGTTCTTTACCTCGTTTTTATTCTCTTTCCAGATGTTACCGGTCTTCTTCAATCTCCTGAGTTGTGTTGTTATCCACAGCTAGCGTCGACACAGGCATTGCAGCCTGGTCGACCTCGCACCACTGCTGGTGCGAGACCAGGCCAGTTCACCGGGGGGGGGGGGGTTGCTGACCCCCCACCGGGCCCCCGGTAGCATCCCCTACGTCACCCATTTCATCTGAACCGAGACCCCTGGACGGTGGGGATTTGGGGCTACCCTCAATGGAGCGAGGGCAGCCCCGTGTCGCTGCAGCCATTGACCCTGCCCCTCTCCTCGCTATTAAATCTCTAAAGGACACGCTGCAGTTTAGAACTGATAATTAAAAGATTCACAATACAAATTCAGTTAAATACACCCATGGTAAATCAATTAATTTATAAGTAATTAATATTAAATCTACAGAACTTAACACTGACATCAACCCAGAAACAACAATAACCATTCCATCTTTGACTCCTTCTAAAGTCTAATTGGAAAATGATAATCTTATTTGTAAAAAAGAATATTCCACAGAACCAGAACCATATCTCAAAACTGAACATCTAGTTTGCCACCCATTCTGTGCTATAGTTGTAGAGAAAAATAAAAACTAGAAGAGTTTTCCTCTTTTCAGTTCACTTTCCTTATGATTCATCCCCCTTCTAACCTCTTGATAAAGTCTACATGTTTATTTAGTTAATTTAAATTATTTCTCACAAGTAAATATTCTCACAAGTAAATCCTAGTCCTGATAATACTGCACATCTATTAAATTATTACTGCCTTCTTACTTTAAATCAAAGTTTATTTTTAGGGCTTCATGCCTTCCATATTGAAGATTATGGCTGGCTAGATACATCCATCATCTCATTCCACCAATCATGGCTCTGAAAAAATAGAGGAATCAAATGTTCGACTATGAAGAGGAGAGGGCAGCAGCTGTTAAATTGTATTGTTATTAGTCACTAGTGACCACATAGATGTAAATCTTCCATGAAGGTTTACTGAAGGCAAATCATGTCAGACTAATCTCATTGATTTCTTTGACTATGTCACAAAGGTGTTGGATGAAGGTGGTGCCGTGGATATTGCCTACCTGGACTTCAGCAAAGCCTTTGATATGGTTCCACATAAAGAGCTGATAGATAAATTAGTGAAGATTGGACTTAATCCCTGGATAGTTCAATGGATTTGCAGCTGGCTGAAGTGTAGACATCAGAGAGTTATTGTTAATGGCGAGTATTCTGAGCAGAGTCAGGTTACAAGCGGTGTGCCACAAGGGTCTGTTCTGGGTCCTATTCTTTTTAATATGTTTGTGAGTGACATAGGGGAAGGTTTGGTAGGGAAGGTTTGCCTATTTGCCGATGACTCTAAAGTGTGCAATAGGGTTGATATTCCTGGAGGCGTCTGTAATATGGTAAATGATTTAGCTTTACTAGATAAATGGTCAAAGCAATGGAAACTGCAGTTTAATGTTTCCAAATGTAAAATAATGCACTTGGGGAAAAAGAATCCTCAATCTGAGTATTGTATTGGCAGTTCTGTGTTAGCAAATACTTCAAAAGAAAAGGATTTAGGGGTAGTGATTTCTGACAGTCTCAAAATGGGTGAACAGTGCAGTCAGGCAGTAGGGAAAGCAAGTAGGATGCTTGGCTGCATAGCTAGAGGTATAACAAGCAGGAAGAGGGAGATTATGATCCCACTATATAGAATACTGGTGAGACCACATTTGGAATACTGTGTTCAGTTCTGGAGACCTCACCTACAAAAAGATATTGACAAAATTGAACGGGTCCAAAGATGGGCTACAAGAATGGTGGAAGGTCTTAAGCATAAAACGTATCAGGAAAGACTTAATGAACTCAATCTGTATAGTCTGGAGCAGCGTTTCCCAACCGGTGTGCCGCGGCACACTGGTGTGCCGCGAGACATGGCCAGGTGTGCCGCCAAGCTTCAGCTGGGCGGGGCGCTGCCGGTACTTCCGTCCTGGGGCTCCCGCTTGCAGCTGTCTCCTGCTCGATGCCGCGGTTTTCGGCGCTCTCCTGCTGGGCCCCAAAGAAGGAAGGCAGGAAGAAGGAGAGCTCCATTCTTAGCACCTTTTTCCCGCCTTCTTTCTTTGGGGCCCAGCAGGAGAGCGCCGAAAACCGCGGCATCGAGCAGGAGGCGGGGGACAGCTGCGAGCGGGAGCCCCAGGACGGAAGTACCGGCAGCGCCCCGCCCAGCTGGAGCTCCTCTTTCGTCGACGGCAAGTGTCCAATGGGAGCGGGGGAGGGTGGCCGCAGCGGCTGCAGGCAGTCGGGGGAGATGGCGGCGGCGAGAGGGATCGCTCGCTCGCTCTCTCTCAGCTGACTGCAAGTGGGAGCCCTGACGGTGGCGGTTGGACGTTCTGCTGGACGTCGTACATGCTGGCGCTGCGTGCCTGGCATATACGGTGTCCAGCACCACGTCCAGCTGCCGCCGTCAGGGCTCCCACTTGCAGTCAGCTGAGAGAGAGAGAGAAAGAAAGAGAGACATATAAGAGGCAGAGAGAGAGAGAAAGAGAGACATAGCAAGAGAGGCAGAGAAAGAGAGACAGAGCAAGAAAGAGAGACAGCAAGAGAGGCAGAGAAAGAGAGAGAGAGAAAGAGAGAGAGAAAGAGAGACATAGCAAGAGAGGCAGAGAGAGAGAAAAAGAAAGAGAGACATAGCAAGAGAAAAAGAGAGACTTAGCAAGAGAGGCACAGAGAGAGAGAGAAAGAGAAAGAGAGACATAGCAAGAGAGACAGAGAGAGAAAGAGAGATAGCAAGAGAGGCAAAGAGAAAGAAAGAGACATATAGCAAGACAGTGAAAGAGAGAGAGAGAGCAAGAGAGAGAGAAAAAAGCAAGAAAGAGATAGCAAGAGAGACAGAGAGAGAGAGCAAGGGAGAGAGAAAGACATAGAGGAAGGGAAGGAGGGAGAGAGAAAGAGAGCAAAAAAGAGAGGAAGAAAGAAAGAGGGATGGAGAGAGAGAATGAAGGGAAGGAAGGAAAAGAGAGAAAGAGGGAGAAATAGAGCGAAAGGGAGGAAGAGAGAGGGTTTTTTTGTCCAAACTTTTCTTTAGCCCGCCCCCCCCCCTTCAGTGTTCCCCAGGATTTTGAAAATACGAATAATGTGCCGCGGCTCAAAAAAGGTTGGGAAACACTGGTCTGGAGGACAGAAGGAAAAGGGGGGGACATGATCGAAACATTTAAATATGTTAAAGGGTTAAATAAGGTCCAGGAGGGAAGTGTTTTTAATAGGAAAGTGAACACAAGAACAAGGGGACACAATCTGAAGTTAGTTGGGGGTAAGATCAAAAGCAACATGAGAAAATATTATTTTACTGAAAGAGTAGTAGATCCTTGGAACAAACTTCCAGCAGAGGTGGTAGATAAATCCACAGTAACTGAATTTAAACATGCCTGGGATAAACATATATCCATCCTAAGATAAAATACAGAAAATAGTATAAGGGCAGACTAGATGGACCATGAGGTCTTTTTCTGCCGTCAGACTTCTATGTTTCTATGTTTCTATGACCTACCCTTAAACTGGCCCTTCAGCTCTTCCAATGGCATCCTCCTAGCCACAGTAACCAGACTGGATTTGATTTAAATCAAGTTGATTTAAATTACAATTTAAATCATGACATTGGTTCTTCCTTAGTGCAGCAACAATGACAGCCTGCTGGTGATTAATATTAAAAAGGTTTCAGAGCAGCTTTTAAACTGATCCGTAGGGGCAATTCGACAGGAGCTGGGCAGTTTCCGGTTCGAGAAGGCCAAATATGGAGGGTGGAAGTTATGCACACATTGGTGAGTCAACAGGAAAACTAAATTTTAATAGTCAAGCAGATGGACATGGTAGACCATCTACAAATTCTACAGTCAAATTCTACAGTCAAAGTTGAAAGTGCAACTAGAAAATTAAATATAAATGTCTGTACACGAATGCTAGAAGCCTTCAAGCAAAAATAGGGGAATTGGAATGCTTGGCGAAAGAAAATAATATTGATATTATTGGCATAACAGAAACCTGGTGGACAGGTAAAAACCAATGGGACACATGGATTCCAGGTTACAAACTGTATAGGATGGACAGGAGAGGGAGAAATGGTGGTGGTGTGGCCTTGTACATAAATGAGGAGTTAGAATCTCATGAACTCGAAATTCAAGAAAATTCAAACTCACCCACAGAAACTGTGGATAAAAATCCCAGGACAGGAAACTAATCTGATGTTAGGGATCTGCTATCGCCCTCCCAACCAAACTCCAGAGGCAGATTGCTATTTGGAAAATGGATTTAAGGTGGCCTCAAAAAGAAGTAGGGTAGTCATAATGGGGGACTTCAACTATCCCCGAATAGATTGGGTAAATTCTTGTTCTACACATGAAAACGAGACAAGGTTCTTCGACATGTTAGCTGATTATTCCCTTGAGCAGATGGTCATGGAATCAACCAGGGGAAAGGGGATCATGGACTTGGTTCTAACTAATGCACAGGATTTGCTTCATGATGTCTTTGTAACTGAGCCCATAGGAACCAACGATCACAACACAATAACCTTCAACTTAACCATGGATAGCAAATTGTCAGTGAAAACTAACTGTCAGGCCGAAGCCTTCATGTGGAGTTAGCGAGTTCGGCCTGACACAACACAAGGGGGGATGGGAGGGGTAGTGAATAGTCAGAAGGGAAAGTTCCTAGACACAACCAAAGATTCTTTTCTCCAAGCCAAGGTCACTGTTTGTTCTGCCTCAACTGAAGAGAAGAGGAAGTTGATAAGCCCCTGCATATGGACTGGGTGTGGGGGATGTAAGATGAACCTTAACCTAGGTGGGATTCTGGGAACTATTCAGAATTGGAATGACAATGGCATAGCCAACATGGTTCTGTTACTAAATTGAGCTCTGATTGAGAGAATTGGACTGGGACTTGATTTATTTCTCAGGTGCTATTTGGAACGCTGACACTAACACAGAGACCTTAAACTTTCACAAAGGGAATTTTACCAAAATGAGGAAAATAGTAAAGAAGAAACTAAAAGGGACAGTAAAAAAAAGTCAAATCCCTCCAAAATCCTTGGAAACTGTTTAAAAATACGTTACAACAGGCTCAACTAAAATGCATTGCTAAAAGAAGAAAGAGGACTGGAAAGTCCAAGAGGATACCAGTATGGCTTACGAATGAGGTAAAGGAGGTTATTGGAAAGAAGAAAAACTCATGTAAGAAATGGAAGGCTCTTCCTAATGAGGAGAACAG
This sequence comes from Erythrolamprus reginae, assembly GCF_031021105.1. Taxonomy (NCBI): domain Eukaryota; kingdom Metazoa; phylum Chordata; class Lepidosauria; order Squamata; family Dipsadidae; genus Erythrolamprus; species Erythrolamprus reginae. The sequence continues at coordinate 55,187,134 of NC_091963.1, forward strand.
AAAGGATCACAAACTCTGGCAGACCAAATGCAAGGTGATAGTCAGGAAAGCCAAGAGAGATTTTGAGGAGCATATAGCAAAGAATATTAAAAATAAGAAAACCTTTTTTAAATACATCAGATGCAGGAACCCAACCAGAAAAACAGTTGGGCCACTTGATCACAATGATCAGAAGGGGATAATCAGAGAAGACAAGGAGATTGCTGGGAGACTAAATGACTTCTTTGCCTCCATTTTCACTGAGGAGGATAGAGAGCATTTGCCTGCCACTGAAATAGTTTTCCCAGGGAGGGAATTATAAGAATTAAACCAGATAGAGATAAACAAGGAAGATGTTCTTGCGTGCCTCTCTAAACTAAATGCCAACAAATCGTCGGGTCCAGATGGCATCTACCCTAGAGTTCTCAAGTGTGAAATTGCTGGACTTCTAGCTAAAATATATAATCTTTCTCTAAGATCAGGCACTGTACCTGAGAATTGGAGGGAGGCAAATGTAACCCCGATCTTCAAGAAAGGATCCAGGGGTGATCCAGGAAACTATAGACCAGTCAGTTTAACCTCAGTTCCAGGTAAAGTGATGGAAACCATTGTTAAAGATAAAATTACTGGGTACATAGAAAAACAGGCATTGCTGAAAGAAAATCAACATGGTTTCTGCAAAGGCAAATCATGTCTTACTAACTTGTTAGAGTTCTTTGTGGGTGTAAACAAGCACATAGATAAAGGGGACCCAGTTGTTATTGTATATCTTGACTTTCAAAAGGTTTTTGATAAAGTCCCTCACCAAAGGCTCCTAAAAAAGCTCTTCAGCCACGGAATTAGAGGACAGGTCTTGTCCTGGATTGGTAACTGGCTAAATTGTAGGAAGCAAAGGGTGGCAATAAATGGACAGTTCTCTGGATGGAAAGAAGTGAGAAGTGGTATACCCCATGGTTCAGTTTTGGGACCTTTACTTTTTAATTTATTCATTAATGATCTGGATGTAGAAGTAAATAGTGAGGCAGCAAAGTTTGCTGATGACACTAAATTGTTCCGGTTAGTGAAAAGTGAAACCGATTGTCAGAAGTTCCAGAAGGATCTCTCGAAATTGAGTGAGTGGGCAACAAAGTGGCAAATGCATTTTAACCTAAACAAGTACAAAGTTATGCACATCGGGGCAAAGAACCCCAATTATACCTACCAACTGATGGGAACCAAACTTTCTGAGACAACCCAAGAGAGGGATCTTGGGGTTTTGGTGGACAGCTCAATGAGGATGTCAACCCAGTGTGCAACTGCAGTAAAAAAAGCAAATTCCATGCTTGGCATGATTAGGAAGGGAATCGAAAATAAGTCAATGTGTTGTATTGCCTCTGTACAAATCGATGGTGAGGCCACACTTGGAGTACTGTGTACAGTTCTGGTCACTGCACCTCAAGAAGGATATAATGGAGCTGGAAAAGGTGCAAAAAAAAGGGCAACAATTATAAAGGAAATGGAGCACCTCCCTTATGATACCAGGTTGCAATGCCTTGGTCTCTTCAGCCTTGAAAGACGGTGTTTAAGGGATTACTTGATCGAAGTGTATAAAATCATGCATGAGATAGAAAAGTTGGATAGAGAAAAATTATTTTTTACTAGGATAAGGGGGCTCTCCCTAAAGCTCATAGGTAAGAAAGTGAGGACAAATCAAGGGAAATATTTCTTCACCCAGAGGGTCGTTGGTTTATGGAATTCACTTCCAGAAGAGGTCATGACAGCTGTCAGCCTTGATAGCTTCAAGGCAGGATTAGACATATTCATGGATGCCAAGTTTATCAGTGTTATTGAAACGAATGTCCATGTGCCGCCTCTATGTTGGTTGAGGCAGGCAGGATTCCCTTGAGTACCATTTGTTGGAGGTCGGGGGAAAGGGAGGGTCTTGCCTTTTCTTTCTGCTCAAGATCCCCAAGAACAATTGGTGGGCCACTGTGTGACACAGAATGCTGGATTCGATGGGCTTTGGCCTGATTCAGCATGGCTCTTCTTATGTTCTTATGTTCTAAATCAGTAGTTCTTAATCTTTTTGAATGAATCAACCCTTTGAGCCAATGAGGAAATTGTCATCACCTCCTCCCCCAACATAACCACTCAATCACAACATAGGAAATAATTCTTCAATTTATGCAAATACTTCTTTGTTTTCTTTAAAATTGTCATCAGGATATATCAAGGCAAATAATTTATTTCCAGTCTTTTTCCCATATCTCAACTGTATGAAAAATTTTGGTGCCTACTCGTCACTTTATTCCCAAACCTCGAGATATTTGTATTTCATTATTATCTTATTTATTCAAGACACTTAAATATAATGACCACTGAAAACAACATTCAATTGCAAGAAAGTGAAAGGAATTGATTGTGTGATAGTGCTTGTGCTGGGCTCCAAAATGGTGGTGGTTTCACTGCTGGTAGAAATCAACATTTCTCCAATAGTGTAAGGTTTGCCACATTTTGCTATCAAGAAAGATAACTTCATAGGAACAAATGATCCCCTTGTTGGTGTTGAGTGACGATTTTCCAAATAACTTCCCAACAGTGTTGTGACCCTCAAATTTCGCTTTTAAGGATTGGAAAAAAGATGCCAGTTTGTCAGCTGTATCCAAATGAATTCTTACCAAATGGTCTTTCAGTGGTGCGCCATTGGCCAGAATGGGCAGTAATGGAGGCGGGAGTGCTTCTTTCAAAACATTGCATGCTGAGCAGTTGTCCCCTGTAACATCAGCTGAAATGTCAATGTAACTGTTGAAACTAGGTTTATCAACATCTACGTGTTCTTCTAGTGTTCCTTTCCAGTTGAAAATTTAATTTGCAGGTTAGTGCCTTTCATTTCAAAGGCCTCTCAATATGGTCGAGAAGAGGAAGTGTCGCCAATATTCGATGGAATTCCTAAATTTGGGATTCATTTATCTCCTTCCAATGGATAGTTTCCGTTTGTTTTCTTTGCGAGAAAACATTTTCAAATGAAGCGATGAAGCCTTCCCAACTGAAAGACCATTTGGTAATTTTTCTCAGGAAATTTGAGAGGCATGAAGGGCCAGACAGTTTCCTGCCATTCCCCCTTTAATCCTGGCCATCTCAGGCTTTTCAGGGCTGCCAGAGGAGCCTTTCGGTGGTACTTAAGGAGGCTTTGGCAGTCCAAAGCAAATGAAGCATTTTCCTTTCTCTGGTCGCTTGGAGGGGGAATAAACCTTTGCCAGCACCTAGAGAAAAGAAACTCTCCCTTCGCTCTGGGCAGTCCAGAGCAAACCGAGCGTTTTCCTTTCTCTAGGCACTTGGAGAGGGAATAAACCACTTTGCTGTGGTGACTCCATCGCGCTGCCTCTCATACACCCAGCGCGAGATTGCCTTCTGGAGCATCTGGGCACGGAAAGGCAAAAGTGGGTGCCCTCATATTTTTTTAAGCCTTAAAGTTTTGGATTTTTTTATTCCCCACACTTCACTTTCTTTCTTTGGCAGCGACTGTCCTCCTCCTCTTCTTCCTCCTTCTCCCACCCAAATTCCAAACTTTTATTTATTTCCTTGTTAGTATGTCTCGGTGCAGCTCTGTGCGAAACCTTCGACATACAATCAGCAGAGTTGTTGCAGTGATGTAGATAATGTGGGCTAGCCAGATAAGACTCAGACTTAGTATTAACAATATTATTATTTACAGATATACAACAATATTAACAATAGATTACAAACCGCACACAGCTAGAATAATATGACTCACAAGCAAAGATATCTCAAAGTAACTCCCCCCACAGGTAATAGCACTGGCGCTTTCTTATAGCCAACCAGTCAAAGTTCTTAAAGATACAGTCTTTAGTTTCATAGACCAACATTGTTAGTTGGCATCACCGAAGTAGGTTATGTACCATATACTAACAATCCCCCCCCCCCTTGGGGTTGACAACACAGTATCCATCCAATACAATTTCACATTCCCTATCTCATATTGTACCTAGTACAACTCTCAGTATGTAATTGAGCTTCTTGTGCTTTGGTAAAATTGTCATCATGTTATCTGTAGTTTCACAGTATTCAAGTTTAATTAGCCCATCTTTTACACACTGTCTTACATTCAAATACTTTAAGTCTCTGTGTTTGGACCTTGTCGTGATAGCTTTACCCTTTGCCATATTTATACCTGACTGGTTATCTTCATATACTGTAATAGGCTTATTACACTCTATACCCAAGTCCACCAGCAACTGCTGATACACCACTAAATCTGTACATATTGCGACAGATTAGTAAATTCGGCCTCCATTGTAGATAAACTAATGTGTTGCTGTCTCATTGACTTCCAGCCTACCAAGGCTCCACCAAACAAAATAGCTAAACTAGTCTTAGACTTCCTGGTCACATTATCAGAGGCGAAACTGGCATCCACATATGCCGTCAATTCCAACCTATCACCTGGTTCCAGAAATAAACCATGATGTATGGTACTCTTCGAATACCGCAATATCCTTTTTGCTGCCTTCCACTGATTTTCAGTTGGCTCCTTATTGTAGTGTGCCAACTGATTCATGTTATACGCTATATCCGGCCGTGACCAGTTTCTCAAATACTACAAGCTTGCTATAAGCAAACAATACAGTTCCTTATCAACAGCCTTCCCTTTTTCTTTTTTTAAAAAAGGTTTATTGAATTTTAAATAAAGGGAAACGGGGAAAGGGGAAGATGTACAGGGGGGGTATACATAATGGAATAAGATCTCTATCTAAACATAAAGTTATACAGATATTTTAACATAATTTCAATTCATATATTTGCATAAGGTCAAATATAAATTAGAGTACTAGGGTCTGCACATAAAGAAATTGCATAAGAAAAAGTAAGATGAGAGAAGAGAGAGTAAACAGATATACAAAAGGGTAAGATGGGGGGAAGGGAAAAGGGAAAGTCTGCGGGATAGCAGGCGGTTTAGAATTTATGACTTTTCATTTAATTTGTGAGGAGGGTGTATATAGTAAGAATGGTAGAGTGGTTCTGTAAATGTTTGAGAGAGTAGATAATTAGTGATAATATGTCAATATAGATAGGGTTAAATTCAGAGAGTCTATATACATTGTGTTGCCAGTGTCTTTTTAATAATTTGGAGTGTATGTGACCGATACTGAATCTTCTAGTTATATTATAGTCTGTTATCGATTGGAATCGTGATGTTACTTATGTAATTTATTTTTTCTTTTCAACCATTATTTTGTATTGTTTGTTAGATAACCATTGGTACCACTTCTCCCAGACCTTGTAAAACTCTGAATCATTTTTATTTTGTAGCTCCATTGTCATTTTAGACATTTCAGCACAGTCCATGATTTTTGTAATGACGTTTATTATAGTAGGAGTAGTTTCCTGTTTCCAGAGTTGTGCATAAGTAATTCTGGCAGCCATTAGTATTTGTATGATGATGTATCTGTCTTCTTTTGTAATCTTTTGTCTGAAAATACCTAAGAGAAATAATTCTGGTTTAGGTAAGATTGTTATCGATATGACTTGGTCTATAATTCTTTTAATATGTAGCCAATTTTTTTGGCAAATGGGCAAGTCCACCATATATGGTAGTAGGTTCCTTGTGATTTTTTGCATTTCCAGCAAATGGGAGATATAATAGGGTACATTTTTGAAAGTCTGGCCGGTGGAAGGTGACACCTATAGATCATTTTGAATAAGTTTTCTTTATAAGATGTCGCAAGCGTCATTTTGTAGTTGATTGTCCAGATTTTTTCCCATTCTATCAAGTTTATTGTGTACCCAAAGTTTTGGACCCATGCAATCATACAACCCTTAACTTGTTCCTCAATGGTGTCTTGCCTTAACAAATAATTGTGTATTTTTGAAATCATTTTTACGTTTGGGCCAAATACCATTAAATCTAAAGGATTAGTGTTTTGGAAGCCAAATGTGTTTTTATGTTGTTTATATTTAGAGTTTATCTGTATATAGGTATACCAATTGAGCATTATTCCGTTTTGATCAAGTTGTTGTTTTGAGAGCATATTGTCATTATCATCGAGCAATTGTGAATAAGTTAATATTTTCAAAGGGGAAAAGACGGTAGGGTAAGTGAGTGATTCATTTGGAGATATCTATTTTGGGGTAGCAAGGTAGTGATTTTTTTTAGTATGATGCCATATAGTTATTAATGCGTTTCTTATGTGGTGATGTTTAAAGTAAGTTGGGGGTTTGTTTAAGTCTATCATTAACAATGAGTGCCATCCAGACTGCAAATCAAAGCCCTCAAGGGTCAGTAATCTTGTGTTTTGAAGGGTTATCCAGTCTTTGATCTTTCCTAGGATGGTGGCTTGGTAGTACAAGTAGAAATTGGGGAGGCCAAAGCCTCGTCTAGTTCGATGATCTTGTAGGTTTTTAAATTTTATTCTTGCCTCTTTTTTTTTGACCAAACAAATTTATGATTTATCTTAGGTAAAAGTTCAAAAAAGGATTTATTTAGTTTAATAGGGACGCTTTCCTATTCTTGGTTGATGGTGCTTGGGATGTTGATTTGTTGTTGAGGGATGGTAGGCTGGAAGATGTAGGATGGGTTGTGCGTCTTGGATTTGATGCATTCAGTGTGATAATCTATGTATATAATTTGTTTTATCAAGATCTAGATATCTCTTAAATTCTGCCCGTAGTTCACGGCAGTGGATAAGTTGTTGGAGAGATAGATCTGATCTGGATCTAAATTTGTTGTAATTAATATTATTTCTGGCGATGGAGTTTTGGTCTTGATGAATTGTTGTTTGGTAGGTTCGTTTTTGCACACCACTCTGCAGAAATGGGGGGCCACCAAGCCATCACTATACCTGTGCTCAGGGCCATTTCGGGTAACTTCTAAGCTATCTTCAGGGGCAATTGTTTGCATATGCTGGTAACAGCATACGCAATATTATGTTAAATCAGATTCCTTAGGATTGTTTTGTTGTTGTTTTTTCAAATTAAGATTACATTTTTGTTAACTTTATTCTTTTACTGCTTATTCTACCTTCTGGTTTGGTTTCTCTTTAGGGTCTGATAAAGGAGAAAATGAAGCTATGGAATCATGTAAGTTTGTGCACTTCTGTAAACTTCCCATTTATTGCATAGTATGAAGTAATTGAAAAATTATCTTTCTATCCTGTTTACTTAGAGTGACTACAGGTCACAGCATTTTATCTTTTTATCAGTGAGCTTCTTAAAGCTATCAGAATTTACTAATAATCACTTCAGATGTAGATATTCAACCTTTTAAATAACTTTTTGCATTTACAAATGCAGTTTAATTAAGTGCTTTTAAATACTAAAATGAAGTTAAAACTACAAATACAAAACATATTTGTATTTGATCATCTATAGCCCATACTGATGAGTCTAATGTTGAGAGATGCTTCTTCTTCATATTATTAACATTCATTGAATGAATCTACTTATCAGCTTAGCTACAGTTTAAAAAGTTATCTGCATTTTTAAAAAGTTATCTGCAAGCTAATATTTTCTGCTAGATTTCTATTTTGATTCTTGATTAGGGTGTAGATTTATTCCCTTTCTCACATAGTTATTTAGTATGAGATGGGAGGTCATATAAATGTGGTAAATAAATAAAAAATATTTTTGACCAACTGTAATTTAACAATGGCATTCTGTATTAATTTTAATCTAGCTGGCAAGCAAGTACCCCAATGTTATCCGAGTTCTGTTACATCTGCACGAACCATGATGCTGTTCAATCTTGGAAGTGCCTACTGCTTAAGAAGCGAATATGACAAAGCACGGAAATGTCTGCATCAGGTTAAAAAAAATGGTTTACTTAATATTGTGAAAAACTGTTAAAATATGGCTAACTGTAATATTAAAGTAAAATATAGAATTACCTTTGCTGTTTTCACTGGAGCAATATTTGATTCTAACAAGTTAGAAGGCAGGACCTCAAATCCTCTGCAAATCCCAGAGACCAACCAAAGAAATACAGTACTTACAATTTGTAAGTTGGAAAACTTGAACAATGTTTCTTGTTGAACATATGTGTTTGGGAAAATCTCATTACAGCTTACAAAATGTTCTGTATAAAAAGTTTCTTAAAGTTACTTAATTTAAAAGATGATTTAGAAGAAAGCTGTCCAACTGTATCTTTGTGTCAATTTATGTAAGCACCGATGATGTACATTAAAACAAATGATATAATCATATTAATTATCTATCTTGCTTTAACACCTTGTTTGGGGAGGAGGATATAAAATAATGATATAAAATACTTTTTGTTGCTTCAGATGCATACTTTATTCTTTTGTTAAAAATATATGAATTTACCTCTTATTTCCTTTTTGATATTGATACAAGGCTGCCTCATTGATTCATCCAAAAGAGATTCCACCAGAAGCTATCTTACTGGCTGTATATCTTGAGCTTCAGAACGGTAAACATTTGCTCTTTTTTAATTATATTTTTATGAAGCATTTTTAAGATATGAAGCAAAGGGGAAAGAAGACAGAGACGCAAAAAAGGAACATAATAAAAATAAAACACGGAATAGATAAATAGGTAGTTTATAGGTATCATGGAATTACTATATTTTTTGGAGTATAAGACACACCTTTTTCACCAAGGTGAAAATTTGGATGCGTCTTATACATTCAGTGCAGCCCTACTCACCTGCTGCCCTCCACCTTTTGGAGGTTTTTGGCTTCCATGCGTCACATTTTCAGGCAGCTCCAGGCAATGGGGATCCTCACTTCCACTTGGAGGTTTAAAACAAACCCTATTAACCTATGATAATTTAATTTAATCATGATATTATCCTATGAGCATTTAACTGGAGTGAGTGGGGTGGGGAATGATTTTCATGGAGGCAGAAGAGGGACTTTGCATCAAAAGCTCTACTCCTGAGATGCCTGTCTTCCTACCTATAGCCATAGGCGTTGAAAGCCTAGCTTTTGCACAATAAGGTCTGATAGGGATGCAGCCCTTCAGTCCACCTGGATTATGCCACCTCATGAACACATTGCCAGGCTTCCCAGCAACCCCCTGCTGGGTTGCTGTCTTGGTTGGAGCCTGATTCCCAAAGCAGGAGGTCAGGATTAATTTGGCAAAGGGGGGACTGCTAGAGAGGCATAAAGCAAGGCGGCTTGCCACTCTACCTGCCCCCTCTCCAGAAAATCTAGTTGGAGGGCAGTTGGTTTCTGGCCAGAAGGAAAGGGAAAGTATGTCTGCGGAGAGGGAGGAGAAGGGAGCACAGCTCTGCAATATGCACTGGGCAGCCAGTATAGGAAAGCTTTTTCAGGTAGTAGCACTGACTGGAACCACTCACCGCCTGAAGCGCAGTGCACTTTTTGGCTTCCACACACCTGGTTGAAGATCCACCACCCTCTTCCATGCATATTTATACAGCATGGCAGCTTTATCATGGCAGTCTTTCAAGAAGACTGTGAACTGCCTCCCCTTCCAATCATGCTCTACCTAGATGAGGAAGCTGCTGCTTCCGGCAGGCACCAGCAGGTTGAGTGGAGCCTGTGCCATGGAGGAACCCCCCAGCCCATGCTTTTCCTCTGCTGCTGGCTGCTTCACCTTTCTCTGCACGTGGTGGGTAAGGGCTATGATGGGCTATGATGGGAGGAGAAGAGAGTGTGGAATGGGGGTGGGGAATCCCGGGTAAGTAAGTAAGTAAGTAAGTAAGTAAGTAAGTAAGTAAGTAAGTAAGTAAGTAAGTAAGTAAGTAAGTAAGTAAGTGATGAAGCAGTCCTCACAGACCAGCTGCTAGGAGAGCGATCCATGTTGTTCTCTGGCCAGGAAATTTTGTAATTGGAAGAGTAGAGGGGAAAACTCCTATGGTTACAAAGCCCGCACTGGACAATGTGAGCCAAAGTAGTCTTCCAAAAGTAAGGTTTTTGAATCAGGGAGGAAAGTTTGGATGAGTTTCGGAACTTGCACGTCTCTTGACTTCCAAAGCTGTTTGAGTTCCATTTCACTGATTACTCTTGTGAGAACTCCACTGCTGCCAAGTCTGCTTGTGAGATGGAAGGGTTTGTACATGTTCATGTGGTGCAAGGCATGGGGTAAAGCAGCTGAGGTGATGCTTTGCCATTGTTATAATTCTGATTTCGGCAATTGGAACACAGGGCACAAGATTGGGGAGAAGCAACTTCTCCCAATTGTTATCTATACCACGGGTGATTTTTATAGTGTTTGCTCCCCCTGGGGCTATGCTTGCATTTCCCTTGCCCCATTTTCTGCATTTATTAAAAACACGTTACAGTGCTAGCACCGTGCCAGGTGAATGTCTCTCATTCTATCCACTTTCAGTGATTTGATGGGAATCACAATCTTGCGCCCTGTACCCCAATAGCAGAAATCAGAATTGCAACCATGGCTTTCCTCTCCGATTCCAAAACCTTTGCTTTTGGAAGGCTGCTCCAGATACTGTCGCCCAGTGCAGGCTTTGCGGCCAGAGACTTCCCCCTGGGAAGACCATTACAAAATTTCTTGGACGGAGAATCACATGGATCGCTCCCCTGGCAGAGGGCCTGTGAGTAGTGCTTGATCAGAATTTGGAAGGATGGATCCCCCCATTCCACGCTCTCTTCCACACCTCCAGGCTCGTCAAATGAGTCCTGACCTCCTGCTTTGGGAATCAGGCTTTGACCGAAGCAACAAAGGGACAGGGAGCTTGCTGGGAAGCCAAGCAATGTGTTTATGAGATGGCAGCATCCAGGACTGCAGTGCTGCGCCTCTAATGGACCTTGCTGTGAGAAAACTAGGATTTCAACGCCTATGGCAGTGCTTCTCAAATAGTGGGACAGCCCCCCCCCGGTGGGGCGGCATGGAGCAATGCCAGGGGGGGCATGACTGTGGAACGTGTATTATTTTGCTGCAGGGAGTAGGTGTTTTGCACCGAACAAGCACACAGCACAGAGCAGGACATATGAACACCATGGAAAAATATTTAACAGGGATAAAAAGGAAGGGGGAAAGAGATGGAGATAATGAGACAAACGTACCGTATTTTTCGCTCTATAAGACGCACCTGCTGATAAGACGCACCTAGATTTTAGAGGAGGAAAATAGAACAAAAATATTTTGAGCCAAAAAGTAGCTATCACACATGAGCAAGTTCTTGCATCCATAATTCTATCCTTGCTCATGTGTGATAGTTACTTTTTGGCTCAAAATATTTTTGTTCTATTTTCCTCCCTCCCACTTTCCTTTCTATCTCTCCCTCCCTCTTTTCTTTCTATCTTTCCCTCCCTCTTTCCTCCCTCCCTTTTTCCTTTCTATCTCTCCCTCCCTCTTTCCTTTCTATCTTTCTTTCCCCCTGCCTTTCTCCAAGCCCTTCCTTTTCCCTCTCCCTAACTACCCCCTTCTCCCTCCTTTCTATCTCTCCCTCCCCCTTTCTCTCTCCCTTCCTTCATCTTTCATTCCCTCTCTCTCCATCCCTCTTCCTTTCTCTCTTCCTTCCTCCCTCTTTTTTGTTCTTTCTCTCTCCCTCCTTCCCTCCCTCTATGTCTTTCCCTCCTCCTTCTTCCCCCCCTCTCTTTCTCTTGCTTTCTTTCCCTGTCTTTCTCTCTTGCTTACTTTCTCGCTTTCTTTCTCATTCTTTCTCCCCTCCTTTCTCTCTCTCTCTCTTTCTCTCTCGTTCACCACGCCGGCAACAGAGAGAAAAAGAGAGAGAGAGAGAGGGAGAGAGAGTGGAGGGCGCCGTTGTCTTCGCCTCTTCCCGACAGCTCTGCAGCGAAGAGGAAACAGTCGCGCACCGCCCCCCGGGAGCCCAGCCGATTTTTGGAGCCTTTTTGTTTTCAGCTGGGCTCCCAGGAGGCGGAGCGTGGCCGGGTACCGTGTCTTCGCCTCCGCGCGCTGCATCCGCCCGGCCGAGAACAAAACGGCTCCAAAAGTCGGCCGGGCTCCCGGGAGGTGGTGCGCGACTGTTTCCTCTTCGCTGCAGAGCCACACGGAGGCGAAGACACGGTGCCCGGCCACGCTCCGCCTCCTGGGAGCCCAGCTGAAAAAAAAACGGCTCCAAAAATCGGCTGGGCTCCCGGGAGGCGGAGCGTGGCCGGGCACCGTGTCTTCGCCTCCGTGTGGCTCTGCAGCGAAGAGGAAACAGTCGCGCACCACCTCCCGGGAGCCCGGCCGACTTTTGGAGCCGTTTTGTTCTCGGCCGGGCGGAGGCAGCGCGCGGAGGCGAAGACACGGTACCCGGCCACGCTCTGCCTCCTGGGAGCCCAGCTGAAAACAAAACGGCTCCAAAAGTCGGCTGGGCTCCCGGGAGGCGGTGCGCGACTCTTCAGGGTTGGGAAGAGGAGAGGCGGCGACAGAGGCGGGACACTTTTGGTGAGTATATCGCCGCCCCCCCTCTGCTCCAGCGCCTCCCCCCCCCCCCCTGCCTGCAGCTTCGCTCCATAAGACGCCGCTGATTTTTCATCCTACTTTGGGAGGAAAAAAACTGCGTCTTATGGAGCGAAAAATACGGTAAGTCTTCCAAAAGCTAAGTTGAGAAAATATGACGAAGCGTTTGTAGCACTTGGCTTCACTGTGACTATAGTAGGAGGTGAAGACAGACCAGTGTGTTTACTTTGTCTAAAAATGTTGGCAGCAGACAGCATGAAGCCATATGAATTCAACACATTACACCCCAAGCACACTAATAAGCCGCTTAAGTTTTTTCAGCAAAAACATGCCAGATATTGCAAATAATCATCCCGGTGGTGTTGGGGATGCACAAAATGTTTACTTTTGGGGCGGCGGGGGGGGGGGGTTTAACAGAAAATAATTGAGAAGCACTGGCCTATAGGTAGGAAGACAGGGGCATCTCGGGAGTGGAATCTTCGGTGCCAAGTTTCTCTTCTTCCCCCATGTAAATCATCCTCCACCCCGCCCGACCCACTTCAGTTAAATGCCCATAGGGCAATATGGTTTGTTTTAAACAGATAAAAAGATCTCTGCTGCTCATTATCAAAATCCAAGTGGTAGTGAGGACACCGCTGATCCTGATTGCTGGTAGTCAGAGACAGAATTGTTTTTTTCTTGTTTTGCTCCCCCAAAATTAAGGTGCGTTTTATACTTTGATACATCTTATACTCTAAAAAATATGGTAGGTTAGGATTTGTAGGGTTTCATTAATTGGGTTTAGATAACTGAATAAATCATAAGTCATTAATAAAATCCAATATATCCAATAATATATAAGTAGCAGTAGTAGCAATCCAATATATCCAATAATATATAAGTAGCAGTAGTAGCAATCAGCACAGTATAGATCATAAAAGGGGATTAATAATTATAGTAATTTCTATCCAGATGAGAATGTCACATGTAGCCATATTTAATATAAAAAGAGGGTAGAAAGAAATTCTATTTTTCAAATTTGTTTCTATTGTAAATTATAATACTGCCACCAAATACGGAAAAATGATGAGTTCATTGCATTTTCAACAATGTTTATAAAATAAGCTGTGCATTTTAGTAATCAATAAAGTTAAAGTTTTCCACTCCCAATCATGATGCAATTTTTGAGAGATTTTTTTCTGGTATCTCAGTGTCAGAAAACCCCCTCCTGCCTGCCCTCCTCTTAATGCTGACCTTTATTCTTCATCCGAAGCACAGCTAAGAAGCTCCTCAGGAGATGCCAGGGGAAAAAAATCACCAAAATTTGCATTGTCAGTGAATCCCTACAAGTGCAGCAAAAAAATATTTTAGTTGGTATATATGATGCCTCCTTTTCAATAGTCTGAATAAAACAACCAAGTGAACTTCTAGAAAGCTACCAATCAATAGATAGCATATAAGGTAACTATAAGGTACTTGTACTTGGATCACACAGAAACCGGTGGGACACTAGTATGTGTCCCAGCCACTGGGCTTTAAGAAGGGGTCCTACAGTGCAGTTCTCTGGACTACGCCATAGGAACCCATCCCTGGCTTATACTATAAGGTGTTTGTACTTGGATCTCACAGAAACCAATGGGATCAAAAGTGTATGTCACAACCAGTTTCATTTTTTTTATTTTTTTTAAAAAAATGTTTTTATGGATTATATAAATTTTAAAAACAGGACAAACAGAACACACATAACAAGAGGAAAAAATAGGAGAGAAAAAAACCCAAAACATCAAAAACAAAACATTAAATGAGCCAGTTTCATTTTTATATATACATATTTGTTGTTGTTCAGTCACTAAATCATGTCTGACAACTCCAGGGACCATAACATGATAAGATTTTTCTGCCCTCCACTGTCTCTCAGAGTTCACAATGCTCATTGCATCGATGACACTATCTATCTCATCCTCTGGGGTCCCCTACTGGAATAATGTACCAGCTGTAATTTTAATAGATCTAATATTCACTGTGCATTTTACAGTATTTTTTTTCATCAAAATTCCTTTATTGCAAAACAGTTATTGAATCTAAATTCAGCAACCATTTAATTTAGTCTTAGTCAGTTTCAGGTTCATATTCCACTGTTATGATATGGTTTTGTGATGAAAAGCATTTACAATGAAAGTTGATTTCTTATTCAAGACTGTCCATTTAAATAATTTGGAACCACAGTTCATCTTCCTCAGAGTTGTTAAGAATGAAAAACGATTCCAGATTACCAAAAGCTTACACTGCATCAAGAAAGATTATAGTTGCCTTCTCATTTTATCAGTAACATTCAAGATACAATTGACATTGCCAGTCCTCTATTTCTTTGAGACAAATCCAGTCTGACCGGAAAATATTCAGTTTTTAAAAAATCTTCTTTTTGCAAGTATTGTGGTCTGTATTCATTAATGCAGTACATATATATGATTCTGAATAGTTGTCATTTTCTTTCCTTGTAGATCAGAGAAATGAAAGCTTCTTTCCATAACATAGGGAGTTCTTGACTTCATTAATTACCTAGGATAGTGATCTAATCAACATTTCTTGGAAACACTTGTAGTATATTGTGGAAATGTTAATTTCTGTTTTCTGATTGCTTCCAGAGTTTCATATTGGTCACGTGTTAAGAATTTCATTTTTGTAGATCTCTACATTTTAATATATTCAAGTATTCCTTAATCTTTCTGGATCAAATCTCTGTTTACTATATAATTTTGAATTATATTTTAAAAATTGCTCCATTATATCCTTGTCTAGTTTGCATTTCTAATTCAGTACCAAACAGAAGTAATACTTCTTTGATTTTGTTCATTTCATGGTTGGCAAATCAACAATTGGCTTGATTAGGTACTTTTTTCAAAATATTTAAGTATGATAAAATTTGAGTAGGATTTTTTTTATGGCACTTAATCATAAAGAATCTTAAATTGATTTTGAAGAAACTTGATTCCTCTTGGCACTTCAATTTGAAGTAAAAAAAAGATCTTCCATAGTCTTAAAATTATTGTTATTTATATATGTAGGCCTGTAAATTCTTGTCCAGGAGATTAATAAGTTAGTAATTAAGCACATATTGATTCTAAAGTAAGTTTATAAATTGAAGACTAGGAGGTGTAAATCCATGTTTATTTATTAATTTATTTATATTCCACTTTATTATTTTCATAAATAACTAAAAGTGTGAACATATATACCACACAACTTTCTCCTATTTTCCCCATAATAACCCTGTGAACTTTATTTGTATCTCTACAAATTGAAATGAAATAATAGTGACGTATCATTCATATTAGAGTCATTTGGGAGTTGGGTGGCATATAAGTGTGTGTATGTGTGTGTGTGTGTGTGTATTGTATGTATGTATGTATGTATGCATGCATGCATGCATGCATGCATGCATAATATATGTGCGCAATAGTTCCTTTTAGATAAAGCAGGTGTATTTTTATGTAGGAAAAATGTTTCCCATTGCAATTTCAAAAATTTATTGGCAGTTGAATTTTGTGAAGTGAGCCTGATGTTTCATAGACTTGTCACATATCAGATCTTAATAAATTTTGAAATTGTTTTAGGCAATACTCAACTGGCATTGCAAATCATCAAAAGAAACCAACTTCTCCCTTCAGTGAAAATGCTCTCTGAAATACGAAAGAAACCTTTATTCCACCCTCCCCACTTGGTTCAGCCTATTCAGATGCCAACATTCACCACTGTTCAGAGGAAGTGAACCTCTATAAATAGAATGGTCCTTTTGAGGGAGCTCTTGAGATTTGTTTTGTAATTTTGAAAAACTGTTTTAACCATATATCATATATTAAGGGTTTTTTAATTATAAAATAAAATCTATAGAAAGACTTGACTCATTTTATTTTGTTCAATTCTTAACTTATGTTTATTGGTACTTTCCCTTTGAATCTCGTATCTATTCAAAATTATGTGGCATTTTTGCATTGTCCCCAAGAAAACTGCTTGGATTTTTTGGTGAAAGAATTAAGGTTAGTTTGAGGGAGCCATTGCACAACTGAAGCAAGTCTAGTTACATTACAGTAAAGATAGCTCTCAACTTTCCACCACAATTGGGATTGGATTTTTGGTTACTAAATAGTGCAGTCATTGAGTCCTCACATAACTAAACCCAATTTTATAACCATCTTTACTGTGATCATTAAGTGCATCATGTGTAAATTTGCCTCCTCAATTAACATTACTTGTCAAGTCAGCTAAGAAGATTACAAATAGCAGTAATGTGACTGAAAAATTCTGCAATCAATGTGTGAGCCAGTTGTCAAGCACCTGAATTGTGATCATATGCTTGTGCGGATAATGCAATAGTTACGACTAAGAATGTATTACCTTTTCCAATTTTGTACCATTGTTATTTATCCACCATAACTTTGCACTATTGTTTATTGAACAGTCATAAATCTAGGGCTATTTATATGGCAGAAATTATGAAAATGAGTTTTTGACTCTTGGTGACTGGCATGTAAAAATAATAAAACCGAAGTTCGACATTATTAAAAATAACGTGATTTTGCAAATAATAACAATAATAATAATAGATTTTTCATTATATTGGATCTATCCTTGTGAGAACTGAATCTTCTGCAATGTTACCAAGTAAAAAATCAGCAGAAATTGCATTCTTGAATCATCTCAGAATTGTAGGAAATCCAACTGGCTTTGCTGGTTCATGGAAACAACTATTGGGCATATTAAAAATGATGCCCAAGACAGTGAGCCTTGTTTATCACCTGGGTCAAGAATGAGGAGAAAACAGCAACAGAAGTCCTAAAACAACTAGGGACAAG
The DNA here is from genome assembly GCF_031021105.1 of Erythrolamprus reginae. Taxonomy (NCBI): domain Eukaryota; kingdom Metazoa; phylum Chordata; class Lepidosauria; order Squamata; family Dipsadidae; genus Erythrolamprus; species Erythrolamprus reginae. The sequence goes on from NC_091963.1 coordinate 55,204,293, forward strand.
AGTTATAGAAGAAAAACATGCATTAGCCTTAGCCAACTAGTCCATAAAGTGGCAGGTTCTCCTTCATCCAAAACCCAGAGCCACAGCTGATCCAAAATTATTTGGCAAAACTTCCTGAACGTGATTATTTATTCTAGATTTAAAACAGAAAATTTTCTTTCACGCAAGCCATTGCTGATCTGTTGAAATTCAGTCTATTTACATACAATATTTGATTGTTACATACAAAGTTTTGACAAAAATATGTTACTGATGGTCCTTAAGCATATCTTTGACTATAATAAGCAAACATTTGCAGCTTCACAGTACAAATGCTTCAAATTAAAAAGGGCTATAATTTATTAAGTTGTATCAGGCAATGTAATCTATGAATAAAAAAAGTATTAATAGTATTAAGAAACAGGTGTTGCGAATCTCCACAGAGATGTGAAAAGATATGGGCAACTATTTTTGGAGGGGGGAAAAAAGACAAACCACATTTGAAGTGAAACTCACGTTTATTTAATTAAACAAAAATAAAATAAACTGCATAGAAACATTTTTAAAGTCCATGGAGACCATGACTTCATTTTAAGGCTGCTAGTAGTAGCTGATACATTGTCTCCTTGCTACATCCTTCAGCCTTCTCCATGGACCACAAAGATACATTCAGAAGCCTCCGTCTGAAAAAAAAACCCTTACAAGTTCTAACATTTTAGCTTGTCCAAATAAAGCTTGTGCCTCACCTTTCTCATATCACTCTGCAAGCCAACAGCAATAACTGGAATGACCAAATTTTAAACAAAATAACAGCTTTCAATTGAGAAAATAATCTTGGCCAATCCAGCATAGAAGGGGCTCTATAGGAATCTATGTTTTCTTCTAATAAATCTGATGTGTGTTTGGCATATGTGAACCACTAAAAATTCAACTTACTTTAAAAATACTGTATTTTTCAAATAGGCAAAATCTTAAGTAGTTCCCATTTTTTTTAAAATGGGAGAAAATGGATTTTAATCAATGGAGGATTTGGTCCGCAGAGTTTCTATGCTGATTTTAAAAAAGAAAAGAAATTGGTCTTGGACCAACCACAAAAATACCGGAAATGCTTTTTTCAAGAAAATAATCCAAGATGCATTTCATACTACTGCTACTTTTAAAAAGAGAGGGAGGATTATCACTATATAAACAGATATGTAATAGGTGAGGCAAGATCTCCCTTGGGAAAGAAGCTACATGGACTTAAGAAATCTATAATGTTACAAAAAGAAATTACAGATAAAGAATACCACACGTACTACGTACACTAAACATTCAGTGACCAAAACTCTGAAAAAGGAGCTTCCCACACACATACAAAAATAAACCTGAGTTTGTAAGTTGATACAATCATTGAACCGGTCTAAGACCATGCAGGTATATAAACAGTTTTTAAAAACCTTTTTCCTGAAGAATCACTATTTGAAGATGATGGTGGTGTGGGGAGGGGCTAGGGGAAATTGGCCTAATGTTTGTCGTGCTGTAAAACTACTTAAAGGAATGCCAAAAAGACATATTCCATTCAAACCCAACTAATTCTAAATAGTTTTCTGTGCCCATTTCTCAAATTACTTATAAGCATGATTGAGAAAATGGTGATAATCTACAAGGTATCCACAGTGTGCTTTCATTGTATCTTTGCAGAATGTGGGAAACAATGGATGAAATAACCCAAATTAAGATGATTTGGGTGAGAATGCTTTTTTCCTGCTTAAACAAGCTGCTAAATGAAAATTTGTAAAAAAATAAAATAAAATCAATGTACGAGCCCTAAATCTCCTTTCACTGTATGTTAATATAGGAGGAGAATATTATTATTTCCTTTCATAGACTCAACTGCTTTGGACAATTAACCAGGAATTTCCAGATCTCCAGAAGATGGCTTTTCTATCAACTTGCTATAAATGCAATGTATTTCTTTTTGTCAGAGAGACGACCTGTAACCAATATTGATTCTGTAACTAGAGTTACCGTATTTTTTGGACTATAAGATACTCCTGACTATAAGACACACCTAGCTTTTGGGGAGGAAAACAAGAAAAAAAATCTGCCTCTGCCTCTCAGCAATTTGCCTCCTTACAGCAAATAGCCTCGTCAACTTCAGCACAGCCTGATTTAGCATGATCAGCTGATTAGTGGTTGGGCTGGCCTCCCGGAATATCATCTATCAGTTGTTCCAGGCTGTTGGGGATCGCCATCACCTATTGCCACCTCCATTTTTGGCCCATTCCCTGCCATCTGGAATGGGCCAAAAATTGGGTATAAATGTCGAAAATGGGGCACACACAATCGGAGATAGGTGGTGGCAATGGGCAGTAATGGTTCTGATGGGCAGTGGTGATCCTCGCAGCCTGGAACAGCTGATAGGCCATTTTCTGGGAGGTAGATCCAACTGCCAATCAGCTGCTCATGCTAAATCAGGCTGTGTTGAAGCTGACCAGGCTGTTTGCTACAAGGAAACAAATTGCTGGGAGGCAGAGGCCAAAGGGTGGGTGAGGTGGCAACATGCACTCTATAAGACACAGGTGTGTATGCATCTTATACACCATACATGACAACTGCCCCCCATTCCCAGCATGCCATGGTATGACTGTTTTTGCTCTCCCTAGGCTTTAGACCCTTTCTAGGAGCCTGTGGAGAGTAAAAATGGACTTCCCCCATAAACTGGGGGCCCTCCAGAGGACAAAAATGGCCCATTTGCCAAGTTCTGGTTGAATTGAAAGTTCTGGGTTTTTTTGTTTTCTGCTCTCCCAGGCTGCAGAGCCTTTTCAAGAGCCTGGGTAGGGAGAAAACGGCCTTCCCCACCCCTACTCTTCTGAAGACCAGAAATACCCTCTTCCCCAACTTGAAGAAGTTGGTAAACGGGCCATTTCTGGCCTCCAAAGGGTCTCGGGGGGTATGGGGGAAGGCTGTTTTTGCCCTTCTCGGGCCCCTAGAAAGGCTCTGAAGCCTGGGGGAGCAAAAAAATCCCAGAATTTCCAGTTCAACCAGAAGTTGGCAAACGAAATGCTTCCAGTCTTTGGAGTACCTCTTGATGGGGGAGGAGGAGGGTGGAAAGACCATTTTTATCCTCCACAGGCTCTTAGAAAGCATGGGAAGAGGAAAAAACGGGTCTTCCCCGCCCCTTCTGGAGGTTGAAAACAGGCTGTTTCCCAACTCTCAGTGGGCCCGGAAGACCCAAAAATCAGTTGACCAGCACATGCATGCCAGCCACTTGTGGCACATGTGCCATAGATTTGCCACCACTGATCTAGAGTAAGTATAGAAATAGAGGTAAGGTTGTTTCCTAGACATAAGGTCATAGAGAAAGATGATTAATAGATTTGCCTAAGATGTCCATTTTAATTTGGATAGACTAATATTAAAAGAAAGTATCCAGGATGTTATTGCTCTTTGGAGCAGGAACTAAAAAAGCCTACCTGGCTTTTAGGTTGTTTTCTTTACTGAATACCCATTTTTTCCTCTAATGTCTGGAGGCTAACTTTGAGGTAGATGCTGTGCTTATAAAATTAACAGTGAGGTAGGGATTTAAAGCATGCTTATTCAAGCATCCTGTACCACAGCAAATTGGGCTTATTGATTTCCCAAACACTTAAGGACTATAAACAGTGTTGTCTTAAGTACCAATATTTACTTTTTACACAGCTTAAAACTACGGAGGTAGGGTGGTCTCTAAATTTTCTTTTAAAAAACATCAACCATTCCCTTTTAGAACCATCTGGATATGACCATTTAAAAGAAAAGGGGAAAAAACCCTACATAAATGCTTTGGAACTTATTTTGAACCAAAAAAAGAATATAAGAATCTCCTAATCTTCAAAAGAAATCAGATGTGGCTAAAATGAAGCCGGCGTTTTTCTTCAATAAATTAGTTTTGAACTTAATTACTTAAAAGTGAAAGGATCAAATTATGCAATTCCAGCTGGAAGCCATAAAATAGTACCTCCTTTAGTATCAGTTCGGATTAATCTTAGAAAGAGTATCATTTATAGTTGTTAAATGCCATTGAAGTTTCCCTGAAGTTTATTTAAGACTACACTGTTCAGTTTACTATTGAAGTACCTGCTATTTAGCAGCACTTCTTGATTTCCTATTGAGTTTTTTAAAAAAAATCAATTAGAAAACTAAATAACCTAACAGCTTATTGATTAGCCAAATTCAAATGTTTATAGCACAATGAGTCCCTAAATTTAAGATAAACTATATAAATAAATATTTTGTAAATGATATGTATTAGGTTTAGTAGCCATGAACTGAAGAATAAACACATTTACAAGCTGTTTTCAAACTTTTGCTCACCTAGTGTTAATCTGTATTCAATTTCTGCTTAGGAGCCCAGTCTATTCCAACTAAAACCAGACCCCTAGAAGGCATTTTACATTGACAATATTTTTCTATTATGCTATTTAATTAATTGTACTATAAATACTCTTGGGAGAATTTTCCATAAAACCTTGAAGTGAGATTACATGTGCTTTGCATTACTTACTGCAATAAGTGGGCAGAAGCAGCATATAAAAACTTAAAAAATTAATAATACACAGGGAGGAAAGTAGTATAAAGACAGAATAGCAGATATGTATACATCTGCAATAGCGTGGAAGAAAATATTTGTGAATGAACAACTACCAAATATACAGTATACCTTCTTTCCTTGATAGGGTTTCTGTCTTTACAATCCTGTATCGCCCCTTAAGTAGGCATGTAAGTGTGCATATGTATGTCTTTTAAAAATGGAATTACATTAACCTTCAGTTTTATGATGTTAGAAAGAATAGATGGTACCGAGGTTACTGGACAAAAAAAAATATGATAAGCCTAGCAGAAAACAAAGTTGGAATCAATGGAAATAACAGCTTCCATTAGAAGAACATCAAATAAAGCTTTTAACCAGTTATCTTTGGTAGCCATTTTGGAGAAACTAACATTAGAGTTTCAAGTACAAACTAAAATCTGAAATGCCTTCATAGGTTTTGCACTGGTCTTACATTAAGTTTGGCATTAAGATAGATAAACTTCATTTTCCAGTGACAATGCTCAAATAATGCTTTTTGTCAACTCCAGTAACAATTCTGACAAGCATAATGTGACTTATATGGGACAAGACTTATTATATTTTATATCCTGCCTTTACTATTTATTAAAGGCAAGGGCAATAGAACACCCCTCCCTTTGAAAGAGAATATTTGGTGTCCAAGAGAAGAACATATTTTCAAGCATTATACCACCTCCATTGTATCCTATCGGTATATTGTTTTGCCCGTGGTTAGCTCCTTTGCAACTTAGCTTTATGTCAGTTGTGGCAACATAAATATTGAAAGTAGCTTATATTTTATCAACTCTACCCCAAGCCTAATTTGAATCCTTGTACTGAAGAGATATTGGTAGTGACTAAAAGGGGACCATTGGGTCTGCCCCACTGATTTATATAGCATAAAACATTAGAAATGCTAAGATGGTTCAGTAAAGCATTGTAAGTTTGTGAATTCCCTGAATCTCTGGAACAAGGATATAGTAATTAACTATCCCTTTTATCAATGTTGCCGTCCAATTAGAGAATGAATTCAATTTCATCCCATCTAGAAAGTAATGCCTTGGAAAATTCAAAAAGTGCAGTCAAAACATCTCCTTGTTAAAACATTCAAGGGTAAATCTACCAGTAATGAAAATGGTAGGGTAGGGAAGCATTATTTTTCATTAAAGAACATTTCAGTCACTACATGAGATGTTCATATTATTCCCTTCAGATTACTCAGTTCCAAAAAAAGAAGTAATCTATTTGAAAACTCTGGAATTGCTGATCACTCTTACAGTAATTTGGATCGCCAAGCAGGATCGTAAATAAAAGACATTAGACTACCTGACAGACAGGACTCCAAGGACAGCCTTAGCCTAGAGATTAAGCACCATAGTAACTCAGCACACATTTGCTCAAATATCAATAGAGGTATATAGAGGTTAATGACAAAGCAGGGAAGGAATTACATTCCTATGATTTGATATAAAACGAGTTACAGACCTTCTTGGAGAAGTATAAATATTCTCAGTAAATTCAATGCTAAATGTGGCTGATTGAATTCAAGGTATTTATAGTTTTGGTTTTAGAAATGCACCCCCATTTTACATGGCATTCTTTGGCGCTGGGGCAAACAAGGTAGGATTTAGGGTGGTTGACTTTCCACAGTCTTTATCCCAAAGGGAGCTACATGGTTATCCTGTCAGGATGAATTTCCCATGTAAATGTTCCATTTAATTGGGGATTGACTGAAAAAGGCAGAAAACTGTCTACTCAGATTACATACTATTATCTACTTTCTTTTCTTACAGTTAACTTCTGATATGCACCCTGAAATTCCAAATTTGGACTTTATGGGATATATATACCTGAAAAATCACGTCTTGATAACACTACATTAAAAAAGCTAATTTCTTCAACACAAATCTTCAAAACAGAAATATCATATCATGCCTAAACATCTGACTCATTTTAATGGCTATTGCCACATATTTGTTACACATATATAGACACATACAGACAATACATAAGGGAAGTGACTTAAAAAAAATAACTGGAAGAAAGGTTATGAGAAAAAACACTAGCCTAAGAGGAAATCCTCATTTGCCTTGAACATCCAACTATATCAAAGCTACATTCCAAACATATGTTTTTGAAGTCAGAAGCTATTTGGGGAGATACATTCTCACCCATGCAGCAGCTGCTTAGACAACAACAGAGGTAACTTCTAAAGTTTCCAAGTGTAGAAAACAACTTTGCCTGGCAGATAAAAAAGCTGTTTCCAGAAGCTCTAAGGCTATTATGTATGGGTGGTTTTGCCCTGCGGCCCTTTGAGCCAAAGTCCAAACTACCAAAATAAGGTTGAACACATCACAACATTTTGTGCATCATCAAACATTGTTTGGTGTCGTGAAATTACTGCATTTTTCAAAATACGCATGCAGAAAAGTACCAGTGACAAAGAACCTATGGGGGTTTTTTTGGCCTGGTGATTTTCATCCCACAAAAGAAAAGGCCTTCTGAAATAAGATGCTATGTGGAACAGTATGTCAAATGCACTGAGGTATAAAAAAAGAGAACAAAGAAAATATTTCTCTGCTGCAGCAGCATCTAAAAATACAGCTCCTTTCACCTCCAATAAGAAAAACACAGTACAATTTGAATATAAAACAATTAAAAATCTAAAACTACTGATTTTTTTCCTTCTTTTTCAAGACAAGTGTGTCTCTTTGGCAGAATCTACAAAATTTATCACACAACCAACTAACGTGCACAAAAATAAGCTGTATGAGTGTCCCATTTAGGGAAAAAGAGGCTTAATTTTATACTGCACCGTGTATACTGTGGATATAAAGGAACACAAAGATAATGAGGTAGATTAAAAGTTCATATAATCACAGATTCAACCCCTGCAGATATAAGGGAAAATACATTCATCTATAAAAAAAATTAAAGATGAGGTAGGTTTGAACTATCATTGGAATATTTGTGTTTATGTGGGGCAAGATCTCTTAAAAGGATTTTCCCTGAGAGAGTTTCTTCTTAATACACATATACACAGATTAGAATATGAGGATTCGATTGTTTCCAAAGTCCACCACAATTATCATACCATCTGGGGTGACAGTAATACCTGAAGGACGGTCCATCTGACCAAAGCCACTTCCCTGAGTGCCAAATTTGCATAAAAAACTACCATTTGGCTCAAAAATCTGTACACGGTGGTTCCTAGAATCTGCCACAATAATACGACCTTCCTGATCCACAGCCACACCTTGTGGGCGCAAAAACTGGCCATTATTTGAGCCTTCAGATCCAAGGAAACGGGCTGACTGACAGTCAGGGCGAATGACTAGAAGGCGATGATTGTTGAAATCAGTCACGACAAGATGGCCCTCGTGATTAAATGTCACACCTCGTGGGGAATCAAAGTGCTTCCAAAGTGCTCCTTCAAAACCATATTTATTCAAGAACACTCCGTCAGGTCCAAACAATTGAACCCGATGATTCCTTGTGTCCGACACCAGGATTTTCCCCTCAGGGTTAACTGCCACATCCCATGGATAATTGAACTGCCCATTCTTGGTTCCCTTCTCCCCAAACTTGAGAATGAACTGGCCATCAAAAGTGAAGATTTGGATGCGATGATTGTCCTTGTCTGCCACAACAATCCTCCGTGAGGAGTCACAGGCAACACCAGCAGGCCTATCAAACTGGCCAGGTCTGGCACCCAAGGTGCCAAACTTGTGGTGAAAAGCCCCACAAGGTTTAAAGATCTGAATGCGGTTGTTGCTACGATCAGCAACAATGATATAGCCTTCTTTATCTACACTAACACCCCAGGGGCGGCATAGTTTTCCATCACTATCTCCCTCACTAGCAAAACAGAGCCCCGGCAATCCAATGCCAACGTAACTGCGCCCTGATTTGACCATGATTTTAAAAGGGCTGCTTTCTATATGCTGGTTGCACATCATGACTGAGATCAGATGTTCCCCTTCCATCTGTGGCCTGTAATTTACAAGATATGTTCCATTCTGCTGGTCACAAATATCAGCACCAAAGAGATTTCCGTCTGGCCCCATTACAACAGCTGAAATCATGTCTCCCCCTGAAAAGCGAGGCTCACCATCATGATCATAACCTATCACTGAGAACGAGGCTACTTTGCCTTGCAATGCATGTTTGAGACCCTCTCCAGTGGCTTTGGTCAGAGGAGCAAAGGCCCCACTGCTGACAAATCCCATAGACTTGATGGCCAAATACAGTGCCTGATCAGGAGGAGTAAACATGACCCTGTCATCCTCTTGAGGCTGCAGGAAGCCTCTTACATTCTTCATTTCCTGCATCTGTGCAAGCATCCGATCCCGTGCCAAGAGGATATCCATGTTCCGGCCCTCTTCTAAGACTTGCTGGACTGCACTGATGGTATTATCTAACTTATTTAGATTTTGACGTAACTTCTCAACTTGCAAGTAGAGGGATTTAGCTTTCACTTGGCGAATTTTTTCCACCTAAAATAAGAGGAAGAAAACATTTGGAATTATCAACTATAAATACTATAGAAAATGGAACAGTATATTTGAATGTGCAAAAGCAAACCCTACAAAACTATTAAAAGTAATACATTTTAACACTCCTCCCAATTTAATGTTTATTTATTTTATTTACTGTTAAATTTCTATCTAAATATTCTTGGAAAGGCAAACATAATGGTTTCTATCATAATACAGTGTATTATATAATAAAGCAGCCAACAAAGCTGACATAAATACAAAATAATATGTAACAAGTTATATAAAACATTGCTAAAATAGCCATTAAGTACATTGATAAATTCAAAGAGATAATCACTATGGAAAGCTAATTTACAGAAGTGTTTTTCAAATCTGATAGGCAAGCAACCAAGAAGCACTAAGACACTACTATGGGCATGAGAGGGGGAATTCATAATATTGGGGTTGCCACTAAGAAGGTCTGGTTGTTTCTAACCAAGTCTCCTTTTGAGGCACCCAAAGTAGATCTTGTTATATGAATGGAGCTTCCAGATGGTAACATACTGTGGAAGTCATTTCGCTGGATAGTCAAAATGATGTTGAAATAAGCACGTTTGGATTTACTTCATAAAAACAATAGTTCATGAAGTTGAATGAGATTTACTTCACATATTTCTAAGGAAACCTGAAGGAAATCTAGGCACTATATCTTGATTTTGCTGCAGCTTCTAAATAATTTTCAAAGGCACTCTGCTCTACCCCAACACGAAATCAAAACAAAGTTGACATTATCTGTGCCAATCAGAAGCCGCTGGAATTACTCATCAGTCATTGCTTTTACAAGGCACCTGTATCTTTTCCAATAGGGAAGGTTCAAAAATATTTTTTTAATAGGGAGTGTACTATTACCGGTTTTGATGCAGATGGTATTACCATAGAGAAAGGTTGTACTGAAAGCAGAACATATTTAATAAACATTTTCCAACCAGTTCTAACCAAATGAGAACTATATTCAGTAGACATGTCATAGACAATAACACTACCTCAGCTGAACACCCTGTCAATTATGACAAGTCTATAGTAGCTATAAACTTCTAAAACAATCCAAGAGATTGGTCACAACCCAGATGAAGTTTCTATATACCAACAACTTAGCGACTCCAACGTTGAATTCAAGACAGGATGATGATTTTATTAGCCACCAATAGCAGAAGGAACGACTTTGAGAAATTATCTGGGTGCCTCTCTGTCCAAAATAGCTTGATGGAGGTTTTGAAAAAGTAACATTACTTGCTTAACATTCTCTCCAGAAATAGCCTGCTTAAGCTATATTACAGTAATTACTGTACCTTAGAACTTCAATATTTTATTTATTTATTTATTCATTTGTCCAATACACAAATACATAGGAAGAAAAATAGACATGTGGCAATATATATAAGGGTAAAAGTGAACTTAGAGGAGAGGATATATGAAAGGAAGAGAATATATATGATAGGTGAAAGAAAGGAAAGACAATTGGACAGGGGACGAAAGGCACACCAGTGCACTTATGTACGCCCCTTACTGGCCTCTTAGGAACCTGGAGAGGTCAATCGTGGAGAATCTAAGGGAGAAATGTTGGGGCTTAGGGGTTGACACAATTGAGTCCGGTAATGAGTTCCATGCTTCGATAACTCGATTGTTGAAATCATATTTTTTACAGTCAAGTTTGGAGCGGTTTGTATTAAGTTTGAATCTGTTGTGTGCTCTTGTGTTGTTGCGGTTGAAGCTGAAGTAGTCATTGACTGGTAGGACGTTGCAGCTTATGATCTTGTGGGCAATACTCAAATCATGTTTTAGGCGCCGTAGTTCTAGGCTTTCTAGGCCCAGGATTATTAGTCTATTTTCATAGGATATTCTGTTTCGAGTGGAGGAGTGAAGGGCTCTTCTGGTGAAATATCTTTGGACATTTTCAAGGGTGTTGATGTCTGACATGTGGTATGGGTTGAAGTTGATCGTACTGTGGTTGCTGTTGGAGAAGGGTTCTTTTGTGTGCACTCCATAGATAGCACTTTTGCTGTTGCAGAATATGAGGTCGAGACAGTTGTTGAGTCTGGTGTTGTTTGATACTAATTGTTCCAGTCCTAGGCTGTTGACAGCGTTATAGATGGCGGTATGTATAGGTTCAGTGGAGCATTTGTTTAGTGACCAGTTGATGTGTGGTAGGTTGAGGTCACCAAGGAAGATAATGGGATGGGGGCAGGAGGTTGCCCAAGTTAGGAGGGAGGTTAGTTTAGTTGCATGGGTAATATCGTAGTTTGGAGCTCTGTAGCACAGTAGGAAACGGAGTGTAGTGTTGAGGGAAATGTCACAAACTAGGCTTTCAGGGAGGATAAGATCATGTGCAACTTGAATGTTTTTTAGATTGAGTACGCTTTTGTAGAATATGGCTACACCACCTCCTCTGCGGGATTCGCAGTCAGACCGAAAGACTATATTATTTATAATATTATAAATATTAGTTGCACCTTCCTCTGGAAATATCTGATTCTTAACTTTTAAAAAAAAAATCACCATATAAATTTAGAGATTGCTATGGGTCATTCCATATCCATGATCCAAATATGAATATTTCTTTTACCTGACATATTTAGATTTTTTAATTTCTAATTTTTATGAAGTACTACTTTAGTTAATTACAAATTAAAAGTTTTGAATTTTTTTCTTCATCAGTTAATTTTTTACAGACTTCTAAAGTTTTGAAAAAGTGGCTTTACAGTTTTTATCATATCTCGGGCTAGAATTAAGATAAAGAGGTGGGAACTGCAGCATTGTTCTCAGAACAGTACCTGCTTTCATTTGATATGTCACGAGACTATGTTTCTTTATACTTTGTTTTGGAGAAATCAAATTCAAAATTTTGATGCACAGTTGCGAAAAAAAAACATATTTTAAAATTGTGAAAAAATGGATGTGTGTTACTTCTGTTCTTGGTTATTTTTGTACAGGGATTCAACTTGGGAACCCTAACCCCATCAATTTTTAATTTTTTAAAGAAGTCTTGAGTCATATAATTTTGTGTGAGTTTCTTCCTTTTTTCTTTTCAAATTACAAGTTATTGAATTCAACATTTATATGCAACAATAAAGAAACACAAAAACAAATACCATGCCAGAATAAATACATCTTAATCATCATAACACAACTTGCTCAGCATTTTCAACCTGAATGCATTGAACAAACCAAAAGAAAAAAGGTGATTATATCCTCAAGTATTATTTTCTAAATGCAGTCTCATTGTAATTATGTTAAAAACAAGATTAAAAGAACCAATATTGTTAACACCTATTTATACATGTAACAATTGTTTTATTATATCACTAAACATGTAAATTATGAAGTGTTTAAGAAAAATAGTAAAGTAGCTAAATCCTCAATAAAATATGAATTAATCAAACAATTAATACATTTTTAAACTGGCCTATTATCATCAATTTGTCCCTCATAGTGGGTAAAATGTAATCTTGTCAATAAGCGCTTACTAGCAATGGTCTTTTGTGTCAAAGAGTATGTATGACCTGTCAATGTTGTTCGGCTCCACCTCAGTTAATATCTATTTTTTGTTAACTTTTAAAATGTCTGGTTTTCTTGGATACACAAAGGATGGCGCTTGTTCTGGTCTCCAGCTAAGGCTACTGATAATTCGAATAAAGGATTGCTAAATGCATATACTTGTAAAACATCACATCATCTTTATTTTTCTTTCCTTTGTTCCACACTGAATCATCTCATTACGCAGCGCTAATCTCTTATCTTAAACTTCAGTATGCAAGGCAACATCAAAATCATTAAAAATTCCACAAGTCATTCTAAGATTTATGGCTAGTCAGAGTTAGCCCGGAGTCATAAAAACTGCAATTAAAAGAACACAAGGCATAGCTTACATTCGGAGCTGCTTGAAAAAACCTCCATATTTCTTAACGGCAGATTGAGGACTCAACTCTTCTCTTCCGCTGACACCTGGATGTGACGAATTAATTACTTAATTAAATAACTCTGACACTTGCTCTCTTCACCTCTGCAAGCGTCTGAAATAAAGATTCACCCATCTAGCATCTGCTTCTCCTTCACTTGAATCTGAACCCATAGAAACGTCTTGTGGTTGGTCTCCTATTTCTTCTGCCTCTAAATCAGGCCCTACCACTAATTCATAACCACTTTCTGAATCAGAATCTGAAAAATCCCCAAACTGAACAGGAGTATACACAACAGTGCTGGACCAGAAGGATGCAAAAAAGTCAATTCTACTTCTTCATTTTCACAATCTTTGGAGAGTACATTAGCAGCCACCAGTGCAAATCATATTCACAGGTCACATAACCAGTTATGTCATCCATTGGCAATCTTGTACCACCTTCTACCAGTTCATGGACTTCACTGTCATTGCTGAATGAAAAACTCCTTGTTTTTATTTCTGTTTCACTACATGGAATGAAAGTGTGGTATTGCTGAGTCAGTTTGATGAGTTCTGCTTCCTGTAACCGATGTTTTAACGAACTCTCCTCCTCTTCGTAGTCTTGGTTTATACAATACATGAACTGGATGTTAAGAATATTTTTCTCACTCTATTTGAAAAGTTGCATTGGTGTTAACATTTGGTTTGAATATGGCCTCTGGAGGCTGACCGAGCTGCAAGGCGTTTCACAGTGCCTCCTAAACTTTCACATACACCTTTGCCATGAGCAGTGGCAAGAAAGTGCCATTCAGCTTCTATTCCAAAATCTAAATATCTAAAAATCATGGATTATTTGCTAAGTATAGACCCCACACTTGTAGACTACAAGGTGAACAGATCTTAATTCAAGATTATCAAATTTACACTATTTAATAGTTATATTTTTAAATATGATCCCATTGTGATCCCAACTTGAATTTTGGTACAGATGTGGCTAGGAGCATAGCAAGCATATGTGCATTTTTGGAAATTTTTAAATTAGATGTTTTTTTCAGAAATGTGACATATCTGGTGAAAGCCATGGTATCCTTCTGTGCTGACTGGAGGGGCTGGGAGTGGGAGGCACTGTCATACGGTAGTTCTCCTCCTATCTCTCCAATCAGTCGAAGTCAATGATAGTGGGAAAGGTCAGAGGTCGACTCCGAGGTCCCTCCTTTTGGGGGTTCCTCAGGGGTTTGTCCTGTCCTCCCTGCTGTATAATATTTACATGAAACTGCTGGGTGAGATCATCCGAGGGCATGGGATGAGTTGTATGTCTCCACCCCGTGTCCACTCGGTGAAGCAGTGGAAGTGATGTGCCGGTGTCTGGAGGCTTTTATGGTCTGGATGGGTGCTAACAGGCACAAACTCTATTGGTGTGGCTGTGGCTTCTGCCTCCCAAGGACGCTTCCATCTGTCCATCCATCACCTCTGGAGGGGACTTCCGACCCCCTCAGAGAGGGTCCAAAACTTGGGTGTCCTCCTCAACTCATAGCTGACTTTAGAACATTATCTTTTGGTTGGGGCGAGGGAGGCATTTGCCCAGATTCGCCTGGTGCACCAGTTGTCAGGGAGTCTCTACTCATGGTCACTAAGGCCCATATCACCTCGAGGTTCGACTACTGCAATGCTCTCTACATGAGGCTACCTTTAAAGAATGTTTGAAGATTTCAGATGGCGCAAAATGCAGCCACATGAGCAGTTATGAGCCTTCCAAGAAATGGCCATGTTTCTCAAGCACTCCATGACCTGCATTGACTGCCGATTGGTCTCTGAACACAATTCAAAGTGTTGGTCATGACCTATAAAGCCTATATGGCATTGGACCAGATTATCTACAGGACTGTCTGCTGCCTCACATATCCTAGTGGGTCCCATATAGTTGATCTTCTCCAGGTCCCGTCAGCTACACAATATCGCCTGATGGAGCCTATGGAATCAATTCCCTCAAGTAATCCATACTCCCCCACCCGCCCGTTCTTCCATAAGACCTTAAAGACCCATCTCTGCTAACAGGCCTGGGGCCACTAAATTTAACATCTAACCCCGGTCTACAAATGAATTTACATGTATGATTGGGTGAATGCGAGCAACTGGTTTTAAGAAATTGGGGTTTTAGAATGTTTTTAGATTTAGATTTTTAGATGTACTTTTTTCCTTGATGTGAGCCACCCTGAGGAGAAGGGCGGCATAGAAATCTAATAGGTAGGTAGGTAGGTAGGTAGGTAGATAAATAGATGGACAGATAAACATGGTCTACTACAGCATGCGAGGAGAGAAAACCATTGGTGTTTGGCAGTCCCCAGCAAGCAGGCCCAATAGCAGCTTGTGATCAGTCACAATGCCAAATGGTTTGCCATAGAGATATTCATAGAAGCATTTGACTCCTGCAACCACAGCCAAAGCTTCCTTGTCCATCTGACTGTAGTTTTGTTCAGTTGATGACAAGGAGAGGGGCAGCATATAAATCAAACAAACAAATAAATAAGGTTCATGAGAAGGTGATCAGGGGCTCTCTTCAATCCAGGAATTGGTGGCTTTAGATAGATATATGATTAGATAGATAGATAGATAGATAGATAGATAGATAGATAGATAGATAGATAGATAGATAGATAGATGATAGTCAGTCAGTCTATGAAAAGAAGGTGATCGAGGCCGCTCTTCCATTCAGGAATCGGTGGCTTAAGATGGTGCCGGTACTCAATGGAGAGGTACCACAGATGAGAACCAAGGGAAGATTTTCGTCATACTGCACCAGGACGCTATTTGAAGATAGAAGCTCCTTGACAATGGGGAAGGCAGCAGCTTCTTTTTGGCCCAATTCCCTTAACATATTCTTGTTGAGCAAGTGATGGGAGACTCAGCTATGCAAGCTTTTTGTTGCAAGACGCTGTAGAATGCCTGGATTTTGGTCTTATTCTTAGGTGTGGAAGCTTTCTGGATGTCTTGAATCTTTGCCTGTGTAATCCAGAGGCATCAATAAGGTAGTCAAGGTACTCTATCTGTGGAACAGAGAACTTGTACTTTTATTTTTTAACTTTTAGGCCAACTTCTTAGGAACAATGAGTACCATTCACAGAGGGACGAGACATGGTTGGCTGCTGACACTAAAATATCATCCAAATAGGGGATGACACCTGGGATGCCTTGCAAGAGACACTCCATCAGGCTGTGGAAAAGTCTCAATGTCACGCTCACCCCAAATTCAGCTGGCAACATCTAAAAGCTCCTTGATGTGTTATAATCATCTGAGCCTCAACTGGCGCATTGTCAACTGGTAGACTTGGGCAAGGTCCAGTTGAACAAAGACCTTACTCTAATCCAGAAAATGCAGCAAATGTTGGACCATGGGTAATGAATATGCATTTTGCTGTAGCACTTTATTTAATGTACATTTATAATCTGTGTAAATGTGGACAGAAGGACCGTTGAACCTACCTGAAGGTCTTCTCGATGCACTGTGAGGAGAGTCCAATGTGGGTTATTCTTCAGCCTCATCGGCAGGGACTGATTTTAAAATTAACATATTTATTATGTCCCACCCACCACTGCCCCATTAAGTCAGTCAATAAAAACAAAGGAATAGTGTAAAGAAACCAAACTTTATTAACTCTAAGAAATTTAAACTATCAATACGAGGAAATGGGAAGTGAGCCCCTGGGCCAAATAAGCTGGGCGGGGTTGGACTCTCCTCGCAGTGCATTGAAAAGACCGTTCAGGTAGGTTCAATGGTCCTTCACTGCACTGTTCGGAGAATCCAATGTGGGATATACCCAAGCAACTGGATTAGGGCGAGACAGGCTGGACCAGGAGTGCTGGAGCACAAACCCTTTGCAGCACTCTTCGGCCAAAGGCTGCTTCCACTGAAACAAACGAATCTAGGTGATAATGTCTTATAAAGGTCGTGGGGGCGGACCAAGTTGCAGCCCGACAAATGTTTTCGATTGGAGCTTGTGTGGTCCAAGCAGCGGTAGTGGCCGCACTCCTAGTGGAGTGGGCTGTGACACGAGCTAGTAATGGTGCACAGCTTGTCTTGTACACTTCTATAATGCAGGAGCAGATCTATCTGCTGATTGTCTTGGCTGATACTCTGTTGCCCATGGATGCTGGGAGAAATGAGACAAATAATGCCTCCGATTTCCTAAAAGTCTTGGTACAGCATACGCATATCTTTAATACTTTCGGACATCCATCTTGTGCCATCGGAGCTCCGACATGTGCGATCCATGGGTGCAAAAATCGGGAAGGACTGTGTCCTTGGACCTGTGAAATCTTGTGTTGATTTTGGTCAAGAAACAGGGATCTAAACACAGGGTTACTCTTTCAAAAACACAGAGGTCCAGACAGACTGATAATGCTGACAACTCTGAGACTCTGCGCGCTGATGTTATAGCCACCAGAAAGGTCACCTTAACAGAAAGGATACGAAGTGAGACTTCCCTTAGTGGTTCGAAGGGAGGTTCTGTAAGGGCTTGTAGGACCAAGGGTAGATCCCAGGATGGGAAACAATGGATAACTGGTGGAGGCAGGTTCGATGCTTCCCAGAGGAAGTCCTTTATCCACAGATAGTGTGAAATTGGGCATAGAGGGTCTGGTCGTAGTACTGTAGCTATGGCCGCCACCTGTCTGCATAGGGTGTTGGGAGCCAACCCTTCGTCGAGGCCCTTATGTAGGAAGTCTAGAAGATGAAGTACAGAAGACGAATGAGGTGGTATCCCCTGAGTCCTTCAAAATCTACAGTAAGCTGCCCACATTGCTTGATATATGCGAGTTGTAGATGGCCGTTGCGTGGCTTGGATGGTGTGTATGACCTTCTCAGGAAGATGTTCTTTCCTCATGCGGTCCCCCTCAATTGCCACATGGCAAGTCTCCACCACTGAGGGTCTGGGTGGACTATTGAACCTTGTGTCAGGGAGACATGGTAGTGTGGGATGTTCCATGGAGGGGAGATTGATAGGTCCATCAGATCCGCAAACCACAGATATCTGAGCCAGTACGGAGCAACTAGGAGTACCTCTGCTCATTCTGAGATGATCTTGGAGACTACTCTGGGGATTAAGCAGACCAGAGGAAAGGCGTATAGTAGCCCTCTCGGCCATGGCGAGAGAAGTGCATTGACTCGCTCGGTTCCCGGGGATGGGAAACGGGAGAAGAACTGAGGAACTTGGTTGTTGTACTGAGATGCAAATAAATCCACTTCTGGATTGCCATAGCGGCGAACAATGTCCTGGAATACTTCCGGGTTCAGGCATCATTCTCCGGGGTCGATAGTTGTTCGGCTTATTATTCGGTGGGGTATGAATGTTTGTCTGGTGGTGGGCACAATCACTGAGCACTTGTTCTATGTTGTGTGTGTGTTTTTCTTATATTATAAAAATCAATAGAAAAAATTTTTTTTTAAAGATAGTTTTTTGGCTTAACCAATCCGCCTGAGTGTTTGATGCTCCTGAAATGTGTTCTGCGTGAAGCAAAGCCAGGTGTAACTCCGCCAATGAAAATAGGGCGTGGGCTTCCTGCATCAGGCGGCCTGACTTCGTGCCCCCCTGATGATTTACGTGAGCATGTGTCGCTACGTTGTCCATCAAGATGAGGACATGTTGGCCTTCGACCAGGTCCATGAAAGTCTGAAGCACTCTGAATCCTTCTCGAAGCTCCAGAAGATTGATGTTGAGGTCTATCAAGTCCTCTGTCGACCATAGGCCTTGGGCGATCTGGGATATGGAGTGTGCTCCCCAGCCGGAGAAACTGGCATCTGTGGTGATGGTCACCTCTTAATGGTAGAGGAAGGTGAACCTCTGGTTAGGGTCGGAGATGTCCACCAAGGAAGGGAGTGACGGACCTCTGTTGTCAGACGCACTCGTTGTTTAGACTGGCTGAACCATGCCCTCTGGAAGGGAAGTAGAAGCCACTATAGTGGACAAGAATGAAGATGAGCCCACGGTATGATGTTTATGCACGAGATGAACATTCCTAACAGTTGTGATAGGAGTGCTAAGGGAACTTTGCTGCAATGTTGTATAGTTTACTATTGCTATAATTTTCTATTATCTCTGCTGTTGAGAGATAGACCCTGGAGGTTGATGCCTAGGTGCAGTAGACATCTGGTTGGTTGTAGATGGCTTTTGTCGTAATTGATTGTGAATCCACATCTCTCCAGTGAATCTATCGTCTGTGCAAGGTCCCTCCTGGCCTGTTGTGGGCTTCTGGAGAGGATGATTATATCGTCCAGATTGGTTGCGATTGCTCCCAGGGAACGAGTCCTGAGGTCGGCTGTCAAGATGTCCAAGAGTTTGGTGAACGTTTTGGGGGCCGAGGATAAGCCAAAGGGGATAGCTCTGTATTGGAAGTGCTGGTCTTGAATGCAGAAATGAAGGGAGCGCCAATGTTGTGGGTGGACCGGAACATGTAGATATATTTCCTTGAGGTCTATGTAAGTCATCCAATCCTGCTGTCGGATAGATGCGAGAATTGTGTGTAATGAATGCATCTTGAACCTCTAGCGGATGTATATGTTTAACTGTCAGAGGTTCAGAATTAAACGGCATCTGCCAGACGCTTTGGGAACCACGAAACCTATGAAGTAGAACTGCTGTCCCCGCTGCATTGACGGTACTGGTTCTATTGCTCCAATGTCCAAGAGATGTTGGACCTCTTGGAAAAGGAGAAACTGTTTTCGCAAATCTGTCAATGTTGGGCATTGCATGAATCTGTTCAGCGGAGTTTGTATCCGTAGGCCTTGCGCCATGGTATCTAAGGCTCAGGCGTCAGTGGATATAGTTCCCCAAGAGTCGGGGAAGAACTGCAGGCATCCACCGATGGGCACGTAGGCAGAATCACTTCTGTCTGCAATATCCCCCTCTGTTAGCACCCCTGAAGGATCTGCGGGGTTGTTGGAATTGGTGGTTTCTGTCTCCGTAGTTGGTTCTCTCTGACCTGTAAGATGGTTGCATGTAGGCCCCTTGTCCATAGACCCTGGCGACCGGGGGCACAGTCATGGAGGGGTCTGACCGAAAGGGCTGTCTTCAGAAGTATGGGGGCCCCCGTCTGTCCTGTCTCCTTGCCGTCCTCGGTAACGTTTTTCTTGTCTCTGTCCTCGATCAGAACAGTGTCCAATGACTCCCCAAAGCACTTGGAGCCCTGGTATGGAGCAGTGGCCAGGCGCCACTTTGATTTTGGTGTCTGCCTGCCATGAATGAAGCTACAGTAGACGCCAAGCAGAAAGATTGGTTGCCATTGCTTGGGATGAAGATCTTGCTGCCGCTAAGGTGAAAACTCAGTGGTAGCAATGAGTTTGTTGATGTCCTGCCGAAGTTGAGTGTCCTCTGGGCCAAGTTCTAGGGAGGATATCCTGTAGCCACAGGATTGAGTCTCTATTAAAAAATGATGCAGCCGATGTTGTCCTTAAGCACCAGGTGGATAGTTGATGCATTCTTCTAATCAGGTTTTCTGCCTTTCTGTCATCAGGCCTCAGGCCGTCCGCCATATCCAATGGTACTAAGGGATTAGAGGGTCTCTAGATCTGGATCGAAGGAATATAATTTCTTGTTCAATGCTGAGGGTCTGAGGACTGCTGCCAGGGCCTCTTTATATTTTCTGAAAAGATGGGAGCGGAAGGGATGTGTTCAGATTCCCTTTGGGGCTTATTAAAAAGTCTATCTGCAGGCAGGATGCCCGCCGCTTGGCCTGCCAGCTTTTCTGTGGTTTCTAAGGCCATTGTGGCCTTTGCTTTGTTTAATAGGACTCTAAAAAGAGACAGTTTGAATAGGCCAGCGAAGGCAGGCTGTTCAGGTAAGTTGGCCTCATCTTCAGAAAGCTCATCCTCTGGATCTGTAGGCATCTCTCTTGGACCATGATCCTCCTGAAAGGTGTCATGTAAAGATGTAGTGGGTGTAGGTGCTGCCCAAACGTCTTGTCTGCTGATACAAGGTGGTAATGGGGATGGGCGCTGCTGACCGCCTACCGCAATGCCCTGTGAGTATGCAGACGTGATCATATCCTGCCATGATGGTGACATGATCTGCCAGTTGTCCATGGGACCCCTGAGGCCTGCAGCAGTTAGGGTAAAGATAGCTGCTGCAGTTTGAGATGGTTGTCGCCATGGTTGAGAGGCTGGTCTAGTCCACTCTGACCTTTGAACCCCTTCAGATGGTAGGGGAGTGCTCAGGTGGCAGTCAGGGGACAGATCCCCCAGTCCAGTTAGAGTAGGCCCTTCAATGACAACTATTGGGAAAGTAGTTGAAGCTAAAGGACTCTGTTGATGAAGTGGAATAGTGCTGGTTGATGGACTAGGCCCTTGCTTTGGTCTGGCCATTTCCAGCTGAGCCTCAAGAGCCTTGATTTTCTTCTCAGCCTCTTTTAAGGCAGTTGAGGTCTGAGAACTTTTCCCTTTGGATTTGGAACTATGGCCTTTATCTTTCCCTTTAGCCACTAAAGAAGCAGCAGGGTCGCAGGGTTTGCGTTGTGGTTGTTGAGACATAATGAGGTGAAATAGTAACACTCACGGCACTGTTTGCTACAAAAAGCAGCTCTTACACAATGCAGAGTTGAGACAAAATGGCGAAATGAATGCGTTTTGTGTCCCCTGAGGAACGTGTCATCAGCCTGACTCCATGCGATTGGCTGAGGCCCAGACAGAGGCATATTGTGCCCCGTTGCCATGGTAACGCCCCTTTCACAATGGCGGCTGTGAGGTGGCTAGAAATTAGCCTATTCATTCCGTCGATTGCCATAGTAACGGCCCTTTCAAAATGGCGGCCGTGAGGTGGGGTGGGAAAATTTAGCCCCCAAAATGGCGGAGGTGTACAGCCACCTCAATCTTGCCAAAGGGCCTGGACACTGCCCTCAAAATGGCAGGTGCAACATCAGGCGGCAGGAGATGCCCCCAGTGGCACCTCTGTTCTTTATCCTTCGCCGCTGCTTCATTTGGTTTGCTGGCTGCGCCACCGCCGGAGATTGACAGCGGGGAATTGGAGCTGCCGAACAGCTGATTCCCTGCTTCGGGAAACGCTGTAATTGCCGCAAGTCCTCTTGACTGGCGATCCAAGAAAATCTGAGGTACTGTGTTGTGCTGGTAATTGGCAGAGATGGGGGGAGGTGGGGGGATCTAATCGCGGACCTCAGGGACCCCAATCCAGCGATCCCTGTCCTCAAGGCAATACTCCGGAGAGCAGTGGCCTCTCAGGGATTGAAGAGTTGGAGAGCAATACCCTGGAGGGCAGTGGCTCTCAAAATTCCTGGAGTTATATTCTCTTCCTCCTGTAAGAAAGAAAGAAGAGTTAATTAGAGAAAAATAGGAAGAAAAAATCCCCTCTCTCTCTGGAGAAGAAAACTCATAGTCCCATCTATGACTGAGCTTTTAAGACTGACCTGATGGGGCAGTGGTGGGCGGGACATAATAAATATGTTAATTTTTAACTCAGTCCCTGCCAGTGAGGCTGAAGAACAGCCCACATTGGACTCTCCGAGAAGTGCAGTGGAGAATTTTGTATTTTACTCGATTCAATCCCATCCTCAGTGTTAGGTTCTGGGCGAAGAATGGAGCTGAGGCCTGAGTGATTTCTAACAGCTCTTTATTTAATATTGCCTGAGTGAGACAATTGAACTCCCTGGCTGACACAATTCCTTTTGTAGGGAACTAATCAACCAAAGAACCAACTGATGGAGAGTATTTTCCCACTCCCACAGAGGACTAGAATGAGAACTTCAACTGATAACTATACATTATATGCAATACATAACACCATCTCCAAAAATCTGAGTAAAGTCTTCCCATAAAGACCTAATACCCATGTGCTAACTTGAAGAAATCAATATAGTATTCTAGTTCAAAAGCATAGACTCTACAATAAAACAATGCTGTAGCATGAGAACAATTCTTCTCAATTGAAGGACGGGAGCAAGATTTAACCAATCAGCCCTACAGAAATATTTCAGCAGATGTTGTTGCATAGGTGGACAATCAAATTATAAAACACCAGCCAGCAGTAATAATGGTAATTAATAATAGCAAATGACCAGCAACACTCTCAACAGGAGAGTGGCCAATTAGGCACTTCAAGATTTAATTAGTGCCATTTAAAAAAAAAAATCTTCCATACAAAATAAGATTTCTCAAACTGTAGTCACTTGACTCTTCCTACTATGCTGTATAACTAACAAGCCATACCACTCCAGCTGGATCTGTTTAGACTTCTGTTCCAATCAGGAATTCATTGCTTCTTTGCAAAAATGAAGTCAAAATACATTACCTTAATAAAGTCTCAATAATGACAATTTTTGTTGATGAAAAAAAATCAGGATATGACAAAATTACCATCTTTTATAAGCCACTTTTCTTCCATAGAAAATTTAAAAAGACATATGCCAGTTCATAAATATATTTCATTCTCTTTTTACCTTCCATAGCAGCTCACATTCTCTTTCTTCTAAAGCCTTCTTGTATCTAGAAGTCACAGCCTTCACTTCAGATTGTACCATTTTTGCCTTCATCTCAACTTGTTCTGCTACAGCTTGTGCTTGCTCAATACTCAGCTATAACAAAACAAAAAACTTTTAGTCAATTAATTGTACAATGGAAGACAGAGCATTTATTAAGCTATTAGTTTTTAAAATAACAATTCAAGGGAAGCCTCATGCAGAGCGCTTTGCAATAATCAAGACGGGAAGAGATGAGGGCCTGAGTGACTGTGTGGAGAACCTCCTGATCCAAGTAGGGCTGCAACTGGTGTACCAGGCGAACCTGGGCAAAGGTCCCCCTGGCCACAGCTGATAGGTGATGGTCAAAACTCAGCTTTTGGGTCCAGGAGAATACCCAAGTTGCGGACCCTATCTGAGGGGACAAAATCCCCCCCCCCCAGAACAATAGACGAACAGATCGAAGAGTCCTTAGGAGGGAATGCCCACAGCCACTCAGTCTTGTCTGGGTTGAGTGTGAGCCTGTTGGCCCCCATCCAGATCCTCACAGCTTCCAGGCACCAGCACATCACATCCACCACTTCATTGAATTGGCATGGGGTGGAGATGTATAACTGGGTATCATCAGTGTACTGATGATACCTCACCCCATGCCATCGGATGATCTCACCCAGCAGCTTCATGTAGATATTGAACAGCGGGGGGAGAGGAGAGACCCCTATAGCACCCCGCAAAGGAGAGGCCGAGGGGTGGATCTCTGCACCCCCACTAACACTGACTGCGAACAATTGGAAAAGATAGGGGGAGAACTACTGTAAGACGGTGTCTCCCACTCCCAATCCCTCCAGTCACCACATGGTCGATGGTATAAAAGACCGCTGAGAGATCGAGGAGCACCAGGATAGAGGAATGTCCCCTACCCTGGGCCCTCCAAAGATCATCCATCAGGGCGACCAAAGTGGTTTCTCTGTTGTGACTGGTCCTGAAACCAGACTGAAAGGAATCTAGATAATCGGCTTCTTCCAAGGACCATCGGAGCTGGTGTGCCACCACCTTCACAACAACCTTGCCCAGAAATGGCAGGTTGGAGACTGGCCTACACTTCTTCAACTCGGCTGGATCCAAGGATGGTGTCTTGAGGAGGGGTCGCACCACAGCCTCCTTCAGAGACTGCGGGAATGACCCTTCACTCAAGGAAGTGTTAATCAACGCCTGGATCCAGCTGCGTGTCACCTCCTGACTGGCCGAAACCAGCCTGGAGGGGCACGGGTCCAGTAAGCAGGTGGAGGAACACACAGCTGCCATAGCCTTGTCCACTTCCTCAGGGGTTACCAGGTCAAACTCTTCCCAAATGATGGAACTCAGTCTATATTGCCCAATTGGAGTCCAGATCATTCTGAATCTGAGCGACTTTATCTGCAAGAAACTGAACAAATTCCTCAGCCCACCCCTGCAAGGGCTCCATCGTTGCCTCCTTATTCAGGAGGGAGTGGGTCACCCTAAACAGGGCAGCTGGGTGAGAATCTGCAGACGCAATAAGGGTGGTAACGTATACAGACTTTGCCGCCTCTATCGCCACAAGGTAAGTCTTAATATAAGCTCTTACCCATGCTTTGTCAGAGTCAGAGTTACTGGCCCTCCATGCTTGCTCTAGGCATCTCTTCTGGTGCTTCATCCCTGGGAGTTCCTCAGTAAACCTAGTAGACCTCCAGGGTCTGTTGCCTGGGAGAGGCCGCAAAGGTGCAATCCGGTCCAGAGGACCCATGTATTCCATGCAGTTACCAGAGACTCGGCCGAACTGCGGATAAATGAGTTGGGAATTTCTGCAAGCTCCCTCTGAAACCCATCCAGATCCATTAGGTGCCTGGGACAGAACCTTCTAATCGATTCCGCCTCCCTGTGGTGGGGGATTGGTCGATCAAAGTCCAGCCTCATCAGGGAGTGATCTGACCTCATCAGGGAGTGATCAGGGTGTGGTGACTATACCCCTTAAAACTATATCATTTTCCCACTGCTTCGAAAGAAACACCATGTCGAGTGCACATCCCCCTCTATGAGTCGGACCCTGAATTACTTTGGACAGGTCCATGGTTGTCATGGAAGCCTGTGCTGCTTCCGAGGTTTTGCCGAGTGATGGTGGATTGAAGTCTCCCAGGACCGCAAGCCTGGGGAACTCCACTGCCAGCCGGGCTACCACCTCAAGCAGCACAGGCAGGGCTGTTGCAACATAGCTGGGAGGCAGGTATGTTAACAACAAGCCCACCTGAATCCCTAAGTCTAATCTTGAGAGGAGGGCTTCACATCCGACAATCTCAGGAGCAGGGATCCTGCGAGGGCTTAAGAGTCTCATGGATGATGACAACCACTCCCCCACCCCTTCCCTGGTGTCGCGGCTAATGCAGGACCAGAAACATGTCTGGACACATTTCTGAGAAAGGAACATCTCCCTCTGGACCCAGCCAGGTTTTGGTCACAAAAGCCAGATCAGCCCACTCCTCCGAGAATAAGTCTCAGATCAAGGGGTTTTTGTTGGCAACCGACCTGGCATTGAGTAACAGCAGGCTGAGACCAGGGCCCTGACTACATCTGACACTAGCTACACGGGATGAGCCAGAACAGGGAATCGCTTCCAAGCAGCATATCCTCATTCTCCGAGAGCAGCCTACCCCTTGGCTCCTGCCATACCAGTGATGACCGTAATACCCCGGTGCCCCACTCAGTCCGGAAACGCTCCCACATCCCCTCTGGCCTCTCTTCTTCTTGGCAGCCGGTCTCTCCATATATACAAGCTCAAGGGTTATATCCAGGCCCCCACCCACTACCAGCAAAGGGGACACCAGTCTTTACCCCTGGACTTCACATTTTGTCAAACCACTCATTCCTCTCCATCTGAACAAAAGCCATTCACCATTCACTCCAACATTCAACCTACCATATAACTCTCTCTATATATATATATCACATGTTTTTGCTGAATTTTTAAAATTAAGGGAGACTAGGATAGCGCTATTTCAGCCTTATTCTGGCCTTATCAGCTAGCCATACCCTTACTGGGATTTGATCCTGGGGCTTCTGCCTTGTAAGGCAGAAAATTAACCTCTAGGCCACCAGATCTGGTCTGTTCAGCTTTGTACCAGGGAGGGGCTATATGTTTTTTTTCTGTTGGATCACCCTGGTATATTGAAGGAATGTCACAGTTCCTTTTTGCCTATAGACCCAAGCCAGGGCCACTTCAAGGCAGTTAATTTGTTCATAGCCAACAAACTATGTTCTGTATGTATCACATGTTTTTGCTGAATTTTTAAAATTAAGGGGTATATATACCCCTTGAAATGCCTTGAAATGGTCCTAGAGGCAAAAAGGAGCTGTGACATTCCTTCAATATACCAGGGTGATCCAACATAATATATATCCCCTCCCTGGTACAGAGCTGGAGGGATCAGGTCTGATGGCTCAACTGCTAATTCTCTGCCTTACAAGGCTACCAGATCGAATCTCAGTAAGGAAGGGTGTGGCTAGCTGATGAGGCCAGAACAAGGCCGAAATGGGACCATCCTAGTCTCCCTTAATTTTAAAATTCCAGCTAAAAAAACATTTGATACATACAGAATATAGTTGTCGGCTATGAATAAATTAACTGCCTTGAAATGGTCCTGGGTTGGGCCTAGAGGTAAAAAGGAGCTGTGACGTTCCTTCAATATACCAGGGTGATCCGACATTAAAAAAAAAACCATATAGCCCCTCCCTGATACAGAGCTGGAGGGATCAGGTCTGATGGCTCAACTGCTAATTCTCTGCCTTACAAGGCCAAGATTGCAAGTTCAAGTCCCAGTGAGGGTATGGCTAGCTGATGAGGCCAAAATAAGGCCGAAATATATCTATCCTAGTCTCCCTTAATTTATATATACCGTATGTATGTGTGTGTGTGTCACATGTTTTTGCTGAATTTGAAAAAGGACCGTTGAACTTACCTGAACGGTCTTCTCGATGCACTGCAAGGAGAGTCCAGGATGGGTAATTCTTCAGTCTGATTGGTAGGGACTGAGTTTAATTTAAATATTAGGCAGGTGCCGCCCCCCTTAGCCCTCCAGTCTAATTAAAACGAAGGAGCAGTAAAGTCCAACACATTTATTGAACCATATGAAAAAACACAACAACTTTAAAGAAAGGAACCTTAAACCATAACATGGCCCCTGGTCCAGAACTGGGTGGGTCTGGACTCTCCTTGCAGTGCATCGAGAAGACCGTTCAGGTAAGTTCAACGGTCCTTCTCCAATGCACTTGCAAGGAGAGTCCAGGATGGGATATGCCCAAGAAAAAACTTAGAGGGAGGGAGAAGGCTGGACCAGTGGCTCAGCAAAGGAACAAACCTCCTGTAGGACCCTCCTCCCAAAAGCTGCTTCTGATGAAGCATAGGAGTCTATACGATAATGTTTTATAAAAGTTGAGGGAGCAGCCCAAGTGGCCGCCCGGCAAATGTCCTCCAAAGACGCCTGTGTCCTCCATGCAGTCGAGGTAGCGGCACTGCGGGTTGAGTGCCCCGTGATTCCCTGCGGTACAGGCGAACCTCTAGCTCTGTAAGCCTCCGAGATACAGTCACGGAGCCACCGGCTGATGGTCTGGGAGGAAACTCTGGACCCCATAGAGCGAGATGAAAAGGATACAAACAAGGCTTCTGAAGCTCTAAAGGACTGAGTCCTGCGAATATAAATTTTAAGTGCTCTCCTTACGTCCAGTTTGTGCCATCTCAACTCTAAGGGGTGAGTTCCATGTGTACAAAAGTCCGGCAGCACGATGTCTTGTGCCCTGTGGAAAGTGGTATTCACCTTAGGTAGGAAAGCCGGGTCTAGTCTAAGGACCACTCTGTCCGGGTGAAAGCGACATAAATCCGGTCTTGTAGATAAAGCCGAAATCTCTGACACCCTCCTGGCAGACGTAATGGCTACCAGGAAGGCAGTTTTAAGAGTCAACAGCCGTACAGAAACCTGTCTTAAAGGTTCAAATGGAGGTGCGGTGATGGAATGAAGCACCAAGGACAGGTCCCATGACGGGAAGCGATGAATGACTGGCGGTCTAAGATTAGCTGCCCCTCTCAGGAAGTCTCTTATCCATGGATGTTTGCTCAAGGGGCGATGACTGTCCAATGTAATGATGCTGGATAAAGCAGCCACATGCCGACGAAGAGTATTCGGGGCGAGGCCCTTGTCCAGACCTGCCTGCAGGTATGACAGAACCATAGGTGGGGAAGCCACCTGAGGCTCAACCTGTCGTAGTGCACAGAACTTAGAGAAGGCCTCCCAAGTGGCCTGGTAGATCCTCGTAGTAGAAGGCCTACGGGCAGCCTGTATGGTCTCAATAACCGAGTCTGGCAAAGCTTGACTCCTCAGACGTTCCCGCTCAAGCGCCACACGGTTAGCTGCCACCACTGAGGCTCCGGGTGTGCCATGGTCCCCTGGAAGAGAGAGATTCGGTGGTCCGGGATCCGCCATGATGGAGCAATTGAAAGTTGCATCAGGTCTGCGAACCAGATCCGACGGGGCCAAAAGGGGGCTAGCAACAGCACCTCCGCCTGCTCCTGTAATACTTTCCGAATGACTCTGGGAATTATGGAAACCGGTGGAAACGCATATAAAAGACCCTGAGGCCATCTGAGGCGCAGAGCATCCACTCCTTCCGCTCCCTGGGATGGAAATCGGGAGAAGAAGCGGGGAAGCTGGGAGTTGAGACACGTTGCAAACAAATCCATAACCGGCACCCCAAACCTTCTGGTGATCTCCAGGAAGATCCCGGGTTCCAGCTGCCATTCCCCTGGATCTAGCGACTGTCTGCTGAGCCAGTCTGCACAAACGTTCTCCACCCCAGAAATGTGTTCCGCTGAGAGCGATGCCAGATTGGCCTCTGCCCACCTGAAAAGAGACTCCGTCTCTGCCATCAGCCTCCCTGACCGTGTTCCCCCCTGTCTGTTGATGTGGGAACGCGTGGCCACGTTGTCGGTCATAATCAACACGTGCTGATCCCTCACCAGGTGAGCAAAGCTGTGGAGGGCCAGTGACACTGCCTTCAGTTCCAAGAAGTTTATGTTGACGTTGCAAAGGTCCTGCTGCGACCACAGGCCCTGAGCCATCTGTGAGGAAAGATGAGCTCCCCACCCCCGCAGGCTCGCATCGGTCGTTACCGTGAGGAATTCCTTTTCCAGAAAGGAGGAACCGCTGCTCAAGGCCTGAGACACCCACCACCTGAGAGATCTGCGAACCCTGGCATTGAGGAAAACCCTCCTGCGAGAATGGCTCGATTTCTGCTTTTGAAAGGGGAGAAGGAACCACTGTAACGGTCGAAGGTGGAACCTTGCCCACGGCAGTATGCCAATGCATGACACTAGCGTCCCTAGGAGCTGGGATAGGAATAGCAGACTTGGGTACGGCTGGCGGCTTAGTTCTCTCACCAACCTCCTGATTGTGGATTGCCTGTCCTGTGACAGGAAGACCTCGCCCAGTTCGGAATCTATCGTCGTCCCCAAGTGTGCCAGTCGAGTAGTGGGAGTCAGGTGGCTCTTGTCCCAGTTTATGGAAAAACCGTGGTCTTCCAGAGTCTGTATGGTCAATTGTAGGTCCTTTTGTGCACGATCCCTCGTCCTGGACAAAATTACGATGTCGTCTAAATACGCCATGAGACGTATCGACTGACATCTGAGATGCGCCGTAAGGACATCCAGCAACTTTGTAAAAGCTCTCGGGGCCGATGATAGGCCAAAGGGCATCGCCCTGTACTGGAAATGTGCTCCGGCGATGCAGAATCTGAGGAATTGCCTGTGAGGAGGAAATATTGGGACATGTAGATACGCCTCCTTCAGGTCTATGGAGGACATCAAGTCTCTGTGGCGGATGGCTGCCAGTATTGACCGGAGAGAGTGCATCCTGAACCTCCTGTATTTTACATAGAGGTTCAAGCGCCTGAGGTTCAGAATCAGCCGCACTCCCCCCGACGACTTGGGAATGAGAAAGATCGCCGAGTAGAAGCCCCTGCCTTGTTGTGTTAAGGGAACCTCCTCTATAGCTCCAATGTCCAGTAAGTGCTCGACTTCTTTGAATAGGAGTCTTCTTCTCTCCCCATCTGAGGGAACCCGACACGGGAGAAATCTGTGAGGAGGAGGGCAGAAGAATTCTATTCTCAGGCCCTGTGTAACTGTGGAAACCGCCCAGGTGTCTGAGGACGTAGTCTCCCATGTACCACGGAAAGCCATCAGCCTGCCGCCCAAACAACTGCTGTCCTGGGAGTCACTTCGCCTTCCGAAAGCCTCTGTTGCCTCCTCTAAAGGGGCGGCGGCCCTGGTATGCTCTATTCCGGTCTGCCTGGAAGGATCTGTCTGCTCGAAAGGATCCCTGGCTAAAGCTGCCCTGAAAATAAGGCCTCGACGCCTGTGTGCCCTTCGAGGAGGGCTCGGACCGAAAGGGCTGCCTCCGTTGATAGGGAGTGAACCTTCTATCCTGTTTCCTGCTGGACCTTGGCATGACCTTTTTCTTATCTTTATCCTCAATGAGGACATCGTCCAGGACCTCCCCGAACAGCTTCTTGCCCTTGAATGGGGCAGATGCCAGGCTCCATTTGGACTTAACGTCCGCCTGCCAGCTCCTGAGCCAAATGAGCCTACGGGAGGAGACCGAGGAGGCCATTGCGCGGGAAGCAAATTTGGCGGCATTGATCGTGGCGTCCGCCGAAAACTCCGTGGCCGCCAGGAGCTTGTTGAGGTCCTGTCTGAGTCTGCTGTCCTCCGGATCCACCCTGGATTGTAGCTCTTGGATCCAGAGAATCGTGGCCCTGTTGAAGAACGAAGCCGCCGATGCAGCCCGAAGAGCCCAGGCAGACATCTGGTGCGTTCTGCGTACCACATTTTCCGCCCTCTTGTCCTCTGCCTTGAGACCCTCCTGCGACTCTGAGGGAACTAGGGCATTAGACACCAGGCTCGTCACTGGTTTATCCACAACAGGGAATTCCAGCAGCTCCTCCATGGCCTGATCAAATGTGTAGAACCTGCGATCAAGATTAGACGGTCCCTGGGCAGTAGCCGGGTTCTCCCACGGGCGTTGGATGGTCTCCCTGAACAGGTGGGAAGATGGAATGTGAACTGTTTCCTGCTTGGGGAAAACAAACAGGCCCCCAGCAGGTTGAGCCGCCTCAGCCGTCGCTGCCTGGTCACCCTCGCCCGCCTGATCAATGGTCAACTTAGCTTTATTCAATAGGACCTGGAAGAGTGATGACTTGAAGAGACCAGGAAAGATGGGCGGTTCAGGGGGCTGCTCATCTCCAGACAGTTCATCTTCAGCCCCACTGAAATTGTCTCTAGATGACCGCTCTTCCTCCATCGAGCCCTCCAAGGAAAAGGCGGTTGGGGCAGTCCAGGGGTCTCGAGACCTCAGTTGAGGGAGTCCCACTGGAGCTTGCTGGTGTTGCTGGGCACCCACAGCCACCCCTTGGGTATAGGCGGTGGCAATAAGGTCCTGCACAGTCTGTGGCATACTCTGCCAGGCCTCATTGGAGTTGCGCAGGCCTGCAGAAGTAGGAGTGAAGGTAGCTGTCTGTCCACACTGGGCTGGTGGAAAGGCTGGATAAGCAGCAGGGCCTACTGCACATAGTCTCTCAGCCCTGGGTGTGGGTGTTGTCAGCCTCACCCTTTCTGGAGACCAATCCCTCTCCGTGGCTGTGCCTACCAACCCCGGGTGGAACATGGGGGAGGCCATCAAAGGTGTGGGCTGAGTGGTAGAAGGAACCGGGCCCTGTACCTTCTGAGAAGCCTCCAACTGCCTCTCCAGCGCCCGGATGCGCTTCTCAGCTTCCTTCAGGGAGGCCCCCTGAGAAGTTTTGGCCTTCTGGGGCTTCTCTTTTGGAGTGCTAGGTCCTGCAGAGGACTCCTCCACCAGCTGGCTTGCCTGATCTGCCATGCTGTCAATCAATGGAGATTGCCTGTACCGTTAGAGCAAATCCGACAAAAATCCGTGACTGCTCTCTCCACGAAGCACAAACTGACAGCTACTAGCTTCCTCTGCGCCTGCGTGTCGCCAGGGCAGATTCTAGCTTCAGGAGCTTCGCGCGCCGAAACTGCCGGCCAGCCCCGCCTTGCTGTCAAACTTTGACAGCAAAAAAATGGCCGCCGCCGGTTGCCGTAGCAACGCCCCAAGCTCTTGGCACGCAAACCTCCTTAAAAATGGCCGCCGGAGTCTCACAGAGGCAGCTGGAAAGCTTGCCAGTTTCCCGCCTCTCCTGGGCTCGTCGAGCTGGACTCCGCGCCAGATCGCTTCCATACGGGGGCGACGGGGGGGGGCGGATGTCTTCTCCGGGCCTATTGAGGACCCCTGGCGTCCTGGCCCCTGGTATTTTCGCCACGGGGAAGGGCGGACCCCCCCGCGGCGGCAACCTACTCCTCTCCTCCGGAGTCTACCTCGGAGGTAGTTTCCCCGGGCGCTCACTCCTGACCCAACAGACAGGCACCTGTATGGGTTCCCAGGAAGGAGGAGCTGCAGTCCTCTGGATTAGACCCACTGGAGGTCTGAAACCCAGGGCTGCCTGAGGAGAAACCCCCAGCTGCACCTGTGGAGAAAAGATAGGAAAAAAACAAGGCAAGTTAAAATTTATGTTCAAATTTTTCAACAATATTTAATTTAAAATATTAACATAATTTAATAATTAATTTAATAATTAATTACTACACAATTAATAAGTACTCAAACCAAACCCTGTTGGCAGAGCCAAAAACTCAGAGTCCCTTTACTGCGACTGAGTTTTTTAGACTGGAGGGCTAAGGGGGGCGGCACCTGCCTAATATTTAAATTAAACTCAGTCCCTACCAATCAGACTGAAGAATTACCCATCCTGGACTCTCCTTGCAAGTGCATTGGAGAATAAGGGAGACTAGGATAGATCTATATCCAGTCATATAATATAAAACAAATGTAATATAAAACCACTATAAAACCGAAGTTAATTGATATAAATGACCTATAAAAGTATAAAACATTAAAATGTTGAAAATAGTTTCCCATGCCCACCAAGGTCAATAAACATAATCTATACTGTCCTTTTTGCGATCTAATAATTGATGTAAACACAAAAGCATATTCCTAAAAAGGAATATGTGCCAAGGCTAATCTGGGCTCTTCCAAGGAAGACTCTAGTCCAGGTTGCATCAGCTGAAAAGATTGTCAAAATCAAATAGTTCCCCTGAGCTGATGTTAAATCAGTCAGTTTTGTTCCTGTGATGCTACGGTAGATACAAACCTGAAAAAATAAGAGTTCCCTGCCAGAATTCCTCCCCCCATGTCTAGATGACATAGAAGCTCTCAATTACCCTGACTTAAGAGATGTGGGAGAGGCTAGCGAGGATGAAAGGGAAATATAAGAGCCCTCAGATAATGGAGAGATAGTAGGGAGTCCTTGGTTAAACCCAAAGTTCAGAAGGTTACAGAAAAGAAAAGAAGAAATTGGGGGAAAGAAATGTTAATATGCCATTCAAAGTGTGTACATTAATTAATTAATGACATCACGTCTGGAATTGAATGGAAGAGACAGATTGCTTTTCGTCAAAGTGATATAGAGAAAATGGTGGTGTAATTTGTCTCTCCAGATAAGTACGCTTTTTATTGCATGATAATCTGCTTTTATAACAGCGAGCCTTGACTTAGAGATTAAAATATGTTTTTGAAGTAGACAGCTTGTTATTTAGATAGTTTATAACTTCATAATTTAGCCAGTGAGAACTGGGATGCATTTCCAGGCTGGAACCGAGATGATGAGTTCCAATGTGGAAGAAAAAAAATGAAAGAAATGTTATTTTGAGAATTACCAGTTTGTGAAGCTCTTATTATTGAAGCAACTAGCCTGACCCCAGCCCAGATCCCGAACAGCCTTGATACTAAATAAAATCTAAAGACCTCAGGAAGACATCACATTCAAATGGACTGTTCCAGGGGGATGGTGGTTAACCCGGAGGGGAGAAGAGTCAAAATAGATACACCAGAATGTGCACAAGAAATACTGTATATTAACAACTGACTGGATTAGAATAAGAGTTGGAAAGTGGAGAAAGACTTGAATCTAGTAAAGAAGAGCAGGAGAAGGAATACAAAGACAGGAAGGAAAAGAGAAAGGATATAGAAGAAGACAAGGAAAAGAAAGTGCCAAAACTAGATCACAAAGAGCAGCGACTAAAAGTAAATAGAGAAAAGAAAGGGGAGGATTTAGGAGGGAGAGGTAGGAGGAGGAAATGCAATTTGAATTAGAATCATTTCATAGCAAGTGATCCAAATATGAATATTTTTTTTACTTGACATCTTTAGATTTTTCCCTCCGACTATCCCTCCTTCCTAAATCCTTCCTTTTCTTTTCTCTCTTTACTTGCAGCTGCTGCTCTTTGTGATCTAATTTTGGCTCTGCTGCGGTTTTGGCAGCATTTTTCTACCAAATTTGAACTATATCTGCATTAGGTTTTTTTTAATCGCTAGTGAAAATGATGGCAATTTTTTTATATAAATAGTGATAAATGCTGTGTTTATTGCAGCGATCAAAAAGTAGTGCAAGCAATGATTTACCGTATTTTTCAGTGCATAAGATGCACCTTTTCCCTACCTAAAAGAGGCTGGTAATTAGGGTGCATCTTATATTCTGAATGTAATTTTCCCCACAGCCCTAACTAGCTGCTAACGATCTTCCCAGCTCTTACCTTGCAGGTTCTTTCAATGTTTCTCTCTGTGAAGAATGTTTTCCAAGCCCTAAGTCTTTGCAGGTTTTTTTTTCCATTACTCCAACTTGCTCCAAAGAAGTTTATTTCCAGCCCTAACCAGGTGCTAATGATGTTCCCAGCTCTTACCGCTTGCAAGGTCTTTCATTGTTATTTCTGCAAAGAATGTTTTTCTGTCTTTGATTTTTTACCCCCATTCTCTATTTGCTCCAAATTTTTCTTTCCAGCCCTAACAGATGCTAAAAATGTCCCCACCTTTTACCGGCTTCAAAGCTCTTTCATTGTTACTCTCTGCAAAGAAGAATATTTTTCAAGCCCCAAGTCTTTGTAGGGTTGTTTTTTCATTGCTCTACTTGCTCCAGATGTTTCTTTCCAGCCCTAACCAGGTGCTATTAATGTTACCAAGCTCTTTCATTCTTTCTCTCTGTGAAGAATGTTTTCCAAGCCCTAAGTCTTTTCAGCGTTTTTTCCATTACTCTAACTTGCTCCAACCCTAACCAGGTGCTAATGATGTTTCCAGCTCTTACTGGCTTGCAAGCTCTTTCATTGTTACTGTCTCAGAATAAAGGCTTTTTTAAACCCTTAACCAGGGGAGAAAATAATGTGCTGAAGCTGACCAGACTAAGTACAGTATGCTAGTCAGATGAATACCTGGTAAGCAGATACGTTTCTCTATTTTCCTCCCCAAAACTAAGGTGCATCTTATACTCCAAAAAATATGATACCCACTCTGTGAGTGTTTCAAAAAACACTGCATGTGTTTAACCCCATTGAAATCAATGGGGGGCATTTTTCTGAATGGTTATCACTCAGAATAGCACTGTGTGTATATTAGTCCTTAATAAGAAAAGCATTAAGCTATTAATATAAATTTACTCAAACTTTAAACCCTCACTCAAACTTTAAACCCTCAACCTGCCTGTGTAGAGATTGCTGTTTGTTCAAGAGTGAAAATATCTAGGCATGTCAGGACATGAAAGCTATGAAGGTCTGTCTTACTTTCTAACTCTCAGTGGACGGATACTTCACATGATTAACAGAGCTGCTGGCCTGTCATCTGCTCTGCATTCACTGTCTACCCCTGTTCATTCTCAGGTTGAGCCCCAACTAAGCTTTCTCCTCTGTCCTCTCCTGCTTCTATGCTGTAACATAATAAAAATAATAAAGTAATATCTACAAATCTTGGATTATTAGGTAAATATAGACCCCCACACTTTTAGACCACAGACTGAACAGATTTGAATTCAAGATTTTCGAATTGACACTGTTTAATAGTTATATTTTTAAATATGATTCCATCGCGATCCCAACTTGAATTTTGGTACAGATGTGGCTAAGAGCAGAGCAGGCACATGTGCATTTTTGGAAATTTTTAAATTAAACGTGTTTTCCCCCCCAGAAATACGCTATAAAATTTTGCATTTGCGTTCGCATGGGTAAAATATTAACAAAGATACTGTTCTGACATATCTGATGAAAGCCTGTACAGTTCTGAGTACAATAGGCGTTGGATACTAACCTGAACACCTCTTCTCATACAGAGAATGGGGACAGCAGACATGTGGGTATGCTCGCTGTCCTAGCCTATCAAGACTGAGCCTTCAGTCTTAAAAAAGCTTGCTGGATCCACCCTTTCCCCAGAATTCGCGAATCCATAGACCTGGCTCAATGGTGGTGGCTCTTGATATACTCAACTCTCGGCCTGTAGTTAAAGGATATAGAAAATAAAATAGGGAGGGAGATGACTGCTGTCCTTGTTCTCCGTATGAGAAGAGGCGTTCAGGTAAGTGTCCAACACCTATTCTCCATACTCTGGAACAGGGCCAGCAGTCATGTGGGACATACCCAAAAGATATGTCCCATAGAGTGGGAAAAAGATCAAAGATCATGAGAGATAACACTTTGAAGAACTTTTCAGCCAAAGGTCGCATCAGCGGAGGAAGAGTCGATCTTGTAGTGACGGATAAATGAATTTGGTGTGGACCAAGTAGCTGCTTTGCAGTGTTCCTCCAATAGAGCTTGGGTAGTCCATGCTGCTGATACTGTTGCACTTCGGGTTGAATGAGCAGTGATGCCTCTGGGAATGGGCATGGTGGCTGTTTCGTAGGCTTTTGCAATGATGCTTCTTATCCATCTGCCTAGGATGGTTGATGAGACTTTGGAGCCTAGTGACCTGGGATGGTATGCCACAAATAAGGCTTCTGATTTGCGAAAAGCCTTGGTCCGATGAATGTAGATGTGTAATGCTCTAGTGATGTCCAGGGTGTCTCATCTGATGCTGGCACAGGGCTGGCACAGAAGGATGGTAACATAATGTCCTGTTTTCTGTGATATATGGAACTGACCTTCGGAAGGAATATAGGGTCTAACCTGATGACCACTCTGTCTAAGTGGAATTGACACAAGTCGTGAAATGGAAATACTTGGGATATGGAAAACTGGACAAGTTATATGCGTCATTAGACAAAAAGAAGAAAAAATGGGTGGTCACTTATGTGAAGAAAGAGTTAAAATCTAAGGAAATTAGCACAGACCCCAAAGGGAGATATGTAATAATAGAAGTGTAAATTGTAGGTGAGAAAATAATATTAGTCAACATCTACGCATCAAACGAAAAACAATTTTACAAAAACATGAAAAATTACTTAACATAAATCATAAAAATATTTGCATAATAGGGGACTACAATGGATTAATAGATCCAAAAATAGATTACAGGGCAGAAGGAAAAAGCAAATTAAAAAGACCAACTTAACCAGATACATGAAGCAACATGATAGAGGAATTCAACTTACAGATATCTGGAGATTATGCCACCCTGGGCAGAAACAATTTACATTTCATTCCGTACCCCATAATTCATTTTCAAGGATAGATATGATCTTGATAAATAAAGAAATACACAAAAAAATTAAAAATTAAATCAGTAGAAATAGAACCAAACACATGGGCTGATCATAATCCACTTACAGTAATATGGCAGGGAGAGAGGAGAGAATTTAGGAGGTGGACCCTTAACACAAAGTTGCTCCAAGATGAAAATTACATTAATATGATCACTAAAGAAACTGAACTATTTCTAACAGAATATAAAAAACAACCAATAACCACGCAAATTTTGTGGGACACACTTAAGGCATACATAAGAGGGCTAACAATATATTATACTGGGAAAAAAATAAAGAAGAGAAAGAGGAATACAATAAAAATTTAAATGAGATTAAACAATTAGAAAGAGCCCTTCAGCAAGATCCCAAAGATAATAAAATTGATAAATCATTGATGGAGGAAAGACACAAATTAAACCTCATTGAGCAACAAGAGTGCACCAGAGAAATAAATAAAGAAGAAATAAAACAATTTAAACAAATATATTTTGAAACAGCAAACAAACCAAGCAGATGGCTGGTTCAAAAAATTTAAAAAGGAAAAAGCCTTAAAGTAATATATCAACTCTTAGACAAAAATGGAGTACAGTGATCCCCCGGTTATTGCGTCCCCGACCATTGCGAACAGGGTAATTTGCGATTTTTCAACCCGGAAGTCAAAATACCATCTACGCATGCGTGCCCTTTTTTTCTATGGGCACGCATGCGTAGATGGCAACCGGGAGATCAGCTGCTGGGCGGCTTCCCTGGGTCTTCCCCCTCTTGCTGGCATCAGCGAGGAGTTTCCCCACCGCCCACGCAAACTCCTCGCTGCCGCTCGCCCGCCCTTCGCCTGCCCACGCCGTTCGCTCCCCCTCTTGCTGGCGGGAGGGCGAGAAGCCCTCCCCAGCACCCGCTCGCCCGCCCTTCGCCGCTCGCCCGCCCTTCGCCCTGGCTGCTTCTTCCCAGCGGAGAAATTCCAGCCCCCACCTGGTCCCGCCCGATCCTCCTCCCTGAGGCAGCTCGCCCTCCCATGGCCGCTTCCTCCACCCTCCATCGCAAGCCCTCGCCACCGCAGCCAACGCGCGCTGCGATCTTCAAGCCCGGCTCCTTTCGGCCCAGCATCCCGGGCCAAGCAGCTGCCTTCCGTGACTGAGCCTGGCTGGCCCGGAAGATCGTAGCGCGCGTTGGTTGCAGCGGCGAGCGAAGCCAAGCCGGCAGCAATGTCGCCGCCGCTGCAGCCAACGCGCGCTACGATCTTCCGGGCCAGCCAGGCTCAGCGGATCAAGCCCGGCTCCTCTCGGCCCAGCATCCCGGGCCAAGCGGCTGCCTTCCGTGACTGAGCCTGGCTGGCCCGGAAGATCGTAGCGCGCGTTGGCTGCAGCAGCGGCGACATTGCTGCCGGCTTGGCTTCGCTCGCTCGCCGCTGAGGAGCCGAAGATTGGGGGGCGGCGCGGCTCTTTTAAAACATCGCCGCCGACATGGGGGGCTTGCTAGCACCCCCCCAAACCCGGGTTGCGGATTCGGGGGGTGCTAGCGAGCCCCCCATGTCGGCGGCGATGTTTTAAAAGAGCCGCGCTGCCCCCCAATCTTCGGCTCCTCGCTAGCGCTGCGGAAGTTTAAAACACCATCTGCACATGCGCAGATGGTGTTTTTACTTCCGCAGCGCTACTTCGCGAAAACCCGCTCGTTGCGGGGGGTCCTGGAACGGAACCCTCGCAACGAGCGGGGGATCACTGTATTCCAACATTTGGAGTGCAAAAAAAGGAGGGGGGGAATAGGATATGACTATTATAAAGATCAGTATAGACAGGATACAGCAGAAACTAGGAAATTACAAAGTACCTAAATGAAGTAAATTTGCCAAAATTAGAAGACCAAGATAGGCAGATGACGAATGAGATGATTACTATACAAGAACTCCAACAATCCCTAAACAAACAGAAAAACAATAAATCCCTGGGTCCTGATGGTTTTCCAAGTGAATTCTACAAAAAATACATTTGAAACTATTTTATTAGAACTATATAATGATATCTCTAAAAAGGCCAAAATACCTGACACGTGGATGGAATCAGATATCACCACAATTGTGAAAGAAGGTGCTGAAAAACACCAGATCCAAAATTATAGGTCAATTTCATTGCTGAACGCGTATTACAAAATATTCATGATTATATTGGCAGAAAGAACAAAAAACTACTAAACAAAATTATGAATTTGGACCAAAAAGGATTTTTACCATCAAGACAAATTAAATATAGCATTAGAACCATTTTGGATATTTTTGAATTCTATGAAGTGCATCCAGAAAGGCAGCCCTGGCCTTTCTGGATGTGCAAAAAGTGTTCAACAATGTAAATTAGCAATACCTATTAGATTTGATTTAAAAATTTAAATTTGGCAATAAATTTGAGAAGATTATTGAGAATAACTATACCTCCCAATTGGCTAGGCTGATGCTAAATGGGGACATGACTAATCCATTCCTAATTGCAAAAGGGGTTCCTCAAGGATGTCGCCTCTTCTTTTTATACTGTCCACAGAAATACTTTTAAATAAACTACGGAACAACAAGGAAATAAAATTAAGGATGAAGAATACAAACTGCAGGCCAATGCAGGTGATGTAGTATACTTCTTGGAAGACCCAACAATCTCAGGATTAGAATTAATGTAAAAAATAGAAGAATTTGGGGAATTCTCAGTGCTAAAAATCAATAAACAAAAAACCAAATTGATGACAAAAAACATGATACGAAAACAGGAAGAGGAATTAGAAAAAGTGCTATATTTGCAAACAAGTGAAAAGATCAAATATTTAGGCCTAATTATTACAAACAGGAGTTCATCCATTAAAAAAGATAATTATGACAAGCTATTACAACAAACAAAGATAGATTTTGAAAAATGGGAGAAACTACAAATTTTTTTACTTGGTAGAATTGCAGTAATAAAAATGAACAGTCTTCCCAAATTTCTGTCTTTTTCAAACAGCCCCTAAACAGACCTAAAACTCTTTAAAGAACTGAACAAAAACATTATAAAATTTATTTGGAATAATAGAAAACCTAAAAAAAAAAAAGGAAACCTAGAATTAAATTATCATATCTACAGGATAATAAATTCAGAGGAAGCCTGGGACTTCCAGAGATGAATTTTTTTTATAATGCTGCCTCCTTAAATTGGTTAAAGGATTGGATAAACTTATCTAATAAAAGAATATTGATTCTAGAGGGGCATGACTTACAAATGGATTGGCATGCCCATCTGTGGAAAGATGATTTAAAAAACAAACCACATTTAATATTTATTTAATTAGGAAATCCCTTCTAAAAACTTGGCACGAAATCAAAAGGAAAAATTTATTAAACTACCAAGGTGTTTATCAACCACAGAGGCTGTCATTTACCCAGATTTAATAGATTATGATTATTAAGTAGATTTGTATGCCGCCCTTCTCTGAAGACTTGGGGCGGCTCACAGGATACAATGTAAACAATACAGCAACAAATCAAATCAATTAAAAATTACAAACTAAAAACCCAATACAGTAAAATCAATCAGCCAATTCATTCACTACCACACATTTCATTTATTAAACAGGGAGGGGGGGCATTGATCTAATTGCCCCATGCCTGGTGACATAAATGAGTCTTAAGACTCTTACAAAAGGCAAGGAGGGTGGGGGCAGTGCAAATATCCAGAGGGAGCCAATTCCAGATGGCTGGGGCCACCACAAAGAAGGCTCTTCCCCTAAGCACCATCAGACAACATTGTCCGGCCTATGGGACCCAGAGAAGGCCAACACTGTGGGACCTAACCGATCGCTGGGATTCATGTGGCAGAAGGCAGTCCTGTAAGTAATCTGGTCCGATGTCATGTAGGGCTTTATAGGTCATCACCAACACTTTGAATTGTGTCCAGAAACCAATCGGCAACCAATGCAGTCTGCAGAGTATTGGAGAAACATGGGTGTGTCTGGGAAGACCCATGACCGCTTGCGCAGCTGCATTCTGCACGATTTGAAGTTTCCAAATACTCTTCAGAGGTAGCCCCATGTAGAGAACATTGCAGTAGTCGAAGCTCAAAGTGATAAGGGCATGAGTGACTGTGAGCAGAGACTCAATGTCCAGATAGGGCTGCAACTGGTACAACAGGTGAACCTGGGTGAATGCCCCCCTCGTCACAGCCGAAAGATGGTGTTCTAATGTCAGTGGTGGGTTGAGGACATTCAAGTTGCAGACTCTCTCTGAGGGGGTCAATAATTCCCCCCTTCAGGGTAGCGGATGGACAGATGGGATTGTCCTTAGGAGGCAAAACCCACAGCCACTCCGTCTTGTCGGGGTTAGGTTTGAGTCTGTTGGCACCCATTCAGACCATAACAGCCTCCATCACTTCCACTGCTTCACCAAGTGAGCACGGGGTGGAGATGTACAACTGGGTGTCATCAGCGTACTAATGACCCTGTGTCCTTGGATGATCTCACCCAATGGTTTCATGTAATATTAAACAGCAAGAGGGACAGAACCGACACCTGAGGAACTCCACAAGGAAGAAACCTAGGGGTCGATCTCTGGCCCCCCACTTACACTGACTGTGACCGACTACAGTGGTAGGAAGAGAATCATTGGAAAACAGTGTTTCCCACTCCCAACCCCTCCAGTTGGCGCAGAAGGATACCATGGTCGATGGTATTGAAAGCTGCTGATAGGCCAAGAAGCACCAGGATAGAGAATAAACCTCTATCTCAGGTGCGCCAGAGATCATCCATCAGCGCGACCAAAGCAGTTTCCATGCTGTAGCCGGGCCTGAATCCTGACTGCTGAGGGCCTAGATAATCGGCTTCTTCCAAGGACCGCTAGAGCTGGAGCGACACCACCTTCTCAACAACCTTCCCCATAAAGGGAAGGTTGGAGACCGGACGATAGTTATTAAGTACAGCTGGGTCCAGGGAAGGCTTCTTGAGGAGGGGGCACACAAATACCTTCTTGTAGGGAGCTGGGAAGGACCCCCCCCCCCAAAGAAGCATTGACAATCTCCTGGAGCCAGCTCTGTGTCACCTCCCTGCTGGCTGATACCAGCTAGAAGGGACACGGGTCCAGCATACAGTGGCCTTGTCCACTTTATCAGGTGTCACCAGGTCAAATTCACCCCACACAGGTGGACTAGGATGGGCCCCTGTCATGTCGCCTGACTCGTTGTCAGTCAACACTGCTATCCAATCGGAGTCAAGGTCTGTCCAGATCTGAGTGACTTCATCAGGAAAAAAAGAGTTAAAGTCCTTGGCACTGCTCTGCAAGGGCTCCCCAGCCTTCCCCCCGATTAAGAACGGAGTGGATCACCCTAAACAGAGCGGCCAGATGGGATTCCATTGATGCCATCAAGGCAGCATGATACGCACATCTTGCCGCCTTGAGCGCCACTTTGTAAGTCTTAATATGAGCTCTTTCAAGTCTCTTCTGGCGTTTCAAACCCGGAGCTCCTCAGTAAACCAAGGAGCTCTTCAGGGTCTAGTACCACAGAGAGGTCGCAACAGTGCAATTCGGTTATTAAAATAATATATACATAGCTTTTAACCTCTGAAAACCTTCTGGATCCATCAGGCGTCTAGGGCAGAATCACCTAGTCGGTTCCGCCTCCCTGCAGGGAAGGATTGGCGCCTTGAAGTCAAGCTGCAGCAGAAAATGGTCTGACCATGTCAAAGGCAACACTTGTAAGCTGCTGAGAGGTCAAGAAGCACCAGGACAGAGGATAAACCCCTATCCCGGGTCTGCCAGAGATCATCCATCAGCATGACCAAAGAAGTTTCCGTGCTGTAACCAAGTCTGAATCCTGACTGTCAAGGGCCTAGTTCCAGGCATCG
Organism: Erythrolamprus reginae; assembly: GCF_031021105.1. NCBI lineage: Eukaryota > Metazoa > Chordata > Lepidosauria > Squamata > Dipsadidae > Erythrolamprus > Erythrolamprus reginae. Next base: position 55,248,175 of record NC_091963.1, read on the forward strand.
CCCAGCAAGAAAGGCCGATGTTGGTAGATGGGTGGACTGGCCTTGTAACAACTGCCGGGAGATGCGAGGCTATATTCTAGCATTGGCTAATTGTCTCCCTGGGCTGATGAGCTATCTGGACGGCAGCCACTGCCAGAGACAGAATTATAAGGCGAGTGGTGGGGAGGGGGAATGGAGCCGCCAAAGAATTTAATTGAGCTGCGGGGCAATGATTAGCATGGAAACAGGGCGAAGGGCCCTCAGCAATCAGCGCTCCTCCTCAGCTGCCCAGCCTCCCATTGTTAAGCTGAAACATTCCTCTAGGAACTAATCTCTCTAAACATTCCTCTAGGGATGTTCTTAAGGCAGACCAGGGCAAGCCTGAACAGTCAATGCCTTAATGCTCTAGATTTTAAAGGTGAGCTGAACTCAGGCAGATGGTCAATGCCTGCTGCTGTCATTTCTTCAGGCACAAAGCCACAACCTAGCAGAAGCTGAGGCTCATCTGCTGAGTGCTGGATGGGAAAGCACTTCTTCTAAGTTTCAAAAGCAGAGTAGGAATTTTTTTTTAAAAAAAAACCCTGATAATTGTAACAGTACAAATAGCCAAGTTCAGGAAGGGAGAAGTGATAGTCACGTTCATCCAGTCTGAGGACCGAGTCGAAACTGAGTTCTAGGAGGTTGGATCCAGCAAAAAACCTAACAGATATGGTCCTCATTCTGAATGGACGAGAACATCCCAACCTGGCCCAGACTCTGACTGCATTCCACCAGAAGACTTTACAGTACATTAAATCCAGTCATTCAGAAATTTGAATGTCTTATCTTCGATATATGCCTTGCAGTTCTCAGCTCTTAATTTCCACATATCCTCTTTCTTCTATGCCTTCTCTTTCAGTGGCTGTAGGAGAGTCATGAATACAAATTCAGCCTTCCCAATTTCTTAATGCAATTGATAATATAATCGATGATCTCATTTAAATATGACCAGTACACATTGAAAACATTTCAAAATAATTTCATTTTTTCCAGCATTGTAGCATCTTATCAATTACCAGCATGTTTTCTGGACTGTTTAAATATACCCACAGACACTTTGTCCTGCAACAAGTGAAAGCCACCATGAAAAAAATGCTTTCAATATTTTGGTAAAAATCAATCTGTTAAGATAGCTGTGAAATTCTGATTTATTAATTAAGGGTGCTAACAAGCTCAAACTCAAACCCGACAAGATGGAGCGGCTGTGGGTTCTGCCTCCCAAGGACACTTCCATCTGTCCGTCCATTACCCTGGGGTCAGACACTGATACCCTCAGAGAGGGTCTGCAATTTGGGCATCCTCGTGATTCACAGCTGACTTTGGAACATCACCTGTCAGCTGTGGTGAGGGGGGACGTTTGCCCAGGTTCGCCTGGTGCACCAGTGGCAGCCCTATCTGGACAGAGAGTCTTGACTACTGTAATGCTCTCTACATGGGGCACACATGCCACAGGTGGCAAGCGGAGCCATGTTTGCCAGCATGTGAGTTGTTGCTCTAGATCAGTTCCAATGTGCATGTGTGTGCCAGCCAGCTGATTTCTGGTTCAAGCTGAGGCTCTGGGAGGAAGTTTTCAGCCTCTGGAGGGTCTCTGGAGGGCCTACAGGAGGGTGGGGAAGGCGTTTTTGCTCTACACAGTCTCCAGAGAAGCCTCTGGATCCTGGGGAGGGTGAAAAACGGGCTTCTCGGAATTCAAGAAATGAGGGAGCAGGGTTGTGCATGCATGGGCAAGGGGCAGGGCACATGGGCAGATATTAAATTATGGGTGTGGGCATGTGTGCTTTCGGCACCCAAGGAAAAAAAGGTTCGCCATCACTATTCTAACTTCTGAGCAGTATACAACATAGACTTAATATATGTGCAGGATCAGATTGTTAACAACTATAAATAGCGTAGAAACCTCTTCATACAACAAACATAGAAGCATAGAAATGGAAATAGACTATGAATCATTTTCAAAATACAGTGGTACCTCTACCTAAGAATGCCTTTACTTAAAAAATTTTCTAGATAAGATTTTCAAGATTTTTACCTCTTCTTAAGAACCATTTTTTACTTAAGAATCCGAGCCTAGAAAAATTTCCCAGGAAATTTGAGAGCGATACGAAGGCCCAGCCAGTTCCCTGCCATTCCCCCTGGGTTTCTCTCTCTGGCACAGTGTATGGGAACCAGCCTCGCGCCAAGCGTATGGGAGGTGCGTGCTCCTCCTTGCCGCCTCAGTCCCTTTTTTTAAGCCTTAAAGTTTTTTATTTTTTTCATTCCCCTCACCTCACCTTCCCCATTCTGCAGTGACTATCCTCCTCCTCTTCTTCCTCCTCCTCCTCCCACCCAAATTCTGAGCTTTTATTTTTTTCCTAATGGATTTGCATGCATTATTTGCTTTTACATTGATTCCTATGGGAAAAATTGCTTCTACTTACAAACCATTCTACTTAAGAACCTGGTGACGGAATGAATTAAGTTCTTAAGTAGAGGTACCACTGTACAAATAATGGAAAGAAGGACACATAACCAAAACCAAATACCAACAGGCAGACAGAATCTGCAAATAAAAAATCAGGACAGAAAAGGCCCAGTATGAACTAAGCCTAGCAACAAAAGTCAAAAGACAATTTAAAAAGTTTCTTCCAACACATAAACAGCAAAAAAAAAAAAAACCCCGCAAAGAAACAGTTGGTCCACTAAAAGGAGAAGATGGCAAAGAAATAAGAGACAATAGGGACAAAGCAGAACTACTCAACACATTCTTCATACCTGTCTTCACTCAAAAATAAGCTGTAAACCAACAAACTTACAACACAGCTGCAGGATATAGAATTGGAACTCAACTCCACATCAGCAAAAACATAGTAAGAGACCACCTGTTAGAACTCAACATGTACAAATCACCAGGACGAGATTGACTACACTCCAGAGTCCTAAAGGAACTAGCAGAGGTCATCACCAAATCACTTTATCACATCTTCCAAAGATCATGGCTCACAGGAGAAGTACCAGACGATTGGAAAAAAGCCGATGTAGTCCCATCTACAAAAAAGGCAAAAAAACAGACCCAGGAAACTACAGACCGATCAACCTTACGTCAATACCCGGGGAAATACTAGAAAAAATAATCAAGAAACAGATCTGCCACCACCTAGATACTAATAACATAATAACCAACAGCCAACACAGATTTGTCAGGAACAAATCATGCCAAATCAACCTTATCTCATTCTTCAATACTGTGACCAAATCAATTGACCAGTGTAACACAGTGGACTTAGTATACCTGGATTTCAGCAAAGCTTTCGATAATGTTGACCACAATCTACTACTCCGCAAACTAGAGAAAAGTGGAATAGATAGCAACAGTATCAGGTAGATTGGCAACTGCACTCAATGAGAAATCCAAAATGGGTCTATATCCACATGGAAAGAAATTAGTAGCAGGGTACCACAAGGATCAGTCCTAGGCCCAGTACTTCTTAACATATTCATCAATGACCTAGTGTAGAGGGAGTAGAAGGGGAACTAATCAAATTTGCAGATAACACTAAGCTTGCGGGATTGGCCAACACCCCAGAAGATAGGCTCAAGTTACAGAGAGATCTAGACAGACTACTGCAATGGGTCCAAACAAAATGAAGTTCAATGCAGAGAAAAGTAGTATCCTACACTTAGGTAAGAAAAACCCAAAATATACATACAAACTGGGTGAAAACACTCTCAACAGCAGTGAATGTGAGAGAGATCTTGGAGTCTTAGTAGACAACAAATTAAACATGAGGCAACAATCTGCAGTGGCAGCTAAAAAAGCCAACACAATCTTGAGCTGCATAAACAGAGGAATACCCTCCAAGACAAGGGAGGTGCTAATATCACTCTATAATGCCCTAGTTAGACCACAGCTAGAGTACTTCATTCAATTTTGGTCACCGCACTACAAAAGGGACATTGATACTCTAGAAAAAGTCCAGAAGAGAGCAACCAGAATGATAAAGGGACTAGAAATTAAAACATACAAGGAAAGGTTGCAGGAACTGAGCATGGATATTCTAGTAAAGAGGAGGTCCGTAGGGACATGATAGCAGTCTTCAAATACTTGAGAGGTTGCCACAGGGTGGAGGGGGTCATATTATTTTCTAAAGCACCAGAGCCAGACAAGGAGCAATGGTTGGAAGCTGTCCAAGGAGTGATTCAACCTGGAAATAAGGAGGAATCTTCTGATGGTGAGAGCGATCAACCAGTGGAACGGCGTGCCTGCTCCAACACTAGAGACTTTCAAGAACATACTGGATTGTTATTGGACTAGTTTACTGTAGGGTCTTCTGCACCAGCAGGAGGTTGAAATAGATGACATGCAAGGTCCCTTCCAACAACAACAACAACAACAGCAACAACAACAATAAATAAAAATACTTAGAATGCAGCACTGCCGGCTAACTCTGCTCCCTGTCAGCAGTTTATTCCTGACCAGCTGAAGGATGATTCTGCCTTCCATCCTTCCAAAGTCAGTTAAATAAGAAGTCAGATTGTTGAGGGAAATAGGCTGACTCAATAAACTGTGTAGCGGACCAGAAAGCACCATGAAACACTATATAAGTCCAAGTGCCTTTGATATTGATATTCCTCGATTTACAACCAATTTATTTAGTGACTGAAGTTGCAACAGCACTGAATTAAGTGACTTATGATGGTTTGACATACTTACAACTGTTGTAGCATCCCTACAGTCACATGATCAACATTTGGGTGTTTAACAACTAGTGTTGATTTACGACTGCAAAAGTCCCAGAGTGATGCGATTCTCATTTGTGACCTTCCCAGCTGGCTTCTGACAAGCAAAGTCAATGAGGGATGCTGGATTCACTTAATGTCCACCATGTGATTCGTTTAACAATTGCAATGATTTGTTTAACAACCATGGCATATATGTTCATGAAAAATCAGGCATGGTCCACTTAACAACTATCTTCCTCAGTAATGGAAATTTGGACCCAAATTTTGGTCATAAGTTGAGAACTACCTGTAATGTTCAAAATGCCTAACGTTATCAACCTGAAAGTTTGATATCATAAGATCAAGGGAGGAACTAATACCAGTCTACAAAGTAAAACCACACCTAGAATACTGCATCCTCTTTTGGTCCCCACACTATAAAAACATGTTGAGACTAGAAAGATTGCAGAGAAGAGTCTGCAAGAGTAGGTGGCATATAAATCCAACAAACAAACAAATCCAGAATGATGAGGGAACTGGAGGCTAAGACATATGATGAACGGTTGCAAGAACTGGGCATGGTTAGTCTACTGAATAGAAGGACCAGGGGAGACATGATAGCAGTCTTCCAATATTTGTGGGGCTGCCACAGAGAGGAGGGGGTCAAGTTATTTTCCTGAAGGCCAGACAAGGAATAATGGATGGAAACGGAACAAAGAGAGATTCAACCTGGAAATTTCCTGACAGTGAGAACAATCAACCGATTGAACAGAAGATGCCTTCGGAAGATGTAAGGAGGCTTTCAAAAAGAGACTGGACTGCCATCTGTCAAAAATGGTGTAGGCCCTAGGGTCTTCTGCTTGGGCAGGGGTTAGATTTGATGACCTACAAAGTCCCTTTCAACTCTGTTAATCTGTATCATCTCTATCAAATGGAGTCAGAGTTTTTTTCTTTTCTGGACTCTGAAAGGAAACAGACCTGATAGTATCCCCCCAAAGAAGCAAGCTTTTGACTGTGAGAGAGATACACATTCTTAAGCATATTAATATTGCTGTTGAAAAAGATCAAAAGTTGTGCTTTAACATATTTTTAATTTAAATCTCAAGATTTATGAATGAAATTTGGTTAATACCAATAATGTAGTGTTTCCCCCTCTTCTTCCATTACCAAAACTACTTATTAGACAGTCCTTTCTACAAAATTCAGGGAAGGCTGCACTTTAAATGTCTCTGTTGTGACTGAGTAATGGGGTAAAAGAAAATACATTTTTTCCAAATTTTGGGTAATTCCCCAGGTTTATACCCCTTGGGCTTCTATTGTGGACGAGTTTTCTAAAAGAATGATTTCCTGGGATAGCAGCATATCTGCTTTCATTATGGTAGCTGTAAGGCATGGATAAGATATAGAAGTGAGAAGCAAAGATCCTTAGCAATGGAAGCAACGAGTCCTGAAGATTAGTTCCAAATTTCATATCCTACTGTTTTATTGTCTCATTACAAAACAGGGTTTTGTAACATCATCTTGTCCCTCAATGTACATGAGCAACATACATTTTATTGTGGACCCAAGCTAAAAAATTTCCTCCACTTCCAAAAGATAGATCAACTAATATCCAGGCAACCACTGTCATTCTTTTACTTCCATTCAGCAACTACATAGGCTTTTATAGTAAAAGGTCAAGATCTTCTACTGGAATTCCTGGCTTTCTTTGTATTGCTCCTATCAGGCATAAACAGATTTCTGATTTACTGCTACCATTAAAAGAAGAAAACCACCTATTTTTTCTCTTTCAATTACCTAATAAGGGATAGATAGTTCTCACCTGACAATCTTAATCAGTATCAAAATAATTGATGGCAGGGTGGGGAAAAATAGACACTGCAATGTTGTAACTTTGTGGATCAAATATCACTACCATTTTCTCAGGGTTGCTGAATGAATGGTTAAGGGATGATTATCTTGAGTCGAGTAGTCCAAATGCTTGGTTTTCTGGCAGTAGTAAGCCAGTAATTTGTTTTCTTTTAAATATTCATCCAATTAGAAAAGGAGGGAAAAGGAGGAATTCTAGAAGATTCATGTATCTTCTACCTATTTATAAACTAGTGAGGATGCCTCTGCTGCCTCCTTTTTAAAAATCCATCTTCTCTTGTGGATGTACTTACTGTCACACTTTTTTTCCAGGGAGGCAGACTCATATATTAAACAAGCATCAATATGTACATCATATAACTACTCAAGGAGTGGGAAAAGAGGGGTTCCTGTAAATAAAGATGATGCTAAATGTTGCTCCTATTTGCTTTGTTAAAAGCTATGTATATATTATTTTAATAACAACAAAAATTTAAATAAAGAAAAATTTACTAGCAGCTTGAGTTTTTTAAAATACCATAATTACCTGTACGATCCTTCCTTTTTTTGTCTTTCTGATACCTTTCTTCTTAAAGTTTTTTTCTGTCTTAATTTTTTCAGAAAGGTTTTTTTTTAAGGCTTGGATGCATGGTCTAAATTTTTAACATCTTTCAAAAATTAATCTGCAGAAGGTTTTTCAGAAACATGTAAAGTATGCTTTTTGGGGATGTGCTTTATTTGAAAGATTCAAAACCAGACAAAATACCAACAATAGCAATAGCATTTAGATTTATATACCGCTTCATAGTGCCTTTACAGCCCTCTCTAAGCAGTTTACAGAACAGTCGTTGATTGCTCACCTGAATGCCTCTTCTTCTACGCTGAGCGGGTACAGCAGTCACGTGGGTTGCTCGCTGTCCAATCCGCATAGGACCGAGCCTTGTCTTTAAAAAGATTGCTGGATCTGCCTCTTCCCCAGCATTCGCGAATTGGTAGACTTACGCTCGAAAAAGTGGTGGCTTGAATGATGCTCTACTCTCTTAATTAGGAAAAACAGGTTAGAAAGTATAACCATGGTTAGAAGGAACCTAGGGAGGGAAGTGACTGCCGTACCCATTCAGCATACGAGAAGAGGCATTCAGGTAAGCAATCAATGCCTATTTTCCATACTGAAAGAGTGGGTCCAGCAGTCACATGGGACATACCCAATAGATGTGTTCCTAGGGAGGGATTAGTTGGCTATCATGAGAGATAACGGATTGGAGGACTCTTCTGCCAAAGGCAGCATCCGCTGAAGTGTAAGAGTCAATTTTATAATGCCTTATGAAGGAATTTGATGAGGCCCAAGTGGCTTCTTTGCAGACTTCTTCCAAAGAGGCTTGAGTTGCTCATGCAGCTGACGTGGCTGCACTTCTTGTAGAATGTGCCGTGATACCTCTTGGTACACTGAGGGAAGCTGACTCATATGCTTTTGAGATTGCCCCTTGAATCCAACGGCCTAATACTGTTGATGATGCCTTGGTCCCCAGGGATCTGGGGTGGTAGGCTATGAATAAGGCTTCGGACCTACGAAAAGGTCTGGTTTGTTGGATGTAAATCCGCAGGGCTCTGGTGAGATCCAGTGTGTGCCATCTGATGGAGAGATGGTGGTTCTGGCTGGAGCAGAAGGAAGGTAATACAATGTCCTGGGAACTGTGGAACATGGAGCTGACCTTTGGTAGAAAGGTGGGGTCCAGATGGAGGCTTTATCCATATGAAACTGGCACAAGTCTTGCCGGATGGAAAGGGCCGCCAGTTCTGAGATGCGTCGGGCACACGTAATCGCCACGAGAAAGGCTACCTTGTAAGATAGGTATATGAAGGACGGTGACGTTAAGGGTTTGTATGGAGCTTGAGTAAGGGAATGGAGAACTCGAGGTAGGTCCCAGGACAGATATCTATGGACAGTGGGAGGCCTGAGGTTTGAGATGCCTCTTAAAGTTCTTGTATTTCAGGAAAGGAATGAAGTGGTTGTCTGTGGGGTCCTGCCAGGACTGAAGATAGGGCTGCTAGATGACGCTGAATGGTGTTGACTGAGAGGCCTTGATGAAAACCTTTCATGAGGAAGGATACGATTCTGTGAATGGGAATGCACAGGGGGCAGAGACGTTCCTATGTACACCACTGGTGAAATTTAGACAAGGTATGGGCATAGATCCTGTTGGTGGGAATTCTTCTGGATTTGAGGATCACTTCTACGGCATCCGGGTCATAACCTCAAAGGTCTAGGTCATGCTGGATAATAGCCAAGCGGTGAGGTGGAACCACTGCAACATATTCTCCAAAACAGGGAGTCACCAGGTGGCCTGGACAGATAGCTGCTGTAGGTCTGCAAACCAGAGACGTGAAGGCCAGTGAGGTGCTATCTCAATCACCTGGGCCTCCTCAAGGGTGATCTTGTGGATTATGTACTGAAAGAATTGGTATTGGGAAAAATGTGTACAGCAGGCCCCGAGGCCAAGGAGTTGCCTCCGCTCCCGGGGATGGGAACCTGGAATAGAACCAAGGGAGTTGAGCATTGGTCGTGGTCGCAAACAGGTCTAGCGATGGGTGACCAAATTTGAGGCAGATCTGGATCCAGAGTCGACCGGGAGAGCCAGTCTGCCTGCACGTTGAGGACTCCTGAAATGTGGTCGGCCGATAAGAACTGCAGATGTTTCTTTGCCCAGAGACCCAGTTTCAGGGCTTCCTACATCAGGGCCTTGAACTAGGTGCCTCCTTGTCTGCAGATATGGCTCTTTGAGGCCATATTGTCCGTTAGGACCAGAACATGTTGATTGGTGATGTGTGGTTTGAACTTCTTGAGGGCTAACGACACGGCTCTCCGTTCTAGCCAATTGATTGGTCTGGATGACTCCTCCGCTGACCACGTGCCTTGGGCTATCAGGCCCGGTGCATGGGTCCCCCAGCCCGCCAGTCTGGCATCTGTGGTGATGGGATCCTGAAGGGAGATCCTTTGTCCAGGGTGGAGGAGGTCCACCAAGAGAGGGATCTCAGAACAGTGGGAGGGATGGAAATGAGGCATGCCAAGTTGCTGTTTCCCGATCTCTGGAACAGCAATAGAAGCCATTGGAGTTCCCTGGCGTGGAGACGTGTCCATGGAATACTGCCAATACATGACACCATCTTTCCCAGTAGAGAAGACAGGGTAGTGATGGAGGACCTTTTTTGTGATTTAACTTGAGAGATAAGCTCTTTAATGCTGATTTTCCTCTCAGTAGAAAGGAAAACCTGAGACAGGCTAGAATCTATTACTGTCCCCAGATGTTGAATGGAAGTGGAAGGATAAAGCTGGCTTTTTTAAAAATTGATTGAGAAACCATGATCCTGTAGGATAGACATGGAAAACCGGAGGTCTGAATGGGTGCCCTCTTTGGAGGGACCAGGAATTAATATGTCATCCAAATAGCACAGAATATGAATGGGAGTGGCCCGAATATGGGCTGCCAGGGTGCCCAAGAGCTTAGTAAAGACTCGAGGGGCTGAGAACAGGCCAAAAGGCATGGCCCCTATATTGATAATGCTTGCCCTGAAAGGCAAAGCAGAGGAATTGTCTGTGGCCCTTAACAATAGGGATGTGGAGATAAGCCTCTGTAAGGTCCAAGGAAGACATGAAGTCCCCAGGATGGATGGAAGCTAGGATGGATGACGGAATGCATCTTGAATTTTCTATACTTTATGTATTGGTTTAATCTTTTAAGATCCAAGATGGCCCTCCATCCTCCAGAGGTCTTAAGGACCATGAAGAGGATGCATAGCCCTAATAGATAGGAGATGCTGAATTGCTTCTTCCATTCTGAGACAGGAGGAGAAAGATAAAGGGGATGGGCAGGAAATGAAATATTTAGGAGGCATGGAGATAAACTCCAACTGAAGCCCCCATTCCATTATGGAGATAACCCAGGGGTCCTTACAGGAACGATGCCAGCTGGAACCAAACCAGGCCAGGCGCCCCCCAATGGGAAAAGGATGGTGGTTACCATCTGGGCCTTTTAGAGGCTCTTGAGGAGGAGGAGCCCCTCTGATAGCGAGGGGGTTGGGGTTGCCCTTGGGGTTCCTGTCTGTTTGGGAATGAAAGCGGGAATTATACTGACCTGGGTTCCTTTGAAACGTGAACCCTTGGTCGTCTTGTTGGCGGTTGGAGCGCTGAAAGGGCTGCTGTGTATTAATAGCCTTCTTGGTAGTGGGCCCCAGGACTTTCCTTTTGTCAGCGGTCTCTGTAATTAGAGAGTCCAAGAGGTCGCCAAATAGAAGATTGCGCTTCAGAGAACCCATGGAAAGCTGCCACTTCGGCCTCACACCCGCCTGCCAGAGGCGAAACCATAAGAGTCTTCTGGCTATTGTTGAGGCAGCTATTGATTTTGCTGCAAATCTTGATGATTGCAGAGTGGCATCCGCCACATACTGGGCTGGTGCAAATACCTTATTGAAGTCCTGTTGTCAGGGGGAATGTGCTGTTGAAGTTGCTGAAGCCACAAGAGGATGGCTCTGGAGAAGAAGGATGCTGCTGCTGCTGCGCTTTTAATAGCCCAGGAATCAGCGAAGAAGCACTTCTTGAGTCGTCAGGCTTTAACACTTCCTCTGCTTTGCCAGGCATGGCTGCTGCAGAGTGGAGAATTTTCACCAGTTCATCTGCTCTGGGAAAAACAAGAAGATCTTCATAAGATGGAAAAACATTATATAATTTCTTGTATTTGGAAGTGGGGTTAGATCCCAAAGTGGGGTGGTTCCACTGTTTCAGCAGAGCATCCTTGAACAGCTTAAGCATGAGGATGACCTCAGTATCCTCTTGCTCCTGCATGAAGAATGGAAGATTCTCTTCTTGAGGAGCAGTAGAAGAGTCAGCAGGTTTGTCCTGACCAGCAAGGCCTGTGGCTGCTCTTGCCTTGAATAGAAGAGACTTGAATAGTTGTTTTGGGATTCCTCATCCTCTGAAAGGCCTTGGAAAGGCTCGTCCCTGTCTTCTGCATCCTCGTCTTCTTCATTCTTATCCTGTGAGGACTCAGAGTCTGGTTCTTGTGGAACTCTGTAGGTTGAGAAGGAACTCATGGGCCTAGGGGCACGTGGAGGGGGACGAGGTTGAGAGGGCGCATTGATGGCCGAGAACTTGGCATCAATGGCTTGAGATAAAGCAGAATACATAGTTTGGAGCTCTGGAGAAAAGTAAGTAATAGGAGCAGGTAATAAAGAAGATACCCTAAAGGCCTGGGGTGGATCTGGCTTGGGGGGATCTTCCATCATGATATCTGGCTCACAAAGCCCCATAAATTAGGTTGGGGTCTATTTTATGTACGTTGAGAGCATATGCACCAAGACAAATTCCTTGTGTGTCCAATCACACTTGGCCAATAAAAATTCTATTCTATTCTATTTAGGTTTGCCTCATCCAGGAAAAGCACAGGGACACCTGAGGGAAGCAGATCAGAGGCTAACGTGTACTTGGGCCTGAACTCTTAAATGTTTAGCCGACCGCTCATGAATTTTTTGAAGAGCTTTGTCCCGCCTCGTTTCAGCTCTAGTTGTCCTAGCCATGGGTGGAGCTACAGAGGAAGAGGAGAAGGAGGCCTGGGGGATGGTTTTCAATTTCATCACCAGTAGGCCTACCATCCAGGGGACCTTTAGAAGAAGTGCCTCTCTTGGGAATGGAGGAAGCCATGGCCTTAACAACTTACAGGAACAAGGCCTGAGTCAAAGGGGGAGAAGCTACTATGAATAGGCATACAAAATTCCCAAGAGGAAGGAGGCCTAAGCTCCTAGGTCCAGGAGCATCTGCAGCTCAAAGACAATCTGGACAAATCCAAAGTTCGTATCAATGAGTACAGATGGGCCAGGCCTCACTACTTAAAAACAAACCAAGGCACGCTGATTTTGAGGCCTAGCCAGGGAGTAATAATCTGAGGGTCTCACAGCCTACTCCGGGCCATGCGGTGGATTTTATGGCGCCAAGCGGCTTGCGCGTAGGTGAGCTGCAAGTACTGAAATTACTGGGCGGCCTTGGGGTCTTCGTGCCAAAGAAAACGCTCCAATAGTTTGAATGGAGGCAAGACTAAAGTCCAGGAGATGAACAAGGGAGCTTGTCATGTGTCCCACACCACCGGAGGAAAAAAGGGGCCACAATAATAACCTCCCAGCCAAGTAGATTTACTTGTAAATGCAATCCGGCAGCGGCATGAACAAGGCGATTGCGAAACTCACGGCTTTAGCTGTGCCGCAGCTTCTCCCTTTTGGCCCCAAGCCCAGTAGAGCTGGCGCGAAGTCAAGCTTCGAAGAAGAAAGGCAATGGTAACTGATTTTACTTATCTGTTAAATCTGTTGAAGAGAGAGAGAGAGTGAGAGAGAACGAAGAGGGAAGGTGTTTTTGAGAGGAGCTGAGCCACCACACGTCCTGCCGGTAGGAGGACTGAATTCTGGGGAAGGGCTGGATCCAGCAATCTTTTTAAAGACAAGGCTCAATCCTATGTGGATTGGACAGCAAGCAACCCACATGACTGCTGGACCCGGTCCTTCAGTACGGAGAATCAGCATATTGCTTCCAACAATCTGGGTCCTCATTTTACCAACCTTGGAAGGATGGAATGCTGAGTCAACCTTGAGCCAGAGGTGAGATTTGAACTTCTGAACCACAGTTAGCAGTTGCCTGAAATAGCCTGCAGTGCTGCACTCTAACCACTGCGCTACCCCAGAGCAGAAGTAATGCCTCCATGATATTCCACACTAGGAAAAATGTCCATAAGCTTAGCAAAAGAATTTCCTACAAATTTTGATTTTGATATGAGCTAGACTTGCTTAACTGGTTACTTTGGACAAAGACAATTTGTGAATATTTTTTAAAAAGTTGTATTGTTTGAAATGGTTATCATGTACCAATTATTGAGTCACTAAGACTACTGTATTATATCAAAGCTTTTAAATCACTAGTAAGAAAATACACTGGTAATAATATTTTTCCCTTTAGTCAGAAATATCAATTTAATTTAATTGACAGCAATGAGAGCAGATTATGTAACATTTCCAAAGAGCCTAGGAAACCTTAGATTATAGAATGATAGAAATCAAACAATCTAATACAAGAACCAAAACCGCAATTTGAAATATCACCCTCATTTTATAGAAAGAACAAAAAGATCAATCTTAACTGTGGCCAAATGTCCAAAGACTCAAAGCAAATACATGTACTTATATGATATGTCTATTGAGACCTTCAGATAGCATTAAATAATGATGCATTGGGAAAAGATATTGAAACAGCCTAAGCAAAAAAAAAAAAAAGTTTTAGAAAGTTAACTGCCAAAATTTAACAACTTAAAGGAATCTTTCTAAAGAGATTGCAAATGAACACAATCTCAGTTGCTCCCTTGTACCAGGGTATGTCCTGATCCTAATTTCTCTGCCTTTATCTCTCTCACACACACATGCCTATATTTTTGTTGTTGTTGTGATTTGTTTTATTTTTGTTGCTAAGGAAAAAGGGGGAAAATAGAATGGCAGATTTTAAAAGCAATAATATATTTACAAATATCTGAAATATATTTAAAGACTATATTCATTAATCCAGGTATCACACAATAATGATACGTTTCATCATTCAAGAGACAATATAGCAGAGTGTATACAGAAGTGTTCAATAGCAATACTAGTAGTGTTTATCACAGTGTTTAACTCAATACACCAATTTAAGCTGCATTGACTTAGACTTTTAGAAGTCCCCCTATTGCCAAGACTGAAAAACAATGGTTTAGCCTATCATTGATGGTTGTCTCCAAACAGACTGCAAGTCTTCAAAGAATACCAGTCCCTAGTGTAAGCTGCTGTTACCTGAATAGCTTGGCGACCCTGTTGTGCATCTGCTAGAAGCTGAATAGTAAGAGTTCTGGAATCTTGCAAAGCTTCTTGGAGGTAGATAAAACTATGGCCGACATGGCGTCCCATGGTGCATTCCCGACAAATGGGAACAGAACAAGCATCACAGTAGAAATGCAGCACCTGAGACAGAGAGAATTGAATAATATGCATGTCAACAGAAGATGTAAGATTTGTTTTAAAAGCCATTTCCTAAATCTGTAAAGTACACTGCAGAGAGAACAATAGAAGTTCCTTTTTTATTTAATTCAGGGTATGAGAATAACTTTTTCCTTTTGTTATATCTTTCTTTATAAACCACATACATTGAAGTGGCATTAGATTTATATAATTCCTTCCGGTTAAGCTCTTAATTTACTGTTTTAGATAAAATGTTTTAGTTAACCACCCTCAAACAGACTTCGTGAACTTTCCCAAAATATTGTGTCAAGGGATTAACTAATTTATTCATCAGCGAACTACAAAACTCTTTTTACATTTCATCCACCAGAGGGAAGCAACAGAGAGCTGGGAATGCTTCTCATTTAGGTTTTTTTTAATTTAAAAACCCCCTCAATATTTACACAATTTTTACTACTCCAGAAGAGTTTGACATGTTTATATCTGTAGAAGACAAATGGTTCAAATTACAAGAAAAGTAATACTATAATTGTGTTCTATAATTATGTGAAATAGTATGGCATTCATTGTTCCTATGTTCTTGGCATATCCTCATTCATTATTCTGTAAAACTAACCATTATATTAAAATATTCAAAATTGACAACTCAAATCAATGTCTAATCAAGAAAAATCATTTCAGCATTAATAAAACTATATTTGAATATTACTTCCAAATCAAAGTTTAGTGTCCTTTTCAAACAAAATGGAATACACAGTCTATCCAAGACTATTAGAAGACTATTGGGCAATTCAATTAATTACTTAAGCATGCACACATTAAAATTCACATTACAAAAATTGAGTATCCATAAATTAAAACTTTTTTTAATGAAGACCTTGGATCCGTAAATCAGAAATCACTTATCAGTGTTACTATTACCTGGGATCCCATGAAATTCAACATGTGTTCTTTGGCAGAGCATAGCAGCATCATTTTATTTGCTATCTGATTTCATTTTATTTCCAAATGTAAGTGTACTCATTTAAAAAAAAATCCTACACAGAAAAAAAATCTTAAAAGCACAGAAAGAAGCTCACGCAGATCACCAGTGTAATGTCACAACTATTGTGGTAGTTAGAAAAAAATTCTCCCCTTTAAAGTGACCAGTTACCACAAAGAAAATGGCGTCAATGAGCAAAACCTCAGCTTCAAACTAAACCTATTAGGTTTGAAACCTTTGAAACAGTTAATGCCAGAAGCAAAGCTAGGTCAAAGGCCAGAAAGCAATGCTGTCATGCAGATCCAGATGTAACTTTCCACAGGAATACAATGTAGGAGTCAGTGCACACTAGCCACAAAAGAGAGGAGAAAGTATGAAAACAATTAATAGATAATCAAAGAAAGCTTCTAGTTCAGCTAATTATAGCTTTAAAATGGATTGGTAGAAGTTGGAACTGTCTAATGACAGTTATTTTTTATTATAGAATATAGAAATATTATGCAAAAAATGTTTTTAGTGTTTTGAGAATACAACTGGTTTAACAAGTGAAATTCAAAAATTTGTACTCAAATATTCTGTTGCCAGAAGAATCATTAATGAAATGAAGCGCCACTCTTTCCTCTCACTAGTTGTGCTAACAGTGTTTTTCAACCTTTTTTCTTCAGGTGAACCCTTTGGTGTGGTCAGATTTCTGGTGGAACCCTGGTTGAAAAACACTGCATTAAGCTATACACCCTGAAGCTGAAATAGAATTCTTTTATTGGACAAGTGTGATTGAATACACAAGAAATTTGTCTTTGGTGCATATGCTCTCAATATACATAAAAGAAAATACTGCTCAAAAAAATGAAGGGAACACTTAAACAACACAATATAACTCCAAGTAAATCAAACTTCTGTGAAATCAAACTGTCCACTTAGGAAACAACACTGATCGACAATCAATCTCACATGTTGTCAGCACATTCAATTTTGTACAGAACAAAGTATTCAATGAGAATATTTCATTCATTCTGATCTAGGATGTGTTCTTTGAGTGTTCCCTTTATTTTTTTTGAGCAGTGTACATTAGTCAAGAATCATGAGGTACAACACTTAATGGTTGTCATAGGGATCAAATACGCAATCAGGAAACAATATTAATAAAAATCTTAAATATACAAGCAATGTAACAGTCACATAGTCATAATTGGGAGGAAGTGAGTGATAGGAATTATGAGAAAAAACTAGTAGTAATAATAGTGAAGACTTAGTAAATAGTTTGACAGTGATGACGGAATTATTTGTTTAGCAAAGGGATGGCTTTTGGGAAAAAACTATTCTTGTCTCTAGTTGTCTTGGTGTGCGGTGCTCACCAAAGTAGTAAAAAGTACTCATCAAAGTAACTTAAGTTGCCGCCACTGCTTGCTTTTCAACTCCCAACCCCCCTAATGTCATCTCAGAAGACAGGGTTCAAGAGAGGGTAGGAGATTGAAAGGAAATATGTGGTATAATGAGAAGCACCTACTGCAAATCCACCTTCATTAGCCAGTTGCTTGTTGTGGTCCTCCTCCTCCTCCTCCTCCTCCTCCATTGTACGTTATGCTCTGCAAAGGGCTCACATTTTCCCCAAAGAAGCGTGTGGAATTCAAAACTGGATGAGTGATGCAGCCGCATTCCAAAGGGCTCGATTTACCTGTGAGTTTTCACTCGGAACTGGCACAAGTGCGCAAAAAGAGAAGGACGGAGAGGATTCCCCTTCTCTGCAGGCTCATTATCATTGGAAGACTCCCTCGAGCCATCGACTTCTGGAGTCGTTGAACCTTAAATTTCTTTCCAACCCAACCTAGGGCGGAAATGAGACCTTGCCGGAGAGGAAAAGCGGCTGGAGAAATGATGCGGCACGCTCCTCACTTTTACTTGCAACTCGGGACCAGTCTAGCACAGGGGTCTCCAACCTTGGCAACTTTTAATACTTGTGGACTTCAACTCCCAGAATTCCTGGAACCAGCTTAGACCCATGTGCGAGTAAAAGCAAAGCTAGCTGAAGGATTCTGGAAGTTGAAGTTGGGGTTTTATTGCATGAAAGTTATCTGCTTAGTGGTTAGAAGAAGCATGCAAAGGCTAGCCACTAAAGGGGTGCTATTGCTGCTGCCGGCGCCGCTGCCACTCCTCCTCCTGCTCTATGGCTGCTGCTGCTGAGCATGATTGATCTGCCGGACATGAGAAGGAGGAAGAGGCTGCCCCGCTGCAGGAGCAGGCAGGATTGAAGGGGGGGCCTGCTTTGCCTTGTCTTCTTATTAAGTCGCGGAACCCCTGGCTGGCCCTTGCGTAACCCTTGGGTTCCGCCGAACTCTGGTTGAAAAACACTGTGCTAACAGGTGTTGATATTAAGATACAGTGAGGTAAAAGATCATCTTTGTCATCTTCAAACTAGTTGGTAGAATTTTTAGTAGCATCTCTCCATTACTAAAGAAAATAATAGTATCTCCATCTGTAGTGATGTTCTCTACTGTTAGCCCTTAAATTACAACTGTAATGGAGTCTGTCCATTAGGGTCGAAGTCAGGGCAAACATTAAATCAACTGCCTCAAGTTATGACCAGCCATCCAGAAGTGGGTTAGTTCTGGTTCAGCCTGGTTCTGCGAACCGGTAGCACTGCCAGTGGGAAGCTCTGCCCACCCATTCGGATTGCTTCTGCACATGCACAGAAACATTGTGAGAGAGCAAACTTCTATTAATAAGTTTTAGAACCCCTATTACAGCCATCCCTGTTCTTGCCAGTGAATCAGAATGTGTGCATCAAGTGAAGCCTCAAGGGTGGGTGAAGCCCATCGGAAGCTTAGTGCCAAGCAAGCCCACTTGTCCCTGAGATACCCCATGCTGTCTCCATGAAGTCCTAGCTGAATCCTACAGACAGTCAGGCAATAGCTAAAAGTTTTGCAAGTTGCCAGCTTCTATTCTGTTTTTTCTGCATATAGTTAAACTTTCTGAGCTGATTTCCCCCCCTGCAACTGCTCAAGTCAGAAAGCTGTAGAAAGAGTTTCTTTGCCTGCTTCCATCTTCTAGAATTAAGGTAAGGTTTTAAAAGGGATATTGATTAGAAGATAGAGGTGGGGAGTTTAATTTTAGCACCTAATTTGGGGAAGAGGATGAGGGAGAAAGATCAGGAAGTATTTCCCTTCCAGCTTTGTTTTCTTTATTGAAGAAATGTAGTTTTATTTGGGAGGGAGGAGGTTAAGAAAGGGAAAACTTTTGGGAAAATCATCCTGAAGCTGCTGCCTTAGCATTCAGAGTCTGGCTTCCTAAAGCCTTCAAGAGCCAAAGGTTTGCAGACTTTATCTGGGCAGAACGCTCTGAAAGCAGCCTCCATTTTCTGTAAGAAATTGCCAGAGCAAATGGTGGCTGCTTCCAGTGGGCATAGATACCAGGCCCAAGCACTGAAGATTTTTATTTATTTATTTATTTTGTCCAATACACAATAATACAAATGAAGATTATAGAGGATATAGTAGAGAAGAAATACGAACTATATGAGAGACTATCTGGAGAGGTCAACCGTGGATAGTCTAAGGGTAAAATGTTGGGGGTTAGGGGATGATACTACAGAGTCTGGTAATGAGTTCCATGCTTTGACAACCTGATTACTAAAGTCATATTTTTTACAGTCAGGTTTGGAGCGGATAATATTAAGCTTGAATCTGTTGTGTGCTCGTGTTGTTGTGGTTGAAGATGAAGTAGTCTTTTACAGGCAGTACATTGCAGCATATGATCTTATGGGCAATACTTAGATCATGTTTAAAGCATCGTAGTTCTAAGTTTTCAAGACCCAGGATTGTAAGTCTAGTTTCATAGGGTATTCTGTTTCAAGTGGAGGAATGAAGGGCTCTTCTTGTGAAGTATCTTTGAACATTTTCAAGGGTGCTAATGTCTGAGATGTGATATGGTTTCCAAACAGATGAGCTGTATTCGAGGATGGATCCGGCAAAAGTTTTGTAAGCTCTGGTAAGTAGTGTGAGATTTCCAGAGCAGAAGCTACGTAGGATTAGATTAACAACTCTTGAGGCCTTATTTATATTATTTATTTATTGGATTTGTATGCCGCCCCTCTCCAGAGACTTGGGGCGGCTAACAGCTATAATAAGACAGCGTATAACAATAATCCAATACTAAAAACAATTTGAATTGTGACCGGAAACTGATTGGCACCAATGCAGACTGTGGAGTGTTGGTGTAACATGGGCATATTTGGAAAAGCCCATGATTGCTCTCGCAGCTGCATTCTGCATGATCTGAAGTTTCCAAACACTTTTCAAAGGTAGCCCCATGTAGCGAGCATTACAGTAGTCGAGCCTCGAGGTAATGAGGGCATGAGTGACTGTCAGCAGTGACTCCTGGTCCAAATAGGGTCGCAATTGGTGCACCAGGCGAACCTGGGTGAACGCCCCCCTCGCCACAGCTGAAAGATGTTTCTCTAATGTGAGCTGTAGATCGAGGAGGACGCCCAAATTGCGAACCCTCTCTGAGGGGGTCAATGATTCTCCCCCCAGGTAATGGACGGACAGATGGAATTGTCCTTGGGAGGCAAGACCCACAGCCATTCCGTCTTGTCTGGGTTGAGTTTGAGTTTGTTGACACCCATCCAGGCCCCAACAGCCTCCAGGCGCCGGCACATCACTTCCACTGCTTCGTTGACTGGACATGGGGTGGAGATGTATAACTGGGTGTCATCAGCATATTGATGATACCTCACCCCATGCCCTTGGATGATCTCACCCAGCGGTTTCATGTAGATATTAAATAGCAGGGGGGAGAGGACCGACCTCTAAGGCACCCCACAAGGGAGAGACCTAGAGGTCGACCTCTGACCCCCCACTAACACCAACTGCGACCGACCAGAGAGGTAGGAGGAGAACCACTGAAGAACAGTGCCTCCCACTCCCAACCCCTCCAGCCGGCGCCGAAGGATACCATAGTCAATGGTATCGAAAACCGCTGAGAGGTCAAGAATCACCAGGACAGAGGACAAGCCCCTGTCCCGGGCCCGCCAGAGATCATCCATCAGCGCGACCAAAGCAGTTTCCGTGCTGTAGCCGGGCCTGAATCCAGACTGCTGAGGACCTAGATAATCGGCTTCTTCCAAGGACGCTGGAGTTGAAGCGCC
Organism: Erythrolamprus reginae; assembly: GCF_031021105.1. NCBI lineage: Eukaryota > Metazoa > Chordata > Lepidosauria > Squamata > Dipsadidae > Erythrolamprus > Erythrolamprus reginae. Next base: position 55,268,883 of record NC_091963.1, read on the forward strand.
ACCACCTTCTCAACAACCTTCCCCATAAAGGGAAGGTTGGAGACTGGATGGTAGTTATTAAGCACGGCTGGGTCCAGGGAAGGCTTCTTGTGGAGTTTGGGGTTCGGGGTTCGGGGGGTGCTGGCAAGCCCCCCAGGCCGGCTGCGACGTTTTAAAACACCCGCGCCGCTTCGCAGCTGTCTCCTGAAGCCGAACGCTAAAGCCGAACTTCCGCGTTCGGCTTCGGGAGACAGCTGCGAAGCGGCGCGGGTGTTTTAAAAGGTCGCAGCCGGCCTGGGGGGCTTCCCAGCAACCTCCCGAACCGAACCCGGGGTTCAGCAAAATTTTGCCTCTTCTTACGAACTTTGTTTGAGTTACGAATCGGCGTTCGGAAGGCTTCTGGGAAGCCCCGCCGCCCGGCTGTCACCTTTTAAAACAGCCGCGCGGCTTCCCAGCAGTCTCCGAACGCCGGTTCGTAACTCGAAAAAAGTTCGTAAGAAGAGGCAAAATTTTTCTGAACCCCGGGTTCGTATCACGAGTTGTTCGTAAGACGAGGGGTTCATATCTTGATGTACCACTGTATTCAATCGGATTCGGACTTACTCTTCCTCCATCGCTTCTCTAGACGTCTCTCCTGGCGTTTCAACTCCCAGAGCACCTCATTGAACCATGGAGCTCTACGGGGTCTAGTGCCGCAGAGAGGTTGCAGTAGTGCAATTCGGTCAAGGGCCTCCGCTGCAGCCTTGTTCCAGGCCTCAGCCAGAGACTCTGCCGAACTGTGGACGAGTGTATCTGGAAGAACCCCAAGTGCCTTCTGAAAGCTTTCTGGATGCATCAGGCGCCTGGGGTGGAACAACTTAATCAGTTCCGCCTCCCTGCGGGGGAAGATTGGAACCAGGAAGTCAAGCCGCAGTAGAAAATGGTCTGACCATGACAAAGGCAACACTTCTAAGCCCTTTAGTCTCAGACCATTACTCAGTTGCTCAGAGAGGAATACCATGTTGGGTGCGTGCCCCCCCTCGTGAATTGGACCCTGTACTACTTGGGTCAGGTCCATGGCTGCCATGGAGGCCATGAACTTCTGTGCCAGTTCAGAGGATTCGCCGAGCGACGGCAGGTTGAGGTCCCCCAAGACAATAAGTCTAGGAAACCCCACCGCCAGCCCGGCTACCTCCTCGAGTAGCACAGGCAGGGCTTGTGCCACGCAGCTGGGAGGCAGGTACATGAGAAACAAGCCCACCTGAACCCCTAAGTCCAACTTCACCAGGAGGGACTCGCAATCCGCAATCTCTGGAGCAACGAATCTATGCAGGCAAAGGCTCTCCCTGGCTATAATAGCCACTCCTCCCCCCCTTCCCTGGGGTCAAGGTTGATGCTATATCTGAAACCTGGCTGGGCAAATTTCAGAGAGAGGAACTCCTCCCTCCGGGCCCAGCCAGGTTTCAGTTACACATGCCAGGTCGGCCTCCTCATCCAGGATTAAATCCCGGATGAGGAGAGCTTTATTTACCACCAACCTGGCATTGAATAGCAGCAACCTGAGCCCAGGGCCAGAATTACACTCATCACCAGTATTCTGGGTAGAACTCATGGAGCTGGAACAAGGGATCATTATTAAGCAGCGATCCCTCCTTCCCCTGGAACGGCTCACTCCGTGGTTCCTGCCATATCTGCCTCTCCCCAGCAACACCGGTATATCCTGACCCTCTGCCACCCCAGAGATAGGTGCCCCCCCTCCTGCCTCTCCAGCGCCAGGTAGGCCAAATATATTACTTACATCACTCCCATTCATCTCATCCATATTGTAACCCCACCCATCCCACCCATCCATGCCAATCATTCACTCCATACATACTATTATCACCCCAATTATCCATCGTTTAAGACTCCCCCAAATAATTTAGTTAAAAATAGTCAAATTAATATTAAGATTAAAGATTAAAAACACTAAAGAAAATAATAAAAATAAGTTATAGAGTATACAAAATATAGGTAATAGTGCAGTAATTCAGTTCTTTAAATAAATAAATCCAGTCAGCAGCGAGTAACAACGGTGCTAGGTTCTTAAAGTCAAAGGTTATTCAGAGTTCAGGATCATTCAATATCCCTCCCCCCTCAAGAAAGAGGGGGGGTGTCCTGCTCGTCTAGTTGCATCACATGTCCATCCTTCTCAAAGTTGACATTTCCAATTTGCCATGTTCCCAGCAAAATCCAAGGCAATACCCCAAAGCCTTCATGCAGCCTCTGTATGGTCCATTTATGATCATAATGTTTTCTTCCTCGGCCTCCTCGTTTTCCTGTAGGCCTCCATCTCCTCTCTCTCCTAATCCTGCAGCTCCCCACCTGGCTGGCCCTCTGCCGCCGAACACCCCCACCATTCGGTGTTCTGGCTCTCCAGGTCAGTCTGGTATATATGGTGGGTCTTGGCTGTCCCATCTCGATTTTCTTGGCGATTCTCAGCTTCCCAACACCGTAGCTCAGCAGGAGAGGGGGAAAAGACTGCAGACAGCTTCATTCTAGCTGGTGGCCGCCATTTTCCGACCCCCAGCTGATTCCATAGCAAAAGCAAAAGCAAAGCAAAGGCTCCGCGGTGAGAATAAACTAAAACAAACGCCGCGGAGCAGGGGGCAGCGGGATCTTCCTGGCTGACACAAGATCTTTCCTCTGAAGCTCCAAACCCCTCCCTCTGTCTCCTCTGTCTCCTCTCTCTCTGTCCTCAGCAAACTCTCCGTGGCGAGTCTCTAAATCTCCGCAGCAAGGTAATCCAAAAAACAAATGCCACGAGGCAGTGGGCAACGGAATCCTCCTTGGTTGAGCACAGGACCACCCCTCCAGGGCTCCGGGACTCCAAGCCTCCTTCTGTCTTCTCCTCTGTCCTCCGCCCTCCATCTTCCCAGTGATGACAGAAAGGCAACAGACAGCACGCCACGGCGCCACAAATGGCAAGCGGCTCAGCTCTGGTTTTTAGTCGCCATTTTCATCATTTTCCAAAGTCCGGCCGATTGCACCACAAACTCTGGGACAGAAAGGGGCGTGGAGCACAGGGGAGTAGAAAAGGGGGGATCTCTTGGGCAGCAAATGCTCACTTCCAGAGCCGCAAGTTTTAAGCTGGATTTAAACTGTCATTCCCTATATTTTATCGATGTTATCCACCGTAGTCCGGTGGAGCAGCAACTCCACCCTTCTCCTTGCTCCCCACCGGATCCGGAAGTACATTTGAGATTATCTCAGTTTGAGCGGAGACCACCCCCCCAAGGCAAGGACTTCTTAGTGATGTTGTTGCAGTGGGCTTTGGCACTTAGATCTTTAGTTATTAGTATTCCGAGGTCCTTGACCGAGTGGGGATTATCTGTGATAATTTGTTTATTAAGTTTGTATTTGAAGTTCTGATTCTTTTTGCCGATGTGTAGGACAGAGCATTTGCTGGTTGAGATTTGGAGTTGCCATGTGTTGTGTCAAGGTGGGAGGAGAAGAGAGGTGGGGATGCCGTAGCATCTCCATAGTCAGTCATATGGGTGAATGACCATAGGAGCAATGCAGCCATTGTAATTTTGGAAGAGGACCTTATATGTAGTTTTGGAGTGTTTATAATAACTTTGAACTGACTTGGCTTTTCTAGAGGGCTATAAAAATGCATTATGTCTATCTGTTGCCATATAATACTAGTTATTAGTACAATACTAAGTGTTTGCCAACACTTCTCCCTGCATTTCCTTGCCATGTCCTCTGATTAAAAATATACATTTCCACATAGACTAACAGCAGCCTTTGACCCACAAAAAGGAATTCAACCTAACTGTATTTTGTTCTGCCTAACAGCATTTTCTTAACTGCATTCGCTCACCTAACAATGGCTTATCAAATAAATTACAACAGTGGATATTTATTCATTATTTAAAATGTGCTATGTGTCCATTGCTAACTGGATTGTACCTACATTTATTCACATTTGTTGCAGAGATGAGCAAAAAGGCTCTATTCACAATACAATATCTTTCCAGCAAAAAAACTAATTCTGCATCATAGAGTATTCCAAGTATTTGGCAGATCCCATGGAAACTACTGTGCTGGAGGAGCATTGTTGTTGGTGGTGGTGGTAGTGGTTATTCACAAAAAATAAGATAATTAGGTATGACATATTAAGGCTGTTTGCAACACATACAACAACATGAAGTTGCCCAATAATCTCTAATGCAAATATTTGTTTGTTTGTTTGTTGTTTGTTTATGTCTATTTCAATATAAAACACAATTTGGCTAGTTTTATCTGGACAAAGAGGTTAAATAGGACAATTATTTAGACAGGTAACTACTGCAAGTAGCACTCAATTACTACCACAATTGGTAGCATTTCTACTGCTAAGCAAGACAGATGTTAAGGGAGTTTTGCCCCATTTTACAACTTTTCTTGACACATTTAAATGAATAACATCAGTTATTATATTATGAACAAAGTTGTAAAGTGAATCAGGCTTTCCCAGGGACACTGCAACTGTCCTAAATATGAATCAGTTGATCATATAACCATGTGAAGAACAGTTATATATCTTTTTTTAATGTTGTAACTACAGTCACTATATGAATGGCTGTAAGTCAAGGAAAGCCTGTAGCAGGAATCCTATGGCTGTAGACAAACAAAATCCCAGAAAAAGGAGATGAGAAACCCATTTGTACTAAATGTTGCTATACTGTTACTAGGATTCAAACTGTTTGGAATGCAAAAGAATGACATTTCTAGGAATAATGGGGGAAAAGACATAATAGTTACATTATAATATGGTGACAGCACAAAAACAAGAACTCTTATATGCACGAAGCCTACTTATTTGTTTAAAGGCTGGTTTTAATTAAAAACTCTACTTTGCAGGTCATTCATGGAACATTCCTAAACCTGACCTCCAGATGATATTAGCCCATCTAGGCAATGCCTACTTAGTTTCTAGTGCTTAAAAAATACTAAACAAAAAAGAGCAAAACTAGACACAGAAATGGAGACCAAAGGTTCAATGCAAATATTGCAAATAATCTGCAATTACACTAAAATAGTTAAAACTGTTTGTTTAAAACTATTATTATAGAAAATATAAGAAATAGAATTAGCATTTCAGATTTCCTGGTGTAGATTAAGTTTTTTAAATATTTCAGACCAAACTTAGCTTTAAGATCATTATCAGAAGCAGTAACTGGACTTAATAACTAAGAGGTAGTGTGTAAGTATGCTATGTATTATTTGAAAATGCTAAAGCTATTTCCATTCCAGACTTGCATTAATACCCATTTCCTCAGCTAGAAAGAAATGTTCTTTGAATTAGTTATGTGCATTCATTCAAACAAACAAACAAAACTCTACCTACAGAAACTGGCAATATTTTTCAAAACAGTAGGGCATATCACATGGGGCTATTCATCTTTTACAACCACAGCAGGCAAAAGAGTACCAGAGCAAGGCTATAAAGTTGATTGCTCTAGGATAGGGATTTACAGTGCATAGTAAAACCAAAAACACGAATGTTCAAGTGTCATGCTCCCTTTCTGGCCCACCTGCTTTCAAAGAGCTAGGAGGGGGATGAGTAAGTAAAACGTCTCCAAGGATGGCATAGCAATCAACCAACATCTGATGAATGGCTACTAGAGTTAAACTTTGACCTGAATGGACAATTCCTAAACCGGTTACCCTCCCCAACATTGTCCCTCATATGCCCCATCTACCTGCTTCTTTTTTTACAAATGTTTTAAGTACCAGGCACAATTAACAAAAGCAATGGAATGTGGATGCAGTTTCCATTGAAAGCTGCAATGCAAAAACAAAAACAACATTCCACACAAAAAAGCTGAGATTCATTGGGAAGCCAATGGACACTTATGGCTTAATTGTACAGCTTTGCTTATTATTCAAATATGGACATAAGAAAAGAAAGAGCTTGGTTGTTGTGCTGTGATTTAAGATGACAGAACAAACAGGATGAATATGGATTTCAAATGGAACATTAGACTTGAGAATAAATGATAAAACGTGTAATATTTTAGACATTGTATACAATTATGCAGACTAATGGCACCACAGAATCTATTTCCTGTATTTTAAAAAAAAGGGATATTAGAATCCGTTTTATTTTCCCTTTTCTAATGAAATATTCAAATATTTCAGATATTTCTATATACAAATCTTTTTTTGATTGAAATGGACTTTGCCTCCCTGGATGTTGCCAAATTTTGTAGTGCTGCCAGTAGCAATAAAGATTCAACTAATATCTCTACAATTCTGAATATAGATAATGTACTTTTTGCCCACTTTTGTCTTAATGTCTTGGATTCATGTCATAATATTGAGTAACTAAGACAAATAACACCAATTTGAGAGATCCAGTTTATATTAATAGTTATAGTGGCAATAGTAACATAATATTCTAACTTTTAGCTCACATTTCATGCTTGACCTTCCTCTTCTACTTATAGAGTTCATTAATTGTTTTATTTTACATTGTCTTTAATCAAAATAAACTTTGAATTGATTTACTGAACTGAATTGATTCTTTTCCTTTCACTTGAACATATTCAAAAGGATTATGGTTTTGCTAGGGCGGAATAATCAATTTCAGATTTAAAGGGTTCTAGCTCACTTACCTACAATTACAAAAGCTTTTAAAACAGCACTACACAACTATTAAATAATTCTGCTACTGAAATAGCTGCAATAATCAGTTGAAACAGCATTTATTTACTAAAAAGTAGAATGATGGCTTGCCCTTTGTTAGCTGATAAATGGCTCTTTATTTTATGTTTAGTTTTTGACTAACAATCTATTAATTTTCTTGGGAAAGTGTATATTTGCTATTTTATATGATGATGAAATTGGAAACAACAAAATTACCTTGTAATATGCCAATCAATAACTGGGCAAAGTAAATAAAAGTTGGAAAGAACCAATTAGAGAAATAAAGTCTTAATATTTTAGGGTTTTTTTTAAAAAAAAATAGTCTCATTCAATGAACCATTCCATTTAAACCCAGTCAGCATATTTTAGAATAGAACAGAATAGAATTATTTATTGGCCAAGTGTGATTGGACACACAAGGAATTTGTCTTGGTGCATATGCTCTCAGTATATATAAAAGAAAATGTAGATTTGTCAAGAATATGTGGTACAAAACTTAATGATTGTCATAGGGTCAAATAAGCAATGAAGAAACAATCAATATTAATAAACATGTTAGGATACAAGCAACAAGTTACAGTCATACGGTCCTAAGTGGGAGGAAAAGGGTGATAGGAATGATGAGAAAAAACTAGTAGAAATAGAAGTGCAGACTTAGTAAAAAGTTTGACAGTGTTCAGGGAATTATTTGTTTAGTAGAGTGATAGCTTTTGGGGGGAAAACTGTTCTTGTGTCTAGTTGTCTTGGTGTGCTGTGCTCTGTAGTGACATTTTGAGGGTAGGACTTGAAACAATTTGTGTCCAGGATGTGAGGGGTCAGTAAATATTTTCACCATCCTCTTTTTGACTCGTGCAGTATACAGGTCCCCAATGAAAGGCAGGTTGGCAGCAATAGTTTTTTCTGCAGTTCTGATTATCCTCTGAAGTCTGTGTCAGTCTTGCTGGGTTGCAGAATCAAACCAGAGGTGTAGACGACAGACTCAATGATTCCTCTGTTGAACTGCATCAGCAGCTCCTTGGCCAGTTTGAGCTTCCTGAATTGGCGTAGAAAAAAACATTCTTTGTTGTATTTTTTTGATGATGTTTTTGATGTTAGGTGACCATTTTAGATCTTGAGATATGATAGAACCTAGTAATTTGAAGGTCTCTACTGTTGATATTGTGTTGTCTAGTACAGTGTTTTTCAACCAGTGTGCTGTGGCACACTAGAGTACCGCGAGACATGGTCAGGTGTGCCGCGAAGCTCAGCAAGAGAGAGAAAGAGAGAGAAAGAAAGAAAGCAAGAGAGGGAGAGAAAGAAAGCAAGAGAGAGAGAGAAGGCAAGAGAGAAAGAGAGAGAGAGAAAGAAATCAAGAGAGAAAGAGAGAGAGAGAAAGAAAAAAAGCAAGAGAGAGAGAGAGAGAAAGAAAGAGAGAGAGAGAAAGAAAGAAGGAAAGAGAGAGAGAAAGAAAGCAAGAGAGAGAGAGAAAGAAAGAGAGAGAGAGAGAGAAAGAGAGATGGAGAGAAAGAAAGCAAGAGAGAGAGAAAGAAAGAAAGAAAGAGAAAGAGAGGCAGAGAAGGAGGGAGAGATAGAAAGAGAGCAAAAAAGAGAGGAAGGAAGGAAGAGAGAAAGGGATGGACAGAGAGGGGAAGGAAGGAAGACAGAGAAAGAGGGAGAGAAATAGAGCGAAAGGGAGGAAGAGAGAGAGATAATTTTTTTGTCCAAACTTTTTTTAGCCCCCCCCCACTCCTCCCCCCCCCCCCCGCTCAATGTGCCCCATGATTTTGTATATGTAAAAAATGTGCCGCAGCTCAAAAAAGGTTGAAAATCACTGGTCTAGTATTGTGAGAGATGGAAGGGTTTCTCCTAAAGTCTACCACCATTTCTACGGTTTTGAGTGTGTTCAGTTCTAGATTGTTCCGGTCACACCACTAGGTTAATTGTTCAACCTCCCGTCTGTATGAGGATTCATTGTTGTCTCGAATGAGTCAGATCACTGTTGTATTTTCTGCAAATTTCAGTAGTTTAACAGATGGATCATTTGAGATGGAGTCATTGGTGTATAGAGAGGTGGTGAGAGTACACAGCCTTTGGGGGGGGGCTGTGCTAATTGTACATGTATCTGATGTGATTTCTTCTGAAGATTATACTGCCTCAGATTGTATCTCCGCTTTCTTTCTTTTTTTCAGCAAACTTAACATTTAGCTCAATTTAAAACAATGTATTGCTTATAATTTCCCAACATGTTTTTTTCCATTATGTTACTATCAGAATAGGTGTTGGAATCTTACCTGAACACCACTTCTCATACATTGAGCGGGTACAGCAGTCATATGGGTTTGCTCACTGTCCTATCCAATCAGGACCAAGCCTTGTCTTTAAAAAAGATTGCTGGATCCACTCCTTCCCAGAATTCGCGAATCTGTAGACTTGGCTCGATGGTAATGACTCAAAGGATGCTCTACTCTCAATTGGAAGAAAACAGGGTTAAGAAACAGGTAAAGAAAGGTAAGACATAGGGAGGGAAATGACTGCTGTACCCGCTCAGCGTATGAGAAGAGGCATTCAGGTAAGATTCCAATGCCTATTTCTCCATACTAATGAGCGGGTGCATCTATTGGGACATACCCAATAGATGTGTCCCTAGGGAGGGAGCAGTTCAAGTGTCATAAGTGATGACTACCTGAAGGATTCTCCGGCCAAAAGCTGTGTCTGTTGAGGCATAGGAGTCAATCTTGTAATGATGTATGAAAGAATTTGGAGTGGACCAAGTGACCGCTTTGCAGACCTCTTCCAGAGGAGCTTGTGTGGCCCAAGCTGCTCATGTGGCTGTGCTCCTAGTAGAATGAGCTGTAATGCCTCTTGGAATGGGCAGGGAGGCAGATTCATATGCCTTTGCAATTGCACCTCATATCCAATGGCCTAAGATAATGGAAGAGACCTTGGATCCCAAGGACCTGGGGTGATAAGCCACAAACAGGGCTTCAGATCTACGAAAGGCCTTGGTATATGCACAGCGCTCTGGTGAGATCTAATATGTGCCATCTGATGGAAAGATGATGGTCCGGATTTGAACAGAAGGAGGCTAAGATGATGTCTTGTGTTCTGTGAAACATAGAACTAACCCTCAGGAGAAAGGTGGGGTCCAAGCATAGGACCACTTTATCTGGGTAAAACTGGCATAGATCTTGTCGGATGGAAAGAACTGCCAGTTCCGATATCCATCTGCCAAGGTGATGGCCACTAGGAAGGCTACTTTGTATGACAGGTGAGAGAGAGAAGCTGCTCTAAGCGGTTCACATCGAGCGTGCATGAGTGAAGCCAGGACTTGAGATAAGTCCCAGGTAGGATATCTGTGGGAGGTCTGAATTCTTGAATTCCAGGGGAATTTTGGAGTGGCTCTCTGCGAGGTCCGGCAAGGACCAAGGATAAGGCTGCCAGATGTCTGTGAATGGTATTGACTGAAAGTCCTTGATGGAACCACTTCATCAAGAAGGAAACAATTTTGTCGATGGGAATGCAGATGCGAGAGACATCCTGGAGACACCACTCATGGAACTTAGACCAAGTATGGTGTTCGTTTTAGTTGGCTTCAGGCCAGCTCCTGTGGCTCTTGATTTTGACGAAGAGTAGTGGGAGCCATCTGTTTACAGAAGACCAGTCTGACTGCAGTACGAGCCAAACAATGAACTCCAAGCCGAGACAGGGAGAGACAGGGAGCAGGAAGGGACAGTGCCCATCCAGTGTCCTGAGCCCCGATGCTTCGTGCCAGCCCCACTTCAGCACCCAGTGGATCGCCCGGTTCCCAAGCTTTACAAGGAACCTATGGACTTGAGCTCTGCCAGACACCGTGTGTCCGCAATGGAAAGGGCTCATTGTTGCACAACAGGCCTCTGTTTTTACTGTGGGGAGGCATTTTGCCAGTTCTTGTCCTCGCAAGTGGTGGGGCATGGCAACTGCCACCGTCTGGGCTTCCCCAGTGCCGGCTCCCATTCCTGCTCCACCCGTACCAACTACCGTTCCAGATCCACCAGTGCCAGCTCCTGTACCTGATCAACCCATGTCGGCTCCTTTGTTGGAAAATGAGGGGAGCCTGGCCTGGTGGCAATGCTAGGTCGGGCAGGTGTTCAACCCTCTCAGGTCTCTCTGGCTAACAACCCCAGCTCGTACTGACATTTTACCCTTGACATTCAGATCCTGTTGGACAGATGTTCCCATAACCTTGTGGCCTGTGCTCTCATGGACTCAGGGGTCACCACAAATTTTCTGGACGAGGCCTTTGCCAAGCATCGCTTATTACCGTTGTGCCCCATCAACCTTCCAACCATGGTCAAGATGGGTGAGTTTTGCTTTCCGGGCCCATCCACTTCCAGACCCAGACAGTGTGTCTGGCCATTGGGATTCACGAGGAGGCCATCCAGTTCTATGTGACCAGAGGTCTCCATTTCCCCATGGTCTTGGGGTTGTCTTGGTTTCAAGCGCACAATACCCATGTGGTGTGGTCCCAGAACTGCTTGTCGTTCCCGATCTTGCAGTGTGTGGACTACCACTATCACATCTGTGCCGCTCAGGGGACTGGTCCACCAGAGGTCTCCTTGCCCACCTGCCTCGCTGAATTTGCGGACCTCTTCAACGACAAGGAGGCGGATCAGCTGCCGCCGCACCAGCCATGCAACTGCACCATCGATCTCCTCCCCGACACCAAGCTCCCCACCGGCCGGCTGTACTCCATGTCCAACCCCGAGTTCATGGCCCTCAAGGACTTCAATGACAAAAACCTAGCCAAGGTGTTCATCAATCTCAACCTCATCCCTCTCTGTGCCTGTCTTGTTCGTCAAGGAGAAGACTAGGGACCTGGGACTGTGTTGCGACTACCGGCAGCTCAACACCATTACCATGTGCAACCGGTACCCGTTGCCTCTGATCCTGGAGCTCATGGAGTATCTGCGGTCTGCCAAGGTCTTCACCAAGATCTACTTGTGGAGCGCTTACAACTTGGTGCAGATCCAACTGGGGGACGAGTGGAAGACAGCGTTCAGGACCCGGTATGGGCACTTCGAGTACACGGTCATGCCCTATGGCCTCACCAACGCCCTGGCGGACTTCCAGCATCTGGTGAAAGATGTCTTCCGAGATATGCTGGACCACTTTGTCATCAACAACCTCAACGACATCTTGATATACTCCCCCTCTCAGTCCAGCCACCTGCAGCATCTACATCGTGTCTTGCAGCGCTTGCACGAACAACATCTCTATGCCAAACTGGAGAAGTGCCAGTTCTTCCAAACGACCATTGGGGGCACATCATTTCTCCAGAGGGCATCGCCATGGACTCGGGCAAGGTGTCGGCCCTGAAAACTTGGCAACCCCCAAGGCAGGTGAAGGACGTAAAGAGACTGTTGGGCTTTGCCAATTATTACCGCACATTTATTCCGGGCTTTGCCACCCTGTCTGCGCCTCTCACCTGACTCCTGCAGAAAAAAGTGCCATTCCAGTGGGGTGAGGCCAGATGGCAGGCGTTCATGGCCCTCAAGGACACCTTCATGTGGGAACCCTTCTTGCAGCACCTCGACCCGCACTGGCCATTACTGGAGGAAACCAACGTCTCAGATGTCGCCATCGGGGGGGGGGGTCCTCCAGGCCCCTCTGGATGGTGGTACCTTGTTTCTATGTGCCTACTACTCCCATAAACTCATGCCCTCCGAGAGAAACTATATCATCTGGGAGAAGAAGTTGTTGCAGCAGAGGGACGGTTTTGTGGCCCAGCGGACGTAAGAGATCAGCCCTGACTCTCCCTGGACATTCTCAGACGGCCTGCTCAAGTACCACGGACAGCTATATGTCCCAGTGGGCCCGCTCCATGGTCCGGTCATGTCCCAGTACCATGACAGTCCCACTCTTGGTCACTTTGGACTTGAGTTACTTATGTGGATGTTTTGATGCAGGCAAAGTCCGCCACGGGAGCTCCGCTGGGTTTTCTGCAACCTTTGCCGACACCCGAGAGGCCTTGGGGGGCTGTTTCAATGGACTTTGTGACCCACTTGCCTCTGTGCTTGGGGTTCACCATTATGATGGTGGTGGTGGACGTTTATAAAAATGGCGCACTTCATTCCCTCCCAACGAGTCCCCACAGTTCAAGTTACCACCCAGCTGTTCATTCAGCATGTGTTCCGGCTCCATGGCCTTCTGGACAGGGTGGTGTCAGACAGGGGGACCCAGGTCATGGTGTGGTTCTGGAAAGAAGGAACTCATGTCGGCCTAGAAGGTGCACATCTGCCTGGCGTCCACACAGCACATCCAGACTGATGGTGGCAAGGAGGTCATTGGCATTCTAACGCAGCATCTGTGGTGCTTCATGTCGGACCAGCAGTCCGAGTGGTCGCAATACCTCCCAGTGGCCGAGTTCGCTTTCAACAATCACAGCACATGTCGATGCAGACCACCCCCTTTCATGCCAACTTCGGATACCATCCCCATTTTTTCCCACTGACACTCCTGGATTCCCCAGACCCGGCCGCTGAGGAGTTCCTGTTTGAGCTCCAGTCAGTGCACAAGATGGTCAAGAGATACCTCAACAAAGCCAAGGAGGATTACAAGAGGTATACTGACCACTCCCATTGTGACATCCCCCGTTGGCTGTCAGAGACTGGGTGTGGCTCTCCAGCAAGTACATCTCGTCTGAATCACCACGCCGGAAACTGAATCTGCATTTCATGGGTCCTTTCCCCATCGAGTATGTCATCAATCCTGTGATCTACTCTTTGACCCTCCCTGAGCATCCATTGCTCCCTCTTGGTTCCCTTTAGTCCCTATTGTCCGCTTCGCCCTGTTCTTCCAGCCCCGCCTGCGCCTTGTGCACGGGACCATTTGCCTGACACCCCAATCCACTCCATCCAGGATTCGCGAGGGGTGGAGGGTTGTCTTCAGTACTTGGTGCAATGGACCAAGGGGATTCTGGACAGTTGCACTTGTATGGACGCCTCCTTGGTGGATGCTCCAGATCTCATTCATGCTTTCCATCTCCAGTTGCCGAACAAACCCTGTCCTCTGTGCAGGATCCAGGGGAGGGGCCTTCTGGGGGGGGTGTTGTGGTTGGCTTAAGGCCAGCTCCTATGGCTGTTGATTTTGATGAAGGGCAGTGGGAGCCGTCTGTTTACAGAAGACCAGTCTGGCTGCAGTATGAATCAGACAATGAACCCGAAGCAGAGACAGGGACAGGGATAGACAGGGAGCAGGAAGGGACAGCAGAGACAGAGAGGAGAATGGATTCAGCCATCTCTCCAGCCAGAGGTTCCTCGGAATCAGAAGGGGAAGAATTAATGAGTAATCCTATTCTGAATGCTCAGGTATGGAGAATGTTGGGAAAGCAAGAGCAGCTGTGCAAGTGTAAAAACAAATTATAGGAAACAGCTGATAAGACTTAATGACGCTGCTGCAACCTTGATAAAAAAGGGAGGGTTGGAGTCATCTGTGTGGGAGTTTATTGTTTGAGCTTTGGAGAGGGAGACATTGATGCATCGTGGTTTCGTTTTGGTTTTTGGATTCCTGTGAACTTTCTGACACTCAAGCCTGAAAGTAGTGTGTGGATTAGTGAGTAACTCTGACTTTCTGGACTAATAACTCAGCATTGCTTTTGCATTCACAGAGGCATATTGCCCTCTCCATATAAAGGAAACCTTTTAGCTTTATTGTTACAAATTTGTGTGTTTTATTTATTACTTTGCTCTTGGGTGGCTAGAGGCCAGGCAGAACAGTCAAATAATTCAGTTACTAGAGATTCTTCTGGATATTAATATGACCTTGATGGCATCTGGATCATAGCCTTGTAAATCTAAATTGCACTGGATAACCGCCAAACTGTTAGGTGGAACCACCCCGGGTCTGGATGATGAGAGGCACCCTGCTGCAGCATATCCCCTGAAACAGGGAGTCGCCAAGGGGCCTTGACAGAGAGATGTTGAAGGTCGTGAACTATGCGCAGCACGGCCAGAGTGGAGCCACTACAATCACCTGGACTTCTTCGAGGATGATTTCATGGATCAAGTCCTGAATTATTGATATTGGAGGGAAAGTGTAGAGTAGATCCCAGGGCCAGGGAGTTCTGAGGGCGTTGATGGCCTCCACTCCCGGAGATGGAAACCTGGAGTAGAATCGAGGGAGTTGTGAATTGTCAGTGGTCACGAATAGGTCTAGTGATGGGAGACCGAACTTGAGGCAGATCTGTTGAAATAGATCTGGGTGAAGCATCCACTCTCCCAGATCCAGGGCTTTGCAGGAGGGCCAGTCCACCTGAAAGTTAAGGACTCCCAAAATGTGATTGGCTGTCAGGGATTGGAGATGTCTTTCCACCCAGAGGCCCAGTTTTAGAGCTTCCTGCATTGGGGCTTTGGACCGGGTGCCACCCTTGCGGCAAATGTGGCTCTTCATGGCCATGTTGTCCGTCAAGATCAGGACATGTTGGCCCCTGATGTGTTGTCTGAATTGCTTGAGAGTCAGAAAAACCACACTCATCTTTATCCAATTGATTGGACGGGAGGCTTCCTCCACTGACCATGTGCCCTATGCTAACAAACCTGCTGCGTGGACTCCCCACCTCAACAGTCTGGCATCTGTGGTGATGGTAAACTGGTCTGGAATCCTGAAGAGGGACCCCTTGTCTGTGGCAGTGAAGAGCCACCATAAAAGAGATCTCAAGATGATCGGCGGAATCGTGATATTGCGTGAAGAGTTGCTGATCCCCAACCTCTGGAAGGGTAAGGGCATGGAGGTGCGCCCACGGAATGACTCCAATGCAAGATACCAGGAGGGAAGAGTGTGTCAATAGGAACTTTCAAACTGTAAGTTGACTTGGGGAATGAGTTTTCTAATACTGGTCTTCCTTTCAGTAGAGAGGAAAACCCTAGTTTGAATGGAGTCTATCACTATTCCAAAATGTTGGAGAGTGGTAGAAGGTACAAGATGACTTTTAGCTAAATTAATTGAGAACCCATGCTCTTGTAAGAATGACATGGAGGTCCAGAGATCTGAAAGGGTGCCTTGGCTGGATGGACTGTGAATTAATATGTCATCCAAAATAACATTGTACATGAATTGGAATAGCTCGAATGTGAGCTGTTAGAGAGACCAGGACTTTGGTAAAACCTCAAGGGGAAGAGGACAGACAAAAGGGCTTGGCCCTGTATTGATAATGTCTGCCTTGGAAGGATAAACAGAGGAATTGGGAGATCAAGGGAAACCATGAAATCCCCTGCAAGAATGGGGGACAGGGAATCTTAAATTTTCTGTACCCGATGTAATTATTTAAGCATTTCAGAGACAGGATAGCCCTACATCCTCCTGATGTCTTAGGGACCACAAAGAGGATGGAGAAGAAGCCCAGACCTCTTTGGGAAGAGAGGAGAGGACTAGCTGGATGGCTCTGATGGATAAGAGGTGAAGAACAGGACCTGAGGGATGGACAGGAAATGAAACGCTTGGGAGGTAAAGCTAGAAATTCTAATTGAAGGCCCCATTGGATGGTAGAGAAGACCCAAGGGTCCTGGGTGGACTGGCGCCAGGCTGAGGAGAACCAGGCCAGCCCCCCCCCCCCCCAATGGGGATGTTAGCAGTACTACCGTCTGATTCTTTTGGTAGATTTAGAGGAGGAAGAACCTCTTGGACACCCCTACCCCTGGAGGAGCTGTCTGACTGAGATTGAAATTGGGAGGGGTACTGATCTGAGGTTCTTTGGTAGGCAAAGCCTTGATCTGGTTGGCAAAAGAGCATCCGAAAGAGCTGCTGTATTTTGGCTGCTTTCTTTGCAGTAGGCCCAAGGATCTTCTTCTTGTCCGTGGTCTCTGTGAGTAACGGGTCAAGCAAGTCTCTAAAGAGATTCTTGTGCTTGAGAGGGCCCATGGAGAGCTGCCATTTCTGCCTGACCCCTGCTTGCCACAGTCGGAGCCAGAGGAGCCTTCTGGCTACAGTGGAGGCTGCCACTGATTTGGCTGCAAACCTGGAAGCCTCAAGCATGGCATCTGCCACCAATTGTGCCGCAGCAAATACCTTGTTTAGGTCTTGTTGGCCCCGCAGATCATCAGGGGGATGTGGTGTTGAAGTTGCTGCAACCAGAGAAGCATGGCTCTTGTGAAGAATGCTGCTGCTGCTGTGGATTTTATGGCCCAGGAATCAGCAAAGAAACTCTTCTTGAGCATCTGCTCCAGGCATTTGTCTTCTGGTTGCAGGACCTCCTCCGCCTCACCTGGCATGGCCGCCGCTGAGTGAAGGATCTTGATTGGTTCATCTGCCTTAGGAAAGAAATGGAGTTCTTCATAAGAAGGTGAGACTTTATACAGTTTCTTGTCCCTAGAAGAGGGATTGGATCCCAAAGTGGGATGGTCCCACTGTTTGAGTAAGGCTTCTTTAAATAGCTTTGGCATAGGGATGACAACGGTGTGTTCCTGCTCCTCCATGAAGAATGGACAGTTTTCTTCTTGAGAAGCAGAAGTGGACGGGGTAGGCTGGTCTTGAGCAGTTAGGCCCGTGGCCACTCTAACCTTATACAGTAGAGATCTGAATGGCTAAGGGTTTTGTTGTGGGATTCCTCATCCTCAGAAAGGCTTTGAAAGGGGTCATCCCTATCCTCCTGTTCTTCGTCATCCTCGTTGTCCTCTTGAGATGAGGAGGAATCTGAATCCTGGACTGGAGGCCTATAGGTTGAGAAGGAGCTCAAGGGCCTAGTCCTACAGGCTGGGGACGAGGATGGGGGGCACATTGAGAGCCATGAGCCTGTATTGGGCCTGGTGCTGGGGGATCTTCCACACTAATATCTGACCCTACTGGACCTAAACCCTGGAGGTTTGGCTGGGGCCTGTTTAGTTTATGCTCATCCAGTGAAAGGACTAGGTCCCCTGGGGGGGGGGGCAGATCAGGCAAATCTGTGGGCTCAGGTGAACTGACATGCACTTGGGCTTGAACTCTCAAGTGCTTGGCTGACTGCTCATGAAGCTTCTGAAGCGTTTTGTCAGCTCTAGTAGGTCTTGTAATATTAGGTGCCCCTAGAGAGGCGGAGGCCTGAGGGATTGGTTCTATCTCATCCCCAGAGTGCCTTACTTCCTGTTGTCTTTTCCCAGATTTCTTGGGGGATTCTAGAAGCCGTGGCCTGGGTTTACAAGGCCAGAGGCTGAGCCAAAAAAGGGAGAAGCGTAAAGTACCAATAAGAGAAATCCCCAAGAGGAAGGGAGAGTGACAGAGTCACGGCGCTGGTGGCACAGAGTTTTCCCTTGTCCATGGGGAAACTCTGAATCCCCACTGCCTGGGGGCTTTGATTCCCATGGAACCAAGCCTGACCCTCCCTGAAGGGGAGAAGATGTAGGGGGCGCAACCAGGGGGCTGGTTTGGGGTCAGCAAACCCCGCGAGTCAAACTAGTTTGTCTCACACTGGAGTAGTGTGAAATTGGCCGGGCTGCTGTGCCTAAGCCGATGAAGCTGAGCCGACATTGCAATGAAAGGGTTTTAAAGTTAGCTGAAAGTCATCTGGAGAGAGAACAAAGAAATGTGCTGGAGCCAGAGGAACTGAGTTAAGAATGGTGCTGGTGAGTGATTCTGCCAACTGGAGCTTGGGCTGTTTTTCTTGATTTTTATGAATTTTAGCAAATTGGTTTTAATCAGCTGAGAAAATTAAGTTTTTATTATATAAATAAGTTTGAAATATTATTTTTCTGTGGAATTAATAAGATTGCCACCTGCTGGTTCAATGAATAATGACAGGAGAAGATTTGTTGGACATACAATTTGCTTCTGAAATACCTTATCTATGCTGATTGTGACTGTGAACTTTCTTAATTATTTCCATCTGGAGACTACAACATCTTGAAGAGGAAAATTTATATTGTTCTACAAGAATTATTTTATAGAACCTCAGAAACATATGAATATTACAGATGCTATTTGCAGCACAGAAATTGAACTGAGAAAGGGGGCTAAACATTTTAAAATAATAATAAAAAAATAAAAGCAAGAAAGTAAAAGAACTGAAATAAGGAGCAGATGGGAGAAGATTTGGACAATGATAAAACTACAAATTTACAAGACTGATAAATGTTTATTTACCACCTGCTTACTGGACCCATGCCCCTCCTGACTTATTTTGGCCAGTCGGGAGGTGACACACAGCTGGATCCAGGCATTGATCAATGCTTACTTGAGTGAGGGGTCATTCCCAAAGCCTCTGAGGGAGGTTGTGGTGTGACCCCTCCTCAAGAAACCGTACCTGGATCCAGTCGAGTTGAAGAACTATAGGCCAGTCTCCAACCTGCCCTTTTTGGGCAAGGTTGTCAAGAAGATGGTAGCACACCAGCTCCAATGGTCCTTGGAAGAAGCCAATTATCTCCTCAATCTCTCAACGGCCTTCGATACCAGTGACCATTCTGCGACGACTGGAGAGATTGGGAGTGGGAGGCACCATTTTACAGTGGTTCTCCTCCTATCTCTCCGGTCGTTCGCAATTGGTGTTAGTGAGGGGGCAGAGGTCCACCTCTCAACCTCTCCTTTGTGGGGTGCCACAGGGGTCTGTCCTCTCTCCCCTGCTATTCAATGAAGCCACTAGGCGAGACCATCCAAGGACATGGGGTGAGGTATCATCAATATACTGATGATACACAGTTATACATCTCCACCCCATGCCAATTCAGTGAAGCGGTGGATGTGATGTGGCAGTGCCTGGAAGCTGTGAGGATCTAGATGGGGGCCAACAGGCTCAGATTCAACCCAGACAAGACTGAGTGGCTGTGGGCTTTCCCTCCTAAGGACTATTAGATCTGTCCATCCATTGTTCGGGGGGGGGAAGACATATTGTCCCCCTCAGATAGGGTCTGCAACTTTGGTGTCCTCATGGACCCATGACTCAGTTTTGACCATCACATTTCAGCTGTGGCCAGGGGGACCTTCGCCCAGGTTCAACTGGTACACCAGTTGCGTCCCTACTTGGACCAGGAGGCTCTCCGCACAGTCATTCAGGCCCTCATCACCTCCTGTCTGGATTATTGCAATGCGCTCTACAGGGGGCTACCCTTGAAAGGTGTTCAGAGACTGCAAATAATCCAGAATGCAGCCGCCAAGAACTGTTATGGTTGTACCTCGGTACACCCATATAACACCTTTGCTCCACAAACTGCACTGGCTTCCTATTAGTCTCTGGGCACAATTTAAGGTGTTGGTTATTACCTATAAAGCCCTACATGGCTCAAGGCCAGACTATTTACTGCTCCCACCCTACTGGCCTTCCATAAGACCTGGCTTTGCTGGCAGACCAGGGAGGCCATGAACTAACAACTGATAGCGCCACATTGTATAAATGGTATATATGTATGGGATTATTACCATTTTATATTAATTGGGTTTCTTTACATAGTTTATTATATTCATCTTTTTATTGCTCTATATATATTGTATTTCTATTTATATTATTATTGTATACTGCCCTGAATCCTTTGGAATTGGGCGGTATAGAAGTCAAATGAATGAATGAATGAATGAATGAATGAATGAATGAATGAATGAATGAATGAATGAATGAATGAATGAATAAATAATATAGCAACACTAAATCATTTTGAGGGGTACTTCAAGAACAGTAATTCTAAACCAATTTCTTAAAGCATCATATCTTGTTGAAAGTCCAGAGTTTAAAAATTATCTCCCATATGATCTGAACAATAGACACAAATGACATTTCTGCTGATATTATCACCAAACATTCTCCAAATAATTTGGTGTTATGATAATTAATTCATAAAATATTAGATTTTATTTAGCAATCTTTCTCTTAAGGGTAGCAAATAATTACAATTTAATAAGCTCTAAAACCAATTCCACAATTCGAACTTAAGCTACATATATTCTGTTCTTATTCATGTTAAATCATTGATAATAATTTTTCTATATTGCATGTATAATGCATGAAAAATCATATAAGTACAATTTAGACTTTCATACAAACCAGAAGTTATTTAAATATCCCTGTTACAGTAAAAAACGCCAGCATTTCAACTAGACAATGTTACTTGGTGGGGCCCAGGGGAAGAGCCTTCTCTGTGGGGGCTCCGGCCCTCTTGAATCAAGCATTTCGCAGTGTGTGCCTCTCCATTCTTCCTCCATACTCTGGGTCCTTGGTTTCCAAATGAGATACAAATGTTGCCACAGTCTGTGTTGATTTGGAGAACCATGTCATCTGCAGGTATTCGTCCACTGGGTTTCATTAAGTCCAGGGTTATCGTAGCCATCTACTGGGAGATTTTGGAGTGCTCCATGCTTCCATCAGCATAGGAGCTTTATGGGGACTTAAATTTTCCAGCAGGACTTGTCACCTGCCCACACTGCCCAAAGCATCAAAACCTGCTTCAATGATTGTGGGGTTCAGGTTGCCTGACCTGAACCCAATAATCTATGGGACATTGCCAAGAGAAAGATGAGAGGCATGACATGGAACAATGCAGAAGAGCAGAAGGCCGCTATTGAAGCATTCTGGTCTTCCATAACACCTCAGCAGTGCCACAGGTTAATAGGCTACATGCCACGCCCTATTGAGGCAGTAATTGCTGCAAAAGGAGCCCAAATGAAATACCCTGTTTCCCCGATAGTAAGACACCCCCGATTGTAAGACGTATCGGGGGTTTCAGGGGGGTCGGCTAATATAAGCCGTACCCCGAAAGTAAGACATATGTCTTACTTTCGGGGAAACACGGGGGTATTGCCAGGGGGGAGCCCGATGACGTCGCTTCCAAGCTCCCCGCGCGCCCTCGCCTTCGCCTCGCCGCGGCGCCACCGCCTCTTCCCCTGCCGAGGCTCGGCTGCAAGCGGCCAGCGAGGCCGACCGGCTCCGAGGCGAGCGGCCGGAGCTGCGCCCTCCTTCACCTGCCTCCTTTCCGGCAGGCAGGTGGGGCTGCCCAATTGCGCAGAGCGGCTCCTCCCCTCCAGAGACACGCTTCCCCGACACGCATCTGCGGCTCCACGCGTGCCCTTCTGGACTCTGGGGAGATGCCTTCGGGAACGCGACCCTTTCAATTTTTTCCCAATGTAAGACATACCCCGAAAGTAAGACGTAGTGGGGCTTTTGGGGGTAAAAAGAAAGTAAGACACTGTCTTACTTTCGGGGAAACACGGTACTGAGTACATATGCATGCTTATACTTTCCAGAAGTCTGATATTATTCTACGTACAATCTTTTTTTTATTGATCGCATGTAATATTCTAATTTTCTGAGATGCGGGATTTTAGGTTTTCATGAACTGTACCCTATAATCATCACAATTATAACAAATCACGGCTTGCATGTTATGAATATCTCTCAAATACAGTGGTATCTCTACTTAAGAACTTCTTAGGTAGAGGTATCACTGTATTAAGTTTCACCTTTTAAGTTACATTACTGAAATAAATGAACATTTGCACGATATTCTAATTTTTTGAGTTTCACCTGTATATATTTCCCTGGGTGACTTTAGGCAACACTCAATCTCTCTCAGCACAATAAAATGAAACAAGATGTCTGAGGTGCATCACTTTGAGATGTCAGTGAAAAGCATTATAAAATAAATCTTTAAAAATTAGATTTAATTATATATTAAATATGTATTTTTTTCTTAATACAAAAGAGAAACAAAAAAACAAAGCACAAAGAAAATAATTATGGTGCTACATTATCAAAGACGAATATTTTAATTAACTTAAGACAGTAAGAACTTTTTAAAAGGTTTATGTGATGTTTGTGTGTTCAAAAATATTTATGCAGAATTTTATTATTTATGTATTATTATATATTATATTTCATAAATGTATATAATATATAAATATATAATTTACATTAATTTTTTTGATATTCATCTACCATGGTCGAGGAGGACCTTAACATCTAATGGGTTGTGGACTTTACATGATGGTAAGCTGGTAAGAAATGTTCTGCCACATATTGGGCAGACATGTGGGCAACGGGATTACGCATACATCACAGACAGCCGTAGATGCCCGTACAGGAAGCTCCCAAATGAGAACTTGAAAAATTGGAAAATATCTCCCCAAACCCCTTTAACCTCCTTAAAAGCATAGACATCAGAGAGTTATTGTTAATGGTGAGTATTCTGAGCAGAGACAGGTTACAAGCGGTGTGCCACAAGGGTCTGTTCTGAGTCCTATTCTTTTTAATATGTTTGTGAGTGACATAGGGGAAGGTTTGGTAGGGAAGGTTTGCCTATTTGCCGATGACTCTAAAGTGTGCAATAGGGTTGATATTCCTGGAGGGGTCTGTAATATGGTAAATGATTTAGCTTTATTAGATAAATGGTCAAAGCAATGGAAACTGCAGTTTAATGTTTCCAAATGTAAAATAATGCACTTGGGGAAAAGGAATCCTCAATCTGAGTATTGCATTGGCAGTTCTGTGTTAGCAAAAACTTCAGAAGAGAAGGATTATGGGGTAGTGATTTCTGACAGTCTCAAAATGGGTGAGCAGTGTGGTCAGGCAGTAGGAAAAGCAAGTAGGATGCTTGGCTGCATAGCTAGAGGTATAACAAGCAGGAAGAGGGAGATTGTGATCCCCTTACAGTATATAGAGCACTGGTGAGATCACATTTGGAATACTGTGTTCAGTTCTGGAGACCTCACCTACAAAAAGATATTGACAAAATTGAACGGGTCCAAAGACGGGCTACAAGAATGGTGGAAGGTCTTAAGCATAAAACATATCAGGAAAGACTTAATGAACTCAATCTGTATAGTCTGGAGGACAGAAGGAAAAGGGGGGACATGATCGAAACATTTAAATATGTTAAAGGGTTAAATAAGGTTCAGGAGGGAAGTGTTTTTAATAGGAAAATGAACACAAGAACAAGGGGACACAATCTGAAGTTAGTTGGGGGAAAGATCAAAAGCAACATGAGGAAATATTATTTCACTTAAAGAGTAGTAGATCCTTGGAACAAACTTCCAGCAGACGTGGTTGGTAAATCCACAGTAACTGAATTTAAACATGCCTGGGATAAACATATATCCATCCTAAGATAAAACACAGGAAATAGTATAAGGGCAGACTAGATGGACCATGAGGTCTTTTTCTGCCGTCAGTCTTCTATGTTTCTATGTTTCTAAAAGATAAGAAGAACTGCACAGTAATTAAAGAATATAAAAGAGAACCCAAGATAAACAGTGACAGAGAAAAATGTGCGAAAGACGTGCTTTCTTTCGCTATCATAAAAGTGTGTAGAATCTTCAAACAAAGAAAAAAAAGATGGCGGAGGGGAAGTGCTAAAGTGAATTTAGATAAACTGCTTCAAATATTTGGATCTTTTGAAGAAAGATTTAGGGTCGTGGAAGATTTATTGGGATGTCTTCTCAAAGATGTTCAAATAGTTTAAAAAGGGGCAGAAGAATCGGCTGAAAAAATTAGAAAAATAGAGAAACAAATTAAAAGCCAAACCGAAGACCAAAAGCAGTATAATCTATAATCTACCGGAAGACTGGAAATGAGCTGATCTCCATCCACAAAAAAGGTTAAAAGACTGACTCAGGTAACTACAGACCAATCAGTCGGACTTCTATACCTGGAAAAATACTGGAGAAAATAATCAAAAAACAACTTGGCCACTACCTAAAAACAAACAAGATAATATCTAACAGCCAACATGAGTTTGTCAGAAACAAATCATGTTAAACCAATCTCATATCATTTTTCAACACCATAACCAAATCAGTAGACCAACGCAAGGTAGTTGACCTCATATACTTGGACTTCAGCAAAGTTTTTGATAAAGTAGATCACACTCTCCTACCCCACAAATTAGGGGAAAAAATGAGGTGGACTACAACACATGCAGATGGATAAACAGTTGGCTGACCAACCGCACCCAACGAGTTGTCCTCAACGGCTCCAAATCCACATGGAAGAAAGTAGGCAGTGGGGTACCACAGGCTTCTGTCCTGGACCCTGTGCACTTCAACATTTTCATCAATGACCTAAATGAGGAAATAGAGGGGGAACTAATCAAATTTGCAGACGACTCCAAGCTGGCGGGCCGTAGTTTGGGGACCGCTGTTGGAGAGCCACAAGGAGCAAAAGGAGGAGAATATTATTTCAGTGGTCGAGGCACCCCAGATGAGGAGGAAAGGCAAAGAGAGAAGCAGTTGAAGGAGTTGGTTGTGCAGGTGGAGGCCCTCAGAAAGGAGAAGAGGAAAAAAACGAGAGTGCAGCCCAAGAGGAAAGCGAAGAAGTGAAGAGTTAAAATTGACTCTGTCTCCTCTTTTTGGAAACGCTTTTGAAAATGTTTGCAAATGGTTTATTTCTATTTTATTCTCTTTTATGGGGGAAGAGATAAGTAAAAAGTAAGAGAAGGTATTATTCAATGGTGAAATAAAGGAGGGGGGGATTTTTCTAAAATATATAAAAAAGTGGTTGTAAGGGGAGCTCAGAGATGTAGGAACGTAATCAGGAGAGGTGCCTTCATGATAGGTCCTCCCCCTCTGCCAGGGAGGAGCATGGGGGAGGCACTTTGGGGGGGGTGATTGGGGTGAGAAAGGGGAAAATAAGTAAACCAAGAGCAAAACAAGAGGGGGGAAAGGATAATTTTTGTATATTATGAGTGATTGTATTATAATGGTCTTAAATGTCAATGGTTTGGGATTGGATTTGAAATGTCATAGAGTATTAAAGATGGCTAAGCAAAACAAGGTGGATATTATGATTTTGACAGAAATGCATAAAAGACGAGGAGGAGGGGACAAAATGGTTAACGATAAAAGTTGGAAATGGGTATATGAATCTCGCGGTACCCAAAATAGTAGAGGTACTGCAATTCTTATTCACCAGAGGGTTTAATTTGAAGAGGTTGGAGTTCAGAAAGATAGAGAAGGGAGGTGGTTGTTTGTTAAAGGGAAAATAAATCAAAAGAAATTGACATTGGTGACAATTTATGCCCTGAATGTGAAAACAAAACAATTTATAATAAATCCAAAGAGAAAGTTGGATAATTTTATGGAGGTCACACTGTTTTTGGCAGGAGGTTTTAACATGCAATTAAGGAATGAGATTGGAAATAATTGGATGTCACACTTAAACAGACTTAATATGGTGGATCTTCATGCAGACATGTCATATAGAGGTACTTATTATTCAGCAAGTTATCATACATTTAGTTGCATTGATTATATATTAATGAATAGGATGGGCAATATACAAGTTTAAAAAGTAGATATTAAAAGTATTTGGTTGTCAAATCATGCACCACTATTAGCAGAATTTGAAATAGGTCAGGAATGTAATCAAAGAATTTGGAGATATAATGCAGTGGTAATTTCTAACGAACAAGATAAAGATAAATTGCAGACAGAGTTAAGTGAATATTTTACAATTAATGATGTAAGCGAAATTTAACAATCAATTGTTTGGGATGCATGCAAGGCTTATATGAGGGGACAATGTATATGTATGGAAGTAGGTATAAGGAAGAAGTGGGGTAGAGAAAGGGAGAGTAAGATAAGGGAAATAGACTTGATACAAGAGCGCTTGAGATTAACTAAGAGTAGGGAATGCCATATCTTATTCAAATTGAAAGGGAAACAATTGAAATTGTTTGATGAGATCCAACTATTCTCTATACAAAATTCCTCTTTTAGAAGTGTAGAGGTTTGAAGAAGGCAAATCTCCAACAGATGGCGATATTGAGATTCCTGCGTTCTTCCAGCTCTTTAACTCTAAAATCCAACTTTTCAATTGAGAATTATTTTCAGACTCTGCATAATAATTGTGGCGTTGTTTACCACCCAGAATCAATTGGATGGGAGATGGATGGCTATAAAAATTAAATAAATAAAATAACAAAATAAATGAGAATGATGAGGAAAAAAATAATGGATTGGGAACAAAATTAATGCAACAAATGGCAAGATATTTGAAGAAGAGGAAAGAAAAATCATGTATATTAGCATTAAGAGACCCTAGTAGACTGGTTAGATATGGTAAACAACAGCTAGAGAAAATAGCCAACACCCTAGAGCAGGGGTCCCCAAACTTTTTACACAGGGGGCCAGTTCACTGTCCCTCAGACTGTTGGAGGGCCGGACTATTAAAAAAAACTATGAACAAATCCCTATGCACACAGCACATACCTTATTTTAAAGTAAAAAAACAAAATGGGAATGTACTATTTAGAGGGGGGGAAGAAGTCTGAAATTCATATATGTTTATATGGGTTCGTAAAGAGTAGGGAGATAAGTGAACCAATCAGAAATGTAATAAATGTGATGCACCATGCTACTGCTACTAAAAGGAAATTGGGAATTTTGAAATTAGATGTCTATAAAACTTTAGATAGTTAATCAAAGTTATTTATATAAATTACATAAGGAATTAAATATGAGGGGGAAATTTTGTGAAATTATAAAAGCGATATATAAAGGAAAGGAAGCATACATAAGAGTCAATGGACAAAGAACGCAGAGAATTAAAATTCAAAATGGCACC
Source organism: Erythrolamprus reginae (assembly GCF_031021105.1). Lineage (NCBI taxonomy): Eukaryota > Metazoa > Chordata > Lepidosauria > Squamata > Dipsadidae > Erythrolamprus > Erythrolamprus reginae. The sequence continues at coordinate 55,295,980 of NC_091963.1, forward strand.
AATCAGGGATGCCCATTATCCCCAATGTTATTTATAATAGCAATAGAGACATTCAATGTTCCCTCTAATTTTTTTCTGGTGTGGGCGGAAAAGTATAATATCTGAGCAGCATATTAGGTCCTTCAGGACTGGGTGGCATAGAAGTCAAATTAGGTAGATAGGTAGATAGGTAGGTAGGTAGGTAGGTAGGTAGGTAGGTAGGTAGGTAGGTAGGTAGATAGATAGATAGATAGATAGATAGATAGATAGATAGATAGATAGATAGATAGATAGATAGATAGATATTCATGCCTGAGCGCCTGATTTTTTTTCACAGATGTCACCCAAGACAACTAGTTGCGTAATTGAGGCTTGGTGTTGAGGCAGAATAAGGTCCCTTCTCACTATGTTATTCTGTTATTCTGGTTGCCTAATTATTGACATCACTAGCATACAAAGATTCCAACTGAAATTAGCATGATCACTAATTTAAAGAACAGAAGATCTAAGCAAACTTAGATCAGCCCATGTGCAAGGGAAGAAACCATGTTAAGCTTGTTTATATCTTATGTCAGGCCCAAAGTCATTATGTGAAGCTAAAGGTTGACCTGACACAGTTTGGTAGTGATAGAGGAACGGGGTGGAGTGTGTGTGAGAGAGATATGCCACCACACATTCCTTTCTGCTAATGCCATAGTAACAAACACAGGAAGGAATCAGAAATCCTGAGGATTGGTCCTCATGACTGCACTTGTGGGTTTGGGGATGTGATATGGGGTTTTGACGCAGATGTAATCTAAGGAACTCAGAGTTGGAATGATTCAAGTCGAATCCCTACATGGCTGTTAATAAATCATACCCTGCGAGAAGCACAGTCATGGAAATGGTTTATTTCTCAGATGCTGACATCTTATTTGGTAACCAAACTATGAGTGGAAATAATAGATTTAAAAGATATATTTGCTCCCAACAAGTATATTATGTTCACAGAAGGCTTCATTTTAACAGAAGGCTACAATTGTTTGCATGTTTCTTTGGTTATAAATGCCAACTAGCAGTGGAATATACTAAATACCTTGCTAAATATCGGTCTAGTCACTAAAGTATTATACTGATTCCTCCAGTTCAAAGTTTGGAAATGTAAATTAGCATATTACTTAATGTTCACGGCGCGCAGGGTTTCTACAGAACGCATCTACTCCTCCACTTGGCAGAAGTTCTGCTCCTGGTGTACCCTGCAAGGTCTATCTCCTACCGATATTCCCCTATCCAAGGTCCTTCGATTCCTTAAGCAGGGCCTCAACAAGGGGTTTTCCCCCAACACGATCCGCCATCAAACGGCCGCTCTTTCCTCCATCATTGCCTGTGGTCACTGGTCTTCATTGGGACACATCCCCTTGGCCTCCAGATTCCTTAAGGGCATATCCAATGCTCATCCTCCAACGATTCACCGTTTCCCTACCTGGGACCTTCTGAAGGTCCTTCACTCTCTCACAGGTTCCCCTTACGAGTCACTGTGAGAGACCTCCTTACGTCACCTGTCTCAGAAAGCCACCTTTCTTATCTCCATAACATCCACAAGAGATATCAGCCCTCTCGGTCAGAGACGACCTCTGTTGTTTCCAGCATGACAAGGTCGTGTGCAGGCTTGACCCAACTTTCACTCCAAAGATCATCTCCCCTTTCCATAGAGGACAGGATATTATCCTTCCAACCTTCTGCTCTCAGCCCTCTCACCCTTCGGAATTGCAGGGTCAAAATTATCCTTTTATACTTCTCTGACTCGGTCCCGCCTCTGACGAGTGAGTACAACCCATCATGACTGCTGACCACTCCCGCTCTGAGAAAGAGTGTATCAGGTGAGTCAACGCTCATTTCATTGCTGTAGTGAATCAGGAATTAGTATGTTTATTTGAAAGGGAAATAGCAAGAAGTGTTGGTAGTACTGAGAGGTATCAGGGTTTTTTTCATTGCGAAGCCTTGTATTTGGAGACCATATTTAAAAAGAGATAATAGTGACGGTGACAATAAGATTAATGAGAATTTATTTCCTTCTTGATTCCTGGAACTCTATTTTTACTTAATTATATTTTAAATTTAATTCATTTAGCATTTTGTGTGGCTTCATTATGGAAATGTTTATTTTTACATGCTATAGGATGGTGATTATGAACCTTTTTTCCCTTGAGTACCAAAAGAGCATGCATGTGCGCTATCATGCATGCATAAGTGCCCACACCCATAATTCAATGCCTGGGGAGGGCGAAAAGAGCTTCCCGCAGCCCCCAGAGACCCTCTGGAGGCCAGAAATGGCCTGTTTCCTAATTTCTGGTGGGCCTAGTAGGCTCATGTTTCATCTTCCCCAGGCTCCAAAGGCTTCCCTGGAGCCAGGAAAGGGTAATAACGCCGTCCCCCCATCCCCCGGAGGCTCTTTGGAAGCCAAAAGTGCCCTCCCCTCCAGACTCCTGGAAGGGTGAGCAGGAGGAAGGACATGGAGATCCACTATCACTGTGGGGGAGAAGGGCACTGGTTGATATGGTTGGGCTTGAGGCAAATTTTAGTTCGGAAAGCCTGCAGGATGCCAAACACTTTCAGCTAAGGAAGGAGAAGCCCTAATTGTGAGGGTGGGGCGAGCCTCCCACTGGTTAGGATTAGGCCTGAAGAAGGAGAAAGGACCCTGGATTCCCCATCATGGATCTTTGGAGAGCCCAATCTCTACACTTCTCAGCCCTGGTAGAAGCTAAGGAGCCCTCCCTGGAATCCGGCCTAGGGGTCTCAAGGACCTCTAGTTCAGGTTGGGGCCTGTTGGTTTTCTTAGACCTTTGGCTGCAGGCTTAGGATCTGCTGAGGTTTGGTCTGCCATGACAGAAATAGAGGGGAGTAGAGGAGAATGAGGAAGAGAGGCCTATTGAAGGTAAGAGCAGAGAAAGTCTGAGCTAGAAGGATGGCCTCAAGGGAGACTCTGAATGAACTATAGTTCAACACAGCAATAGACTCTGAGAATTAAAGTTGTAAACCAAAGAGGTGTTGGTCCTACCTGGAAATGAGGAACTTTCTGACAGTGAAAGCAGTAGAAAAGTTCGTAAGAAGAAGCAATTTTTCCCATAGGAATCAATGTAGAAGTGAACAATGCATGCAAACCCATTAGGAAAACCCAAAACTTCAGAAACAAGATGAACGGAGGGTGGGGAGAGGCAGCGAAAGGGTATGTATGAATAAAGCAAGGCTAGCGGGTTGCTTGGAAGGCAGCAAAAGGGGCGGGTGGATAAAGCAAGGGGAGGGGGTGGTTGGACAAGCAGCAAAAGGGGACATATGAAGGGAGAAATGGGAGGGGGTGGTTGGACAAGCAGCGAAAGGAGACGTATGAAGGGAGAAATGGGAGGGGGAAGTTGGACAAGCAGCAAAAGGAACATATGAAGGGAAAAATGGGAGGGAGATTGGACAACCAGCAAAAGGGGATGTATTAAGGGAGAAATGGGAGGGGGTGGTTGGACAAGCAGCAAAAGGTGATGCATGAAGGGAGAAATGGGAGAGGTGGTTGGACAAGCAGCAAAAGGGGACATATGGAGGGAGAAATGGGTGGTTGGACAAGCAGCGAAAGGGGATGTATGGAGGAAGCAAGGCTAGTGGCGTGCTTGGAGGGGCAGCGAAAGGGGGCGGGTGGATGCCTTGCTTCCTCCATACTTCCCCTTTCACTGCCCCTCCAAGTACCCCACTAGCCTTGCTTTATCCACCCACCATCCAGGAGCGGCTGTGGAGAGCTTCTCGGGCATGCCGTTTTCTAGCAGAAGGGGGGGACCCTGCACGGCAAAGCCTGGCTCCAGTTCCCTTGCGACCATCAGAGCCTGCAAACATAAAAGCACTTGACTTGGTCGCTGCTTGCAGCAGCAGCATCCGAGAGAAGCAAGACTTCGTAAGTTGATAATGATTCGTGAGTAGAGGCAAAATATCCTTGAACACCCAGTTTGTATCTTGAAAAGTTCGTACCTAGAGGCTGTTCTGCCTGACGGGGCTCAGGTGATAATTAAGGGTCCAGGAAAGAAGGTCAGACACACACAGGAAGGAAACACTAAGCAAAATGTCCTTATTCTTCAGGAGTAAAACACAGTTCTAGGCGAAAGTTCAGATAGATTCAAAGTGCATGTGGAGCAAAAAGGCAACCAAATACAAAGTTCACGTAGCAGGAAAGTTCCAGGAGTTCTCCGGATTCATGAGGCACGATAGAAGCAATGGTTCACAGGTTTCCCAATGCCCACTTGCCTGACAATGCTGGATTGAATCCAAACGCACAGAGCAAAGATCTCAAAGCAGGGAACAGCAAAGCCACCCAAATCACACAGATAAACGTCCACGGTTTGCCTCTGCCTCCGTTCCCTTTTGTAACTGTAGCCCTCATTATGGGGACCACACCCAACCCTCAGTCTGTGAACCACACCCAAACACAGGTGACACCATAATCACCGTTGATAATCCCTTAATTGAGCCCTACATTGCATTGCTCTACAGCTACGCATATTGATTATCTGTTCGGCATTCGAATCCAAAGAAGAGAGACTATCCGATGGGCTGCCTGCCAAGTCCTCTGGGCTGTCTGCCAACTCCTCTGAGCTATCTGCCAAATCCTCTGGGCTGTCTGCCAAGCTTTCACAATCGCTCTGTGATGCATCTCTCACATACGTGGGAGCAGCAGCCGGCCTAGGCCCAAACACAACAGAGGCATTCATAATTAAAGGTACCACTGTATTTTGCTTTCCCCATGACTCATAATCCAGATACATCAGTGCAGCACAGGATGAAGGATGCAAGGATCTATCAGGAGGCCAGAAACCCATTGGTCTTTTATGCACACAAACTGATTACATGCAAACTGATCACAGGGGAGGGTGTTTTACCTTTAATAGCCATTCACACCCCTTTGTGTCAACCTGTGTGCATGTTATCATGGCAAAATCAACAAGGTATGTAAACTTTTGATCAGAGTCATTTGGGTAGTTTCTGTTGTTATTACTATTGAAAAAGAGTAAACACAGTTGTTTGATAATAAATGGCTTTAGCCATATACTAACCATGAGTGACAGAAAGGTTTTCATGTTATCATTCATATTCTCTGAAAAATGATTTTAATCAATAAACATTTATATATAAATGTTTATTGATTAAAATTGAATATAAACATTGTATTTATAGATGTGAGTATAATTTTTAAATGAACTGCATAACAAAAAAACACAAACAAAACATACAAAAGAAAAAATACAAAAAATAACATGATTAAAAACAAGAGAGAAATCCCCATTCTCTTAGCTATCTTGTTCTTACTTATATCTTTCTATTATTTGTGCAGTTTTTTATATCGTTTAGCATAGTTACATTGGCGGCGCGCGGGCCACTATTTTCCTCTCCTCTTCCTCTGTGTTCTGAAAGTGCAGTTTAAAATGGCTTTTCTGACCCTTTTATACTTCCCAATCTAGTCCCCTCCTCCCTGAATTCAATAACACAATCAGTCAATGAAATTTCCCCTTACAGCCAGCTATATCCCCTCCTCCTTGAATTCAATAACACTATCAGCCAAAGAAATTTCCCCTTACAGCCAGCTATATACCCTCCTCCTTGAATTCAAGAATACAAACTGTAAACAGCACTATTTTCCTCTCCTCTTCCTCTGTGTTCTCATAGTTGAAGGTAGGGCCACCAGTCAATAATTAATAACCCTCTATTGCTAGTTCCTCCCTCATTTTAAGTTTGCTTTGTTCATTTAGTAGTTTTTTGTATGTAATTCTATTATTTAAAGTTAATAAATTAGGGTGAATCATGGCTTCTAGAGGTGTTATCCATGTTGGAATTTGAACATAAAATTGTTTCCTGATATCCAACCAGTTCTTAATTAAACCCCCCCTGATATAATGATTACTAAAGTATTTATGATCTGGGGATGGGTGGGGTCAAGGGTCGCGGCGCCATGGGGCTCCCTCGCTTTCATGAGGGAAGCCCCGAATCCCCACTGTCCAGGGGTCCCGGCTCCTTTGAACCGGGCCCGATCCTCCCTGACATAGGGGATGCTACCAGGGGCTTGGTTTGGGCCCGGCATGCCCCATCAGGCGAACCCACTTTGTCTCGCGCCGGTGGTGGCGGGAGGTCAGCCAGGCCATCATGCCTGGCTGATGCTAGCCGCGAACGACTTCACAATGCAGAGATTGAAGAAGCTCGGAAACACATGGAAAGAGAATGGATTGCAGTGATGGCGAGGTGAAAAATGCTTAAGCGGTGTGCTGGTGAGTGCGGAGGGACAGAAAGAAACTTAAAACAGACCGTTTTTATTTTTTCTATTCATGGAAGCAGAAATGCTTGGAATTCGTGTGGAAGTGGCTGCTATGGGGTGATTAGCGGAAAGCTTTAAAGACAGAGCAAATTGCCTAAAGTTACTGGGGTTTTTTTGTTTTTTGGAGGATATCTAAAGAATTTAAAGATTTGGAGCTTGAATTGGAATTCTATTTGGATTTATTAAGGTATTTTTTTCTTCTTGATGATGTCACTTCCCTTTGTAACAACTGACGAGAATGATCAATTGTGATAATCTACTGCCACCTTCAGGTCGGAGGAATCATTACAAGGAGTTTTTACAATGCAATTAATGCCAGATGGCTCTTTATTTTATTTTTCTTGTTGGAAGGATAGAGCTGTTTGATATTTATGTATACTGCTAAAAAAAGATTATCCCCAGGTTTGTTTTGGAACATGGCTAGTTGGAAGAAATTTTTGGGGGGTAACTGGGAGGGGATATTGGACACAAACTAAAGGACATATTGGACAATCTCAGTGGAGATAGACCTGAGTCACATCTGGGCAAGTATGGAGCAAAGAACATAAAATGGAAATATGGAGGCTGACAGGATTTTCAAAGAAGATTTATATTAAAGGATTTAAGTGGATTTAAATCCTATTAAGTCTGTTTAAATGTAACATCCTATTGTTTCCAATCCCATTTGTTAATTGCATATTAAAATCTCCTGCCAAAAAGGTTGAGCCCTCCATAAAGTTGTCTAACTTCCTCTTAGTATTTATTATAAATTGTTCTGTTTTCGTATTAGGGGCATAAATTGCTGCTAATGTCAGCTGCTTTTGATTTATTTTTCCCTTTAACAAATATCCACCTTCCTTCTCTATCTTTCTGAATTCCAACGTCTTCAAAATTAACCCTCTGATGAATAAGAATTGCTGTACCTCTACTATTTTGCGTTCCTCTAGATCAGCGGTCCCCAAACTACGGCCCGCGGGCCGGATGCGGCCCGCTGAGGCGATTTATCCGGCCCGCAGGGAGCACACGAGATTTTATCAATAGATATAATAAGCTCTCGAATCTCCCATCCATTCACCGCGGAGGATGAGGTGAGGAGGAGACGGTGCAGAGGCAAGGGGTGGGGAGGAAAGCGGGCCTGCAATTGGCCCCTTGCAGGCCCGCTTTCCTCCCCGCCCCTTGCCTCTGCACCGTCTCCTCCTCACCTCATCCTCCGCGGTGAATGGACGGGAGATTCAGGAACCCCCCTGAATTTGCCCGAATGGAGGCAGCGGCGGCTTCAAGGGACCTGGTCCTTCTCGGCGCTGCGTTGCTGCAGCCTCCGAGCTCCGCTGTTGTCCCCGGGCAGTTACCTCAGCTGCGCTGAGAGAGAAAGAGAGAGAGCGTGGAGGGCGGCTTGCCGGTCCACGGCCCCCTGGATGAGCGGCCCCGCATGGCCCCAGCACCGGACGTCGACGTCGCCTCTGCCCCCAGTCCGGCTCTCCAGCAAAGAGTCCACCCCTTTGCCCTCCATGGCGCCCAGCGCCCGGCCCCAGGCCACCGTCACCTCCTCCTCCTGGTAGCGCGCTAACCTCTTCCTGCAGGAACGGGTGGTGGGGTGGAAGCGATTGGACTTATGTACACGCGCGCCTGCTGATTGGGAAGAGGGGGGGGGGGAATCTGCGCCTCCAAAGAGGGGAGGGGGGGAAGAAAGAAAAAAAGAGTTCCAACTTGGCGGAAGGCGGAGGGGAGAACCGAGCGTGCTGCAGCAAGTTTGCTTGGCTTTCTGGGGCTTTTTTTCCTCCCCTTCCACCACCCGTCTGAATGTCGTTTGCCGCTTAGGAGTGACCCTCTCTCGGGCTTGTTGTGGATGCGGCGCGGATGAGGGGAAAGCCGTAAGCGCGAATTAGCAAAACCAGTTCAACCTCTTCTTCTCCTCCTTACCGACTACTGAAGAAAAAAGAAGCTTCGTTGGGATTTTGGCTCTCCGCAGAGACTTTCCAAATGTGCTTTTCCGGGCAGTCGGGCTTTCCCCCTCATCCACGCCACATCCACAACAAGCCCGAGAGAGGGTCACTCCTAAGCGGCAAACGACATTCAGACAGGGGTGGTGGAAGGGGAGAAAAAAAAAAGCCCCAGAAAGCCAAGCAAACTTGCTGCAGCACGCTCGGTTCTCCCCTCCGCCTTCCGCCAAGTTGGAACTCTCTTTTTCTTTCTTCCCCCTCTCCCCTCTTTGGAGGCGCAGATTTTTTTCCCTCTCTTCCCAATCAGCAGGGGCGCGTGTAGATAAGTCCAACCACTTCCACCCCACCACCCGTTCCTGCAGGAAGAGCTCGGGCGCGCTACCCGGAGGCGGAGGCGGCGTGGGGCTGGGCGTGGGCACCGTGGAGGGCGAAGGGGTGGACGTGATTGCTGCCTCTTAGCTGGAGAGCCGGGTGGGGGCGGAGGCGACGGTGAAGTCCGGTACTCTCCGCTCTCTCTCTCTCTCAGCGCAGCTTAGAAGTAACAATGCCCAAGGACAGCAGCGGAGTTTGGAGGCTTTAGCAACGCAACACCATGAAGGACCGTATGTTGGTCCTTTGAAACCGCCGCCGCCTCCGTTCGGGTGAATTCAGGGGGTTAGCTGGAGAGCCGGACGGGGCGGAGGCGACGGCGAAGTCCAGTGCTGGGGCCATGCAGAGCTGCTCATTCAGGGGGCCGTGGACTGGCAAGCTGCCCTCCGCTCTCTCTTTCTCTCTCTGTTGCCAGCGTGGTGTATGAGAGAGAGAGAGAAAGCAAGATAGAGAGAAAGCAAGAGAAAGAGGGAGAGATAGAGAGTGAGAGAGAAAGGATAGAAATATAGTGAGAAAGAAAGAGGGAGAGATAGAGAGGGAGAGAGAAAGAGGGAGAGATAGAAATAGAGTGAGAGAGAAAGAAAGAGGGAGAGAGGGAGAGATAGAAATAGAGTGAGAGAGAAAGAAAGCAAGAGAAAGAGGGCGAAAGAGGGAGAGAGAAAGGAAGAGGGAGCGATACAAAGAGGGAGAGAGAAAGAGTGAGTGAAAGAGACAGAGAAAGAAAGAGAAAGAGAAGAGAGAGAAAGAGAGAGGGACAGAGAGAGAAAGAGGGAGAGATAGAGAGGAAGACAGAAAGGGGGATAGATGGAAAGAGTGAGAGAGAGAGAAAAAGAGAAAGAGAAAAATGAGAAAACGAGGGAGAGGAAAATGAAACAAATGAGAGAGAAGGAAGAAAAGAGAGGGAAGAGAGAAGTAGAGAGGAAGGAGGGAGGGAAGGAAGGAGAAATGGAGGGAGTTTCTTGATTTAAGTTTAAATTTACTTGTTAATAAAAATGTATAAATTACTTTATTACTTAATTACTTCTTATTTTAAATATTGTATTTGTTCCCATTTTGTTTTTTACTTTAAATAAGATATGTGCAGTGTGCATAGGGATTTGTTCATAGGGTTTTTTTTATAGTCCGGCCCTCCAACAGTCTGAGGGACAGTAAACTGGCCCCCTGTGTAAAAAGTTTGGGGACCCCTGCTCTAGATTCATACACCCATTTCCAATTTCTATCATTAATCAATTTATCCCTTCCTCCCCATCTTTTATGTGTTTCTGTCAAAATCATAATATCCACCTTATATTGCTTAGCCATCCTTAATATCCTAAAACATTTCAAATCCGATCCCAAACCATTCACATTTAAAAGCATTATCTTACACTCAATCATAATGTTGGCTTGTCTCGGTTTAGCTAGGCTATGAAACCTTCGACATCACCGAGCAGAGAATTTTAACAGAGCGTGGATGTGTGATAAAGCCAAGACACAGACTTAGTTAAATAAGTATTATTTACATATAAACAAAATATAAACAATCCAGAATAAGCACGTAGCGAATACAGATTAATAATTAAGTAAGAAATGTAGATAAGTATTAATTGGTTAATTAATTGGCTAAATGTTAGATGGGCTGAAATAACCTTTACATTTTGGATTAAGTAAATGTACTATTTGGGGGGGGGAGACATTCTGTTTGGAGGAATCATATATGTTTATGTTTTGTTTTTAATTTTCTTTTGTTAACATCTGATTGATTGGCTATACAAGGTTTTATTGGTTTATTTAAAAATGTATAAAGAAAGAAGGAAGCACTTTGATATAATGGTTAGTAAGTTAGAAATATAATTGGTGTACCTTTTGAAGGATCATTAAGAAGTGAACTTAATTAAAAGAAAATATAACTGGATGACAAAATTAGAAAAAAAAACTTTTGAAACTCTTTTGATGATTGATATTAGTTACTAACAAAATACCGCATTTTATTCATGGAAAATTAGATGATACACTGTATTGTTTGAAAGTATGTTGAGAGAAAAATAAAAAAATTTAACACCCCCCCCAAATGTCCTTCCTTCCTCTGTCCCTCCATTCATTTCATTCTTCCTCCTTCCTTCTTTCTTCCCTTCCTTCCTCCCTCCTTCCTTTTTCCCTCCATTTCTCCTTCTTTCCTTCATTTATTCTTTCCTTCTTTCCCTCCCTCCCTCCTTCCTCTCCCCTTCTCTTTCCCTCCCTCTGTCCCTTTTCTTTCTTTCTCTTTTCCCACTTTCCCCTCTCATTCTTTCCCTCCAAGTCTCTCTCATTTCTGTCTACTTCTCCCTCTTCCCCCCTTCTCTCTCTCATTTCTTTCTCCTCCCTTTTTGCTCTCATTTCTCTCACCTTAATTTCGGGTGGGAGTGCAGCTGCGGTGATAGGCAAAGAGCCATTTTCTTGCCTCTGGGGGGGGAGGCTGAGCGCGAGCTTTAAAAAGAAAGGCTGAGGGAGGCCGAGGCAAGAGCTCCGGTTTAGGCAGCGCCGTCACATGGCAGGGTGCAGAAGTTCACCCTGAGGCAGATCAGCTGTTGGGAAAGGGAAACAGTGCCAGCTCCACTGCGCGGGAGTGGAAAACCCCGTGCTTTGCCTGCGCAGCCACAGATAGCGGGCGGGTCGGTCACAGACAGCGGGCGGGCGGTCACAGACAGTGGGCAGGCCAGATGCGGCCTTGCCCAGGTCTGCTCTAGACCACAGGATGTCATCCCTTCAGCTTGATCCAGGGAAGAGCCATGGTTTTTTTCTGTCAAATCACCCTGGTATATTCAAACATTGGAGGGAGCACACAGCTTCCTTTCTGCCTATCGGCCTCTCCAGGGGTCCTTTAAAAAATGAACAGTGCAAAGAAATTTCCACTCTGTATTTTTCTTTCCTCAAGCAGTATCCTTCTGGTATCTCAAATTAATACTATTTTCTTTTCAATTTTCAAACCCCTTTCCAATAAGAATTAAGGTGGCACTGGAACTCTGCTAGTGATTGGCCCAAAGTCATTCAAGAAGTTTTCATGCCTAAGGCAGGTCTAGAACTCAAGTCCCCTGATGATTGGCTCCAAGTTGCCCATTTGGCTTTTATTTGATGGTGGCATTAAATCTTCAGTGATTGGGGCAAAGTCTTTCATCTAGTTTTGATCCCTGGACCATCCCCAGGCTCTCCTCCCCCCCCCCAACAAAAGGCTCCTTTTGTAGCTGCGCCTCCCAGCCACTCTCCCACTCACTCAGACAGCCGCTGCTTCACTCCCAGATTGGGCAGGGCCAGACCCGTCAGGTGGTCTGTCTGAGCCCCCTACCCTCCCGCCCACTACCTTTTCTTCCCCCCAGGACTTATCAAGCAAAGAGGAATGGAGTGGAGGGGGCAGCAGGATGGTTTTCCTCTCAGGGGGGCTGCAGGGATGGCTGGCAGGGGCACTCTCCGCCTCTTCCCTCCTGGGCCACATTGGGGCTCCGACTCCAGAGGCTGTGGTGCCCTTGCCAAGGAGAGCAGCTGGAGGACCAGCAGGGGGGTGGACGGGGGAAGCCAATATTGGGAGGGGCTGAGAGGGGAGAAGCTCCAGGCAGGCAGGCAGGTGAGGGCTGCAGAGGAGCAAAGTTGGAGGCTCTTGAAAGGGGGAAGGAGGGTGAGAAGGAGGGAAATCTCCTGGGGAGAAGGTGGGTGGGGAGGCATGTTCCCCATGACTGCCCCGACTCTTATTGCCTTTCGAAAGCTTCTGAAGACCCACCTATGTCGCCAGGCATGGGGAAATTAATATACCCCTAGCTACTATGGTTTTATGTATGGATTGTTAGGTTGATTGTTTTTCTTTTTATAATGAGGGTTTTAAATTGTTTTTAATATTAGATTTGAACATGTTGTATTGTTGTTGTGAACCGCTCCAAGTCCTCCAAGAGGGGCAGCATACAAATCTAATAAATAATAATAATAATTATTATTATTATTATTATTATTATTATTATTATTATTATTATTATTACTGCACTGCACTTGAAAAGTGCTTCGAGGAGGTTTCTTATCACCTGCATGGCCATGCAGCTGCACAGCTTACAGGTAATAGTGTTTCTTAACCTCTCCCTCCTCGGGTCCCTCTGTTTGAACTTCCGTAGCTATCTCCTTTTGGCTTTTACTCAGGGTTTCTTCTCCATGTAAATATTCCTCTTCTAATGATAACATTCCATGGAGTTCCTGTGCCTTTTCTGTAGAATCTATCTTGTATTTCTTTTGTTTCCACATCACTAACATCCTTTCTGGGACGAGCCAGTTGAATGGAATTCTATTTTTATTAAGTTGTATCGAGAAGAATTGATACTTTTTTCTCTTTCACTTTTCTCTTCTTTTCTTTGAGTTTCTCAAAAATCAAATTTTCTTTGCATTTATATCTTAAAAGATTCCCCTCTTATTGTATTTAAAGTCTCCTCTCTCACTTGCTTCCTCAAAAATCTAACCATGTATCTCCCTTGGGTGCCTATATACTTCTTGCAAAGCTGGTATTTATATGATATACTTCATCAATTTCTTTCGCCATCCCCTCGTTTGGCCTATTAATCCTAATATTTCTGCTATCAGATCTAGTAGATTTTCATCTCTAAATTTTTCGATATTTTGTATTCGTAAATACAAAAGTATTTCAAGTTCCAAGTGAAGAGGGGATTTTATAGAGGGTTGGGGTTAATGGCTGCGGCGCCACGGGGCTTCCTCATTCTCATGAGGGAAGCCCCAAATCCCACCATCCAGGGGTCCCGGCTCTTTTGAACTGGGCCCGATCCTCCCTGCAGGGGAGGTGCCGTAGGGGACACTACCGGAGGTCTGGTTTGGGGTTGGCATGCCCCACCAGGCGAACTGGCTTAGTCTCGCGTCGACGGTGGCATGAGGCTGGCCAAGCCGCCATGCCTGGCTGACGCTAGCCGCGGAAGACTATGCAACACAGAGATTGGAGAAGCCTGGAAATATCTGGAAAGAGGATGGATTTGAGCGATGGCAAGGTGAAAAAAGTTTAAGTGATGTGCTGGTGAGTACGGAGAGAAGCGGCTGATCGGCTATGGGGCAATTAGTGAAAGCTTTAAAGCCGTAGCAAATTGTCCAAAGTTGTTGTTTTTTTTCTTGGAGGATATTTAAAGAATTTAAAGATTTGGAGCCTGAATTGAGATTTTATCTGGATTTATTAAGATATTTTCTTTTCTTGATGACATCACTTCCCTTTGCAACAATTGAAGAGAATAATTAATCATGGTAATTTACTGCCACCTTTTGGTCGGAGGAGTCATTACAAGGAGTTTCCATGATGCATATTTGTACCAGATGGTTTTATATTTGTTTTCGTTGGAAGGATGGAAGCTGTTCATTATCTATTTATATTGTTGAAAGAATGCTGTTCCCATCTTTGTTTTGGAACATGGCTAATTGGAAGAGATAAAGGATATACTGGATAATCTTATTGGAGTTAGATTGGAAACATTTTGGACAATCTCAGTGGAGATAGATTAGAAACATTCTGGACAATCTCAGTGGAGATAGATCGGAGACAGACTGGAGTCACATGTGAGCAAATAGGGATCAAGGAACATGAAATGGAAATATGGACACTGATGGGATTTCCAAAGAAGAAGATTTATACTAAGGTACTTAAATGAAGACTTTTTTTTAAATTGGACCATTAATTTAAACTAGATTTTAATTGGACTTTGTTATAAGGAAAATGTAATGAAATTCCAAGGAAGAATTTGCTCTGATGGAGGGGGGATTAATTATAGATTAAGATTTTAATTGAGTTGTATATGTGGGTAAAACTTTGGGATAATGAAATATTATTAAAAGAGAAATTGAAAATGGTTAGGTTTGGTAGGGAAGATTAGTATTAATGATTAATGTAAAGATCAAGATTTTAAATGAGTTGTATATGTAATAATGTTTAACTAAAATATTTTTGAGATTCATTAAACTACTTTGGTGGGAAAAAATTTGGAATAATGAAATAATATTATCAAAAGTGAAATTGAAAATGATTAGGTTTGGTAAGTTGATTAATATTAATGATTAATTTGGTAAATATTCTTGTAAACATTTGGAGGAGAGGGGTGGTGAAGAGGAAGGGAAAAGAAAATAATGGTGAGAACGAATGTTACAGCTAAGAGGTTTTTACTAGGAATAAACAAAGATTATGGAATTATATAAGTAGACGAATTATGCTATAGAATGTAAAAAAAGTATGGAAATAGAAAATAATTTTAATGATATTTGTTGATACCTATTTGTTAAAGAAAAGGGAATAATGATAATTAGAAATATTGATTATAGAATTTTAAATCTGGAATATAGCTATTAAATTTAATTTAATGATTTTTCTTCTTTTAGAATAGGGTATGATTCCATTGGATTGAAAGTGACATAATTAGAGTAGGGCAGATGATTCCACTGGTTATAGAGTGACTTTTTTATTTTTCTTAGAGTAGGGTATGATGATCTTATTGGATTGTAAGTGTTATAATTAGAGTAGGGAAGATGATTTCACTGGGCTTACAATGACTTCTCTCTCTCTCTCTTAGAATAGGGCATGATGATAGGCCAAAAGTGTTATAATTAGAATAGGGCAGGTGATTCCACTGGGTTTACAGTGACTTTTCTTTTCTTTTAGAGTAGGGTATGATGATTCTACTGGATTGAAAGTGTTATAATTAGAGTAGGGAAGATGATTACACTAGTTTTTACAGTGACTTTTTTTTCCTAGAATAGGGTATGATTCTATTGGATTGAAAGTGTTATGGATTGAAAGTGTTATAACTAGATTAGGGTATGAGTATACGGAGTATTCAGTGTTGTTTTTCTTTCTTTCTTTCTTTCTTTCTTTCTTTCATTTTTTTCCTCATATTCTTTCCTTGTTAATTTTCTAATTTTCATTTATTTTACTTTTTATTTTTCATCCTTACCTATTAAAGGGAATTATTTTTAATTTGGTTTATTAATTTGGTTTACTAATTTGGCGATATTTGGGATATACTTTTTGGCGGGTTTCTCTTTTTGCCCCCCCCCCCTTATATATATTTTTAACTTATCTTTTAGCAACGGTTGGATATAATTTAAATACTGTTGGAGGTAATTAGAAATTTTTTCTCCCTTTTTGAAAATGTTTTTTTCTTTTATTTTAAAGGGCATTTATTATAGAAGAAGGTTTAAAATATACATGAAAACTGAAATGGAGGAGATTCTCAGAAAACTGAAGTATCATGGCCTAACTAATTAGATTAATTAGGAACAGCCTAAAATGTATATTGGGTAACAGGTTTTTTGTTATTGCATAAGAAACTGGAGTAATTATTTTTGTTCAGATGTCAAGTGTTAAGGAGGTAGCATTGATTTAACTATGTACAGTGATCCCCCGTTTATTGCGTCCCCGACCATTGCGAACAGGGTACTTCGCGATATTTCAACCCGGAAGTCAAAATACCATCTACGCATGCGTGCCCTTTTTTTTTTCTATGGGCATGCATGCGTAGATGGCAACCGGGAGATCAGCTGCTGGGCGGCTTCCCTGTGTCTTCCCCTCTTGCTGGCATCAGCGAGGAGTTTCCCCACCGCCCACGCAAACTCCTCGCTGCCGCTCGCCCGCCCTTCGCCTGCCCACGCCATTCGCTCCCCCTCTTGCTGGCGGGAGGGCGAGAAGCCCTCCCCAGCACCCGCTCGCCCGCCCTTCGCCGCTCGCCCGCCCTTCGCCCTGGCGGAGAAATTCCAGCCCCCACCTGGTCCCGCCCGATCCTCCTCCCTGAGGCAGCTCGCCCTCCCATGGCCGCTTCCTCCACCCTCCATCGCAAGCCCTCGCCACCGCAGCCAACGCGCGCTGCGATCTTCAAGCCCGGCTCCTTTCGGCCCAGCATCCCGGGCCAAGCAGCTGCCTTCCGTGACTGAGCCTGGCTGGCCCGGAAGATCGTAGCGCGCGTTGGCTGCAGCCAACGCGCGCTACGATCTTCCGGGCCAGCCAGGCTCAGTCACGGAAGGCAGTCGCTTGGCCCGGGATGCTGGGCCGAGAGGAGCCGGGCTTGATCCGCTGAGCCTGGCTGGCCCGGAAGATCGTAGCGCGCGTTGGCTGCAGCGGTGGCGACATTGCTGCCGGCTTGGCTTCGCTCGCTCGCCGCTGAGGAGCCGAAGATTGGGGGGCGGCGCGGCGAGCGAAGCCAAGCCGGCAGCAATGTCGCCACCGCTGCAGCCAACGCGCGCTACGATCTTCCGGGCCAGCCAGGCTCAGTCACGGAAGGCAGTCGCTTGGCCCGGGATGCTGGGCCGAGAGGAGCCGGGCTTGATCCGCTGAGCCTGGCTGGCCCGGAAGATCGTAGCGCGCGTTAGCTGCAGCGGTGGCGACATTGCTGCCGGCTTGGCTTCGCTCGCTCGCCGCTGAGGAGCCGAAGATTGGGGGGCGGCGCGGCGAGCGAAGCCAAGCCGGCAGCAATGTCGCCACCGCTGCAGCCAACGCACGCTACGATCTTCCGGGCCAGCCAGGCTCAGCGGATCAAGCCCGGCTCCTCTCGGCCCAGCATCCCGGGCCAAGCGACTGTCTTCCGTGACTGAGCCGGCTTGGCTTCGCTCGCTCGCTCGCCGCTGAGGAGCCGAAGATTGGGGGCGGCGCGGCTCTTTTAAAACATCGCCGCCGACATAGGGGGCTTGCTAGCACCCCCCCAAACCCGGGTTGGGGGTTCGGGGGGGTGCTAGCGAGCCCCCCATGTCGACGGCAATGTTTTAAAATAGCCGCGCCGCCCCCCAATCTTCGGCTCCTCGCTAGCGCTGCGGAAGTTTAAAACACCATCTGCACATGCGCAGATGGTGTTTTTACTTCCGCAGCGCTACTTCGCGAAAACCCGCTCGTTGCGGGGGGTCCTGGAACGGAACCCTCGCAACGAGCGGGGGATCACTGTATACTGTACTGAAATTGTAAAATTGTAATACAACTTAAAATTAATGGTATTTTCTTTTTCTGTACACGTGATTGGAGAGAAAAATTAAAAAAAATCTTCCCCCCCCAAAAAAAGATCCAGTAGATTTTCATCTCTAAATTTTTCAAAATTTTGTATTCGTAAATAGAATGCTGATCTTTTACGTTCCAAGTGAAGAATGGCTTCTTCCAAGTTTTTATTTATATGTTCTAGTCTTTCATCTGTTCTTTCTATTTTTTCCCTGTTAATTCTGTTCTCTTTTTAACTTCTTCTATTTCCTGTTCATTTCTAGAAAATGTTGCTTGTATGGCACCCACTCTTACATCAATCTTTCCCATATTATTCTTCAGTTAGTTTATTTCATTTCTGATCCCATCCAGGCCCTTTGTGATGTTAGCTTGATCTTTAATAGCCTTTCTTGGAGAATATTCATTGTAACTTGTAATCCTTTTAGTGAGGAAGAGGATGTTTGCTCTTCTGCCAATATGCTTTCAAGTGATCTTTGCCTTGTAGGAGCAGCACTTTGTTTTTTGACTCCTTTAGTGTGTGTTAGCGTTTTCAAAGCCATCATTACTAATTTACTTAAACTATCACACTTGAACATATAATTTCAGTAATCTTCCAATTTCAATACTATACAACACAATTCAACTTCAATACAGATTCCAAAAGATTCAAAAGTTTCAATACTATATTAATATGATTTAATTATGTCATAACTATTTATCTATAGTAAGTCTATCTTTAGTATATAATTCCCCAATACACTCAAATATGTTAACAAATGACTATATATTATACATCTGTTAAAAATAATAACAGCAATAATAATTGATATCTAAGAAAAATCTATTATACTTAGCATAGAAATATATACTATTCTATTTGTAATGTATTGGAAAAAATAGATATTGTAATCAATTCAAGAAAGAAATTATCAATTATCAATCAGTTCATATCATTATCAATTAAACAGAAATCACCAAGTAACAGGCACAAAGAGAGGAAACGAAAGATATATTTGTTTGTGTGTGTGTGTGTGTGTGTGTGTGTGTAAAAAAGAGAGACTACTAGTTGAGAGGAAAAAAGAAAAAATGAAAAGAAAAAAATCTGAGGAGAAAAAGCATAGTCTTCACTGTATGTAAACTTATGAGCAAACTGCAAGTGCAGTGGGCTCTCCTACTATCCAAAGGGCCTGGACAGAAGTCTGGAAAGATTATTTTCTGTGCCCTGTGGAACAAGGAATTCACCTTGGGAAGGAAGGAGGGATCCAACTGCAGAACTACCCTGCTTTGGATGAAATATGCATAGGTCCCCTGTTATAGAGAAGGCCACCAGTTCAGATATTCATTTGGGCGAAGTGACAGCCACTAGGAAGGCTACCTTGCAGGTGAGGAGGTGTAAGCTGGCTGACCGCAATGGCTCAAAAGGTGCAGAGGTGAGAGCTTGTAGGATTTTAGATAAGTCCCAGGTGGGGTATCTCTGTACCACCAGAGGCTTTAAATTAGCTGCACCTCTAATGAAACTTCACACAACAGGATGTTGAGCAAGGGACTCCAGATACCTGCAAGATAATACCAAGGACAGAGCTGCTAGTTGCTTGTGTATGGATGACAGGCTCTTGCCAAGCCCTCCCTAAAGGAATTCCAGGATTTGGGCCACTGATATGGAGATGGGATCAATGTGATTCCTGGAGCACCAGGGCCAGGATTAAGGGTCATTAATTGAGGGACATTCTGTTTGGAGGAATCATCCAGTGTCTGGACACCCATAGACTGACCAGTTCAGCAAACCATGGTCTTCTGGACTAGTGGGGAGCCAGGAGCAGGAAGCTCTGTTCTCTCTGCCAGCACCTTCCTGATTAACCCTGGAATAAGGGGAAGCAGAGGAAAGGCTCCTTCTGCCCCCTGGTGTTGCAAACCTAGCTGGCTGTTGAAAGCTGTTGCGAATAGGTCCAGGATTGGGAGAACTGAACCATTCTGACAGTTCTCTGAATAGGTCAGGATGCAAATGCCATTTTGAGTAGTCAAGTGGTTCTGCTGAGCCAGTTTGCTTATACAGTGATATTTCTACTTAAGAACTTAATTTGTTTCGTGACCACATTCTTAAGTAGAAAAGTTTGTAAGTAGAAGCAATTTTTCCCATAGGAATCAATGTAAAAGCAAATAATGCCTGCAAACCCATTAGGAAAGAAATAAAAACTTGGAATTTGGGTGAGAGGAGGAGGAAGAAGAAGAAGAAGAAGAAGAGGAAGAGGAAGAGGAAGAGGACAGTCACTGCCCATTTTCTCAGGGTGCTGGCAGAGGTTTATTCCCTCTCCAAGCACCCAGAGAAAGGAAAATGCTTAGCTTGCTCTGGACGGCAAAAGCCTTCTTAAGCACCACTGAAAGGCTCCTCTGGCAGCCAGAAAAGCCCAAGATGGCCAGGATTAAAGGGGGAATGGCAGGAAACTGGCCAGGCCTTTATGCCACTCTCAAATTTCCTGGGAAGTAGAGGCGGTCTTTGATAGAGGTAACACTGTATATTCATTGTCCCCAAGATGTGCTCTACTCTGACGGAGAGAAGATATCTTTCCACCCAATAATTCAAATGCTCAGCCTCTCACATGAAGGACCTGAAGTATGTGTCCCCTTGGCGGTTGATATGGGCCTTGGTGGCCAATATTGTCTGGCAGAAGAAGTATATGGTGTCCAGAAATGATATCCTAGAACTATCTTAAGCTCCAGCCAGTTGATGTTGTTCCTCAGGTCTTCTTGAGTTAATTGCCCTTGTGCCATCTAGGACTAGAAGTGGACATCCCAACCAAAGAGGCTGGTGTCTGTAATGATGATCAGGTGGAGGATCAGTTCTGACTTCCTATCTTCTGTCTTGTCATTAGACAAGATGGTGGTGGATGTTAATGCCGCCACTGGTTGGTCTATCATCGGTGGTGGCAATGCCTCAGTGAGATCCAAGGCAATATTTTCTCACTCCCACTTGGGGGTTGGTATGTCCCTTGTTGAGCCCAATGCCTCTGGACTATGTCCACGAATAATTTAGGTGAGGAAATGTCCTCACTTTCCATGGTTGGTTGTGAACTCACTCAACTCACTTGGGTCTCTTAGGTCCAATGCTGGTTCCAATGAGCTGTGGTTTTAGCCTTATATAGGAGAGATTTAAAGAATGTTGGGCAAAATAGCTCTGCAAAGGCCAGGGGTCTGGGGCCATCCCTTCATCATCTGAAATTAAGAGTTCTTTCTGGTACTCATTTCCAGAAAGTGATTCTCTACTCTGAATGGATGCAGTGAGTGAGTGAGGCTTTTGAAAGGCTGCTAAATCTCTTTGAACTGGGGTGCCAGGTATTGACCTTGATGTAGGGGAGTGTTAGATGCCATAGAAGCAGTCTTGACAGCTTCGCTGCAAGCCTGCAGCAATCCCCTATGCCCATGATGGTGAACCTATGGTACGTATGTCACAGGTGGCACGTGGAGCCATATCAGAGGGCACTCAAGACTTTGCCATATTTCAGCTTCAACATGTATGCACACGCTGGCCAGCTAGTTTTCGGCCTCGGAAAAGGCCAGTTCATCCTCCGGACACTTCAGGGAAGCTTTCCTGAAGCCCCAGAGGCAAGACAGTTGAGCAAAAAAGTGGAGCAAAAAAGATCACATTGCTGCCTGATGTAAATGGTGGTTGAGTGGTTTGCTCTCTAGCATCATCTGGCAACCAGGCCTGAGTGTTCATCATTCAAATGATCTACTAGCTGTAAAGTGTGTGGTGGGGGGAGTTCTTCCCGGGTGAATTTTCCTGACTCCTGCACTTTCTCTCAGCCTTGGCAATTTTTTTGTTCAGGGCCTTTTGATGCCTACAGGCATTCTTCTCAGCCTTAGAGGCATTTTTGGAGGATGGGCAGCCACTCCTTTAATGGCTAACTGACACTGGGGAGCTTTTCCTAGGGATTTGGGACTGAACTGGGAAACCACAGTCTTCCCCACTTGTGGCACTTCTGATGTTGTGATGGAGGGAAACCCCCCCCCCCTGGTTTGGGGTCAGCATACCCCTAGATGAACCAACTTGATCTCCACCAGTGGCAGTGTAAAATCGGCCAGCCTGCCATGCCCAGTGTTCCCTTTAACGTGAGTTGTGCGCTATAGCGCAGGAGATTTGATATGTCTGCCCACGAGTTTCCAATTCCAGCGCGGAGGTCTGACCTCTGCGCTGGAATTGGCAACTAGAATAAAGTGACCAGACCTTGATCATTTGTCCCGACTCCAAAATGTAGTGTGACTTTAAAACTGACTGGATTGGATTTCCACCCTTGAAAGAGAGAGAGAGAGAGAGAAAATCCCAGCTGGTTCATTTTCCCCCCTTCTTCCGACTCCAAAATGCGGCGTGACTTTAAAACTGACTGGATTGGATTTCCACGAGAGAGAGAGAGAGAGAGAGAGAGAGAGAGAGAGAGAGAATGCCAGCCGGTTCATTTCCCCCCCTCCCTCCAACTCCAAAATGCGGCGTGACTTTAAAACTGACTGGACTGGATTTCCACCCTCCAGAGAGAGAAAATCCCAGCCGGTTCATTTCCCCCCTCCTTCTGACTCCAAAATGCGGTGTGACTTTAAAACTGACTGGATTGGATTTCCACCGTGGGGAAGGAGCGGGGAAGAGAGAAGGAGAGAAAAGTATGGCTTTTTCTAATTGGATATTGTATTTTTTAAATTCTCATTGAAGGCATTTTTAATTGCTTCTAAATGATGTTGGTTTTGCTTTTGCAAAAGAAAAAATCAAAACAACCTCCTTAGGTGCAAGTCAGCTGAAACTGAAGGTAGATAATTCATTAACAATCAAGGCATGTCAAACTGATCTGTGTTTCCTGAACTAGATACTGGATATTGGATACTAGATGTAGAAGTTGTTTATGGTTATTCCCAGTTTCTGTAAGTATTGTCTACAAGGTGGGAAGATGTTCCTCTAAAGAGATGTCTCTTGTGGCTTGTACAGATATTTTAAAATGTGAAACATTTTCTAACAACCAAGATGGAAGGGACCTTGGAGGTCTTCTAGTCCAATCCCCTGCTTAGGCAGAAAACCCTACAGACAAGCGGGTATCCAACATCTTCTTTAAAACTTCCAGTGTTTGAGCATTCACAACTTCTAGAGGCAAGTAGTTCCATGGATTAATTGTTCTCACATTCACTCCTTGCTTCTAAGTTGCTTCTCTCCTTGATTAGTTTCCACCCACTGCTTCTTGTCCTACAGGTGCTCTGGAGAATAACTTGACTCCCCCTTCTTTGTGGCAGCCTCTTATTTACATTGTAAATAAGCTGTCTCAGACAGTTCTCTTAAAACAGAACTCTTATAAAATTGAACATAAAGTAATATCCTAATATACATTTCAAAACTTGAACTAGAGGAATCAGCAAATGTAAAATAACAGAATAACATAGTGGGAAGGGACCTTATTGTGCCCCAGGACTCAGCCCCAAATAATTATGCAATAAGTTGTCTTGGGTGACATCTGTGAAAAAAAAATCAGGCGTTCAGGCATGAAAATTTATTTGTTTGTTTGTTTGTTTGTTTGTTTACTTACTTACTTACTTGCCTACTTATTTATTTATTTGTTTGTTTGTTTATTTATTTAGACTTTTATGCCGTTCAGTCCCAAAGAGACTGCCGCTCAGACACTATACTTTTCCGCCCACACTGGAAAAAAAAATAAAGGGAACATTGGCCATGCCTGAGCCGACCCAAGCTGTGACACCAACACTGCAATGCAAGGATTGAAGCAGCATGAATATGTCTAAGATTTAAAAACCTATAAATTGAGCAGGATCATTGTTGTTTTTTTAGATGAATTTATGTTTGATGATACCTTGATTTATACTGTTACTATACTATTATTATATTATATTATATTATATTATATTATATTATATTATATTATATTATATTATATTATATTATATTATATTATATTGCATGAATTAATGGGAAGAAAGGATGGGGAAAGAAGGAAGATGAATTAAATACAGTGGTACCTCTACTTAAGAACGCCTCTACTTCAGAACTTTTCTAGATAAGAACCGTGTGTTCAAGATTTTTTTGCCTCTCCTTAAGAACAATTTTCTACTTAAGAACCCAAGCCTGGAAAAATTTCCCAGGATTGAGAGTGGCACGAAGGCCCGACCAGTTTCCTGCCATTCCACTTTTAATTCCAGCCATCTTGGGCTTTTCTGGGCTGCCAGAGGAGCCTTTCAGTGGCGCTTAAGAAGGCTTTGGCAGTCCAGAGTGAACAAAGCGTTTTCCTTTCTCTGGAGAGGGAATAAACCTCTGCCAGCACCCAGAGAAAAGAAACGTTCCCGTTGCTCTGGGCAGTGACTGTCCTCCTCCCACCCAAATTATAAGCTTTTATTTCTTTCCTAATGGGTTTGCAGGCATTACAGTAATACCTCATGATACGAACTTAATTGGTGCAAGGAGGAGGTTCGTAAGACGAAAGGTTCGTAAGACGAAACATTGTTTCCCATAGGAAACAATGTAAAGTCAATTAATCCGTGCAACCAAAAAAAACCCCCGCAAAAAAACGGCTTTCGGCGACTGCTGGGAAGCCGCGCGGCTGTTTTAAAAGGTGACAGCTGGCCTGGGGGGCTTCCCAGCACCCCCCCTGAACCCGGGTTCGGGGTTCGGGGTGTGCTGGGAAGCCCCCCAGGCCAGCTGCGACCTTTTAAAAGAGCCGCACCGCTTCCCAGCTGTCTCCTGAAGCCGAACGGCAAAGCCGAACTTCCGCGTTCGGCTTCAGGAGACAGCTGGCAAGCGGCGCGGCTCTTTTAAAAGGTCGCAGCCAGCCTGGGGGGCTTCCCAGCAACCTCCCGAACCGAACCCGGGGTTCAGAAAAATTTTGCCTCTTCTTACGAACTTTGTTCGAGTTACGAACTGGCGTTCGGGAGGCTTCTGGGAAGCCCCGCCGCCCAGCTGTCACCTTTTAAAACAGCCGCGCGGCTTCCCAGCAGTCTCCAAACGCCGGTTCGTAACTCGAAAAAAGTTCGTAAGAAGAGGCAAAATTTTTCTGAACCCCGGGTTCGTATCATGAGTTGTTCGTAAGACGAGGGGTTCGTATCTTGAGGTACCACTGTATTTGCTTTTACATTGATTCCTATGGGGAAAATTGCTTCTACTTACAAACTTTTCTACTTAAGAATCTAATCATGGAACGAATGAAGTTCTTAAGTAGAGATACCACTGTACTACTTTTGGGAACTACAGAATATGGATTGTGATAATCAAAGATAAAAAAATCATAGTTTTAATAAATTATTAAAATAAAAAAAAATGTTCATTTAGAAAAAACTATAATTAACCAATTTATTGATGATGATGAGGAAATACTGAGATACAGCAAGCATGAAATAAATGGAGTAATAAAAGACACACTGGAAAATATAAATAGATTAGGGAAGATGATTACACTGGGTTTACAATGAAAAAATATACAATAATACCTCATCTTACGAACTTAATTTGTTCCGTGATGAGGTTCGTAAGTAGAAAAGTTCATAAGATTAAATAATGTTTCCCATGGGAATCAATGTAAAAGCAAATAATGTGTGCAATCTCAAAACTTACCCCTTTTGCCTCATTACTGCCGGCATTCGGATCCTTGTTCGAGGGCAGGTGGAAGGGGGGAGACAGTGGAGGCTACCAGGAGGGAGCCTTGTGGGTGCCTGGTGGCTTGTCAGCCGGTGGAGCTTCCACGCTCCTTGACAGCCCTACTCCCTCCTTCTCTTTTTCCTCCCCCTTCTTTCCTCCTCTTCCTTCTCCTCTTCCTCCTCCTTTCTTTCTCTTCCTCCTCCACTGGTGTCCAAACGACCATTCCCCGTCTCCTCTCCCACTAGAAGGGGAAGAGAGTAAAGGAATCCCATAACCAACCCCTCCGCCCCCTCCCCACAGCGTCTTCGTTCCTTCTTTTCCCAAGCTGTACCAACGCTGTCCTGCGCTCCAGAAGACACAGGGGAAGAGAGATCACTTTCTTCCCAGCCTTGCATGCCTCCTCTTCCTCCGCTGTTCACCCCGCTGTTTCCCCCCTTTGCTGGCATGCAGGACTGGGAAGAAAGCGATCTCTCTTTCCCTATGTCTTCTGGAGCACAGGACAGCACTGGCACAGCTTGGGGAAAGAAGGAATGAAGGAGTTTTGGGAAGGGTGCGGAGAAATACCTCCTCTTCCTTCTCTCTCTCCTCCCTTCCTCGTCCTCCTTCTCCTCTTCCTTTCCTCCTCTTTCTCCTCCCTCTCCTCCTTCTTTCTTTCTCTTCCTCCTCCACTGGCATTCAAAGGACTGTCCCCCACGCCTACTCTTCCTCTGCTGTTTCCTCCACTGTTTCCTTCCTTTCCTGGCATGCAGGGCTGGGAAGAAAGTGATCTCTTTTCCCCTGTGTCTTCTGGAGTGCAGCACATCGCTGGCACACCTTGGAGAAAGAAGGAACAAAGGGGCTTTGGGGAGGGGGTGGAGGGGTTGGTTACGGGATTCCTTTCATCTCTTCCCCTTCTCCTTCTCTTCCTCCTCCCTTTCTTCTCTTCCTTTCCTCCTCTTCCTCCTCCTTTCTTTCTCTTCCTCCTCCACCCATCCTGCCCCACAAACATCCTTCTAATTCCTCACGTGGGCCAGGAGCACTCCGAGCTCTGGTTCAGTGCCAAGCACAGCTGCCAGTGGGGTTTCCCCTCAGCCTGACTTCCACAAAGGCCGGGTGGGAGGGACTGAAAAATCCTTCTATTAACGTGCCTCCAAAGCCAAGGGAGGGGAAAAAAAGAGACTTGCCCATGCAGTTTGGAAGGGGGGGTTCATACTGCAGAACTGGATCTGGGGGGCAGCGTTGTGGTCCAGAGCTGCATGGCGTTTATTCAGCCTCCTCCTCCTTCTCCTCACCCACTTGTGTGCACCCTCATCCCCAACAGCTGCACTCTCTCCCGCCAATTGAGAAGCCTTTTCACTTTTTTTTGCCTCATTTGTTC
Source organism: Erythrolamprus reginae (assembly GCF_031021105.1). NCBI lineage: Eukaryota > Metazoa > Chordata > Lepidosauria > Squamata > Dipsadidae > Erythrolamprus > Erythrolamprus reginae. The sequence continues at coordinate 55,322,470 of NC_091963.1, forward strand.
CATGAGGAGCAGGATCAATAGGAGGAGGAGGGTACATGTCTCTCCTCCTCATTTCCACTTCTCTTTTCACAGCTTTTATTTCCAATTAAGATAGTTCTCGAGCCTGCAGGGGGGGAAGTGGGGAGTTTGTCGCCTGTGTGTGTGTATGTGTGAATCCCAGTGGCGGCAGTCACGAGGCAGAGGAATCCCTGCGGAAGTAAGAGAGTGTGTGCGCAGTAAGAGAGCCCATGCACCCGGGCTCGGGTTCGTAAGACGAAAATGGTTCATAAGACGAGACATACAAATCTTAAACACTGGGTTTGTATTACAAAACGTTTGCATGAAGAGACAGACGTTCATAAGATGAGGTATCACTGTAAATAGATTAGGAAAGATTGCACTGGGTTTGCAGTGAAAAAACAAATACATTGGGGGAAATGATTACACTGGGTATACAGTGAAAAAATATAAATAGAGTAGGGAAGATTATTATACTATATTTTTTATTAAGAATTGAATAATGTCCTAATAAATTGATTGTGTTGATATGTAATGATAGAAATTAAGTATATTTAATGGATATAATTTGGTTTCCTTTCTTTCCTTGGGAATGACATGGTTATGATAATATCTTGTAAGATCTGGATGATAAAGTATGGATAATTAATATTTAAGATTATTTTTTTCCTGTAGGGCAATTAGTATATGATAAGAGTGAAGAAAATCTTAAGAAGTAAATAAGGATGGATGACAATTGAAAATAATCACTTTGGTCTAAACATAATAAAATTTAATAGATAAGGGAAAGCAAATAGATGAGATGTAATAGCAAATAGTATTGTAAATCTGTATAATCATATTGAAACGGTTTCAGGTTATAAAAGTAAAAGAGGCAGCATTTTGTTAGATGATAAATACTGAATGTAAATGTAGAGGGGTCGGTGAGAGGCGGGGGGAAATCCACTGGGCAAGTTGCTCCAGGGGAGCGCGCAAGTGCTGGGCAGGGATCCTCCAAAGTGACCGTTAACCGAAGCCTTGAGTGGCAGATCTAGCGGAGGCTAACAGAGTGGGGAGATGGACAGCGAGGCGAAGCCTTGAGTGGAAGATCTAGTGGAGGCTAACGGAGTGGGGACACAGGCAGGGAGGCAAAGCCTTGAGTGGAAGATCTAGCAGAGGCTAACGGAGTGGGGACATGGGCAGTAAGGGGAACCTGTCCTGGCAGCAGTGGCTCCTGGGCGGCCTCGGTGCAGCTTTTGGAGCAAGTGGGACAGGCGCCGTTGGTTGACGGTGGGGGCGACCAGCAAGGCGGGCGGGCGCGAAGGTGGCGTCTCCGGGCTCTCCGGTCCATCCAGAAGCTGAAAGTTCCACCCTTCCCCACATCCGGCTTTGGCCCCTCGCAGGCTTCTGGCAGGAGGAGGCAGCGGGCAATGGATGGCCGGGGTTCCCACGGACACATTTTGGCAGCGAGATGGGGGAAATCCCCTCTCAACTGCTGCTTCCTCGGCTCACATCCAAGCGGAGGAAGCGATGGGCAAGAGGGAAAAATGGCAGCAAGATGGGGCGGCTGCAGAGAGCTCCTTGGAAGCGCCAAGCTCCTTGGACGCACCGTTCTCTCTCCCCTCTGACACCTTCGTGTTTGCCGTAATGGTAACAGAAGGGATAAGGGGTGGAGACCCTGTACGGCAAAGCCTGGCACCAGTTCCCTTGCAAAGATCAGAGCCTTCAAACTTAAATGCAGTTGTTTGTGCTGCTGCTCACAGCAGCAGCCAAAAGAGAAGAAAGGCTTCATAAGACGAAAATGGTTCGTGAGAAGAGGCAAAAAAATATTGAACTCCTGGTTTGTATCTCACAAAGTTCATATGAAGAGGCGTTCATAAGGCCACACTGTATTTCAATTAATCTTTATCTTTCAGTTCTTGTGTCATTTTATCTAATTCTGCACAGTCATATATTTTTTTGATCATAATTCTTTCTGTTGGTGTTTCCTTTCTTCCAATTTTGGGCAATACATATCCTAATCGCTGTAATTATATGTTGAATAAGATAGTAAAGTTCTTTTTTTCATTTTCTGGTCAATTATGCCTAGCAGGAAGATTTCAGATTTTAATTTAAGTTCTTGTAAGATGATTTCTTTGATCCACATCATAATTTTATTCCAAATTTTCTTTATTTGGGGGCATGTCCAATACATATCTCCAGCAATTCGGTCTTAGATTGGGATATATTTTTTCAATAACAACAACAACAAAACAACAATAATAATAATAATAATAATTTTATTACTTATTTTATTTTATTTTATTTGACTTATTTGCCACCCAATCCAAAAGGACTCAGAGCAACTTACAACAATATAAAATCACAAATACAATATAAAATTATAATTGTAATTATAAAATTAAAATTACAAATAAAAACAAGTCAAATATACAGTCTAAAACTATAAAACCCAATTTTAAAACCCATAGTTAAACTATCCAATCAGCATACATGCATACCATACATACATTTTGGCCACAATAGATGTCAATTTGTGGGCCCCAGGCCTGTCAGCAAAGCCAGGTCTTTGTGGCCTTACAGAAGGCCAGTAGGGTGGGAGCAGTGCGGACATCAGGGGGGGAGTTGATTCCATAGAACCAGGGTGGCAACAGAGAAGGCCCTCCTCCGCGGCCCTGTCAACCTGCACTGCTTAGTGGAGATAATAGATTTAAAAGAGATCATGCACAAATAAAAGATATCATGCACAAAATAGGCGTTGATTGCTTACCTGAACGCCTCTTCTCGTACGATGAGCGGGTACAGCAGTCACCTGGGTTGCTTGCTCTCCAATCCGTCGGGGATCAAGCCTAGTCTTTAAAAAGCCCGCTGGATCCGCCCCTTCCCCAGAATTCACGAATCTGTAGACTTAGGCTCAATTGTGGTGGCTCAATAATGTTCAACTCTCATGATAGGGAAAGAACAGGTTATAGGAATAACCATAGTTAGAAAAAGAAGTACAGGCAGGGAAGTGACTGCTGTACCCGCTCATCGTATGAGAAGAGGCATTCAGGTAAGCAATCAACACCTATTCTCAGTACTGAGAGAGCGGGTCCAGCAGTCACGTGGGACATACCCAATAAATGAGTCTCTAGGGAGGGATTAGTTCGCTATCGTGAGAGATAACGGATTGGAGGACTCTTCTGCTGAAGGCAGCATCCCCTGAAGCGTAAGAGTCAATTTTGTAATGCCTTATGAAAGAGTTTGGAAAGGCCCAAGTGGCTGCTTTGCAGACTTCTTCCAATGGAGCTTGAGTTGCCCATGCGGCAGATGTGGCTGTACTTCTTGTAGAATGTGCCGTGATGCCTTGTGGGACATTGAGGGATGCTGACTCGTAAGCCATGATGCCTTGTGGGACATTGAGGGATGCTGACTCGTAAGCTTTGGAGATTGTCCCTTGAATCCAATGGCCTAATATGGTGGGTGAGACTTTGGACCCCAGAGACCTGGGGTGGAAAGCTACGAATAGGGCTTCTGACCTACGAAAGGACCTAGTACGTTGGAGATAAATTCGCAAAGCTCTAGTAAGGTCCAAAGTGTGCCATCTGACGGAGAGATGGTGGTTTTGGTTAAAGCAGAAAGAAGGCAATACAATGTCCTGGGATCTGTGAAACATGGAGCTGACCTTTGGTACAAAGGTGGGGTCCAATCGAAGGACTATTTTGTCCAGATGAAATTGGCATAGGTCCTCGTGAATAGAGAGTGCCGCCAACTCAGAAATGCGTCTGGCAGAGGTGATTGCCACCAGGAATGCTACTTTGTAGGACAGGTATCTGAAGGAGGCAAAATTTAGCGGTTTGTACGGAGCTTGGGTAAGAGAATGCAGAACTCGAGGTATGTCCCAGGATGGATATCTGTGAAAAGTGGGAGGCCTGAGGTTCAAGATGCCTCTTAACAGTTCTTGTATTTCAGGGAAACTACGAAGCGGTTGTCTTCGGGGTCCTGCCAGGACTGAGGATAAGGCTGCTAGGTGTCGCCAGATAATGTTGGCTGAGAGACCTAGGTGTAAGCCTTTCATGAGGAAGGAAACAATTCTGTGAATGGGAATGCACAAGGGAGAGAGGCCTTCCTGGGAACACCACTGGTGAAATTTAGACCAGGTATGGTTGTAGATCCTGTTGGTAGATATTCTTCTAGACTTTAGGATCACTTCCACGGAGTCTGGATCATAACCTCGAAGGTCTAGGTCGCACTGAATCACAGCCAAGTGGTGAGGTGGAACCACTCTGGGTCTTGATGAGAGACCCCTTGCTGCAACATATCCTCCGAAGCGGGGAGTCGCAAGGGGGCCTGGACGGATAGCCTCTGGAGGTCCACAAACCAGGGTCGTTGAGGCCAGTGAGGTGCTAGCAGTATTACCTGGGCCTGCTCGAGGAGGATCTTGTGGATCAGGTCTGGCAGGATTGGAATTGGTGGGAAGGCATATAGGAGGCCTGGAGGCCAAGAGGTTCTGAGTGCGTTGGTTGCTTCTGCTCCCAGGGATGGGAATCTGAAATAGAACTGAGGAAGCTGAGCATTGGTCACGAACAGGTCTAGCAACAGATGACTGAATCTGAGGCAGATCTCCTGGAATAAGTCTGGATGGAGACTCCACTCCCCTGGATCCAGCGTCGATCGGGAGAGCCAGTCCACCTGCACATTGAGGATTCCTGATATGTGGTCGGCCGACAGAGACTGCAGGTGTCTCTCCGCCAAAAAGCCCAGCTTCAGGGCTTCCTGCATCAGGGCCTTGGACCAGGTGCCTCCTTGTCTGTAGATGTGGCTCTTCATAGCAATATTGTCTGTTAGGATTAGGACATGTCGGTTGAGGATGGGTGGTTTGAACCTCTTGAGGGCTAGTGACACTGCTCTCAGTTCCAGCCAATTGATTGGCTTGGTTGACTCCTCCAATGACCACGTGCCTTGGGCTATCAGGCCCGGAGTGTGGGCTCCCCAGCCCAAGAGACTGGTGTCGGTGGTGATGGTAAACTGGTCTGGAATCCTGAAAAAGGGATCCTTTGTCCAGAGTGGAGGAAGTCCACCATGAGAGGAATCTCAGGACGACGGAAGGGATCAGAATGGAGCGTGCTGAGTTGCTGGTTCCTGATCTCTGGAATGGCAATAAAAGCCATTGGAGTTCCCTAGCATGGAGGTGTTCCCAGGGAATGATACCAATACATGACACCATCTTTCCCAGTAGGGAAGACAGCATGGAGATGGAGACCTTTCTTTGGGATCTGACTTGAGCGATAAGCTCTTTGATACTAATCTTCCTTTCAGGAGAAAGGAAAACCTGAGATAGGTTGGAATCTATGACTGCCCCCAGGTGCTGAAGGGAAGGATGAAACTGACTTTTTAAAAAATTAATGGAGAAACCATGCTCCTGTAGGAGAGACATGGATAACTAAGATTTTTACGGGTGCCCTCTTTGGAGGGACCTTGAAGTAAAATGTCATCCAAATAGCACAAAATATGGATGGGGGTAGCCCAGATATGAGCTGCCAGGGCGCCCTGGAGCTTAGTAAAGACTCGAGAGGCTGAGGACAGACCGAAGGGCATGGCCCTGTACTGATAGTGTTTGCCCTGAAAGGCAAAGCAGAGAAATTGTCTGTGGCCTTCTAAAATGGGAATGTGGAGATAGGCCTCCGTAAGGAGGACATGAAGTCCCCGGGATGAATAGATGCCAGGATAGAGGACAAGGAATGCATCTTAAACTTTCTGTATTTGATATACTGGTTTAATCTTTTAAGATCCAAAATGTCTCTCCATCCTCCAGAGGTCTTAGGGACCATAAAGAGGATGGAGTAGGAACCAAGTCCTCTTTGCGAGGAAGGAACTGGCTGAATAGCCCTAATGGAGAGGAGATGATGGATCGCTTCCTCCATGCGGAGACGGGAGAAAGGGAATCTAGGAGAAGGGCACAAAATGAAATGTTTGGGGGGAATGGAGATAAACTCCAATTGAAGTCCCCGTGCCACTGTAGAAATAACCCAGGGATCCTTAGAGGAGCTGCGCCAGTTGGAAATGAACCAGGCCAGGCACCCCCCTAATGGGGATAGAGTGGTCATTACCACCTGGACCTTTTTGAGGCCCTTGAGGCAGAGGTCTCTTTGATATTGAGACTCTCTGCCCCTGGGGATTCTAACTGATTGGGAACAAAACCGGGAATTATACTGACCTGAGTTTCTTTGAAACGTGAATCCCTGATCTTGTTGGCAAATGGACCGACAAAAGGACGGAAGCGTTTTAACAGACTTCTTGGTAGTAGGCCCCAGGATTTTCTTTTTATCAGTGGTTTCTGTAAGTAGAGGATCAAGTAAATCACCAAATAACAGCTTACGTTTTAGAGGGCCCAAGGAAAGCTGCCACTTCTGCCTCACTCCCACTTGCCAAGGACGGAGCCAGAGAAGCCGCCTGGTTACTGTCGAAGCAGTCACCGACTTTGCTGCAAATCTTGAGGACTGTAGGGCGGCATCCGCAACATACTGGGCTGCTGCAAAGACCTTGTTGAGGTCTTATTGGCCCCTTAAGTCATTAAGAAGGATATGCTATTGAAATTGCTGCAACCATAGAAGCATGGCTCTAGTAAAGAAGGATGCTGACACTGCGCATTTGATTGCCCAGGTGTCTGCCAGGAAACATTTCTTGAGCATTTGCTCCAGATGTTTGTCCTCTGGCTTTAAGACTTCTTCTGCCTCGCCAGGCAAATCTGTTGCAGAATGCAGGATCTTGACCAGTTCATCTGCTTTAAGACAAATAAGAAGATCCTCATAAAAAGGTGAGACTATATAAAGTTTCTTATCTTTAGAGGAGGGATTCGAACCTAGAATTGGATGATCCCACTGTTTCAGCAAAGTGTCCTTAAATAGTTTAGGCATGGGAATGACCTCGGTATCTTCCTGCTCCTGCATGAAGAAGGGGAGATTCTCCTCCTGTGGAGTATCAGAAGTAGGTGCAGGCTTGTCCTGACCTGAACGGCCTGTGGTTGCTCTTGCCTTAAGTATAGAGATTTAAACAGCTGAAAGGGAAAAATAGTAGAGGATGGAGGGATCTTGATTTGAGATTCTTCACCCTCAGAGAAGCCTTGGAAGGGGTCATCCCTGTCTTCAGGACCATCATCATCCTCGTATTCCTGCTCAGAGGAATCAGAGTCTGGTTCTTGAGGGACTCTGTAGGCTGAGAAGGAAGTCAGGGGTCTAAGACGGGTTTGATTACGAGGATGGGGCTGCACATTGATGGCCTTGAATTTGGCATCAATGGCTTGAGATAAGGTAGAAAACATAGATTGCAGTTCAGGAGGAAGGTTAGTAATAGAAGCAGGAAATTCAGAGGGAACCCTGTTGGCCCTGGAAGATTCAGGTTCTGAAGGGTCCTGATTCAAATGGTCTGGTATCTCTGGACCTAAGCCCCATAAGTTAGGCTGAGGTCTGTTTAGGTTTGGCTCATCCAGAGACAAGACAGGTACACTTGAGGGAGGCAGCTCAAAGGAGTCTGGGGGTTCAGGTGAGCTAACATGCACTTGGACCTGCACTCTTAAGCGTTAGCTGATTGTTCATGAATTTTTTGGAGTATTTTATCTTTTCTCTTTTCAGCTCTGGTGGGCCTAGCCACTGGAGGAGCTGCGAAAGAGAACAACGAGGCCTGGGGGATGGTTTGAATCTCATCACCAGTAGGCCTAGGGTCCTGATTATTTCTGGAAGAAGTGCCTCTCTTAGGAATAGCAGAAGCCATGGCCTGAACAATTTACAGGGACAAGGTCTGGAGCCAAAAATTTGGGAGAAGTAATAGGCTGAACAATTTAAATCCCAAGAGGAAAGGGGCCTAAGCTCCTAGGCCCAGGAGCGTCTGCCCTCAAAGACAAGCCTGGATCAATCCAGACTTCGTGCCAGTGAGACCAGAAGGGCTAGGCCTCAATGAGTGGCTGTGGGTTCTGCCTCCCAAGGACAATTCCATCTGTCCGTCCATCACCCTGGGGGGGGAATTATTGACCCCCTCAGAGAGGGTCCGCAACTTGGGCGTCCTCCTCGATCCACAGCTCACATTAGAACAACATCTTTCAGCTGTGGCGAGGGGGGTGTTTGCCCAGGTTCGCCTGGTGCACCAGTTGCGGCCCTATCTGGACCGGGACTCATTGCTCACAGTCACTCATGCCCTCATCACCTCGAGGCTCGACTACTGTAATGCTCTCTACATGGGGCTACCTTTGAAAAGTGTTCAGAAACTTCAGATCGTGCAAAATGCAGCTGCGAGAGCAGTCATGGGCCTACCTAGGTATGCCCATGTTTCACCATCACTCCGCAGTCTGCATTGGTTGCCGATCAATTTCCGGTCACAATTCAAAGTGTTGGTTATGACCTTTAAAGCCCTTCATGGCATCGGACCAGAATATCTCCGAGACCGCCTCCTGCCGCACGAATCCCAGCGACCGATTAGGTCCCACAGAGTGGGCCTTCTCCGGGTCCCGTCAACTAAACAATGTCGGTTGGCGGGCCCCAGGGGAAGAGCCTTCTCTGTGGCGGCACCGACTCTCTGGAACCAACTCCTCCCGGAGATTAGAACTGCCCCTACTCTTCCTGCCTTCCGTAAACTCCTTAAAACCCACCTTTGCCGTCAGGCATGGGGGAACTGAAACATCTCCCCCTGGGCACGTTTAATTTATGCATGGTATGTCTGTGTGTGTGACTGTTAGCATATGGGGTTTTTTAAATATTTAAATATTTTAAATTTGTCTGATTGCTTATGATTTGTTTTTTACATGTTGTGAGCCGCCCCGAGTCTTCGGAGAGGGGCGGCATACAAATCTAAGTAATAAATAAATAAATAAATAAATAAATAAATAAACCAAGGCACACTGGTTGAGAGGCCTAGCACAGGAGTAAAAGCCTGAGACTCTCACAGCCTACTCTGGGCCACGCGGCGGACTTTATGGCACCAGATGGCCTGTGTGTGGGCGGGCCATTGGTGCCAGTGTTACTGGACCCTGAGGGCCTTCATGTCAAGAAAACTCAATAAGGAGTCAGACTAAGTCCGGGGGACTGAACAAGCGCCCTTGTAAAACATCCCAATCCGGAGGAGGGGTTAAAGTAAACAGCCAATAGTAATTTTAAAAAAACCTCCCAGCTGGGCAGATTTAACAGAAGAAATATGGCTGTTTGTTTAGAGTGGAGCTGAGCCACCATGCGTCCTGCCGGTAGGAGGACTGAGCGAATTCTGGGGAAGGGGTAGATCCAGCAATCTTTTTAAAGACAGGCTCAGTCCTATGCGGATTGGACAGTGAACAACCCACATGACTGCTGGACCCACTCCTACAGTATGGAGAATACAGTGACCCAAAGCCCAGGAAGGCGCTTTGCGTAGAGGGAGGGGCATGGAAGCCAGGTCCCCTGACAAAGGAGGCGAAGATGCAAAGAGTTGTGGGGGGCGCTTAGGTATCTAGGGTGGGAACCTATCGAGGGAACGGTGGTAGTGGTGATGCTGGGTGGGTAGGAGAGAAACACTTTTCAAAAGGTTCCTCACCTCCCCAAACCTGCCTCACCAAAAAGGTGATTGTGCCGTGCAAGGAACCCTGGTGGAATGCATTACTGCAGGCTACTTCTGCTGACTGCCAGCTGACTGCAATTTGGCAGTTTGAATCTTACCATGCTCAAGGCTGACTCAGCCATCCATCCTTCCAAGATTGGTAAAATGAAGAGTCTGATTGTTGGGGGTAATCTATAAACTACTTAGAGAGGTTTTAAAGCACTATGGAGAGATATATAAGTCTAAGTCCTATTGTTATCCATCCTTATAATTTTCAGCCAACAATGTGGTATTTAATTATAAACAATTTTTTTTGTTATTACTGTTTTTCAACCTTAGCAATTTTAAGATTTGTGGACATGCTGGCTAGGGGACTCTGAGAGTTAACGTCCATGCATTTTGAAATTGTTAAGAAACACAAGGAACATATCACAAGGTAAGAAAGAAAACCATTGGGAAGGATAAGAAACTCTCCCTCTTTATACTAGCAGTTAAACTAGATCAATACAGCAATGGAGGTATCATGTGATGATTTTTTTCATCCTGCTCTCTTCCAGATGTGTGCCATTTCAAATATTAATTTCCAAAAATTGCAAAGATTTGACTAGTTTTAATGTAAGTATTTATTTGCAATATCCCAAATGCAAATAGAAAGAGGCTGGCTATAATCAGTGTAATAAAAATTACCTGGCAGTTATTATCTTTTGTTTCTCACTCAATTGCCTGGACAAAGAAAGCATATGATGCAGATTCTGCAGACATTAAGCTTCATGGGACAGCTGGGCTTTAACAAATGACATACAACTGTTAGAATAAACTTCATTTTAACTCAATAATTAACAAACTACTCTGTAGAAATAATTTAGAAAAAAAGATATTGTTAAACAGGATTACATTCTGTCACTCTCTTCATACCAAGAGGTTAAAGAAAAGCCACAAGTGATTTTATTCCACTCTGCATTAAGTTTGCCAAGAGTTTTCATTGGACCTGTTTGTTGAAGACAAGTGGCAAACTGATCAAAAGAGTGGGAGATGTTTAGGCCAATTTGCACAAAGTTTAGAGTTATATCTGAATCCATTTTATTAGACTTTGGTTGGAAGTTCTGTACTGTATATAGGATCAAAAACCCATCTCTCTTCCATTTTGTCCTCACTATAACAGCTTTAGCTTGCTGATCTTTGCATTTCACCAAACATTCACAGGAGAAAAATAATGGGCTGCATTTGACAACCACTGGGATTTATCAGTGCCATTTCTTGGTTTCTAAGGAAATGTAACTTCCTGGTTTTCATTTAAAACAGAATTAAGATAGCAGCAGAAGTATATGCTACATACCAAAGTGATGTTGGAAGTTTAGTTTTTCCACAATTAATATTCCTAATAATATTGTTCAATAACAATCTTAAATCACAAAAAGAAAAAATTAAAATTGCAAATAAATCTAGTAGAATATAATAATTAAAATGTGACTATTTTAGTTTTACAGCAATTAGTAAACAGGAATGATGTCAATCAAGATGATCTCATCAAATCATTTGTAAATTTAATAAAAGGTCATGTTACTTTCACAGGACAGGAATATAGATTCCAGGAAGTTCAACAAAAAAGCTATTTTTTCTTGTTCAAAATGCCCCCAAGTTGTTCTCATTTTATGCCGCATGTACAGATTCATCTAACTTTAGACTCATACAGAAGGGATTTATTGTGCAAGAACTTCTATGTGTCATTATAGGAAAAGATTCGACGAAGTGGTTTGAAAACAACTGAAGTTATTTAATATATGAAATCAAATTTTATCTAAGATATTAAACAAGTTACAAATTTAAATAATCATTACTCTTCTTCAAACTCAGCTCCCACTACATAACTAATAACTACATTTCCACATAATTCTTTTTAATACAAATCATTAGGCTTTCCCTAAACATAGTAGCAGATAAAACAATTCTTTTTAATACAAATCATTAGGCTTTCCCTAAACATAGTAGCAGATAAAACATGCTAATTGCTGTAGTCAAAACTCTTAAAACTTAACTTATTAAAACTATTATTTATACTGAGCACTTGCAAAATGCATCATCAGATGTAAAAAATGTCTGTTTGCACAGTTCAATCAACTAAGCCCATTTACACAAAAGAATATAGAAGAAAAGTCAACAGGGGCACAAATCCTAAATAACCTAAAAAACCATACTCTATAACAGTGATGGCAAATCTATTGCATGGGTGCCACAGATGGCACACAGAGCCATATCTGCTGGCACGCGAACAGTTGCCCTAGCTCAGCTCCAATGTGCATGGGTGTGCCAGCCAGCTGAATTTTGCCTTGCAGAGGCTCAGAGAGGGCGTTTTTGGCTTTCAGAGAGCCTCCGGAGGGATGGGGAAGGGCGTTTTTACCCTCCCCTCAGCTCCAGAGAAGCCTTTGGAACTTTCAGAGGGTAAAAATGAGCCTACTAGGCCAGTGATTTTCAACCTTTTTTGAGCCGTGGCACATTTTTTACATTTACAAAATCCTGGGGCACACCACCAACCAAAATGACACAAATCTAATAAATAAATAAATAAATAAATAAATAAATAAATAAATAAATAAATAAATAAATAAATAAATAAATAAATAAATAAAATAAATAAATAAATAAATAAATAAATAATACATACATACATACATACATACATACATACATAACCCCCTCATATATACAATCCCATGTAACATCCCCTTATAAATACAGTCAATCATCAATCATCCCTCCTGAAATTTATACCACTGTCTCATTTATGGGTACTTCTCCTGTCTTTCCCCCTTTTCTCTCTCATGTTTCTCATTTCTCTCTCTTCCTCCCTTTTTCCCTCATTCCTTCTCCCTCTCACTTCTCCTCTTTTTCCATCCCTGTCTCTCTCCTCCCCTTATGTGTGTGTATGTATACACACTCCAACCATTTCCAAAACCAGTTGAGGGCTGGTTTTTTTTTCTCTTTTATCCTTTTCAAAAACAGGTGTGGGCTGGGGGGGGTTTCTTATTATTTGGATGCTTTTTACCATATGCTTCAAGAATCACCTCTCTCTCTCTTTTGTTTCACTCTCCTCTCATTCTCTGCCTCAATCATTTTCTCATTTCTCCTTTTTTCTCCCCTTTTTGTTCTCATTTCTCTCACTCTCCTTTCCTCTCCCTATCTGTCTTGCTTTCTCTCTCTCTTGCTATCTTTTTCTCTCTCTTGTTCTCTTATTTTCTCTCTCTCTCTCTTGTTCTTTCTCTCTCTCATGCTTTCTCTCTCTTGTTCTTTCTCTCTCTTATTTTCTCTCTCTCTCTCTCTTTCCTTTCTCTCATTCCCTCTTTCTCTCTATCCTTTCTATCTCTCACTCTTTCCTTCTCTCCCTCCCTTTCTCTCTCTTTCCATTCCCTCTTTCTCTCTATCCTTTCTATCTCTCACTCTTTCCTTCTCCCCCTCTCTTTCTCTCTCTTTCCTTTCTCTCATTCCCTTTCTCTCTATCCTTTCTATCTCTCACTTTTTCTTTCTCTCCCTCCCTTTCTCTCTCTTTCCTTTCTCTCTCTTTCCTTTCTCTCATTCCATCTTTGTCTCCTGGGGCTGACTGCGCCTGCCCTGCACTCCCCACCGCGGAGGGAAAGCATTTGGCATGGGCACCGCCAACCCCCCCCCCTCCACAAGCAGCAAAAGCCTCTGCGACTGAGCCGGAAGGCAAACGGCGCACCCCGCCGCTTAGGCTTTTGCTGCTCCTGGGGGGGGGAGGATTTTCTCCTCCCCGCCCCCCCGGCAGCCAAACGTCGCTGGTGCAGGAAAGCAGCGTGTTAAAAGGCGCGCTGCTTTCACGGAAAACAAACCCGGCTTTCCTGGCAACGGAGGATGACAAGCAGGACGAAGCGGGGTGGAGCAACGCGAGGCTCAAGCAGGCAGCTTCCGCGCGTTTCTTTCAGCGGAAGAGGAGGAGAGGGAGTGGATCGGGCGGGCGGGCGGGGGCAGCGCCTTCTACTGCCGGCGCCTCCCCGCCCCCCCCCCAGGCAGGCAGGGGAATGGGGACTGCGCGCCCATGGAAAAGGGCACGCAGGGGGGGTATTTTGGGGTGCGCGGGTAGCGGCGGCGGCGGGCAATAGCCGGGGGGCGGCTTCTGCAAGTGGGAGCTCCAGGGCTGAAGCCTCAGCCCTGGAGCTCCCACTTGCAGGAGCCACCTCGCGGCACACCTGGCCATGTCTCGCGGCACACTAGTGTGCCGCGGCACACCGGTTGAAAAACACTGTACTAGGCCACCAGAAGTTGGGAAACAGGCCATTTCTGGCCACAAGAGGGCCTCCGGAGGGCAGGGAAGGCCCCCCCCAGGCATTGAATTATGGATGTGGGCACTCATGCGTATGCGATAGTGCACACCCACACGCTTTTGGCACCCAAGGAAAAAAAGGTTCGCCATCACTGCTTTATAAGTATGTATGCAAATCCAGCTCTGCATGTTTAAAAATATTTCAACTAATCCTTTTTAAGAGATGAAAGTTATCTCACATAAACAGTTAGTGGAAACAATTACAGTAATACCTCATGATACGAACTTAATTGGTGCAAGGAGGAGGTTCGTAAGACGAAAGGTTCGTAAGACGAAACATTGTTTCCCATAGGAAACAATGTAAAGTCAATTAATCCGTGCAACCCAAAAAAACCCCACAAAAAAATGGCTTTCAGCGACTGCTGGGAAGCCGCGCGGCTGTTTTAAAACGTGACAGCCGGCCTGGGGGGCTTCCCAGCACCCCCCCGAACCCGGGTTCGGGGTTCGGGGGGGTGCTGGCAAGCCCCCCAGGCCGGCTGCGACCTTTTAAAATAGCCGCGCTGCTTTGCAGCTGTCTCCTGAAGCCGAACGCGGAAGTTCGGCTTTAGCGTTCGGCTTCAGGAGACAGCTGCGGCGCGGGTGTTTTAAAAGGTCGCAGCCGGCCTGGGGGGCTTGCAAGCACCCCCCCCGAACCCCGAACATGTACAGAAGAAGGAATGTTCTCCCATCCTTCTTAAAACAGGAGTCTTATCAGAAATTTCAGATCTCTGATGTTAGATGGAAACACTAATTCACTAGTCTGAAACTCAGTCAGGCCAGAAAAAACAATTTCTGAAAACCCAGTAATCAGAATACATCAATCTCAGAAATAAGATAAAGTAAGAACATTCATAAGCAAGTCTTCCTTGGTCTTCAGTTTTTTTAAATTTTATTTTCTCCACAACAAAAACATATATAACATTACATATACCTTCAATACAAATCAATTGCATATATTATCTCTTAAAAACAATAATACAATAACCTCAATTACATTCCGATTTTAGTTTTTATTATTCAATCTTCCTCAATCTTTTCCCTCTTCACTCCCCTCTTTCTATCTCATTCCACCTCTAGTATCTACTTTCTTACAACTTCTCTCCCCCTTTCTACTATATCCTTCTCCTTCCTTCTCTGCTTCCCTTTCTACTCTCTCTCCTTTCTCTCCTTCTTTCCTACTTCCTTTTATGCCCTCTAAGTCCTTCCCCGAGTGGATAATTTTAATTACATTTTTTTTATTTTTCTCCACATTGAATGCATACATAAAATATCATATACCTTCAATACAACTTAGTAAATATGTATCATCTACTAAATATAATCATACTTCGTAATTTCATAACCATTAGTCTCAGTATATGTCATTTATGTCATGCAACTTCCTTTATCTAATTTCATCACTTGGATTGATTGATTGATTTGATTTGATTTGATTGATTGATTGATTGGATTTGTATGCCACCCCTCTCCGCAGACTCGGGGCAGCTCACAACAATAACAAAAAACAATGTATCACGAATCTAATATTAAAAAGTCTCTAAAAAACCCTTATTTTTTTAAAAAAACAAGACACATACACAAACATACCATTCATAAATTATATAGGCCAGGGGGAGATGTCTCAGTTCCCCCATGCCTGACGGCAGAGGTGGGTTATAAGAAGTTTGTAAAAGGCAAGGAGGGTGGGGGCAATCCTAATCTCTGGGAGGAGCTGGTTCCAGACAGTCGGGGCTGCCACAGAGAAGGCTCTTCCCCTGGGTCCCGCCAGATGACATTGTTTAGTCGATGGGACTCGGAGAAGGCCAACTCTGTGGGACCTAACTGGTCACTGGGATTTGTGTGGCAGAAGGCGGTTCCGGAGATATTCTGGTCCGATGCCATGAAGGGCTTTATAGGTCATAACCAACACTTTGATTGGCAACCAATGCAGACTGCGGAGTATTGGTGTAACATGGGCATATTTAGCTCATGATTGTTCTCGCAGCTGCATTCTGCACGATCTGAAGTTTCCGAACACTTTTCAAAGGTAGCCCCATGTACAGAGTGTTACAGTAGTTGAACCTCAAGGTGATGAGGGCATGAGTGACTGTGAGCAGTGACTCCCAGTCCAGATAGGGCCGCAATTGGTGCACCAGGCGAACCAGAGCAAACGCCCCCTCGCCACAGCTGAAAGATGTTTCTCTAATGTAAGCTGTGGATCAAGGAGGACGCCCAAGTTGTGGACCTTCTCTGAGGAGGTCAGTAATTCCCCCCCCCCAGGGTAATGGACAGACAGATGGAATTGTCCTTGGGAGGCAAAACCCACAGCCACTCCGTCTTATCAGGGTTGAGTTTGAATCTGTTGACATCCATCCAGACCCTAACAGCCTCCAGGCACCGGCACATCACTTCCACTGCTTCATTGACGGGGCGTGGGGTGGAGATGTACAACTGGGTATCATCAGCGTACTGATGATACCTCACCCCATGCCCTTGGATGATCTCACCCAGCGGTTTCATGTAGAAATTAAATAGTAGGAGGGAGAGGACCGACCCCGAGGCATGCCACAAGGGAGAGACCTAGAGGTCGATATCTGACCCCCCACTAACACCGACTGCGACCGACCGGAGAGGTAGGAGGAGAACCACTGCAAGACAGTGCCTCCTACCCCTCCAGCCGGCGCAGAAGGATACCATGGTCGATGGTATCAAAAGCCGCTGAGAGATCAAGAAGCACCAGGACAGAGGATAAACCCCTGTCCCGGGCCTGCCAGAGATCATCCATCAACGCGACCAAAGCAGTTTCCGTGCTGTAACCAGGCCTGAAACCCGACTGCTGAGGGCCTAGATAATCGGCTTCTTCCAAGGACCACTGGAGCTGGAGCACCACCACCTTCTCAACAACCTTCCCCATAAAGTGAAGGTTGGAGACTGGACGATAGTTATTAAGAATGGCTGGGTCCAGGGAAGGTTTCTTGAGGAGGGGGCGCACAAGTGCCTCCTTATAGGAAACCGGAAAGGACCCCCTCCCCAAGGAAGCATTGACAATCTCCTGGACCCAGCTCTGTGTCACTTCCCTGCTGGCCGAGACCAGCCAGGAGGGACACGTATCCAGTAAACAGGTGGCCTTGTCCACTTCATCAGGTGTCACCAGATCAAACTCTTCCCAGACAGATGGACAAGTACGGGCCCCAGTCACCTCGACTGACTCATTGTCAGCCAACTCTGTTATCCAATCGGAGTCGAGGTCTGCCCAGATCTGAGCGACTTTATCAGCGAAAAATGTGTTAAAATCCTCGGCACTGCTCTGCAAGGGCTCCCCAACTCCTCCCTGGTTAAGAAGGGAGTGGGTCACCCTAAACAAAGCGGCTGGGCGAGATTCCGCTGATGCAATCAAGGCGGCATGATATGCACATCTTGCCGCCTTGAGCGCCACTTTGTAAGTCTTAATATGAGCTCTTACAAGTGTTCTGTCAGATTCGGACCTACTCTTCCTCCATCGCTTCTCTAGACCTCTCTTCTGGATTACACAGATTATTTTATTTTCCAATTTGAATTTAACGCTATTGCTTACTTCTTCAATTGGTTGTTCTCTCTTAATAAATCTAAACCATTGTGCTTTATTCTTTTCCTTGCTTCCTTATCATTCATTTTTCTGTACCCCAATTTTCTTGTAACTGCCCCTAAAACTTTCATATTTACTTTTCAAAAATGCAATATAAATGCATATTGAATGTTTTATACCCTATATCTAACTAATATCCCTTACAGTATAGAGGAAAGTAGGAATTATTCAAATTCCAAAACTTAAACACATTAACTTCTTTCATTCATTATTCATTATACTATATGTCTTCCCCTCTAGTGTTACAAGTATACCACTTTAAATTTAATTCAACAAATTCAGTTTATACCAATCTATAATTGTATTTCCCCAAAATTGTCACTTAATTATATAAGTAATTACTTTTGAATAATTAAATTAGATTTAATTAAGTAAAGCATATTCATCAATATCAGTATTAATTATCATTAACTATATTTGCAAATAAACAATAATCATTCAAAATCCCAGAGATTAGTTCATTTCATTTATTGTTAATTATAAATCTTTCCCTCTAAGGCAGTGTTTCCCAACCTTGGTAACTTGGAGGTATCTGGACTTCAACTCCCAGAATTCCCCAGCCAGCGTTCGCTGACTGGGGAATTCTGGGAGTTGAAGTCAAAATATCTTCAAGCTGCCACAGTTGGGAAACACTGCTCTAAGGATAGCAATATGTATCCATTTTCAGAATTCTCCTCCCATTTATCTCTATCATTCTCTGTATCTTCTTACACCTGCTCTTCCTCTTCTTGTTTCACCTCTTCTTTGTTGTCTTGTTTTTTGTTCCTTGCAATCAGTTTGTGATATTTATATGAATAGGTTAACAAAACCTCCAAGGTTAAAATCGAATTTTGAATAGACTTATTCATAGGGCATAGGATTTATTTCTAAGTAAAAAAATGATTCTAGTGTTCTAGAACACTATAGGTGTACAATGTTTTAGAAAATCTCCAAAATATAAACTACATATAAAAGAGCAGCCTTTTTCAACTGGGACCCTCTAAAGTGCTCTCTCTCAGAATTCTGGGAGCTACAATCCCAACCCATTCAGGCATTCAGTTGGAAAGCCCTGGTCCAAAATTGTTAAGAAAAAACAAAAACAAGCCTTAGTCCCTCCTTTGAAGGACATTGTTTAAATAGATTTATGTGAATGTTTTTTTTCCTATTGCTATTTATATTTATTTATGCAATTAATATTTGTTTTAACTTGCATTTTAAATGATTCTTTAGAAATAATGACCCCCACAAAGTTAAAATAAAATATATTCTGCAAGTCTGTCCATGACATAACTGGCCTTCTGAAAAACTACTAGTAATCAGTGATGGAAAGAAGTAGCTGAGATCATGGAATAATCTTGAAAGGGTTGCCTATACAAGTCATACCCAGGTCCACTTTCATGGAATCTCTGAGATTAAGTGAGAAATAAGACTGTTGTTGAAATTCCTCATTGGCTGAAAGTCAGATAGGCTCTTCAATGGTGCCAATTTATGCTTATTATGGCAGCCTCTGGTTTACAAAAGTTACATTATTTCAGAAGGTTTCTTAATCCTCAATAGCAGCTTTTTGGGGAGTCCAGGAGGTTGTAGTATTCTAGCCCTGTGCAAGCAAAAAATAATGCAATATATTTAAGACACCCCTAATTCTTTTCTACCATAAAAGTCTTATAATTAAACAAAAAACTTTGTTATTTGTTTCCTTTACACAGATTCATTTTCCCCCACAACAAGGACAAGTCAAGGGTCATTCCATGTCAAGTGAACCAATGAATTTTACCTCTAAATTTTTAATTCTTTTGAGATTTTGTTATTTGGTAATAATGTGTGAGGGAATGCAAAATGTGAAGAAAAAAAATCTAGAGTTTTTTAAAAATTGATTTACAAAATTCGGAAAAAGTGCAAATTTCAGTGTTGCCTGCCTTTACATTTTCCTCATAACTTAGGCTAGAAAAAAGATAGAGAAACAAAATAAACACGTTACTCAGAACTGTAAAGGCTTTCACCAGATATGTCACAAGAGTATCTTTGTTAATATTTTACAATGCGAACGCAAACACAAAATTTTAAAACACAATTTTTAAAAAACATTTAATTAAAAAATTTCCAAAATTCACACGTGCCTGCTATGCTCCTAGCCACATCTGTACCAAAATTCAAGTTGGGATCACAATGGAATCAGATTTAATAATATAACTATTACAGTGTCAATTCAAAAATCTTGAATTCAAATCCAGCCTATGGTCTAAAAGTGTGGGGTCTATATCTATTTATTTTTATTACCAGAATACCTCCGAAACCGCCTTCTACTGCACGAATCCCAGCGGCTGATAAGGTCCCACAGAGTTGGCCTTCTCCGAGTCCCGTCGATCAAACAATGTCGTTTGGCGGGCCCAAGGGGAAGAGCCTTCTCTGTGGCAGCCCCGGCCCTCTGGAATCAACTCCCTCCAGATATTAGAACTGCCCCCACCTCCTTGCCTTTCACAAGTTACTCAAGACCCACCTGTATCGCCAGGCATGGGGGAACTAAGATATCTCCTCCAGGCTTTTATGTTTGGTATGTATGTGCTGTATGGTTTTTAAATTGTTGGGGTTTTTATATATTTTTATTATTAGATTTGTCCCATTGTTATGCTGTTTTTTATTACTGTTGTGAGCCGCCCCGAGTCTTCGGAGAGGGGCGGCATACAAATCTAATAAATCAAATCTAATAAATCAAATTTACCAAATAATCCAAGATTTTTAGATATCACTGTATTATTTTATTATGTTGCAGCATAGAAACAGGAGAGGACAGAGGAGAAAGCTTTGTTGGGGCTCAACCTGAGAATGAACAGGGGTAGACAATGAATGCAGAGCAGATGACAGGCCAGCAGCTGTCAATCATGTGAAGTATCTGCCCACCGCAGAGTCAGGCAGTAAAAGAGACCTTCAGAGCTTTCATGTCCTGACGTGCCTAGACATTTTCACTCTTGAACAAATAGCAGTCTCTACACAGGCATCAAGGGAGTCGGTGTGCTACAATATTGGTGAGTGTGTTTAAAGTTTGAGTAAATTTATATTAAATTTATATTAATAGTTTAATGCTTTTCTTATTAAGGGCTAATACACACACAGTGCTATTCTGAGTGATCATTGTTCAGAAAAATGCCCCCCACTGACTTCAACTGCAGTGTTTTGTAAAACACTCACAGAGTGAGTAAATCACTGCTTGCGCTATTTTTTAATCGCTGCAATAAACACAGCATTTATCACTATTTATGTTTTTAAAGCTGCCATTGTTTTCACTAACAATTTTAAAAACTAATGCAGATAGTGGTACCTCTACCTAAGAATGCCTCTACTTAAGACCTTTTCGAGATAAGAACTGGGTATTCAAGACTTTTTTGCCTCTTCTTAAGAACCATTTTCTACTTAAGAACCCGAGCCCAGAAAAATTTCCCAGAAAATTTGAGAGTGACCTGAAGACTCGGCCAGTTTCCTGCCATTCCCCCTTTAATCCCGGCCAACTCGGGCTTTTCTGGGCTGGCAGAGGAGCCTTTCGGTGGTGCTTAAGAAGGCTTTGGCAGTCCAGAGTGAACAAAGCATTTTCCTTTCTCTGGGCGCTTGGAGGGAATATACCTCTGTCAGCACCCAGAGAAAAACACTCTCTTCACTCTGGGCCGTCCAGAGCGAATAGAGCATTTTCCTTTCTCTGGGCGCTTGAAGAGGGAATAAACCACTTCACTGTGGTGACTTCCTCACACTGCCTTCCATACACTCAGTGCGAGGTTGCCTCCCGGAGTGTCTGGGCGTGGAAAGGCAAAAAGGGGCACTTCTCTCCAGCCGGATCAACTTGGCTTCAGCCAAACCGAGGAGTCACACCACAGTGAAGGAAAGGCGCTAACTACAAAGCAAGCAAGAGGAGAGGGGAGCCCTTCAGCATGGGAAGGAAGAGGAAGCAGGTAGCAGCAGCAGCCACCTTTCAGTCAAAGGAGCGGGAGGTTCCCCCCTCTCGCCCGCCTGGGTTTCTCTCTCTGGCATAGTGTATGGGAGGCAGCGTCAAGCCGGGTGTATGGGAGGGCACGTGCTCCTCTTTGCCACCTCAGTGCCTTTTTTTTTTAAGCCTTAAAGTTTTGGATTTTTTTTATTACCCTCACCTCACCTTCTTCCTTCAGCAGCGACTGTCCTCCTCCTCCTCCTCCCACCCAAATTCCAAGCTTTTATTTCTTCCCTAACGGGTTTACACACATTATTTGCTTTTACATTGATTTCTATGGGGAAAATTGCTTCTATTTACAAACTTTTTTACTTCAGAACCTGGTCACAGAACAAATTAATTTCTTAAGCAGAGGTACCACTGTATAGTGAAAACTCAATAGAAAAATGCTGCCAAAACGCAGTGTTTATCCGCAGACAGAAAAAAGCTGTTTGTGTGCTAGCCCTAGTATTCACTTTATAGTAACAGTTATACCTCAAGTTTACTGTAAATCTATATTTTCATTACCCATCTTGCTTACTTAATATTAACTGTATTTTTCTCACACAGCAATGGCTGCTACTTCTCAAGGAACAGCATTTTATAATATATGCTGTTGCAATCCTTTTAAAAAAACTGGACACACAACAAGAAAAAAATATTAGGCCGGTACAGCAATCAAAGCAGGCATGAAAATTTGTGACAATTGTAGAAAGCAACTTGCAAAAGAGAAAAATACTCTGCAGCAGAAAAATTTCAAAGAACCTGTAACTTCTAACACAGAGGATTTTTTAAAATCCTGATTTAACAATAGAGCACTTGAGTAAACCACTTTCTAAAATCAAAGAATCGCCCATTGCAAAAAAAGATTCTATTATCCAGGTTACTGCCCCCCAAAATTAGAAAAAGTTACCAAAAATTGACCCTTGAGCTGGTAGGTGAAACCGTAGAAGATGAAGGAAAAAATGACACTGATTCAGAGATCATTCTGCAGCTTAAAGATAAATTTAGATCCACCCATAGCAGAAGTGCACAGTTCATGATACTGACTACCCTACTGAAGAGTTGAACATACAAAAGAATAGAAAATAAATTTAGTATTAGCAACAGAATGGCTAGAAAAGCCCAATCTCTAGTTGAACAAAAAAGTTTCATGTCTGGTCCTGATCCTAAACCAGGCAAAACATCAGATGAAGCTACAGTGGGTAAAGTGAAAGATGTTTACTATAGTGATGAAGTGAGCCAAATTATGCCTGGCAAGAAAGATTGTGTATCTATGAAAGTGAATAGTAAGAAAACTCATGTCCAGATGAGGCTGATTCTTACCAATTTGAGAGAAACCTATAAACTTTTTAAAGAAAAGAAATCCACTTCTGCCAAAATAGGATTTTCAAAATTTGCTGAACTGGGACCGAAGAATTGTGTCCTGGCTGGTGGTAGTGGTACACACTCAGTATGCATATGTACAACACACCAGAACATTAATCTCATGATTGAAGGAGGTAAGCTGAAAGATATTCAGATTGGCGAGTCCAATCTTGACGATTACAAAGTATGTCTGTCTCAAATATTGTGTCCAGAAAAGAGTTGGAGTTGTTACCTCAATATTTGCAAAAAATGTCCTTCAACATTGGCTCTCAAAGAAAAAATATGAAATCGTTTTGAAGAGGCTATGGTAGATAATATAACTTATAAACAGTGGGTATCTGTTGACAGATGTTCTTTTGACACTGTTTTTAGAAGTGCAGAAGATTTTCTTGAATGTTTTTGTGAATAGCTGATAGTCCTTAAGTAACACTCATTTATAGCTCACCAACAGTCTGACTACTACAATCACCTCAAAGAAAGCATCAAACAGAATGAGGCAGTAATAAGCTTAGACTTTTCAAAGAACTATTCCTTTGTTGTTCAGGATGAAGCACAGTCATTTCACTGGAACAATGGACAAGCAACTGTGCACCCTTTTGCGATCTATTACAATCAGAATGGAGAAATAAAGTACAAAAGTGTAGTCATGATATCTGAGTGCTTACTTAATGATTCAATAGCTGTTAATTCAGGGGTCTCAAACTCAATTTACCCGGGGATCACTGGAGGTAGAGTCTGGGTGAGGCTGCGCCGCATCAGGTTTTCCACAAGAAAAGCTCTTACAAATGTCCAATGTTATCAAATGTCTTTATTTTTTCATCTTATTTTGTGTTACAAAATAAACATAAATTAACAAATTCATAAGAAAAAATAAATAAATCTGTAATAAAATGAAATGATGATGATAATAATAATAATACCGCAGATATAGAAGACTGAAAAAAACCACATATAGTTGCTGACTAGAGAAATGTAATTATTATTTTTCAGATTCAAATGTCTGTATTAACAGTTCTTTAACATTTACCTTTCTGAACATGAATGGAACATTGAACATAAACTGTTGTGAATATGGCTTCCTCTGCCTACTTCTTGCTGCTAGAGATCTGGCAGCACTTACTCTCGCATAGCAAGCCACATTTGGCTTAAGGGAAGAAGCAGTTGAGACCATCAGTAGGGCTTGAAGATGCTCATCAGTAAGTCTGGACCTGTACTTGGACTTATTGAAGTTCAAGGTAGAGAAGAGCTTTTTGCACAAGTATGTGCTCCCCAAAAGACACATGGTCCGCTTGAACATTTGGGAAAGCTCAGGGAAGCTGGGGGGGCAATTCTCTCAAAAATTGCCTGAACTTGTCTGCTTTTCCACTTACCTCCCTGAACTTGGCTTTGAGTTCAGAGTTGTACTGCAGGTCAATGAGGTACATTTGAAGCACAGGAGGGGCATCTTGCACATCAAACGAGAAGGGGTCTGCAAAAATTTGAAATGTGGCTCTGTGCATCTTGACGTCTGCAAATCTGTGATCAAATTCCTCCTGGAGGTTCAAAATGGAATCTACATACTCACCACTGAATGGTGTGCCTGCATCCATGAGTGCCTTGCATGCTGGGAAATGGCAAAGGTTTGTCTGAGAAAGCTGTGCTTTCCATAACATAAGTTTTGTAGAGAATGCTCTCACGTTGTCATAGGCAGCGCTGACAAGTTGCCCCTGGCCTTGTAACTTCTTGTTCAGTACATTAAGCTCATATATTGATATCAACAAAAAAAGCTAAGTCCATGAGCCATTTTGGATCACTTAGCACAGGAACAGCAATCCCATCCTTCTCCATGAAGGTTTTCACTTCCGTTCTCAACTCAAAATATCTATTCAATATGTTTCCCTTGCTGAGCCAACGTACCTTGGTGAAGTAGAGCATATCCCCATATTTTGATTCCATTTCCTCTAAAAAAGCACGAAGCCTTCTGTGCTTTAAGCCCCTGGATCTGGATCTGATATTCCTCAGCATGTCTAGTTGTGTAATGATGTTTCAAATTGTATTCTTTGTGCACCGCAACTTTCTCTGTGCAAATAAGATACGTCAGGATGCCCCTGTGCTCAACAAAGAAATATTGCAATTCCCACTTTTCCTGAAATTGTCTGTGCTCATCAACAACCTTTCTCTTCATTACAGGCTTTGAAAAAGACATGTTTGGAGCCATGTAATATATAATTCCACTTTGTGTCACTGTTTCAGTGTTTGGCGGCTAAACTTTAGCCGATGCGTCTTTTCCGCTTTTTCTTCTGTCTCTCTGAGTAGCAATTTCCACCACTTCAGAGCCCGGGGTAATGGCGCAAGTTTGCAATAAGCCCAGCTGATGTCCCGCCTCTGAGAGCAATATACCCCATCATGATTGGTACATTCATTCAGCTCCGCACACAACACTGAAAAGTGGCATTCATATCAAACTTGGGTCGCACTAACATTAAACTTTGATATTGAGGTGGGGGCCGCAAACTATTGTCCCGAGGGCCGCAGATGGCCCCCAGGCCACGAGTTTGAGACACCTGTGTTAATTTGTTCCAAAAAAAAGAGATTACAGTATAGTGATAAAAATGGACATCCTACCAAGTTTAAGCAAAGTCTACTATTTCTCGGATGGCTCTTCTGCACAGAAAAAAAGCAGGAAAAACTTTATAAATGTATGCTATCGCAAGAAAGATTTTGGAATGGAAGCTGAATGGCACTTTTTGCCACTGCTCATGGCAAAAGTGTATGTGATGGTTTAGGAAGCACCGTGAAATGCCTTGCAGTTTGAGCCTTCTCCAGAGGCTATATTCAGAACAAATCTTAACACCTATGCAACTTTTCAAATGGAGTGAGAAAAATATTAACATCCAGTTCATGTATTGTACAAACCAGGACCACAAAGAGGAGGAAAGTTCGTTAAAACATTGATTATAGGAAGCAGAACAATCAAAGGGACTCAACAATACCACACTTTCATTCCATGTAGTGAAACAGAAATAAAAACAAGGACTTTTTAATTCAGCGATGACAATGAAGTCCATGAAGAGGTAGAAGGCGGCACAAGATTGGCAATGGATGACATACCTGGTTATATGACTTGTGAATGTGATCAGCGCTGGTGGCTGGCTACTGTACTCTCCAAAGATTGTGAACATGAAGAAGTAGAATTGACTTTTTTGCACCCTTCTGGTCCAGCACCATCCTTTGTGTATCCAAGAAAACCAGACATTTTAAAAGTTAACAAAAATCAGATATTAACTCAAGTGGAGCCAAATACCATGACAGGCTGTACATACTCTTTGACACAAAAGGAATGGCCATTGCTAGTAAGCACTTATGGACAAGATTACATTTCACCCACTAGAAGGGATAAATTAATGATAAAAGGCCAGTTTAAAAATGTACTATTGTTTGATTAGTTCATATTTTATCAAGGATTTAACTACTGTACTATTCTTCTTAAACACTTCATAAATGAAATGTTTAGTGATATAATTAAAGAAATTGTTACATGTATAAATAGGTGTTAACAATATTGATTCTTTTAACATATAATTAGGATGAGACTGTATTTAGAAAACCACACTTGAGGATATGACCACCTTTTTTCTTTTGGTTTGTTCAATGCATGCAGGTTGAAAATGCTGAGCAAGTTGTGTTATGATGATTAAGATGTATTTATTCTGGCACTTACGGTATTTGTTTTTAGCGTTTCTTTATTGTTGCTTATAAATGTTGAATTCAATAAGTTGTAATTTGAAAAGAAAAAAGGAAGAAACTCATACAAACATAAAATCAGATGATTCAAGGCTTAAAAAAAGTTAAAAATTGATAGGTCCCAAGTTGAATCCCTGTAAAAATATAACCAAGAATGGAAGTAACACACATGCATTTTTTCACAATTTTAAAACATGTTTTTTTCACAATTGCGCATCAAAATTTTGAATTTGATTTCTCCAAAACAAAATATAAAGAAACATAGTCTTATGACATGTCAATGAAAGCCAGTACCGTTCTGAGAAAAATGATGCCTCTCCCACCTATTTATCTTAATTCTAGCCCAAGATATGATACAAAATGAAAAGCTATACCAGGCCAAAATTTGTGTTTTTTTTTAAATTTTAGAAGTCTGTAAAAAATTAGCTGATGAAGAAAAAAATTCAAAACTTTTAATTTGTAATTAACTAAAGTACTTCATAAAAATAAAAATAAAATCTAAAGACATCAGGTAAAAAAAATATTCATATTTGGATCACTTGATATGGAACCACCAAGACTTTAATGCACAATTGTTTTTTTCATCAGAAATGGCCCCCATTTTATTTGCTATTTATTTCTATTAAGTTATTCCTAAATAAGCATAACAATCAAATAGTATTATGTTATACCAAAAAGTTACTGATGGACTATTTGTTCCAAAAGAACTATCATAAACAAAATGCACATAATGCTTTCTACTATCATTGTAAAAAGACATGTTATATGAAGTTCTGAAGTAATATTTTAAAATGTGGAAATAAATTAACAAGTTTGCAGAGTACACATTTATATTTTACAGTATGTACATTATTTGAAATGCGAGCATTATGATAAAACCGAATTATCATATCTTTTCCAAGATACAGCTACAAGAACTAAGTATTTCCCCTAAATTCCTATAAAATGAATCTTAGTATAGTGAAAACAGAATGAAGAAAGGGTTGGAAGATATTTTTGGATATAACTCCTTCAGTACAACAGAAATATTCATGTACATATACTGTCCCTGTAAATAATATACAATTTACTTTTATCATTCTAAATCTTGTATTCAGATTGATAAATATTTCTATTTGTTTGTGGAAAATGCTAGAAAGTTCAATGACAGCCAAATGCCAATAAGATGTTTATATTTCCTCAAATTATTACAAAACTCTAATAAAAATTCATTTTCTTAAAAAAAGAAGACAAAAATAGACATTCTTTTCCATTTTTTAAATAACTACACAAAGTGGCAAATGTTGATTAGACATAAACAGCCATTTATAAAATACAGGAAATAGTATAAGGGATGGACCATGAGGTTTTTTTCTGCCATCAATCTTCTATGTTTCTATGTTTATTTTCAAAATAGATCATGCCTATCTAAACAGCAACAACCAATCATTTATTTCTCAAACCTGATCATCTTTTAGTAATAAGGATCAATCAGGAACAGTAGCATGGAGTAAGCTATCCTCTAACAATGAGGCTAGTGGAAAATTCCACTGTGTATGCAACCAGCAAAAGAGATGGAATGTCGGCTTACAAGTTGAACTTCCAGTATATGAATTCAGTATTAGATTTTTATTCCTTGAGATTAAAGCAATGATTCTCCATTAAAATAAGTATTTAAAAATTATAAACAATGATTTTTTTAAGAGCCGTACTTTCAAGAAATAATTGCTTGAGTCTACTTGACACTCTGATGCTAAACCTTTTATTAACATATTATTATACCAAATAATTCAATATATTAATACCATCAAGTCATTCAACTTTACCAACCACATGCAATCTCAAAACATAATTATACAGATAATTATAATCAGTACATCAACTCAATTCACTTTCTTGCTAAGTTTTTCGTTTTGCTTCTGCTATGCTTTATTGATCCTATCTACTGAAAATAGGGGAAATATGTTAGAATTGTACTTCAGATATTTACACATGGTTCTTGTCCAATTTTTGTAAAATACAGATTTTATAAACAAGTTACCTTGTGTGCAAGATGGTCACCCTCTGTTTAGAAGCTTTCAATATAGCACTAAATCCTATACAGCAAATTAAAGAATGCTTTGTATGCACAAGCAATAAAAGAAACTCAGTCTACCCTAACCCTCTGATTGAGAAGTAGTTCGGCCAATACTTTACACATGCTCAGAAGCACCAACATCAACTTCCACAGCTGGTTTAAAGTCTCATTTCTAAATCATTGGTTCATAATCCATTTTTGGGAAGGATACTTATTTTTTTACTCAAATTCTATATGTTAAAGTTTGTCAATGCCTTACCTCTTCATTTGTAGCAGTCTGTAACTGATCTGTAATCAGCAGCTAAGTCAAACAGAGTGGCAAATATATTGGTCTGTTTATTTAAAAAATGTAAACTGCATGGGAGAGAGACTAGGAAATCCTTACTGAGCACTTTGTCCATCTCAAGGACATCTGTAGTGTTGGGAATGAGTGCAAATTGGCAGAGGAATGTGGAGCAAAAAACAGTATGATGCCTCAGGAATTAGGATTGCCACTACTCACATTTAAAATTTCTATCTTAGCATCCTGAAGAAACAATATATGTATTTATTCTCCAAGTATTACAAGAGGAAACATGTTTCCCTGGTCTATAGCAACAACACTCCCCCCTCCATTTGGTGCTGTTTTTAAATGGCTCCAACTATCTCTAGCCCCTGAAGCACATAGAAAAGATCTGCTGCTTGTACAGAATTATGATTTAAACCAGTTAATCTTGGACAGCTCCATGTGAACAAAGGCATGGAAGAAAGAGAAGCAGGACTGGAAGATGCAGAGTGACCACCTATGGAAACGGGATTTTTTCCCCTTTTTTTAAAAAGGGAAATTAAAGCCACCTGACACCCTGAAACCCGAAGTGTATTTCCTGTTAATAGGAGAGAGAAAAAATCATATGTAGCCTGTCAGAGGAAGAGAAGTAGAATATAAGAAGGTAAGAATGTTAAGGTAAGAAATTTACACTGTATAGTCACAAAATTACAATATGAACTGCAGAAGCCTCTTGCTCAGCTATCAATTATCCAAATTCTATACAGTACATTGTAATCCTCAGAAGCACCAAATCTCACTGCAACAAACAAAAAATTCTGAGGAGTTTAGGGCCTTTGAACAACTTCCAATATATATAGAACACTATAACCCAATTATTTTGAGAGTAAAAAAAGTAAAAAAACATATGTGAATGAAAGTCTATCTTGAAATCCTCGATGTTCATCTTTAATTAGCTATCCCTTAATCCAGAGCATCACCACAGGAATTAACCCCAAAGTCTAAGAGTCACTTCTTACTATAGAATGTTTCTGTCTATTTAAGAACACATTTTAATATTTGTTCATTACGAACTGCCATAACCAAAAACTACCTTGGAAACCCATCAAAAATCAAACACTTCTTGGCAATTTAGGGTGGGTTTGAAGACAGATTCCCCCTGCTACTTCCACCTTTCAGATTTCTGGACCTGTAAAAGTCAGATGCCCTTCCCCAAAACATGGGAGAAGGAGGAAAAGGCCACTTCTCTAATTGCCAACATTCTGGCGCGCAAACTGACTAGCTGGGACACTTTGAGGACTAGCCACTTAAGTTGACCGGTCATGCTACGAGGAGAATAGCATGATCTTGGCACTCACCTCGTCGTCGTGGTGCTGGCAATAGTTGACTCGGTCCGGGAAGACGGAGAGGATGTTGTAAGCCACGGAGGAATAGGGCGGACTGAGAGCGAGCTGAGAGGCTGCCGAGGCGGGGCCGGTTCCCGCCGTCGCGGGCGGCCCTGGGCCAAAGCGCTCGATAAAGTGGTCCTTCGTGAGGCGAACGCGCTGGTGGGCGCGCACACAATTGTCGCACAAGTGTTCCTGACAGTCGAGGCAGCGGGAGCTGGCGGCGTTGCCTTCGTCGCACGAGCTGCAGCGGGGCTCGCCCTGTCGACTGTGGGGCCGCCTAAGTAGCAACGCGGAGCCACCGCCTCCCCCGGACGGCGCCGAGCCGGCGGCAGAGCCCGGGGAAGAGGTAGCCGCAGAGACGCGGTGTTGCTGTTGCTGTTGAACAGGCTGCTGGCGGGGATGAGGGTGCCGGTTGTTAGCATTGTTGTTGCTCGCCGCTCCGCCTCCTCCTCCTTGGCCGCCGCCGCTCTGACGACCGTTGTTCTTCTGGTCTTCGGCGGCGGCGGCGGCCACGACGACCACGTCGAGCAGGTTGCTGAGGAGAAAGTTGGAGGAGGGCAGCGCGTCCATGCCCGACGGCTCCGAGATCACCACCTTCTGGTCGCAGATGGGGCAGCGCAGCTTGAGAGAGTCACCCGCGGTTGGGTGGCGCTGCGCTTCCAGGCACTGGCGGCAGAAAGCGTGCAGGCAGGGCAAGACGTGGAGCCGCCTCGACGGGGTGCAGGATGAAGAGACCCCCCCGCCGCCTCCGGAAGAGTTTGAAGTCTGAGAAGAGGACGACGAAGTGGACGAATTAGAGGAGACAGGAACCGGCGAGCCGCACATCTCCTTACACAGCGGACAAATCTGGAAATCCGACTCGGGGAACGAAGCCATTGGGAGGGGGAGGGGGAGGAGGCAGCGCAAGAGAGCGCGGCTAGTTAGGAGGTTGCAGCTGCAGCAGCATGAACCGAAGCGAGAGACAACGATCCGTGTTGCAAGCCCTGGTGGGTGGCATCAATTAGTCGTTGTGTGGAGGCACTGCCACTCTTCGCGGGCTAGGCGAGAACAGCTTCAGCCGGCGTTCCTCTCGCCTTCTCCTTTCTTCAGGAGGAACAAGCTCCTCTGATTTGCCCCCACTCTCGCGCTGCGTTTAAAGCTGCTTCCCATCCGGCACAGTGCCTTCTTCCTTCGCCGCCGCCAGCGTTTCTCCAATTGCGAGGCGGAAGAATGAGGGTTTCTTTAACAGAAAAGTGCATTGGGGCCTACTCTTTAAAAATCCAGCGTGAACTGGATCCGGTCGCGCGCCTGCTCTTCGCTTCCTTCTATGGGAAAAACTGAAGGAGGGGGGTGAAATCTTCTCTTTAGTTGGTGTATCAGGAGAGGCGGGTTAATGGCGAAGGAATGAGAAACGGGCTCGGTCGATGGAAAAGGAGAGAGGCGAGAAGGAACAGCGGGACCACTTGCTTCACTTCTTCTTTCTCGAAAGGTTTCGGGAGACAGGGAAGTTGTCCCGGTAGACTCCTCCGGCACCGATCCGCCACCATCGCATATCTGGAAAGCGTATATCTGGAAAACGAAAAGCTCCGGCGTAGCTTTCTGGGCAGGCGGGCGTCCGAAAGATAAAGGGAGAATGTGGGCAGGTGATGCGTGTGAATGAATGAACGAGCACGGGATCTTACTCTACAGAAATCTTCCTTGCAGATCCACGCCTTTTCCAGATCTCCAAGCGGATCCCCCGGGAAGCTGAGTGAGCGCATTGATCAGGTCCCTTATTCTATTTCGGAATTTCCCGAATTTGCTTCCTTTTTACTGCTGCCGCCACTAAAGCAAGGGCGGCAGCGACACGCACGTGGTTTCAGTCTTTCCTGTAGCTTGGACGCACACGCGTTTAAACCGGCAAAAGGAGCCGCCGTAGAGAAAGGCGGCGGCGGCAGGTTCCGGCCGGCCTTCCTGAATTATTCATGTGGGGGAGTGTATTACGTTCACTTGCACAAATTGTAACAGCGATGTAACGCTTTTCCCAAGCTGCAACCCGGCGGTAGCTTCCTTTTGCTCCTCGCCCCCTAACCACTCACATTTCCTTTGCCATTTCAAAGGAATGGTCTTCCCCTAATAATTTAAAACAAAATCTTTATTTTATCCTCCGAAAATGAAAAAATCCCCGACGTAGTTATCAAGAAAATCTATGGGGGGGAGGGGGTTGGGAGCGGCCGACGGCTTTAATTAACAACAGTAATGGCAATAGCGTGGAAATCCCTTTTGATTTCGTTGTAGCCATCGTGCAGGTCAATGAGTGGTTTCTCTCCCCCTATGTTGCTTCAGATTTTGCACCTCTAAAAAAAGAAAAACCTTTTTCCCTCTCCCGACCCAATTTAGATGGGCTTGATTTTTCTAGGGCGCCGAGATGCTTGCATTCCTGGTCAACTTCTTTCGGAACGCCTGTTTTCAAACCGATCGAATTCAGAATCCTTTTAATCTCCAAAGGAGCGAACTCAATTCCGCCTGAGCTCTGAGGGGGTCGTTAGAGAGAAAGAAGAGGAGAGGAAGAAGGGAGCTCAAAAAAAGCAAACAGGAAACATTAACCCTATCAGTTCCGCTGCCTTTTGTGCGGGGCTGTGTCGTCTCAAGCTAAGGGTTGCACTTAAAAAAGTTTCAGCAAGCGAGGATTCTGCACGGAAGAAGGGACAATTTTCAATGAAATGCATGGCGGGTCCTTTTTCAGCGGTACAGGTGTGGGACAGTTAGTGCCGGGGAAGCTCGGTTTCTTCAAGCTTACCTTTAAAAGCATTAAAGTCTTTAAAGATCTTAAACTTTGCCCGGGCTCCTCCCAAGCACTCAGCATGTTTTATCTGAAAGAAGCCCAACTTAAGCTCTATTCAGATGTAACCCCAGTTATCTAGTATTCTCTTAAGTGACTTCAATCTTGTAACATAAGGTATTGAAAGAATGTTAATTTTTAATTAACATTTGAACGGAGAAGGAATAAAATGTCGTTTTTGACTAGAATGTCGTTAAAACCTGTTTTCAACAAGTACAATTAAAAGAACTTTATTTCATATATTTATTCCTTTTAGAATAAAACATTTACTATTTAAAGAAGAGTTTATCCAGGTTAATGATCAGGAACCTTAAACAGTTACAACACAGCGTTAAACTGTGCTTCTAAATCAATTTATGGAGAGGATTCACAAATTTATTACTAATTTAAAAATTAGGGAAATCTCTGATTAAAAGACCCATAAAATTTTGCAGATGATTAACCAATGCAGATGATTAACAATCTTTATTTATGAATAAATTTATCCTGATAGGAATGAAAACCATTTTCTGATTAATAATTTGAATACCTTTTTGTAAGAGAAC
Organism: Erythrolamprus reginae; assembly: GCF_031021105.1. Classification (NCBI taxonomy): domain Eukaryota; kingdom Metazoa; phylum Chordata; class Lepidosauria; order Squamata; family Dipsadidae; genus Erythrolamprus; species Erythrolamprus reginae. The sequence continues at coordinate 55,355,978 of NC_091963.1, forward strand.
TCAAGCCAATAGTCCCACACTTGTCAGTCAACGCAAAGAAGGAAGATTTCATTAAGATGGTGATTGATTTGAATTATTGGATTCAATCATGGTTTTAAATGTTTGGGTTTTTGGATTAGTTTTTAAATATTTGGATTTCCAAAATGCAACTCTTAGGGTTGGCTTTTATTATTGTCTATTTTGTATTCTTTTTATGCTGTAAGCCACTCTGTGTCCCCTGGAGAAGGGTGGCCTAGAAATACAAATAATTAATTAATAAATAAACAATGTTACTCCATAGAACAGAGCTCTTGTTGAATTCTGGATCCAATTATTTTTAAACACTTGTATTTAAAAATGACTTCATAAGAGACAGTTCAATTAGAAAGTAGTTGATCTAGTAAACATTGAAGCCTCGCCCTACTGATTTTTGAACAGTAGTTAGGGGTCAATTATATTTTACCAAATTGTCTTTTTAATTCAGGAAATAATTTTGTTGTATGTACTTTTCAAAACATTTGCTTTTTATAAAATATTTGTAATATAACACCAAATATCAGTAGGGTGCACTGCTAATATACTTACAAAGGAATTAGCTTCTTTGAAAACAGTCGAACTTAATAAAAATATGATAATATTTATAGTTTTAGGGTAAAACTTTTAAATTACAAGATGTATAGTTTGCTATTCATGGTTTTCCAACTACATCTTTCATACATCATGTGAGAAAATAATCAGTCATATGAAATCATTTCATTCCAATGAAGTATATAGAAGTTATTGTTCATTCACTGGAGCCAGAATAAAACCTGAAATAATGTAACAGTAAAAATACAAACTTTGGAGGAAAGATCACAGCTCAGTGACTGGAAAATTTGAGTTGGAAGCACTAGAAATTTTAACTGCAGAAAATTTTTTCTTTATTATCTTTTGCCTCTAAAAATAAAAACGAGAATTTTTATTTCTCATCTTATGATCCAGCCATGTAATTTCAGATTCCTAAAAAGAGTTTTGTAAAATTAGAAATCAAATTTATTTTAAGGTCATACTTTAATGAGTTGTTGTATAGAACTAATTTCCCTGAATGGACTGCTTAAACATAGATGCATTTTATCTAAATATTTTTGGTCAAGAAAGGTTGTGCAGTCCACTCAGAAAGTGCTGTAATTCATTATACTTCAAACATATTTCAATCTCCCTTCCTGCTTCTTCAGTGCAACTTTGCTTCTTAGGACTTGATGTGTCCAGGAAACAGTCTTTGGGAACCACCCATATAGATTACTTCACTGTAGTTTCCTACTTGGCCTTTCTAATTAAATAGATTGCAGATCCCATCATCAAGAGCTGTGATGCTCTTTTGAAGACAATTCAGAAACAACATGGATAAATGATATTATTTTCCCCTTTTATTAAGCTTCTAATTAATTTTCAGACTCACATTTTGACCTGAAAAGTTGTACCTGGTTAGAAACCTAAGGAAATTCAGCTCACAGACTCTGAAATCAAAGCTTGTCTTCATGAGAGAATAAAAGGTAGATCATAAATTCATGACTTGTGACTGTTCATTTTAAAATTTATTATGTTTATTATGACTCATCCTATATGATGGCGAACCTTTTTTTGTTCATGTGGCAAAAGGGGTGGGGGTGCTAGCATGTGTGCACTCCCCACACACACATGCACACCCTCCCATGCTCCCCCCCGAAGCTCTGGAGTGCAAAAAATAGCACAATGGCAAACCAGAAGTGCATTTTTCTGAACTTCAAGTTTGTCTGTTGAGGGATTTTTTTGCCTCCAGGGCTTCAGGGAAGTTTCCCTGAAGTGTCCAGAGGATGAAACAGTCTGTCCCAAGGCCAAAAATTAGCTGGCCAGCACACACATGTGCGCTGGAGCTGAAACATAGCTAACTCTTGCGTGCCCTCCGATATGACTCCAGGTTCCACCTGTGGCATGCATGCCATAGATTTGCCATTATGGCCTTATATCAACAGACACCTTCATTATGAAATATTTGCAGTAAAAAAGTTTGCCTAAAAATTTACATTACATTTTTATTAATATTCTTTAAGATATCATTTGAATGTTTCAGCTAAGTGCTTCATCTTTTATATTTACAATGGGTTTTGTTTTGTTTTTTGCAGTATTCATTATTCTCTGCTAGACTGCTGCTTCCTTAAGTAACTCACCCTTTACAATCTCAGACTGGTATAATTTTATCCCTTTTTCTTAATAAATTCAGCAAAGCATATTCTAGATTTTGAAATGTGTGTACACTGTATTAAGAAAATGCAAAGTACAGTTTAAAATATTTACGTTCAAAATAAAAACATGAGAATCATGCACACTGCTTTACACATTACTGAAACCCTGTGTATATTTATTGTTCACTTCCTTAACAAATCCAATTTGCCACCAATCATTTTTTGCTAAGCAGAACCACTCCATTTTGTCTTTTTTGTCATGTATTCATGCAACAAGTGAGACAAGGAATAAAACTTTGTAGGAAATAATAAGCCAACCAGATTCTTTTCCAGGATGTTTTATTCCAGAATTTGCTTGGTATAATTGGTATTGTATGTCATCCCTCTAGCCATTCCACCATCCAAATGTAAAGTTTGGTTTTCCCTATGATACTTTTTTGTTGTTGTTGTTTATGGCTGAAGTTCAGAGAAGAAATTCACATTTGAAATGGAAACTCCATGCTTAGGATGGAAGGTGAAATTGCTATCTAAAAGACAAAAGACTTAAATATCATAATTGTATTGTTCAGGTAACTAAGCTTTTTGACAATTTCACTTTAATATTTTGAAGGACAGCAAAATAGAAGTTGGTGCATTGGGACACTGGGCAATAGTTGTGTATACTACCTTTTAAAAGTTTCCAGTTAAAAGATAAAAACAGTATATATGATGGTCAATCATTTCAGTCTGTTCTTGATCTTATTTAATCAGCTATCATACAATTCACTATTATTTTATTTATAAAGAGGCTAATTTTTCTAACATCTGAGGGAATCCTTTCAGAGGTTAACAGCACAGAATGGCTACAACAAGAAAAGTACATGTATCTTATATTTCTATCAGTTATAATATAAATGGAATATAAATTTATAGTGGGGGGGAAAGCATAAAGTCAGACACCAATTGTGCAAGTTCTCCCACTTAAAAAGATGAGAGAAGCCTGTAATTGACAACATATGTACACCTCAACTATGAAAGACAACATGAGAATGCCCAGGTGGTGACTTACCTCCCCGGCCCGGATTTGCGGCAGGGCCAGGGAGATGCGGCTTCCGGTGTAGCTGCCATCTTGGAAAGCCGGGATCTTGCGAGATTTTGCGAGATCCCAGCCCTGCTGGTCATCGGCTTGGCCGGATGACGTTGCCAGGGGCAGAGCCTGCCGGCCCTATAAAAAGGGCTGTGCAGGCTCGGGGCCTCCTTTTCACCCCTGACAATGAGCAGGTGAACACCCAGCTGGGGTTTGCTGAAGACGTCGGCCATTTTAGATAGGCCTCGTGGCGCTGGCCATTTTACGGGGCTGAGACTTCGGGCCTATAGGCCTTGATTGTGGTTGCGGGGGGGGTGAGAAGGGGCTAGTAATTCCTCGGCACTTAGAGGGAATCTTCATGGAGAGCCTTCTCCCTATTCAGGGGGCTTCATCCTCCTTTTGGCCTTCGTTGGCCTGGGTTCAGGGGGGTGCTTGGCCTTGCAGGCCTTGCAGGCCTAGCCGGGGCCGGGAGCCTCTGAACCTCTGAGGAGTCAAGGGGCTGCCCTGCTGGGCCGCCTCTCTCTGCCTTTTCGGGCAGGAGTGTGGGATTTGTGTTTGTAGCTTTAATTGGATTAATATAGAATAACACTTTTATTTTACCTAATGGCTCCTCAGAGGCAAAAGGCGTTGCCTCCGGCCCCGGAGACAGTGGCTCGGCCTAGAAGGGCTATGAGGCTTTCTGTCAGGGCCCGGCTGGCCCAGGAAGAGGCCCAGACTCGGGCCAGGTGGGGGGGTAGGCCGAGGGATTCTCCAGCGGGCGATTCTAACTTACCTGCCCATGCTTGGTCTAGGGTGATTGAGCGATTGGATGAGCTGGACGCATGATGGCAGTCGATGTACGGGCCGGGGGGCCCCATCCCATCGGCTCCTGCAGCCCTTGGATGGCCACCGAGCGAAGCAGCGGCCCAGACCGGGCAGATGACAGCAGCAACTAGTTCAGTCATAATGGGGTCTCCGTGGATGACACCTAGTCCTATGGTGTCAGGTGAGGCAGTTGTGCACCCAACATTTACACCGCCCCTCCTTTTATCCGAGCAGGCTTTTGGGCCTCCGGCTTCGTGGAGTGGGGTCAACTTATACATGGTTAGTCCGGCCCTCACCTGTAATCAGGTGTGGGCTCCCACCACCACTATGGCAGTGGGCCAGGCCCCTGCGATGGCTTCAGGGCCTTCGACGGGGACGGGCGTGGGGACCAGGGGGGCTCCCTCGGTGCCGGATCCTCTGGCTTCGGTGCGGGCGGTAGCCATTCCGTGGGGGTTGCCCTCCACCCCTCTAGGGTTTCACTTGCATCCCTCCATTAGGGAGCGGATTTGGAAGGGAGAATATATTGATTTATTCTCCCTCCTGAACAGGGAAGTCCCTAAAAAGGAAACAGAGGAGGAAGCAAAGCCAGATAAGCCCAAGAAGGTCAAGGTTAACAGGTGTTTCAGCTCTTGACTGTACGCCTTTTAACCTATATGTCTGTGGTCATTCAGAGGGAGCCCACATGGTCTGCCTCTATGTTCAAATACATTGACTTTATCGCCCGTGCTTATTTCGAGTACAAGGGTACAGTTTGGCGACAGTACGACAAGGCATTTCGAATGCGCATAGCATTTGATCCCACGCTGCCTTGGGACATGGTGGTCCCTGATTTGTGGTTCAACGCAACGCAGCTTGCATGGGCCAGGGGTGGCGACCGCATGGACAGCGGTCACTACATGGAGGATGAGCCGGCGGCGACACCAGTGGCTCGGGCAAGTGGGGGAGTCGGGGCAAAGCCTGCCCCTCCGTGTCATGAGTTTGCATCCAAGGGGTCATGTTTTCGTCCCTCATGCAGGTTCAGACACGCATGTGGGAACTGTGGGGGCTCCCACGCTACTAGTGCTTGCACCAGGCCCAAGGGTAATAAGGATAGGAAAGACGGGGCCGGGCCGGCTAAGCAGCCACCGCCCTCTGGGGGAAAAGGGCCCCAGCCCAATTAAGCTAAGGGTACTGAAAGAATTGCTTAAAGAGTATCACCCTCTCAGGAGTGCGGCTGCGTTCCTGCAGGGTTTTACAGATGGTTTTAGAATACCATATTTTGGGCCTAGGAGGGCCTTCATGTCCAGCAACCTCAAGTCGGTTGTGGGTCATGAAGACATCGTTAGGGTTAAAATTCAGAAGGAGATGGCCGAGGGAAGGGTACTGGGCCCTTTCCCGTGCCCGCCCTCCCCAGCTCTTCGGGTTTCCCCCCTGGGGGTGGTTCCCAAGAAGGCCAGTGGTGAATTTCAGTTGATTCACCACTTGATGATTTCAAGAATGATTTCATTCCTGATGAGCTTTGCTCAGTTTGCTATGCGTCCTTTGACGCGGCGGTGGCCATGGTCAGGAAGTGTGGTGTAGGAGCTCTCATGGGTAAATGCGACATTAAGTCTGCATTCCGGCTCCTTCCCATACACCTGGATGATTTCGAGCTCCTGGGTTTCCACTTTGAGGGTGGCTATTATGTAGATAGAGCACTGCCTATGGGCTGCTCTATATCTTGCTCTCTGTTTGAAAGCTTTAGCACCTTCTTGGAGTGGGCGCTCAGGGGACATTCCGGTCTGGGTTCTGTCATTCATTACCTTGCTAGCTGGGCCTGCACATTCTGAGCAATGGTTCGCTCTGATGTCAGCCTTTGAGACCCTTTGTGATCATTTGGGGGTCCCTTTGGCCCCCGAAAAGACCGAGGGCCCCGCCACCAGGATCACCTCTCTGGGTATTGAATTGGACTCTGTTGAGCAATCTTGTAGATTGCCCCCAGAAAAGCTACTCAAGATACAAGGTAAACTTGACCAAGTATTAGCTAGCCGTGAGGTGACCCTTCGCCAGCTTCAGGAATTAGTCGGGTTACTTAATTTCGCCTGCCGGGTGGTGGCCCGTGGCAGGGCTTTTTCCCGGCATGTGTATACGGCGATGAAGGGGCTCCGTTTGCCCCATCACCGAACGCGCTTACGTGCTGGGGTCAGGGATGACCTGCACGTATGGTGGGTCTTTTTAGCCCACTTTAATGGTCAGTCCTTTTGGAGGCACGAGCTTCTATTGGAAGCTGAGTTGCAATTGTGTTCGGACGCTGCAGGGACCTGCGGGTTCGGAGTTATTTTGGGTGACAAGTGGTGCTATTCTATGTGGCCTCCCGAATGGAGGGCCTCTCCAGTGGTCAAGGATTTGACTTTCTTGGAGCTCTTCCCACTGATAGTAGCTTTAGAGCTCTGGGGAGACCAATTTAGGGACAAAACTGTGCACTTTTGGTGTGACAACCTGGCAGTAGTCCACGTTGTGAATGCCCTGTCTTCCAAGAATGACAGGGTTATGCGGCTTGTCCACCATTTTGTGCACAGGTCTTTGTCTCTAAATGCATTGTTTCTGGCCCGGCATGTCCCCGGGCTTGATAATGGGATTGCTGACTCCTTGTCCCGTGGTCAGTTGTCCAGGCTCTGGACGCTGGCTCCGTGGGCTCACACGTCACCGGAAGTCTTCCCTGGCCATCTGTGGAGCCTGGGCGGGCTCACGAGCAGTGGAAGATCGAGGCAGGCAGGGCCATGGCCCTCTTGGTAGCGCCCGGCACTTTAAAGTCATATCAAAACTCAGGTAAGGAGTTTTGGGAATTTAGGCAACCTAGGGGTTACCCACACAGCTGGTCCCTCCCGGTTGATCGCCTGATAGAGTTTTGTGTTCTGCTTAAGCAGCGCAGCCTATCAGTAAGAACTATTAGGGCTAGACTGGCAGGCCTGGCTTTTCTTTCTAAGGCCAGTGGCTTTCCTGACTCCTCTTGCGATTTCCGCATTTGGAAGATGCTGGAGGGGTGGGTTAGGGAGCAACCTGCGGCCCCAGTGGACAGTAGACAGGCACTAACTGTACAGCAGCTGACCCTCACTAACGGTGTCTGGAACAGCCTGTGCGCCTCTCTGTACGAGGCCCGCCTTTTTCAGGCGGTCGCCAGTGTGATGTTTTTCGGGGCCCTTCGGGTTAGCGAGGCTTTAGCCTCCTCTCGCAGAGACAGGTCGCTTCGAGCCTTCCAGTTCTTGGACCCCTTGGGGGATACGGGGGTCTCCCTATTGGTGAGACAATCTAAAACTGATCAGTTAGGTAGGGGGGTCAGGATAGAGTTGACGGCCGCCACCGATCAGTCTGTCTGTCCAGTGGCAGCCCTTTCTTCCTTTTGTAGTCTGAGAGGAGCGGGTCAGGGGTACCTTTTTAGTCATCAGGATGGTTCCCCTCTCATTCGCTATTAATTTTGGGCAATTATGACCAGGGTGCTAGCCGCAATTGGCCTTGACCCTGCCTGGTACGGAACGCATTCGTTCCATATTGGGGCTGCCACTAGTGTGGCAGTGTCTGGGTTCCCAGGTCACAGGATCTGGGAGATTGGTCACTGGCGGTCGCCGGCCTATTTAGCTTATGTGCGGCCTGCTGAAGTGGTGGAACAGGATTTCACGCTAGGTAACCTTTCTCTGCCCTCTTCCAGATAGCTTCCACAGGGTGAGATCGATGGCATTGCTGTGTGGCCACAGTATGATCTTTTGGGTTGGCCGCTGTGCAGCAAGATCCGCCCTAGGGACCCAGCTGTCTTTGGGCCGTTGGGTCAACATCGCCTGGCTGGGAAGAAGAGGCTTGCGGTAGGAAGGGCTCCTCCCCCTGCTCCTGGGAGGGCGCCACAATGTGGTTGCACCCAGGTGGTTGGTCTTGCACCTGGGCGGCAATGACCTGTGTGTATTGGGGGGCCTGGCATTGATTTGCCAGGCTCGCGAAGACCTGCATGCTCTTTGCATGGCTTGGCCTGCCACGCAAGTGGTTTGGTCTGAGATCCTCCCGAGAATCATTTGGAGGGACGCCATTTCCCTTAGGGCCATTCACAAGGTCAGGAGAAAGATTAATAAGGCCATTGGCAGGTTGGTTAGAGAGTTGGGTGGGGTAGTTGTTTCCTATCCCAATATCACTATTGATCAGCCCTGGCTTTACCACGCTGATGGCATTCACCTGTCAGAACAGGGGAATGCCATCTTTTTACAGGACCTGCAGAGATCCCTGCGTGAGCTGGTGCAGGTAGAGGGGGGGAGTCGGGGGGCCAAGATAGAGATCTGACCCCCACTCCGTGGCAGGTTAGGGGTGGAAATTGGGTGGCGTTTAGCAACTGCATGTTCTCCGTTGGGCATCTTTGGGGATGATTGGCAAACTCTCTCCAAGGGCTCATGGTGCCTTTAAATCGATCTGAGCAATTGGGGAGAACGTGCCTTTGGGTCTCGCCCATTTCTACCCCCTTTCCACCCTCCATGTAGTTTCCCCAGTCGCATGCATTGTTTGCTTTTACATTGATTCCTATGGGAAAAATTGCTTCTTCTTGCAAACGTTTCTACTTAAGAACCTGGTCACAGAACGAACTTAATTCGTAAGTAGAGGTACCATCCCTTGTTGGCAATGACAGTTTTTTTGTAAGTCCTTACAAGGTTGGCACAGACTGTTGCTGATATGTTGGCCCATTCCTCCATGCAGATCTCTTCAAGAGCTGGGATGTTTTGGGGCTGTCGCTGAGCAACACAGACTTTCAACTCCCTCCAAAAGTTTTCTATACGGTTGAGATCTGGAGACTGGCTAGGCCACTCCAGGACCTTGAAATGCTTCTTATGAAGCCACTCTTCATTCCCTTCAAAGTCCCAGCCACATTTCATCTTCAGTGTCCTTGCTGTTGGAAGGAGATTTGCACTCAAAAATCTCATGATACATGGCACCATTTATTCTTTCATGTACACAGATCAGTCATCCTGGTCCCTCTGCAGAGAAACAGACCCAAACATGATGTTGCCACCCCCATGCTTCATAGTAATTATGGTGCTTTTTGGATGCAACTCAGCATTTTTTCTCCTCCAAACATGACAAGTTGTGTTTCTACCAAACAGTTCTACTTTGATTTCATCTGACCATATGACATTCTCCCAATACTCTTCTGGCTCATCCAAATGAATTAATAACCATCATGTCCATATTGTATGAATGTTGTGTATGTATGTTGATTGTTTAGTTAGTGTAGGTTTTAATTTGGATTTTATAATTAGAATTGCATATTTGATTTATTTTAATTGTTCTTGTATTTTTTTATTGTTGTAAATCGCCCTGAGTCCTTCAGGATTGGGTGGCATAGAAATCAAACAAACAAACAAACAAATGCTCTCTAGCAAATTTCAGACTGGTCTGGACATGTACTGGCTTAAGCAGAGGGACACGTCTGTCACTGCAGGATTCCTGGCGGAGTCCCTGGCTTTGTACTGTGTTACTGATGGTAGTGTTTGTTACATTGGTCCCAGCTCTCTGCCGGTCATTCACTAGGTTACCCCGTGTGGTTCTGGGATTTTTGCTCACCATTCTTGTGATCATTTTGACTGCACTTGGTGAAATTTTATGTGGAGCCCCAGATCAAGGGAGACTATCAGTGGTCTTGTATGTCTTCCATTTTTTACCCAATTAAATTTTTTTTATTGGTTTAAAATACATATACACACATTTACAAAAATAAGATAAATGGTCAAATCATCAGTTAAAACAAAGCAAAACGAACTAACACATACTAACAAACAAACAGACAAACAAAAACAAAAATAATAATTCTAGTAATATAGTTAATTACTTATTTAAGTACACTAGACGATAATAACAATAACAATAAACAAATAACATAATGTATAATATTTATACTTAAATTCCCCTGAGGGGGTAAGTTATAAGTCATCTTATAATTTCAAGTTATTTTCTGGTGAAGTATATCATATCATCGGTATCTACCATTTTTTCCTTTTGGTTATCCATATATTTTTAATTAATTTTATTTTCTTAACCGCCTTCGTATATTCTTATTTAATTTATTTAAATTCATACAAATTTTTCCTGAAAAATTACTGTATATAGGTCTTTTGTGATTTGTTATATCAAAAAAAAGGATATAAAGTATTATTATTGTTGTATTATTTAAGTTTTTGTTTCTTCTCTTGAACCAATCATAGAAGTACTGTACTTCCAAGTTTTATAGTGGTCAGAGTCTTCTTTATTTTTTAATTTGAGTGTTAATGCATCTGATTCTGCACAGTCTAATTTTTTTTTTAATATCAAAGCATCGTCAGGAGGTTTGGGTTGTTTCCATTGTTGGGCAATTGCCATCCTAGTTGCAGTCAATATATGTATTAATAAATAATATTTATTTTTGTCTATTTTTTGGTCTATAATCCCAAGGAGGAACGCTTTGGGTCTTCTATTTATCTTAATTTGTAACATTTCTTTTATCCATTTTTGTATTTTAATCCAAAAAATTTTAATTATTGGGCAAGTCCACCAAATATGATAGTATTTTCCTTGCATCTCCAACACTGTGGGTTTATTCCTTTATACATTAGTGATAATCTTGCCGGAGGGAGATGCCATCGGTAGTACATTTTGTATAGGTTTTCTCTAAATGCTGTTGATCTCGTCAACTTGTAGTTTTTAGTCCAAATTGTTTCCCATTTGTCCAGACTTATACTATACCCAAAATTTCTGCCCCAGCTGTATATATTATTTTTAACAATATAATCCTCCATTTTGTAATTTAACATGTATTTATAAATTTTTGAAATCATCTTCTTATCTTGACTTAAAATTATTTAATCCAATTCTGTTTCTTTTATTTGCATCTCATTTCTTTTCCCTTCTTGGTATTTTGATTTTATTAAATTATATGTCCACCAATCCATTTTTGTACCAATTTTCTCTAATTGTTCTCTTGTCTTTAATTCCCCATTTCTCTCTAATATTTGGTAGTAATTAAGCAATTTGTTTAACTCTCTCGAATTAGGATATATTATCGCCTCCATGCTGGAGTACCATTTTGGGATTTGTGGATAGTACATTTTTTTAATTCTGGTCCAGACTGTGTATATTGAGTTTCTGATTATATGTTGCCTAAAGTATTTATGTATTTTTTCTCTGTTATCCCATAGAAAGGCATGCCACCCTATCATCAAGTCATGCCCTTCTAATATCAATAATCTTTTGTTTTCTAATTTGATCCATTCCCTCAGCCAATCTATAATCGATGCGTTATAATATATTTCGAAATCAGGTAACCCAAAACCTCCTTGTTTAACATTGTCTTGCATGTATTGAGTTTTAATCCTAGTTTTTTTCCCGGCCCAAACAAATTTTGTTATTATTCTATTCAATTTTTGGGAAAAGTTTTTTTTTTTAACATAATTGGAATTGTTCTGAATAAATACAGTATTCTAGGTAAGATGGACATTTTAATTGTTGATATCCTACCAATAAGTGAAATAGGTAGTTTATTCCATTTTTCCAGTTTTGTTTGTATTTCTTTTATTAAGACTGTATAGTTGTCTTCTTTTATTGTAGTTGCCCTTGATGACAATTTTATTCCCAAATATTTAACTCTTTTTATGATTTGTAATTCTAATTTATCTTCTAATGTTTTCTTCTCATTATTTGTTAAGTTTTTTGTCAATATTTTAGTTTTCTGCTTGTTAATTTTTAACCCTGCTACTTTGCCAAATTTAATAATCTGTTTTAATAAATTTTCACCTGATTCGATGGGGTCTTCTATATTAAATACTAAATCGTCGGCAAATGCTTGAATCTTATATTCTTGCCCCTTTATTTTCAACCCTTTGATGTTTTTATTTGATCGTATCTGTCTTAGTAAAATTTCTATCGCCAAAATAAATATTAAGGGGGAAAGAGGGCATCCCTGTCTTACTCCTTTTTCAATTTTTATGTTCTCTGTTAATTGTCCATTTATTATAACTTTTGCTGATTGTTTAGAATATATTGTCCGGATAGCTCTTATAAATTTTTCTTTAAATTTCATTTTAATTAATTGGTTAATAAAGAAATTCCAGTTTAAATTATCAAACGCTTTCTCAGCGTCTAGAAATATTAAGGCCAAATTTTTCCCTGGGTTTGCTTCATAATATTCTAGAATATTTATTATGTTTCTCAAGTTATTTTTAATATTTCTATTTGGTAGAAAACCATTTTGGTCCGAAAGTATTATTTCGTTGATTATCATTTTGAATCTTTCCGCTAATATTGTTGTAAAAATTTTATAATCAGAATTCAGTTGTGCTATAGGTCTATACTGTTTTATTAAGTGTCTTTGTTTTGGGTCTTTTGATATTAATGTTATTAATCCCTCTTTCCATGATTCAGGCATTTCTCCTTTATTTAGTACTTCATTTAGCATTTGCAACATTAATTTTTTGGCTGGGTCATACATTTGTTTATAGAATTCGGCTGGTATTCCATCTAACCCCGGTGTTTTATTATTGTTTCGTTTTTTGATTGTTAGTTCTAGTTCTATCATCGTTATATCTTTGTCCATCCTGTCTATGTTGGTCTCAGATACTTTGTAGTATCTCAGCCTCATTTAAGTACAAATCTACATCTTCTTTTTTTATGTAATCTTTCCCATATAACTGTTGAAAATAATTTTGAATTATCTTTTTTTCCCCCTCTTTGTCAACTTGTTTTTCTCCTCTTTCGTCTTCTAATTGTTGGATATATTTCTTCTCGGTTTGTTTTTTAATTTTATAAGCTAGCCACCTTCCCGGCTTGTTCGCATGTTCAAAATAGTTCTGTTTTACGGATCTTATTTTTTGGGCTATTTCCTCCTGTACAGTCAAATTTATCTTATGTTTAATTAGTTCTCTTTTTTTTTTTAGTTCCACCTTTTTTGGGTCTTTTATCCACTCGGCTTCTATTTGCTCTAGTTCTTTTTGGGTTTCTCTCATTTGTTTGTTTTTATTTTTATTTTTTTTGCTTGTATATGCAATTGTTATCCCTCTAACAAAAGCTTTGGTTGTGTCCCATATATTTTGTGTCGTTGTATCATTATTCCAATTTTGTTCTAAAAATATATCTAATTCTTTATTTATGTATTCTTTATATTTATTTTCTTGTATAATTTTTGTGTCCATTGTCCATCTATTCTTCTTAATCTGGTTCCCTTTAATTGTAATACTTACCGGGTTGTGGTCTGCCCAAAAGTTGGGTTCAATTTCTGCTGATGTTATCTCTTTTTGTAGCTCTATATTTACCCATATCATATCCAGTCTGGACCATGATTTGTGGGGGTTTGAGTAATAAGTGTATTTATATTCATCTCTATGTCTTTCCCTCCATATATCTTTTAATTTGAATTCTTCTATAATATCCTTAAGTTCAGTTCTTTTTTCCTTTTATTCTTTTCTTTACCCCTATAGTCTTTATCATGATCTATTATTATATTAAAGTCTCCGACCACACAGATATTTCCTTTTTCAATTTTTATTATTTTCTGATACAACTTTTTATAAAAGGTTTTTTGATCTTTGTTAGGAGCATATATCACAATTAGATTTGTTTTCTTTTGTTTGATTTCGATTTCTATAACGAGTATTCTATCCTCTTCATCACTGTCAATTATTTTGGGATTTAACCAGCTTTTAACATATACCGCAATTCCTCTTTTTTTTCCTTAGCAAGGGATGTAAATAATTTCCCCAATTTTGGGTTTTCCAATACCTTTTAATCCTTTTTTTTAATATGAACTTCTTGAAGGCACACAACATCTAAATTTTGCTTTATTAATTTTGCATATACTTGTCCTCTTTTTTGAGGAGAGTTCAACCCATTAATGTTCACTGATAATAATTTAATTTCCTTATCCATTCTATATTAACTACTTCGCTCTTTTACCAATTCTTAATTCTCTGTGGTTTCCTGTTCTTTCTTCTTTCCCTTTTCTGAGTTTATCTGCCTTCTCTTCCTCTATTTCTCCCCCCTCCTGACTTGTTGTTTCTAATTCAATACTGCTTTCCCCTTCTTTTTTCAACTGCTCTGAAATAAATTTATCCACTTGATCCAAAGTTTCTATATTTATCTTCTTCCCCTTCCAAGTTATCATTACTCCTTCTGGGACTAACCACCTAAACTGTATTTCATTCTTTATTAATTTATTTCTAAATTGGGGAAGTCCCTCCTTTTTTCCCTGATTCTTTTGGGTATCTGTTTCAATACAATAACATCTTTTCCTTTATAGGATAATACTCCTCTGGTGTTTCTATATATTTCATCCCTCAGGGTTTTTTTGGTAAATCTGATGTGAATCTCTCTGGGGAGCTGGTGCCGTCGTGCATAATTGGTTTGCACCCGGTACACCTCATCTACATGGTTGATTAATTCATTGTCATCAATTTTTAATTCCTCTGCAAAAATTTCTACTGCTGTTGCAAACAGGTTTTCCCCTTTTTCTTCCGGAACATTTTGTAATCTTAGGTAGAAGGAAGCTTTTTCAAACTCTAGCTGAGCAATGGCTGCTTCCAGATCTTTATTTACCTTTTTAAGTTCTTCCTCATTTTTAGTTAATCTTATTTGCCTCTGTTGTCTCTTCAACATGTTGTATTTTAATTTCCTGCTTATCTACTGTTTTTTAAACACCCTCTATTATAGAATTAATTTTAGCAAAATTCTCATTTACTTCTTCGAATTTTTTGTGTGTCTCCAAGTGATTTTTTAATATTGTTTCTTGAGTTTGGCTTGAGGCTTCTTGCTGTTTTACCATAAACTCTTGTATTTTATCTAAGGAATTTTGTAAACTTTGTAGCGAGGGGGCCTGATCTTTGCTCTCTGCTGTGGTAATATCAGAGGCTGAGGAAGATTTCTGTACTGCCGGTGATAGTAGAGTTAAATTGCCTCTCTTCATTGATTTAGTGATAGTTTGTTGGGTAGCCATTGGTAATTTAGTAATTTAGTCTTTTAACTATTATCTACTAATCCTAATCTGTCTATAACTATGACTATATTAATGAGATATCAAGTTCAAATTTATATGAATATCAAACAATTAATTCAATATCTAAACAATCTATTCAAATAATTTGTTAATTAGTAAAATATATAACCAACACAATGTCAAAAAGGGGGATAGTGTCCGTATACTTGGTAGCTAATAGGCAATCGAAAGAAGGAAAGAGAATGAATAGAAAGGAGGGAAGAAAAAGAAAACACGTAAGGCAGGAGAAGAAAGGAGGGCAGAGCAAGAGTAAGTGCTTCAACCAATATCAATATCAATACCTATGATTATTTCAATACTTATTCTAGCTTAAACTATCTTATGCTAACTTAATTTTAATATTTAATCAATATTTAATATTTAATTAATTAATAGTTAAATAAATCAATCCTTAATTTCTTATTTTAAACAATACTATATGCAATCAATTTTCCTAAAGGTAGATGTCTAGATAATATAAATCAGATATAAATCAAGCGGATATCACATCAATTCATTAATTAGTTCATTAGTTAGTAATAATATTAATAATAATAACTTTTAAATTCATCTATTTATGTTCCAGTCCAATCCTTAGCATTTATGTTCCAATCCAGTCTTATATGTTATCTCCCAGACACAATCAAATTACTAAGTTTCCAGTTATTATTTCTTGACTCCAATATATCTCAGTTCAAATTAGTTCAAAGTGGATCTGATGATTCCGCGATGTTATTCAAAGTTTAAAGTTTGCAGTCCAAAGTATTAGTATAAGTTCCTAAGTTCCTATGAGAGAGTTTACTATAGTAATATCTGAGCTGTCTGAAGCAAGTTAAAAATCTTATCTCTACAATACCATATGTTTTCTTCTTATATCCTTCAGGAATTCAGGCGAAGGGGTAAACCCAATGCAAATCCAAAAAGAAAAGAGAAGGAAGTGTAGATTTAGCTGGCGTTGTTTAAGTGGCAACTGTTCCTGTCTTTATTCTCTCTGCGTTCCCAGAAAAAGAAAAGGCTTAGTCATCTATACGTAATATCCGCTTCAGAGACCTACACAAAGAGATTTTAAGTCTCGCAGATTCGTCTCTCTTTACAAATGTATTTATAACTAATATTTACTCCACCGCTGCTCCACAATAAATTATGCCTTTCGATTTTCCTCCGATACTGCATTCATTTGTTGTATGTCCCTTGTTGATATGCCTTCCTCCGATTCCACTCGTCCCAGTCTCGTCAGCCTCTAATTCTCCGATCCAACTCTCGATCCAGCTCTCCTGTCACCACGCACCCAATCTCCTGTCACCACACGCCCGATCTTAATCCTCCTGTTGCTCAACCTCTTAATCGCGGCTTATTGAACTTCGAGCTTCTCTGTCTCTCAAGTTCTTACCATTATTCCAAGCATACAAGAAGCGTCCGAATTAGAAACAGTATTTGGTGTAGATACCGAAGCTCACCAATCTCTTTCCACTTCCCTCCTTGATGTTTACGGGGCGGCCATGTCTACGGGCCAGCAAACGCTGGCTTCTTTTTTTGTCTGGTCCTGGTGGTTCAAAGGCTTGTTCCGATGCGGGTTTGCGGTCCTCGCACCGGGCACAGCATAACCACCTCTTACGATACCCTTCTCTTTGGGATGGGCATCTGATTTTATACTAAAAGACAAAAAAAGTCATGCTGGGAGAGCAGCGGCTCACCCTCCAGCTCCGCACCGACCAAGCCCTGCCCCGGAAGTCCCCATGTCTTCCATTTTTTAATTATTGCTTTCTAATTATTGCTCCCACAGTTGATTTCTTCAACGAAGCTACTTGCCTATTGCAGATTCTGTCTTCCCAGTCTGGTGTAGGGCTACAATTTTGTTTCTGGCTTTCCCAATGTGGTGTGCTAGTTCCCAATCTATTTGGCTCTTTTCTGCCAAAAGGAAAATCTGTAATAGAATACAGTAATACCTCAACTTACGAATTTAATTGGTGCCGGGAGGAGGCTCGTCAGTTGAAAAGCTCGTAAGATGAAACATTGTTTCCCATAGGAATCAATGGAAAAGCGATTAATGTGTGCAAGCCCAAAAATCAAAAACCGACCGCCACCACCGAAGGAGGCTTGAGCCTCCCGATCCTCCCCGCCCCTTTGCCATGCATGTCATCCTGCATGCAGGATGCCATGCAGTCAGGAAGGTCATCCTTCTCCCCCCCCAGCCAAAAACACAAAGGCGGTCTGCTAGGCGGCTCCCCCCGCTCCGCGCCTCCTTTCTGTTTGTTTTGTCTCTGGGTCTGCGGAGGGAGGGAAGCAGAGCGGGGCAGCAGGCGAGGTGACCGCCTCTCCATTCGCCAAGCACCGCGGGGAAGGAGGGAGAGAGAAGCAGGCGGGCAGCAGCCACGGCAGAGGCCAAGTCTCGCTCCGGGCTGTGCCCCCTCCGAGCGCTCACCGCCTGTCCCTGTCAGCGGCCCAGCCACCTTCACCCGCCCGGAAACTGCCAGAGGGGCTTCTCTGGAGGGGCTCCTCCTGAGGGGCACACGGGGAAGGGCTTGAGCTGCCGCCTTCTCCGATCCCTGTGGGAGCGCTGCACCTCTTGTCTGCCCGGCCCGAGAGGCACGAAACTGGTTCTCATGCCGAGCGGCCCGCCTGGAACGCCAGCAATGCCGCCGGGTCGATTGCCGAGTGGGGGCGGGGCGCGGGAGGAGGCAGCGCAGCACCGGTCCCCTCAGGCCGCTCCGTCCAGGATGGGGCTCCTCCGGAGAGACGCACGGGGTCTCAGGAAGAGCCCCATCCCGGGCGGAGCAGCCTGCCCCCACTCGGCAATCGGCCCGGCGGCAATGCTGGCGTTCCAGGCGGGCCGCCCGGCATGAGCGGCGGTTTCGTGCCTCTCAGGCCGGGTAGGCAAGAGATGCGGCGCTCCCACGGGGAAGGGAGAAGGCGGCGGCTCAAGCCCTTCCTCCTGCGCCCCTCCGGAGGATCCCCTCCAGAGGAGCCCCTCTGGCGGTTGTCTGGGCGGGTGAAGGTGGCTGGGCCGCTGACAGGGACAGGCGGTGAGCGCTCGGAGGGGGCACAGCCCGGAGCGAGACATGGCCTCGGCTCGTATCTCGAATTTGAGCTCGGGAGTAGAACAGAAATATCTCTTCCCTCCTAGCTCGTATCTCGAAATGCTCGTATATAGAGCAGCTTGTATCTAGAGGTACTACTGTACTTATATTTGCTGAAACCCACAAATCTACCAGTGGGCAAAGTAATCTAGCAATTCCACAGGCTGAAAACTTTTTAATGGCATTGAAATACATGTTTGTGAAGCAGTTGACTTGTTTTCTTTTATCCCTTTCTATTTCTCCAAGTATTCAAATTATACAGTGCTTTCTATATTTAATTATATTTAAATCAATGGATTTAATTTAATTTTCTATTATGTTGTTTCCCTAGAGGCAGATTGATACAACATACTAGCTAAGCTATTATATCTTGATTTGGATTTATCTTAGCATTAAATACCGTAAGTTAAATAGGTTTCTTAGCATTATGAAAGAAACTAATCATACCCTCTGCTGTCTTCATAAAAATTGTGCAGAAATCCATGTGAATTATTAGTTGCTTTTGGCATGTATTAATTTCAATAGATGTGTTCTAAATTCAACTATTTAAGAATTGTTCCTTTTTTTCTTTACATGTATTTGGGATTAAACTGCTAAAGTTCTTGATGATTTTATTTTGTAATGAAATTTAAATCTAAAAATATCTAGATAGGACTTACTTTGCACTTTGCTGATACCTACCTACAATTTTTGTAAGTTTCTATTAGATGACCATTTATAGTCATTTTTTCCTATATGATGCTTTACTCAGTTCACACCTGTCATTTTAAGTAAAAAAAGTACTACATACATCTCTTTCCCTCTCTCTTTTTAATTTGAAATTAACCTTATCGTTTACCCATATAATCATTCTTCAGGGCATGACAATAATCAAAATGGTGAAAGCTTTCATATCATTACTTTTTATTGAATACATCATTGTGAAACCACCAGGTATTTTTTAGAAATAATTATGATTATGGTGGTCCTCAGTGTAAGCAATGATGTATTTTTCCTTTGCTCAAGAAGGCAGAGGAAGAGATTTGGGCTAAGCATTACAAAGAATGTCTGGATGGTGATACAAAGCTACAACAAAGTGCAGCTAGAGGTGGTGGGAAATCCTTAAGCAAAGGCTGGAGAAATAGAAATGCCAGAACTGCATCTAATGTTGATCATAAACTGAATGCAGTAACCGTAGGTCCTCAAATTTTTTACACAGGGGGCCAGTTCACTGTCCCTCAGACTGTTGGAGGGCCGGACTATAAAAAAACCTATGAACAAATCTCCTTCTCTCTCTTGCTTTCTCTCTCCCTCTCTCTCTCTTGCTTTATTTCTCTTTCTATTTCCCCCCTCTTTCTCTCTCTCTCTTGCTTTCTCTCTCCCTCCCTCCCTCTCTCTTGCTTTATTTTTCTCTCTCTCTTTCTATTTCCCCCTCTTCCTCTCTCCCTCTTTCTCTCTCGCTCCTCTCTCTCCGTTTCTCTCTCTTGCTTTCTCTCCCTCTCTCGCTTTTTCTCTCACACTCTTTCTCTCTCTCTTGCTTTCTCTCTCCCTCCCTCTCTCTTGCTTTATTTCTCTCTCTCTTTCTATCTCCCACTCTTCCTCTCTCTCTCCCTCTTTCTCTCTCTCTCCTTCTTTCTCTCCGTTTCTCTCTCTTGCTTTCTCTCCCTCTCTTTTTCTCTCTCTCCCTCTCTCTCTCTTGTTTTCTCTCTCCCTCCCTCCCTTTCTTGCTTTATTTCTCTCTTTCTATCTCCCACTCTTCCTCTCTCTCTCCCTTTCTCTCTCCTCTCTCCCTGTTTCTCTCTCTTGCTTTCTCTCCCTCTCTCTCTTTTTCTCTCTCTCACTCTCTCTCTCTTGCTTTCTCTCTCCCTCTCTCTTGCTTTATTTCTCTCACTCACTCTCTCTCTTGCTTTATTTCTCTCTCACACACACTCCCTCCCTTTCTCTCCCTCCCTCTCTGCAGCAGACCCCCCCCCAATCCTTGCCCAAATGCAAACCTCGCCGTGCAAAAACTTTGAAGAGGGAAAAAAGCAGCACCGGAAGAACCAAGATGCTGGAAAGCAGGGAGGGGGAAGTTTCCCATCCACTCAGTGCGTGCGGTCTTGCTGCTGAGCTGGTGGCCGCGAGGAGAGGTGGAGAGCAAAGCAGCAGGGAGGAAAGCGGACCTGCAATTGGCCCCTTTCTTTCCCGCCTTTAGGGAGAGGAACTTTTGCTGCCCTATGGCAGAGCACCAACAGTTTCTCTCCCTAAAGGCGGGAAAGAAAGGGGCCAATTGCAGGTCCGCTTTCCTCCCTGATGCTTTGCTCTTCACCTCTCCTCGCTGCCACCAGAAGCTCAGCAGCAAAACCGCATGCACTGAGTGGACGGGAGATTCGATCAGAAAAATCTTGTGCACTGCCGCAGGCCGGATAAATGGCCTCAGCGGGCCGTATCTGGCCCGCGGGCCGTAGTTTGGGGACCGCTGCCTTAGATTATAGTTGTATACTTTTGGATATAATCATGAGAATTTTATATTTTTGTTAAAATTACATTTTTCAGCCTCAAGAGATTTGATAGTGATAGATTACTTCATTAGTTAAGATGGAACTGATATTTCCAGTTCTTTTAAACTGTGGGATATTAATATCAATATATGAATATTACTGAAAGTAAAAAATTGGTAATTCATTTCAGGAGCTGCAAAACAATCTTTTAGTTGCCCATCATAATGCAGATGGTTTAATGAACTGGCTGGACCATGATTTAACTGAAAGAAAAATGTGAGAAGGATAATTGATGCATATCCAATGACAGTCTCATTAACTGAGCAGAAGTAAAGTTCAATTGAAAACTCACTAAGGCAGCGGTCCCCAAACTACAGCCCGTGGGCCGGATGCAGCCCGCTGAGGCAATTTATCAGGCCCGCGGTGAGCGCACGAGATTTTATCAATAGATATAAGCTCCCGAATCTCTTGTCCATTCACCGCGGTCTGCTGCTGAGCAAGGAGGCTGTACAGAGGCGAGGTACAGGCCCGCTTTCTGCCCCGCCCCTTGCCTCTGCACCGTCTCCTCCTCACCTCATCCTCCGCGGTGAATGGACGGGAGATTCAGGAACCCCCCCCTGAATTTGCCCGAATGGAGGCGGCAGCGGCTTCAAGGGACCAACAGCTGGTCCTTCTCGGCGCTGCGTTGCTGCAGCCTCCGAGCTCCGCTGTTGTCCCCGGGTACTGTTACCTCTAAGCTGCGCTGAGAGAGAAAGAGAGAGAGAGCGGAGGGTGGCTTGCCGGTCCATGGCCCCCTGGATGAGCGGCCCTGCATGGCCCCAGCAGCGGACTTCGCCGTCGCCTCTGCCCATGTCCGGCTCTCCAGCAAAGAGGCAGCAGCCACGTCCACCCTTTTGCCCTCCATGGTGCCCGGCGCCCAGCGCCTGGCCCCAGGCCACCGCCACCTCCTCCTCCCGGTAGCGCACCCGACCTCTTCCTGCAGGAACGGGTGGTGGGGTGGAAGTGGTTGGACTTATCTACACGCGCGCCTGCTGACTTGGAAGAGGGGAAAGAAAAATAATCTGCGTCTCCAAAGAGGGGGGAGAGAAAGAAAAAAAAGAGCTCCAACTTGACGGAAGGCAGGAGGGGAGAACCGAGTGTGCTGCAGCAAGTTTGCTTGGCGAAAAGGCGGCTACTCCTTTCTGGGGCTTTTCTTTTCTCCCCCGAGCGTGCTGCAGCAAGTTTGCTTAGCTTTCTGGGGCTTTTTTTTCTCCCCCTCTACCACCCCTTTCCGAATGTTGTTTGCCGCTTAGGAGTGACCCTCTCTCGGGCTTGTTGTGGATGCGGCGCGGATGAGGGGGAAAGTCGTAAGCGCGAATTAGCAAAACCAGTTCAACCTCTTCTTCACCTCCTTACCGACTACTGAAAAAAAAAGAAGCTTCATTGGGATTTTGGCTCTCCGCAGAGACTTTCCAAATGTGCTTTCCTGGGCAGCTGGGCTTTTCCCCTCATCCACACTGCATCCACAACAAGCCCGAGAGAGGGTCACTCCTAAGCGGCAAACGACATTCAGACACGGGTGGTGGAGGGGGAGAAAAAAAAGCCCCAGAAAGCCAAGCAAACTTGCTGCAGCACGCTCGGTTCTCCCCTCCTGCCTTCCACCAAGTTGGAGCTGTTTTTTTCTTTCTTTTTTCCCCCCTACCCTCTTTGGAGGCACAGATTTTTTTTCTTTCCCCTCTTCCCAGTCAGAAGGCGTGCGTGTAGATAAGTCCAACCACTTCCACCCCACCACCCGTTCCTGCAGGAAGATGTCGGGCGCGCTACCAGGAGGCGGAGGCGGAGGCGGCGTGGGGCTGGGCGCTGGGCACCGTGGAGGGCAAAGGGGTGGACGTGACTGTGCCTCTTAGCTGGAGAGCCGGACGGGGGCGGAGGCGACAGCGAAGTCCGGTACTCTCTGCTCTCTCTCTCTCTCTCTCTCTCTCAGCGCAGCTTAGAAGTAACAGTGCCCAAGGACCGCAGCGGAGCTTGGAGGCTGCAGCAATGCAGCACCAAGAAGGACCGTGTGTTGGTCCTTTGAAACCGCCGCTGCCTCCATTTGGGTGAATTCAGGGGGTTAGCTGGAGAGCCGGGCGGAGGCGACGGTGAAGTTCAGTGCTGGGACCATGCAGAGCTGCTCATCCAGGGGGCCGTGGACCAGCAAGCCACCCTCCGCTCTCTTTCTCTCTCTGTTGCCAGCGTGGTGTATGAGAAAGAGAGAGAAAAAGGAGGGGAGAGAGAAAGAAAGCAAGATAGAGAGAAAGTGAGAGAGAAAGAAAGCAAGAGAGAGGGAGAGATAGAAATAGAGTGAGAGAGAGAAAGCAAGAGAGAGAGGGTGAAAGAGGGAGAGAGAAAGGAAGAGGGAGAGATACAAAGAGGGACAGAGAAAGAGTGAGTGAAAGAGAGAGAGAAAGAGAAGAGAGAGAAAGAGAGAGGGACAGAGAGAGAAAGAGGGAGAGATAGAGAGGAAGAGAGAAAGGGGGAGAGATGGAAAGAGAGAGAGAGAGAAAAAGAGAAAGAGAAAAATGAGAAAATTATGGAGATAAAACGAGGGAGAGGAAAATGAGAGAGAAGGAAGAAAAGAGAGGGAAGAGAGGTGGAGAGGAAGGAGGGAGGGAGGGAAAGAAGGAAGGAGAAATGGAGGGAGTTTCTTGATTTAAGTTTAAATTTACTTGTTAATAAAAATATATAAATTACTTTATTACTTAATTACTTCTTATTTTAAATATTGTATTTGTTCCCATTTTGTTTTTTACTTTAAATAAGATGTGCAGTGTGCATAGGGATTTGTTCATAGGGGTTTTTTTTATAGTCCGGCCCTCCAACAGTCTGAGGGACAGTAAACTGGCCCCCTGTGTAAAAAGTTTGGGGACCCCTGCACTAAGGGTTCAGCTCTATATCTTTGGGGAGATCTTTTAGGGATCAAGAAAACCACTGGGGTTCAGTGCTTAGAGCAGGGCTGTTAAACTCATGGCCCATGGGCAGGATGCATCTGTTGTGAGTGCTCCTTGTCCACTTCAGGTCACGTCAGATTCTGAGGAGGATGTATCAGGCCACTCTGTATATGCTGGGCTGAGGGGGGGATGCCAGCTGATGCAAAGAATGAGCGTGAGGGAGAAAGTGACCTGAGTGAACCTGAGGAACCACTAGAAATGACTGATATGACAATGGGGGGAGTGGTCCCAGTTGGAGGATGAGGAAGATATCTGTATAACAAGCAGGAAGAGGGAGATTGTGATCCCACTGTGGGAGAGCACATTTAGAATATTGTGTTCAGTTCTGGAGACCTCACCTACAAAAAGATATTGACAAAATTGAACGGGTCCAAAGACGGGCTACAAAAATGGTGGAAGGTCTTAAGCATAAAACTTATCAGGAAAGACTTAATGAACTCAATCTGTATAGTCTGGAGGACAGAAGGGAAAGGGGGGACATGATTGAAACATTTAAATATGTTAAAGGGTTAAATAAGGTTCCGGAGGAAAGTGTTTTTAATAGGAAAATGAACACAAGAACAAGGGGGCAGAATCTGAGGTTAGTTGGGGGAAAGATCAGAAGCAACATGAGAAAATATTATTTTACTGAAAGAGTAGTAGATGCTTGGAACAAACTTCCAGCAGACATGGTTGGTAAATCCACAGTAACTGAATTTAAACATGCCTGGGATAAACATACTGTATATCCATCCTAAGATAAAATATAGGAAATAGTATAAGGGCAGACTAGATGGACCATGAGGTCTTTTTCTGCCGTCAATCTTCTATGTTTTTAAGACATTAGAATGGAAAGTCGGTGGAAAGACCCCCGCTATAGAAGATTGCTGAGAAGGCGAGAGGAGTTGCATGGTAAAAGGTACTAGTTTACAACCTTAGCCTCTTTGGGGTGTGATGTCACTTCCAGGCAGTATAAAAGCAAAGGATCTTTAGTAATTGGGTGTGGGGTTTAAATGTTGTTCAACGAAAGAGATGTTAGGCTAGGGGTGTGATTGAACAAGATTTTAAAACCATGATTTTTGCCTCAATAAAAGATATTCTCTGCTGGATGATTTTTGCCGGGAACGTCAATGAGCAAATTCATATGTTTAAATAATAAATGGACCTGTTATCTAAGGAATGCTGATTAGGCCAAGTTTGGCGCCTTTCCCAGACATTGTTGGTGTTTAGCTTAGAAGAGAAAAATAACTCCTTTTTCCTTGCCATTTAAAAAAAATTGGTTTTTGTTATGTGTGCTTTATTCAATAAAGTGTTTGATTTTATCATAAAATAAGGGAGTTTTTAGTCAGTGGGTTCGCTCTGAGGGCCATGCACAGAATAGTGTCATGCGCTGGCCGTGCCTAGTTTAGTAAAGGAAAAGTCCCAATACATCACAGGAAAAACTAAGGGCCAAACTGGGACAATGGTATTAAGGCTTTTTTTTAAAAAAAATTGTCAAACATATACAAGATGGTAGGTATTGGTATAAGCATAAACATTAGCAAGATAGATACCTGCAAATTAGGCAATAGGACAGTAGGACAGGGATGGTAGGTACAACGGTACATTTAGGCATGGTCCTTACAGACCTCTTAGGAATAGGGTGAGGTCTACTGTAGTTTTTGGGGTTTGGGGAGGTAACCAAAGTCAAGTAGTGCATTCCAGGCATTGATCACTCTGTTACTGAAATCATATTTACTGCAGTCAAGTTTGGAGCAGTTTACATTAGGTTTGAATTGATTGTGTGCTCATGTATTGTTGCGGTTGAAGCTGAAGAAATAATTGACAGTAAGACATTGTGGTAAATGATTTTATGTACTACATTTAGGTCAGATCAAACGCGACAAAGTTCTAGGCTACCTAAGCCCAAAATTTCAAGTCTGGTGGAATAAGATATTCTGTTGCGAGTAGAGGAGTGGAGGAGGACTCTTCTTGTGAAATATTTTTGGGCTCTCCCAATTGTATTGATATCCAATATGTAGTATGGGTTCCAGACAGGTGAGCTGTATTCAAGAATTGGTCTAGCAAATGTTTTGTATGCTATGGGTACTACTGTAATATTGCAAGAGAAGAAGCTACACAAGGTTAGATTAATAAAGTGTAAAATGAACAGATTTTAACATTGGTAAAGAAGGACACCATTGACCGGGGGAGGGGGTGGTGATTCCTGATTAAAAATTTGGTCTATCTGGAACAAAACAAATTTTCTCTTTCTTTTTCTCTCTTCCTTCCTTCCTCTCTTTCTTTCTCTCGCTCTCTGTCCCTCTTTCTTTCTCTCTTCCTTCCTCTTTTTTCTCTCTTTCTCTCTCTCTTCCTCCCTCCCTCTTTCTCTCTCCCTCCTTCCCTCTCTCTTGCTCTCTTTCTCTCTCTCTCTCTTCCTCCCTCCCTTTCTATTTCTCTCTCTCTCTCCCTTTCTTTTTCTCTTTCTCTCTTATTTCCTCTCTTTTCCCCCCTTTCTATTTCTCTCTCTCTCTCTTTCTTTCTTTTTCTTTCTTTCGCTCCCTCTCTCTCTTTTTCTCTCTTTTGTCCTCCCTCTCTATTTATCTTTCTTTCCCTTTCTCTCCCTCCCACCCTCTCTTCCCCCTTTCAATTTCTCTCTTTCTCTGTCCCTCCCTTTCTCTCAATTTCTCTATCCTCTTTCTTTCTTCCTTCCTTCTTTCCTTTCTCTTTCTCTCCCTTCCTTCCTCTCTTTTTTCTCTCTTTCTCTCTTCCTTCCTCCCTGTATCTTTCTTCCGATCAACAACTACTTCACCTTCAAACTCAACAACATACGAGCACACAACAGATTCAAACTCAATGTAAACCGCTCCAAACTCGACTGCAAAAAGTATGACGTTAGTAATCGGGTGGTTAAAGCTTGGAACTCACTACCTGACTGTAGCGTCATCTTCTAACCCCCAAAACTTTACCCTGAGACTGTCCACTGTTGACCTCTCCAGATTCCTAAGAGGTCAGTAAGGGGCGTGCATAAGTGCACCAATGTGCCTCCTGTCTCCTATCCTAATGTCTCTATATCTTACTATTACCATGTATATGAATACTACTATTTCTAATGTTCTTCTAATCTTTTATACATGAATATTAATATGATTATTTCTCTATATCCCTACATTATGTACTTGACAAAACAAATAAATAAAACAAAAATAAAAATAAATGAAAGCAGATGATTAATCAACTTTAGATCTTTATCTGGCAGGTCATTCTTGTTACTAGTTATTAATTCATGTTCAGATTGTCAAGTGAATCATTATTGCTATAAAATAATAGCATGAAGATTACTATTTTATAATTAATGCAAGATTTCAGAGAAAGAAATAACTAGCAATAATAATAAAGAATAAAATGAAAACAGAAGAAAAGCCTGTCAGGAAGAATGGTTAAATATAAAAAAATGTATCATCATCAAGAGTGATGCCTAACTACAGAAGACTAGAAATGCAGAAAATGAAGGAAACAGGTAGGATTAAATAAGACGGAGAGAGAAGGCAAACTGAAGGAAGTGAAAAGGCCAAATTCATTTTTTCTTCTCCCCACTTGTTCCTCAATCCTCATAATCAAATGCATGGATATTCCATTCAATTGCCAATGGATTCAATAGAAATGAACCTGTGTATTATTTATTGTAGCAAGAATATAACTTTATCCAGCTAAAAATCATACTGGTCTATGTGACATGTACTGGAGACTGCATACAAGAAGTTGGTAGAGTTAGAACAAGAATTTTAAGTTATATCAGTTAAATAAAATTGGCATGGTATCTACTCCTTATTTAATCATTTCACATTTTTGTTATGTTATAAATTACAATTTGGCTTCAAGGCAGGAACATCTGCTAGAGGTCCAAAAGTTTAAGATGGCATATGTGATTGTGTACTCAATGTTGCACTTTTATTATTTTGCTAAAGGTGTCTGTAGGTGTGTGTGTGTGTGTGTGTGTGTGTGTGTGTGTGTGTGTAACTTCAGATTGAATGATTGCAACCACCATTTTGATTATTGCAGCCCATCTTCTGTGAACACTGTTCTTTCAGTGATCTTCCAGGATCACACTGTGACTGATAGCATCTCTGATTGATATGTCAAATCATGGTAGGTAAATCAGTTTGTCTTTATTTATGTTCACACATATTGTGCACAATGATTGCACATGGATATTAAGATATTTTGGAGATATACTCTTGGCATTTTCTGTGACTGCAATTACTGAAGCCAATAATATTTACTCAAAGTTAAACAATTGCAGCCTTAGAAGGAGAGTGGCAGCATTTGCTCATTATATTAGGCTAAAATGTGTTTCACCCATTTGTGTATCTATGCTAACTTAGGCAGTTGCATTCAATTAATGTCATTCAATTAATCGTGCTTCAGTTAGCCATTATGGGGAAATGTAACCAGATAGAACTGTTGAAGTTCTGAACTCATCCCAGCACTCCTATAGACCATAAAGCTACCATAATTAATTTTTATTGGAGAGTTCTCCAAAGTTTATTACAGTAATAGGAAGCCAATCTTCCTTTATTCTTCTCCTTGTGTCCCACCCCCCTTTATCATTTCTTGCTTTCACAATGGCTGATTTAGTACAATAGGTTTCACATACTTGTTTCTTTTATAAATCTAATGCTACGTTACCCAAACAACACTTAAATGTCTCCTCTTTTTATTTTATTAGTAAACTTATTTATTAATCACAGTGTATATGTACCATATCTAGAGCCAAATTGTTTCCTAGTAGTTTGAGACTAATACAAGCTGTGACCTGTAGTACCTCTGTTCTCACAGTGTTTTTACTGTGATTAATTAAAGCTTTGTGTAATACATCAAAACCTAAACATAGATCAAACTAGCTGTGTTTATACAATGCTCTGGGCTAATACTGGTTGGGTACTTTATTAATATATTTTATGCAAATTTTGTAAAAACATGATTTTGTGGGTGGGTGGGGCTTGAACCCGGGAAAATATGAAGAAGGCTCCCTGTACAATTCAATACCTGTCTACCCAGAAATAAGACTCATTTTGTTCAGTTGAATTGTGTAAATGGCAGAAAGCTCCAGAACTCAAATGTAGTAGACCCTTGAACTAACCAAGATTAGTTAAGCTCTTGAAGAATTGGTGACAATACCTATCTAATTTTGACTATCTTTGACAAAGCTAAATAGATAGTCCTGCTTTGTTTTTGAGTAAGAGACAAGAAAAAAATCTCACAGCAGTATTGAGCTAAAGTGGGAAATCAAAACAGCATTTCAGAAGAAGGCAAACCATTTCATGCTGATGATGTTACTTATCTATCTTTCCTTAAAGATTAGGATAGACAGAAGAGAAAGTCAAAAGGTGGGGGGAAATTACCAAAGACTAAGTATCCCCACCCACTGTTTCTCTCTTCTACACCATTTGCTCGCTCAATAGACTAGGGCTAGAAGGAATGTGACCCTCAACAAAAGAAAGTCCTAACTTTTGATGCATTATAAATCTATCTCCAACTCTATGTTTGTATTGAAATCAACATGCTTTTGCTTTTGGTTGTCACAAAGCATAATTAACAGAGAGAGCAAGGAATTCTGTATGATGAGGCAACAGTAATTGTCAATAAGAAATTTGAACAAAGCTGTGACTTTATCTTGATTCTCCCTGGTTTTTTGTAGATGGAATAGGGAATGCCTTCAAGGAGAGGAGGAAGAATCACTATCAAGTTACACAAGCAAGCCAAGAAACTAATTTGAAAAAAATTCAGACAAACCAACCCCCTCTAATTTACAAGAAGATAAAGTGAGGGGTGAAGGAAACAAATTTAGTCTTGCAAGATTCCGTGACTGTGACTGTGGCTGTTATAATAAAGCCATGCTGAAATATGGCATTGGTTTGTTAGTCAGATTTATCTTGTAGGGCTGACATCTCTACCTGTACATTTTATGCTTTGGTTGCCCAGTTGTGATTGCCATCATGGGTTTTTTACCTACATACATGCCCCTGAAGATAACCGTGAAATTATGACTGATCATTTTGGACTGCAATCATGTCTTATCTTAAATTGTTTACTACTGAGTTACTTGCACTGTGCAAGCTAGGGATCCTTATTTGGCTTAATCCCTGAAGCCATGAAAATGTTAAACATATCCCCAAAGACTTCCAAAAGGTCATTAATAAACTTTGATTTTAATGAAACAGGAATCATAAATACAAATGAGAATAATCACATTTATTTTTAACCAACTCAAAATGAATATTAAATCAAATCTAAATATAGTTTGATTCTAATTCCTAACCCTGAGGCATGTACATAAATATTAGTATAAGATAGAACCATCTTCACTAGAAACCAGGTTTTCAAATGATCTAAGCCATAAACCATGATTTATAGATGTCTGTGATCAATTTTGCATGACATACTAACCAACATCATTTGGTTCTGAGACACAGAGTGGTTTATTTTATTTTGCTTTGTCATGATAATGGAGTAGCAACAGCACCCCCGGGCTCCTGCACATCCTGCTGTGCTCTCCCGTGCCACAGGCATTTCCCGGAGTGGCAATGGCAGCTGCCCTGAGTGAGTCATGGCCTTCAGGAGCACAGCACTGGAGGCCTGGCCCAATGCTGCTCTCCACCAAGTCTCAAACTGGACAAATCAGCTGCTGCTCGAAGGGCAAGGGGAGCAGACAGAGCACACCACCACCAAGTGAGACCCTCTCTCATCCTCGCCCACTTCTGCATAGTCAAGACATTACAGTGGTCTTACTTGTGCAGAAGTGTTGGAGGGAGGATGTCACTTGGTTCAGGGGTGCTCTGTCTGCTCCCCCTGCCCTCGGAGCAGCAGCTGATTCATCCAGGTCCAGACTTGGTGGAGAGTGGTGCATTGCCAGGCACTATGGTGCATTGCCAGCACTGTGCTTCGGGCCATGACTCGCTTGGCCGCTCCATCACCATGCCGAGAGATGCCTGCTGTGGCATAGGAGAGTACAGCTGCATGGAAATATGAGAAGGAGGCAAGGCAGGTCCTCACAACTTGGTGGGGGGAAGAGCTCACTCGGAGGGGATCCCCATGGAGTGTTTCATGACATGCCACTCTGAGGAAGGGAGGGGATCCCGCAAGTGGGAGACTGGTAACCACAGCCGAGAAGCCTCCTTGGCAGCAGGGACAGTTTTTTCTGCTCAGGCCGAGCCCCCTCCCCCTCAGCCTTACCACCACTGGGCAGCAGGGGTCAATGGCTGTGCCCCTGCAGGCAGTGGGCAAAGCCAAGCCAAGACCACTCGGGGCAGAGAAGTAGGTGGAAAGGCGGCATCTGAGGCCGCTGAGCTCTGGCAGTGGAATACAGGCTTCTAAGCGTGCCTGAGGAGAAGAGCGAAGTGGGGTGAAGGGCGGGAGGTGGAAGGATTCAGGTACTTGGTTGGGAAAGTTGCCCGGGAATCGAATGGCAGGCAAAGGTCACGCAAAGGGCAATTTCCACACAGGAAAAGCTCGGTACACTTGAATGTCCGACGCAAGTGAGATGATGTCGCCACTGCCGCTTCTTCCAGCGATGAGAATCACGGATTCCTTCATCTTGGCTGCCTCTGACAATGGGACAGGAAGAATAGGAAGGGGATCTGAAACTTTGTAGTGAGATGTTGAGTGGAGCCGAACTGCCCCACCTTCTTAAAGTGAAATGGGCAGTTTAGTCATCTACCTGTGCATTAGATTGAGCTGTTGTGGTCTGTATATACGTTGGGGGTTTGCAGCATTTTCAGTAACTGTAATTCCCAATCGTAGTCTTGACTGGCAAAATAAGATTTTTCTATTTGTCTTTATTTGGATATGCAGTAAAAATTGAAAGCAATATTCTTTCAAAGTTGAAAGTAGCATTTTTATACCTATTTATTTACCTGTTTTTTCCAGACAGCCTTCCATGCTCTTTGCTTTATGTTTCTTTTCCTTTTTTTTTATTCCACATGTTGGAAGCAGTAACTTTTTGAATCATGAACACAAGTCAATAAAAATGCTTTAAGACTCAAAGGAGGAATGGGTCACCTTATCATTCCAGCTTCTTTTCAGAAAAAGAAAAGATAAAAATAGCAAAGATTAACACTGACCTGTGTTAAGGAATGCTTTCA
This sequence comes from Erythrolamprus reginae, assembly GCF_031021105.1. NCBI lineage: Eukaryota > Metazoa > Chordata > Lepidosauria > Squamata > Dipsadidae > Erythrolamprus > Erythrolamprus reginae. The sequence goes on from NC_091963.1 coordinate 55,387,619, forward strand.
AGTATGCATCAACTGAGTGTTTGACTCAAATAGCTAAAGTATGGCCTGCTATAAAATGAAAAAAAACCCAGTTGGGATTATCTGTAAATTACAATTAAATTTCACTCACTTTCTTGGATGTGTGGATGAGCCTTATCTATGGTTTTTAAAGCATGGTATATAGCTTAATGTGAAATGTCAACCAGCACAACTGGAATTTAATCAATAAACAGACATTAAGCAAATCCTGGCCAAGCAAATTCTTTCAGTGAATATTCCTTTAGTTGAAATCAATGAAAATTCAGTTGTTACTATAAGTGGAAATATTTTTGAGATAGTCTATATCCCACTGTAAATCTGGACTTAAAGTATAATTTTTAAAATTCTAGATTGGTAACACTATAAAATTCAATAAATCTGAATTAACAACTTAGCACTTCACTTTATTTCAAAACCTCAGTCCTTCATTAAAATATGTTTTAGCTCTTAAACAGTGAAGGACTACCAAAATTTTGCTACCGCACTGTGGGCGTGGCTTATGCAGGACACCTTGTATTTTCTTTCAACATCTTTCAGGGCAAATTGGGTGTTCTGGAGTGGAGCTCCATTTTCACTATCCCATTGCACCACCACCACCCCGGTCTAGGCAGTAGCCCGCCCCTGCTCTTAAACCTAGCAACCAGTCATACTTGCAACATGATTCTTTTCTGGGTAATCATAAACTACTGCAAATATTTAATCACTTTAAGCAAAGAGCAAATAATTACAAAACTTACACTTCAAATACACACACACACACAATTAACATGAAACTGCTGACAATAATATTGTGTATCCTATAGTTTAAGAGCTATATGCAATTTAGAAGCTTTTATTTGCACTCACTAAGTGGTTTGTGTGGCTTTAGCTTTAGCTACATTTTCATGTAGCCTCCGCAGTAAGCTTAAGCACACACACATTCCATTTTTCTTCTCCCCCAAATCCTAAATTGTCTTCCATTTTTGGCTACTTGTAAACCCAATCATTTTACACTGTAAATCATTATTTAGGGCAGTTGCAACATCCAGAGCTAAAGAGACTCTTAAACTCTTATTTTTGGCCTTCAGAGTTTTCTTCTAGCCCATTATTTTAAAATCAGCAGGGTATTTCACAGTTCTGAAGAAGGAAATGCATTAAACCAGAAACCACATTAATATAATTTAATTCTGTTCATCACACTATAAAAAGGACATTGAAACTCTAGAGAAAGTGCAGAAGAGATGAAGAGACTGGAAATCAAGAGATGAGGAAAGGTTGCAGGAACTGGGCATGGATATAGTCTAGTGAAGAGAAGGTCCAGGGGGGACATGATAGCAGTCTTCAGATACTTGTGGGGCTGTCACAGAGACGACCAGGAGAAGAGGTCACACTATTTTCCAGGGCACCAAAAGGACAGACTAGAAGCTACAGATGGAAGCTGACCAAGGAGAGATTCAACCTGGAAATAAGGAAGAGCTTCCTGACAGCGAGAGCAATCAACCAGTGGAACAGCTTGCCAGCGGAAGTTGTGAATGCCTCAACACTCGACACATTCAAAAAGAGATTGGGTTGCCATCTGTGTGGGGTTGGGTAGGTCTCCTGTCCATGCAGGGAATTGGATTAGTTGCAAGATACCTTCCAACTCCAATAATAAATAAATAATATAGCAGCAATAGCAAGACAACTTCCCACAAAATAAAGATGGTGTGTTCCAGCTCTTTGGTGTCATTCTCCCATCTGTTTTGAATCTTCATTTTAACTACTGTTGGATATTTAATCTTTATTTTATTTATTTGTTTTTCAAACATGTACAAGATAGCAGGTATAGATAAAAACATAAGCAAAGTAAGTACAAATAAATGAGGACAATAGGACAATAAGGCAGTGACGGTAGGCATGATGGTGCACTTATGCACACTTCCTACAGACCTCTTAAGAATGGGGTGAGGTTGACAGTAGGCAGTCTAAGGTTAAAGTTTTTGGGTTTGGGGAAGAAATCAGAGAATCAGGTAGTGAATTCCAGGCATTGATCACTGTGTTGCTGAAGTTGTATTTTCTGCAGTCGAGTTGTCAGTGGTTTACATTAAGTTTATATCTATTGTGTGCTTGTGTATTGTTGTGGTTGAAGCTTATGTAGTTATTGACAGGTAGGACATGGTGGCAGATGATTTTATGAACTACATTTAGATCAATTCAAAGGTGACATAGTTTTAAATTGTCTAAACCCGAAATATCAAGTCCGGTGGGATAAGGTTTTCTGTTGCGAGCGGAGGAGTGAAGGACTCTTCTCGTGAAATATTTTTGAACTCCCTTAATTGTATTAATGTTCAATATACAGTGCGAGTTCCAGACATGTGAGCTGTATTTGACAATTGGTCTAGTGACCAATTTGAATGCTCCAGTTATCAGTGTATAATTGCCAGAGAAGAAGCTATGCAATATTAGATTGACAGCTCTTAAATCCTTAGTGGGCTTTGGCCCTTAGATCCCAGATCCTTGACAGAATGAGGGTCATCTAGAAGGTTATGTCCTCCAAGTTTGTATTTTGTGTTCTTATTCTTTTTGCCAGTGTGTAAGATGGAGAATTTATTGGTTGAGATTTGAAGTTGCCACTCTGATACATAGCCAAGGTCTTTTTGAAGAGTAGCAGCATTGTCTGTGGTGTTAAATAGTTTGACATCCTCAACGAAGAGAAGCCATTTGCTTATAATGTGATCACAAAGGTGGTTTATGTAAAGTTTGAAGCGTATAGGTCCTAGAATGTTACCTTGAGGGACACCACTATTGACAGGTGCAGGATTTGATAGAGAACTCTCTATTTTAACCACTTGTCTGTTTGACAGGAACACAATTATCCAATCATATAGAGATTCTGAGATGCCATAAGATTTTAGTTTCAGAAGTAGTTTTGTCATGTACAAAAGTCTATGTAAATTGCATCTATTACTTTACTGTGATCAAGTTGTGCAGTTCATATGTTTTTATAGGGTAGAAGATGTGGATTACAGGATATTTTTTTTCCTGAAATCGAATTGTATATTAAGAGACTACCGTATTTTTCAGTGTATAAGAGGCACATTTTTCCTCCCTAAAATAGGCTGATAATTAGAGTGCATCTTATATTTTTTCCCCAGCCCTAACTAGCTGCTAACAATCTTCCCAGCTCTTACCTTACAGGCTCTTTTATCGTTTCTCTCTGTGAAGAATGTTTTCCAAGCCTTAAGTCTTTGCAGGATTTGTTTCATTACTCTAACGTACTCTGAATAAGTTTCTTTCCAGCCCTAACCAGGTGCTAATAATGTTCCCAGCTCTTACTGGCTTGCAAGCTCTTTTATTTTTAATCTCTGTCTTTGTAGTTTTTTTCCCCATTGCTTTACTTGCTCCAGATATTTCTTTCCATCCCTAACTAGGTGCTATTAATGTACCCAAGCTCTTTCATTGTTACTCTCGGTGAAGAATGTTTTCCAAGCCCTAAGTTTTTGCAGGGTTTTTTTCCATTACTCAAACTTGCTCTGAGTAAATTTCTTTCCAGCCTTAACCAGGTGCTAACAATGTTCCCAGCTTTTACCAGCTTGCAAGCTCTTTCATTGTTACTGTCAGGCCCAAAGTCATTATGTGAAGTCCAAGGCGGGCCTGACACAGTTTGGGAGTGAGAGAGAGAGATATGCCACCACACATTCCTTTCTCCAGATGCCATAGTAACAAACACAGGAAGGAATCGGGAATCCTGCATAGGATTGGCCCTCATGACTGCACTTGTGGGTGTGGGTATGTGATATGAGGTTTTTACCCGGATATAATCTAAGGGACTCAGAGTTGGAATAATTCCAGTCAAATCCAGACATGGCTGTTAATAAATCTTACCCAGTGAGAAGCACAGGCGTGGAACTGATTTATTGCTCAAGCTATTTGATTCGCTGACATTTCAATTCCAACTCTCACCCCCAATCTGAAGAATGGAACAGAGAGAGTTAACCAAGAATCTGAAGGTGGAAGGGCTTGGAATTTCCTACACCCACACCCCCTCTGCAGTAGGAGCCAGACAGCGTTCAACTTTGCAAAGGTAAAGAGGGGGGGGGGATAGGCTTGGGGTTGTAATGAACAAGCCAGAAACAATCTATCTTCCTGAGTGGGGGTGGCTGAGATGCCCATGGGTTTCTGAAGATCCCCATGGCCCCCTGAAGTTGCGTCTCTACATGGCAAAAATGAATAATGTAGACTTCCCTCCCACCCCCATCGCTGACTCCCTAAGTGAATGATAGAGGCTAGCCGAATGCATATCAAAGGGATTCCTTTGTGGGGGAAATTCAAAACCTGCTCGGCCCCCCTTCTCCTGCTCCTCTGATTGCAAACGGCAGGCTGCTTCCTAAATTGCATAAGGAGAGGGCTTATGAGCTAAAAAGCCGCACGAATCCCAGCGACCGGTTAGGTCCCACAGAGTTGGCCTTCTCCAGGTCCTGTCGACTAAACAATGTCATTTGGCGGGACGCAGGGGAAGAGCGTTCTCTGTGGTGGCCGGCCCTCTGGAACCAACTCCCCCCAGAGATCAGAATTGCCCCCACCCTCCTTGCCTTTCATAAACTTCTCAAAAGCCACCTCTGCCGTCAGGCATGGGGGAATTGAAATATCTTCCCCAGGCCTATATAATTTATGTATGGTGTGTTGTGTGCATGTTTTTTAAATTATGGGTTTTTAACTTGGTATTATTAGATTTGTATTGTACATTGTTTCTATCACTGCTGTGAGCCGCCCCGAGTCTATGGAGAGGGGCAGCATACAAATTTAATAAATAAATAAATATATAAAATAAATAAATAAAAGCCGAGACTAGAATTTTCCAATTGAAACAGGCAGGAAAGCCTGTGAAGAATTTTATGGAAGAATTTCAAATGCTTGCCTATAGCCTGAAAGGGTGGCCAGATAAATGTTATGTCCATATTTTCAAAAGTGCCCTTGATCCAAAGTTGAGAGAGGTGTGTGAACTGCAGGTGGGAGATAGCTGAACCATTCAAGACTGGTATGCCACAGCAGTCGCTTTGGGTGATGTAATTCTTGCTGAGAAGGGACCTCCCCCACCCCATGCAACAAAGGACTTTGCAAGAGGCTGCCTTTTCCCTTGTCAGCTGGGCTCCCCTTGTTCAGGGGTTATGAGGGGAACAAATTGCTACAGATGTGACCAGACTGGCCATAAGGGGATAGACTGATGCCCCTCTCTCCCCCAAAACCCAAGCCATGCCCGGTATCAGAAAGAGGATCTGAAGAAGCCCCTCTGCAGAGTCTCTGGACCTTTCAAACTACAGAGCTGTGCCCTCCTGAGGATTTTGCTAAAGGTGAAAACCCTATTCCTTCAGGAACCTGGCCCAATTGGAATGAGAAGCCCAGTAGAGAGGACGACCCAATGGTGAGTGAGCCCATCCATCTGTTCATCATTTTTTAAAAAAATATATTTTTATTGATTTTTAACAAGGTTAATATACACACAACATAAAACAGTGCATAGTGAAAAAAATTGCCCATCACCCCGACACACACACATACCCCACCACCATATCGGGGGTGTTTCTTATATAAACCACTATAAGCCAAGAGCAAAATATCTAATTACATATTATAGAGTGATTCCAATTTATTTCTTGTAGCTTGGTCTCGGATTCTAGTCGTCATACATCTTCTTACTTTGTCCCACCATCCCATCAGTTGTTTCAATTCAGTTTCATTATCAAATTTATCCTTTTATCCATCATTTCAAATTGAATATGGTCCACCATGTACCTATACCAATTTTGCATTGTCCATTTTGTCGCATCCTTCCAACCCAAAACTACCGTGTTTCCCCGATAGTAAGACACCCCCGATTGTAAGACGTATCGGGGGTTTCAGGGGGGTCGGCTAATATAAGCCATACCCCGAAAGTAAGACGTATGTCTTACTTTTGGGGAAACACGTCCAACTTCCAAGAAGGCAATGGGACTGCCTTTGGGCCGAGCTCCCCGACTCTTCTGCCCGCCCGAAGCAATTCGAAGAATAATTTTTGCACCAGAAATGAAGAAACTCCCGGGGGGGGGGGAAATTACCCCGCCCCTCCCTATTCCAGAACGGTGCCACCTTAGTCGTTCAAAGAAAGCTGCAAAGGACAAGGGGGAAAACCCTGGCCCCACCCCTCCTCAGCCTTTGCATTAAGCAGGGATGGGGGTTTTCCGTGCTCACTCACCCCCCTTTTTAGTGCCCAATGGAAAGTCCGGGGGCAGCTCCCACGACTCCCCTCCCGTGGCTGCTGTTGAGGCGGCAGCGGCGTCCGCCTCCGGCGCACGGCTCTCTCTCCATTCTTCTCTTTCCCCCTCTCGGGCTCCGAATGCGGCGGCAGGAAGAGGAAACGAGGCGCAAGGCAGCGGCGCATACGTCGCCACGTCTGCAGGAACGGGTGGTGGGGCGCCACGAAGGGCGGCGCTTGAAAGCCACCACTTGAAAGGCGCCGTTGTTGTCCTCACGGCGCAAAGCCACACAGTCCCGGATCGCTTGCTTCCCCGGCCAGCAAGCCGGCTGCCTAGGAAAGCAGCGCATTCCCAAATCATATGCATAAACTCTCCTTTATCTTGACAGCCATGCCAACAATTACCCCTAACTTTCTGCTGAAAGTGTGTGAGTTGAACAGGAGCATAATACCACTTGTGTAATATTTTCCTTCTCATTTCCCTAATTCTTGTATTCTTAGTTTTCCTTATATTTTCTACTATATTTTCCATCTCTTGTACCTCTACTTCTATCTCATTTTGCCATCATTTAGTCAATCCTTGAATCGTATCCCCTTCTGAATGCACTAACAGCTTATATATATTTGTTCCTTGCGCCTTTATATCCTCACTTTTTTCTCTTATCATTTTCTCTAACCCTGTCTCCTCCCTCAATACTGCTTCTTTATTCTCCCTTTCATTAAGATATTTACATATTGCATTTATTTCTAGCCATCTTTCCTTACCTAACCACCATTCTGTACGATTTCTACTTGGCCTGCCATCCTTCTCATATAACTGTTCTATCTTGGTTATCCCTCTTCCCTTCAACTCTGTTATAACCCTATTCAAATTTGTTTCATTGTCTCTATTTATTACATAAAGCGATGACAGTTTAGATTTATATAATCCTATTTTCCCCTGCCATTTTTTCCAAATTTCCATAGTACCTTTCATGGGACCTATTAATTTACCTAAGTCGCTCCTATTCCACTTTATAAAAATTAATTCTATATTCTTCATCCTGTTTATCTGTTTTTCCAGTTTCACTCATTTGTTTTCACATAGTTGCAACTCCATTAACCTTTCCATTTGAAAAGCTTCCCTATACAGCTCCAAACAAGGAACTCCACATCCCCCCTCTTTTTCATTCGCAATTAACCACTTTTTCCTTATTCTTGGTCTCTTATCTTCTTCAATCCAGTAATTAAGTCTTTTGTCCCACTCTTTAAACTTAAATGTTAATAGCCCCCCTGACAGCACCTAAAATAGGTACATCATTTTGGGAACTATCATCATTTTTAAAGTTTTTATTTTAGAGATTCTCCTTAGCCTTTTCTCTTTCCAGCTTCTCATCTGTTTCAACATTTTCCTCCATATTAATCTATAATTCATCTCCTCAATTTTCGCTAGGTTTCTCAATAACCAAATTCCAAATATTTGATTTTTTTTTTAGTCCTAATTTCAAGCCTGATTCTTTCCTAATTTCTATCTGCTCTCTCGGACCTGTATTTAAACACATAATCTCTGATTTTTCCATATTAACCGACAGTCCCGATTCCTGTTTAAACTCTTGTAAAATGTTTGTTATACCTTTAATCATCTCCATCGGGGTCTGGGTCAATATAATTGCATCATCTGCAAATACATTTATTTTCATTTCTAATTCCCTTCTTCTATATCCTGCCCGGGTGTTATCTTGTCTTATCTTATTAGCTAACATCTCTATTGCTATTACAAATAATTTTGGAGATAAAGGACATCCCTGCTTGGTGCCGTTTAATATTTTAATTCTCTGCGTTCTTTGTCCATTCACTCTTATATACGCTTCATTCCCTTTATAAATATCTTTTATAATTTCACAAAATTTCCCCCCCATATTTAGTTCCTTACATAATTTATATAAATAGCTATGGTTAACTTTATCAAAGGCTTTATACACATCTAATTTCAGAATTCCCAATTTCCTTTTAGTAACGGTAGCATGGTGCATCACATTTATTACATTTCTAATTGGTTCGCTTATTTTCCTTCCTTTCATGAATCCATATTGATCCTCTTCAATTATTTTTGGTAAAATATTTTCTAATCTATTTGCCAATATTTTCATAAATATTTTATAATCTTGATTTGCCAAACTGATAGGACGGTAGGACCCAGGCTCTCTTAAATCTCGACCCATCTTAGGAATAGTAACAATTTCAGAAAGCTTCCATGTCTGCGGAATATCACGATTTAACAATATATTATTGAACAGTTTCCCCAAATGCGGCAGCAATAAATTTATATAAGTTTTGTAAAATTCCCCTGAAAACCAATCCGGGCCCAGTGCTTTGGCTTGTTTTAAACCTTTAACTAGCAATTTCATCTTGTGTAATTTCTGCATTCAATATTTTTTTATCTTCTTCACTTACTATTTTCCCAACATTGAGGACTCCTATTTTCACCTGCTCCTCTTTATACAAATCTTCATAATATTTCCCCATTATCTTCTCTAGCTGCTCATTACCATATCGAACCACTCCACTAGAGTTTCTCAATGCTAAAATACATGATTTTTCTTCCTCTTCTTCAGATATCTGGCCATTTGCTGCATTGATTTTGTCCCCCAGCTTGGTATTTTTTGTTGCATCGTCATTCTCATCTTGTTCCATTTGATCTCATCATACACCATCAATTGTTTTTTTTTCAATTTCAATAAACTATTCCAATCTCTACTTTTAGTTAATCTTAACTGCTCTTGTATCAAATCTATTTCCCTTATCTTTATTTCCCTTTCTCTACCCCACCTCTTCCTAATATCTGCTTCCATACATTGTCTCCTCATAAAGGCCTTACATGCATCCCACACAATTGATTGTTTAATACCACCCACATCATTAATTCTAAAATATTCGCATAACTCTGTTTGCAATTTCTCTTTATCTTGTTCACTAGCAGTTACAACTGCATTATATCTCCAAATTCTTTGATTGCATTCCTGACTTATTTCCAATTCTGCCAATAGTGGGGCATGATCTGATAACCAAATACTTTTAATATCTACTTTTTTAACTTGTATATTGCCCCCCCATTCATTAATATATAATCTATGCAGCTAAATGTATGATATCTTGCTGAATAATATGTACTTCTGTTTGAAATATCTGCATGAAGATCCACCATATTAAGTCTGTTTAAATGTAACGTCCTACTGTTTCCAATCCCATTTGTTAATTGCATATTAAAATCTCCTGCAAACAAAGTTGAGCCCTCCATAAAGTTGTCGTAACTGCCTCTTAGTATTTATTATAAATTGTTTTGTTTTCATATTTGGGGCATAAATTGATGCTAATGTCAACTTCTTTTGATTTATTTTCCCTTTAACAAATATCCACCTTCCTTCTCTGTCTTTCTGTACTCCAGCCTCTGATGAATAAGAATTGCTGTACCTCTACTATTTTGTGTTCCTCTAGATTCATACACCCATTTCCAATTTCTATCATTAATCAATTTATCCCTTCCTCCCCATCTTTTAAGTGTTTCTGTCAAAATGATAATATCCATCTTATGTTGCTTAGCCATCCTTAATATCCTAAAACATTTTAAATCTGATCCCAAACCATTCATATTTAAAACCATTATCTTACACTCAATGATAATATACCAAAATAACCATTTCCCCTCTTGTTTTGCCCTTGGTTTAATTTTTCCCCCTTTCCTTACCCCTGTCAACCCTCCCAAGATGCCTCCCCCCATGCTACCCCCACCAAAGGAGGGGGAGGACAAGAAAAACCCTTGTCCATTTATGAGGCACATTCTCTTGATTGCGTTCCCACACAACTAAGCTCCTCTTTCAACCACTTTTAATTGTAATAAAAGAGAAATATTCCCCTCCCCCCCTCCTTTCTCCTTTAGATAATTCCTTCTTTAACTTTAACTTCTTTAACCCCTTTTTTCCCCTTAAACTTCCCCCACCGAATAACAGATATACAAGAATCCAAAAACATCTCCAAGAAAAAAATGCAAAAAGACAAGGAGAGCTTTTTAGCTTTCTTCTCACTGAGCTGAGCTCATGTTTTTCTCTGCTCTCTTCCAATGGCCTCCACCTGCCCAGTTAACTCCTTCAGCTGCTCTTCCCTTTGTCTTTCCTCCTCGTCTGGGGTACTCCAACCGTCAAAAAAATCTTCTCCTTCCTCTGCTTCTTTTGTGTCACTCATTGTTCCTTGTGCTCCAGCGTCTTCAAACCTGATCCCCAGTTGATCCAATAATGCCTTTCCCTCCTCCAATGTATGTGCCCTGTACATTTTATTTTCTTGGAACACCAAAATAGCACCTGGAAACCCTCAAGTAAACTTTTTTCCATTTTGATATAAACGGCTTGAAATTGGTTGTAAGGCAGCTCTCGCTCTCAAGGTTTCCCAAGAGAGATCTCTCAAAACTCTTATCTCATTTTCATCTTGTTTAAGGGAAGCAGAACTCTTCAAAGACTTGTAAACAATCTCTGCTTTTTTTTTCACTAACCAAAGCCATACCAATGTCTCTTTGCCTCTCCCTGTTTCTGCGTGGAGCAGCCCAGTGAACCCGTAATATATCTTCTGAGCCGACTTGAACACCAGCTTGCTTATTTATCCAAGCAGATACTGCTTCAATTAAGTTTAAACCAGAGGCTGATCTGAACCCATGCAGATGTAAATTTCTTCTCTTCTGACGGTCCTTCAGATTAGCGATTCTATAATTCATTTGTTTAATTAATTCATCATGATACTTTGCTTGTTTTTCAACTTTCTGTATCTTTCCAGCAGAAGACTCCTCCTTTTTAACCAATTTTACTTCCGAAGCCAGATTTCTAATTGTTGACTCCACTGTAATAAATCTCTGCTCAAATCCAGAACAGATGTCCAACAATTTATCCAGGGTTTTTTTGATGTTTGCTAAGCTTGAGTCTTTCCCTCCCTCTGCCATTTTAAGTTTTATCATACTCACTTATCACTCCCTCATTATAGCGAAAGAATCTCTGTCTTTGCTTAAAACCATAAATCTTTAAGTTCTCTTTGATGTCTGTAGATTCTTGTTCTCTCTTTGTTCTCTCTGTTCTTCTTCAAGAAGGATTTATAATATTTTAAATGGAGAGATTTCCCTTTACATAATATATTAGTTTGGAGCTAGAGGTGGAGCACCTAGAATTCAATATGGCACATGCACAATCCATCCGTTCATCATTAAAGCAAGGATTAAAGCAATGACCACAGGGGAAGAGGAAGAAATATGGGCTCTGATAGATACAGGGTGCTCGAGATGCCTTATTAGCAAAACCTTAGTGGAGAAGTTAAAAATCCAGATCACGCCTTTAGCGAAACCCATCCGGTTCCAGCAGGTGGGCTGCTCTCTAATGAGTGGAGTTCCCGCTACACTAGTGACTGAGTTAGTGGAGCTGCGAATAGGCCGGCACCATGAACTCTTGAAATTCATAGTCACCCCCAAGATGTCGGAACCATTTATATTGGGCCTGGCCTGGATGGATAAATGGACTCCCACTTTTCGGTGGGAGGATGGGCATCATAAGCTTTTCATCTCCTTGGGCTCTAACCCTTTTCTAGAGACTGACAGGGGAAAACCTCCTCCCCCGGAGGAGCCAGATGGGTCCTTAGCAGCAGTTGCAAGGAAGGAAGGTACACTCCCAGATCTCCTGAAGGTGCCCTTGGAATACAGAGACTTGGGAAGAGTTTTCAGTGAGGAATATTGCAATGAACTGCCCCCTCACAGACCTACAGACTGTGCAATAGAATTTGAACCAGGGGCAACTCTTCCAAAACCTAGGATGTACGCAATGTCACCAAAAGAATTGGGAGAGCTGAGAAACTATATAAACACTCATTTAAAGAGGGGATTCATCCAGCCTGCAAATTCCAGGACAGCAGTCCCCATCCTCTTTAAGGAGAGGAACGGAGGCGTTCGCTTAGTCGCAGACTACCAGAACCTTAATGCAGTGTGTGTGCACAACACTTATTCCCCCCCCCCCATGAAGGACTTACTAAATCATCTAGCCAAGGGGAAATACTTTACCAAGTTGGACTTAAGGGTGGCTTATTACTGCATCAGAATAAAGGCAGGGGATGAATGGAAAACCACTTTCAACTGCCCATTTCGAGTGATGCCATTTGGTCTGAAAGGGGCCCCTGCCATGTTCATGCAATACATAAATGAAATTCTACACACCCACCTCTTCAACGGGGTTCTTGTATACTTAGATGACATCCTTATCTACAGCCACAAACTCCCTGACCATGTCAAGTTGGTGAGGCAAGTCTTGAAGAAGCTTTCCAAGTGTTAATTTCACCAGAGGTCAGTAGACTATTTGATTGATTGATTTTGATTTTATTGGATTTGTATGCTGCCCCTCTCCATAGACTCGGGGCAGCTAACAACAGTAGTAAACAGCATATGACAATCCAATATAAACAGTTAAAAACCCCTATTGTAAAACCAACATACATACAGACATACCATGCATAAAATTGTAAAGGCCTAGAGGGAAAGCGTACCTCAGTTCCCCCATGCCTGGCGGCAGAGGTGGGTTTTAAGAAGCTTATGAAAGACAAGGAGGGTGGGAGCAATTGTAATCTCTGGGGGGGAGTTGGTTCCAGAGGGTCGGGGCCACCACAGAGAAGGTTCTTCCCCTGGGTCCCACCAAGTGACATTGTTTAGTTGACGGGACCCGGAGAAGACCCACTGTGTGGGACCTAACTGGTCCCACACAGTGGGTCACTGGGACTCATGCAGCAGAAGGCGGTCCCTGAGATAGTCTGGTCCGGTGCCATGAAGGGCTTTATAGGTCATAACCAACACTTTGAATTGTGACCGGAAACTGATCGGCAACCAGTGCAGACTGCAGAGTGTTGGTGTAACATGGGCATATTTGGGAAAGCCCATGATAGCTCTCGCAGCTGCATTCTGCACGACCTGAAGTTTCCGAACACTTTTCAAAGGTAGCCCCATGTAGAGAGCATTACAGTAGTCGAGCCTCGAGGTGATGAGGGCATGAGTGACTGTGAGCAGTGACTCCCAGTCCAAATAGGGCTGCAACTGGTGCACCAGGCAAACCTGGGCAAATGCCTCCCTCGCCACAGCCGAAAGACGTTTCTCTAATGTGAGCTGTGGATTGAGGAGGATGCCCAAGTTGCAAACCTTCTCTGAGGGGGTCAGTAGTTTCCCCCCCCCAGGTGATGGACGGGCAGATGGAATTGTCCTTGGGAGGCAAAACCCACTCCATCTTATCAGGGTTGAGTTTGAGTCTGTTGACACCCATCCAGGCCCCAACAGCCTCCAGACACCGGCACATCACTTCCACTGCTTCGTTGACTGGAGATGTAAAGCTGGGTATCATCAGCGTACTGATGATACCTCACCCCTTGGATGATCTCACCCAGTGGTTTCATGTAGATATTAAATAGCAGGGGGGAGAGGACTGACCCCTGAGGCACCCCACAAAGGAGAGACCTCAGCGTCGACCTCTGGCCCCCCCACTAACACCGACTGCGACCGACCGGAGAGGTAGGAGGAGAACCACTGAAGAACAGTGCCTCCCACTCCCAACCCCTCCAGCCAGCGCAGAAGGATACCATGGTTGATGGTATCGGAAGCCGCTGAGAGGTCAAGGAGCACCAGGAGAGAGGATAAACTCCTGTCCCAGGCCCGTCAGAGATCATCCATCAACGCAACCAAAGCAGTTTCTGTGCTGTAACCGGGCCTGAAACCCGACTGCTGGGGACCTAGATAATTGGCTTCTTCCAAGGACCACTGGAGCTGGAGCGCCACCACCTTCTCAACAACCTTCCCCATAAAGGGAAGGTTGGAGACTGGACGATAGTTATTAAGTACGGCTGGGTCCAGGGAAGACTTCTTGAGGAGGGGATGCACAAGTGCCTCCTTATAGGGTGATGGAAAGGACCCCCTCCCCAAAGAAGCATTGACAATCTCCTGGACCCAGCTCCCTGTCACCTCCCTGCTGGCCGAAACCAGCCAGGAGGAACATGGATCCAGTAAGCAGGTGGTGGAACTCACAGCTCCAATGGCCTTGTCCACTTCATCAGGTGTCACCAGATCAAACTCTTCCCAGACAGGTGGACAAGTATGGGCCCCAGTCACCTCGACTGACTCATTGTCAGTCGACTCTGTTTTCCAATTGGAGAGCAAGGGAACGCTGTTATTTGGACTGTCATTGATTTGTTCTCCAAACAAGCCCATTTCATCACATGTTCGGGGCTACCCACAGCCAGACACTTGGCTAAATTATTCTTAAAACACTTTTACAGTTTGCATGGAATCCCGCGCAGAATCATATCAGATTGGGGGGTCCAATTCACAGCCAGATTCTGGAGAGAATTTGTCCTCACCATTGGTTCCACCCAAGGACTCAGTTCTGCATTTCACCCTTCAACAAATGGAGCAGCAAAAATAGCTAACGCCCTAGTGGAACAGTACCTTAGATGTTATGTGAGTTACCAGCAGAACAATTGGGCTGAATTGCTGCCTTTTGCAGAAGCAGCGTACAATAATTCTATACACAGCAGCACGGGACTAACCCCTTTCCAGGTTACGAGTGGTCAAGATTTCGTTCCCATGCCCTCGTCTATCATGTTGGTGGAAAGGATGGAGAAGTTGAAGAGAGGATGGGAGAATACCAAGAAGGCACTGACGGAGGCAGAGCAAGCCTACAAGAAACAAGCAGATAAGCACTGATCTCCCAACCCCCTTTTTGAGTGGGAGATAAAGTTTTCCTGTCTACCAAATACATTCGGTTAAGGCTGCCTAGCAAAAAGCTAGGCCCAAAATTCCTGGGCCTTTTCCCAATAGTGAAAGTAATCAACTCAGTCACGGTGCAGCTTGCGCTTCCTAGAATCCTAGGGAGGATCCACCCTGTATTTCACTGCAGCCTGCTTAAGCCGGTGATTGGGTCCAACATAAGGCCACACACACAGCCGCCTCCTTCCCCTGTAGTAATTCAAAGGGAACCCTACTATGAAGTGAAAAAAAATTTGGACTCCCGCATTTTCCGGAGAAATTTGCTGTACCTAATTCATTGGAAGGGGTACCCTCTGTCGGAGGCTACCTGGATAAAGAGTCAGGATGTCAGTGCTGATAGGTTAGTCAAGCAGTTCCATGAGAATTATCTAAACAAGCCTAAGGGTCCCGGAGGGGGAAGTTAGGATGGTTTGGAACGGTACTAACCGCTATACTTATTCTATCATTCCAGGAGATGATTTTTGTGGGAAGGGAGGCTGCCTGTCAGGCCCAAAGTCATTATATGAAGTCCAAGATGGGCCTGACACAGTTTGGGAGTGAGAGAGGGAGATATGCCACCACACATTCCTTTCTCCAGATGCCATAGTAACAAACACAGAAAGGAATCAGGAATCCTGCATACGATTGGCCCTCATGACTACACTTGTGGGTGTGGGAATGTGAGATGAGGTTTTTACCTGGATGTAATCTAAGGTACTCAGAGTTGGAATGATTCCAGTTGAATCCAGACATGGCTGTTAATAAATCTTACCCAGTGAGAAGCACAGGCGTGGAATTGATTTATTGCTCAAGCTATTTGGTTCGCTGACAGTTACACCCTGCCAAGAATGTATTCCAAACCCTGTCTTTGTAGGTTTTTTTTTTCATTGCTTTACTTGTTCCAAATATTTCTTTCCAGCCCTAACCAGGTGCTATTAATATACTCAAGCTCTTTCATTGTTACTCTCTGCAAATAATATTTTCCAAAACCTGTAATTTCATTGTTTTACTTGCTCCGAATGTTTCTTTCCAGCCCTAACCAGGTGCTAACAATTTTCCCAGCTCTTACCCATTTGCAAGCTCTTTCACTGTTACTCTCTGCAAAGAAAAATGTTTTCCAAGCCCTAAGTCTTTGCAGAATTTTTTCTATTGCTCTACTTGCTCAGACTGTTTCTTCCCAAGTGCTAATGATGTTCCCAGCTCTTAATGGCTTGCAAGCTCTTTCATTGTTACTCTCTCAGAATAAAAAAAAAAAGCCCTTAACCAGGGGATAAAATAATGTACTAAAGGTGACCAGACTAAGGATGCTAGCCAGATGAATACCTGGTAAGCAGATTCTTTTTCCTATTTTCCTCCCCAAAACTAAGGTTTGTCTTACATTCTGGTGCGTCTTATACACCGAAAAATACCATAAGTTGTTAGTTTTTAGGTAGGTGGTAAAGGATTGGTTTATGAACAACATAATGAGATTGGTCTGTAATTTTTGATGTTGCTTGGATCTCATTTTTTGCAGATAGGGATGACTGTGGCTAATGACCATAACTTGAGTAAGGAGTTAGTCCTGAAAGATTTATCAAAGATAATGCTTAGAAATTCAGCTAAGGCTGTGGAGAACTTTTTTTAAAAAGTATGCACATAATCCATTAAGTCCAATAGATAGAGCTGGTTTAAGGTTGCATAATGCCGTTTCAACAATATCTTCTGTAAAAATCAATTTGTGCTAGATCATTGTAATTATTTGTGGCATGACTAGGAAATTTTGGGCATGAGCCATTGCTTTTTACAAAGACTGAGCCGAAAAATGTGTTAAAGTGGTTGGTTTTAATGGTTTCATCATTATAGTCTTTACCATTAAGTCCTGTAAAGGGTGGGATTGTTTACAAAGTTGTAGAAGGCAGAGGTGGATTTCATGATTAATATAATAATTGGTGTCTTCAGTTTTTATTTGGTGGCATAGATTTTTGTAGTGGCTTTTAAAGTTTGCAACAGAGCCAGTTTTGTTTTTTTCACCAAAAAGGAGGGGTGTGTGTGTTGGATTGGAGCTTCCTTATTTTTATGAGTAATTCATTTTTCTTGGTTTAGGTGGTTATTAGTGGAAGATATAGTTTAATTACTCTTTTGATTTCAAGCAAAAAGATATTGTAGTGGTCTTTGATAGCATTACAGCCAGAGAATAGTATTTGCCAATCAAGAGATGAGAGGTCAACATCTATGTTATTATAGTTGGCTTTTTTAAAGTTATAATTGATTATCACATCATTATGCTGATTTTTATAAAGACTTATATTGAGACAAATGTCAATCATGCTGTAGTCACTGTTGGAAAATGGTTCATTTATGGTAGTCCATAAATTGGGTATAAACTGTTGCAGAAGGTGAGATTGAGGCAATTGTTGATTCTAGTATTGTTTGTTACTAGTTGACCTAGCCCTAGGTTGGTAATAGCATTGTATAGGGTTGGATGAATGGGTTCAATTGTACATTCATTGGGTGTTCAGTTAATATGAGGTAAGATTAGATCACCAAGAAAAATAAGAGGGTGTGAGTAGGAGGCTGTCCACGTTTGTAGTGAGGTTAACTTGATTACATGTGTGATGTCATAACCAGGGGTTCTATAACATAGTAGGAAGTGAAGTGTTATATTTAAGGACAGTTTACAGAACATACTGTATTTTTAGGCGTATAAGATGCACCTTTTTACTTCAAAAAAGTGTGTAAAAAACTGGGCGCGTCCTATACACCGAATGCTGCTGAGGCTGCCCGGCATCCCTCGGCAGGAGGCTCAACCCTGGGGATGCTCCCAAAGGCAGCCAAACAGGATCACCTCTTCTGCGCTGCGATCTGTCTCTGATGGAGGGAAAGAATGGGGAGAGGAAGAATAAACAAGTAAGAGATAGAAGGGGAGAGAAGGAAAAAGAGAGGAAGTGGGAAGAGAAAAACAGAAATGAAAGGGAGATAGTGAGAGCAAAATGAGGGAAAGATTGATAGAGAGAGAATGAGAGAGGGAGAAGAGGGAAACAAATGAGAGACAGAAGGGGAGAGAAAGAAAAAGGGAGAGGGAGAGGAAAGAGAGAGAAAAACAGAAATGAAAGTGAGAGAAATGAGAGCAAAAAGGGGGAGAGACAGAAACCAATGAGCAAAAAGAGGGAGAAAGAGGGAGAGGTACACAGAAATGAGAGAGATGGAAAAGAGAGAAGTGGAGAGAAAGAAAGAAAAGGGAAAGAGAGGGAGGGAAAGAGAGGAAGGAAGGAGGGAGGGAGGGAGGGAATGTAGGAAGGAAAGAAGGAAGGGAGACATTTCCCACAGAAAACACCAGGAGCCACAAACCCACCCCCTCGTGGCTGGAGAGGCTACTATTACACTGCACACCAGGACAATTAGACACAAGAACAGTTTTTTCCCAAACGCCATCACTCTACTAAACAAATAATTCTCTCAATACTGTCAAACCTTTTACTAAGTCTGCACTACTATTACTACTATTTTTTTCCTCATCATTCCTATCACCCATTTCCTCCCACTTAGGACTGTATGACTATTTTGAAAATGCAAAGAAACCCGGACGCTGGTTGGCCTATAGACTAAGGAAGAAAAAGAATAAAAAATAATTAATAAATTAGAAGACAAAGAGGGAAAGATAAGACATAGTATGGAAGAAAAGAAGGCAATAGCTCTTGAATTTTATAAACAGCTATACCAATATGAAGAGGTTAATGAAATAGAAGTTAAAAATTTTCTAGACTCACTAAAATTACCTACTTTAACAGATGAACAATCGCAAAAACTGAATTCCCAGATTACAATGGCAGAACTTCAACAAACAATAAACAGTCAGAAAAATAATAAAGCAACTGGCCCGGACACAATCCCAGCAGAATTTTATAAATTAGGTTGTAATTCCATTATAGTGAATATGCTTGAGATTTTTAATAAAATAATTTCAGAAGCAAAAATCCCAATATCGTGGTCTGAAGCTCTGATTACTTTAATTCCAAAAACAGGAACGGCAAAAGAAAAAATAGAAAATTATAGACCAATATCCCTCCTCAATATGGATTATTAAATATTTGTTTCCATACTCTCAACTAGACTTAAAAAAATATTAAATGTTATAATTCACAATGACCAAAACAGGTTCCTTCCAGGCAGACAGGTTAAAAATAATATTAGGATGATTATAAATACATTAGAGTACTGCGAACAACACCCTGACAAACAAATGTCATTAATTATTTTAGATGCCAAAAAAGCATTCGACAATGTTAATTGGAGATTTCTAAAAGTACAATTAGTAAGGATGAATTTTAGGGCCAAATTCAGTAATTCGATAGATTTCATATATGCCAAACAAACTGCAAAAATCATAATTAATGGGGGGTGTGGAAAAATTCAAAATACTGAAAGGAGTTAGACAGGGTTGTCCCTTCTCCCCTCTTCTATTTATACTGACACTTGAAACGATGCTAATTAAAATAAGAGAGAATAATGAAATTATTCTCTCTCTAAAGGCCAGAAAGGAAACCTAAAAAGTCCAAGCTTTTGCTGATGACGTCGTTTGTATTACAGAAGAACCCCTGACCACAATCCCTAAACTAATGGAAGTAATATACAAATTTGGTAATGTAACGGGGTTCAAAATTAACAAATCTAAAACACATATGATAACAAAAAACATGTCAATGGAACAGCTAAACAATTTAGAAACCCTAACTAGAATGAAGGTGGCAAACAAAATAAAATACTTGTGGATCTGGATAACATCTAAAGCCTCCTCTTTAAAAGACAACAATTATACTAAAATTTTAGCTAAAATTTAAAAAGACTTAGAAATCTGGAACAATCTTCAACTTTCTCTCCTAGGCAGAATATCAACAGTAAAAGTGAACATTTTATTGAAGATACTCTTTCTGTTTCAGGTAAATCCAGTTACCCAGGTAAGAATTTTTTCATGGAACTCACTAAGATTACTAAAAAATTTATATGGCGAGGTAAAAAAACCAAGAATTAAACTAAAAGTATTAGAAGATTTAAAAGAAAGAGATGGATTTGGATTACTGAATTGGAAACTGTATTACCAGGCAGCAGCTATGATATGGATAATGGATTGGCTTACCCTAGAAAGGCCATGAATTAATGTTAGGTTGGCATGCTTTCGCAAGGTATGAGAAATATAAAGTGCATAAGTATTTTAAGTATTTTAAAAACCACATAATTAGAAATTCCCTATTACCAGTTTGGTTAGAAATTTTAAAAGATCATGTTTTAACTGTCCCAGACTGGATTTCACCAATAGATGTAGTAAGACATCCAAACTTAAATAAAAGTACAGAAGTATTAAGATATAAAGATCTTTCAGATTCCCATTTGGAATTAAAAACTAGGCAAGCCTTAAATGATGACGGTAGGGAAATAGACTGGTGGACGTATACTCAGATCCAAGCAAGATTTTCAGCAGACAAAAAGACTTACCTTTTTCAGAAAGGGGAATCAACTTTTGATAAAATAATTATGAAAAACCAAGAAAAAATGATCGGGAAAATATATAAATAAATGATAAGGTCCAAAATAGAAAGTAATATGGTAAAAGATACCATGATTAGTTGGTGCAGGAACTTTGGGCACACAATAGACATGGACAAGTGGGAAAATTCATGGACATACAATTGGCGGATAACAAAGTTCATAGCATTTAAAGAAAACCAGTTGAAAATCCATAGATGGCATTTGCCACCCAACAGACTCGCTAAAATGTATCCGAATCTTCAACCAAATTGCTGGAAGTATAAAAAGGAAATAGGGACATATTATCACCAATGGTGGACCTGCCCTAAAGTGAAATACTATTGGAACTTAATAGAGAAGTGGTTAAAAGAAATAGTGCAAGAGGAAATAGAAAAGACGCCAGAATTCTTTTTATTAGGAATTCCTACTCAGAAGTATAAAAAAGAAACCCACTATCTACTAATACATATTCTAACAGCTGCCAGGGTAGCATACGCTCAAAGATGGAAAGAAACTGAAAGAGATAAACAAAATCACTGACTGCTGAAATGGACATGATGACAAGGCGGTTAAAGGGACAAGAAGAATCTGACTATTATAAAATTTGGTATAAGTTTTATGATTGGCTCGATAAAAGAATGCTATTGTAAATACTGTAACATATAGTAAATGGTACAAAACTATGTGAACTTTTGTAAATAGTAATTAGTGACAGTTTATACATTTTTCTTCCTTTTATGATTCTTTTTTATCACCTTTTCTTAATATGATCTACAAGATTCGTATTTAAATTACTTAGACTTCTAAAACATACAGAGTAGTTTGTCTTGGAACTAAAAATCAATTAAGTTTTTTTTTTTTTTAAAGGACTGTATGACTGTAACTTTTTGTTTCTATCCTAAGATTTTTATTAATATTGATTGTTTCTTCATTGCTTATTTGACCCTATGACTATCATTAAGTGTTGTACCACATGATTCTTGACAAATCTATATTTTCTTTTATGTACACTGAGAGCATCTGCACCAAGAGAAATTTCTTGTGTGTCCAATCACACTTGGCCAATAAAGAATTCCATTTCATTCCATTCCATTCCATTCTATTCTATTCTATTACTATTATTATTTAATACTACTCCATTTGGTTCAGAATACCTTTTTCCTTGTTTTCCTCCTCTAAAATCTAAGTGCGTCCTATATACTGTTCTGCCTGACCGGCCTCAAGCAATGATTAATGGTCCAGAAAAGAAGGTCAAACACACACGTGGATAGTTAATCAGAAAACTTGTATTTAAACAGTAAAGAAAAAAGACTAAAGCAAATGGTCCTTACTTTCAGGAGAAACCAAGAGGATTCGTTGCAAAATTCAATCAGCTACAAAGTTCAGTGAAAAGCCAACCCATACAAAAGTCACGGAGCAGAAATAGTCCAAGAGTCTCTGAATATTCACTGCACAAAAGCAGCAGCTTGTCCCAGAGCGTTCAACTCCCCCAACGCTGAAGTACAATCCACGAGCAGGAACTTCAGAGCAGGAACAAACCACAAACCACCCAGATAATCAGCCACAGTTTGCCTTGGCCCCGTTCCCTTTTTATGCTGTTTAGCCCTCATTAAGGGAACCACACCCAGTCCAGGTGTGTTTCTCCTACTTCTTAAAGCAACCCCTTCTTTGTAAGGCCCTATGGCTGCATAAATTGATGTATTGTCCTGCAGACGAGCTGAGAGAAGATAAACTGTCTGACGAATTGCCAGCCCCTTCCCCTGAACTGTCTGCCAATTCGTCCTGGCTCTCTGCCCCATCTTCCTGACTGCTGGCTACATCTTCCTGGCTGTCAGCTGCATCATCCTGGCTGTCAGCCAGGCTTTCACAGTCACTGTGTGCCGCGTATCCCCCATCTGTGGAGGCAACAGCTGGCCTAGGCCCAAACACAACATATACCAGTGCGTCTTATACACCGAAAAATACAGTAGTTTCTGGTAGAGCAAATTCATGTATAACATGAATATTTATTAGGTCTATCTCATAACCAAGGGAACCAGAAGACTGGTCAGTCTGGGTTAAGGAAAATGTAAACTTAGTGAACAATATTTAAAACTTCAATTTGTCATGATTTTTTATTGTCAATTACTTTAAAACAATGACAGCAACGAAGACAGCATATAGAGAAAAGGGATTCCATTCCATCATATTCTCTTCCGATGTGTGGGGCCTTTGCCAATGTAGAAGCATTTACTATATTGACAGGATTCAGCTTTGAAACTTTTATAATGTTTTGACCAGTTTTATAAATTTGAGTGGTTCTAATGCAAAAAAACAAATCATCTCCCCTAATTTTTACTGTTGGAATTTGGTTCATTGAAAAACAAGCAAACAATATGAGCATATTTAAATTCATGTTGCTGGTTTAGGACCTAATACATTTTAATTAACTAATTCAGTCATATATTTATTTTGGGCTAATTGAAATGTACCTGAAAGTTTCTCAGATCCTTTTTGTTAGCAACTGGAATATTTTCCTATTTTCTTTCCAACATTGACTTTAATACAGCATTATTTAATGGACTTGCACTCCTGTTTCTTTTGTTAATCTTAATTTAAGGTTCCTGGTGTTTCTTTTATCTGGATACACTCTGACATTTTTAGTGCAAACTAAAAGGACCTACCACATCACTCTGCAAAGCTTTGCATTTATTTCTTTTAAGCAATTTAACAACATTGCAATTATTTATTAAACAATTAAATCTCACTCTGTGGAACAATTTGCATTTGCTATTTTTCTTTTATTGTCTTCTTCCTGAAGACACAACACTGTGTTTCCCTCCCTCTCAAAGGGGAGAGGGAGGGAAACACAGTGTTGTGTCTTCAGGAAGTAGAGTTGAGAAGTAGAGTTGAGAAGACTCACTTGAGGCTATTGAAAAAGTCAAATCAAGTGATCAGTGGAAAATATTGTAAAAGGTCTTTTAACCAAATGGCTATTTTTATAAACCTATGTTAATACAGTGGTTCCTTTACTTAAGAACTTAATTTGTTCCGTGACCAGGTTCTTAAGCAGAAAAGCCCCCTTTAATCTTGGCCATCTTGGGCTTTTCTGGCCTGCCAGAAGAGCCTTTCAGTGGTGCTTAAGGAGGCTTTGGCAGTTCAGAGTGAACGAAGCATTTTCCTTTCCCTGGGTGCTTGGAGAGGGAATAAACCTCTGCCAACACCCAGAGAAAAGAAACACTCCCTTCACTCTGGGCAGCCCAGAGCGAACGGAGCGTTTTCCTTTCTCTGGGCACTTGGAGAGGGAATAACTACTTCACTGTGGTGACTCCCTCGCACTGTCTTCCATACACCCTGTGCGAGCTTGCCTCTCAGAGTGTCATTTACAGAAAGGCAAAAGGGGGCGCTTTACCCCAGCCAGATCAACTCAGCTTCAGCCAAACCAAGGAGTCACCACAGTGAAGGAAAGGCGCCAGCTACAAAGCGAGCGAGCGAGAGGAGAGGAGAGCCCTTCAGTATGGGAAAGAAGAGCTCCCCTCTCCTCTCGCTCGCTTGCTTTGTAGCTGGCCCCTTTCCTTCACTGTGGTGACTTTTGCCCTTTTGCCCTTTTGCCCTTTTGCCTTTCCGTTCTCAAACACTCCAGGAGGCAAGCTCTCATGGGGTGTATGGGAGACAGTGCGAGGGAGTCACCGCAGTGAAGTGGTTATTCCCTCTCCAAGTGCCCAGAGAAAGGAAAATGCTCCGTTCACTCTGGGTTGCCCAGAGTGAAGGGAGCATTTCTTTTCTCTGGGTGCTGGCAGAGGTTTATTCCCTCTCCAAGCACCCAGAGAAAGGAAAATGCTTTGTTCACTCTGGACTGCCAAAGCCTCCTTAAGCACCACTGAAAGGCTCCTCTGGCAGACCAGAAAAACCCAAGATGGCCGAGATTTTTTTAAAATAAGGGTTTTTAAAATTATTTTAAATATTAGATTTGTTGTTGTTTCATTATTGTTGTTAGCCTCCCCGAGTCTACGGAGAGGGGTGGCATACAAATCTAATAAAATTAATTAATTAATTAATTAATTAATTAAAGGAGGAATGGCAGGAATCTGGCCAGGCCTTTGTGGTGCTCTCAAATTTCCTGGGAAATTTTTCTGGGCTCAGGTTCTTAAGTAGAAAATGGTCCTTAAGTAGAAGCAAAAAAATCTTGAACACCTGGTTCTTATCTAGACAAGTTCTTAATAGAGGCAAAAAATAAAATAAAATAAAGTGGCAGCATTATGATTCCATATTATGATGACTGAATTCAGTGCAGATCCCATAAGAAGGTACTCTATATGGTCATTTGGTTTTAGCTAAGTATGTTACATGATCCAAACATTTGAAATCATAATTTATCACAGTTCATTACATCATCTCAACCACTGAGGCTTATTTTAGAAATCATAATTTAATACCATATTTGATCTATATAGAGGTTCAGGGGACCACTCTGTGGACGTGACTTATTTTGTGGGTGTGACTTGATGGTCATGTGTCAGTGGGAATGGCTTTGTGGTCATGTGACTGAGTAGGAATGGCTTGACAGTCATGTGACTGGGTGGGAATGGTTTTGAGGTCATATGATTGGGTGAAAGTTGCTAGGTGGTAATGTGATTGGATGGGCATGGCTACTTGACACATCAAGAGTTAGGGTGAGGATACCTGCCATCTCCTTGCCTCAAAGGTCTCAACGAGATACAATTTTCCTGTCTATTTACTGCTATTGAACATCCAAAATATACTATTTAATCCTATGTATGAATTTCCCCAAGCACCCTCTGAAATTCCTCTAGGACCATTAGGCATCTGGGGTGGAACCACCTAATTGGTTCCACCTCCTCACAGTGGAGGATTGGAGCCATAAAGTTGAGCCAAACCAAGGAATGATTTGACAAGGGCATTGGGTTATGGCTGATGCAGCACACCTGAAACCCGTATGGGCACATCTCTGAGAGGGGAACCCCCCTCTGGGCCCAGCCAGGTCTCAGTCACACATGCCAGGTCAGTCTTCAAATCCATGGATGAGGGGAGATTTATTCCCAACTGACCCGTCATTAAGTAGCAACAGTCTGAGCCCAAGTTCTGGACTTCACATATCACTGGTTATATGGATTGAGCTGGATGTCTCAGAGGGGCTGGAACAAAGAATTCCTCTTAGGCAGTGAATTCTAGTTCCCCATGAGTCACCAACCTCTTGGCATCTGCCTCTTCCAGTCAGGACCAGTATGCTCCAGTCCTCTGCCACCCTAGAGATAGTCTCCCCTGGCCTCAATTCTCTTTGGCGTGTCTACACATATATTCATAGCCATCCATTCTAATTCTCCCCTCCAAACCCACCCCACCAGCCCTTATTAAAATAGATAATACCCCATCGTAATTGCATTCACTAACTACCATAATGCATACACTTGGCCAATCACACACCACCATCCCCCAATAAAATTTCATTAGCAAAAATTAAAACAAGATGAATTAAATCAGAGCAAAACAGAACCAATTCAAGTCAGCTACCCAAGCAGGCCAGATGTTAACCATTCTCTTAGATGTTAGGGAATTGGTGATGTGAGTTCCCTTTAGGAACAAAGCCTGCCAATATAATACTAGGCAGGAAGAAATAATTGTCAGTTCGAAATAGAGATTAAAAGAGTATTTTCCTAGGCCTAAAAAGACAGGCAAAGTTGATGTAAGTCCCAAATAAATGGAAATAGTAGCTGTGGCAAACAAGGCGAATAAGCCAGCTACAGTTATAGTCCAGTTCCACAGTACCTGCGTGGGGCAAATAAAACCCCTACTTAACGTCCTAGGGTGATGTTTCTAGTTAAGTTCAGAGCAGTCTCACAAACCAGCTCCTACTATGGTCTCTTTCATAATTGTTCTTGTTAGTCACACCCAGGAAGGCCAACATGGCAATGTTGAAAGGGGTGGCTAAAGAGTGGGGTTGTAAATTCTTCTCCAGGCACGAGTCCTTGTTGGTAATCTCCATCAGCCTTTGAGTATTCACCTAGTCATTTTAATATCTCTTGGATGTTCTCAGAAGCTGCACCATCTCTCCATGCACTACATCCCTTCTCCAAGTTGTTTTCCACATTTCGCTGAACAATGCACAAAATGCTCAAATATTTCTTCAGCATTCACTGTTCAATCAAGGTTCTGTGTTTGGTGCTGGGCTCAGCTCTCTCTCCGGTCCTCAGTCGCCTTCTCCACCAGGTCGCCGATGCTCTCAGCTTACAGTTTTCATGATCAACACCTTATCAATCAATACCCTAATCAATACTTCTCTTTCAGTGGGATTTACTCCTAATAGATACACAATCATGATTGCAGGCAAGCAGCTACCTCCAATGTTTAATACACTCTAAATAAAATTTCTACACTAACAAAATTTATACCTAAACAACAGAATATAGGAGCAAAAAATCATAGCAATAATCTGAGCTATCCTCCTTCCCGCTCCCCCTCACTTCTTTTTGCTTTCAGGGAGGGAAGGAAAACCAAATAAAAACAGTGGGGACAGAAAATGATACCTGGCTGCAAAATAGTAGAAGGGCATTTTTCAGCCGCTTTCTGGGACTGAAAAGTTGAGGGGACCTAAGTTATCTCAATGCCAGTGAGCTTCTTCAAGATGGTGACTGCATGCATAGTGCCAGAAACTCAGCTTCTGCACATGTTCAGAAGAAAAAGAAAAGAAAAAAAGAAAAAAGAAAAAAAGCCAAAAGCATGATAGCAACTGCATGTATAGAGAGAACCTGTCACCCAGAAGTAAAAAGCGACGGCCCAGGTTCAAATTCTGGTAAGGCTAGCTGATGAGACTGAATAGCCTGAAATAGATATATACAGTGGTACCTTTCCTTACTAATTTATTTGTCCCATGACCAGGTTAGTAAGTAGAAAAGTTCGTAAGAAGAGGCAATTTTCCCCATAGGAATCAATGTAAAAGTGAATAATGCATTCAAACCAATTACAAGAATCCAGAACTTTAAGGTTTTAAAAAAAGAAAAGAAAAGTGGTGACCATAGAAAGCGGCGTATGAGAGATTATTTTGAAAGCGACATTGGGTGGAGAACATAGCAGGAGGCAAGGGGAATTTTGAAGAGAGTTTGGGCACAGAATGTAGCAGCAAGCAAGGGGCATTTTAAAGAGAGTTCGAGCAAAGAACATAGCAGCAACCAGGGGGCATTTTGAAGAGACTTTGGGCACAGAATATAGCAGGAGCCAAGGGGCATTTTAAAAAGAGTTCGGGCACACAACATAGCAGCAAACAAGGGAAATTTTGAAGAGTGTTTGGGCACAGAACATAGCAGTAAGCAAGGGGCATTTTGAAGAAAGTTCGAGTAGAGAACACAGCAGCAAGAAAGGGGCATTTTGAAGAGAATTCAGGCACAGAATGCAGCAGGAGGCAAGGGGCATTTTGAGGAGAGTTCGGGCACAGATCATAGTAGGAGGCAAAGGGCAATTTAAAGAGAGTTTGAGCACAGAACGTAGCAGCAAGCAAGGGGCATTTTTAAGAGAGTTTGAGCACCGAATGTAGCAGGAGACCAGGGGCATTTTGAAGAGAGTTTGGGCCGAGAACGTAGCAGCAACAAGGCACATTTTAAAGAGAGTTCAAGCAAAGAACATAGCAGTAAGCAAGGGGCATTTTGAAGATAGTTCAGGCAGAGAATGTAGCAGCAAGTAAGGCGCATTTTAAAGAGAGTTCGAGCACAGATTATAGTAGGAGGCAAGGGGCATTTTGAAGAGAGTTTGGGCACAGAACATAGCAGTAAGCAAAGGGCATTTTAAAGAGAGTTCGGGCACAGAATTAAGCAGCAAGCAAGGCGCATTTTAAAGAGAGTTTGGGCAGAGAACGTAGCAGCAACAAGGCGCATTTTAAAGAGAGTTCAAGCAAAGAACATAGCAGCAAGCAAGGGGCATTTTGAAGATAGTTCAGGCAGAGAACGTAGCAGCAAGTAAGGGGCATTTTGAAGATAGTTCAGGCAGAGAACGTAGCAGCAAGTAAGGTGCATTTTAAAGAGAGTTCAGGCACAGAACATAGTAGGAGGCAAGGGGCATTTTAAAGAGAGTTCAGGCACAGAACGTAGCAGTAAGCAAGGGACATTTTGAAGAGAGTTCAGGCACAGAATGTAGCAGGTGGCAAGGGGCATTCTGAAGAGAGTTTGGGCAGAGAACGTAGCAGCAACAAGGCGCATTTTAAAGAGAGTTCAAGCAAAGAACATAGCAGCAAGCAAGGGGCATTTTGAAGATAGTTCAGGCAGAGAATGTAGCAGCAAGTAAGGTGCATTTTAAAGAGAGTTCAAGCACAGATTATAGTAGGAGGCAAGGGGCATTTTGAAGAGAGTTTGGCCACAGAACATAGCAGTAAGCAAAGGGCATTTTAAAGAGAGTTTGAGCACAAAATGTAGCAGCAAGCAAGGCACATTTTAAAGAGAGTTCGAGCACAGAACATAGTAGGAGGCAAGGGGCATTTTAAAAAGAGTTCGGGCACAGAACGTAGCAGCAAGCAAGGGACATTTTGACGAGAGTTCAGGCACAGAATGTAGCAGGTGGCAAGGGGCATTTTAAAAAGGGTTCGGGCACAGAACGTAGCAGCAAACAAGGGGCATTTTAAAAAGAGTTCGGGCACAGAACGTAGCAGCAAACAAGCGGCATTTTTAAGAGAGTTCGAGCACAGAACATAGTAGGAGGCAAGGGGCAAGGGGCATAGTAGGAGGCAAGGGGCATTTTAAAAAGAGTTCGGGCACAGAATGTAGCAGCAAGCAAGGGTCATTTTGAAGAGAGTTCGAGCACAGAACGTAGCAGCAAGCAAGGGGCATTTTTAAGAGAGTTCGGGCACAGAATGTAGTAGGAGCCAAAGGGCATTTTAAAAAGAGTTCGGGCACAGAACATAGCAGCAAGCAAGGGGCATTTTGAAGAGAGTTCGGGCATAGAACGTAGTAGGAGGTAAGCGGCGTTTTGAAGAGAGTTTGGGAACAGAACGTAGCAGTACGCAAGGGGCATTTTGAAGAGAGTTCGGGTACAGAACGTAGTAGGAGGCAAGAGACATTTTGAATAGAGGTCAGGCATAGAACATAGCAGCAATCAAGGGGCATTTTCAAGAGAGTTCAGACACAGAATGTAGCAGCAAGCAAGGGGCATTTTGAAGAGAGTTTTGGCACAGAACATAGAAGCAAGCATAGGGCATTTTGAAGAGAGTTCGGGCACAGAACGTAGCAGCAAGAAAAAGACATTTTGAAGCTAGTCCTAGGAGCTCTCTGCAGCCGCCCGATCTCTTGCCTGCTGCTACGTTCTGTGCCCAATCTCTCTTGAAATAATCTCTTTATGAGCCCAATGTGTCCTTGCCTTTCTTTTCCCTCACCCAAAACAATCTCTTCCAAGCAGCTTTCTCTTCTTTATGAGCTCAATATGTCCTTGTCTTCCTTTTTCCTCATCCAAAAATGATCTCTTCCAAAGAGTTCTCTTCTTTATGAGCTCAATGTGTCTTTGCAATGCTCCTTGCCTTTTGCTACATTCTGTGCTTGATCTCTCTTCAAAATGCCCCTTGCTTACTGCTACATTTTGTCTCTGAACTCTCTTCAAAATGCCCCCTGCCTTCTGCTGCATTCTGTGCCCGATCAATCTTCAAAATGCCCCTTGCCTGCTGCTAAGTTCCCTGCCCGATCTCGCTTCCAAAATGCCCCTTACTCCCTGCTTCCTTTGACGCCCGTTTTCTCTCCTCTCCAATGCCTTCGGGCTTTACTATGATGGTAGCTAAAGGGATTGGGGAGTGGATACCCTGCACAGCAAATTCTAGCTCCAGTTCCTTTGTGATCATTGGAGCCTACAAATTTAAATGTGCTTGTTTTGGCCACTGCTCGCAGCAGCAGCAGCAGCCAAGAGAGAAGCGAGGGTTCGTAATTTGAAAATGGTTCGTGAGAAGAGGCAAAAAAACCTGTGGACACCAGGTTCGTATCTCGAAAAGTTTGTACATAGAGGCGTTCATAAGTTGAAGTACCACTGTACCAGTCTCCCTTCATTTTCACAATCATATTCCTAGCGTGATTTTGCTTCTGTGCATGCACAGGAAGCAATAATGCACCGAAATCTTGCAAGGGGATTATATTTTTATAAATTAAATCACCAAAATCTCACACATGCGAGCATCCTTTCATGAGACTTTGCTTCTGCACATTGGCAGGAAGCAAAAAATACCAAAAAATTTTTTTTAAATGGAAGCATCCAAAGGACTCACACTGTTCTATGCACGGATTCAGTAATTTTTCAAGACTCTCATAACCCACTTCTTGAAATAATATTCTGTTTATTTGATTTCACACAAGCTTAATATATGAATCTTTGGCAAGGTAAATGCAAGCAGCAAGAAATAATGCAGTTTATATCAGCTTGAAAACTCAAATTTTCTGTGAAGCGTTCCAACATTCTATTCCAAGTCTGAGATACTAGGTGTAGTGTCTTGAAAAGGCCAAAATGGCCAGCTGCAGGGTTATCATCGCACTGGTTCAAGATGAGGGCTTGAAGTAGCCCCACTGGAACATATATTATTCAAAGTGTTGGTTATGACCTATAAAGCCCTTCATGGCATCGGACCAGAATATCTCCCAGACCCCTTCTGCCCACGAATCCCAGTGACCAGTTAGGTCGCACAGAGTTGGCCTTCTCTGGGTTCCGTCGACAAAACAATGTCATCTGGCGGAACCCAGGGAAAGAGCCTTCTCTTCGGCGGCCCCGACCCACTCGAACCAACTCCCCCCCAGAGATTAGGATTGCCCCCACCCTCCTTGCCTTTTGCAAACTTCTTAAAACCCACCTCTGCCATCAGGCATAGGGAAATTGATTCCCTTGGACCATTCCCGCTTTACATATGGTTTGTATGAGATGTATAATTGTTTTTATATTAAGTGTTTTTGTTGTGGTTAGCTCTGGCCCAGCTCCTGCCCCAGGAAATGTGCAGGTGGATGTGGGGGAAACATCCACATGCCGCAGGCCTGTTTTGCTCCCAATGGAATCTGACGACGAAGTCTCCTCTGACCAAGGAAGCGTGAGGGAAGAGGGGAGTTTGGCAGACAGCCCAGGAGGAGATCAATCATCTGTATCATCCCTGGATTCTGAACAAGAATTATGACACATCCACGCATGCGTAGAGTGATGCGTAGGAGACAACAACTGAAGGATTATTACAAGAGAAAATGAGGCCACCTGTGGTTGGGTGGGGCTGCTGTAATTAGTGCTACAGATAAAAGTGCAGCCTGGTGTTTTAGCCTCATGGCAGTTTATCTGATTCATCATTTCGTCAAGAACGTGGTTTTTGTGCTGTTCAAGATGGTGTGTGGACTCTCTGGACTTTAGAATTGGACTCAATTACCCAGTTATTGGGTGAGCAATTGGATTGCATTTAACCTGTGCCTTGTGTATACCAGAAAAATCCCTTTGACATTTAAAAAGAGAGCTGTTTCTGTTTTTCTGTTTATAAAAACTTTTGGGTTTTCCTTTTATCGTGTGCTGTGTGTCTTCCTGGACTAATTACCCTGTAATTATGGGCGGTTGAAACACGCCGGCAGAACAGGTTTTAAATTGTTTTTAACTATTGGATTTGTATTGTTGTGTTGCTGTGATCCGCTCCAGTCTTCGGAGAGGGGCAGCATACAAATCTAATTAATAATAATAATAATAATAATAATAATAATAATAATAATAATAAGTGGTATTAGTATTCCACTTGGAGATGTAGATGACTCTGAAGTTGAATCTGGCGAAGAAAAAAGACCACGGATCTGTCTTTGATTTAATTTTCTGGCAGATTGGAGGAATTCCAAGTTCTTGTGGTCAGTTCTGAATTCTACTTGATGGTGGGCTCCTTCCAGGTAGTATCTCCAGGCCTCAAACACGGTCTTGATAGCCAAGAATTCTTTTTCCAAAATGGTGTAATGGTGCTCAGATGCATTTAATTTTCTGGAATAATAAGCACAGGGGAACAAGGGACCGCCATCGTGGCATGTTTGAAGAATCATGGCCCCCACTCCATCATCTGAGGTGTCAGCCTCCACTACAAAGGAATGACAAGGGTCTGGGTACTGGAGGATAGGTTCCTACATGAACGTTTTTTTCAGAGTCAGGAATGCTTGTTGCTCTGCATCACCCCATTGAAATTTAACTCCATTGGTCAGGAGGTGGGTGAGGGGTGCAGTCAAGGTGGCAAAACTTGGGATGAAGGTTTGTAATAGTTCACAAATCCCAAAAATCTCTGAACATCTTTTACTCAACATGGGGGTTGCCATATTTGCAATTCCTCAAGTTTTCCGGTGTCCCTGATGATCTTGGGACATGTTATTTCTCTTGGGGAGAAATAACATGTCCCAAGAATTCAATGGTTGTCCAAAAAAATTGACATTTGTCTAACTTGGCATAGAGGTTATTGTTTTCTTAGATGTTGCAGGACTTGTCGTAGGTGCTGAAGGTGACTTTCTCTCGAAGGGGAGTAAATTAAAATGTCATCAAGGTAAACCACCATGAATCAGTCCAATAAATCTCAGAAGATGTCATTCATGAAGGGTTGGAACATGGCTAGAGCATTGGTAAGTCCGAAGGGCATGACGGTATACTCAAAATGGCCATACAAAATGGTCCTGACCGCAGTCTTCTATTCATCATCTTCCCAGATACGTATCAGGTTGTAAGCACCTTGCAAGTTGATCTTGGTGAAGATGGCTGCTGATTGAAGACGCTTCCTGAGTTCAGGGATCAAAGGCAGAGGATACTGATTTCGCACTGTGATGGTATTCAACTTGCGATAACACTGGGGCAAGAAAAGGTTATGAGGAGAGTTGGATGAAACCCCTGGCCAGGTTTTTGTCCACAAAGTCTTTTAACACAGCCAATTCAGGTTCCAACATTGAGTAAAGGCGTCCCCTGGGAAGCTTGCCATTTGGTACTAAGTCAATGGCACAGTCATAGAGTCGATGCAGGGGCAATAGGTCTGCATATTTTCCGCTGAACACATCGGCAAAGTCCAAAATGTGATCTGGCAGGGTGGTAGCAAGTTGGGCTGGGACCTGAGCTGCACAGGTTTGGTGTATATGGTCCACGCATTGAAGGCTGATAAAAGAAATGCAGTTCTGGGACCATACAATATGAGGATCATGAGCTCTCAGCCAGGCTAAGCCAGGCTAAGGACTATAGGAAAATGAAGATTTTTGGTAACGTAGAATTGGATGGCCTTTTCATGATGTCCAATGGTTAAATTTATGGGTTGGATCATGAGCTTAATGGATCTGGACAAGATGCGCCTGTCGATGGTCTCAACTATCATAGGTGGTTGGACTGGGGACAAGGGTATAGCATTGGGGTGAGCAAAAGTCCCATCCATAAAATTAGTGGTGGCTCTGGAATCCACCAGGGCATGAGTGGGGAGGGTTTGGGGAGGGTTGTTGAGTGTTATTTTGGTTGCTAAAGTCAGATGTCCCAAGGGTCCTGCGTCATCGTCTGTAGAACTGGATCTCGGCTTGGCACCTGCCCGACCTAACGTTTACACTAGGCCAGGCTCTGGTTGTTTCCCAGCAGGGTGGCCTAGAACTGTTGAGCTGGGCCATGAGATGGAACTAGAGCAGGAACTGCAGCACCACATTTCTTCTGGGGACAGGCGAAGGCACGGTGCCCGGGTTCCCCACAGTACAAACACAGGCTTGTTTGTTTGTTTGTTTGTTTATTCTACTCAATGCGGCTTACAACAGTGGTATAAATATAAGAATAAATACAAAACAGTAAAAGAAGTCAAATAGTTACGTGAGGTTAAAACACAACAAACTAAAAAACCCATTAAAAATGTTATTAGAAAAAAAGAAAAAACACAGTCATATACATACACACCATTCTTACAGTTGGCCATCAACCTGTGAATTTATGGCCCCCAGGCCTGTCTGCAAAGCCAGGTCTTCATAGCTTTGCAAAAGGCCAGCAGGGTGGGAGCAGTATGGATATTGGGGGGAAGTTGGTTGCAAAGAGCTGGGGCAGCCACAGGGAAGGCTCTCCCCCGTGGCCCTGCCAACCTGTTTTGCTTAGTCGATGTGACCCAGAGGAGGCCAACTCTGTGAGCTCTTATTGGTCTCTGGGAGGTATGTGGTAGGAGACAGTCCTGTAAATAGTCTGGCCCTGAACCATGTAGGGCTTTATAGGTAATAACCAACACCATGAATTGTGTCTGGAGACTAATAGGAAGCCAGTGCAGCTCACAGAGCAAAGGTGTTATATGGGTGTACTGAGGTACACCCGTAACAGCTCTCGCGGCTGCATTCTGGACTATTTGCAGTCTCCGAACACTTTTCAAGGGTAGCCCCATGTAGAGCACATTGCAATAATCAAGATGGGAGGTGATGAGGGCCTGAGTGACTGTGCAGAGAGCCTCCTGGTCAAAGTAGGCCCACAACTGGTGTACCAGGTGAACCTAGGCGAAGGTCCCCCTGGCCACAGCCGAAATGTGATGGTCAAAACTCAGCCATGGGTCTAGGAGGACACCCAAGTTGCGGACCCTACCTGAGGGGGACAATATCTCTCCCCCCAAGAGCAATGGACGGACAGATCAAAAAGTCCTTAGGTGGGAAAGCCCACAGCCACTCAGTCTTGTCTGGGTTGAGTCTGAGCCTGTTGGCCCCCATCCAGATCCTCACAGCTTCCAGGCACCGGCACATCATGTCCACCACTTTACTGAATTGGCATGGGGTGGAGATGTATAACTGGGTATCATCAGCATACTGATGATACCTCACCGCATGTCCTCGGATGATCTCACCCAGCGGCTTCATGAATAGCAGGGGGGAGAGGGCAGATCCCTGTGGCACCCCACAAAGGAGAGGCCGAGGGGTGGACTTCTGCTCCCCCACTAACCCTAACTGTGAATGACTGGAGAGATAGTAGGAGAACCACTGTAAAACGGTGCCTGGGGAACTCCACCTCCAGTCCGGCTACTGCCTCGAGCAGCACAGGCAGGACTGTTGCAACATAGCTGGGTGGCAGGTATGTTAACAGCAAGCCCACCTGAACCCTTAAGTCCAATCTCAAGAGGAGAGATTCACATCCGACAATCTTTAGAGCAGGGGCCCTGCAAGGGCTTAGAGTCTCATGGACGATGAAGGCCACTCCCCCACCCCTTCCCTGGTGTTACAGCTGATGCAGGACCAGAAGCCCATCTGGGCACATTTCTGAGAGAGGAACACCTCCGTCAGGACCAATGTTCCCTCTAATTTTTTTTCGGGCTGGGCGGAAATGTATAGTGTCTGAGCGGCAGTCCCCTTGAGACTGGGCGACATAGAAGTATCAGTCAATCAATCAATCCCTTCTTTTTTATTAAAAGAAATTAATAATAAAACAAAACCAAAATCTATTAAAACTAAAACAACCAGCAAAACCAAAACATAATTTTTAGTACAAACAGGTGAGGGCTGGGGTTTTTTTCCCCCTGTTATTATTTAAGTGCTTTTACCATATGCTTTAAATCAAGAGTCACTTCTCTCTGTGTTTCTCTTCTTTCCTGTCATTCTCTGCCTCAATCATTTTCTCATTTCTTTTTTTCTCCCCTTTTTTCTATCATTTCTCTCTCACTCTCTTCCTTCCTCTCTCCTCTCTCTCTCTTTCTGTCTCTCACTCTCTCTCTCTTCCTTCCTATCTTCTCTCTCTTTCTCTCTCTCTCCCCCCTCTTGCTCTCTCTTTTTCTCACTTTCTGTCTTCCCTCTCCCTTTTTTTCCTTCTCTCCCCTTCTCTCTCATTCGTTTCTTTTTCCTTTCCCTCGTTCTTTCCCTCCATCATTTTCTCATTTTTCTCTTTCTCTCTCTCTCTTTCTATCTCTCACCCTTTCTCTCTCTCACCCTCTATTACTCTCTCTCTCTTTCCCTCTTTCTCTTTCTCTCTTTCCCTCTCTTTCTATCTCTCCCCTTTATTTATTTATTTATTAGTTTTATATGTCACCCCTCTCCGAAGACTCAGGGTGGCTCACAACAGTAATAAAAACAATATAGTAGTGGAACAAATCTAATATTAAAAAACATATAAAACCCTATCATTATTTAAAAAACCAAACAGCACATTCATACCAAACATAAAACAAAGCATAAAAAAGTATTAAAAGGTCTGGGGGAAAGGTGTCTCAACTCCACCATGCCTGGCAGTATAAGTGAGTCTTGAGTAGTTTACGAAAGACAAAGAGGGTGGTGGCAGTTCTAATCTCCGGGGGGAGTTGGTTCCAGAGGGTCGGGGCCACCACAGAGAAGGCTCTTCCCATGGGGCCTGCCAAACAACATTGTTTAGTCAATGGGACCCGGAATGGTTCAATGCTACATAGGGCTTTAAGGGTCATGACCAGCACTTTGAATTGTGACCAGAAATCGATCAGCAGCCAATGCAAGCCAGGGAGTGTTGAAGAAACGTGGGCGAATCTTGGAAGCCCCACGATGCCTCTCGCGGCTGCATTCTGCACGATCTGAAGTTTCCGAACACTTTTCAAAGGTAGTCCCATGTAGAGAGCGTCTCTCTCTCTCCCTCTCTTTCTCTCCCTCTCCCCCCTCTCCCCCCTCTCTCTTTCTCTCTCCCTCTCTTTCTCTCTCTATATCTCCCCTTTCTTTCTTTCTCTCTCTCCCTCTCTTTCTCTCTCTCTATCTCTCCCCCCTTTTCTTTCTCTCTCCTCTTTTTCTCTCTCTCCCTCTCTTTCTCTCTCCCCCTTTATTTCTTTTTTTCTCCCTCTCTCTTTCTCCTCCTTTCTCTCTTTCTCTCTCTCCCTCCCTCCTTCTCTTTCTTTCCTCTCTTTGTCCAGCGGCAGATCCGCCTCCCATGAACGGACTTTGGGTTGGTGGGCTGGCGGATCTGCCTCTCCCCCCACAACAGACATCGGGCAGGCGGTGGGCTGGTGGATCCGCCCTCCACCCACAGAAGGCCATCAGTGGGCTGGCAGATCTGCCCCCCACCCCCGTGGATGGCCATCAGGCTGGCGGCAGCTGGTGGATCCGCCCCATCACCACCACGGTAAGGGGCTTACTTCTCTCTCTCTCTCTTGCTTTCTCTCTCTCTCCCTCTTGCTTTCTTCCTCTCTCTCACTTTTCTTTCTCTTCCTTCCCTCCCTCCCTCCCCTCCCTCCCTCCTTCCTTCCTCTCCACTTCTCTTTCCCTCCCTCTTTTTCCCTTCTTTATCTCCACTTCTCCAGCGGGCAGCCAGCTTTGCTGGCCGGCACAGGGCTTGAGCCTGGTGCTGCGGGGGGGAGGTGACCACCTCCCCCACTGCCCAGGAAAGAGGTGCAGGAAAGCAGCGCGTTTGAAAAGTGTGCTGCTTTCCTGGAAAGCCGGCTTTGCTGGCCGGCGCGCCCTCCCCTTGGCTCTGCAGCTTCTGGGTGGATGGGAGGAGTTAAGTGGCTGGGCTGGCAAAATCTCCGTGCTGCTTAGTTTCTCCCAAAGCTGAAAGAAACGTTGGTAAATAAAAGCAGAACTTTCAGCTTCTGGGTGGATGGGAGGAGTTAAGTGGCTGGGCTGGCAAAATCTCCGTGCTGCTTAGTTTCTCCCAAAGCTGAAAGAAACGCTGGTAAACAAAAGGCAGAACTTTCAGCTTCTGGGTGGATGGGAGGAGTTAAGTGGCTGGGCTGGCAAAATCTCCATGCTGCTTAGTTTCTCCCAAAGCTGAAAGAAACGCTGGTAAATAAAAGGCAGAACTTTCAGCTTCTGGGTGGATGGGAGGAGTTAAGTGGCTGGGCTGGCAAAATCTCCGTGCTGCTTAGTTTCTCCCAAAGCTGAAAGAAACGCTGGTAAATAAAAACAGAACTTTCAGCTTCTGGGTGGATGGGAGGAGCTAAGCGGCCGGAGGAATCAATGTAAAACATCGCTGGGCTGTAGCTCCTCCCATCCACCCAGAAGCCGAAAGTTCTGCCTTTTGTTTACAAGCCTCCACGCATTTCTTTCGGCTTCGGGCTGCTTGCTCTCCCGGAAAGACCCCAGCCCACAGCTTCGGGAGCTTCCCAGCCGGGTCCCTTCCTCGGGGCAGTGGCCACGGCTCCCCCCAGTTCTCCCGCTGACCCTTTCCACACATGCACACCATCCCCAGCCTCCGCGCCGCCGGCTGTCATCTTCTAAAGAAGCAAGAAGAAGAGGAGGAGCTGGGCGCCGGTGGTGGCGGAGGAAGGCGAATGTGGCCCGGAGGTTGGGAGGGAGGCGGAATACAGGAAGAGGAGGAGGAGGGAGGCCAGGAGGGAGAGGGGAAAGGAGGGAGGGAGGAGAGAGAGAGAAAGGTTTCTGCCTGAACTTACAGATAGGGGTGGCGGCGCAGTGCAAATCCAGCAAGGGCTTCCCCAACCTTTCCCCAACCGCTACCGGACTCCCGCAAGATGATCCTAGAACCCCAGTGGGGCCTCCCAGACACAAAAAATCAGAGAAGACGCACGTACAAACCGCCCGTGCGTTTCCCTCCCTTCCCTTCCAGTCATTGCAAGCCGGACAGTAACTGTTGACTTTTCGGTTAATCCACCCATGAGGGTCCCTCCGGGCAGCCTGCGCTGTCTCCCCCTGTCTCCCCCCCTCCACCCACCTCCGAACAAAATCCGAATGCCAGCGGTAATGAGGCAAAAGGGGTGAATTTGGGGCTTGCACGCATTAATAGCTTTTCCATTGATTCCTATGGGAAACATTGTTTCGTCTTACGAACTTTTCACCTTACGAACCTCCTCCTGGCACCAATTAAGTTCGTAAGACGAGATTGCGCATGTGCCGAATTGCTTTCTAGGCATTTCACCTCTGGCTCCGAATAAATATAAAATGTAAAGAGTTTTCTCCCCCTTAAAAAGACTATAAATCTTCCTTAGAAAAATATAGGAAGAAACAAGAATCTGTCGGCATCAAAGTGAATTTGAAGATTTATGATTTCAAGCAAAGACGGAGGCGCTTTCGCTGTAACAAGGAAGTGATAAGTGAGTACAATAAATCTTAAAATGGCGGAGGGAGGGAAAAAAGAAGACCTCTCTAGCCTGGCTAATATTGAGAGAAAGCTGGATAAACTGCTCGATATTTGCAGTGGGTTTGAACAGAGATTCAACAAAGTTGAAACTAAAATGGAACAGATGGATTTAGAAGTTAAACAAATTAAAAAGGAAGGGGATTCTTCTGCTGGAAAGATACTGAAAGTT
The DNA here is from genome assembly GCF_031021105.1 of Erythrolamprus reginae. Lineage (NCBI taxonomy): Eukaryota > Metazoa > Chordata > Lepidosauria > Squamata > Dipsadidae > Erythrolamprus > Erythrolamprus reginae. The sequence continues at coordinate 55,427,249 of NC_091963.1, forward strand.
GAGAAACAAGTGATGGATTACGATGGAAAAATAAGACAAATAAATGACAGAATCACAAATTTGGAGGACAGACAGAGAAGGAGGAATTTGCGTTTACGAGGGTTCAGAATGGATTTGTCCTCTGATTTTAAGTTAACAGAAGCTGTCTGTGCTTGGTTAAATAAACAGACAGGCGTGCAGGTCAGCGTGGAGGAGCTGTTGCGTGTTCATTGGGCAGCCCCCAGGAGAGACGGCAGACAGAGAGATGTGATCATCGCATTCCTCAGTGAAAAAAAAGCAGAGATGATTTATAAAACTTTGAAGACTTCGACGAGCCTTAAACAAGACGGAAATGAGATAAGGGTTCTGAGGGATCTTTCCTGGGAAACCCTGAGAGCGAGAGCTGTGTTGAAACCAATTGCAAGCCGGCTATATCAAAGTGGAACCAGATTTAGCTGGGGCTACCCAGTGGCCATCTTGGTGTTCCAGGACAATAAAATGTACAGAGCACGTTCATTGGAGGAGGGAAAGGCTTTACTGGATCAACTGGGGATTAAGTTTGATGAAACTGGAGCACTAGCATATGAAGAAGAAGAGGCTTTTGACGGTCGGAGTACCCCAGATGAGGAGGAAAGACGAAGGGAAGAGCAGCTGAAGGAGTTAAGCGGGCAGGCGGAGGCCATTAGAAAGGAGCAGAGAAGAACACGGGTTCAGCGTGAGAAGAGAGCCAGAAAGTGATGGTGTTTGGTCCCTTGTCTTGTTGTGGGAAGGGAGAAAAAAAAAGGAAAAGGAAAAGAATTATTACTATTACTATTACTATTATTGTTGTTATTATTATTATTATTATTATTATTATTATTTTTCTTGGAGATGCCTTGGGATTCCTGTATATTTGTCATTCAGTGGGGGAAGTCTAAGGGGGAGAAAAAGGTGGTTTAAGAATTTAAAATTAAAGAAGAAATTAAAGAAGGAATTATTTAAAGGAGAAAGGAGGGGGGGGGGAGAAATTTTATCTTTTATAAAATTAAAAAGGGTTGAAAGAGGAGCTAGTTTGAGTGGGAATGCAATCCAGAAAATGTGCCTCAGGTATGGGCAAGGTTTTTTCTTGTCTTCTCCCCTCTCAGTGGGGGGAGCACAGGGGGAGGCACGTTGGGGGGGGTAATAGGGGTAAAGAAAAGGGAAAAATATAAACCAAGGGCAAAACAAGAGGGGAAAAGGGTGTTTTTGGTATATTATGACGGAGTGTAAGATAATGGTTTTAAATGTGAATGGTTTGGGATCGGATTTGAAACGTTTTAGGATATTAAGGATGGCTAAGCAATATAAGGTGGATATTATGATTTTGACAGAAACACATAAAAGAAGGGGAGGAAGGGATAACTTGATTAATGATAGAAATTGGAAATGGGTGTTTGAGTCAAGAGGAACACAAAATAGTCGAGGCACAGCGATTCTGATACATCAGAGGGTTAATTTTGAAGAGGTCGGAATTCAGAAAGACAGAGAAGGAAGGTGGATATTTGTTAAAGGGAAAATAAATCAAAAGAAGTTGACATTAGCAGCAATTTATGCCCCGAATGGGAAAACAAAACAATTTATAATAAATACTAAGAAGAAGTTAGACAATTTTAAGGAGGGCTCAACTTTTTTGGCAGGAGATTTTAATATGCAATTAACAAATGGGAATGCAAATAGCAGGATGTTACATTTAAATAGACTTAATATGGTGGATCTACATGCAGATATTTTAAACAGAGCTACATATTATTCAGCAAGATATCACACATTTAGCTGCATAGACTACATATTAATGAATAGGGGAGGCAATATACAAGTTAAAAAAGTAGACATTAAAAGTATATGGATATCAGATCATGCCCCACTATTGGCAGAATTGGAAATAGGTCAGGAACGAAATCAAAAAATTTGGAGATATAATGCAGTTGTAACTGCTAGGGAACAAGATAAAGCGAAATTGCAAACAGAGTTATCAGAATATTTTAGAATTAATGATGTGGGTGGTATTAAACAATCAATTGTATGGGATGCATGTAAGGCCTTCATGAGGGGACAATGTATATGTATGGAAGCAGATATTAGGAAGAGGTGGGGTAGAGAGAGGGGAAGGAAGATAAGGGAAATAGATTTGATACAAGAGCAGTTAAGAATAATGAAAAGTAGAGATTGGAATAGTTTATTGAAATTGAAAAAGAAACAGTTGATGGTGTATGATGAGATTAAATGGAATAAGATGAGAATGGCGATGCGACAAAAAATACAGAGTTGGGGGACAAGATCAATGCAGCAAATGGCGAGATATCTGAAGAAGAGGAAAGAAAAAAACATGTATTTTAGCATTGAGGGACACCAGTGGAGTGGTTAGATATGGTAATGACCAGTTAGAGGAGATAATGAGGAAATATTATGAAGATTTGTATAAAGAGGAGCAAGTGAAGATAGAAGTCCTCAAGGTTGGGAAAATAGTAAGTGAAGAAGACAAACAAATTTTGAATGCAGAAATTACACAAGATGAAATTGCTAGAGTAATTAAAGGGTTAAAACAAGCCAAAGCACCGGGACCAGATGGGTTTACAGGGGAATTCTATAAAACTTATGTGAATGTTTTGCTGCCGCATTTGGGGAAATTGTTTAATAATATATTGTCAAATCGTGATATCCCGCAGACATGGAAGCTTTCAGAAATTGTTACCATTCCGAAGATGGGTCGAGATTTAAGAGAGCCTGGGTCTTACCGTCCGATCAGTTTGGCAAATCAGGATTATAAAATATTTATGAAAATACTGGCAAATAGATTAGACAATATTTTACCAAAAATAATTGAAGAGGATCAATATGGATTCGTGAAGGGAAGGAAAATAAGTGAACCAATTAGAAATGTAATGAATGTGATGCACCATGCTACCGCTACTAAAAGGAAATTGGGAATTTTGAAATTAGATGTTTATAAAGCGTTCGATAAAGTTAACCATAGTTACTTATATAAATTATGTAACAAATTAAATATGGGGGGAAAATTTTGTGAAACTATAAAAGAGATTTATAAAGGAAATGAAGCATATATAAGAGTGAATGGACAAAGAACGCAGAGTATTAAAATATTAAACGGCACCAAGCAGGGATGCCCTCTGTCTCCAAAATTATTCGTAATAGCAATAGAGATCTTAGCTAATAAGATAAGACAAGATAACACTTGGGCAGGATATAGAATAGGGGAATTAGAAATGAAAATAAATTTATTTGCAGATGATGCAATTATATTGACCCAGACCCCGATGGAGATAATTAAAGGTATAATAAATATTTTACAAGAGTTTAAGCAGGAATCGGGACTGTCGGTTAATATGGAAAAATCAGAGATTATGTGTTTAAATATAGATCCGAGAGAACAGATAGAAATTAGGAAAGAATCAGGGTTGAAATTAGGACTTAAAAAAATAAAATATTTGGGAATTTGGTTATTAAAAAATCCAGTGAAAATGGAAGAGATTAATTATAGAATAACATGGAGGAAAATGTTGAAACAGATGAGGAGCTGGAAAGATAAAAAGCTAAGGAGACTCTCTAAAATAAGAGCTTTAAAAATGATGATAGCTCCCAAGATGATGTACCTATTTCAGGTGCTGTCGGGGGGGTTATCGGTATGTAAGGTTAAAGAGTGGGATAAAAAATTAAATTATTGGATTGAAGAAGATAAGAGACCAAGAATAAGAAAAAAGTGGTTAATTGCGAATGAAAAAGAGGGGGGATGGGGTGTTCCATGTTTGGAGCTGTATAGGGAAGCTTTTCAAATGGAAAGGTTAATGGAGTTGCAATTAAGTGAAAATAAATGGGCGAAATTGGAAAAACAGATAAACGGGATGAATAATAGAGAATTAATTTTTAGGAAGTGGAATAGGAGAGATATAGGTAAATTAATAGGCCCAATGAAAGGGACTATGGAAATTTGGAAAAAATGGCAAGGGAAAATAGGATTATATAAATCTAAACTGTCATCGCTTTATGTAATAAATAGAGAAAACGAAATTAACTTAAATAGGGTTATAGGAGAGTTGAAGGGAAGAGGGATAACTAAGATAGAACAGTTATACGAGAAGGATGGCAGGCCAAGTAGAAATCGTATAGAATGGTGGTTAGGTAAGGGAAGGTGGCTACAAATAAATGCAATATGTAAATATCTAAATGAAAGGGAGAACAAAGAAGTATTATGGTGGGAGGAGACAGGGTTAGAGAAAATAATAAGAGAAAAAAGTGAGGGGATAAAGGGGCAAGCAACTAATATATACAAACTGCTAGTGCAGTCAGATGGGGACACGATTGATGGATTGACTAAATGGTGGCAAAATGAGATATTAGTAGAGGTACAAGAAATGGAAAATATAGTAGAAGATATAAGGAAAATTAAAAATACAAGAATTAGGGAAATGAGAAGGAAAATATTACATAAGTGGTATTTTACTCCCGTTCAATTTGCACATTTTCAGCAGAATGTCAGGGGGAATTGTTGGCATGGTTGTCAAGATAAAGGAGTGTTTATGCATATGTTTTGGGAATGCCCGATAGTGCAAGAATTTTGGCAAAAAGTGAAAGAGGATATCAATGGAATGTTAAATATACAATGGACAATCACTAAGGAAATGGCAGTACTAGTAAAAAGCAATGCGATGGGAGAATTTAGAGAAATAAAAAAAGCAGCAATAGAAAGTGCTCAGGCAGTAATAGTTTTGGGTTGGAAGGATGCGACAAAATGGACAATGCAAAATTGGTATAGGTACATGGTGGATCATATTCAATTTGAAATTATGGAAAAAAGGATAAATTTGGATAATGAAACTGATTTGGGACGGCTGATGGGACGGTGGGACAAGGTAAGACGATATATGACGAGTAGAATCCGAGACCAAGCTACAAGAAATAAACTAGAATCACTCTATAATATGTAGACAGATATATTGCTCTTGGGTTAAGTGGATTATAAAAGAAATACCCCCAATTTGGTGGTGGGGAATGTGTGTATGTCGGGGTGGTGGGCACAATTCACATTTCACTACGCACTTTTATGTTGTGTGATTTTAAAATTGTTAAAAATCAATAAATAAAATTATATTTAAAAAAAAAGGTTCGTAAGACGAGGTATTACTGTACTAAATATAAACTTGGAGGAATTGAACTTATTGATAACTCTCAATCTGTCAAAGACCTTGGAGTACTCATATCCAATGACTAAGTCCTAGAGCCCACTGCAACGACATTGCCAAAAAGGCTTTAAGAGTTGTTAATCTAATCCTTTGCAGCTTTTTCTCTGGTAATTTTAAACTGCTAACAAGAGCTTACAAAACATTTGTCAGACCAATGCTAGAATACAGCTCTCCTGTATGGAACTCACATTGCATATCTGGCATCAACACAATTGAGAGAGTCCAGAAATATTTCACAAGAAGAGTCCTTCACTCCTCTTCTCACAACAAAATACCTTACTCCGCCAGACTTGAAATTCTTGGTTTAGAGAACTTACAACTCCGTCGTCTCAAACTCTGATTTAATCATAGTTCATAAAATCATATACCAAAATGTCCTACCTGATAACGACTACTTCACCCTCAACTGCAACAACACACGAGCACGAAATCGATTTAAATTAAATGTCAACCGCTCCAAACTTGACTGCAAAAAATACGACTTCAGCAACAGAGTAATCAACGCCTGGAATGCACTACTTGATTCTGTGGTTTCTACTCCTAATCCTAAAACCTTTAGCCTTAGACTGCAATTGACCTCTCCCCCTTTCTAAGAGGTATGTAAGGGGCATGCATAAGCGCACCACTGTGTCTACCGTCCCTGTCCTATTGTCTTCTTTGGTTACTTTTTATCATTACTTATCTAATGTTTTATTTGTACAAATTACCACCCTATAATTGTTTGACAAAATAAATAATTAAATAAATAAAATAAATCTGGAAAACACATCTTGGTGCAGGGCTGTAGGTGTTGGCTTGGATTCCCTGGCAAGGAGCAGGAACTGGTCTGCTGCTTTCCATAAATGTGATCTGTTGTTTGGTCAGACAAATCTGGGGAGATCACATTCTGGTTTCAATTTCAAAACACAGCTGGTACAAACCATCTAGTTTATGAGGAGTGTACATGATCTCAGTCAGGATTTTAGCAGACATCCCATCTTGGAACATCTCCATCAGCGCTCCCTCATTCCAGTTCAGAGGAGCACTTAAATTCCAAAATTCAGCGATATAATCAGATACAGATCTTGTACCTTAATTGATCTGGCATAGCTGCGTGGTGGCATTCTGAATGCACAGGGGGTCAGTGAATTCACGTAGTATCAACTGGCAGAATCCTGCATAATTTTGCAGAAATGGGTCCTGGCATTCCAACAAGGGAGATATCCAGTCAACTGCAGGGCCAATTAATAAATTTGCAATAAAAGCAATTTTCATTTCATCCTGGACACAATCTATGGGACTGGAGTTGATGAATAACTGCCATTTTACCTGAATTTGTGTGTATGGCCACCAATCAATAATAATATTTTGTTTTTCCAGTTGTTGTCTTGTTTTGATATTACCTCTCTCGTCTAATATATGATGATAGTTCACTATTTTTTTGATCTGAAGAATGTTTGGAGGTGTAAGTGCTTCAATGCTTGGTATTTTAATTTAATGTTCTCTCTTAATCTTTGTCCATGTCGTTGATAAAGAATCTCTAATTATATGATTTTTAAAATATGTTGGAACTTTATTTTTCTCATTCCATAGGAATCTATGCCACCCTTGTAGAATATCATGTCCCTCTAAAGCTAGTAATCTTTGATTTTTAACCTCTATCCAATCTTTTATCCAAAGTAGCATTGTTGTTTGATAGTAACTTTCAAAATCTGGGAGTCCAAATCCACCTTGTTTAGTTTTATCCTGCAACCATTTAAGCTTTATTCTCAGTTTCTTCCCTTCCCATACAAATTTGGATATTGTACTGTTTAATTTTACGAAACAGATTTTATTTAATTTTTTTGGGATCATTTGGAATAAATAAAGAAATTTTGGTAAGATCGTCATTTTAATTGTGGAAAATCTCCCTAAGAGTGAAATGTGCAATTTGTTCCATCTAATCAATTGTTCTTCTGTCTTTTTTATTAATGTATCATAATTATCTTTTTTAATTGTGCTACATCTTTTGATTAGTATTATGCCTAAATATTTCACTTTCTTTATCATTTGAATCCCTAAACGTTTTTCTAATTCCTGATCTTGTTCTGGTTTCATGTTTTTAGTTATAATTTTAGTTTTTTGTTTATTAATTTTTAGACCTGCCACTTCTCCATATTGTTTTATTTCCCTCATTAAGTGTTTTCCTGCTTCTATTGGGTCATCTATTATGAAGACTAGATCGTCTGCATATGCCTGTACTTTAAATTCTTGTTTTCTGACCTTTCAACCTGTAATCTTTGAATTTGTCCTTATTTGGTTTAACATTGTTTCAACAGATAGTAGGTATAATAATGGAGATAATGGACAGCCTTGACATACCCCTTTCCAAATTTGAAATGAGTCTGTTAACTTCCCATTAATCATAATTTTTGCAGATTGCATATGATATATTGTTTGTATCATTTGCATAAATTTAGGGCCAAATTTCATTTTTTGTAATAATTCAAATATTAAATTCCCATCTCAAATTATCAAATGCTTTCTGCGCATCTAAGAACATAAGCGCCATATGTTTCTCGGAGTGTCCCTCATAGAATTCTAATACATCCAGTATCATTCTTATATTATTTCTTATATATCTTCCTGGAAGAAATCCATTTTGATCCGTGTTTATCCACTTATTCAGAACTGGTTTCATTCTATCTGCCATAATTGACATAAAAATCTTATAATCTACGTTAAGCAATGATATTGGTCTGTAGTTTTGTATATTTTGCTTTCTTGAGGTATCCTTTGGTATTAAACTTACTAGCACTTCTGTCCAAGATTTTGGTATTATTCCCTGTTCTAAGACTTCATTAAATATAATTAATAATATTTCCCCTAGTGTCTCTTTTGTTCTTTATAGAGTTCACCTGGTGTTTTGTTATTTTTTTGTTTCAGTATTGCGTTTTCCAATTCCATTAACATTATTTTCTTATTTAATATTGTTCTGTCTGCCTCTGATATCTCTTCTAATTTTGCTTTTTCTAAGTATGTGTTTAATTGTTCTTTTATCTCCTCTTTTTGATATAGTTCTGTATAATATTTAACCGCAATTTTCTTTTTCACTTCCATTGTGTATTGACTATCTCCATTTTCATCTTCTAATCTTTGTATATATCGTTCTTCTTTTTTTAATTTGTATGCCAACCACCTACCCGTTTTATTTGCGTTTTCAAATTGATTTTGTTTGGCTATCCTAATTTTACCAGCAATTTCATCTTGTATTAATAAGTTAATATTATGTTTTAGTTTATCCTTTTCTTCTCTTAATTTCTCATTTTGTAGGGATTTTTGCATTTCTATTTCTAAGTGTTTTATTTTATTTTTATATTCATTCAATTTTTTATCTTTAGATTTCTTTACTTTAGCTGAACATGCTATTGTTAGCCCTCTTATATATGCTTTCGTAGTGTCCCAGATGTTCTGGATTGTAGTATCGTTGTTCCAATTGTCCTGAAAAAATAATTTGAGTTCTTGTTTAATATAATTAATGTAATTTTGTTCTTTAGTCAATGTTTGATTTAAAGCCCATCTATAGTATTCTTTCTTTGGTTCCTTTATCTTTATTATTATTGGGTGGTGGGCCACCCATATATTTGGTCCTATTTCAATTTCTTCAGTAATTTTTCCTATTTCCTTATCTGCCCAAATCATGTCTATCCTTGACCATGACTTCTGGGGTGGTGAGTAGAAGGTATATTCTAAATCCTGGATATGTCTTTCCCTCCATAAATCTGAAAGTCGGTGTTCTCTCACCATCTCAAAAAATTCTGTTGGTAAGGATTTCTTCTCTTTATTTTTTTAAAATTGTTTTATAGTCTTTTTGAATATTATGTACTGCATTGAAATCTCCAATAATAGATATGTTTTTCCCTCCTACCTGTCTTACATTTTCTTCTAATTTTTTATAAATTAATAAATAAATAAATAACAATAAATAACAATTTTTAAAGATCCTAGCTATATATCTATCTTAATTAAATCAATAAATATACTAAATATACCAATTTATCAGAAAGTAAGATATTTATATAAGAACAATAAATATAATGTCTATTTAATTTACTTTATGAATAATATTGGAATAGAATGTTGCAATATATTAGTTATTAAATAGTATTAATATAAACTTAATTATTCTATAGTATTTTATAAATTTCTATTAAGTATATTTACTATGTTAAATGTTTCTTAATGTAACTAAATTGATGTATACTATACAATTTTATACACTATATAATTTAAGAGTTTGAGGATTATATTCACTATATATCTATATTAATCAATCATTTCATTTTTTCCAAAAATCAGATCCCAGGAGGGAGAAATCAAGTAAGAATTAAACAAGAAGTGAACAAAGAAATAAAAAAGGACGCATAACGATAAAGGGGAGAAAAGAAAGGAGGGGCAAAGAAGAGAGATGAGCTAAAAAAAAAGAAAGGAAAAAGAAAAAGAAAAAGAGAGAAAGAAGAGAAGAAGGGGGAGAGGACAACAATCACTTAGGGAAACAGCAGCGATCAGAATTAATCATTAAACTATTATGCTTAAATACTTAAATTATACAATTATACAATTACGGTTAGAATTAAGTTATAAATTTGTGTAGTTTGTTGGTTTCTCTTCAGATAAATGAATCTCCAGACAAAGGAAATAAGTTCTCTAAGCTACAACAGGCGTTTCAGTTCAGTTTCAGTCTCCGATGGTCTCTCTCATAGAAGAAGAACGGCACCTCCAGTCCTTCTGTCACATGCACACACACTCATACTTTCCTCGCTCAAACTTTTCCAATTTCTCTCAAAAATTCCCAAACCTCCAAGCTTTCCAGCCTTCGATTTCCAATTGATCTCGATCTCAATCTCACCACGATCTCACCACTGCTTTTGGATCTCTCACATCTAACACGGCAAACACAGCAAACACATCAGGCACACTCGCCGCCGATTGCTCTCAGGTTTCTCTCTGATCTCCCTCCGATCGCCGACCTCCAAGCCGAACTCCAAACTGAACTCCAGTTCTCCTACAGACACGCGAGCACACGTTCGATGTTGGCCACCGACCTCAGCTATTGCCTCAATCATTCTAATCTGTCTTCACCAATCCTCCATCGACCAGCATTCACTTCTGCCCGCAATCAACAACTTCCTTTCACTTTCCTTGCACTTTTGGACTGATTGGTTCTATTTGATTGCCGATACTCCCTTTTTTTTCTCTCCCAACTTTTTCTTCCCTCTAAGATTCTTATGGGTAAGTAGATTATAGTAGTTTAATAAGATCCGCTGATACCGCTGCTCCTTCTTTTTGCTTTCTAGTTGTCAATTCAGCGCGCCAAGCCTTTGGATCGGAGATAAACTCCGGTTCTTTTTTTCACCAAAATACAGGGATTTCACCACCCGCAATGAGGGTTCGCACCCCACCCACTGTTGGAAACTTCCCATTACTCTAGCTCTCCTCACCAGGGAGAACTGTCCCCGTTTATGCAGTTTTTTGGTGAAAAATCTTGAGTGTAAACCAGGAGCTTCTAGCCTACACGTCGCTTCAGCTTGGCGCCACCCCGGAAGTTGATGGTGCCCGTAATTCTATTGGGAGGTTGAGAGGCCCTGTAGGTTACCAGGGGATCATCTTCCAACTCACTGTAGCAGTTTCCCAGGGAAGTCAGAGGTCCCAGCTCCTCCCCACCTGGGGGGGGCAACCTCTACCGCTTCCATGGCCTTCAATGCAGTTTTGCGGGCTTTTGCTATTGGCTTGTCAGGCTTTTTCCCACCAGCAATGATAATCTTTGGGACAGGTTGGGTGAAACATCTGGCTGCCCATTCCACATCTAAAACAGGCTTATGATCTGGGCTTGGATCCTGGCCCTTTTTTCACCAACTTAAGGCTATCTGCCGAAGCAAAGATGGAAGGCTTGCTCCTGCTGCGACTCCCTCTATATCAATTTCTGGCATGGTCAATCTCCACTTCTGCTGCCATCACATACCAATGCTGTAAATCTCCCCCCACCCATGAGTAAATTGGTATTGATATTGGTAAATTGGTATTGATATTGGTAAATGTCCTCATGGAGTCACCTTTGTAGCAATCCATCAGAGCTTCAGCTGAATACCCACACATATAGATTACCAGCTTGCAAAAATCAGAGTTTTCATCCTAGTTCTAGCCTTGCATTCAGCCAGGGGGTCATCAAAGTGCACCCGGAGGGCAGCAATAAAAGCATCATAGTCTCTCATCATTGAATTATCCTCATTTAAGAGGCCCACCATCCACTCAGCTGCAATACCTTCCAGGGCCATGGGAATGCATTGTACTTTGAATGTCTCATTTGGAAAATCCTCCCAATTCTCTTGCATGTGATTCCACACTTGGCTCAGGAAAAATCCCAAAACTTTGGAATCCCCATTGTATTTTACTCCCAGTGGAGGAATCTTTGAAATTCGATGACTCTGTGGTCCTCCCCACCTGATAGGGCTCCCGCTGCTCCTGCTGGGTCTGCTTGGTCCTCCAAAAGCTGCTCTGGGTTGGCCTTCCCCCCAAATTCTTCAGCTTCCCCCCCCCAGCCAGCAATGCATATCTTTGGTGGCTCCTTTGGTTCTCTAAAGCTTCCTTCAGCAGATATAAAGTTTAGGTTCAATAGGAGGTCTTCCCTGTTCTCCTCTTCCCAGGTGGCTCCCCCTTTTCGGTTGCTGGTTGTAGTCACTCTGGATGGGATTTCCTCCAGGGCATCTAGCCTTCCAACTCCTAATGACCATTTAGGTCTCATAATCTTTGCTTCAACCAAAGACTCACACCCCCACTCCAACTTACCTCATTTCCATCTGGATTGGGGTGTGTGCCTGTTCCTCATGGTCACTGCCTTGGCTGCCTGTTCCTCATGGTCACTGCCTTGGCTGGACATATTTGCTTAATTCCCTTGGTAGAAGTTTTCTTGGGGTTGACCAATAAAATAGAACTTGCTTAATATCAAGTGTGCTTCCATTCAAGGTCCAGGAAAGAAAGACCCCAACTCCATTTGATAGAGATGAGTACTTTTACTAGACAAGAAGTGATAGCAACAAAAGGAAAGAAAGTTCTCAGGCAAAAGGTGCAAAAAATGCATATGCAAAGAAACCCAAACCCCTCCCAAGTGACTCCCCTGGACACCACAACTAGGTAAGTGCGACTGGGTGGATTAACATGACCAGCTGGATGCCACTCACTGGGCATGCCTGATTCCGGATGGTTGGGTTGGAATGGAACAAGTCACTTCGCTAAATCGACATGGGGACAATTCAGTGCCCCACAAGTTCCTCACCTCCCCAAACCACTGGCAGCCAATTGCATGAATGGGTGCACACACACACACACACACACACACACACCAGCTCCAAGTCTGGGGACTTTTATCCAGAGAGGAAGGAGAGGACTTTCTCAAACCCAGGCATAATTGATAGTTGCAAGCTCAGTTTTGGATAAAAGTCTCCAAGCTTGAAATTGTGTGTGTGTTTTTGTGTACGTGTGTGCTTGTATGTGCACAGCATTCTAAAGGAGACCTTCCAATCCCAGGTATCCTTGGCACTTTTCTGTCCAGTGCCCCTTCCCAACAAAGCAGGAAGTGGAGGATGACACTGCTGCATGTGTAAGTGCAGATGAGAAAGTTTACAGGAGGTAGTTTCCTCCCAGTCCAACGTGTGCCTCGACAGATCTCTGGATGATGTAGGGGAGTAGCACTCCCCAGTCCTGCACAAGGGAGCCTGGGCCTTCTCAAAAGGGAATCCCTATTTCCAGTCATGCATGGTAAGGATGCTGGCCTGTTGGGGCAATTTTTCCTCATGCAGCTTCCCTACCATTCCCACCTCCTTTCCCCAGATCTGTTTAGAATTTCAAATATGTGGCTGTCTAGTCTTTTCTTATAAACCTCAAGTGTTAAAGCACCTGTTGATAAAGAGCTAGGTGTTGTAGACCACTATATCAGGAATGGGTTGCTACCAGTGCAGTAGGTGGCTGCGCACCAGTAGCAGCCACCAGATTGCGCAATTTGCACATGACTGCTCTGGTGCCACTCCTTCGGGTGCCGCCAACTTTTTTCTTTAATTTTGGTATTTTTTGCTTCCTGCGCATGGCCAGAAGCAAAATGTCATGAGGAGACATTTGCAAGTATGAGAGTTCAGTAATTTTTTGCTTCCCTGCATGCACAGAAGCAAAAAATTGCTAAAATCTCTCTCACATGTGCACCCCTCACAAGATTTTGGTGTGTTTTTGCTTCTTGCACATGCACAGAGACAAAATCATGCTGGGATACACACACACGTGTGTGCGTAACACACACATGCACACAAGATTCCCCATGCTGCAGGCACAGCGCATTGGTAGCAGGAGGTAGGAGCAATCCACTCCTGTAATATATATACCTTATCCAATGGATCTCAATGAAAGGTGATACAAGAAAGAAAATTGAATGGCATGTTAAATGTGGTTGGTAGGCATTCAGCAAGCTAAGCGTAATTTTCAAGAACCGCTTCCTCCTATGCCTGGAGATAAAACTTTTCTATCAGTGTGTGGTATCTATTCTAATATATAGCAATGAAAGATGACAGTAACCGCACAATCAATACAAAAATTATGAGTTGCACAAAGAGCCATGAAAATATAGGTGTTTGGCAAAATAGAAAGACAAAATAGAAGAATCTCACATGGATTAGAGAATAAATGGAGGTATATTATATCATCAACAGAGTAAAATAATTGAAATGGAAATAGTCTGGTCACATAGCAAGAAGAACTGATGTAGCCATGTAGACCAAGTCAGTCAGAGAATGGATTCCACGATAAAAAGAGACAAAAGAGACTTGAAGCAAGATGTCATCAGCAAGTATTACAGGCCCAGTTGGCAAATGAAAGTACAGGACTATATAGGTTGGAAACATGTAGAAGAGGCCTTCATCCTGCAGTGGATAGACTATGGGCAAAATGATGATTCCTAGATAAATAAGTACTTCTTTTATTTTCTAAACAGCAATATATTTGGATTCTAATTAATTTCCCATTGACTAAAGCAGGGGTCCCCAATCTTTTGGATCTCAGGGACCATTACATTCATAATTTAAAATCCCACAGACCACTAATATGATCTGCCTAATGACCAGCTGGGTGGGCATGGATAGGTGGTCATGTGTTTGAATGAGTGTGGCTAACTCAAGGTCACTCACATAGTCTACCCATTGTCTATCCACTGCACTTTGTTGGCCTCTACTTGCCGCTCCCCTCCCAGCCATTCCTCACCTGCCCACTGGGCTCCTTAAGGCTCCCACAGGAAGCAGTTGTTTGAGCTAAGCAGCCATCACAAGAAAGAGTTGGTAAAACAGCTGGCTCAATTCAAGTTGGATCTCTATCAGAGGCTCAGTAGAAGCACCTCACTGAGGACTATGAGCATAGACTTTCAAACAGGGGAAAGACCTGTGGAAGTGTAAGGCCAGGTACCGGTGCCTGGAGGCTCATCAGGCTGTGGTCAGCCAGTTTCAGGCCATGATACAGTCCCACTGGAACAAAGCCATCTAGTTCTTTGCCACCAGTGGCGCTTCCCTACAGCCTTCGCCCAAAGCCCTGCACCAGGAAGCCAAAGCAGAAATCTCTTATTTCTACAAAGGAATCTATCAACTGAGGAAAACAGTACTTTTCCCAAATGAAGACCAAAAAGACTTCTCATTTCTGCATTTTTTTTCTTTTTATTTCATTGACAAAAGTTGTGAAGCAACATGAATGCCCAATATACTCCCTATGTAAATTAAGAGACAATTATAATGAATGTTGGATGGTAGAAAAAGAACTGTTCTTAACTGTAGGAAAAAAATGTTTTTGAAAATATTCTCAGTGCCATCAACTTCATGGGATAATAAGATGCCTTTCAGTTTTGTTTATATAAAACAATACTGCCCCTTTGTGGCTATATTTTTAATCACAGGATTATTCTCCTGGCCTTGTTTTCTAAAATGGAATGGAGAAGATTAGGTTTCACCTCTGCAGAACCTCTTTTGTTTTTCTCAAATACCTCCAGTGATGTAGCACCCACACGTGAAGGTAAGCCATTCCACTGTTAATTATTCTGCTGTTAGGAAATTTCTTAGCCCTAGGTTGGTTCTCTCCTTGACTAGTCTCTAACCATTCTTCTTCTTTTTTCATTTTTAAAATTTTTTCTCCACCTTTTCATACACAGATTCAACATGTTTATACTTACTTTACTTTACTTTACTTTACTTTACTTTACTTTACTTTACTTTACTTTACTTTACTTTACTTTACTTTACTTTACTTTACTTTACTTTACTTTACTTTACTTTACTTTACTTTACTTTACTTTACTTTACTTTACTTTACTTTACTTACTTACTTACTTATTTATTATTTGTGTTGAAAGGGACCTTGCAGGTCGTCTAGTCCAACCTCCTGCTTAAGCAGGAAACCCTACACCTCCCCAGCCAGATGGCAGTCCAATTTCCTCCTGAAAACATCGAGAGATGGGGTGTTCACAACCTCTGCTGGCCATTGGTTGATCGCTCTGACCATCAGGATACCTTCCACTGTTACATATGTCTTGATGGAGAACCTTTTTTTCCTCTGGTGCCAAAAGAGTGTGGGCGTGCACTATCACATATGCATGAGTGCCCACACCCATAATTCAATGCCTGGGGAGGGCAAAAACAGCTTCCCTGCCTCCAGAGGCCCTCTGGAGGCCAGAAATGGCCTATTTCCCAACTTCTGGTGGCCTAGTAGGCTCGTATTTCGCCCTCTGAAGGTTCCAAAGGCTTCCCTGGAGCTGGGGAAATGGTAAAAACGCCCTCCCCCATCCCTCCGTAGGCTCTCTGAAAGCCAAAAATGCCTTCCCAGAGCTTCTGCGAGCCAAAAATCAGCTGGCTGGCACACCCATGCGCATTGGAACTGAGCTATAGGGCAATGGTTCACATGCCAGCAGATATGGCTCTGAGTGCCATCTGTGCCGTAGATTCGCCATCTCTGTCTTAGAGAGTTCATAATTGTACATTTCATCCATTGTTCATAAACTCATATTTCATTTTTAAAAATAAAAAAATAAACAATGCCTGCCCCTTTAATAATTCTTTCTTGCACTCCCCTTCCTCTTCCACCTTTTCCTCCTCCTACCTACTTTCCCTTCACTCTTTCTAAACCTCTTTCTCCCTCTTTTTTCTTTCTCTTTATCTCTCTCTCATGACGCTCCTCCACTCCCTTCCTTTCTACTTCCTCTCCAACTTTCTAATCCTTCCCTGTATCCCAACCTATGTTCACAGGCTGTTGCTCTAAAATCATCTGTGACTGCTATATAGCCATTAATATTCTATTTTATTTCTTATGACTCCAAAAATAAAAAATATTTTTGTTTCAGGTATATAATGCCAAATTCACTTCCTCCAATAAAAGGCTAATTTTGTCATCTGGATTGTTCCTCTGCTTAAAACCCACTTTTATCTCCAAGTTTAATAGCTATCTTCCTTACATTCCAAAATACAGTACTAATGGTTTCTTATTTCTTTTCATTGTAGGGCCTCTTGCTTCCTCCCCTTTCTTGATCTCTTTTCCTCAATATTTCTGGTTCCGGTGCGAACGGTGAGGAGATGGAGGATTTGCCGCTCCTCTGAGACAATGGCAAAGATCATCAAAACTGAGTCAATCCCAACCAGACATTGTCTGATTCCTTCTGGATTTGCAACCCTCTGTGCTTGGGGGATTAAAAACCGAATGCTGTTGTGTTGCTTTGTGTGGCGCCAGGGACAATAGCCCCGAGAAATTGCCTGGGTGTTCAGCTGGGGAGTGGAAGATGGCGGCTGCTCCCGGATGCCGAACACTGAGGTGGAGAGAGAGCTGGAGAGAAATGAGCAGAGAACAACCCAGGGAACAAACCAACCCTCTTAGTGACCCTCTTAGCGAGACACCAGGAAGTGAGAGTGATTGGTGCCGAAGCGAGAGAGGTGCCAAGATGACGGAGCGGAGGCCAGCGCCAAGGCCGGGACAAATCTACCTGCTTTGTGAGACTGAGGACACCGAGGGTGCTAGGCGGTGGGAGTGGTCGGCTCTTGGCACCGGAGGTCGTTTGCGGAGAACGGAGGAGCTAAGGATACCAGCTGGTAGGCAAAGAACAGCAGCCCAGTCCCCTGTACAACGCAAGTAAGTGAGAGCTACTGGTGCCGAGGGAGACGAAGGAGACAGATGGCCGGAACATGCAGGAAGGAGGCTGAGGCAAGTTGGAGCTGCCCTGTGGAGTGAAGCATTGGCTGGGATTGGACTGAAGGAACAGAGCGGCCAGAGTTGGGGGAGAGTGAACAATGGAAACTGAATTGCCGAAGATTATCAAGGCCAGCCAAATTGGGGGTATTAGCTAATGTTAAGATCTTTGCTTTGTCATCTTCCCCCCTCCTCCCCCCCACTTCCATCTTCCTTATTCCCTATTCCCTATTGAATACCATTGGAGAACTGCGCCCCTAGTGGAAGATCCTATAACACAACAGACTTAAAGAAAGATTTATAGAAGATACTATTATCATCCTGAACTGGATTGACTGATTGACTGATGAATTTTGAACTATCGATTTAAGAACTGATTTTTATACTAACTGATCTTAATTGTATGATTGTCTCAGTTTGACTCGTAATTGACTGGCTAACCTTTTAAAATTAATTTTTAATTTTTATATACTTTTAAACTAATTTATTGGGGAGTAATTTTAGAGATGGATGCTTGGGATTGGATGGAGTGGTATGGGGGGTGGATGGGATGGGGTGGGTAGGTGGGACCATGGTACGTAAGAGGTGAATGGATATGGCATGAATGAAATTCTTGGCACACCTGATGCTGGAGAGGCAGGAGGGGAGGGGCACCCATCTCTGGGGTAGCAGAGGGTCAGAACATTCCAGTGCTGCTGGGGAGAGGCAGATATGGCGGGAACCATGGCGCTATCCATTCCAGGGGAAGGAGGGTTTGCTGCTTAACAGCGATTCCTTGTTCCGGCTCTGTGAGCTCAACCCAGGGTGCTGGTGACGAGTGTAATCCTGGCCCTGGGCTCAGGCTGCTGCTACTCCTCATCCAGGAGGAGGAGGCCGACCTGGCATTACTTACTGAAACCTGTCTGGGCCCATAGGGAGGAGTTCCTCTCTCTGAAATCTGCCCAGACGGGTTTCAGATTTGGCATCAGCCTCGACACCAGGGAAGGGGGGGAGGAGTGGCTATTATAGCCAGAGAGAGCCTTTGCCTGCGTAGACTCACTGCTCCAGAGATTGCGGGTTGTGAGTCCCTCCTGGTGAAGTTAGACTTAGGGGTACAGGTGGGCTTGTTACTCACGTACCTGCCTCTCAGCTGTGTGTCAACAGCCCTGCCAGTGCTGCTCGAGGAGGTAGCCAGGCTGGCGGTGGGGTTCCCCAGACTTATTGTCTTGGGGGACTTTAACCTACTGTCGCTCAGCGAAACCTCTGGGCTAGCACAGGCCATGGACCAGACTCAAGTAGTACAGAGTCCGACTCACGAGGGGGGGCATGCACCCAACATGGTATTCCTCTCTGAGCAACTGAGCAATGGTCTGAGACTAAGGGACTTTGTTGCCTTTGTCATGGTCAGACCATTTTCTATTGCGGCTTGACTTCCTGGCTCCAATCCTTCCCTGCAGAAAGGCGGAACCGACTAGGTGGTTCCGCCCCAGATGCCTGATGGACCCAGAGGGCTTTCAGAGGGCGTTTGGGGTTATTCCAGATTCACTCATCCACAGTTCGGCAGAGTCTCTTGCTGAGGCCTGGAACAAGGCTGCAGCGGAGGCTCTTGACTGAATTGCGCCTTTGCAACCTCTCCGCGGCACTAGACCCCATAGAGCTCCATAGCTCTGGGAGTTGAAATGCCAGAAGAGACGTCTAAGTCCAAATCCGATCAAACAGTTGTAAGAGCTCATATTAAGACTTACAAAGTGGCGCTCAAGGCGGCAAGATACACGTATCATACCGCCTTGATTGCATCAGCGGAATCCCACCCGGCCACTCTGTTTAGGGTGACCCACTCACTTCTTAACCAGGGGGGAGTTGGGGAGCCCTTACAGAGTACTGCCGAGGATTTTAACATGTTTTTCACTGATAAAATCACTCGGATCCGGGCGGATAACAGAGTCAACTGACAACGAGTCAGTCGAGGTGACTGGGGCTCGTACTTGTCCATCTGTCTGGGAAGAGTTTGATCTGGTGACACCTGATGAAGTGGACAAGGCCATTGGAGCTGTGAGTTCCACCACCTGTTTACTGGATCCGTGTCCCTCCTGGCTGGTCTCAGGCCAGCAGGGAAATGACATGGAGCTGGGTCTGGGAGATTGTCAATGCTTCTTTGGGGAGGGGGTCTTTTCCAGCTCCCTACAAGGAGGCACTTGAGCACCCCCTCCTCAAGAAGCCTTCCCTGGACCCAGCCAACAACTATCTTAACAACTATCATCCAGTCTCCAACCTTCCCTTTATGGGGAAGGTTGTTGAGAAGGTGGTGATGCTCCAGCTCCAGCAGTCCTTGGAAGAAGCCGATTATCTAGGCCCTCAGCAGCCAGGATTCAGGCCTGGCTACAGCATGGAAACTGCTTTGGTCGTGTTGATGGATGATCCCTCGCGGGCCCAGGGCAGGGGTTTATCCTCTGTCCTGGTGCTTCTCGACCTCTCAGCGGCTTTCGATACAATCGACCATGGTATCCTTCTGTGCTGGCTGGAGGGGTTGGGAGTAGGAGGCACTATCCTTCAGTGGTTCTCCTCCTACCTCTCTGGTCGGTTGCAGTCGGTGTTAGTGGGGGTCAGAGGTCAACCTCTAGGCTTCTCCCTTGCGGGGTGCCTCAGGGATCAGTCCTCTCCCCCCTGCTATTAATATCTACATGAACCCATTGGGCGAGATCATCCAAGGGCATGGGTTGAGGCTTTTGATACCCAATTATACATCTCCACCCCATGTCCAGTCAACGAATATCTCCGGGACCGCCTTCTGCCGCACGAATACCAGCGACCAGTTAGGTCCCACAGAGTTGGCCTTCTCCGGGTCCCGTCAACTAAACAATGTCGTTTGGCGGGACCCAGGGGAAGAGCCTTCTCTGTGGCGGCCCCGACCCTTTGGAATCAACTCCCCCCAGATATCAGAGTTGCCCCCACCCTCCTAGCCTTTCGTAAGCTCCTTAAAACCCACCTCTGTCGTCAGGCATGGGGGAATTGACATGTTCCTTCCCCCTAGGCTTATAAAATTTGTGTATGGTATGTTAGTGTGTATGATTGGTTTTTAACTTGTGGTGTTCTTAAAATTAATTTAATATTGGATTTGTCTTGTATTGCTGTTGCTGTGAGCCGCCCCGAGTCTGCGGAGAGGGGCGGCATAAAAATCTGATTAAACTAAACTAAACTAAACTTTGTCATGGTCAGACCATTTTCTACTACGGCTTGACTTCCTGGCTCCAATCCTTCCTCGCAGGGAGGCGGAACTAATGAAGATGTTCCGCCCCAGACGCCTGATGGACCCAGAGGGCTTTCAGACGGCGCTTGGGGTTATTCCAGAGGCACTCATCCACAGTTCGGCGGAGTCTCTTGCAGAGGCCTGGAATACGGCTGCTGCGGAGGCTCTCGACCGGATTGCGCCTTTGCGACCTCTCCGTGGCGCTAGACCCCGTAGAGCCCCATGGTTCAACGAGGAGCTCCGGGAGTTGAAACGCCAAAAGAGACGTCTAGAGAAGCAATGGAGGAAGAGTAGGTCTGAATCTGATCGAACACTTGTAAGAGCTTTTATTAAGACTTACAAAGTGGCGCTCAAGGCGGCAAGATGCGCGTACCATGCCGCCTTGATTGCATCAGCGGAATCCCGCCCGTCCGCTCTGTTTAGGGTGACCCGCTCCCTTCTTAATCAGGAAGGAGTTGGGGAGCCCTTGCAGAGTAGCGCCGAGGAGTTTAACACGTTTTTCGCTGATAAAGTCGCTCAGATCCGGGCCGACCTCGACTCCAATTGTAAAACAGAGTCGACTGACAATGAGTCAGTCGAGGTGACTGGGGCACGTACTTGTCCACCTGTCTGGGAAGAGTTTGATCTGGTGACACCTGATGAAGTGGACAAGGTCATTGGAGCTGTGAGTTCCGCCACCTGTCTACTGGATCCGTGTCCCTCCTGGTTGGTCTCGGCCAGCAGGGAGGTGACACGGAGCTGGGCCCAGGAGATCACCAACGCTTCCTTGGGGAGGGGAGTTTTTCCAACACTCTATAAAGAAGCGCTTGTGCGCCCCCTCCTCAAGAAGCCTTCCCTGGACCCAGCCGTACTTAACAACTATCGTCCAGTCTCCAACCTTCCCTTTATGGGGAAGGTTGTTGAGAAGGTGGTGGCACTCCAGCTCCTGCGGTCCTTGGAAGAAGCCGATTATCTAGGTCCCCAGCAGTCGGGTTTCAGGCCCGGTTACAGCACGGAAACCGCTTTGGTCGCGTTGATGGATGATCTCTGGCGGGCCCGGGACAGGGGTTTATCCTCTGTCCTGGTGCTCCTCGATCTCTCAGCGGCTTTCGATACCATCGACCATGGTATCCTTCTGCACCGGTTGGAGGGGTTGGGGGTGGGAGGCACTGTGCTTCAGTGGTTCTCCTCCTACCTCTCTGGCCGGTCGCAGTCGGTGTTAGTGGGGGGTCAGAGGTCGGCTCCGAGGTCTCTCCCTTGTGGAGTGCCTCAGGGGTCGGTCCTCTCCCCCTTGCTATTTAACATCTACATGAAACCGCTGGGTGAGATCATCCAAGGACATGGGGTGAGGTATCATCAATATGCCGATGATACCCAGCTTTACATCTCCACCCCATGCCCAGTCAACGAAGCGGTGGAAGTGATGTGCCGGTGCCTGGAGGCTGTTGGGGCCTGGATGGGTGTCAACAGACTCAAACTCAACCCGGATAAGACGGAGTGGCTGTGGGTTCTGCCTCCCAAGGACAATCCCATCTGTCCGTCCATTACCCTGGTGGGGGGGAATTACTGACCCCCTCAGAGAGGGTCCGCAACTTGGGCGTCCTCCTCGATCCACAGCTCACATTAGAAAACCATCTCTCAGCTGTGGCGAGGGGGGCGTTTGCCCAGGTTCACCTGGTGCACCAGTTGCGGCCCTATCTGGACCGGGACTCATTGCTCACAGTCACTCATGCCCTCATCACCTCGAGGTTCGACTACTGTAATGCTCTCTACATGGGGCTACCTTTGAAAAGTGTTCGGAAACTTCAGATCGTGCAGAATGCAGCTGCGAGAGCAGTCATGGGCTTACCCAGGTATGCCCATGTTTCACCATCACTCCGCAGTCTGCATTGGCTGCCGATCAGTTTCCGGTCACAATTCAAAATGTTGGTTATGACCTTTAAAGCCCTTCATGGCATCGGACCAGAATACCTCCGAGACCGCCTTCTGCCGCACGAATCCCAGCGACCGATTAGGTCCCACAGAGTGGGCCTCCTCCGGGTCCCGTCAACTAAACAATGTCGGTTGGCGGGCCCCAGGGGGAAAGCCTTCTCTGTGGCGGCACCGACTCTCTGGAACCAACTCCCCCCGGAGATCAGAACTGCCCCTACTCTTCCTGCCTTCCGTAAACTCCTCAAAACCCACCTTTGCCGTCAGGCATGGGGGAACTAAACATCTCTCCCTGGGCACATTTAATTTATACATGGTATGCCTGTGTGTGTGTCTGTTAGTATGTGGGGTTTTTTAAATCTTTAAATATTTTAATTAATTGAATTATTTATGATTTGTTTTACACTTGTTGTGAGCCGCCCCGAGTCTTCGGAGAGGGGCGGCATACAAATCCAAATAATAAATAAATAAATAAATAAATTAGAGAACCATCTTTCAGCTGTGGCGAGGGGGGCGTTTGCCCAGGTTCACCTGGTGCACCAGTTGCGGCCCTACCTGGACCGGGAGTCACTGCTCACAGTCACTCATGCCCTCATCACTTTGAGGTTCGACTACTGTAATGCTCTCTACATGGGGTTACCTTTGAAGAGTGTTCGGAAACTTCAGATCGTGCAGAATGCAGCTGTGAGAGCAATCATGGGCTTCTCTAGGTATGCCCATGTTACACCAACACTCCACAGTCTGCATTGGTTGCAGATCAGTTTCCGGTCACAATTCAAAGTGTTGGTTATGACCTATAAAGCCCTTCATGGCATCGGACCACAATATCTCAGGGACTGCCTTCTGCCGCATGAATCCCAGCAACCAATTACGTCCCACAGAGTTGGCCTTCTTCGAGTCCCGTCGACTAAACAATGTCATCTGGCGGGCCTCAGGGGAAGAGCCTTCTCTGTGGTGGCCCTGATCTGGAACTACCTCCCCCCCCAGAGATTAGGATTGCCCACACCCTTCTTGCCTTTCATAAACTCCTTAAAACCCACCTCTGCCGTCAGGCATGGGGGAATTGAGATGTCTCCCCCTGGCCTTTATATTTTATCTATGGTATGTTTGTGTGTATGTCTTGTTTTTAAATAAGGGGTTTTTAGATATTTTTAAATATTAGAACTGTTATTAGATTTGTTATTGTACATTGTTTTTATTATTGCTGTGAGCCACCCCGAGCGTTCGGCTTCAGGAGACAGCTGCGAAGCGGCGCGCGTGTTTTAAAACGTCACAGCCGGCCTGGGGGGCTCGGGGGAAGCCCCCGAGCCCCCCAGGCCGGCTGCCACGTTTTAAAACACGCGCGCCGCTTCGCAGCTGTCTCCTGAAGCCGAACGCGGAAGTTAGCGTTCGGCTTCAGGAGACAGCTGCGAAGCGGCGCGCGTGTTTTAAAAGGTTCCAGCCGGCCTGGGGGGCTTGCCAGCTCCCCCCGAGCCCCCCAGGCCGGCTGCAACCTTTTAAAACACGCGGGATACGAGCGCCAAGGAGCTGTCTCCTGAAGCCGAACGCTCCTTGGCGCTCGTATCCCGAATGTGAGCTCGGGAGGCGAACAAAAATGTCGCTCCCCTCCCAGCTCTTATCTCGAGTAGCTCCTAAGTAGAGGTGCTCGTATGTCGAGGTTCCACTGTATAAAGAAACCCTGCATAAGGGACATCCTGGCATAGTAAGGGTGAAAAGCCTGGTTAGGAGGTATCTTTGGTGGCCAAACCTGGACAAGGACATAAAAGCCTGTTTTGCAACATGTGATCCTTGCCAGCAGTCCAGGGCAGCACCTCCTAAAACCACACCAACTGAGTGGGATATGCTAAGGTCCAGTGTGCATATAGATTTTGCAACACCAATGCAAGGGCAAAACCTTTTGATAGTTGTGGATGCATACTCCAGATGACTGGAAGTAGTACTTATGACATCCATGACCTCTAGTGCCACCATAAAAGGAGACTATTTTATAGAATCATAGAATCATAGAGTTGGAAGGGACTTCCAGGGTTATCGGGTCCAACCCCCTGCTCAATGCAGAATTCACTAAACCAGGGGTCGGGAACCTATGGCTCGCGAGCCAGATATGGCTCTTTTGATGGCCGTATCTGGCTCGCAGACAGGGCTCCTAGCACTGAGCTCCCGCTCGCAGCTGTCCCCTGGCTCCTGCTCGATGCCACGGTTTTCGGCGCTGTCCTGCTGGGCCCCAAAGACGGAAGGCAGGAAGAAGGAGAGCTCCATTCTTCTCGCCTTTTTCCCGCCTTCCGTCTTTGGGGCACAGCAGGACAGCGCCGAAAACCGCGGCATCGAGCAGAAGCCGGGGGACAGCTGCGAGCGGGAGCCCCAGGAGGGAAGTACCGGCAGCGCCCCGCCCAGCTGAAGCTTCACTGGCGTCGG
Source organism: Erythrolamprus reginae (assembly GCF_031021105.1). Lineage (NCBI taxonomy): Eukaryota > Metazoa > Chordata > Lepidosauria > Squamata > Dipsadidae > Erythrolamprus > Erythrolamprus reginae. Next base: position 55,452,203 of record NC_091963.1, read on the forward strand.
CGGCAAATGTCCTTTGTGGCCCGGTGGGAGGGGGGGCTGCAGCGGCCGCAGGCAGTCGCAGGGAGATGGCGGCGGCGAGAGGGAGCTCCAGCTGGGCTGGGGGTTCGGGGGGGCCATGAACGCCGCCCGGAGCCAATGGCTTCTTTTGGGCTTACTTGAATTCCTGCTGCTGGTAAGCGCGCGCGGGTGGCCGGGTGGGAAGGGCGAGGCGCGAGGGGGAGGCAAGTGGAGAAGCGGAGAGAGAGAGAAGTGGACCAAAAGAAAGAAAAGGGAAAGAGAGGGAGGGAAAGAGAAATGGAGAGGAAGGAAGGAGGGAGGGATGGGAGGGAGGGAGAGAAGGAAGGAAGAGAAAGGAGGGTAGAAAGAGAGGGAGAGAGAGAGGAGAGAGAAAGGAAGAGGAGAGATAGAAAGGAAGAGAGAGAAAGAAAGAGGGATAGAAAGAGAGAGAGAGTGAGAGATGCTCAGTTAGCCTTTCTTTGAAGTTGCCTTTCTTTCTTTCTTTCTTTCTTTCTTTCTTTCTTTCTCTTTCTCTCTTGCTCTCTTGCTCTTTCATTCTTTTTTCTTTCTCTTGCTTTCTTTCTTTCTCTTTCTTTCTCTCCTTCCTTCCCTCCTTCCATTTCTTTCATTCCCCTCTCTATTTTTATTTCTCTTTCATTCTTTCTTTCTCTCTTTCTTGCTTTCTTTCTTGCTCTTTTTCTTTCTCTCTTTTACCTTCCCTTCCTCTATTTCTTCTTTTCTTTCTCCTTCCTACCTTCTTCCCTCCCTCCCTTCCTTCAGTCCTTCCTCTCTTACTCTCCCCTTTCATAAGTTTCCTTGCTTCCTTCCTCTGTTCCTGTCCCTTCCCCCTTTCTTTCTTTCTTTCTTTCTTTCTTTCCTTCCTTCCTTCCTTCCCTCCCTCCATTTCTTGCTTTCCTTCTCCTTCCTCCCTTGTTTCCTCCCTCATTCCCTTCTTTCACTCCTTCTTCTCTTACTCTCCCCTTTCACACCTTTCCTTGCTTTCTTTGCACCCTTCCTCTGTTCCTGTCCCTTCCCTCTTTCCTTCCTTCCTTCCCACCCTCCGTCCATTCATTCACCCATTCCTCTCTTGATCGCCCCTTTTACCATTCCTTCCTTCCTTCCTTCCGATGTGGGCCTGGGCCAGCAGAGTAGTTTGCTTTTGCACCCCGTCTCGAGCTCCCTTGGTGCCAACCCGGCCCTCCCCACTTCAGAGAGAAGGGGGAGAAAGAGAGAGAGAGAAAGAGAAAGAGAGAGATAAAAAGAGAAAGATAGAGGGAGGGAGAGAAAGAGATAGAAAGAGACAAAGAGAGGGGGAGAGAAAGAGAGAGAGAAAGAAAGAGAGAAAGGGAGATACGTACGGCTCTCGCGGAATTATATTTCAAAATATGTGGCGTTTACGGCTCTCTTAGCCAAAAAGGTTCCTGACCCCTGCACTAAACCATCCCAGAAAGATGATTATCCAGTCTCGATTTGAAGACCTCCAGTGAAGGTGAGCTCACCATCTCCTGTGGCAAACTGTTCCACTGGTTTATCACCCTTACCATTAAAAAGTTTACTAGTTTAGCCGGAAAAAAAAGAAGAGGCATAGCAGTTTATATTGATGAAATGATTGAGGTTAAACAACTTTACAGTGACAAAGAAGGTAGAATTTTAATCATGCAAGTAAACTTAGAAACAGGACCTCTCGCCATTATATCGAGCTATGCACCAAATGAAAACCAAAAATATTTTACAAAGAATTACACACAAAAAATTTGAGTTATCTATTGAAAATATAATTGGAGATTTTAACGCAATAGCTAATAGTCAAATGGATCACTCAGCTAAAAACAAAGACAAGAAAAATAAAACAATGATCCCTCTGCTCTGTGATAGCCCTTCAGGTATTTGTAGACAGATATCAAGTCTCCTCTCAGTCTTCTCCTTTGAAGACTAAAGATACCTAGATGCTTTAACTGTTCCTCATATGGCATGGTTTCCAGACCACTTATCATCCTTGTAACTCTCCTTTGAACTTGCTCTAATTTATCAATGTCCTTTTTAAATTGGGCTCCCCAGAACTGAACACAGTATTCCAAGTGTGGTCATAGCAAAGTACTGTAGAGAAGAATAATTACTTCGCGTGAGCGAGATTGTCAAGGCTGCCAATCAGAATTCAGACAAATAAAACTCAGAGTCCTTTAGGTTAAGGTTCAAAGTGAATTTATCAAAATCAGAACTTGAAGCATCGAAAGCAAAGCAAAGTCTGAGGAAAAATGGCGTGTACCCCACATACTAAATCCCCCTTTTCCACCCCCCTGTTGGACATCTGCCCAATCTCCTTTGTCCAGATGCATCAGGTGGTCCAAGATGCTCCTCCCAGGCTTCTCAGGAATTTGCCTATCTAACAGTCTTCACCGCCACCTGGGAAATCGAAACTTATTCTAACTGAAACTTTTCTCCTCCAGCACACTTCCCAACCCCTCTTGATATCTACCCCTCCCCATCTCTATGACAACCAAGCAAAGAATGCAGCAGCAGCAAGCGCAGGTTGACATTCGGCCCCCCTGGAAATGGGACTTCAGTCCTAAAAGACAAAATAAAACAACACAAATATATACAATACCACATTACGGTTTATCAGGATATTTCAATCGAAAATGGTCAATTTCCCTCTGGGCATTCATTTGTTTTTCGTCAACCCATTCTCATGTGATACAGGGAAATGTTTCCAAGATACCAGATACTGAATTTTCCCCCTGGTTTTCCGGGAGTCCAACACCTCTTTTACCTCAAAATGTTGCTCAATCTCAATGAGCAGCGGGGCGGGGGAATTTGGGTGCGGTGGCCGCAATTCACTTATCCGTTCCAGCTTCAGTAAACTGATATGGAATACTGGGTGGACTTTCCTCAGTTCTTTTGGCAATTCTAACTTCATTGCAACCAAATTTACCACTTGTATAATAGGGAAAGGACCTATGTACTTAACTGCTAATTTTTTGGATTTCTGCGTTATCCTCAGGAATTTTGTTGAAAGGTAGACCCTATCTCCCACCTTGTACTCTGCAGCTATCCTTTTCTTATTTGCTTGGGCCTTATGAGCTATTTGAGCCTCATCAAGGGCCTTCCACGCTATGGGCCAAGTCGCCTTGAGTTGCGACACCCAATCTTTTAAGGATGGAAGTTGAGGCTCATCCTGGGGTAGTTCCGGAATTGCCACCAAGTCTTGTCCACTTACTAACTTAAAAGGAGTGAACCCCGTACTACAGTGTAATGAGTTATTATAGGCCACTTCCGTGAAGGGCAAGAGCTCACTCCAATTATCTTGTTGGTATTTCAAATAACACCTCAGGTACTGTTCTAGGATGGAGTTTGTCCTCTCGCACCCCCCATTGGTTTCAGGATGATGGCTCGAGCTGAGCCCCTGTTTAGTACCCAATAATCCCATAAACTCTTTCCAAAAATTAGAGGTAAATCGCACCCCACGATCCGATATGATTCGCTCAGGAACTCCATGTAACCGATACACATGTTGTATGAACAATCTTGCCAGTGTTTTGGTGGTGGGGATTTTTGAACATGCCACAAAGTACATCTGTTTGGAAAAAAGGTCAGTAACAACCCAAATCACTGTAGTCCCCCCACTCTCAGGTAGGTCCATAATAAAATCCATTGACATTTCCTTCCAGGGTGCCCCCGGTCTCGCCACTGTCTGCAAAAGTCCTTGGGGGTGACCTGGGAGTTGTTTAGCAGCTGCATATACTGGGCAACTTGCTACATAAGCCTCAACATCTTTTTTCATGGAGGGTCACCAGAACTGCCTTCTTAATAAATGCAAGGTTTTCAAGAAAGTGAAATGTCCTGCCACCTTGGAGTCATGTCCTCTTTCCAATATTAAAGGCCTCAATGCTAGTGGGATATACAAACGAGATCCCAGCCAAGCTAGGCCATTCCTCTTGGTGCAGTCCCCCTCATGAGTCCGAAAACACTCATCAGTTTCCAACGCCTTTTGCAAACTGTCTCATCAAACTGTCAGGAAGTTCCATCTTCTTTGCGCTCTGGTGTTGAGTCATCGCCGAGCAAGCAGCTTGTGAGGGTTGTATTACTGATTGAATTAGTTCTAGCCTCCCGCTGTTGTACTGCGGCATTCTCGACAAAGCATCTGCCATAAAATTGCTCCCCCCCCCCTGGTAAATAGCGCAGTGAGAAGTTGAACCGACTGAAATGTTGCTCCCATCTGGCTTGTTTAGGGGATAATTTCCGGGGTTTTTTCAAAGCTTCCAGGTTTTTGTGGTCTGTCCACACCTCAAAAGATTGTTTTGCTCCTTCTAGGAAATGCCTCCAGGAGAGTAGTGCCCAGCGTACTGCAAATGCTTCCTTTTCTCACACTGCCCATCTCCGCTCGGTGTCGCTTAGCTTTCTAGATGTATACGCACAGGGACATAACACCTGTCCCTCATCTCATTGTAGTAATACCATTCCCATGGCCACATCGCTGGTGTCCACTTGTACCACAAATGGCTTTCCTAAATCAGGATGTTTAAGGATTGGTTCGCTCGTGAACAGTTTTTTCAGCTTTTCAAAAGCTGCCTGGCACTCCATGGACCACGACAGAGGCCCATGGGTTTGGGTTTACCTTCTCCTTTAGTTTTCAGTAGGCTGGTAATCAGCAGTGCTATCTGAGAAAACACTGGGATAAATTGCCGATAAAAATTAGCGAAACCCAGAAAGCTTTGCAATTGCTTCCTAGTTTGTGGGGCCTTCCACTCCAAGACCATCTTTACCTTCTCCGGATCCATTTCCACCCCATCATGTGAGATGCGATAACCTAAATAGTCAATTTTTCTCTGGTGAAATTCGTACTTTTCCAAGTTAGCATACAGTTCTGCTGCTTTAAGTTTCTTTAAGACTTCTCTGACCAGAGTTACATGTTCCTCTAGGGACTCCGAATATATTAAAATGTCATCTAGGTAGATTAAGCATCCCTTAAATAAATGTTCATGCAGTACCTCATTGATTAGTTGCATGAAGACTCCTGTAGGCCAAAAGGGAGTACCCTGAATTGAAAACATCCCAATGGAGTGTTGAAAGCGGTTTTCCACTCATCTCCCTCTTTTATGCAGACCCGATAGTATGCTTCACGTAAGTCCAATTTTGTGAAGAACTTCCCTTTCTCCAGGTAAGTTAACATGTCCTTTATAAGGGGCAGGGGGTACGCATTATGCATGCAAATGGCATTTAAATTTCTATAATCCACCATTAGGCAGAGCGAGCCATTTTTCTTCTCTCTGAACATGATGGGGGCCGGTTGTATAAATCCCCTTTCCAACTTTTTGTCAATGAATCGCCATAACTCACCCAGTTCCCCTGGGGTCAAAGAGTACATCCTGGGCTTGGGCAATTTCGCTCCAGGCGCTATATCAATGTTACAGTCCATGGTCCTATGTGGGGGCAGTTTGTCAGCTTCCCTCTCGCTGAAGACCACTTTAAGATCCCAATATTCCCTGGGGATTTTTTCCTCGCCTGCAATTTTTTCCACCAGAGGGGTAGCTTTCCTTCCCAATTCTGCCAGTACAAATCCCAGTTCCTCTTTCCCCTTGTAGGAGATAGTGACCGCCCCAGTATGCCAGTTAACTTCTGGATTCCATTTCTGTAACCAGGGTCAGTGTTCCCTCTAATTTTTTTTTGGGGTGGGCGGAAAAGTATAGTGTCTGAGCGGCAGTCCCTTCGGGACTGGGCGGCATAAAAGTATAAATAAATAAATAAATAAAGTAAGTGTGGGTGTGCGCTATCACACATGAGCGAGTTCTTGCAGCCATAATTCTATATTTTCAATAGTTTATTTTCAAATACACAGTAATCATTCAACACTCCAAACTAAGATTAGCCTCTCACAACAGCCATTGCAAATTATAAATCTTTCCCTCTAGAAATACCAAGATGTATTTGAGAACTTTAGGTTTGGTCTGTCAGTCTCAGATTAAAAATATTATCGATATCTAATATATTCATAAATGTATTTAATAAGTCAAAAAAGTCTGGCTTGCCTTACAGTTTCTCACATCTGTCTCTCACATTGATGATGACCATTCCATCTTTGTCTTTGTCCATTCTCAAATACATCTTGTATTTCTAGAGGGAAAGATTTATAATTTGCAATAGCTGTTGTAAGAGGCTAATCTTAGGTAGTTTGTGTTGGATTTAGAGGGTCCTTACCTTTGCAAGGTGCCCAGCCCGTTAGGACTGAGCCAGGACCTTCCGGAGGAGATGGCTATTAAAGTACAAACAAAGCATGTTCGAATGAACTAAACTTTTATTAGAAAAGTAGAAAAAATAAAGTTTGTCTTAAGAGACATAAAATGGACATCTACATTGCTAGAGAATGTAAAACGTAATGTCAGCTTAATTGCTTTTCTTCCTGCAAGAAGGAGGATGTGAGCAAAGCAGTTACATCACAAAGGAGGAGCTACATTAATAAACAGAGTTAACTATCTAACTACTGGATGTTTCTCAATGTCTTTGGAGGCTGTCAATCTACAGCGTGACACCCCTTCTTTGTCAGTCATCAGAGACATAAGGGACATCAGGACATCAAGGCATCAATTCACTTAAGGCACATTTTGTTGGTGAGGTATTCATGTTGATCAGCTGGCAACGGCTTATTCAGCAAGTCAGCGATCTGCTCAGTAGTAGGTACATACTGAATTTTGATGAATCCTTCTCTCACACTCTCTCTGGTATTTCTATACCGGATGTCAATGTGCCGTGAACGAGCTCCAACAAATTCAGCTTCAGCAATATATGCGACTGAAACATTATCCTCCATAATAACAATTGGCTTCTTTGGACTTTCCCAAATACTACCGGTATCAATGAGAGGAGAAAGAGACATTAACGCATTACAGCAATCAGAAACACATGCATATTCAGACTCAGTTGAAGAGAAAGAAATAAACTTCTGCTGCCTAACTTTCCAGAAGAAAGGACAACCATTTAAAAACAGTATATAACCAGAAGTACTTTTTCGTGTTTCTGTGTCACTTGCCCAGTCAGCATCTGCATAACAAATCACTTCAGGGTACTCAACATGTTTTGGCTCAAGGAACAACTTCTTGTCCTTAGTAAGCTTCATGTATCTCAACAGTCTCTTTATGCAAGACCAGTGGAACGTGGTCAAGTTGCCAACGTATCTGGACAGTAGATTCACACTCAGTGAGATGTCAGGTCTTGTCCAACTGCTGATGTACAGTAGTGATCCAATCACTGACCGGTACAGCGTTTTGTTCTGGAAATCAGGATACTCTTCTCGTGTTAACCTGTAAAAATCAGTCTGCATAGGAGAGCGACAAGTATGCGCATCAGACATGTTACAATTTTGCAAAAGCTGGTCAACCTTACTTTCTTGTGAAAGAGAGAACCCCTTCTCAGTTTTCTCAAACTGCACACCTAGATAATCATTAATATGCCCTAGGCTTTTTAAGGTGAAATGTTTCTCAAGACCCTTAGCAAAAGTTTGACTTGTGCTTTCATTTGGACCTACGTAAACAATATCATCAACATAAACAAGAACAATTTCATAAGTCTTACCTTGCCCTTTTGTAAACACGCATTCATCAGGGATGGACTTAATAAAGCCCATTGAATTTAGCTTTTGGGTTAATAACTTGTACCACATAAGGGCACTTTGTTTGAGGCCATATAAAGACTTGCTCATAGACCAGACTTCACCTTCTCGGTCCTGGAACCCGGGAGCACCCTTGACGTAGATCTCTTCATTCAGATCAGCGTTCAAATAGGCAGTCTCTACATCGAACTGAAAAACCTCTAAGTCCAAAGCAATAGCAGTGATTAGAGCAATCTTGACACTCTCATTTTTGACTGTGGGTGAAAATGTGTCAGTCTAGTCATCTGGATAAACTTGAGAGAATCCTTGAGCTACAAGTCTAGCTTTATACAGCTTTCCTTCATTAGGTTTTTGTTTGACTTTATACACCCAGTGTGTGCCAATGACTTTTTTCTTGTTAGGAGGCTCCACCTTTTGGAACACCTTTAGTTTCTTTAAACAGTCCAGTTCACGTTCCATAGCCTCATACCATTTTTCTTGTTCAGATTCAGGCAAAAGTTTGATCTGGTGAAAATGATCAGGTGGAAGTGTAAGATTATTACACATGAAAAGAAAAGGAGATTCAGATACTCGCTGTGTAAATCTCTTTGGAGTGGTTCCTTTAGTGGTTCTCTTTGAACGTCTTGGAACGCTGGTCCATCCTTCATCATCATCTCCGCCTTCAAGTTCATCGCCAGGGATTTCCTTTGCGACTGTCGAAGGCTGTTCATCATCTGGAACATTTGGAATATCTGGCACAGCTGCCTGAGCATCAGGGATCGCCACACCTTCCTTAGGAAAATAAACTGAAGTATCATTATTATGTATACTGGACCAATTTGTGTCTTCCTCAAATTTGACTGAATTAGAAATATAGACTCTATGATGAGAGTCAGCAAATTTGTGGTACTTGGAGACTTCATCAAAGCCAATGAATCTCATTCTTTCTGACACAGGACCTCCTTTCCTTCTTTGTTCAAGAGGGATGTTAACAGTGGCATAACAACCAAAAATGTAGATGTTTTGAACATCAGGCTTCTTGGCATGAAGCAAGTGATAAGGAGTGTCTTGTATGACGCTACTCCATGTTCTGTTAACAATGTAATTAGCATACCTTACTGCTTCGCCCCAGTATGAAAAGTCCAAGTCCGCATCCTCAAGGAGACAACGAAACATCGTCTGCAGAATCCCGTTACGGCGTTCACAAATACCATTGTGAGCAGGAGTCGCGGGTGCTGAGGTCTGCTGGCGTATTCCATTCCTGGACATCCATCCTTGGAACTGTTGTGACATGAATTCGCCTCCACGGTCACTTTGAATTCTCTTGATCCAGACGTCGTGTTGGGTGAGTATCTCTGCAGCAAAGTCTTTAAAGACTTCAAACGCCTCAGATTTTTGCTTTAATAGAAAAACATAGCCAAATCGTGAGTAACTGTCAACTACAGTTAAGAAATACTTACGTTTACCAACAGTGGGCCGAAATGGACCGACAACGTCGGTGTGGACCAATTCAAAAATGCGTGAAGACAATCGAAGAGCAACCTTAGGTATGGGTGAATTTTTGGACTTGGCTGTGTTACAAACTTTACAGTCTAAATAAACTTGGCAAGTCCCATCAATTTTGAAACCATCAACATATTCAGACATCTTTGCTAAGACGGGGTAAGAAGCATGCCCCAAGCGACGATGCCATCTGTGAATGCACCTGGAATGAAAAGATTTATTTGTTAATACATGTTTAACATTTGTAACAGTATTAGGAACCTCAGGGGTTTAATTGGCTTTAGAAGCCTCTGAACTAGTAGTTGCACCAGGTTTTCTTTCTGGACCTGTGCTTTCGCCCATTGGAACGTTTATACTTACACTACCTTTGCTCGGAGGTTTAGGTTTTAAATAAAAAACACCTCTGATGGGAATGGCAGTAGCAAGAATTTTGCCATCCTTGATAATGTGAGTCTCTGTGAGTTCATGGGTTACTACAGTCTTTAATTCTTCTCTCAGGCAATACACACTAAGAATGTTATTCTTGGCAGTTGGAACGTAGAAAACATCTGATATTTGGCAGTCCAGTTCTTTGACGTAGACTTTTCCTTTTCCTTCCACTTTGGAGAGTTGATCCGCAAATCCAAACACCTCTTTGACGTCTGTCTTGGGTAGCTCAGTGAAGGATTCCTTCCGGTACGCGACGTGCACTGCTGCTCCGCTGTCTAGGGTCCATAACTGATGTATGTCATAGAGTGGACTCTTCTCAGGAACAGTTTTGAGGAGGAAAGTACTAACATAAGTAGGTTTCTCATCTTTTGAGTCTTTGGGAGTTGACTTTGCAGTCCCAGAACTCTTTCCTCGGGATCCTTTCTTCTGTGCCCCCTTTGGTTGAGTTGGATATGGTGGAGGGTCAGACTCGCCAGACTTAACACTTTGCAAATCAGCAGACTTACGAGTGTCATCCTTCTTAGGTTGTTTCTGGCGTGGGTACTTCGGCGTACTGGTTTTCTGTTGACCGCTCTTAGCCAAGCTAGGTTTGTATGCTGCTGACATTGGCCTAAAGCTAGTGTGCAGCAGCTCTTCTTCTTCAGTTAGCATGTTACAGAGTCTTTGTGTGGTCTTTTGGGCCAATGGAAGTATATTAAACTTGTAAACAACTTCCCTCCATTCAGGACCAAGGGAATTTATGATAGCAGCATTGACTTGGTTATTGTCATAGCAGTATCCTCTCTCTTCCAAATCTCTATGCATAGTTAGCATCTTGGATATGTGAGGAGCAAGTTCATTCCCAGTTGTAAGTTTAGTATTGTGAAACTTGGATATCAGAATGAAATTGCCTTCATCTGACATTGGCTTAAACATGCCATCAAGTGACTCTAACAGCTCAGCAGAAGTGATGTCAGGTGTGTACCTCATTGACAATTGTGAGTCCATGCTCATAAGAATGAGTAGCTTTGCTTTTATGTCAGCTTCTCTTTCTTGTTCAGTCCAGCGCCTTACTGGGGGATTGTAAACAATCTGATCAATGTCATGAGCCAGTAGGTGCAAATTAATCCTGTGAAGCCACTTCTTAAAGTTCTGCCCATTTGACATCAACACAAACTCACCTTTCAAAGCAGAAGAGGTGATGGCTTGCCTTGTAGATGCAGTCATTTGAACTGCTTGCATTTGCTGGGGTTGGGCCCCAACACCTGCTGGCAAACCTGGAGGTGGAATCATCTGGGGAAACTGTGCTGGCATCTGTGGAGTTAGGACTGGAGGTCTCTGTGGTGAAGCAGAAGTACCTGGAATTTGAGGAACTGGATCTCTTTGCATCTGTGCGGCTTGTGAAGCTCGAGAAACATTAGATTTCACATCATAATGACTCACTTCATACACATTAGCTTCAGGAAGAATTTGTGCCTTTTTGGCATTCCATCCACTAGTGGCCGCTGCTGCGTAAGTTGCTGCGGTGGGTAAACTGACCCCCCCCCGCTGCTTCCAATTGCAAAAGGCAAATGTTCCATTTTTTTTCTGTGGGCAATTCTGCTCCCCCTTCTCCCTTTGGAAGGGCCTCTATATGAGATAACGCGGCAGGATAGAAATGGGAGACCACTGAAGCGTGACCCTTTTGCGCATGTCTGTCTTCGGCTGGATAGGAGGAGTACATACCTCAGCTATCTGCTTTCTGGGACTGGGCATACGTGGCATCTGCCAGGGACACAGACTCCATTTTTTCAGTTATCAACTTTAATTGGAGTTTCTTCAAGGATCTTAATTCTGTTCTTGTTTCATTTGCTTTTTCTAAGTAACTGAAGTAAATTTCTCACTGCGCATTATTTTTCATAGTTGGTAAATTATCAAAGTGAAGACAGAATGACTCTAACTCATGAATTTCTCTCTCATGTTTTTCCATTATTTCCTCATTTTTTTGTAAATTAGAGGTGGTCCCCTTTATTCTGGCAGAAGTGAGAGAGACCGGATCACCAAAGTGCTTTGTCTTGGCAAAAACCTTAGAGGGCAAAGCTGATGACTGGAGAGTTTGAGAGGGAGTTAAAGTTTCTTCTTCTATCTCCTCATCGCTGGGCTGATTTGAAATACTGCCTGTGGGAATCCCTGTGACAGATTTATTTTCCTCTTCCCGAATCCCAACCGTGTCATCAATTAGATAAGAGTGACTTACGATTTGTTGAGATTCGCCAGCTTCGGAAAGTTCCGTCTCACGTTGCAAAGACATGATGCATTCCCTTTTTTCCTCCGTGACACGGATGATTTGTTTGAGCTCAGCTAACTGTTGGCTGGAAATTGAATCGACGTAACTTTGCGTGAGGGGATTTTTCTTTCTTTTGGCTGGCATCTGGAGAACAGCCAGTGAGCTTACGGAGAGTAAGGGTCTGTTTGTTTAATAGTCGACCGACCTCTGCTTACCATGTTGGATTTAGAGGGTCCTTACCTTTGCAAGGTGCCCAGCCCGTTAGGACTGAGCCAGGACCTTCCGGGGGAGATGGCTATTAAAGTACAAACAAAGCATGTTCGAAAGAACTAAACTTTTATTAGAAAAGTAGAAAAAATAAAGTTTGTCTTAAGAGACATAAAATGGACATCTACATTGCTAGAGAATGTAAAACGTAATGTCGGCTTAATTGCTTCTCTTCCTGCAAGAAAGAGGATGTGACCAAAGCAGTTACATCACAAAGGAGGAGCTACATTAATAAACAGAGTTAACTATCTAACTACTGGATGTTTCTCAATGTCTTTGGAGGCTGTCAATCTACAGCGTGACAGTTTGCAGTGCTTAAGTGGGTGCTAGAACAAATCAAATATAATAAATAAACCATACCTATTGGTACATCCAGACTTTCTATCTTTCTCTCCCTGCTTTTCTCCCTCTTTCTCTCCCTTCCTTTTCCCTCTCTCTATCCTACTTCCCCCTCTCCCTCCTGTCTATCTCATCCTCCCTCTTCCCTTTCTCCCTTTCTCTCCCTCTTTCCTTTCTATCTTTCTCTCCCTCTTTCCTTTCTCCCTCTTTCCTTTCTATCTTTCTCTCCCTCTTTCCTTTCTATCTTTCTGTCCCTGCCTTTCTCCCTCTTTCCCTTCATCTCTCCCTCTCTCTTTATCTCAATTCCCTCTTTCTCCCTGGGCTGCTGTGCCTGCCCAGCAGCCCCACCATGGACGGACTGCCTTAGCATCAGCGCCCCCCCCACACGCTGCAGCTCCCGGACCATCGGCGGCACACACACATGCACATACCCCACACATGCTGCCTTTCTCCCTGCCTTTCTCCCCCTTTCCCTTCATCTCTCCACGCACATGCTGCAGCTCCCGGACCATCAACGGCACATACACATGCGCACACACCACACACACACTGCATTTCTCCCTGCGTTTCTCCCTCTTTCCCTCTTTCTTTCTTGCTCTCTCTCACTCTCTCTTGCTTCCTATCTTCTCTCTCTCTTTCTCTCTCTCTCTCTCCCTTCCTTTCTTTCCTTCTCTCTTCCTTCCACTTTTTTCTCTTTGTCTCTCTTTTCCTTCCTTCCCCTCTTCCCCTCCCTCTCCCTCTCTTTCTCCCTCTCTCCCTTTATATTTATCTCTACCTTCCTTCCTCTCTTCCTCCCTTTCTCTATCCCTCTCGTTCACTTTTCTCTCCCTTCCTTCCCTCCCTCCTTCTGTCCTCTCCTCTTTCCCTCACTCTCTTTCCCTTCTTTCTCTCCACATCTCCGGCGTACAGCTGGCTTTGCTGACCGGCACAAGGCTCAAGCCAGCTGCCCCGGAAAGCCAGGAAGGTCCTCCTGCCCCCCCAGCTGAAAACACAACGGAAGTCTGCCGCCACCAGCTTGAGCCTCCCGTTGCTCCACTCAGTTTTGCCTGTCATCCTGGACCTCTGTTGTGTTTTCAGGGGGGAGCGGCAGGAAAGCCCTGTGCCGGCCAGGAAAGCTGGCTTTCCAAGAAAGCAGCATGCTTTTCAAATGTGCTGCTTTCTTGCAACTCTTTCCTCGGCAGGGGGGAGGGAGGAGGCCACTCCCCCCCCAGGAAAGAGATGCAGGAAATCAGCATGTTTAAAAGGCACAGGGCTTTCCCGCCACTCTCCCCCCCGAAAACACAATGGAGGATGACAGGCAGGGTGAAGCGGGGTGGAGCTACAGGAGGCTCAAGCAGGCAGTTTGGCAGAAGAGGAGAGGGGGCAGATCGGGCGGGCGGGGGGCAGCGCCTTCTACTGCCGGCACCTCCCCGCCCCCCCCCCGCGGGCTGGCAGGGGGATGGGGATTGCACGCCCGTGGAAAAGGGTGCATGGGGGGGTATTTTGGGGCACGCGCGTGCTCACGCACACAGCTTACAGGGAACAGTGACCAGGGAAGTCCCAAAATGACTGCGCTATCAAGCACAGGTCCCACAATTAATTGTATAGTCTCTTGGTGGGAGCCCATTATCATAATTAAAGTTCCTGTCTCCTGAGTGGAGGGCTTCCCCCCTGCTATTGATCCATCCAACTGGGTAAAAGAAATGGGGTCCCTTAATTTCTTAAGTTTGAGGCCCAAACTCTCCGCCACCTCAGGGGACATTAAATTCCTGGTGCAACCCTAATCCAGCAGGGCTACCATGCTTCCCCTCGTCCCCCCGTTCAGGTCCCTTATAGTTAAGGGAATGTATACACAGCCGGGGGGGGGGGACTTACCGAGAAAGTTTCTTCCGGCACACTTTCCAGGATGTTAGGACGATCTGGAGATCCCAACTCCTCCCTTTTTTGGGGGGGCGACCTCTACGGTTTCCTTTCCAATTGGGGATTTCCTGATCCATTGCTCCGACTTTTTTCCCGCCACTAAGTGTCACCCTCTGCACAGGTTTGGCAAAGCATTGCGGCACCCTGTGACCTTCTTTTCCACAGTGGAAACACGCTGTAGATTTGGGCTTGTCTGGGAAGCTCCGGGGCATTTTCCTCAGGACCCTCTCTCCCCTGGGGGGGGTCTTTTCTCACGTTGGCTTCTCTGGAGATCTATCTCCACCTCTGCCACCAGCTCGAACCATCTGCTAAGGTTTCTAGGGGTTGCTCTGCCTCTGCAATGCCAGTAAACCTCATCATCCAACCCATCCATGTAGTATTCCATCAGAATATTCATTGGGTACGAGCTTACGTAAGCCATAAGTTCCCTGAACTCCTGTGTGTATTCAGTAACTGATCTCCCTCCTTCAGGGTTTTCAGCTTTGATCTAGCTTTCCTCTCCACCTGGAGATCCTCAAAACACGCTCTGAGTGCCGTCATAAACTGATCAAAATTCCTGAGGACAGGGTCTCTCATCTCATGCAGTGACACCATCCAATTTGTGGCTTCCACATCCAACATCCGGGTCACCACCCTAACCCAGGCTGGGTCATTGGGAAATTCATCCTCATAATCTTCCATGTATTGGTTTACATGGGCCAGGAAACACCTCAGCCCCACCAGCGCTTCATCGTAATGCTGGGTGAAGGGGGGCGATTGGGGCCTTGCTTCTGTGGGCTCCCCCCTGTGCAGGGCGTCTTAGGCTCACAGAGCTCAGGCCTCTGGGGGGGGGAGGGCTTTGGGCAGCTGCCTTTTGACGCTGTTCTCCCTGGCCCAAGGGTCCCGGCATCTGATCCTCCTCCCCCTCTTCCTCACTCGGAACGGCTTTTAGGGAAGCCTGACTTTTCTTTTCCACCGCTGAGAGGGCCTCCCTAATTCCTGACATCAATTCTGCCAATAGATTTTCTTCCTGGTTAACCACCCACTTCTCCTTACTTTTCTTTTTCCAATGGGTCAAATTTGCATCCGAATCCCTCATTTCATCTCCAAGGAGACCTTTTGAGACCTTGATCAAGATGGACCATCATAGAGCCCGTCTGGCAGGTTCATCTCCGCTGAGGTGTGATGCTTCCTCTTTCTCCAGGATAAGGGGGTCAGGGCTTTTAAGAGCAACTTCTTCGGAAGTTATTCCCTCCCTTTCATTTCGAGACATTTTTGCCAGTCCCTGATAGATTGCTCTCCAGGATTGACTGTTTACACAGACTTTGCTTAATGTCAAGGCTGCCAGTCAGAATTCAGACAAATAAAACTCAGAGTCCTTTAGGTTAAGGTTCAAAGTGAATTTATCAAAATCAGAACTTGAAGCATCAAAAGCAAAGCAAAGTCTGAGGAAAAATGGCACGTACGCCACATACTAAATCCCCCTTTTCCACCCCCCTGTTGGACATCCACCCAATCTCCTTTGTCCAGATGCATCAGGTGGTCCAAGATGCTCCTCCCAGGCTTCTCAGGAATTTGCCCGTCTAATGGTCTTCACCGCCACCTGGGAAATCGAAACTTATTCTAACTGAAACTTTTCTCCTCCTGCACACTTCCCAACCCCCCTTGATATCTACCCCTCCACATCTCTATGACAACCAAGCAAAGAATGCAGCAGCAGCAAGCACAGGTTGACAGAGATTCTATGCTCCTCTTGATACATCCCAGGATTGTGTTTGCCTTTTTTGCAGCTGCTTCATACTGTTGACTCATGTTTAATCTGTGATCTACCAATACACCCAGGTCCTTCTCACCTGTGCTGGTGCTCAGACATATTCCTCCAATTCTATAAGTGCTGTTTTCATTATTTTTACCCAAATTTAGGATCTTGCATTTCTCTCTGTTAAATACCATTCTGTTAGCTTCAGCCCAAGCTTGTCTATATCTTTTTGAATCCTATCTCTGTTTACTATTAGCAACACTGCCTACCTTTGTGTCATCAGCAAATTTGATAAGTTTCCCTTCAAATCCTTCACCTAGATCATTTATAAATATGTTAAATAGAACTGGGCCCAGGACAGACCCTTGTGGTACTCCACTTGAAACATTCTTCCAATTGGATATGCAACCATTTATTACCACTCTTTGAGTACGATCACTAATCCAGTTTTGAATCCATCTAACAGTTCTTTTTCCAATCCCATACGACCATTTTTTCAATAAGGATGAAATGAGATACTTTGTCAAATGCTTTATTGAAGTCAAGATATACCACATCTACTGTGTTTCTCTGATCAACCCATTTGATAATTCTATCATAGAAAGAAATTAGATTAGTCTGGCATGACTTGTTTGTTGCAAATCCATGTTAGCTCTGGTTAATTACTGCATTCTTTTTTTATTATTATTAATATACTTTATTAATTTATACAAAAAGGAATAAAATGGGGGGAAAGGGAAATGGGGATACAGAAAAAAGAAGGTAGGAAGAGAGTGGGGTAAACAGTATTATTATATCACAGCTTATATATATTACAGTATTATTATATCACAGCTTATATATATTATTGTATATACATTTCAGATATTTGTCCATATGTAAATATTTCGTATTGAGAGTTCTTGCTTAAATATTTTATAGCTGTACAGTGATCCCCCGAGTTTCGCGATCTCGATCATTGCTAATCGCTATATCGCGATTTTTCCACCCGATGACGTCACTCCCTTCCTTTCTCATCTTTCTTTCTCTCTCTCTTTCTCTATCTTGCTTCTTCCTCTCTCACACTCTCTTCCTCCCTCTCTCATCTCTTTCTTTCCTTCTCTCTCTTTCTCTATCTCTCCCCCTCTTGCTCTTGAGCGGCAAGCGAGCAGCCGGGCGGGCGGGCGAACGGGCAAGCGGCAAGCGAGCAGCCGGGCGGGCGGGCAAACGGGCAAGCGGCAAGCGGCAAGCGAGCAGCCAGGCGGGCGGGCGAATGGGCAAGCGGCAAGCGAGCAGCCGGGCGGGCGGGCGAATGGGCAAGCGGCAAGCGAGCAGCCGGGCGGGCGGCCGAACGGGCAAGTGAAGCGGCCGGGCGGGCGGCCGAACAGGCAAGCTGCAAGCGATCTTGGGGTTTCCCCTTTGCCTGGGTGGCGGGGAAGACCTAGGGAAGGTTCCTTCGGCCGCCCAACAGCTGATCTGCTCCGCAGCGCGGCAGCAGCGAGGAGCCGGAGATGGGGTTTCCCCGTTGCCTGATTATATAAGTTTAGCATTATTGGCTCTAATATGTCCTGATGATGCTTATAGAATTCTGACGGAATACCGTCAGGTCCTGGTGTTTTATTATTGTGTTGTTTTGTGATGGCCAATTTGATTTCTGTAGAGGTAATATTTCTATTTAGTTTTTTTCTTTCTTCCTCTGTTATCTGAAATGTTTCATTTAAGGCTAAATATTTTTTGATTGCAAAGTTATCTAGTTTATCTGATTTGTATAGGTCCTGATAGTATTGTTGTATTATGTTTTTCTTTTCCTCTGTGTTTGTTTTCAGTAGCCCCGAATTATCATAAAAAGATTCTATAATTTTATCAGCTTTTTGTTGTGCCAGTTTAAAGGCCAACCATCGACCGGGTTTATTAGCAGATTCGAAATTTAGTTGCTTTAGGGTTTTATATTTGGCAGTGAGTTGTTGTTGAGTTTCTAGGTTTATTTCATGTTTTATAGTTTTGATTTTAGTTAATGTTGCTGGGTCATCCGGATATTGCTGTAATGTTGTTTCTGCTTCCTGTAGTTTTATGTTAAGGTTGTTAAGTTTCTCTTTTTTTTTTTTTGTTAGTGTAGGCTGAGTAAGATATATATATTGCACGTATATAAGCTTTCATTGCATCCCAAACTACTTGTAAGGTTGTATCTCCTTCGCAGTTGGTCATTATAAAAGGTGGTAGTTCATTTTGCATTTTAGTTTTAAAATGTTCTTCATTTATGGTGGAATAGTTCATAGTCCATCTTTTGTACGTTGTGGGGTCTTGGTTATTGAGAGTTAATAATATAGGATTATGATCAGCCCATGTGGCAGGTAAGATTTTTATTTCTCTTATTTGATTTATAGTGTAAGAATTGGACCAAGCCATATCTATGCGTGACCAGGATTTATGTGGGTATGAAAAAAAAGTGTATTGTGTATTTTCTGGGTGGTGTGTTCTCCATATATCTTTAAGGGCAAATTCGTATGTTAGGTGATCAAATGTAGAGGGGAGGATTTTTCGAGAACAGTGGTGTTTGCTACTCTTATGGTCTTTATTTTTGTTGTGTATCGCGTTAAAGTCACCTATTATAATGAAGTTTGTTAGATTTAATTCTAGAATTTTTTTATGTAATTGTGTGTAAAATGCTGGTTGATTAATAGTGGGTGCATATATTCCTATTATTGTTAATTGCTCATTTTTTATCGTTATTTGTATTATTAAAATTTGGCCATCGGGTTCTTCATATATAAGTTTTGGTTTATATTGACTTTTAACGTATATTGCTATTCCTCTTCTTTTAACTAGTGCTGATGAAGTAAAAAGTTTGCCAAGACCTGGGAGTGATAAGGTCGTGATGTCCTTTTTTACGATGTGTGTTTCTTGTAGACATGTAATGTCAAAATTGTGGCTTAGGAGTTTGTGGAAATTTTTTTCTCTTTTTCTAACTGAGTTCAATCCATTAATATTCGTTGAGAATATAGTAATGTCATCTTTTTGTGTTGTAATATCTAATTTTTTCTCATTTTTATTTTTTGGTTTCAGCTCGTGCCCTTGTGATCAGTCCTTGTCTCTCATGTTTGTTTTGTAGTTTCTGTGGGTCATTTTCCTCGGTCTGTATTGTTTCTGATTCTTTTTCTGGGATGATATCTTCTAAACTTGATTCTTCGGTATTTGTTATATCTTTGTCCTCTATTTCTTTTGAGAATCTTTCTTCGAGGGGTTTTAATAATTCTTCATAAAATTCCTTTGCGTTTTCCAGTGTCGTTATTTTATATTTCTTGTCCAGTAGGGTTATAAGTATCCCTTCTGGTATCAGCCATTTAAACATACTTTTATTTTTGTTTAATTTGGATGTTAGAAATTGGTAGGGTTTACGTTTATCTCGTACTCGTCTGGGAATCTTCCTTAGTACTGTTATTTCTTTTCCTCCGTGTGAGATTACATTTTCTTTTGCTGTTCTATATATTTCATCTTGTATACTTCTCTTTGTAAATCTTATATGTATTTCACGAGGTAGTCTGTGTCTGCGTGCAAACAAGGTAGAGACTCGATATATTTCATCAATTTGTTCTAACATTTCCTGTTTTGTTTTTCCAGTAATTTTTGAGAATATTTCGGACATGATTTGTGGAAGATCTTGTTCATCTGTTTCTTTCACATTTTGAAATCGCAGGAAGAAGGCAGCTTTTTCCATCTCTAGGTTCATCACTGCCTCTTCTAAATTCTTATTTATGTATTCTACTCTGGCCTCTGTAAATTGCAGGTGCGTTTCTGTTCGTTCATTTTTTTCTTCTATTGTTTGAATTTTTTGACCATTTGTGATTACTATTTCCTGTACTGTTTCTACTTTGTTGTCTAGTTTTCCAACGCGTTCGTCTAGGCTGCCTATGTTATCCTGCATTTTTTTAATATCTTCTCGCATTATTCCCATGCTTCCATACATTGATTCGTGGTTGCGATCGATGGATTCTTGCATCTTTGTCATCATTTCGAAGAGTGAGGCCATTGTAATATTCTGGGGTGGTTGTGAGGCTTGAGGCGGTGTTGTTTTGTCTGTAGGAGTTGCCTCTGGTGGACGTTGAGCAGATGATGTGGCCAATTGTGTGGTATTCTTTTTCCATGCTTTTGTTATTGTTGTTTGGTTTGTTGTAGACATCTTCAAATTTATTGTTCGATATTTCACGTTATATTTTGGAGTAGTATTCAATTCAATTCTTGGGTTAATAGAGTTATTTAAATAGGTATAGAGAGTAGAATAGTATTAGTATCTTTAAGCGTGTATTAATATATTAATTGATTAATTAATTTAATTTTATTTAAAGATTAAAGAGTGTTAATAAATTAGTTAAAAAAACCATAAGATTTTAATGTATAGGATAGAAGTAAAGTATATATAGAAAGTATCAATCGATTTTATCTATAGTATATATAAGAAAACACAGTAAATTATGTTATTAAGTAGATAGAATTTTATCTATAATATATTAAATATAAAAAGGAAACACAATATTCTATATTAAGTTACGTTATACAATCAATTAGGAGGAATTTTTATATTTTGTTAATTGGTTTTAATCTATGAAAATTCTACTATTAATATCTATATAGAATCAATTATAAATGTTTCAATACAACTATTTCAATTTCTAATTAATATTAGTATTTACAAAATAAATTTATCTAGTAAAGATTCAAACAATTCATTAATTAATGTTCTATATAAAAGGTAGATAAGAGAATAAGTATAAAATAATAGGTTTAGAGGAAGAGTAGATTTAGAAAGGAAGAAGAAAGTGTGGAAAATATATATATTTTGTATAAAAAGAAAAATAGCAATCTAATTAGTAATTGACTATATCAGGAATATTATATAAAATAAAGTTTTTTCCAGTTAATTAAATATATGAAGTATGCAAAAAAGATATATATATATATATATATATATTACTACTATATTACTATTACGTTTCTAAATCTTTTACTATATTGATCTGAATTATTTAAGTACAGAGAAAATAAAAAAAGAATAAAAGAGAGGAGAGAAAAGATATTAAGTAAATACAATTATCACTTTAAATGGGGGTGAACTATTATTATAATTGCTTATAAAGTTAATTTATTAAACAGTTGATGAGGTCGTTTTCTTATCTTTTTCAATGAGTTGTCTTCAGTATGTTTGAAGCTTAAAACATTTCAAAAATATTCCACAGAATTATTCCGCCGGTATTCAAGTAGATTTTTTAATCGAGGTGTAGAAATAAAATAGTTTATTAAATCAGTTTATTTCAGTTTGTCGATCTGTCTGGTGTCCTCCGTCAATCAGTCCATCAATTAATTAGTCTATCAGTCCTCAGCCCAGCAATTAATTAGTCTATCAGTCCTATCAAATAGTCTTTAGATTATAGTTGTTATGATTAATAGTTATAACTGGTGCAGTTCAAATAGGCTCAAAGTTAGTATAATCCAAATAGTCTTGAATTGGGGGAAAAATAAAGTCCAGTTGTAGTAAGGAATCCAAATATTTTAGTAGTTGTCACTTTGAAAACAAAATAGTTAAAGGAAAGTCTGGGTTGAAATGTGGGGGTAGAAAAGAAAAATGTCAGTGGGGCAATCAGATAGAAGGCAAGTCAAAAGAGCACGAAGACATAAAGGGAGAGGATTTTAATAAAGTATATTCCGGTTGTTAATCTTCAGTACCTCTGACTCAAGTCTCTTTCAGTTCCTTTTCTTCTGTATCAGCTTAGCAAATTTAATCCAACACTCTCACAATCCTTCTTCACTTTCAAAAAATCTTTCACTCTTCCAGCTAGATCTTAACACTCTGTGGTGCTGCAGTGCTTTTCTGATGCAATTTCTCCTGCGTCACGTTGTCTCCTCTGTGGGAGGTTTGAGGCTTGAAGCCTTAAAGGTACAGGAGGGCAAAAGCAATGTAGTTCCAGCAATGTTTTTTGTTTCTTTTGGAAACCTCCAGCAATCAAAGTTCTGAATGAGGTGCTTTCTTAACCACCCACTGTTTAATTACTCACGATTTCCCCTTCTTTGTTTCTTTCTGTCACTCGATCTTATTGCTAAGTCGTCCTCACAGCTTCCGCTAATGAGTCAAAGACGTCGCGCTTCTGGATCAATCTGGGAAGGCCGATCTCTTTGAAGGTTGGCAAAGGGGGTTCCCCAATGTCTAGGGGGGTGCTAATCACACCCTCAGCTGCACTGGAGTTTCCCCTATTTGATCGCAGGTCCTCAGGTCTGCGATCGCCCGTTTGGCAGCCAAAAAAATCCTTCAAAAGCCCAGCTTTCTCAGAGCAGATGAGAAAAGCAGGGCACCAGGGCAATGTCACAACCGGAAGTCTAATTACTGCATTCTTATTCAAGTGCTGGCACCCAACTTGTTCAAGGAGCTTTCCTGGAATTGAAGTCAGGTTAACAGGCCTGCAGTTTCCTGGTTCCACCTTTTTACCCTTTTTGAAGATAGGGACAACATTTGCCCTTCTCCATTCTACAGAGACTTCTCCTGTTGTCCATGAATTTTCAAAGATCACTGCAAATGGTTCTGCTATTACTTCGGCTAGTTCTTTTACTACCCTGGGATGTAGTTCATCTGGGCCTGGAGATTTGAATTCATTTAAATTAGCTAAGAGTTCTCTCACCTTTTCTCTGTCTATTAAGTGTTTGGGTTCTTTTGTTCCTTCAATAGCAGAATGAAGGCCAGCTGTTGTTATATGTCCTTTTTCAGAAAAAACAGATGCAAAATAAGTGTTCAGAAGTTCAGCTTTCTCAGTATTGTTTTTGATCAATTCATCATTTTCCCTCTGTAGAACTCCTATAGCATCTTTAGCTTTTCTTTTTCTTTTGATGTAACCCCAAAACCTTTTAATATTGCTTTTTACATTCCTTGCGAGACTCAGTTCATATTTAGCTTTAGCTTTTCTGACACTTGCCCTACATTTGCTCCAGACTGCCTTATATTCTTCCTTAGAAATGTCCCCCTTCTTCTATTTCATAAATAGTGTTTTCCCCCCCCCCTTTTTAGTAAGTTATTAAGATTTGGGTTCAACCTGCTTCCCTTGTTTTCTTCTTTGGGGAATTGTTGAAGATTGTGCTTCTAGAATCTCATTTCACAAGATTTCTCATCCTTCTTGGACATTTCCTGAATTTCCTCTTCTGAAATCAAGTCTTGAAGTCTGAGTCCACTTAGGTCTTCCTCCCTTTGTTATGTAGAATTCAATGATTGTATGGTCATTGCAGCCCAAGTTCCCAGCCACCCTTACTTCCTCAACCATTTCTTCTGTTGTATCCTTGTAAATAGTTTGTTCCTTTTGAAAACGCTGTCTGAGCTGGAAACAGGAAGTCGCTCCTGATTGGCTCAGACGCGGGCTGCTCTCTTTTGGCGGGAGCCGCAAATGTATAAAAAGAGCAGTTTCTCCCCAGGTAGAGCAGACGTGTTCCGCTGATTGTCACTTCTCCTTTTAAGAGCTGAATAAAGGAACCGTCTTTACTTAGCCTGTCTTTGGACTCTTCACTGGCGACGACGGATGGAAGAACCACGCGTGCAAAATGAACAACCTTCAAATCGGCTGGGCTCCTGAGTTCTTCGATCCGGAGAAATCCTCCTGGGACGCCTACATAGCCAAGTTCGAGATCTTCCTCGAAGCCGCGGGATTAAGGGACGCCGACGCCGAACGAAAGCGGGCAATCTTCCTGAACTACTGCGGCCCAGAAATATTCGATCTCGCCCAGACTCTCACCGATCCGCTCCCAGCCAAATCCGTCGCTTGGGACGTCCTGCAAACCAAGCTCGCAAGCCATTTCAAGCCTACGAAACCAGCCGTCGTTTTCCGGCACCAGTTTTCAAGAATGGCCCAGCTCGAATCCGAATCCATTAATCAGTTCGCTACGCGTCTTCGAACGGTGCTTTCAAAATGCAAGTTTGATAGCCCGGAAGCTCGCCTCACTGATGCCTTAATTTTCGGCATGAGAAATGCCATGGTCCGGAACAAGCTCCTCACCGAAGACGAGCCGTCTCTCCAGGCAGTAATCAAGCTGGCACAAACCACAGAGGTCGCCGACGCTGCTGCCAAAGAGCTGAAGGAGCACGACAAGCGAGAAGTCATCGCCAAGATCGACTCCACGTTTTCCCGCGCTGAGGCCCCAGACGACCTCAGCCCACCAGCCCTCAACGAGGACAGCTGTTTCCCGCTGCAACAGGACCAACCGAGACAATCCAGATACCCTGGCCCCGTCGCCCCCTGCGCCGGCTGCCGAGGAAACCACCCGCGCCAACGCTGCCCCTTCCGGGACGCCATTTGCCGCCGCTGCAACCGACGTGGCCATATCACCGAAGCCTGCAGAGCACCTTTACCTGAGGAATCTTTCTCCACTCCCCGTCCTCCTCGTTTCCAGACCCAAACACCTCAACCGCGCGAAAACCGGTTTCCCCGGTTTTCCGGCCGCAAGAACTACTCAACCGCTAACCGCGACTACTCAAGAGGTAACAATCAATTTTCCGTGAATAGCACGGCAACAAAAAATGGGGGCAAGATTGTAATCTCACTGCTCCTAAACAACAAGCCATGCTCTATGGAACTTGATACGGGGTCTAAATACACCATTATGCCGTGGGAAAAGCTTATAATGTACATGCCTAGCCTGTCAAAGTCTGACCTTTTACAAACCTCATTGGTAATTAGAGATTTTCAAGGGGGAATAATACCTGTTCTAGGCCAAGTGAATGTACCTATTATGTTTAAGACTGTTAAATGTACCCTTCCTATGATTGTTGTTACAGGGGCTAGACACTCTCTCCTGGGTTTGGCTTGGATGGAACCATTGGGAATTGAAATTTCTGGTATATGTACTGTTAACTCTGATAGCATGCCTAACTTCTTACAGGAATTCCCAGAAGTGTTTAGCCCCACCTTGGGATCATATAAAGGGCCCCCTATCTCCTTTTCTATTGACCCCAAGGTCCCTCCTGTCTGGCTCAAACCTCGCAGGGTACCCCTCCTGCTCCTTCCCAAGCTTGACCTACAGCTAGATAAGCTCATAAGCCAGGGCATTTTAGTTCCTGTAGAGCAGGGGCCATGGGAAACACCCATAGTTACACCTCTTAAACCGGATGGCTCTTTAAGGGTTTGCGCTGACTATAAGTCTACGCTCAACAAAGCCCTCCAACATCACCCTTACCCCATTCCAGTGGTACAACAGCTCCTTCACTCCCTGGGGGAAGGGAAAGTGTTCGCAAAAATCGATTTAGCCCAAGCTTACCAGCAACTCCCTGTCGATGAACCAACAGCACTCGCACAGACAATTGTCACCCACAGGGGTGCATTTAAATGTACCAGATTACAATTTGGGGTAAGCATAGCTCCTGGGATTTTTCAAAGCATAATGGAACGTTTGTTGTCAGGAATTAAAGGGACCATTCCCTATTTTGATGACATTTTAATTTCAGGAGAAAACCAATCGCAACTCAACAGAAGAATAAGAGAAGTATTACATAGACTACAAGATAAAGGGTTAAGAATCAAACCTGACAAATGTGTGTGGGGAACCAACAGTGTAGAATTCTTAGGATATAGAATCGATGGGGAAGGCATACACCCCACTACTGAAAAATTAAAAGCCATCAGGGAAGCCCCAGAGCCACAGAATAGAACAGAATTGCAGGCATTCTTAGGCCTTCTAAACTTTTACTCTGTCTTTTTATTAAAACAGAAGGCAACAGCAGCAGAGCCTCTACACCGGCTACTTCAGAAAGGAACCCTTTGGACATGGGGGAGAACTGAGCACGAAGCCTTCTTACAAATAAAGCAGTTATTAACTTCCGCAAGTGTAGTAGTCCAGTATAGCACTTTACTGCCCGTCAGGCTTACGTGCAATGCGTCCCCATATGGCGTGGGAGGGGTCTTGGCACATCTGTTGCCAAATAATACAGAAGCCCCAATTGCTTTCTTTTCAAGGACAATGACCAATACGGAGAGAAATTACAGCCAACTAGATAAGGAGGCTCTAGCGTTAGTGGCCGGGGTGAAGAAGTTTCATAATTATCTCTTCGGCAGGAGTTTTGAATTGGTTACCGACCACAAGCCTTTACTAGGCCTCTTAGCCCCCAACAAACCAACTCCCCCATTTATGTCTCCAAGATTAATCAGGTGGGCCTTGTTCCTCTCAGGATACCAGTACGAGCTCATTCACAAAGGGGGTAAAACAATCAACCACGCAGATGGTCTCAGTAGGTGCCCAATGGCAGAGTTAGTAGAGGACCCTGCCCCATCTGCTGATGTTTTAATGATAGAGCTCGAAGATAACCCACTAACAACAGCAAGGGAGGTGGCTGCACACACGCAGCAAGACCCAATTTTGAAAAAGGTGGTAAACTGTGTACTTAAGGGGTGGCAGAATGACTCTGTAGAATCTGATTTAAGTGATTTTAAAACCAAAAGATTGGAATTGTCATATGTTAAAGGTTGCCTGTTGTGGGGTGATCGGGTAATCATTCCTGAGAGTCTAAAGACCAAAGTACTCACAATGTTACATGTGGGCCATCCTGGTATTGTCAGGATGAAGGGCCTAGCTAGGGGGCACTTATGGTGGCCAGGTCTGGATACTGATATTGAAAAGTGGGTAGCCAAATGTGATCCATGCCAAGAGTCTTGGCCTAACCCCCCCCAAAAAACAACTCCAGCAGAGTGGGAACAACCTGCAGGGCCTTGGTCCAGGGTCCATACTGATTTTGCAGGGCCAGTGGGGTCACAATATTTCTTAATAGTGGTAGATGCATTTTCCAAGTGGGTGGAAATCATTGCAATGAATAATATAACCACGAGTGCCACAATTAAGGTTCTGCGCCATTTGTTTGCCACCCATGGCTGTCCTGACATCTTAGTGTCAGACAATGGACCCCAATTGACAGCCAGGCAATTTGAATTATTTTTAGATAACTTGGGGGTCAGACATGCTCTCATCTCGCCTTACTCGCCCTGGGCTAATGGTTTGGCAGAACGATACGTTTGGGTGGCAAAAGAGGCATTGCACAGGTCAGGCCCTGGAGATGTACAACAGCATCTGGACCAATTTTTGTTAACACAACATATTACACCAAATTCCCACACGCACATAAGCCCTGCTGAAATACTAATGGGAAGGAAACTTAGGTCCCCACTGGATAGGTTACACCCAAGGTTTTGTACTCATAATCCTATGTATGTGAACCCTGAAAGACAATTGTATTTGGGTCAAAGTGTTTTTGCAAAGAATTTTGATGGGGGTTTGAATTGGATGAAGGGAATAATTGTACAACAAACTGCTCCTAAAACATACATTGTAAAATTGGATGATGGTCGAATGTGGAAGCGGCACATTGACCATGTACGAAAGCGCATTGAAACCTCCCCTGAACAAACCGCTAAAACAGACTCTCCCATTCTAATAGACTGTAACGCGCAACCCGCATTAATGGACATTCAAATGGACTTATCCAGTCAGGAAGGGTCCTCCAGCGACGCCGAGCCGTCTTCATCCTCAGAGGTCGGTGTTGTGCCTGCCCAATCGACTCAGCGGGCCGGAGCCCAAACTAGGCCCCAGCCGCACTGGGGAAGTACAGGCGAACCGACCTCCACCGTTGGAAGCGAGGACTCAAATGAACTGCGCAGGTCGGAGCGAGCCCTGCGAAGACCGAGCAGATTGGAGGACTTCGTCACGTGACTTTCTTGAGTGATGTATTCTGACTAAGGAGGGAGGGGTGTTGTATCCTTGTAAATAGTTTGTTCCTTTTGAAAACGCTGTCTGAGCTGGAAACAGGAAGTCGCTCCTGATTGGCTCAGACGCGGGCTGCTCTCTTTTGGCGGGAGCCGCAAATGTATAAAAAGAGCGGTTTCTCCCCAGGTAGAGCAGACGTGTTCCGCTGATTGTCACTTCTCCTTTTAAGAGCTGAATAAAGGAACCGTCTTTACTTAGCCTGTCTTTGGACTCTTCATCTTCCTTGTTGGTAAGAATTGGATCCAGGATAGCAGATCCTCTTGTTTTTTTACTTCCACTTTTTGGCAGATAAAATTTTCAGGTAGAGAAGATAAAAATTTAGTAGACCCGTAGTTTTGCCCGAGTGAGATCCCCAACAAATCTCTGGATAGTTAAAATCTCCCAAAATTACTGCATCATGTTTATTTGAGAATAATAAGAGTTCATCTATTTCTTATGTTTGTCTAGGAGGCCTATAATAAACTCCCATGATAGTGTCCTTTCTGTTTTTTCACCTTGTATTCTTACCCAGACGGTTTCTACAGAGCTTCCATTTTCTTAAACTTGGATCTCTGAGGAGGTATATGTTTCCCTAACATACAATGCAATACCACCTCCCCTTTTGTTAAGTCTGTTTCTTATAAATAAGTTGTAACTTCTAAAGTTTGTATTCCAATCATGTGTCTCATCCCACCAAGTTTCAATGATACCTATGACATTATATTTATTTTCTTATGTTAGGATCTCCAATTCTTCTTTTCTGTTTCCCATGCTATGTGCATTAATGTAGAAGCATTTTAGTTTGTGATTTAGCTTGCCTTCTCTGGGTCTCTCCCAAATGTTATGCCTTTGTTTTTTTCTTTTTATTTGGCCAGTATGATTGTCCTTTCATTGGCTGTGCATGCTAGCCTGCCCTTTTATTTATTTCCTTTCCCCTTCTGCTTTAGTTTAAAGCTCCCCTGATGAGTGATGCAAGACGCTTTCCAAAAATATTCTTTCCCATTCTTGTAAGATACAACTCATCCCTTGCCAAGAGTCCATCATATTCTAGCTTACTCCGTGGTCTAGAAATCCAAATCCCTGTTGGTAGCACCACCAACTTAGCCAGTTGTTTACCTTCAAAATCTTGTTCCATCTTCTTCTGTGACCATCCACTAGGAGGATAGATGAGAAGACTACCTGTGCTCCCAGTTTCTTCAGTTTCCTGCCTAGGTCCTCGAAATCTCTGCAAATATTTTCAAAATCCTGTGTTGCAGTGTTGTTTGTCCGGCAGAACAATATGTATCAATAAAAATGGGTAGTCATCTGTAGGATGAAAAAGACTTGGCAGCCTCTCAGACACGTCTTTGATTCATGCTCCTGGAAGACAGTATACCTCTCATGAAGTTATGTCAGGTCTGCAAACAGCCACTTCTGTTCCTCTCAATAGGGAATCCCCCACAACCACCACTCTCCTTTTCTTCTTCTTCTCTGGGGCAATTCATTTCCTCAGTTCAAGAGGTTTCTAAGTGCTAACTGGGTTGCTCCTCATGGGTGATCTAGATGTATAATTCTGCTCCTCTTCATTGTTTTCTTGTATGAGAACCTGGTATTTATTCTTAAGCTGTATAGATGCTGACAGCCTCCTACCCCTCCTTCTTGTTTGAGACACATGTTTCCATTCCATTGTTTCTACTGGTATGCTAGGATTTTCTTTCTCTTCATGAATCAGAAGGGACTCTTCGGTTTGGGCCTCTGCATCTCTAATGAGTTTCAGAGTGGATACTCTCTCCTCAAGACTTTGAATCTTTTCTTCCAACAGTGACACAAGCTTGCATTTGTGGCAGGTGAAGTTTGTCTTCTCTTCTGGCAGTACTGTAAACATATTACATTCACTGCAGAAGACCATGGGGTCACTCTTCTCTTCCGTGTTGCTCTTGTCTTCCATGTTTGTCACTTTCTAGGTCTAAAAATTCTAGGTCTAAAAATTTTGCCTCATGGTGAGTTTTTTAGCTTCTTCCCAGCATGCACCAGGAATATGCAAATTACCCCCTAGAACTCAGATTCCTGGGCTGGTGAATTCCTCTGCTTCCCTAGTCACCAAATCTGGTGTTCTTTTGCCTCACAGTGAGTTTTTTTAGCTTCTTCCCAGCATGCACTAGGAATATGCATTTGCCACACATGGTATGCTTAATATACTGGTTTCAGATAATGGGCACCAATACATGGCCAAGCAGATGAAAACCTTCCTTGCAGAGCTGGATATTAGACATGCACCGATATCACCATTTTCTCCTGCTAGTAATGGCTAGGAAGAACAAATTGTAAGAATGGTCAAAGAGGCATTGAGCCGGCAAGGCACAGGAGACTGGCAAGAATGGGTAGACCAGTTTCTGCTAGCTGAATACATTACACCATGTTCTTCCACAAATAAAAGCCCTGCAGAGTTGCTCATGGGACAGAAGCTCCGCTCAGTTAGACAGCTTGCACCCCGCATATACACACGAAACCCATAAAATAGACCAGGAAAGAAATTAGAATTTAGGGGTGGGGAGAAGGTATTTGCAAGGTGCTATGATGGCAGATTACAATGGCAAAAGGCAGTAGTTATAGAAAAAATGGGTCCAAAAACATATATTACTTTTAGATGATGGGAGAGAGTGGAGAAGGTGACTAGACATGTCCCAGCTGTGACAACCTGAAAAGCAGATAGCAGCACAAACATGAGAAACAGGGTCTCCGCCCCGTAATGCATACAAACTCGTAAGCCAGCAATCCAGAGACACCACCACACCAGAACAAGAAGAGGGAAGTGACTTACCTGCCAGGCTGGGAAGTTCCAGTGACGCTCGGGGAGCAATCGAGCCCCGACACCTAGAGGCCAGCAAAGGTGCCGCAGCTTCAATGTGGAGAGGGCCATTCCCAATCCTTCCCGGGCTCACCCGCAGAGCTGCAGCAGAGCCCACCTCTCAGGCTGAGAGTAAATGGACTGTGCAGGTCTCAGAGAGGGATGAAGCAACCTGCCTATTTGCAAGACTGCATCATATGATTGAATGAGTGACAGTTGACCTCAGAGTGTTTCATATGGAGGTACGTAAGCTAATCTGCATGCCGGTCACAGATTGGCTAAGACGCGACCAGCTTATTTAAATGGCTGTCAAAGCCATGCCCCCAAGAAGCTGCTTTTAAAAGGGGTAGCTTGCATGCTTTTACCCCAGTTAATTGCTTCACTACGGCTTGATCTAATAAACATTAGAAACAGCAGCTACAGCATCTTGAATCTTTGTCTGATCTAACATGTGGTCCTACAAAGGCATTATAAGGTATCAACACTTCACATAGTCTTCTATTCCTTTGTTAATAGAGGCTAAGATTCAGTGGCTTTTTTAGTGGCTTCAGCACATAGCAGGTTCATATTTAAATCCATTAGGACCCCAAGATTCCTCTCACAGGCATTGCTATTGAAGTAGGTTCCACATATACTAGATTAGTATATTTGTTTTTTCTTGCTTAATGCAAAACCTTACTTTTTGCACCATTTAATTTCATTTTGTTAGATAAGGCTCAGTGTTCAAGTCTGTTGAGATCTTTCTGATTCTTGAGTCCATCTTCTGGGGGGTTGGCTATTCCTGCCAGCTTGGTGATATCTGCAAATTTGACTGAAGTTTGAGGTACCCCACTGCGTACTTCTCTTCATGTAAATACATTTCCATTAAGGATTACGTGCTAAGAGTGGTTTGTAAGCCTGTCTGATGGTGATGCTGTCTATCCCACATTTTTCTAACTTACTAAGAAGTAGATTGTATTCTATTTTGTCAAATGCCTTACTATATTCCTAGTATACTATGTTCACAGCATTTCACCAGTCCACTAATTTAGTCAAATTTAAATTAGTGCTTAAAGATAAAGGGGAAAAGAATAAAAATATTTTTTTCTCAATAAAAAATGGGATGCTTTTAGATAGCACCTAGGATCTTCAGGGGTGTGAACTGCATGTAAATCATTCTTTGAAGAATGTTCGGTTACTTCAGCTAGTCCAAAATGAAGCCGCAAGAACTGTTGTAGGCTTACCAAGGTTTGCCCATATATCTACATCACTCTGTGAGCTGCATTGGCTGCTGGTTGGTCTCTGAATGCAATTCAAAGTGTTGGTCACTACCTATAAAGCCCTACATGGCCTAGGACCAAGTAACCTATGTGACTATCACCAGACTCATGTATACCAGCAACCAGTCAGAGCTCACAGAATCGGCCTTTTCCTTTTTTGGGGGGGAGGGGTTTAGAAATTTTTAATTTTTTCTTCTACACCTTACAGAAATACAAATTCACATACCTTCAAATTAGAATGCAATATAATATAATATCAATTGCCAAATTCTAAATCAAAATTCTTAATTTTTTATCTGTTTTTATTTATTTATTTATTTATTTATTTATTCAATTTTTATGCCGCCCTTCTCCTTAGACTCAGGGTGGCTTACAACATGTTAGCAATAGTACTTTTTAACTGAGCCGCCCCGAGTCTGCGGAGAGGGGCGGCATACAAATCTAAATAATAAATAAATAAATAAATTGCACCCACAATCCAGGTCCTCATTTTACCCACCTCGGAAGGATGGAAGGCTGAGTCAACCTTGAGCCGATGATGAGATTTGAACCACTGACCTTCAGATCTACAGTCAGCTTCAGTGGCCTGCAGTACAGCACTCTACCTGCTGCGCACCCCGGCTCCATGATGTTTGGTATACATCATTGATCTTGTGCTACCTCCTTTTCTAATTTTGTCATCCGGATTTCAACGATTGTTTTCTGTTCTCATTCGGGTTCAAAATGCTACAAGCTATCATGGTTTTACTAAAACTATACCATAGGGCTTCAATCCATTTCTTATATTCTAATTATCTCATTCATATTTTTTAAACCTTGATTTTAATATAACTGCCCTTTACGAGGAAAGTACCAAATGTACAGCTGAGTATCATCAGCGTACTGGTGGTAACTCACCCCATGCCCATGGATGATCTCACCCAGTGTTTTCATGTATATATTAAACAGCAGGGGGGGGAGGACCAACCCCTGAGGAACTCCAAAAGGGAGAGACCTAGGAGCTTATCTCACTAACACTGACTGCGACTGACAGGAGAGGTAGAAGGAGAACCACCATAAAATGGTGCCTCCCACTCCCAACCCCTCCACTCAGCACTGAAGGATACCATGAAAGCAGCTAATTAATTATACAGTTCATATATTCACTCCTCACAGGTAGTCAGTTCCTAAAGAGAAAAGGAAAAAGAAGGGAAAGGGGTAGTGTATATAAATTTTAACTTTTAAAATGTCTTTTGGTTTTGATCTTTAGGATCTTTAGGGTTTTACATTTAAATGTTCATAAATGTTCTTAAATATCTTTAAATTCTGCAAGTCCAATATACCATCCTTCACCAAGATGTTGGTCTCTTCCTTCTAAGCTTCTAACACCACTGTAGTGTACTCAGGATCTAATTCAGCAATCAGGCAGTCCATTCCCAAAAGTTCATAAGCAGCCCATTCCAAAATACTTATTCAAAATGTCTCTTCTGGTGGAATTGCACAGACACTGTTTCTTATTTTGTGCTTCCCTTTCAAGTTTTTAGTACTTTACTTGAAGTCCAGTTTTTTCCCTTTTGTTTCTTTTATCAATCCTTTAAATCCTTCATCCTTAGTCTTTTTAATCCTTAAAACTTTAGCTTTTAGCTTGCAATTTTTATTTTCCGTTCCAAATCAAAGTCACTTTACTCTGTTTGATATTTCTCACCTTCCACTCCATTCCGCTAAGGCACTGCCTGCTCCTGTTCAAGAGACTCACTTTTCCAACAATCTCTCTCTGGAACCATCTGATAAGGGTTTCTCAAGTCCAAATATCTATTGTTTTATATGATTTTGTTTATATCCCACTGCTTCACTCTCTCTGTTCTTCCTTGCTGGTAAGTCAAGTTACCATGTCTCTAGATGTAACTAACATGTCAGTCTCTTCTCCACCCAATCAGAGGGTATTCAGCTATTGCAGTGAGGGTTTGCTCCTCCACCTGTTGCCCTATGATGTCCCCCTTTCTTTTACTCTCCACTTCAGTGTTCTGCGATGTCAAAAACTCGATATCAAAGGTGAAGAGCATCGGGCAAAGTCCAGCAATCCCTATCCTAGTTCTGCATGGCTATGGCGCTACCGCGGAAGTTTGACAACAAAAGTTATCTTATCTTACTTTACCTATATATCTACATAGAGTCCTTGGTGCTCTCTAAACTTGCTTGTTTTCTTGCAGGTGTTTCATTATCCTAGTTAGATAACATCATCAGTGCTAATCTAATCTAGTTAAGTCTACGTATACCTAGTTAGGATAATGAAATATCTGCAAAGAAACAAGTAAATTCAGAGAATACCAAGGACCCCTCATTTTAAACCTGAGCTACAAATATTCTCTATTATATAACAATTTAGATATAAACATTGTGCATCACTTCAGGGAATATCACTCAAAACATATCCTAGATTTATAATCTGTAAATTAAAAGTTATTTTAGGATTCATGCTATCAGGACCTTTACCCATCTCCTGTCAACACCCAAGCTGTGAGTAAAGAAATCATATTGGCTGTAAGCGATGTACTCTCACTTCGGTGACATTTTAGTTCAAGGCTGCTGTTAGCCTGGGGGAGAAAGGTGAGTAGGTTGAGAAAATACCATCTGGCACCATTCTGATTAAACCACACACAAAAAAAGAATAAAGCATTTACTCCAGTCTTTTGCTCTTTTCAGTAAACTCCGGCATATCGAGGGCTCTCTGATAAAGGATAATTAATCAGTATTAACTAAATATATCACATTGATTGGTTAAATTTATTGTTTATTTTTCCTTTTTATCCTGGTTGCAAGAAATGAAAGAAAGAAATCTTATGACTTTTTTTTTTGAAATATATTTTTATTGATTTTTATATAATGGTTACATAGAAACAAACATAAGACAGTGCACAGTGCATGTGCCCATCACCTTACAAACAAAACACCCCCCCATCACCACCACCGCCCATCACAAGGGGTTCAAAATTTTTCTGGTTTGTTTATATATATATATATTTCTGGTTTGTTTATATATATATAAGAAATCTTATGACTTGATTGATCCCCCCACCCCACCTCACGAACAATATATAAGCATAGGAAACAAAATAAAACAGTAGAATTTTGAAACTCAGCCATAGCTTAGAGTGTTTTGAACAGTATTTACACCACTATTTAATGGTAAAGTCCTGTTTCAGCTTGTTTGAAAGACAAAGATTAGAAGTTGATCTCAACTTTAGATCAGAAAATCTGAGATTCAAATTCCTACTCAGCTCTTAAGTCTCTTTCTTTGTCTCTTAGAATTGGTTGTGATTTTATAGCCTGGATTGTTCTGTGATAATTGGAGAGGAAATATTTGTTTTGTTTAGTTTCTCATCCAAGAAGCATCTTCAGCTCTGACAGTGAAGACTGGAAGGATTTCTATTCCTTGCAGACAGCTGATAATCTGCATCCTTTAAGCAGGTTGTTGAAGCACTTGGAGGTTATCTGTGTCCTCGGAATCACCTGAATCACCTATTTTCTGTAGTCTGCAATTTTTTTCTCTGAAAATCCATTCCTACTCCATCATCCAACGATTGTTCATCCTAAACTATATAGCTTAAAATCTGTAGAGATTCTCAGTCATACAGGCCATGGTTGTCCCAAAGGTGCTTTTTCAGGATGCAACTGGACTATCTTGTTTTTTGTTTTGAAAAGGAATCCATAAATGGACCTGTATACTGCATGAGTCAAAAGGAGGGCTGTGAAAATATTTATGGAGCTTGGTGGGGGAGAATGCTAAGCGCCAGAATCGGCAACAACAGCCGGGCTCTATCTCTCTCCCTATCTCTCTCCCTCAGAAGCCGCCTCCTGCTACCCGTCTCACCCACCACCTGCTTCCCTGAGGTGGCTGCATCGTCCACAGCTTCTGCTGTGCAGCGTTTGGCTGCTTTGCCTCGAGGAGAGAAGAAAAGCTCAGTGGAAAGTTTGTTCGCTCGCCGCTCGCCTGCCTCGCTAATCCCGAGGAGCCTCTTCTGAGGCTTGAATCCCAGAATGGCTTGGTGGAGGTGTGTGGGTGGAAAAGCTCAGGGGTGGGGAATTGCTAAGTGGCAGAATCGGCAATAATAGCTTCTCTATCTCTCTCCCCCTTTGCCCGGTCCCTAGCCAGGGATTGCGGTGGCTTGCCTTTTGGCTGGGCACGATGGGGAAAAAGGGGTTTGGCTGGTTCATTTTATTTTATTTTATTTTTAGCTATATCTGTCTGTCTTGCTGTCTGTCATCTATCATCTATATCTATCTATCTATCATCTACCTATCATCTATCTATTATCTATCTATCTATCTATCATCTATCTATCTCTATCTATCTATCTATCATCTATCTCTATCTATCATCTACCTATTATCTATCTATCATCTATCTCTATCTATCTATCTATCTATCTATCATCTATCTCTATCTATTTATTATCTATCTATCTATCATCTATCTATTTATTATCTATCTATCACCTATCTATTATCTGTGTATCTATCTATCTTTTTTCCTCCTGACAGAATAACAGCGATAGGGAAATGGGAGGAGTGAGTGAGAGAGAGAGAGAGAGAGAGAGAGACGCTGGAACTACAGCACATTCTTTGTGCGGAGACATAGATCAACTGTACAAGGAGAAGCTAGCATTCCCTTCCCTGGATTGGTACGTGTGATGCACTTGTGGGTGTGGGGTTGTGGAAATGAACTTTAACCTAAAAAAAAATCACAAAAGTGAAATTCAGTGCTGGTATTATCACGGCTAGAATCCAGACATGGCTCTGATAATAAATGGAACTTTCTGTGTTTACACAGCAGTGGATTTGAATTTATTTCTCAGATGCTAGCTGGTTCACTGACACTATCTATCTATCTATCTATCTATCTATCTATCTATCTATCTATCTATCTATCTATCTATCTATTTAATCTACTAATGCCTCAATTGATGTAATTTTATTGGTTTCCATTTTTATAAGTTACCAGTAACCACTGCATTTTCCACCCTCAATTTATACTCGAGTCAATAAATTTTCCCAGATTTTTTGTGGCAAAAGTAGGTGCCTCATCTTATAATCTAGTCGACCTATACTCCAGTATACAGTAATACCTCATGATACGAACTTAATTGGTGCAAGGAGGAGGTTCGTAAGACGAAAGGTTCGTAAGACGAAACATTGTTTCCCATAGGAAACAATGTAAAGTCAATTAATCCGTGCAACCAAAAAACCCCCCACAAAAAAACGGCTTTCGGCGACTGCTGGGAGGCTGCGCGGCTGTTTTAAAAGGTGACAGCCGGCCTGGGGGGCTTCCCAGCACCCCCCCGAACCCGGGTTCGGGGTTCGGGGGGTGCTGGGAAGCCCCCCAGGCCAGCTGCGACCTTTTAAAACAGCCGCGCGGCTTCCCAGCTGTCTCCGAATGCCGAACGCGGAAGTTCGGCTTTGGCGTTCGGCTTCGGGAGACAGCTGGGAAGCGGCGCGGCTGTTTTAAAAGGTCGCAGCCGGCCTGGGGGGCTTCCCAGCACCCCCCCAAACCCGAGTTCGGGGTTTGGGGGGGTGCTGGGAAGCCCCCCAGGCCGGCTGTGACCTTTTAAAAGAGCCGCGCCGCTTCCCATCTGTCTCCCGAAGCCGAACGCCAAAGCCGAACTTCCGCATTCGGCTTCAGGAGACAGCTGGGAAGCGGCGCGGCTGTTTTAAAAGGTCACAGCCGGGATGGGGGGCTTCCCAGAAACCTCCCGAACCGAACCCGGGGTTCAGAAAAATTTTGCCTCTTCTTACAAACTTTGTTCGAGTTACGAACCGGCGTTCGGGAGGCTGATGGGAAGCCCCGCCGCCCGGCTGTCACCTTTTAAAACGCCGGTTCGTAACTCGAAAAAAGTTCGTAAGAAGAGGCAAAATTTTTCTGAACCCCGGGTTCGTATCACGAGTTGTTAGTAAGACGAGGGGTTCGTATCTTGAGGTACCACTGTATATGGGTAATTCCCTCACCATTGTCAAGCTATTCACTTAGGCTGCATTACTATTACCACTAGTTTCCCCCATCATTACTATCACCTATCTCCTCCCACTTATGACTGTATGACTGTAACTTGTTGCTAGTATCCTTACAATTTACATTAATAGTTATTGTTTCCTGATTGCTTATTTGAACCCTATGACAATCATTGTGTTGTATCTCATAATTCTTTTGTTTACACTGAGACCATATGCACCAAAGACAAATTCCTTGTGTGTCCAATTACAGTACACTTGGCCAATAAAGAATTCTATTCTACTCCTTTGTAAATGATATTATTAAACTGGGTTGGATTCTAACACCATATTAACCATGTGCTTTATCTCTTAGTTTGATGTTGTGGACTAAGCTAAACTAAATTCATGCTGAATGCATTATG
The DNA here is from genome assembly GCF_031021105.1 of Erythrolamprus reginae. Lineage (NCBI taxonomy): Eukaryota > Metazoa > Chordata > Lepidosauria > Squamata > Dipsadidae > Erythrolamprus > Erythrolamprus reginae. Next base: position 55,490,410 of record NC_091963.1, read on the forward strand.
AGGGTTAGATTAGATTATTACAGTTGGAAGGGACCTTGTAGGTCATCTAGTCCAACCCCTGCTCAAGCAGGAGTCCCTTCACAATTTCAGGAAATGGCAGTTCAATCTTCCTTTGAAAGTTTCAAGTGTTGGGGCTCTCACAACCTCCGCAGGCAAGCTGTTCCACTGGTTGATCGCTCTCACCATCAGAAAGTTCCTCCTTATTTTCAGGTTGAATCACTCTTTGGTCAGTTTCCATCTGTTATTGCTTGTCTGGCCTTCTGGTGCTTTGGAAAACAGTCTGATGCCCTCGTCTCTGTGATAGCCCCTCAAGCATTGGAATACTATTATCATGTCACCCCTGGTCCTTCTCTTCACAAGACTGGCCCTGTTCAATTCCTGCAACCACACTTCGCATGTTTTAGTTTCCAGTCCCCTTATCATGCTGGTTGCTCTCTTTTGCACTTTCTCTAGTTACAATGTATTTTTTGGAGTGTGGTGACCAAAACTGGATGCAGTACTCTAGGTGTGGTCTAACTAAGGCTTTATAGAGTGGTATTAGCACCTCCCTAGACCTAGATTGTATCTCTCTGTTAATGCAATTTAGGATTGCATTGGCTTTTTTGGCTGCTATTGTACATTGCTGGAACATATTTAGTTGGTTGTCCACTAAGACTCCCAAGGTCCCTCTCGCAGTCACTGCTATTGAATGTGATTTCACCCAGTTTGTATGTATATCTTTGTTTTTTCATACCTAGGTGTAGGATTTTACTTTTCTCTGCATTGAACCTCATTTTATTTGATTGGGCCCAGAGTTAAAGTCTGTCAAAATCCATCTGGATCCAGAGTCTTTCCTTTGGGTTTATTAGCTACTCCTGGCAGCTAGGTATCATCTGCAAATTTGGTTAGCTCCCCTTCTATTCCCTCATCTAGGTCATTTATGAAGATATTAAAAAGTACTGGGCCTAGGACAGAACCTTGCAGTACCCCACCACTTACTTCTCTCCATGTTGACTTAGAGCCATTGAAGACTACTCATTGGGAGCAGTTGGTCAGCCAGTTGTTAATCCATCTGGTTGCGTAGCTGTCTATCCCACTTTTTTTCTATCTCACAGAGAAGTAGGTTATGATCTACTTTGTCAAATGCTTTGCTGAAGTCAAAGTAGACTGCTCAAAAAAAATAGAGAACCCTCAAATAACACATCCTAGATCTGAATGAATGAAATATTCTCATTGAATACCTTGTTCTGTACAAAGTTGAATGTGTTAACAACAAAATGAAATTGATTGTCAATCAGTGTTGCTTCCTAAGTGGACAGTTTGATTTCACAGAAGTTTGATTTACTTGGAGTTATATTCTGTTGTTTACGTGTTCCCTTTATTTTTTGAGCAGTATATATTATGTCCACTGTATTTTGCCGGTCTATTAATTTGGTCACAGTGTTGAAGAATGAAATGAGATTCATTTGGCATGATTTGTTATTGACAAACCTACGTTGGCTTCTAGTTATGACTTTGTTTCTAAGTGATGGCACATCTGTTTTTAATTATTTTTTTCAGTATTTTCCGAGGTATTGATGTTACGCTGATTGGTCTCTAGTTACATAGGTCTGGGTTTTTGTTTTTGTTTTGTTTTTCTTTTGTAGGTGGGGACCATATCAGCTCAATTTTCAGTCTTCAGGTAGGTCCCCTGTGTTCCAGGATTTTTGGAAGATGTGGTACAGTGGCTCTGAAATAACATTTGCTAGTATATTTAGGACTCTGGAATATAGTCCGTCTGGTCCTGGTGATTTGTATTCATTAAATTCAGACAGCTGATCTCTTATTGTATGTTTGCTTATGTTGAATTTTGTTTCACATCTGTTTTTGCAGTAGTGTTGCTGGTTAGTTGAGTTGCAGTTTCTTTTTGTGTGAAGTTTGATGCAAAAAATATGTTAAATTGCTCTGCTTTATCTGTGTTTATTACTTCTTTGCCATTTTCTCTCTTTAGTAGGCCAACTGTTTCTTTTGATTTTTTTCCTTCTTGGTCACAGACTACTTTGTAGTATAAAGTATGAGTAGAAAAACATAACTCAATGTTAATGACTGTATGTATATATGGAATTTTATATATGTGTGGTTCAATATTTTACTGTAAGAAAGAATCTTAAATATAGTAACTATATTTTCTTTGAAAGAAAATAAAGAACAAGCCTGAAATCTGAAAAGGGATCATAAAGATAAGAGAAATTATTTATTATTGGTATTTGACTTTGCAAAAGCAATTCCAAAAGGATATCAAGGAAATAAATAACTAAATTATATAATTCTAAAGGACAACTCTAGGAATAAAGAACTGTCCTTTATAGCATTTCATTTGCATGATTGTGTATGCATTATCATGAGCCATAAAAAACTTTTTGCCCACGTATGCAACCTCTTATGATGGGGCAAAAACCAGATTCAGATTCAGCAGAGAAAGTGCTACCAGTTTGTTTCAGTTGTAGTGTGTAAATTGGTAAATTGAGATGGGAAACTATGGCTAATTCCCACTCCCACCCCCTAGGCAGGTATGAAGGAGCTGCACAGCAGGCCAAATATACGTGCATATGTCTTAAGAATGACCCTCCAGCTATACTTTTTGCAATACTCCTTTTAAAGCTCAAATAAATGGAATCACCAATAGCTCTTCTACAGGTCCTCATTATAGACTATAGTCACATTAAAAGCAAACTGTATGAAAGGCTGTACTGAAGCTGGACTTCAGCTTTTGATTAAATCATGACAAATAATGGTCATAGTAAGTTTTCACTATGAACTGGGCTATCCACTATTGTAATGTTACATTTTTAAAAGCTCCACAATGTTTGGCACAGCTTTTTAGCACATAGAAATTGTGCATTCCCATTTTAACAAGGTTGTCCAGCCTTATTTGCTCCATAGCCAACCAATACAGTAGTCCCTCGCTATACCGCGCTTCACCTACTGCGGCTTCACTTCATCGCGGGTTTCTGAGGAAGTCGATCGGCAGATTTAAACAACCCGCCGAACTCGATCGGCAGGTTTTTAAAAATATATATATATATCTAAAAATGTAAATACAGTACTGTATCTAAAATAAATACTGTGTGGAAAGGGTTTATAAACACTTAAAACAATGAAAACTTACCAAACAATCACAATATAAATACTTAAATAAGTACTATCAGTCGATAAATTCCCCATCGCGGATTTCACCTATCGCGGCCAGGTCTGGAACGTAACACCAGCGATAGGTGAGGGACTACTGTATCTATATTTCAAACAATTAGTGTGGAATTAGGCTGAATTTATATTTGATATGATTCACAAATAAATACAATGAATATTAAATGAATTCATCAGAGCTAATATGCATTTAATTAATTTCCCCCTTTGTTACTAAGTATTATAGTGGAAGTATTTAAGAGGGTTTAATAACTTGGTCCAAAGACTGGAGTGGAGGAGGCAGATTGCTGGCAAACCTGCACTCCAGTTGCTCTCCTGTTTAGGGGGCAGCAATGAAAAAAGTTTGACTTTTTCCCTTAATTTTTTTAAAAAGCTGGGAGTTTACATTATACCGATATATATTTTGCTTCAGAGTCTGAAGCAACAAAACAGAGTTTGGAGGCCAGATGCCTCTCTGGGAACCCCCTAGGAACTCAGATTTAGTGTTGGGCGAACTCGTTGAAGTTTGGGGGATTCAGGAAGGTTCATTTTATTTTGCTTTTAGTCTAGATCCACTGGAGGTCCACAACTTTTGTTAACTGGACTTTGACGTGTAGGTACACTCCAGGGCCACACCAGTTCATATCTGGGCATTTAGTTTAGATCCACAACAATTGTTAACTGAGCATTCAAGTCTAGGCCCACTCCAGAGCCACAACTGTTGATAACTGGCCATTGAAGTTTGGGTACACGGGAGGGCCACACCTGTAAATTATATGAAGCTGGCAATGGCCAGGCACTATTATTGAATTGACAAAGCCCACACCCTATTAATTATATGAAGCTGGCAATGGCCTGGTGCAAATTATTTCAGTTTTTTCAAGGTGACCCCCCTGGGAAGGAACATGCATTTTGGCTCTTAGAAACCATCTATGTCAAAATTAATTTTATTGATGGGCAGCTGCAGTTATCAAATTGTCAGAATTTGAACCCAAACTATACACAAATACAGTGGTACCTCGTGATACGAACCCCTCGTCATACAAACTTTTCAAGATATGAACCCGGGGCTTAAGATTTGTTTGCCTCATCTTAAAAACACTTTCCGTCTTACGACCCTGAGCCCAGGTTCGTGGGCTCTTACTGCGCATGCGCTCTTACTGACAGAGGGATTCCCCTGCCTTGTGACTGCCTCCGATTGGATTTTCCATTTGTTTCCCTGCCCGCCGGGATTTCCTGCCTCGTGACTCCAGCCGAAGCACCTGATCCAGATGACCCCCTTCCTCATCCATCTGCATGGCGGGAGGTGAAGCACTAAAGGGGGGGTGTCATGCCGGCCCTCCTGCCTCCCCCCGAGCCAAAACCCCAAAACCTTGCTGCCGCCGCCGCCACCAGAGGCTTAGGCCTCCTGATCATCCCCGCCTCTTGCATGTGGCCAGCAAAACTGCCTCCCGAGTGCTCTTGCCTGGCGGGAGGTGAAGCGCTGGGGTGGGGTGTGTCAGTCCGACCCTCCTGCCTCCCCCCCAGAGCCAAAACCCCAAAGGTCCCCACCACAGCACCCGCTGCAGGAGACTTAAGCCTCCCGATCCTCCTCGCCTGTGGCCGGCAGAACTGCCTCCCGAGCGCTCTTGCTTCCCACCAGGCAAGAGCGCTCTTCTGCCGGCCCCGGGCGAGGGGCGGGGAAGCCTCCTGCAGTAGCTGCTGCGGTGAAGACATTTGGGTTTTTGGCTGGGGGGGAGGCAGGAGGTCCGGCCACCCCACCCCAGCGCTTCACCTTCCCCCCCACCCCAGTGCTTCACCTTCCCCCCCAGTCAAAAACCCAAAGGGTCGCCACCGCAGCAGCTGCTGCAGGAGACTTAGCCTCCCGATCCTCCCCGCCCCTCACCCGTGGCCTCCCGAGCACTTTTGCCTGACGGGAAGTGAAGCACTGGGGTGGGGGTGTCCTGACACTCCCCACCCCAGTGCTTTGCCTCCCGCCAGGCAAGAGCGCTCTTCTGCCGGCCACAGGCGAGGGGCGGGGAAGCCTCTTGCAGCAGCTGCTACAGCGGAGACATTTGGGTTTTTGGCTGGGGGAGAGAGGGAGGAGGTCCGGCCTGACACCCACCACCCCAGCGCTTCACCTCCCCTCCCAGCCAAAAACCCAAAGGTCCCCATCGCAGCAGCCACTGCAGGAGACTTAAGCCTCCTGATCCTCCCCGCCCCTCACCCATGGGCGGCAGAACTGCCTCCCGAGCGCTTTTGCCCGGCGGGAAGCGAAGCACTGGGGTGGGGGGTGTCCTGACACCCCCCACCCCAGCGCTTTGCCTCTTGCCGGGCAAGAGTGCTCTTCTGCCGGCCACGGGCGAGGGGCGGGGAAGCCTCCTGCGGTGGAGACATTTGGGGTTTTGGCTGGGGGGGAGGCAGGAGGTCCGGCCTGACACCCCCCACCCCAGCGCTTCACCTCCCCTCCCAGCCAAAAACCCAAAGGTCCCCATCGCAGCAGCCACTGCAGGAGACTTAAGCCTCCTGATCCTCCCCGCCCCTCACCCATGGGCGGCAGAACTGCCTCCCGAGCGCTTTTGCCCGGCGGGAAGCGAAGCACTGGGGTGGGGGGTGTCCTGACACCCCCCACCCCAGCGCTTTGCCTCTTGCCGGGCAAGAGTGCTCTTCTGCCGGCCACGGGCGAGGGGCGGGGAAGCCTCCTGCGGTGGAGACATTTGGGGTTTTGGCTGGGGGGGAGGCAGGAGGTCCGGCCTGACACCCCCCACCCCAGCGCTTCACCTCCCCTCCCAGCCAAAAAGGCAAAGCCAGGCAGCTCCCCAGCCGCCGAAGGAGGCTTAACCCCGCCCCTCTGTCCCACCCATCACCTGTATCCAGCAGAAGCTGCCACGCGAACGCTCTTGCCCGGTGGAAGGCAAAGCGCTGGAGTGGGGGGTGTCCGACACCCCCCACCCCAGTGCTTCCCCTCCCGCCGGGCAAGAGCGCTCGGGTGGCAGCTTCTGCCAGACTCAGGCAAGGGGCTAGGAGGATCAGGAGGATTAAGTCTCCTACAGCAGCTGCTGCGCCGGAGACCTTTGCATTTTTGGCTGGGGGAGGCGAAGCGCTGGGGTGGGGGTGTCAGGACAGCCCTCCTGCCTCCCCCTCAGCCAAAAACCCAAATGTCTCTGCCACAGCAGCCGCTGCAGGAGGCTTCCCCGCCCCTCACCCGTGGCCGGTAGGACTGCCTCCCAAGTGCTCTCGCCCAGCGGGAGGCGAAGCACTGGGATGGCGGGTGTCAGGACACCTTCTATCCCAGCGCTTTGCCTCCTGCTGGCCAAGAGCACTCGGGCGGTAGCTTCTGCCGGACACAGGCAATGAGCGGGACAGAGGGGCGGGGAGAATCAGGAGGCTTAAGCCTCCTTTGGCGGTTGGTGGCTGCCCAGCTTTGTGTTTTTGGCTGGGGGGGAGGCAGTAGGGCCGGCTTGGCACCCCCCACCCCAGCACTTCGCCTCCCGCCAGGCAAGAGAGTTCGGGAGGCAGCTTCTGCCAGCTTTTCTCCCTTAGGTGGACCGCCTCTCAGGAAAGAAAAGGAAGGAAGGAAAAGGAAAGAAAGAAAGAAGGAAGGAAGGAAGGAAGGAAGGAAGGAAGGAAGGAAAGAAAGAAAGAAGTTAGGAAGGAAGGAAGGAAGGCAGACAGAGAAAGAAAGTGGGCAGAGAAGAAGGAAGAACGAATTAAGGAAGGAAAGAGACAGAAAGAAAATGCCAGACCATAAATATCCTGCGATTTCGATGAGGGAAAGGAGAAAGCGAAAGTGGAGAGAGAATCAGGTCACCCGGGTGACTGACTTTGCATTGCAGAGCTTTGCATGGAGATAGAGAAAGGGGGGGGGACACACAGCCACTTTGTCAGTTGCAAAGACTGATTTGATGTTCTTGATTGTCATTCGAGGGAACTCCCTTCCCAGCCCCCCCCCCACTCCGTCTTACCGGAGCAGTCCAGAGTAGTAGAAAGCAGGAGGAGGAGGTGTGTGGATTCCGCCTGGCTCGGCGATCATAGGAGCCTCCGCATCGAAAACGGCCACCAGGAGGGCTGGGTGCTGGCCAAGCCAAGCTTCCCAGCCAGCTGCTGTGGAGGTGAGGGGTGCGCGGCATCAGGAGCTTCTCCCCGAGCTTCTCCCCACAGATCGGGAGGGCAAGGACACCATGGTGAGAAACTCCTGACACCCCCCTTGCCACCACAGCAGCTTCTGCTGGCTGGGAATCTTGGCTTTGTACAAAGCTTGGGGGGGCAGGAGGGGCATCCGGACCTGGAAAATTGACACCTCCCCCAGCGCTTCATCGCAGAAAACTTTCAAGGAGGGTGGGAGCACCGCTGGTTGACAAGCCGCAAGGCAGCTTCCCTCGCATGTCAATACACCCACGAGGCTCCCTCCAGGCAGCCTGTGCTTTCTCCCCCCCTCCCCCCCCAACAAGGATCCGAATTCCGGCAGCAATGAGGCAAAAGGGGTGAATTTTGGGCTTGCACGCATTAATCGCTTTTCCATTGATTCCTATGGGAAACATTGTTTCGTCTTACGAACTTTTCACCTTACGAACCTCTTCCTGGAACCAATTAAGTTCGTAAGATGAGGTTTCACTGTATTTACATAAAAATAAACCTAAATATATACATACATGAATTTTACAGCTGTCTGAGGGGGAGGTGATGTAGATGGAAGTGGCAGAGGAGGAGGAGGAGGAGTTGGTGGTGGTGGTAGCAAACACTCTAACCACTCACTCAGGTGGTGGCACAGCCAAGTCCCATGGGTTCCATGCCTGGTTCATTTTAAGGAATGTAAATATGTCCATGTTGTCTGTGGATAGGCGGGTCCTTTTGTCAGTGATGACCCCTCCTGCAGTGCTGAACACACGCTCAGACAGGAGACTTGCTCCAGGGCAGGCCAGTACCTCCAGGGCATCGAGGGCAAGCTCTGGCCACGTGTCCAAAAATTGAAGGGGGTGGAGGCATCACTAAGTACCATGAGATGGGTGGACAGATAGTCGTCCACCATGTGTGTCACATTCTGCCTTCTGGTATTATGGGCCATTCCACCCGATGGTGGGGGATGTGTGGGTCAATGAAATAGATTTTCCCACATTGTGGCCATGTTCACACTCTCCTGTGAGGTACTGCCAGTGCCCCTGCTGCGTTGGCGACTGTGTCCTCCTCCTACTCCATGTGCCACCACTGAGCCCTCCAAGTCCTGTGGGAACTCTGCCACTAGTGCGTCCACCAGCGTGCGCTTGTGCACTCTCATTTTGCACTCCCGCTCGAGTGCTGGGATCAAGAAGGTGATGTTATCCTTATACCCGGGATCCAGCAGGGTGGCTACCCAGTAACTGGCAGAGGTGACGATGTGGGCTACCCTGAGGTCATTGCGCAGGCACTGGAGCATGTAGTGGCTCATGTGAGCCAGGTTGCCCTGAGTCAAGGAGAGGTTGTCAGTAACAGGTCTCTTCTCCTCCTCATCTTCCTCCTGCTCCTCCCTCCAGCCATGCTCTATTGACGCCCTTGAGCTGCACTGGGGCCGCCCTGCTGCAAGTCCTCCTCCTCCTCCCCCAAAACTTTCCACTGGCTGGACAGTGGAATACCTGGCTGCTGTCGGCCCAGCCACCCACCCTGCAAGCCACGTATGCACTCTTCTGCTGCCTGGGAAAACGGGCCTTCTTCTTTCTCCTCCTCCTCCTCTGCTTCCTCCTGTGCCACCATCACATCCTCCGTCATGGCCTGAAGGGTTTTTTCCAGGCAAAGGATGGGGATGTTAGCGCTGACAATGGTATTATCAGTGCTGACCCTATCAGTGGTGTACTGGAAGCACTGCAGCACAGCACAAATATCCCTCATGGAGGCCCAGTCATTGGTGGTAAAGTGCTGTTGGTTTGCACTTCTATTTACCCGGGTGTTTTGAAGCTGGAACTCCATTATTGCCTGCTGCTGATAACATACGCAGCGTGTAACTCCACCTGGTTGACAAATCGCATATGAAGCGATGGATGGGAAGGCCAAAGTTCCTCTGCAGGGAAGATAGGCGAGCAGCAGCAGCGGGGTGGGAATGCGAAAGCGCGCACGCATGGCACACACTTTATGCAGCAGCGCCGACATGTCTGGATAATGGGCCAGAAACTTCTGCATCACCAAGTTGAGCACATGTGCCAGGCAAAGGATGTGCATCAACCCCGCTCGGCCCAAGGCTGCCAAAAGGTTCTGCCTGTTGTCGCACACCACCTTGCCAGGCTTCAGGTTCAGCGGCAGCAACCACTCGTTTGTCTGCCCATGGATGCCAGCCCACAGCTCCTGGTGGTGTGTGGTCTGTCGCCCAAGCAGATGAGTTTTAGCACCGCTTGCTGCCATTTCCCCATGGCCGTGCTCAAATTAGTGGTTGCTGCGCTGCACTTACTGCATGTGGAGGATGAAGAGGAGGAAGCAGAGGAGGAGGAGGAGGCAACAGGAGGCACCGAGTAATGTCCAGCAATCCTGGGTGGTGGAAGGATATGCGCTAAATTGCTTCCCACCTCATTCCCAGCCGCCACTACATTCACCCAGTGAGCAGTGAGAGATGTACTGGTCCTGGCCATGTCCCATGGGTTCCATGCCTGGTTCATGACTCATCTACGTGTCAGTGGTGATATGGATGCAGGAACTGACAGCATTGTGCAGTGCACACCTAACTTTCTCCACTACATGTTGGTGCAGGGCAGGGATGACCTTGTGTGAAAAGTAGTAGTGGCTGAGAACAGCGTATTGTGGGACAGCCACTTCCATAAATTTTTTGAAGCTTTCTGTCTCAACCAGGCGGTAGGTGCTGAGATTATCAACACCTCTCCCTCACTTTAGTGACTGGAGGCAGAGCGTGCAAATGACCTTTGTCTTGTCATCTGTAAGCTGTTTGAAAAAATGCCACACTGGTGAGATTATTTGTGGCACACGTAGTGCACTCAGTCCCTGGCCACGGTGGGCAGTAGTACCAGCAGACTGAGCGCTAAAGGTTTGCACCTTTCTCCCTCTTCTGCTGGCTGCCTGGGGCTGTGGGACCACCACCACCTCTTCCTCCTCTGCTCCATCACCACCACCAGCAGCACCACGGCCACGTCCCTTCTTTGAGGGTTTCTTCATAGTTAAAGCTGGCAATTGCCAGCCGCTGCCATGCCACCCCCTGCCCCCAGATGCTGGCACGAGTGATGGGAGCTGCTGGCTCCCAGCCACCTGTGTTGCCAGCCACCGCCATGCCACCACTGCCCCTGATGCTGGCACAAGCGGCCTGCTCACTCCATCGCACCATGGCTCTTACCTTCGATCTCCTGTTCAATGGGCCATGGCGCGGGGAGCAGGCAGGGCAGCCCTGAGCTCTGTGCTCTCCCATATGCACCGAGAGATGCCTGTGGCATGGGAGAGCAGATAACAGGCCGCCCGGCGGGAGCTCAGTCGGGGGGCTGTTGTTTGCTGGCCCCAGCTGCCGCTCTAGCCACCACAGCCCAAATCTCGCATTGGCATCCTTGTGGCAGCAAGATTTGGGTAAAAATTGCCATTTCTTTGCTTCTGCACATGTGCAGAAGAAAAAAATGGTAATTTTTACCGGAATCGTGTCAGGTGCACGTGCACGATGTGTGCACGCCAGTGGCAACAGAGCGGGCCTGCGCACTCTATTGCCACTACCAGAATCACGTTCCTGGCATTCCGGTTTATAGCCCATCACTGCTTGTCAACACAAATATAGAACATTTTCATTAAAGCTTACAGCAGCTGTTCAAACCAAATGAGAATATACGTTTTGTCACCCACCCTCTCAAAGTAATCATGTATCCAAAAGAAGGAATCATTGCAGTTCTTATTCTTGTAGTAGGATACTATGGATAAAGTAAACTCCTTTTCTCTCCCCGTTTTTAGACCCCCAATTCAGATAAAAATAATTTGGAGTAAACAAAACATTATTATTTTATTTTTTTATAATTTGTGTTGAAAGGGTCTTCTAGTCCAACCTCCTGCTGGTGCAGGGGGCCCTATACTATCCCTGGCAATTCAATCTCTTTTTGAAGGTCTCCAATGATGGGGCATTCACAATCTCCACAGGTAGGCCATTCCACTGGTTGATAGCTCTCACAATCAAAAAGTTCTTTCTTATTTCTAGGTTAAATCTCTCCTTGGTCAACTTTCATCCGTTGCTCATTGTCTAGCCCTCTGTTGCTTTGGAAAACAGTGTGACCCCCCTCATCACTGTGGCAGCCCCTCAAGTATTTGAAGACTGCTATCCTGTCCCCACTGAACCTACTATTCACTAGACTATCCATGCCCAGTTCCTACAACTTTTCCTCATATGTTTTGGTTTCCAGTCCTGGTTGCTCTCTTTTGTACTTTTTCCAGAATTTCAATGTCTTTTTTGTGGAGCCCAAAATTGAATGCAGAATGTGGTCTGACTAGGGCAAGGGTTGGCAACTGTGGCTCACAAGCCACATGTGGCTCTTTGGGCCCTTGAGTGTGGCTCTTCCACAAAATATCGCCTGGGGGCATGCATGTGCATCCTTCCCTTTGAGATAAAGAGGTGGGCTGCTTCTGCCAGCTGGATGATTGCGCAATATCTGTGAGGCTCGGCACTCACAGAAGTGACTGACTTAAAAGGGCTGCCTGGGCTGATGGCAGGAGAGTTTGCATGCCTTTAGAATTTGTCTTGAAAGCTCCCTCGTGTTTGGGGCAAACTTCAGGGGGAGAGGGAGGAACCATCTGCAGAGTTTGCTATCCTTTTTTTGCCCAGGGAGTGGGGGAGGAAAGAAAGGGAGGAGTTGGATGATTAGGAGTTTGGGATTTGGGGATTTTGTTTCATTTTTCTTTCAATGGTCCTTTCCCGCTTGGTCTGTGTTGAGAGCTTTCACATTTTTATCCACCCCCACTCCTGAAAACTTCACTCCTGTGAGGGGAAAGGGGATTGCACAAGCTGCTCTCACTTGGTTTTGCTGCAGAAATGCTGCAAAAATGCCAGCTAACTGACTCAGTGGGGGGTGAGGGGAGAGAACCTAGGAACTAGTTCACTGAACTAACATCCCGCACAGGAATAGCAGAAGATCCAGAGTTTGCAGCTGAGTTTGCAAGAAGGCACCAGTAGGGGAAATGCCTTTGAGTGCTCCTGGTCTCCTGAAGCTGGATGGAAGCAGTGGGTGGGGTTGTTGAGGAGGGAAGCTTCAAGCAGTTACCTTCCCCTCCTGTGAATTAGTATTGCTGCCACCACGAGGGAAAGGATGGAGCAGGCAGGGGGAGGGTGGAATTAGAAGGAAATCCTGTCCATGCTGGGCTTACCTCACTGGCTCTGGCCCTTGCACATTCTTCGGCTGCAGCAGTCAGGAAGCCTGGAGTTCCTTTCCTTCAGCAACTCCAATGGTGGTAGCAGTAGTCAGCCCACCTCTGGGCAGGCTGCACTCCACGCCCCTCTTCATGGTGGATCTCTACAACACACTGTCTGGCAAGGAGGATGAAGCAATTTTAACACAGAGATACAAAGAGCGTGGAGAGACAGAGAGAGGGAGAGGGAAAGAGAGATACAGGGGAAGGGGAGAGATATAGAGATACAGAGAGGGGGAGAGACAGAGGGGGAAAGGGGGGAAAGGGGAGGAAACACAGAGAAGGGGAGAGAGCTACAGAGGGGGAGAGGCATAGATACCCAGAGAGGGGGAGAGGCAGAGAGGGGGAGAGAGATACAGAGAGGGGGAAGAAAGGGAAAGAGAGATAAAGATACACAGAGAGGGGAAGACACAGAGAGGGGGAGAAAGATACAGAGAGAGATACAGACAGAGAGGGGTGGGAGAGAGAGAGAGGCATAGATACATAGAGAGGGGGAGACCTAGATACAGAAAGAGGGGGAGCCATAAAGACACAGAGATACAAATATGGGGAGAGGGGGGGAAAGATACCGAGAGTGGGGAGATAGAGAGGGGAAGGGGAAAAGTGCCACAGAGAGGTGCAGAGAGATGGAGAGGGGGAGAAAGAGACATAGAGAGGGAGGGAGAGAAAAGGATTTTTTGGTTCCCAGTTTTCTATCCTAATTATTGGCGGGGTATGTGTGACAAGAGGGTCATGTGACTGGGTGGGAGTGAGAGATGTCAAGTTGATCACACCTATCAGAATTGTTTTTCTGTGGGAAACAAGGTCCAAATGGCTTTGAGTGTTGAAGTTTGCCAACCCCTGGACAAGGGTATTATAGAGTGGCATTAGTACCACCTTAGTCTTAGATTGTATCCCTCTGTTGATGCAGCTCAAGATTGTGTTGGCTTTTTAAGCTGTCGCTACACATTGCTTGCTTGTTTAGTTGGTTGTCCACCAAGACTACTAGATCTCTCTCACAATCACTTGTGTTGTGTGGTTTCACCCAGTTTGTATGTATGTTTTGGGTTTTTCTTACCTAGATGTAGGATTTCACTTTTCTCTATGTTGAACTTCCTTTTGTTTGTTTGGGCCCACTATAAAAGTCTGCCTAGATCTTTCTGTATCCTGAGCCTATCCTCTGGGGTATTGACCACTCCCGCCAGCTTGATGTCATCTGCAAATTTAATTAATTCTCCCTCTATTTCCTCATCTAGGTCATTGATGAATATGTTAAAGAGTACTGGGCCTAAGACTGATCATCATGGTACCCTGCTGCTTAGTTTTTTCCATGTGGACATAAATCATTGAGGACTACTTGCTGGGTGCAGAAGGTGGCAGGAAATGCTAGGTCTGGAAGATGCCAGGAAATGCTATGGCATTAAATTTGAACTAGTTATTGTGGCTTTTAAAGTATGGTATATATTCTTACTATTATTAGTAAGAAAAAAACAATATGGATAATGCAAAGCCATTTGTTACTTTCGCCTTTTCTTGGTTGCTAATTTATGTTCTGGATCTTATAAGATGTTGCCTAACACTTTTTTTAATGATATATAAATCATTTGAACATAGTTGCAGTCCAGCAGAACAAATTGGCAGCAAATTCAAGGTGTTGGTTATTACCTATAAAGCCCTACATAGCTCAGGGCCAGACTATTTATGGGTCTGCATAAATAGTCTTGCTGCATACCTCCCAGAGACCAATAAAAGCACACAAAGTTGGCCTCCTCTAGGTCCCGTCAACTAAGCAATGCAGGTTGGCGGGGCCATGGGGGAGGGCCTTCTCTGTTGCCGTCCCGGTGTCCATACTGCTCCCACCTACTGGTCTTCCATAAGGCCGTGAAAACCTGGATTTGCTGGCAGGCCTAGGGGTCATGAACTAACAACCATCATGGCCAAATCATATGAATGGTATGCATGCATGTTGTTTTGACTGCTCAATTGTATTTTTTAACGAAGGATTTATAGTTTAGATATTAAATTCAACTTCTTTTGATTGTTTTTGTATTTATATTGTTATTGTAAGCCACCCTGTCACTTTTTTCAGGGCCGTTGCGACTTTGAACGGTCAGTAAATGAACCGTTGTAAGTCGAGGACAATCTGCTTTCCCCCTAGTTGTTTTCTGGAGAGCTTCAAAATGGACTCCTAATCTGCTGATCTGCTTCTAAAAGAGTGCACTGGTTAGACAGATAATCCTCAACTTCTGTTCTGATCCCAATGGAGGCCAACGTTTCTATCTCCCGAGTAAGACAGTTATTAAGTGAGTTCTGCCTCACCTTACCACCTTTCTTGCCACAGCTGTTAAGTGAATCCCTACAGCTGCTTGTCAGAAGATCCCAAAAGATGTTCACATAACTCACATAACACATGACCATCATCATAGCTAACTTGTCAAGTGTCCAAAGTTTGATCCAATAACCCCTTCCTAGAAGGAAGAATAGAAAGAATAAAATGGAAAAGGGGATTAAAAAGAGATACAAAAAATAAAATAAAATAAAAGGGTTTAGTTCAAAGTTCTGCTCAGATTAAAGAAATTGGAGTTTGAGAAGGGTTGATTAAGTTTGGTGTATTGTTTTGTTTCCTCTTTTTTAAACTTTAATTATTTTTTCTATTTAGATATATGAATTTAGGAATTGCTGATCTGTTTTAATAAATTTAGAAGTATTGATTATAATAAGATATGTAGTAGGTGATACTGATTTGGATTAATGCATAAATGGAATTGAATTTATAATTTTTGGGGAGATTAATGATGTTAATTATTTTAAATTGATTGAAAATATAGAATATTTAGATTTTTTCCCTTTTTTTCTTTTCTCAAATTGACTGAAATTTAAGATTAATAATTAAGTAAGAAATGTAGATAAGTAATAATTGGCTAAATGTTAGTTGGGCTGAAATAATTTTTAAATTTGGGATTAGGGAAATGTACTATTTAGAGGGGAGTAAGAAGTCTGAAATTCATATATGTTTATATCTTGTTTTTAATTTTCTTTTGTTAACATCTGATTGGCTATACAAGGTTTTCTTGGTTTATAGAAAACTGTATAAAGAAAGAAGGAAGCACTTTGATATAATGGTTAATAAGTTAGAAATATAATTGGTGTACTTTTTGAAGGAACATTAAGGAGGGAATTTAATTAAAAGAAAATGTATGTAACTAGATGACAAAATTAGACAAAAACTTTTGCAACTTTTTGGATTATATTAGTTACTAACAAAATACTGCATTTTATTCATGAAAAATTAGATGGTACACTGTATTGGTTGAACGTATGTTGAGAGAAAAATTTAAAAAAAATTACACCCCCCAAAAAAAGTCTTTCCTTCCTCTCTCCCTCCATTCATTTCATTCTTCCTCCTTCCTTCCTTCTTTGTTCTCTTCATTTCTCTTTCCTTCCCTCTTTCCTTCCTTGTTCCCTCCATTTTCCCTCCTTCCTTCTTTCCTTCTTTCCTTCCTTCCTTTCTTGTTCCCTCCATTTCTCCTTCCTTCATTCCTCTCCACTTCTTTCCCTCCCTCTTTCCCTTTTCTTTCTTTCTCTCTACTTCTCTCTCTCTCTTTTCCCCCTCTCTCATTTTTTCCCTCCAGGTCTCTCTCATTTCTGTGTACTTCTTCCTCCCCCTTCTCTCTCTCATTTGTTTCTCCTCCCTTTTTTCTCTCATTTCTCTCACCTTCATTTCTGTTTTTCTCTCCCTTTCCTCTCCCTTTTTCTTTCTCTTGTCGTAATCCAGAAGCAAGGTCTGCAGGAGGCGCAGGAATAGGCAGGCTCTCTTCCAGTGGGGGGAGCAGCTGCAGTGGCAGCGACAGAGCCCGGCAGGTAAAGGAGGAGGAGGAGGGAGAAAGGCAACCTCACAGAGGGGAGACGAAGAGGAACAATCCATGCTTTTGTAAGCTTTCTCTGCTGGATGGTCAATTAATTTATATTTTCTATTTGATACTATTTTTTAGTGTTTTTAGTGTTTTTAAATTGCTATTAATTAATTTAAATTGTTATTAATTTAATCAATTTTTAATATAATTGGGAGTTCTAAATTAATTAATGGATGATTGGGATAAATATACTTGTGGGTATGAATGGAATGACTGGTATGATTGGGTTGGTGGGGGTGGGTGGGGTTATGGTATGGATGAGATGATTGATAATAGTATGAATGAGAGATTTGGCCCACCTGACGCTCGGGAGACAGGAGAGGAAGGGGCACTGATCTCTGGGGTGGCAGAGGGTCGGAATATTCCAGTGTTGCTGGGGAGAGGCAGATATGGCTGGGACCACAGAGTTAGCCGTTCCAGGGGAACGAGGGATCGTTGCTTAATAACGGTCCCTTGTTCTGGCTCTGTGAGCCCAATCTTGGGTACTGGTGATGAGTGTAACTCTGGCCCTGGGCTCAGGTTGCTGCTGCTTAATGCCAGGTTGGTGGTAAATAAAGCTCTCCTCATCCGGGATTTGATCCTGGATGAGGAGGCCGACCTGGCATGTATTACTGAAACCTGGCTGGGCCCAGAGGGAGGTGTTCCTCTCTCTGAAATCTGCCCAGCCGGTTTTCAGATATGGCATCAACCTCGACCCCAGGGAAGGGGGGGAGGAGTGGCTATTATAGCCAGGGAGAGCCTTTGCCTGCGTAGACTCATTGCTCCGGAAATTGCGGGTTGCGAGTCTCTCTTGCTGAAGTTGGACTTAGGGGTTCAGGTGGGCTTATTTCTCACGTACCTGCCTCCCAGCTGCGTGTCAAAAGCCCTGCCTGTGCTGCTCGAGGAGGTAGCCGGGTTGGCGGTGGAGTTCCCCGGACTCATTGTCCTGGGGGACTTCAATCTGCCGTCACTCGGCGAAACCTCTGGGTTGGCACAGGAGTTCATGGCCACCATGACAGCCATGGACCTGACCCAAGTAGTACAGGGTCCGACTGACGAGGGAGGACACGCACCTGACATGGTATTCCTTTCCGAGGGGCTTAGAAGTGTTGCCTTTGTCATGGTCAGACCATTTTCTACTACGGCTTGACTTCCTGGCTCCAATCCTTCCCCGCAGGGAGGCGGAACCAATGAAGATGTTCCGCCCCAGACGCCTGATGGACCCAGAGGGCTTTCAGACGGCGCTTGGGGTTATTCCAGAGGCACTCGTCCACAGTTCGACGGAGTCTCTTGCAGAGGCCTGGAACAGGGCTGCTGCGGAGGCTCTTGACCGGATTGCGCCTTTGCGACCTCTCCGTGGCGCTAGACCCTGTAGAGCCCCATGGTTCAACGAGGAGCTCCGGGAGTTGAAATGCCAAGAGACGTCTACAGAAGCGATGGAGGAAGAGTAGGTCTGAATCTGATCAAACACTTGTAAGAGCTTTTATTAAGACTTACAAAGTGGCGCTCAAGGCGGCAAGATGCGCGTACCATGCCGCCTTGATTGCATCAGCGGAATCCCGCCCGGCCGCTCTGTTTAGGGTGACCCGCTCCCTTCTTTTTTTAAAAAAAAAAGTTTTTTATTGATTTTTTTTATAGGTTTACAAAAAACAAACATATAACAGTGCACAGTGCTTGTGCCCATCACCAAACAACACACATCCCCCGTCACCCCCACCACCCCTACAGGAGGATTCAAAGAGGTTTAACTTGTTTATCTATCTATTAATCCTTGGCTCTATCTTGAGCAAATTTTACTAAAAGAGTGATTGTAGTTTATTTTTCGTATTTACATCACAGATTTTACTTAACATATAATCTTTTACCTTGTTCCATCGCACCATCAGCTTCTCTAATTTATTCTCATCAAAATTATTTAATCTTATTTCCATAATTTCAAAATATATGTGATCCACCATATACCAATACCAATTTTGTACTGTCCATTTTGTAGAATCTTTCCATCCTAAAACTATCACCGCTTGAGCACTTTCCAATGCTGCAGTTTTAATTTCCTTAAATTCTCCCAATTCCCTATATTTAATTAAAATTGCTGTTTCTTTTATAATAATCCAATTAATGTTTAACATTTTATTAATTTCATTCTGGACTACCTTCCAGAATTTCTGTATTTCTGCACATTCCCAGATCATATGCATAAATATTCCTTTTTTCTGGCACCCATGCCAACATTTGCTCTTCTCTTTCCCCTGGAAGTGTGCAATTTGTACAGGTGTATAATACCACTTATGTAAGATTTTTCTTCTCATCTCTTTAACTCTCGTATTTTTAATCTTATATATATTTTCTATTATTTCTTTCATTTCTCTTTCATCTATTTGTAAATCCGCTCCCTTCTTAACCAGGGGGGAGTTGGGGAGCCCTTGCAGAGTAGTGCCGAGGATTTTAACACGTTTTTCGCTGATAAAGTCGCTCAGATCCGGGCCGACCTCGACTCCAATTGTAAAACAGAGTCGACTGACAACGAGTCAGTCAAGGTGACTGGGGCACGTACTTGTCCACCTGTCTGGGAAGAGTTTGATCTGGTGACACCTGATGAAGTGGACAAGGCCATTGGAGCTGTGAGTTCCGCCACCTGCTTACTGGATCCGTGTCCCTCCTGGTTGGTCTCGGCCAGCAGGGAGGTGACACGGAGCTGGGCCCAGGAGATTACCAACGCTTCCTTGGGGAGGGGAGTTTTTCCAACACTCTATAAAGAAGCGCTCATGCGCCCCCTCCTCAAGAAGCCTTCCCTGGACCCAGCCGTACTTAATAACTATCGTCCAGTCTCCAACCTTCCCTTTATGGGGAAGGTTGTGGAGAAGGTGGTGGCACTCCAGCTCCAGCGGTCCTTGGAAGAAGCCGATTATCTAGGTCCCCAGCAGTCGGGTTTCAGGCCCGGTTACAGCACGGAAACCGCTTTGGTCGCATTGATGGATGATCTCTGGCGGGCCCGGGATAGGGGTTTATCCTCTGTCCTGGTGCTCCTCGACCTCTCGGCATCTTTCGATACCATCGACCATGGTATCCTTCTGCACCGGCTGGAGGGGTTGAGGGTGGGAGGCACTGTTCTTCAGTGGTTCTCCTCCTACCTCTCTGGCTGGTCGCAGTCGGTGTTAGTGGGGGGTCAGAGGTCGGCTCCAAGGTCTCTCCCTTGTGGGGTGCCTCAGGGGTCGGTCCTCTCCCCCCTACTATTCAACATCTACATGAAACCGCTGGGTGAGATCATCCAACGACATGGGGTGAGGTATCATCAATATGCTGATGATACCCAGCTTTACATCTCCACCCTATGCCCAGTCAACGAAGCGGTGGAAGTGATGTTCCGGTGCCTGGAGGCTGTTGGGGCCTGGATGGGTGTCAACAGACTCAAACTCAACCCGGATAAGACGGAGTGGCTGTGGGTTTTGCCTCCCAAGGACAATCCCACCTGTCCGTCCATTACCCTGGGGGGGGAATTATTGACCCCCTCAGAGAGGGTCCGCAACTTGGGCGTCCTCCTCGATCCACAGCTCACATTAGAAAACCATCTCTCAGCTGTGGCGAGGGGGGCGTTTGCCCAGGTTCGCCTGGTGCACCAGTTGCGGCCCTATCTGGACCAGGACTCATTGCTCACAGTCACTCATGCCCTCATCACCTCGAGGTTCGACTACTGTAATGCTCTCTACATGGGGCTACCTTTGAAAAGTGTTCGGAAACTTCAGATCGTGCAAAATGCAGCTGCGAGAGCAGTCATGGGCTTACCTAGGTATGCCCATGTTTCACCATCACTCCGCAGTCTGCATTGGCTGCTGATCAATTTCCGGTCACAATTCAAAGTGTTGGTTATGACCAAAGTGTTGGTTACGGCATTGGACCAGAATATCTCCAAGACCGCCTCCTGCCACACGAATCCCAGCGACCGATTAGGTCCCACAGAGTGGGCCTTCTCCGGGTCTCGTCAACTAAACAATGGCGGTTAGAGATTAGAACTGCCCCTACTCTCCTTGCCTTCCGTAAACTCCTTAAAACCCACCTTTGCCGTCAGGCATGGGGGAATTGAAACATCTCCCTCTGGGCATGTTTAATTTATACATGGTATGCTTGTGTGTGTGTCTGTTAGTTTATGGGTTTTTTTTAAATTTCTAAATATTTTAATTAATTGCATTATTTATGATTTGTTTCACTTGTTGTGAGCCGCCCCGAGTCTTAGGAGAGGGGCAGCATACAAATCCAAATAATAAATAAATAATAAAATAAATAAATAATAAATAATAAATCACCATCCAGCAGGGACAGCTTACAAAAGCGTGGATCGCTCCTCCTCAGCTCCCCTCTGTGAGGTCGCCTTTCTTCCTCTTCCTCCTCCTCCCTTCTGCTGGAGGGCGATTGATTGGCACCGAGAGGAGGGTGGCGGAGAGGGCTGGCCTCCCCAAAGAAAATGGCTCTTTGCCTGCCGCTGCTGATCTAGAAGCTGGAGAGGGCCAGCAGCAGAACGGGGAGCTCGGGTGCACGCATGCCATTTGCTGGAGAAAAGCCTTTGCTACTTCCCCCCCAACTCCCCACCATCTACCTACTACGGACGGTTATGGATCTGTGCTGGAACTGAAAAGTGCTACGCTATATCTTTTCCAAACAGCACCAATTTAATTAGATTTTTAAAAACTTCAAATATAAACAGAATAATTTCTAAATTTATTTGGCACAACAAAAAACCAAGGATAAGTATTAAAGCATTGCAGGATTCAAGAGTGAGAGGAGGATTTGGCCTTCCGAACTTAGAATTATACTATCAGACAACCAAATTATTATGGATCAAAGAATGGATCAATTTGGACAATACTAGACTACTAACAATAGAAGGACGTAATATTAATGAGGGCTGGCATGCACACTTGTGGGAAAGGGAACATATAAAACATTCATATTTCAGACAGCACCAAATTCGGAATACCCTGCTGGAATACTGGCGAAAAGTAAGGAAAAAACATTACAGAGAAGGGCCCAGATGGCTATCTACACTGGAAGCCCAAATACATCCGAACATAATAAACCAAAATCAAATAAAAGCATATGAAGAACTTTTAGATCCCAAGGGAGGTATAAAAACTAGAGAAAAACTTAAAAAAAGGAAGGCCTAGAACTAGATTGCTTACCATATTTCCAAGTACAAAGCAGATATAAAAAATATTTAATTGAATTTGGAATATGCAAAAAACCTAATGAAATTGATAAAATTCTAACAGGACCAGATAAAAATTTTATCTCCAAAATGTATAATTATTTATTAAATTATGAAAATATAGAAGAAATAGTCAAACATAACATGATAGCATGGATGACAAATTTCGGTTATTCAATTCAATTAGATGATTGGGAAAAACTATGGAAAATAAATTATAAGATGACATTATCTATACCATATAAAGAAAACCTACACAAGATGTTTTACCGATGGCACTATACCCCAGCAAGCTTAGCTAAAATCTACCCGAGTATAAGTAATAAATGTTGGAAATGCAAAACGGCCATAGGAACATACTATCATATTTGGTGGTTATGTCTGGAAGCAAAAAAATTTTGGATCAGAACTGAGAATTAGCTTGAAGAAATATTGAAATATAAAGTAGAAACAAAACCAGAAATGTATCTATTAGGAATAATCAGAGGTCAACACAGCAAAGAAGATTATTATTTAATAACTCACATACTAACATCAGCAAGATTGGTGTTCGCACAAACCTGGAAACAAGAAATGACACCAAATGAAGAGATGGTGATTAGGAAAATGTTAGACTGCGCTAAATTATGTAAATTAACTTATGAATTACAGAATAAACAAAATATGAACTACTACAAAGTGTGGGAGAAACTGTATAATTGGATAGAAAAAAATAAGAAGGGAATTAGTATTAAAGAAAAAATTAAGTAACAAAAACAGAATTGTAAAATACTCATTATTAAGTAAATCATTATGTATATATATAGATGTATAATTGTTTTATGTTGTTTGTTTGTTTGTTGGAAAAAAATAAAAATAATTGGAAAAAGAAAAAAAATGAAAAGTGTTGCGCGGAGGTGTCAAACCTCCTGCGGTATAGCGCACAGCGCAGCTTAGGGGGAACATTATTTATGATATTTCTTCCATTTAGCTTTGATCTAAAAGCTTTATGTATTTTTTTGAAGTAGCTTTCTTGACTTGATTAGTGCAATAGTCAGAAGCTTCCAAGACTCCTAAGTATTTGTATCCTTCTTCTGGTGTTATTGCTTTTATCTTCATTGTCAAGTTAGAATCTAATCTGCCTTAACAGCAATTGTTGCATATTTAGCAATGCCAAATGGCATAATGTCTCTGCTAAACTCCTCAATGCTTTTCAGCAGTGAGCTTAATTCAGTTGTTTTTCCAGTTTTTAATAATCCTTGTAGAGCAAATGGGAGATTTTCAAGTCTTTTTTTAGCCAGTTTATATAACCAGTTTGCTTTGTTCAAAATGCTTGTTAATGGTGCCATTGAAAGTAAAAATAACATAAGTGATAATGAGTTTCATTGGAAGATTCCTTGTTTGATTTCAACTTCAACAAGTTCTTCTCCATAAGCCATCAACTTAGTGTGCCATAGCTTCATGGAAGTCATCAGGAATTTCTGGATGTTGCTGCTAATTCCAAAAATGTCTAAGCATTCTCAATCCAGCTGTGTGTAACAGAATTAGATGCTTTCTTATAAATAATCCAGGCCAAGAACAAATTTGTCTGTCTTTTCTTTGAATTTTTCAAAACCAAATTTATTTGCAGTTGCGCCTTTTGCTGCATACCTCCCAGAGACCAATAAGAGCACGCAGAGTTGGCCTCCTCTGGGTCCCATTGACTAAGCAGTGCAAGTTGGTGGGACTGCAGGGGAGGGCCTTCTCTGTTGCCACCCCGGCTCTATGGAATCAATCCCCCCGCCCCATGTTCATACTGCTCCCATTCTACTGGCCTTTCGTAAGGCCATGAAGACCTGGCTTTGCCAGCAGGCCTGGGGGCCATAAACTAACAACCATCATGGCCAAATCATATGAATGGTATGCATGCATGTTGTCATGACTGTTCTATTTAGTTAATTAATTTATCAATTATCAGTTGGTCTTTGGTTCCTCCTCTTGAATTTTTACAGCATCTTTTCTGTTATAAAGGCAGAAAATCCTTGTTTTCCAGATAACCATAAATTTGATTTGCCATGCTTGTAATTTATTTTTATTATTGTTATTGTTGTTATTAATGTTAAGATTGTTTATTACTTGTATTAATGGGTGGTCATATAAATGTACCAGCACATTTACCAACACATCATCACTGACAACATCTGTAATAAACTGTTCTAGGGTCAAATAATGACTCATTCATGACCTCCTCAGACAAATGCTATAATTGGATATCATGATGTCTGCTGGCCAAAAAATGTGGAAGATAATGATGACGACATGGCTTTGGTGACACCTATAGATACAAAAGATACGTTTTTGTTGGACTTTCCCAGTTACACAAACACACAATCTATGTACTTTTAGTAGTTATATTTGGTTAATTGGTTGAATATTCTCTAACTTCCATAGATTTCTTATGAAAAACTAGTTGGTTACTGATTTGTTTAGGCAGAGACACAAGTTGTTGTTTGCATAATCACAAAAACACATGCTGATTGAAGAAAGGAGAAATCACATAATTCTATAATCTAATTTATCAGAAATGGGAAGCACAGATGGGAAGCAATGTATAGCAGAAAACAGGATTCCTCCTGCATCTTTCAGTAGATGAGGAAAATATGCTTTATATATTCAATTTTTTCAAAGTACACGATAATAATCTGGCCACCTGATTCAACATTGCTAAGTAACAAAGCAATGGAAAATTGTGGCCAATGGTGCCATTTAGCTAAAAGTTATTTTTAATTCAATATTCAAACCTTTTCTGCATTCCATCTGCAAAAGATATTATAACAGCTTATTAGTTTTTTGAATGTTGGTTTGAAGGCTGTTAAGCATCCAGTGACTGAGGGAAATTCAGGAAATTCTTCTGCTTTGAGAAACTGAGACCATTTGAACATCTGGGAAATGTACAATTTCGCTTCCTCATTCTTGCTTCCAATTATTACTTGTCATCAGCTCATTTAATTAGATCCAAGCCTGTAGATAAACATTATAGTCAAGGGATAGGCCTTGCAGGAAAGGTGCTAGCTTTGACCTACACAATATCTAATGATCCCTTTGTTGCTGAGAAAGGAATGTAACCCTATAACCCTACAACATTCATGGGTGACAAAGGACTGTTACTCAGGGAACCACTGAAGTAGTGGCATCCAATTTAATCCAGTTTAATGTTTCCTAGCAACTGCTAAAAAGTGGGGGGGGGGGCAGGGAAAAGTTTACTGCAAGTTGAGGTGATATTGACAGGATCTTCCTTTCAGGATATACAAAGGCACAAAAACCCGAGATTCTCATTTTAACAATAGTTTTACATAGTTAATAATTTGTGCTAACCCTTACCCTATTCTACTCTCTTCATGAATGAAGATCAAATGATAAACTCTTTACAGAGAGAAATGTTTTTGATGTATGTGAAGATGGGCATGGTTGGGTTGGGAATGGAAATATATGTTATGCCCAGCCACAAGCTAAGCAGCAGCTTACTTTTTTCTTAGGATGTAGACAGGTCTAGACTTGTTATAATAATTCAAACCAACTATTTTGTTAGGAGTCTCTTAGCTGTTCCATACACATTTAAAGAACAAGGTGCCAAATGGAATGCATGAAACTGGACCTACTGCTTAAAGCTCTTATTTTACGCCATATTAAATGTCAAAGGAGCTATCTTTGCTTTAGTTATAGTTAATTAAAATCTTTTCTACATGTCCAGAAGCATCTGAAAATTTCATCTAGGAAGTAAAAGAGTGAATTTGTCTGGAATTATTTCTTGAAAGTAGGTGCCTATTGGTTTCAGATTAGATTACTAGAGTTGGAAGGGATCTTGTACGTCATCAAATCTAACCATCAGCTCATGCAGGAACCCTTACACCATTTCAGACAAATGGCAGTCCAATCTCCTCTCGAAAGTCTCAATTGTTGGAGCTCTCACAACCTTTGCAGGCAAGCTGTTCGTTAGGTGATTGCTCTCACTGTCAGAAAGTTTCTCCTTATTTCCAGATTGAATCTTTCCTTGGTTAGTTCCATCCATTATTCTTGTCTGGTCTTCTGCTGTCTTGTAAAACAGTCTGACCTCCCTCCTCTGTGTCATAGCCCCATTAGTATTGGAACACTGCTATCGTGTCTCCTGTGCTCCTTCTCTTTGCTAGACTGGCCATGCCCAGTTCCTGCAACCACTCTTCGTATGTTATAGTCTCCAGTTCCCGATCATCTTGGTTGTCTCCTCTGCACTTTTTCTCTAGAGTTTCAATGTCTTTTGTAGTGTGGTGACCAAAATTGGATGCAGTACTCTAGGTGTGGTCTAACTAAGGCTTTATAGAGTAGTCTTATTACTTATCTGGTCCCTAGATTGTATCCCTCTATTAATGCAATTTAGGAATTCATTGGCTTTTTTGGCTGCCACTGCACACTGCTGCTCATGTTTAGCTGATTGTCCACCAAGACTCTTGAAGTCACTGCTATTGAGTGTGGTTTCATCCAGTTTATATGTATATCTTTGGGGATTTCTTACCTAAGTGTAGGATTTTACTTTTCTCTCCATTGAATTTCATTTTATTAAATAGGGGCCCAGGGTTCAGGTCTGTCAAGATCCATCTAGATTTTGAACCTGTCTTCTAGGGTGTTAACTATTCCTGACATCTGCAAATTTGGTTGGTTCCCCTTCTAGCTTACAAAGAAGTAGGTGTGGGTCTACTTTGTCAAATGCTTTGCTGAAATATTATGGTCCACAGTATTTCGCACATGTACTAATTAGTTACAATGTTAAAGAATGATATGAGATTGATTTGGCATGATTTGTTTCTTAACAAACCTATATTGGCTGCTGGTTATTACTTTGCTTGAAAAATGCCATTTCTTTTTTGATAAATAACTCAAAATCTTTTTCTTGAAGTATTTCTCGTCTTAGTGTCCATCTAAATTTTTTGCTTTTACCTTTCCATCTCATCAGAATAGGATTATGATCTACCCAAACATTAGAATCAATATCTACTTTTTGAACATTGTTAAGCAAGTCCAATATAGTCCATATCATATCAATCCTAGACCACAAAACATGTCTTGCTGAGTTAAAAGTATATTGTTTTTCTTGCAAATGATTATCTCTCCAAAGATCCACCATACTCCATTCTCTACCATCCTGAAAAAATATTTAGGCAGAATCCTCTTTTTATATCTATTTTCCTTATTTGTCTTATAGTCCAAATCTGCTTCTATTATTGGCATTAAAGCTGCCCATAAAGCAAATACTCTCATAGTTTAATTCATTAATTTTCTTGTGTAACTTTGAGTTTAAAGTTCTTGATTGTCATTTAGGTGCATATATTGCTACCAATAATATCTTTTGGTTGTTAATTCCTATCTCAATCATCAGTATCCTGCCGTCATCATCCGAATATGTATAGTTAGAATCTATTTTCTTTTGTATATACAAAACAACTCATATTTTAGTTTGATCTATCAATGTAGAATAAAGTTCTCCAAAAGACTTATTTTTTAAAAATTTCTTGCGTTCAGTTTTAATGTGAACTTTCTGAAGGCAAAATATATCTAAATTCAGTTTTTTAAGTTTATTTAAAAAATCTATTTCTCTTATTTGCTGAATTAAGTCCATTAACATTTATTGAAATCCATTTAAGTTCTTCATCCATCTTTAATTATATCTGTTTCCTATGTTAAGTATTTTGCTGCTCTCATCAACACCCTTTCTTTTTGTTCTTTACTGTCCATGAAAAAAAGCTGTTCTGCAGTTGTCTTCACTACTTGTTCTTGAGATGAAACCACTCCTCCTCCTGTTGCCTCAGCCAATAAATATTCTTCATTCAATTCTTTTAATCCTTCTTCTCTAGGGGCTGGTACTTTTGCCCTCACCATCACTTCTATCTCCTTTGCTCCTTCTTCAGTTTATCCAAACTTCTGTTGAAAAAAAGTTCCGCTTTGTTGACTGAGTCCAATCTGTATCTTGGACCTTGGCTTATCAAAAATATGCCTTCTGGGACCAGCCATCAAAAATTAATTCCTCTTTGATGAAGTTTACTTGTCAAAAATTGGTATTCTCTTTGTAAATCTCTTATCTTTCTTGGAACCTGCTTTAAGACAGTAATTTCCTTTTCTCTGTACTTAAGTATTGTCGTTCTCAACTTTTTAAAGATTTGTATTCTATGCATCTTTTTAGTAAATCTAACATGTACTTCTCTTGGCAAGTTGTGCCTCATGGCATATCTTGTGCTCACTCTGAAAGCTTCATTAATATCAATCATTATTTTTTTTGTCTTCTTTCATTGTTTCTGCTAGAATATTATTATTATTATTATTATTATTATTATTATTATTATTATTATTATTATTATTATTAATTGGATGTGTATGCTGTCCCTCTAATATCTCTTGTAGATTTTTGTAGATTCTCGCCTGTTTCTTCTGGAATGTTCTGAGAGTGCAAATAAAATTCAGTGCGGTCCACTTCCAGGACTATAGAAGTCGTCTCGTATTTTCTCCTCTGTGATCAATTCCTCTATTTTTGTATCATGAAATTGAGTCTTTTTTCCACCTTCTGTATACATTGTGCATTTTTGTCAATAATTTCCTTCATTTATTTCATCTCAGCATTGACTAGATTTAAGTTTTTAATCACTTGGTTCAAATTTTCTTTAACTACATTGAATTCTTGGTCTACGCTCTCTCTACTCAACTTTACATCTTCTCTTAAGGCCTGTATTGCATTTTTAACTTCAGCAAACTCCAATTTCTCTATAACACTTGATGTCTGTGGCAGTGTATTATGATGAGGTGGTTTCTTTGCAGCCATAATCCAAGGTATGGGTCAGTGTTTTTCAATCGGGGTTCTGTGGAACCCAAGATCCCGCAAGGGACAGCCAGGGGTTCTGTGACTTAATGAGAAAAAAAATCCAACCAGGAGCAGCAGCAGCCCTTGGCGCCCCTTCTGCCTTACTCTGCTTTTGCCTCTGGCTCCTCCCAGAATGCCTTTTTTCCTTGCCTGACAGCCGCAACCAGCAACCAAGCTGTCAGGTGGGGAAAAACTGCTGTGGGTCAGAGCCCCGCACAGCCCAGCTGTTCTGGCTCTCTGGACCACACCCACCCTTGTTGATCCTCCATTCTCTGTTTTTTTTTTGGCAGGGGCGAAAGAGAATGAGAGATGGAGAAGAGGGAAACAAATGAGAGAGAGAAGGGAGAGGAAGAAAAAAGGAGACGAAGAGGAAAGAGAGAAAAAAACAGAAATGAAAGTGAAAGAAATGAGAGCAAAAAGGGACGAAAAACAAATGAGAGAGAGCAGGGGGGAGAATGAGAGAGAGGGAAAAGAGAGAGAGAAGTAGAGAAAAAGAAGAGAGGGAAGGAAAGAGAGAAGTGGAGAGGAAGGAAGGAAGGAAGGAAGGAGAAATGGTGGGAACAAGGAAAGAAGGAAAGAAGGAAGGAAGGAGAAATGAAGAGAACAAGGAAGGAAGGAGGAAGAATGAAATGAATGGAGGGACGGAGAAAGGAAGGAATTTGGGGGGGGAGTTATTTTTCTCTCAACATGCATTCAAACAATACAGTGTACTATCTAATTTTCCATGAATAAAATGTGGTATTTTGTTAACAACAAAACAATAAATTGCAAAAGTTTTTTTCTAATTTTGTCATCCAGTTACATATATTTCTTTTAATTAAATTCCCTCCTTAATGTTCAAAGCTGATGTTAAAAATACCCGATAAAAATCAACATCCCAAAAAACAAAACAAAAAATAAGTAAATTTTTTAAAAATCTAATATTAATCCAAGCATTATCTATAAAAAACAAATAATCAAACAAACAAACACCAAATAAAAAATTAAAACCAATACAAAAAGTGAAAAAAGGGGGGGGGTTAAAAAAATATTCAGCTAATAATCCAGAAATAGGTAAAGCTACCTAAGTGTTTTTAAGAACGCCTGATAAAAATAATAAATTGATTTGAATAGATTTGATCTATTTGGACTGATTGATCTGACTGAAATTACATTGAATAATATTTGTTTGTTTGTTTGTTTGTTTGTTTGATTGATTGATTGATTTGATTTGTATGCCGCCCCACTCTGTAGACTTGGGGAGGCTAACAACAGTAATAAAACAGCGTATGACAAATCTAATATTTAAAATAACTAAAAACTTTATTAAAACCAAGCATACACAAATATATCATGCATAAATTGTATAGGCCTAGGGGGAAAGGAGTATCTCAATTCCCGCATGTATGATGACAGAGGTGGGTTTTAAGGAGCTTACGAAAGGCGAGGAGGGTGGGGGGCAATTCTGATCTCTGGGGGAAGCTGGTTCCAAAGGGTTGGGGCCGCCACAGAGAAGGCTCTTCCCCTGGGTCCCACCAAACAACATTGTTTAGTCGACAGGATCCGGAGAAGGCCAACTCTGTGGGACCTAACTGGTCACTGGGATTCGTGCAGCAGAAGGCGGTCCAAGAGATATTCTGGTTCAATGCCATGAAGGGCTTTATAGGTCATAACCAACACTTTGAATTTTGACCGGAAACTGATCGGCAACCAATGCAGACTGCGGACTGTTGGTGTAACATGGGCATATTTAGGGAAGCTCATGATTGTTCTCACAGCTGCATTCTGCACGATCTGAAGTTTCTGAACACTTTTCAAAGGTAGCCCCATGTAAAGAGTGTTACAGTAGTCGAGCATCGAGGTGATGAGGGCATGAGTGACTGTGAGCAGTGACTCCCGGTCCAAATAGGGCCGCAACTGGTGCACCAGGCGAACCTGGGCAAACACCCCCCTCGCCACAGCTGAAAGATGTTTCTCCAATGTGAGCTGTGGATTGAGGAGGAAGCCCAAGTTGCAGACCCTCTCTGAGGGGGTCAATGATTCCCCCCCCCCAGGGTGATGGATGGACATATGGAATTGTCCCTGGGAGGCAAAACCCACAGCCACTCCGTCTTATCAGGGTTGAGTTGGAGTCTTTTGACACCCATCCAGACCCTAACAGACTCCAGGCACCGGCACAGCACATCCACTGCTTAATTGACAAGACATGGGGTGGAGATGTACAACTGGGTATCATCCGCGTACTGATACCTCACCCCATGCCCTTGGATGATCTCGCCCAGCGGTTTCATGTAGATGTTAAATAGCAGGGGGGAGAGGACCAACCCCTGAGGCACCCCGCAAGGGAGAAACCTAGAGGTTGACCTCTGACCCCCCACTAACACCGACTGTGACCCACCAGAGAGGTAGGAGAACCACTGAAGAACAGTGCCTCCCACTCCCAACTCCTCCAGCCGGCGCAGAAGGATACCATGGTTGATGGTATCGAAAGCCGCTGATAGGTCGAGAAGCACCAGGACAGAGGATAAGCCCCTGTCCCGGGCCCGCCAGAGATCATCCATCAACGCGACCAAAGCAGTTTCCATGCTGTAGCCGGGCCTGAATCCTGACTGTTGAGGGCCTAGGTAATCAGCTTCTTTCAAGGGCCGCTGGAGCTGGAAATTAAATACTTTAAAGAATTAAATGTTTTTAAGAAAATATGGGAGTTTATATATATATACAAATATACAAGCAATTGATATAAAGTGTAAAATGGAAGAATTATATAAGAGGAGAAAATTTAATGGCTTATAAATGAAAAAATTGAAAATAGCTTTGATTATTGTGCATAATATAGATGAGATATTTGGTAATGATTATGATGATTATGATTATCTTTGGATGACCTTTTTTCTATTTTTCTTCTTTGCTTTGCTTTCTCTTTTTCTTTCTCTCTTTTTTATTTTATTATTCTGACTGATTGAATTATAAATTGCTTATTTGATTTATGGTGATAAATAAAGTGGGAGGAAGGGGAAAAGATAAGGGAGGAGAGTTACAATAACAGGAGTAGGATTAATATGGGATAATAACTAGCACTAATTATGTTAGGTACTATACAGGAAAGAGATGAAATAACGAAGAGTTAAAATCAATACATTAGGGAAGATTATCACTGAGTTCAATAGTGGAAGACATTTAGAATTAGGGATAATATATAGATTAGGGAAATATATAGATTAGGGGAGATTATGACATTGCATTTAGCAGTGAAAACAATTAGAACAGGGAAGATTATTGCACTGATATGACAGTGACACAGATTAGGGAAGATTATTACAGTGATCCCTCGATTATCGCGAGGGTTCCGTTCCAAGACCCCTCGCGATAATCGATTTTTCGCGATATAGCGGTGCGGAAGTAAAAACACCATCTGCGCATACGCGCCCTTTTTCCATGGCCGCGCATGCGCAGATGGTGGAGCGACGAAAGTTCGGAGGCTGGCAATGGTTGTTTTTCATGCCGGCCACCCCCCCAGCGCCTCCGGGCTCCTCGCCGCTACCCCCCGCCCGCCCGATTCGCCCATCTCACCGGCTTTCTTGGGGCACGAGTCCTCCTTCAGCAGCGCTTGTGGCAACGGCTTCTCGGGTTTTAGAATGCCCGCCTCCTTCCTTCCATCCCTCCCTCCTTCCCTCCCTCCTTCCTTCCCTCCCTCCCTCCTTCCCTCCTTCCTTCTTTCCCTCCTTCCCTCCCTCCTTCCTTCCTTCCCTTCTCTCCTTCCCTCCCTCCTTCCCTCCTTCCCTCCCTTCTCTCCTTCCCTCCCTCCTTCCCTCCCTCCTTCCTTCCCTTCTCTCCTTCCCTCCTTCTTTCCCTTCTCTCCTTCCCTCCCTCCCTCCTTCCCTCCCTCCTTCCCTCCCTCCCTCCTTCCCTCCCTCCTTCCCTCCCTCCTTCCCTCCCTCCTTCCCTCCCTCCTTCCCTTCTCTCCTTCCCTCCCTCCTTCCCTTCTCTCCTTCCCTCCTTCCTTCCTTTCGTAAAAAGCACTTAAACAATGACAGAATAAAAACCCCCAGCCCTCACCTGTGTTTGAATTTCATTTACTCAGTCATTCATTCATTCTTCTGTATGCCACTCAGTCCCAACACTTTCAACCTACAAATTACCATTTCCCATCCCCTTAATTACTGTACTGTACCTCTACCTGTACCTGTACTGTACACATTGAATAACACACTTAGTCATCCTGATAGAAATAATAACAATATTTTTTTACATTTTTACATTTTTGGGGGGGTGTTAGCATAACTAGGATAAATCGGGATCTTCTTCTATCACCATGTCTACAATGGACGCTGCAGGTGATGGTGTGACAGACCTCTTGGTTTTTGTGACAAACATAGTTATGGGCAGTTGTTGGCGCATTTTCTTTTTCTGGGCTAACATGGCTCTGTATGGTGCAAAGGTGTTGTCAAGGGAGGCCTTAAATTGTATAGAGCGAGTCATGTTGGGATCCCAAAGTTCCACCATGCGTTGTACATTTGCAGCAGCTCTGTTCAGTTCTGCAAGCCGCTCAAGCGTTAGGCCAACATCTTCTTCTTCCTCAGCTTGTTCAGCTTCCGCTTCCTCCTCTTCTTCACTCGCTGACCTGGTCAGCTCCTCCAGATCTTTGTCTGTCAGCGGTAGGCCATGCTCATCAAGCAAACCATTGACTTCCTCTGGTGTCATGTCAATGAAGCCTTCTCCACCCAGTGCCTGTGCCAGCTTCACAGAGTTCTGGACTGCAGCATCTTGAATTTCTTCGGGAGCAAATCCCATGTAATCATGCACCACTTCTGGCCACAATTTCCTCCAGCAGGCATTCATTGTCTGTGACTTCATATCCATTAAGGCATTCTGAATGTTCTTCAGACAAGATGCAATTGTGTACTGACGCCAGTAGGCCTTCAATGTGAAGTTTTCATCAGCATCCATTGCTTCCACGATGCTTCCAAGAGAATTGCGCGTGTACAGTGCCTTAAATGCGCGAATAACACCTTGATCCATCGGCTGGATAAGCGATGTGGTGTTTGGTGGCAAGAATTCGACTTGCACCCCGTCATGTTCATGTGCCAGGTCATCATGGCCTCCAGCATTGTCCATTAGGAGAAGCACTTTGAAATTGAGTCCTTTGGCAGCCAAATAAACCTGCACCTGTGGGATGAAGCACTGATGAAACCAGTCCCGCGTGAGGGGTTTTGTAATCTGTTGTATCCTATGTAAATAGTTGGTTCCATGAGAAACGCCACACTGGGGGGTAAGCATAGCTCCCGGGATTTTTCAAAGCATAATGGAACGGTTGTTGTCAGGAATTAAAGGGACCATTCCCTATTTTGATGACATTTTAATTTCAGGAGAAAACCAATCTCAACTCAATGGAAGAATAAGAGAGGTATTACATAGACTACAAGATAAAGGGTTAAGGATCAAACCTGACAAATGTGTGTGGGGAACCAACAGTGTAGAATTCTTAGGATATAGAATCGATGGGGAAGGCATCCACCCCACTACTGAAAAATTAAAAGCCACCTTTACTCTGTCTTTTTAAAACAGAAGGCAACAGCAGCAGAGCCTCTACACCAGCTACTTCAGAAAGGAACCCTTTGGACATGGGGGAGAACTGAGCACGAAGCCTTTTTACTAATAAAGCAGTTATTAACTTCCGCAAGTGTACTAGTCCAGTATAGCACTTTACTACCCATCAGGCTTACGTGCGATGCGTCCCCATATGGCGTGGGAGGGGTCTTGGCACATGTGTTGCCAAATAATACAGAGGCCCCAATTGCCTTCTTTTCAAGGACAATGACCAATACGGAGAGAAATTACAGCCAACTAGATAAGGAGGCTCTAGCGTTAGTGGCTGGGGTGAAGAAATTTCATAATTATCTCTTTGGCAGGAGTTTTGAATTGGTTACCGACCACAAGCCTTTACTAGGCCTCTTAGCCCCCAACAAACCAACCCCCCCATTTATGTCTCCAAGATTAATCAGGTGGGCCTTGTTTCTCTCAGGATACCAGTACGAGCTCATTCACAAAGGGGGTAAAACGATCAACCACGCAGATGGTCTCAGTAGGTGCCCAATGGCAGAGTTAGTAGAGGACCTTGCCCCATCTGCTGATGTTTTAATGATAGAGCTCGAAGATAACCCACTAACAACAGCAAGGGAGGTGGCTGCGCACACGCAGCAAGACCCAATTTTGAAAAAGGTGGTAAACTGTGTACTTAAGGGGTGGCAAAATGACCCTGTAGAAAATAATTTAAGTGATTTTAAAACCAAAAGTTTGGAATTGTCATATGTTAAAGGTTGCCTGTTGTGGGGTGATAGAGTAATCATTCCTGAAAGTCTAAGGACCAAAGTACTCACAATGTTACATGTGGGCCACCCTGGTATTGTCAGGATGAAGGGCCTAGCTAGGGGGCACTAGGGGGCGCCATTTGTTTGCCACCCATGGCTGTCCTGACATCTTAGTGTCAGACAATGGACCCCAATTAACAGCCAGGCAATTTGAATTATTCTTAGATAATTTGGGGGTCAGACATGCTCTCATCTCGCCTTACTCGCCCTGGGCTAACGGGTTGGCAGAACGATACGTTCGGGTGGCAAAGGAGGCATTGCGCAGGTCAGGCCCTGGAGATGTACAACAGCATCTGGACCAATTTTTGTTATCACAACATATTACACCAAATTCCCCCACACACATAAGCCCTGCTGAAATACTAATGGGAAGGAAACTTAGGTCCCCACTGGATAGATTACACCCAAGATATTGTACTCATAATCCTATGTATGTGAACCCTGAAAGACAATTGTATTTGGGTCAAAGTGTTTTTGCAAAGAATTTTGATGGGGGTTTGAATTGGATGAAGGGAATAATTGTACAACAAACTGCTCCTAAAACATACATTGTAAAATTGAATGATGGTCAAATGTGGAAGCGGCACATTGACCATGTACGAAAGCGCATTGAAACCTCCTCTCAGCAAACCGTTAAAACAGACTCTCCCACTCTAATAGACTGTAACGCGCAACCCGCCTTAATGGACATTCAAATGGACTTATCGAATCAGGAAGGGTCCTCCAGCGACGGCGAGCCATCTTCATCCTCAGAGGTCGGTGCTGTGCCTGCCCAATCGACTCAGCGGGCCAGAGCCCAAACTAGGCCCCAGCCACACTGGGGAAGTACAGGCGAACCGACCTCCACCGTTGGAAGCGAGGACTCAAATGAACTGCGCAGGTCGGAGCGAGCCCTACAGAGACCGAGCAGATTGGAGGATTTCGTCATGTGGCTTTCTTGATTGATGTATTCTGACTAAGGAGGGAGGGGTGTTGTATCCTATGTAAATAGTTGGTTCCATGAGAAACGCTGTCTGAGCTGGAAACAGGAAGTCGCGCCTGATTGGCTCAGACGCGAGCTGCTCTCGTTTGGCGGGAACCGCAAATGTATAAAAAGAGCAGTTTCTCTCCAGGTAGGGTAGACGTGTTCCGCTGATTGTCACTTCCTTCTAAGAGCTGAATAAAGGAACCGTCTTTACCTAAACCTTGTCTCTGGACTCTTCATAATCCATGCTTTAGGATTATGCATCCAGTACACTGGCAATGCATTCTTATTTCTGTTCTTGAGGGCTCTTGGATTTCGTGACTTATAAATTAGCCCTGGCTTCATCAAAAAGCCTGCTGCATTCCCACACATGATCAAAGTCACTCTATCTTTCATGGCCTTAAAGCCAGGGGCTTTGGCTTCATCTTGCATCAAGAAAGTCCGTGAAGGCATCCTCTTCCAGAACAGGCCTGTTTAGTCCATGTTGAACACCTGTTCTGGAAGGTAGCCCCCTTCTGCAATTAGGTCTTTAAACGTGCGCTGGACGAAGTTTTCGGCTGCACCTGTATCTGCTGAGGCAGCTTCTCCATGCAATGACACACTCTTCAGGCCATAGCGCCGTTGAAATTTCTCAAACCACCCTTTGCTTGCTGTGAATGTGGCTGGGGCTGAAGAAGCAGAAGATGTTGATGGCTGGGGGTCTTCAGAGTCACCAGCACCTTCATCTACAGAGAATGACAGGAAAGGGAGAGAGAAGTGACTTGAATGAAAGTATACAGTCCTTCCTTCCTTCCCTCCTTCCCTCCCTCCCTCCTTCCTTCCCTCCTTCCCTCCTTCCTTCCCTTCTCTCCTTCCCTCCTTCCTTCCCTCCTTCCTTCCTTCCCTCCCTCCTTCCCTCCTTCTTCCCCCCTTCCTTCCCTCCCTCCCTCCTTCCCTCCCTCCCTCCTTCCTTCCCTCCTTCCTTCCTTCCCTCCTTTCTTCCCTCCTTCCCTCCCTCCTTCCTTCCCTCCTTCCCTCCCTCCTTCCTTCCCTCCTTCCTTAAAAAGCACTTAAATAATGACAGAATAAAAAACCCAGCCCTCACCTGGGTTTCCCTCATCTGCATCGCCTCCTTCTGTGTCTGCAAGACGGTTGTACAGTTGCTACGCCTTGGTTCGTATAGTGTTCGTATCCAAAGCAATGCTCTTTTTGCGGCAGTCTTGTACCCACACAGACAAAGCAGCTTCCATCTTCATAAGGCGTTTGTTTCTAGGCGTCACCATTCTTTTTGCAGCCTTGTTGAACATTACCTGAGAAGTTTGCCTTATCTTCTTTTCGTCTTTCCGAATGTATCGCACAGTCGATTCGTTGATCCCATAATGCCGACCAACATCTACATTAGAACGTCCCGCTTTCAGCATGTCCAAAAGTTCAATTTTCTCCTTAATTGTCAGCATCTTCCTGCTCTTTTTAGCGTCGCCGCCTCCACTCCGCGTGCAACGTTTAGGAGCCATCTTCCAACAAGTCTTAACAAGTTCCAACAGTTCCAAAAGTTTCAAAGCACGCTGGGCAAACAACACTGATTGGCCGAGATTTCGGCCAACCAGCAATGGCAGACATCAGTTTGGTGATGACGTGTGACGTCATTGGGCGGGAAAAACCGTGGTGTAGAAAAAAACCCGCGCATGTATTTTTAATTTATTATTTTTTGAAAAATCGTGATATAGCGTTTCGCGAAGATCGAGATCGCGAAGATCGAGGGATCACTGTACACTGGGATTGGCAGCGGGGTTTATAGATTAGGGAAGATTCTCACACTAAGAACGGCAGTGGAAAATATCTAGGTTAGGGAAGAATATTAATATTTTGGGGTTTTTTCTTTTTTTAATGGAGGATACTTTTTGCATAAAATAATGGAGTAATAATATTTTATATTTATTTTGATTTGTTAAAGTAGAAATGACATACTGATATAATGAAAGAAGTGTAATAAATGAATTGAGTAGGAAATGTATTTTAAAATTTCTAATAATAACCCTCCTATGTATAGATTAAGATACAATATGAAGTGTTTTTCCTTTTCTTATTCTTTTCTGCTCTTCCTTTCCTTTTTTCTTTTATTCTTTCTTTCTTTTTTCCCCCTTCCTGGGCTTTTAAAGAGACGTAAATTTGGATATTTTCAATTGTTAAGGGCATTTATGATAAAGTGAGAGTTTTTTAATGAAAGTAGAAATGTGTTTTCTAAGAATTCAATTCAATTTCAATTTCAATTTATTAGATTCGTATGCCACCCCTCTCCGAAGAATGCTAGAAAGGGACTGAAGAATGATGGCATAGTTAGGAAAAACAGCAAATAGCCAAGAGAAATTTAGATATCTATAGCACTTTAAATATAAATGAAAACGATGAATATTATCTAAAATCCGGATGATAGCATTTTGAAAGGAGGTAGCACAGGATGAATGATATATACCAGAAATAATTGGATAAATAATTAGAAAAATTTGATTAATTTGACTAAGAAATTGGCATTTGATATTGTATTGTATTATATTTTAACTTGAGGTATGTAAATTGGAATCTCTGTAAGGTGTGAAAAACAATTAAAAAAATGTATACCGAGAAGAAAAAGAACACCTGGTAAAAATAAAAAATAAAAAGAATAAATCCAATCAAAAAAGTAATGTACGAAATAGGGAAA
This sequence comes from Erythrolamprus reginae, assembly GCF_031021105.1. Lineage (NCBI taxonomy): Eukaryota > Metazoa > Chordata > Lepidosauria > Squamata > Dipsadidae > Erythrolamprus > Erythrolamprus reginae. The sequence continues at coordinate 55,528,782 of NC_091963.1, forward strand.
AAATGGAACACCAATCTTGAAGTAATCCAGAAATGGGTCAATTAACCCAGCACTTGAAATAGTGCCTTATAAAGTAATCTAATCAATAATGTAACAAAAAAATTATAATATAAAAAAATGCTTAAAAAGTTAAAAAGAAGAAAAAGGAAAGTAAAAATACAAAAAAAATATTAGAGTATTTTCTAATATTTTAAAATTTAAAAATATTAAAAATAAAAATATTAACAATATTTTAAAAATTACTTACATTTTAAAAGCCTTTAAATACACTATATTACGAATAAGTGCTAAAGCTTAAATAAAAAAAGAACACCAAAAAATCTCTTCCAAAATGTATATTTTAAATAATGCTACATATAGTTGTCAAAAGCAAAAAAGGAATGTCTCTTATTAAATTTATTATTCAGAAAGCTCAAACTAAAAAGAAATCTGTATAGATCTCCCAAAGGGGGGGACGGGGACTTTAATTTGCAACAATAACAAGTCAAGCTGATAATGTTGCACCTGGCTTTGTTTTTAAAAGTAGCAAGTTCTCAAGGCCAGATAAAATGGAAACATTCTCACAATCTGAGCTTCTTCAAAGAAAAAATTAAAAAAAATCCCACAGTCCACTAGATCAGTGTTTCCCAACCTTTTTTGAGCCGCGGCACATTATTCATATTTTCAAAATCCTGGGGAACACTGAAAGGGGGGCAGGGGGGCGGGCTAAAGAAAAGTTTGGACAAAAAAAACCTCTCTCTTCCTCCCTTTCACTCTATTTCTCCCTCTTTCTCTCTTTTCCTTCCTTCCCTTCTTTCTCTCTCTCTATCCCTCTTTCTTTCTTTCTTCCTCTCTTTTTTGCTCTCTTTCTCTCTCCCTCCTTCCCTTCCTCTATGTCTTTCTCTCTCCCTTGCTCTCTCTCTCTCTCTGTCTCTCTTGCTATCTCTTTCTTGCTTTTTTCTCTCTCTCTTGCTCTCTCTCTCTTTCACTGTCTTGCTATATGTCTCTTTCTTTCTCTTTGCCTCTCTTGCTATCTCTTTCTTTCTCTCTCTTTCTCTCTCTCTGTCTCTCTTGCTATGTCTCTCTTTCTTTCTCTTTCTCTTTCTCTCTCTCTCTGTGCCTCTCTTGCTAAGTCTCTCTTTTTCTCTTGCTATGTCTCTCTTTCTTTTTCTCTCTCTCTGCCTCTCTTGCTATGTCTCTCTTTCTCTCTCTTTCTCTATCTCTCTTTCTCTGCCTCTCTTTCTTGCTCTGTCTCTCTTTCTCTGCCTCTCTTGCTATGTCTCTCTTTCTCTCTCTCTCTGTCTCTCTTGCTATCTCTTTCTTGCTTTTTTCTCTCTCTCTTGCTCTCTCTCTCTCTTTCACTGTCTTGCTATATGTCTCTTTCTTTCTCTTTGCCTCTCTTGCTATCTCTCTTTCTTTCTCTCTCTTTCTCTCTCTCTCTGTCTCTTGCTATGTCTCTCTTTCTTTCTTTCTCTTTCTCTCTCTGTGCCTCTCTTGCTAAGTCTCTCTTTTTCTCTTGCTATGTCTCTCTTTCTTTTTCTCTCTCTCTGCCTCTCTTGCTATGTCTCTCTTTCTCTCTCTCTTTCTCTATCTCTCTTTCTCTGCCTCTCTTTCTTGCTCTGTCTCTCTTTCTCTGCCTCTCTTGCTATGTCTCTCTTTCTCTCTCTCTCTCTCTCAGCTGACTGCAAGCGGGAGCCCTGATGGCGGCAGCTGGACACCGTATATGCCAGGCCCGCAGCGCCAGCATGTACGACGTCCAGCAGCACGTCCAACCGCCACCGTCAGGGCTCCCGCTTGCAGTCAGCTGAGAGAGAGAGAGCGCTCCCTCTTGCCGCCGCCATCTCCCCGCGACTGCCTGCGGCCGCCCCCACCACTCCCATCGCCAGTGCCCTCCCGCCGGGCCACAAAGGACACTTGCCGTCGACGCCAGAGAAGCTCCAGCTGCGCGGGGCGCTGCCGGTACTTCCGTCCTGGGGCTCCCGCTCGCAGCTGTCAACCGGCTCCTGCTCGATGGCGCGGTTTTCGGCGCTCTCCTGCTGGGCCCCAAAGAAGGAAGGCGGGAAAAAGGCGCGAAGAATGGAGCTCTCCTTCTTCCTGCCTTCCTTCTTTGGGGCCCAGCAGGAGAGTGCCGAAAACCGCGGCATCGAGCAGGAGCCGGTTGACAGCTGCGAGCGGGAGCCCCGGGACGGAAGTACCGGCAGCGCCCCGCCCAGCTGGAGCTTGGTGGTACACCTGGCCATGTCTCGCGGCACACTAGTGTGCCGCGGCACACCGGTTGGGAAACGCTGCACTAGATGACAGTAAATTAAAAAACTCCTATACAGGGGAAAAAAAGTTTTCCCAAAAACCTTACAATCCAGCTATGCTTATACTTTAGTATTCTTCTAAGCCCAAAATAATATAAATTTTAAAATGTTCAGTACTTTAAAAACCACCAAAAATCCACACACAAAAAAATCAATCCGGCACTTCAATTATAGCTTACAGGACAGGTGCCAATACACAATGCTATCCCCGCTGCTAGATCGGAAACAAAAGTTCGGTTTTCTCTGTGCCTCTTCCCTTGCCAAAATAATATCAAAAATCCAAGTTGAAAAAACTTGGATTTACAACTTCTAATTTATTCACTGTTCCCAAATGTAAATTTTACATATAAAAAAACCATTTGCTTTTGAAGCCTCTCTGTCGCCTTGCCTCCAAGACTTCAGGTGTCTCAACACCTCTGGCCGGCTGATGGTCAGGGAACTGGTTGCCTGCAGGATTTTGCAGAATCCTGTGGCTCACTCGGTGCTCCTCCTTTGAATCCAACCCTCCAGGTTGGAAACAATCTCTTAAAGGATTCCCAAAAAGCCATGGTTTGGCTAGTTGTCCCAGAGCTCCCGGGGAACCCGATGTGTCCACTTGGATTACGGCTCTGCCCCCAGTCTTGGCTTCTTCCCTTGCCAAATATGTTTAGATATTGCTTTATCCAAATCTGTGAATAATTTAGAATCTAGTTTGATGGAAATAGTTTGAAATAGAAAAAAAATTGGAAGTACGTTCATCTTAATAATTGATATTCTTCCTACTAAGGAAAATTGTAGTTTACTCCATTTTTCTAGGTCTGTTTTTATTTGGTTTGCTAATTTTATATAATTATTTTCTTTAATAGATAAACATCTATTCATTAGAGTAATTCCCAAATATTTAATTTTCTTTATACTTTGAAGGCCTAACTTAATTTTCAATTCTTTGTTTTATTGTCATATTTTTAGTCAAAAACTTGGTTTTTAATCTGTTGCTTTTTATCCCTGCGGATTCCCCATATTTTTCTATTTTTGCAATCAGTAGTTGTCCTGTTTCCAGTATGTCCTCTAGAAATAACACCAAGTTATCCGCAAAGACCTGTATTTTATATTCTTCACTTTTTACCTTGGTTCCATTGATATCTTTATCATTACGAATTTTATTTAATAGAGTTTATATTGTTAGGACAAAGCGCAGAGGGGACAGTGGACATCTTTGTCTAACACCCTTATTTATTTGGAATGGTTTAGTCAGTTCACTATTAACAATTACCCTGGCTTTCTGGGAGGTGTATATTTTTTCCACTAATTGTTCAAATTTATTGCCAAATTTCATTTTTTGGATTAATTTTATCATATACTGTGCATTCAGAAAAATCAGTGCTGCTTGTCTTTCTGGATGCACTTCATAATATTCAATTATATTTAGTACATTTCTGGTATTGTTTCTAATTTGCTACATTGGTAAAAATCCATTCCGATCTGTATGTATAATTTTGTTTAGAATTTTTTTGAGTCTTTCCGCAATAATTGATGTAACACAAATTTTGTTCCTAGCTTTTAAATGTTATATTCCAATTGCTTATGTCTAAAACAAATTAAAAATTGCTTACATTCATCATAAACTTTGCTTTTGTGACCACGGCAATGAAAGTTATGCATTTTACTATAGAAACAGACAATTTTGCATCTTCTCATTTATACAGTCAGACTAAGAACACTATATGCATTGCAAATTTATATAGATTACCAAAAACTGTTCAGAACTGTGCGGTTTTCCGAGATTTACAACTATACTGCAAATCAGTTTCACGAATCAAATATAGTTGCCCATCATGTTTTCATTATATTGTCCTTGGTAATGGTGTTCAAAGTTCATAATGTCCTGGTAAAAGCGCTCACCTTGCTCCTCTGAATAAGCTCCCATGTTCTCTCTGAACTTATCAAGATGAGCATCAAGGATTTGGATTTTGAGTGACATCCTGCAGCCCATTGCAGCATAGTTCTTTATCAGAGTCTGAACCGGTTGTACATAGTTTTCATCTTTATGATTGCCTAGGAAGCTGTGAACCACTGCGACAAAACTGTTCCAAGCTGCTCTCTCCTTCCTATTCAGCTTCTTGGAAAATTCACTGCACTCTATGATCTTCTTGATTTGTGGTCTGACGAAGACATCAGCTTTGATCTTTGCTTCAGACAGCTTAGGGGAAAGATCTTGGAGATAATTGAAAGCTCTTGACTCCTTATCTAGAGCCCTGACAAATTGTTTTATGAGCCCGAACTTGATGTGTAGTGGTGGCATCAGCACCTTGTGTGGGTCCACCAGTGGCTCCCACTTTACATTGTTCTTCCCCACAGTGAACTCTGTCCGCTGAGTCCTGCCTGTGGTAGTGCGCTTCAGTATCCCAGCTGTCCCAAAGGCAAATAAAGCAAGGATACTTAGTAAAACCACCTTGGAGGCCCATCAGGAATGACACCATTTTGAAATCTGTGATAACTTCCCAGCTGTACTCATCATACTTCAAGGCACCTAGCAACATCTTGACACTGGTGTATTCCTCTTTCAGGTGCACCAAGTAAGCTACAGGAAGAGACGGATACTTGTTCCATTGTGAAGCAGCACGGCTTTGAGGCTCTTGTATGAAGAGGCGCCACATTCGGGTTACAGGTGATACCTATAGCCTCGAATAGACCGGCCACATTGTTGCAGAAGCACAGTCCATCTTGATGACTGAAGAAGATGGAAAAAACTTGGTGACGCTTACTCTGATCTGTGACTTGGACACTTTCATCTAATAAGTTCCATTGCTTGAGCCTTGATGTCAGAAGCTCAGCGTTGGATTTGCTGAGACCAAGATTTCTGATCAGGTTAGGGTAGTATGGCTTCCGCTCCTCATCTGCATATGAAAAGAAATCGTGATCTTCAACGTCTTCCTCAGTGTCTGAACTACTGCTTTCTTTTGAAGGTAGTGTAGCTCTGTCTGGAGGTGTTGGTACAGGAAGTTCAGGGCAGTGTGGTACTAGGGCAATAGAGGAAAGAATGTCGTGATACATTACAGGCGGTGCATTTTTGCCAGTGCAACGTTTGGAAGGGTCCACCATGCAGAAGTAGCAATTTGTTGAGTGATCAGTCGGTTCATGCCAAATTCTTGGGATAGCAATATGCATGGCTCTCTTTTCTCCCCTGTACCAACCTATAAGCAAACAAAATAAAATTTGGATTGAGAATTTGATTTAGGCCTATTTCACACTAATGACTAGTGATATTTACAATATTAACACAGTTAATTTGCTATTTAAGAGGGTAGCATTTATCCACACCTTCAAGAGTTTTCTTGCAGTGCTCACATGTGAAATGAGGTGCTCATGGTTTGTCTTGGTCACCAACAGGCATGCCGAAGTATGCTTTGTAGGCCTCACACATCTTAGCAGATGCTTCCACAGAGTACTTTTTTGCTCTTGTCTTTATAAACTGGCCACATACGTAGCAAAATGTGTCTGCTGGATGTACGCAAACTCTTAATGGCATCTAAATTGACTAAGTTGCTGTGTACTGTAAGGAAAAAGGATGTCTCTCCCAACTTGATAAAAATGGTCTTTATTCCATGCAGTATTAAAGTACAAGAGTGTACTGAGGATTCAGCAGAGCAATATTGATCACCCGGTACCAGAGTAACACACAATATATACATTTACATTTCTAAGCTACTCCTGTAATGGGTGTGGGGTGAAGTGTGAATACTGTTGTTATCAGAATCTGAATAGATATTGAATTCACACCTGTCTGTCTAGGTCAATTCCCCTTTGTCTGTGATGGCCATTGCCACTTACTATGCAATCCCAATCAATTAGATCCTGTCTCTCCATCTCTCAGAAAGGGCTATAGTGGCCCTATATAACTGTAGTTATACAGCTACCTACAATTCTGTACAGTCCCAGAAAGTTCTAGATAATTCTGGACAGTTCTAGAAACTTCTTGATAGTTCTCACAATTCCATAAGCTTCTTAAGTATCTTGAAATATTGCAAATATCCTTAAAAATAGATCAATCATTGTGTTGACCACAAAAGCAAAGTTTATAGGGAATAATAACTTTTTTCTATTCATTTAAGGTACAAACAATCAGGAAAACACACTTAACAACTGGGAACAATTTTTTTTTGGAAAATTGTTACATTTATAAACAGTGTTCAACAATGAAATTGGCTTATAGTCACTAATTTGGGTCGCATTGGCACTTCTTTCATTATGATGGTAATATATGTCTCCCTCCACATTTCAGGCATTTTTGCCTCTAAGAGTGCTTTATTGTATAGTTTCAATTGTATGTGTTCTAGAGTGTCACCAAAGCATTTGAAGAATTCTCCAGGATATCCATCTGGTCCTAGAGATTTGTTATTTTTCTGATTCTTGATTGCATTTTGTAGTTCTGTCAAAGTGATTTCTCTATTTAGCATTGCCCTATCTTCTTTTTTAAAATCTGGCATATCTCCTTCTGTTAAATAACTATCTATCTTGCAGGGATCAATATGTTCTTGTTTATATAGTTTCTCATAATATCCTGTGCCCTGATAATTTCATCCTGATGGTATGCTATGTCAGTTTCACGATGGTATGAAGACCCGTGTTCTGGATGATGAAGAAGCTTCACCTGTAGACACACTTTGGAAAACCCAAAACTTGTTAGACGTCAAGGTCCTCTTCAAACAAGATGGATGAACATCATCATCATCCAGAAGCCTGATACTTAGTTTTAAAGTGTCACAAAAAAACTTTATGAGAAGTCTTGTTCAGAATATGAGGATCAGGAAATGAAATTTTTTGAATAGAGTTTTCAAATTGTTTTCAGTTACAAGGAATCTTCGTAAAAAAGACAAAGATTGTTAAAAAAAAAAGCCAGCATGGAACATTATAGAAAGGATAGAAAGAGGTGAAGCATGATCTAATTTCCTCTGTTTACTTTCCTAACGGATTGGATATTGGGAATTTAATAAATCTTATTTTATTTCTTTCCTAACATTGGATTATATTATTATCAGTAAGAATGAATAAGTATTTATTTATTTATTTATTGGATTTATATGCCGCCCCCCTCTGAGGACTCAAAGCAGCTTACAACATATAAAAGAAAACAATAAGATACAGCATTTATTTATTTATTTAATAATAGTAGTAGTAGTAATAACAACAACAACAACAACAATAATAATAATAATAATAATTTATTTAATTGGACTTATATGCCGCCCCTCTCCATGGACTTTGTCAGCAGAGGGCTAAAATCTAATTGCCCCAAGCCTGGCGGCATAAATTAATCTTAAAACCAGTGTTCCCTCTAATTTTTTTCCGGTGTGGGCAGAAAAGTATAGTGTCTGAGCGGCATAGAAGTCCTATATATCTCTCTATATAAATTCCCTTCTTTTTTATTAAAAGAAATTAATAATAAAATAAAACAAAACCAGCAAAACTAAAAACACAACTATTAATAAATCCATGCTTTAATATCTTCATTTCTTAAATATTTATCATAGTATTATAGTAATCTAGTAATACTATGAAAATCTATCTGAACACCAATGCATCAATTAATACATTTCCATATTTACTTTTCTATAATTTCATTCAATATTTCCAAGCTCAATTAATTTTCAGGCACTTAGCATTTACTATTATTAACTTTCATCAGTCTTCTACATTTCCAAGTATATTTTAAATTCATAATGCAAACTCATAAAACCATACAGTACATATCATAAAACCCCTATTTATCATATATATCTTCCATTAATTTTACCTATGTAATTCTATATAGTTCTAAAAGTCTAATCCAGTTTTACTAATTAATACATCCTTTTCTCTCTCTCTCTTGCTTTCTTTCCCTCTGTTTCTCTCTCTCTTCCTCCCCTCTCCTCCCCTCCTCCTCCTTTCTCTCTCTTCCTCCCCCCTTCCTCTCACCTAAACTTATCAAGTTAAAATACCACGGAACAATCTGGAGTAGAAAATGTGTCAATTTTAACAGTAACTGCCAGTAAACGAACCCCATAAAAGCCCTTTTGCGATCTAGCATTCTTTTTAAAAGTGGGAGAAGGGGCTCGGGAGAAGAAAGTTTAGCAGACGCTCTGCGGAACCCCGTCTTCACTACGGGGTCATTGAAATGCGAGGGCGGCCCCGGACCTGCTAGGCAGCATTGGTGAAAGCAAACGGGAGGCCCGTGCAGGGCCACCTGTGCTCCATGTAGCCCCGGAACTGCCTGGAATAAACACCTTTCCCATTTCGATGCAGAGGCAGCAAAGGCGCAGAGCGGCTGCGTAGGGGGCCTCGGGGCTGCTGGCCCCTTCCTGGTCTGAGGGGAGGTGGAAGGAGGGCCAGCTGGGGGGAGCCTCTTTCCAGAGGCTCCCCGCCTCCAAGACCCCGCTCCTGGCCCAGCACCAGGGTGGGGAGGGGACTCGGCTGAACTTCAGCGGGCGGGCAATTATTATTTATTACTTTTGTTATTTCTCTCACCTTCGTTTCTGTTTTTCTCCCGCTTTCATCCCCCTTTTGCTTTCTCTCAGGCTGCAGGATTGGGGGAGGGCTGATGGAGATAAGCCCCCTCGCGCCAATCAAGGCTGCCCAGTAGGCTTTCCAAGCTGGCGCGGAACCAGCACGGTTTCTCCCCGACCCACAGCTGATTCGCCCCTCCCAAGCTGTCAGTGGGGGAGAAACCTCCAGCTTCTCTGGCTCTGTCTGAGGCTGCCAGTGGCGGGTGTTTCTCACGGGGTCCCTGCAAGCAGCGCCCCCATTTTGGATGCCTGTGGTGACTAGCAAACTGGGAGTGGAACCCTGCGAGACGCCCGCCTCCGGGCAAGTGACACATCACGCGCAGCGGCAACTGAGGGGAAGCAGAAGAGCATCCCTCGGCGCTCTGTATCCAGATACTAGAGAAAGCCCACAGGGTGGCCTTCATTGGCTCGAGGGGACTGGCCTCCATCAACCCCCCCCAATCTTCTGCCTTCTTCTGAGGTCACAGGGGAGGTGGGTGCGTGCGACGGCAGCCTCAGACAGAGCCAGAGAAGCTGGAGGTTTCTCCCCCACCGACAGCTTGGGAGGGGCGGGTCAGCTGTCAGTCGGGGAGAAACCGCGCTGGCTCCGTGCCAGCTTGGAAAACTCTGGGCTGTCGTTAGGATTTTCCTGCGCTCCAGTGCACTGTGCACCTTAGAGGGAACTATGCTTAAGACTCTTGCGGAAGGTGAGGTGGGTGGGGGCAGTGCAAATCTCTGGGGCGACCTGATTCCAGAGGGCCAGGGTCTCCACAGAGAAGACTCTTCCCCTAGACCCCGCCAAGCAACATTGTCCAGTTGACAGGACCTGGAGAAGGCTGACTATGTGTGACCTAACCGATCACTGGAACTTATCCGGCAGAAGGCGGTCTCACAAGTAATCTTGCCCAATGCCGTGTAAGGCTTTATAGTCATTACCAACAATTTGAATTGTGTCCTGAAACCAATCGGCAGCCAATGCAGACCGCGGAGTGTTGGAGAAACATGGGCATATCTAGGAAGGCCCATGACTGCTCGCGCAGCTTCATTTTGCATGATTTGTAGTTTCCAAACACTCTTCAAAGGTAGTTCTCATGTAGAGAGCATTGCAGAAGTTGAATCTTGAGCTGATAATGGCATGAGTGACTGTGAGTAGAGACTCCCTGTCCAAAGAGGGCAGCAACTGGTACACCACGCGAACCTGGGCAAGTGCCCCCTCGCCACAGCCGAAACATGATAGTCCAGAGTATACTGTGGATTTAGGAGGACGCCCAAGTTGCAGACCTTCTCTGAGGGGGTCAAAAGTCCCCTCCCCAAAGTAATTGACAGATAGATGGAAGTGTCCTTGGGAGGCAGAACTCACAGCCACTTCGTCTTGTCGGGGTTGAGTCTGAGTCTGTTAACACCCATCCAGACCCTAACACCCTCCAGACACAGGCACATTACTTCCACTGTTTCACTGAGTGGACATGGGGTGGAGATGTATAGCTGAGTATCATCAGCATACTGATAATTCACCCCATGCCCTTGGATGATCTCACCAGTGGTTTCATATAGATATTAAACAGCAGGGGGGAGAGGACAGACCCCTGAGGAACCCCACAAGGAAGGGACCTGGGAATCAACTCTGACTCCCTGCTAACACTGATTGAGACCAACCAGAGACGTAGGAGGAGAACCACAGTAAAATGGTGCCTCCCACTCCCAACCCCTCCAGCCAGCACAGAAGGATACCAAGGTCAATGCTTTTGAAAGCCACTGAGAGGTCAAGAAGCACCAGGATATCCCAGGCCCACCAGAGATCATCCATCAGTGCAACCAAAGCATTTCCATGTTGTAGCCAGGCCTGAATCCTGACTTTTGAGGACCCAGATAATCAGCTTCGTCTAGGGACCATTGGAGCTGGAGCGACACCACCTTCTCAACAACCTTCCCCATAAAAGGAAGGTTGGAAACTGGACAATAGTTATTGAATAAAGCTGGGTCTAGGGAAGGCTTCTTGAGGAGGGGGTGCACAAGTCAACTTTCGCTTAAACTGCTGCATTATTTCACTTGGCTGTCAATAGTTATGGGGTGGTTTAGAGATAAGGGGTGTGGGTGGGAAGCGCACCGGAGGAGATATAGGTTTCGTTTTCCTAGGTACCAGGAGAAGACCGTTAGAGGAAAATTCCAGAAGAGTGACATGAGGGCCAAGATGTCCCACCTGATGAATATGGGCAATGGGGATTGGGCATTGTCCCAAGGGAGGTGGAAAAGTGTTTTGATATGTGCTTGTATCGCGCCATTTTCTCAGACTTTGCTTTTTTTCAGTGCATCTACTTCTGATTTTGATAAATTCAGTCTTGAACTTTTAAACAAGGACTCTGAGTTTTATTTATCTTACATTCTGACTGACAGCTTGACAGCCTCCTTGTAGGGAGTCAGAAAGGACCCTTCAAGGAAGCATTGACCCTTCAAGGAAGCATTGACAATCTCATGGACCCAGCTCTGTGTCACCTCCCTGCTAGCTGAGATCAGCCAGGAGGGACATGGGTCCAATAAACAGGTAGCAGAGCTCACAGCTCCCATGGCCTTGCCACTTCATCAGGTGTTACCAGGTCAAACTCCTCCCACACAACAGGACTAAGATGTGCCCCTGTCACCTCGACTGACTTGTTGTCAGTCGACACTACATTCCAATTGGAGTCAAGGTCCGTCTGGATCTGGACAATTTTATCTGTGAAAAACTGAAAACTGGAGATCTCCTTGGTTTACTGAGGAACTCCAAAGGATGAAATGTCAGAAAAGATGTCTAGAGAAGCGTCGGAGGAAAAGCAAATCTGAATCTGACTGAACACTTGTAAATGCGCATGTTAAGACTTATAAAGTGGCACTCACCCTGTTTGTATATGCTGAATCTCACTCAGCAACCCTGTTTAAGGTGATTCGCTCCTTTCTTAGATGGGGGAGTTGACGAACCCTTGCAGGGTAGTACTCAGGATTTTACTGCTCTGAACCCTGGACTCAGGTTTTTGCTACCCAATGCCAGCTCAGTTGTAAATAAAGCTCCCCTCATTCAGGATTTACTCCTGGATGAGGAGGCCAATCTGGCATGTATGACTGAGACCTCGCTAAAGAAGAGCCTTCTCTTAAGACATACCTCTGCCAGCAGGCATGGCGGCATGACTGTATACAGTAGAACCCCGACTTACGAGACTAATTGGTTCCGGAAGGAGGCTCGTAAGTCGGAACGCTCGTATGACGAAACATTGTTTCCCATAGGAAACAATGTAAAGTCAATTAATCCGTGCAACAACAAAAAAAAACCCGCTGCCGCCGAACGCGGAAGTTAGCGTTCGGCTTCAGGAGACAGCTGCGAAGCGGCGCGGGTGTTTTAAAACGTCGCAGCCGGCCTGGGGGGCTCGGGGGCTTGCCCCCAAGCCCCCCAGGCCGGCTGCGACGTTTTAAAACACGCGCGCCGCTTCGCAGCTGTCTCCTGAAGCCGAACGCTAACTTCCGCGTTCGGCTTCAGGAGACAGCTGCGAAGCGGCGCGGGTGTTTTAAAACGTCGCAGCCGGCCTGGGGGGCTTGCCAGCACCCCCCCGAGCCCCCCAGGCCGGCTGCGACGTTTTAAAACATGCGCGCCGCTTCGCAGCTGTCTCCTGAAGCCGAACGCTAACTTCCGCGTTCGGCTTCAGGAGACAGCTGCGAAGCGGCGCGCGGGATACGAGCGCCAAGGAGCTGTCTCCTGAAGCCGAACGCGGAAGTTAGCATTCGGCTTCAGGAGACAGCTCCTTGGCGCTCGTATCCCGAATGTGAGCTCGGGAGGCGAACAAAAATGTCGCTCCCCTCCCAGCTCTTATCTCGAGTAGCTCGTAAGTAGAGCTGCTCGTATTGTCGAGGTTCCACTGTATAGGGTTTTTAATACTTTTTAGTAATTTGTATATTTTTTATAGTAATTTAGATTTCTCTACATATTGTTCCATTTATAATGTTGTACGCCACCCTCAGAAGAGCGGCATAGAAATATAAATAAATAAACAAACAAACAAACAAACAAACAAACAAATAAAACATTTAAGAAAAAATGCAAGTCATTTCAACAGGAGAAATTACAGTGATTGGATTGTTGCATATGTAATTTTCCCAGGTGTTAATCCAAGTGTTTCATATACAATGGTACCTCTACTTACCAACTTTTCTAGATAAGAATTGGGTGTTCCAGATTTTTTTGCCTCTTCTCAAGAACCATTTTCCACTTACAAACCTGACCCTCCAAAACTAACTGGAAAAAGCAGGAAGAAAAAGAAGGCCGTTGGGCCTCTCTAGGAATCTCCTGGGAGGAAACAAGGATGGAAAAAGCGGGGACAAGCCTCCATGGGGCCTCTCTAGGAATCTCCTGGGAGGAAACAGGGCCTCCACCTTCCCTGTGGTTTCCCCAATCGTACACATTATATTTGATTATACATTGACTCCTATGGGAAAAATTGCTTCTTCTTACAAACTTTTCTACTTAAGAACTTGATCACAGAACAAATTAAGTTCGTAAGTAGAGGTACCACTGGACTTAGGCCAGGCAACATATGTTCACTAAACATCCACTTCTGTATCAAGGTTGAGTTATAGATCTGTCAGAGCTAAAACTATGGAAGAAACCTTTTTTCAGCATCAAAGGACAACCAAAGGACAAACATCAAAGGACAACCTGTTTTCAGCATCAAAGGACAAACCTAGATTATATAGTGTTATTTGAAAGAGACCTAACTGGATCAGAAAGTGCTCTTATACTCTATCCTATTCAGGAAGATCAAGTGGGTGGGTAGAAATTTGGTAAGTCCGGAACTTGACTGTAATTAATGGAGAAGCTGTGATCAGAAACTCAACAGCCCTTACATTAAAAAAAAAAAAAAAAAGCTTATACACCTATTCAGCAGTTTCTATTAATCTGGGGAAATAAGTGAGGGACTCTTTTTTCTGATACAGAAGTATACAATTTACAGAATTAAATGCAAAACATAAAATTATTAAATAAAAGGATTTATTAAACAGAATAGGAACAAAACAAATGTTCCTTTTCAAAGAACCAGTATATAACTAGGTTTTAACTTTGATGCCAGAAGGATCAAAGCATTGCAGTCTTAAAGATGATGCCTAATGTCCATTCAATTAGATTCTTGGATCCTGATTCTAGTACAGATTTATATAACCACAAGTAGAAGATTATTCAGAGCAATATTGCAAAAACTAATCATACCCATTTACATATGTGGTAGTTGGCCCTTAATATCTCTATATCGAGTCATTTGCAGAAGCTATGATAAAATCAAGTGCTGAAATTTAGTATGGTCAGTGGCAAAACCATAGCATTTTAAGTTTGTGGAAGGGTTAAGATTTAATTTAATCACTGAGTCTTCACCCTTGTAACTAGTTACATATGAAAACGTTAAACTATCGAAGGATCTGAAATCATACATACAAGCATCATTTCTAGTTTACAATACTGTGCCTGGCAGAAAGATTGAATTCCACATCCAGCACTGAAAGCAGCAATTTTGGCTCTTTTGATTTTGTGGCCTAATCAAAGAAACACAATAATGCTGAATAAAACTATTCCTCAACTGGAATAATAAAAAAGGCATTAAGAGCATCAAGTGAGAAGATGGGTGGGCAGCAAATACGGAATTGACAATGATCATAATAATTTGCTCCAAACGTAGGCCATGGAGTTGGGTTCAGCATCTACAAATGGCAATTGCTGCTGCTGGAAGAGGCCTAGCTAAGGAAAAAGGGATTGGGGAGAAAAGCTGTGTTGGAATAGAGTTGAGGTCATGACATTTAACCTTTCCATTCCTTTCTCTCTTTGAAACCTGATTATCTCTATTTTTAGGTGCATGCTTAGGGGAGGAGCAAGGAAGCAAGGGCAGCTGACCCTGGTATGCTAGCTCACTCAAATTTTCTAGCCCACTGTAACCCCATTGTTCACAGAGTACTGTGATCCAAGCTCCTTCAAACAAGCTCCAGCTGCTGCAGAACATATAACCTCAGTTTAATGCCATAGGTTAGCTCCTTGAATCCTGTCTTAATGGTAACCCATGGCAATTCAAAATAAAGGAATAGGTAAGTCTCAACATTTGATACTTGTACTGTTATGATCCTAAACTTGCCTTTCCCAATTATTTTAGGAATTAAACGCCCAAATTTCTTGCAGGAAAAAAAAGTCACATTAGGAAAATCTTCAAAAATAGAGATCAAGAGGTCCCTCACACATGAAGGCCTAACTGCTATTTTTGCATACATTTCCTTAGTAGTAGATATGGAAGTTAGACAAACAAAACATCTCTTTGGATATTTATTTTTATTATGACAGAATCAGAGAAATTTGTTCTTTTTTTTCATGAAAAGTGAAGTAGCCTACTTTTCATGAAAAGTAAGACAAGTCATTCATTCAGATGGCCCCTGCTACTCTTTTAAGTATAAAATCATAGGACTGGAAGGGATTTTGAAGACTTTCTATCCACTCTCTTGTTCAAGGCAGGAAGATTATAATATTCTGGACAATCTTTTCTTGAAGATGTTCAGTGATGGAGTACCCAGAACTCAGAGAGGCAAGTTGTTCCACTGACTAATTGTTCTGTCAGGAAATTTCTCCTTAGTTTCAGGTTAGATTTACCTCTGATGATCTTATACCCATTGCTTCTGCCCCCAGATGCTTTAGGAATATGTTGTAAGCTGCCCTGAGGCTAAGAAGGGCGGCATAAAAATAAATAAATAAATCAAACAAACAAACAAATAAATAAATTGACCCCTTCTTCCAGTGACAGCCCTTTGAGTATTGGAAGATGCCTATCATGTCACCCCCCAAGCCTTCTTCTTAGTCTAAAAGAACCGTTGTACATACCTGAACGGTCTTCTCGATGCACTGGAAGGAGAGTCCAACATGGGTAATTCACCAATCTTATTGGTAGAGACTGAGTTAATTTAAATATTTAAATATGAGGTAGTCACCGCCCCTTAGCAGCCCCCAATACCTCAGTTTTAAAAACGAAGCCAGTTTAAGGAAAACCTGTTTATTGAACAATAACCATATAACCTCATAACTGTTTAACTAGCCTCCCAAACTCCGGCGACCTGGCGAAACAACCATGCCGGGTGGGTTTGGACTCTCCTTCCAGTGCATCGAGAAGACCGTTCAGGTATGTACAACGGTTCTTCTCCACTGCAACTGGAAGGAGAGTCCAACATGGGATATGCCAAAGATTACTGCCCATGGGAGGGAAAAGGCTGAGCTACGGTCGCAGGAGTTGAACACACTTGCTGCAAAACCCGTCTCCCAAACGAAGCTTCCGCCGAAGCTATTGAGTCCAGTTTGTAATGGCGTATAAAGGTGGTAGGAGACGCCCACGTAGCCGCCCTGCAAATGTCCTCTATGGACGCCTGAGTACTCCAAGCCACCGAAGTGGCTGCACTTCTAGTGGAATGCGCTGTCACCCCGGTCGGTGGTACCTGTGACCGGGCTTTGTAAGATTCCTCAATACAGTCTTTAAGCCAGCGACTGATGGATTTAGCTGACACTGCCAGACCCATTGATCGCTGACCAAAGGACACAAACAGCCGCTCAGATTTCCTGAAAGGTCCAGTCCGTCTGATGTAGATTTTCAAAGCCCTCCGAACATCCACCTTGTGCCATCTCAGCTCGAGAGGGTGCTGTCCATGTGTGCAAAAGTCTGGCAACACTAACTCTTGAGCCCTATGAAACCCAGAATTGACCTTGGGGATAAATGTAGGGTCTAACCTCAAAACCACCCGATCCGGGTGGAATACACATAAATCTGCCCGCGTAGACAGGGCTGACAACTCCGACACTCTGCGTGCCGACGTAATTGCCACTAAAAAGGCAGTCTTTAAGGAGAGCAATCGCAGTGGAATCGTCCTCATCGGCTCGAAAGGAGGGGCTGTCAACGCCTTGAGTACCAGGGAAAGGTCCCATGTCGGGAACCTATGCACTGGAGGCGCATGGATGTTAATCGCGCCCTTAATAAAATCCCTAATCCAAGGATCCTGTGCTAGGGAGCGAGCGTGGGGTACCCGGATAATGGTTGCCAGGGCAGCTAAATGCCTTCTCAAGGTATTCGGGGCTAACCCTTTCTCTACCCCTGACTGTAGGAATCGCAAGATTGACACCACCGAAGCCTCCCCCGGATTAAGGTGGTGATCCGAACAAAACTTACAGAAAGCCGCCCAAGTGGCCTGGTAGAGTCTAACCGTCGATGGGCGACGTGCTGCCTGAATGGTGGAAATAACTTCGTCTGGCAAGGCTTGCTGTCTCAGACCCGCCCTTTCAAGTGCCAGGCGGTCAGTTTGAACCACTGAGGTTCCGGATGGCAAACTGACCCCTGAACTAACGCTACCTCGGGATCTGGGATCTTCCACGGGGGAGACACCGACAGGGCTACTAGGTCTGCAAACCAAGGCCGTCTCGGCCAATAGGGAGCTACCATTATTAACTCTGCCCCCTCCCGAATAGTCTTGTCTAAAATCCTTTGAATAAGACACGTCGGGGGAAAGGCATACAGTAACCCCTGGGGCCATGGTGACCACAGGGCGTTGACCCCTTCCGCCCCTGGCGTCGGAAACCGGGAGAAAAACCTCTGCAATTGGGTGTTTGCTGGGGTTGCGAAGAGGTCCACCAATGGAAGACCAAATCGTAGTACTATCTGCTGGAAAAGGGCAGGGTCCAGGCGCCACTCCGAAGGATCCAGAGTGGACCTGCTCAGCCAGTCTGCCTGCACATTGTTGGTCCCGGCAATATGCTCCGCTGTCAGAGAGGCCAGATGAGATTCGGCCCAATCGAAGAGGTCCGTGGCTTGAGCCATGAGGAGATGAGATCTTGTACCTCCTTGATGGTTCAGGTGGGCTTTTGTGGCCACGTTGTCCGTCAGCACCAGGACATGCCTGTCCTGCACCCAGGGAGCGAAGGCCAGAAGGGCTAAGAAAACCGCTCTGAGTTCGAGAACGTTGATATTGACCTGGGTTAAGTCCTCCTGAGACCACAAGCCCTGAGCCATATGAGGCCCCATATGGGCGCCCCAGCCCGACAAGCTCGCGTCTGTTGTGATGATCACACGCTCGTGGCTGCGGAGAGGAGAACCCTGGGTCAAAGCTGGGGACAACCACCATGCCAGCGACTGCTTGACCGAAGCTGGGAGTCGCACCTTTCGGTGGGAGTGACTCACCTTGTCCCTCTGGGCCGGAAGTAGAAACCATTGGAGGCCCCTCATATGATGGCGAGCCCAAGGCACAATCCCTATGGCTGAGACCATAGTCCCTAGTACCTTGGACAATGTTGCCAACGGAATTTGCCTTTGTTGACGAAGGCTGGTTACCAATCTCCGTATATTGAGGACCCTCTCTGGTGTTAGCGAGACCGTGTCCTCTGCGGTGTCTATGATGGAGCCGAGGTGTTGGATCGATGTGGTGGGATGAAGATGGCTCTTCTCCACGTTGACCGTGTAGCCGTGCCTCTCCAGAGTTTCCCGTGTTAGCGCCAGATGGTGTTGCGCTTGGACCATAGACTTGGACATAACGATTATGTCGTCCAAGTATGCCATAACTCTGATGGACTGGGACCTGAGATGTGCTGTCAGAATGTCCATCAGCTTCGTAAATGTACGGGGAGCCGAAGATAGGCCGAACGGCATGGCCCGATACTGGTAGTGGACCCCGTTGAGACAAAACCTGAGGTATCGACGATGTGCTGGCCAAACCGGAACATGCAGGTAAGCCTCTTTGAGGTCGATAGAGGCGAGAAGATCGTTGTGCCGAACAGAGGCCAAGATCGATTGTAGGGAGTGCATGCGAAATCTGCGATACCGAATGAAAGTATTCAGGAGTTTCAGGTTTAGGATAGTCCTGAAGCCCCCTGATGACTTCGGCACTAGGAACACAATGGAATAGAACCCTGTGCCCTTGGCATGCTCGGGCACCATCTCTATCGCTTGGATGTTGAGAAGATGTGTTATCTCCAGTTGCAGATGACGTTGTTTGGTTGGGTCTCGAATTAGTGGACAAGTCACAAATCGGTTTGGCGGGGGCTGCAGAAACTCCAGGCGCAGTCCCTGTGATATGGTTGCTATAGCCCACTTGTCGGTGGAGGTACTTCTCCAAGAGGCACTGAATTTTTGAAGTTTGCCTCCTATGGGCTGAAAGGCAGTCAAGTCATTTTGTGCGCCTGAAGCCTCTTTGGTTCCCTCTGAATGGACGCCGAGCCTGTTGGAACCCTCTGGGCCTATCCTGAAAGGCCCCACGGTCCCCTCGAAAGGTGGGCTGGCCATACTGGGTCTGTGTATATGGTCTATTGCTCTGCCCAGCAGACAAGGATGAGTCCCACCGAAATGGCTGACGTCGGTTGTAGGGATTAGGCCTACGCTCCTGGCGCCGATATGCTCTAGGCAGGGTCTTTCTTTTGTCCTTATCCTCGATGAGGACAGGGTCCAAAGCTTCCCCAAAAAGTTTTTCCCCCTGGTATGGAGAGGAGGCCAAGTTCCACTTGGATTTGAGGTCAGCTGGCCAACTACGCAACCAGAGGAGACGCCTAGAAGCCAAAGTCGTTGCCATCCCACGGGCGGAAAATTTAGCTGCGTGGAGGGTGGCATCCGCCGAAAACTCCGCCGCTGCTAGCAGCTTACTTATGTCCTGGCGCAACCTGCCGTCCTCGGGTCCAAGGCGAGATTGCACCTCCTGCAGCCACATAATGGAGGCCCGACTAAAAAAGGAAGCTGCGGTGGCTGCCCGAAACCCCCAGCTGGCCATTTGATGGGATTTTCGCAGCAAAATCTCCGCCTTCCTATCCTCAGGTTTCAAGCTGTCGCCTGTCTCTGAGGGAACCAAGGCCTTTGATATCAAAGTCATTACAGGCTTATCTATGGGAGGAAACTCCAACAGTTTTTCCATGTCCTCATCCAGTGTATAGAATTTCCTTTCTATAACCGAAGGACCTTGTGCTGCTGCAGGGGCTTGCCATGGACGTTTAAGACTTTGTCGAAATATGTCAGATGATGGTACATGCTCAGTTTCTGGCTGGGGTTCCTGAAATAACACAGCAGATGGCTTAGGCCCTTCAGAGGTGTCTGCTGCTTTAGTGGAACCTGGCAAATCCGCCACCTGTTTTGCCTTATGCAACAGTACTTTGAATAAAGGAGCTTTAAAAAGACCAGCAACTACAGGTTGGTCTGGTGGTGTCTCATCATCAGAAAATTCGTATTCCCTTTCTGTGTCCTCTAAGGGTGAAGGATCCTCCATCCAAGACCCCCCACCCGAGAGGGGCGGTGCAGCCCACAGGTTTTTGGGCTGAGCTGGACGGGGGTGAGGAGTAGCCTGATGCACCCCCGCTGCCATCCCTTGAGAATATACATCCGATATGAGGCCCTGCAGGGCTGGTGACAGTTGCTGCCAGGTGTCTGGTTGCACCCTAAGCCCAGCTGCAGTGGGCGTGAAGGTGGCAGAAGGAGCACTTCTCACTGAGTGGGCAGCAGACCCTGGCCTCGCTGGTAATCCCGCCAAAGGAGCAGGCCCAAAGGGGACCTGTCTATCAGGTGACCAGTCCCTGTCTGACAAAGTCTCAGATGGTTTCCACCCAGATTGTGGAGCAGACTGATCCCTGGGCTGTGGTAGCAGCTGTCCCGAAAAGGAAGAGGGGTTCCCTGGTGTCAAAAGGGCTGCCTCTAACTTCTGTTCCAACGCTTTTATCCTCCTTTCTGCCTCCTTGAGGGAGGAGGAAGAAGCCTGGGCCTTAGACTTTTCCTTAGGCTTTGACTTGCCTTTATCCACAGGCACTACAGATGGGGACGCCTTGTCAGGGGTTTTATCAGCCATATTTACTTACAAGTCACACTGTTGGTATTTATGCAACGAAAGACTGCAGACACGTTGAGAATAAATGCCACTCGGTAACACGATCTCAACAAAATGGCGCTAGGCACCTCAGAAGTACACGCCTGCGCAGTTAACTTGTTGGTCGCGCCCTGTTGCTAGGGCGGAGAGCAACTGTCACCCCGCTTCAGGAATGGCGCGCGCGGGAATCAATTGATCAAAATGGCAGCCGCCGCGATCTCAATTGCCATATATCCCCCTCAGGAAACCAGTTCCTAGTGAGGAGGTCAGTCCTGCAGCCTTGCAGCCAGGTTCAAATGAGCCGATCTGAGCCTCGGAGGAATCGGCGGCTCCCGCGGCTTCTCCGGCGGCGGCGGCGGCGGCGCTTTATTATTCAGCGCCGAACAGCTGAGAGGCGCTGGCCCTGAGCCAGGTCTTTCCTCATTACACAAACGGCGGCAATTTCCAAGCCTCCCAGTGAGGGGGGCTGACCCCCTCACCTTCGGCTGTCAGCCGGGTTTGGCCGCTGAGGCCAGTGACCCCAGGCTGAGTCGCTCCTTGATTGGTATAGTACCCGCTGAGGGAAGGGAAACCCAAGGAGGAGAATGGTGGGGGTGGTGCCCGCGGAGGGCAGAGACCCCGTCCGGATCCTCTCTTCATTCCAGCCAGTCCTGTAGAAAGAGAGAAATGAACAAAGAGAGAAAGAAAATCATTATTAAAAAACAGTGATATTACATTAAACACTTTTATTACACAGAAGAAAACTCAACAGTCTCTACACTTAGACTGAGTTTTTAAAACTGAGGTATTGGGGGCTGCTAAGGGGCGGTGACTACCTCATATTTAAATATTTAAATTAACTCAGTCTCTACCAATAAGATTGGTGAATTACCCATGTTGGACTCTCCTTCCAGTTGCAGTGGAGAACATGCCTGGTTCCCTTAACCAGTGCAGTTAGAGCGGTATTACCACTTCTTCTGATCTTGATCATATTCTTCTGTCGATGCAACCTAGAATTGCCTTGACGTTTTAAGCAGCTGCATCTCATTGCTAGTTTATATTTAAGTAGTAGCTCACCAGGACATTTAGATCCCTCTTACAATTACTATTATTGAACCAGGAATTGCCTATTCTGCATCTATACATTTGTTTTTTCTTACCTTGCCTTTCTCATCACTGAACTATTGTACTTACTATTGCGTTCTCTTTTTTAAAAGTGGAAAATTAATACAAATATTTAAAAAGAAAAGAACTACATCTTGTTAGATAGAGTGCAAGTCTGTCAAGATTCTTTTGAATCTAGCATCTATCTTCCAAAGTGTTAGCAATTTCCATCATCTTGGTATCATTAGCCGATTTAATCCTCTCATCTATGTAATTAAGCAGTGATTATATTTATATCTTCCTCTTGAAAATAACGAAGTCTCTCAGTTCACAACAGTATAAGACTCCACCCTTAGAACATTCTCTGAATATATTGTGTGGAACAGAAATTTCCCTACTCAGAATTTCCTATCATGCTTTTGCCATTGTCATGTGACAGTTGCTTGTGCCAATGTTTTTTTATGTGTAAATGCAGCTTACACATTTTTCAATTTGAACAAAGTGCTTAGTCATTCATTGTTTTAGTGTGCAACACTGCTATACTCTGCAATAAGTGCATCTACTTCTGTTACATTACTCAGAAAGAATTTATGGTAATCTATGTTGCATATGTCTGAATTACTATCATTATCAATTACTTAAATCTCCTGGGGAGGAAGATTTTAACTTCTAGAAGGGCCATTCAGGACAATTTTGAGAGTTCAAGTCTGGAAATGCCTTGGTTGGAGAAAGTAGATTAGGAATTAGGAATAGAAGTTAGTCAAAAGCAAGACCAATATTGTAAGGTCTTATTTAATTTAGAGATGAGCATAATGGCTACTAATCATTTTATCATGTCTGCCCGTCCATCCATTCATCTGTCCATCCATCTATCCATCCATCCATCCCCCCCTCTGTCTCAAAGCCATGGATAATGCTGTAGAACGCAGTCAAGCCTTCTAAGAGTGAAGCTAGTTCCCCCCATGTTGTGTAATCTGGATAGCGCCTGAGCAAACTACTTTGTATTAAAGTGTAGTCTCCTAGCTAATGCAACATCATGATATGCTAAATAAATATAACCTATATCTATTTATTATCTATCATCTTTCTTTCCCTTTTTTTTTTCTTTCCTTCCTTCCTTCCTTCTCTCTCTCTCTCCTCTATTCATTTATATATTTGTAAAATTTATACAGGTAAAACTCAAAAAATTAGAATATAATGCAAATGTTCATTAAAGTCAGTAATGCAACTTAAAAGGTGAAACGTTATATATGAGAGATACTCATAACATGCAACGCAAGATAGTTCAAGCCATGATTTGTCATAATTGTGATGATTATGGGGTACGGCTCAAGTAAACTCCAAATTCCCCATTTCAGAAAATTAGAATATTACATGCAATCAATAAAAATAGGATTGTACAATGAACAATATCGGATCTCTGAAAAGTATAAGCATGCATCTGGGTCCTTTTGCAGCAATTACTGCCTCAATGCGGTGTGGCATGGACACCATCAGCCTGTGGTCCTGCTGAGGTATTATGGAAGACCAGGATGCTTCAATAGCGGCCTTCAGCTTTTCTGCATTGCTCGGTTTCATGTCTCTCATCTTTCTCTTGGCAATTCCCCATAGATTCTCTATGGGGCTTGTTGTGGTTGGCTCTGGGCCAGCTCTTGCAACAGGGAATTTGGATGTTGATTTAAGGGAATCCTCAGGATCACAGAGACTTGTATTATTGCAAGCAGCTTCTGATAGTGAAGATTCATTGCCAAGTTCAGACGGTGGGGAAGCAGAATCAGATTGAGAGATGGGTGCAGCCAGCCCATTAGTTAATGACCCCATTAGGAGGATCGGTGGATAGATCTCCGAATGCACAGGCTCATGACTAGAAGGGACCAACTGTGCAAGTATCATCGGAGATAAGGGAGAACACCTGTTGCTGAGGCAATTAGGTTAATGGGGTTGATGATAAATTATGGGCATTGGGGAGTGCGCATGTTGGCGTTTATTCATTTGGAGAAGGATCATTGCCAAGATTTGGACTATTCCAGGATTTCTGTTGAGTTTTTGGACAATTCAGCTCAAAGAAGGGGGAGTTGTGAGGAATCACAGCTGCCTTAATTTGTTCTCTTTTGTTCCTACTTTTGACCGCATTCCAGAACTGTAATCTGGGTGAGACAAATTTGACTCTGCTTAAATGTGTGTGCTTTTAACACTGTTTCAGTTAAAGTACTTTTATTTCTTCTGGCCGACGTGTGTGTGTGTGTTTGACTTTGCATTCCTCTCTCACTGTGGGCTATTAACCAGAAGCCCGGCATAACAGGGTTCAGATCCGATGAGTTTGCTGGCCAATCAAGAATAGTAATCCCATGGTCATTGAAGCAGGTTTTGATGCTTTTGGCAATGTGGGCAGGTCCCAAGTTCTGCTTGAAAATTTAAGTAACCATCCCCATAAAGCTCGTAAGCAGATGGAAGCATGGAGTCCTACAAAATCTCCTTGCGTTCGGTCTGCTTGCGTTGTGTTGAACCTGGACTTAATGAAACACAGTGGACTAACACCAGCAGGTAACATGGCTCTCCAAATCAACAGACTGTGGAAACTTTTGCATCTCATTTGGAAACCAAGGACCCAGAGCACAGAGGAAGAATGGAGAGGCACACACTGCAAGATGCTTGAGGTCCAGTGTAAAGTTTCCCCGGTCTCTGTTGATTTGGGAAACCATGTTATCTGCTGGTGTTGGTCCACTCTGTTTTATTAAGTCCAGGGTCAACTCATCTGTCTACCAGGAGATTTTGGAGCACTCAATGCTTCCATCTGCATACAAGTTTTATGGGGATGGTGACTTAAATTTTCCAGCAGGACTTGGCATCTGCCCACACTGCCCAAAGCATCAAAATCTGCTTCAATGACCATGGGATTACAATCCTTGATTGGTCAGCAAACTCATCTGACCTGGCTTTGCCAAGAGAAAGATGAGAGATATAAGACTGAAGAAGGCAGAAGAGTTGAAAGCTGCTATTGAAGCACCCTGGTCTTCTATAACACCACAGCAGTGCCACAGGCTATAATGTCCATGCCACACCGCATTGAGGCAGTAATTGCTGCAAAAGGGGTCCAAATAAAGTACTGAGTATATGCATGCTTATACTTTTTAGAGGTCTGATATTGTTCTATGTACAATCATTTTTATTGATAGCATATAATATTCTAATTTTCTGAGATGGGGGGTTTGGGGTGTACTACATAACCATCACAATTATGACAAATTATGGCTTAAACTATCTTGCCTTGCATGTTATGAGTATCTCTCATATATTAAGTTTCACCTTTTAAGTTACATTACTGAAATAAATGGATGCTTACACGATATTCTAATTTTTCGAGTTTTGCCTGTATGCTAGCGGCTAGCCTATCTCATCTAAAGGGATTCTTGGTGGCATATAACAAAATCAAGAAGTAAAACATTTTTTAAAACAATAAACAGTTGAAACAAAACTATGAGATGGAAGAAGTTCATATGTAGCATAATTAGCATGCAGGCCCCCTATTGCTAGGAGATCCTTGTTAGAAATAAATTTGTTCACATTTGGGGAGTCTTGAAATTAAAATTTAAAATTAATATTTTGTTACCAATTGGAATTATTTCTATTACAGATATCTTTTAGGTTACAACCATTTGTCAATGACTATTCAAAGTTACAATGGTTCTGAATGAATGGTACTTATGACAGTTCCTTAGAGTTACAGCTATTACAACATCCCCATATGATTATTTTTCTTGAGTTTCCTACCAACTTTCCACAAGCTAAATCAGCAGAGTTGGAAGTTGAAATCGCATGAGGTCTTCACTTAGTGACCTATGTAATCCTCACACTGTTGTCACTGGGATGAAAGCTATTTGCAGATTTTATGCATATGCACAAAACTACCATTATTATTTTTGTAACATTTTAGTTTACTACTTTTTATAACAGGAAATTAGACAATAAGGATTTTTCAATGAAGTTTTGATGGAATTATTAACTTATTGTTCACAATGTTCATTTGAACTTGTCCAGTTTTGTCCTTGCAGTAGGAGTTATTAGATATGGAGTCCAAATTTCATTGCATCAGCTTTTTATTTATTTCACTTTCTGTCCATTTTCAAAGAGCTGCATGGGTTTATATTCTTATTTTTATAGCTGCATGGTTATATTTACCAGATAATTAAACAGTGTCATTTTAAAAGCCAATGTAACCTCTTAATAACAGTGGTATCTCAGCACTCATTATTAATTAGTGCCAAGAGGTGTGATGAGTACAAAACAAATTTTCTCATAAAGAATAATAGGATGAATCAGAAGGCAGCCAACACCAATGTAAAATTTTAAATGAGTTGAGTACCAAGTTCAATGAGTTTCAAATCAATTGAGGACCAAAATACCACTGTGTATACTACAAAAACATTTGTGTAACTTTTAGTTGGGTGAAACAGTGTATCATAGGGCCACTTTTTTTCAACCAAGGTACCTCAAATGTGCTGAGAATTTTTGACTCCGGAGGAAATAAAATTTGGAGAAATTATGGATGCTTCAATATTTCTGCCACATTACCAGAATCCTCACTTTCAATGTTACCAGACAACTTCCTGACCATTCATGTAATTCTTTGCGTCCTCCTCCACCCAGCATCAGCCACTTATCTGCTGTGAAGGGGAAGGGAAAGAGAAGAAAGGAAAGGAAGAGAGAAGGGGAGAAAAGGGTCACAAGCAAGGAAGAAAACATAGATAGAATAGGAAGGAGGAAAGGAAGGTAGGCAGGAGGATGAAGAGGGAGAGAAGAAGGAAGAAAGAGAGGGAGAATGGAAGGAAGGGAAGGAAGGCAGGAGGAGGGGGATAGAAAGGGGACCAACCAACCCCCCATAATAAAAAACTAGGTACGCACGCCCCTTACTTCCTCAATATCACCACTGCTAAAGTTAAATGAAGCCACTGCTAAAGTTAAATGAAGCAAACTAATGAATTCAAGAAGCATCGTTAACATGGCTAAACACATCCCTCCCCGACTCCATTATCATAGAAAGAGACTATCATCTTTACTGATCTGATCTTCTATAAGAAATCACTGAACCTAAAAAAGGTGAAAGTTAAACACAAACTTTGTCTTCCAGAAACTATCATCTTGAACTGACCTTAAGTACCACACTTTTTCACTTCCTATTATGTTATAGAGCCCCTGATTACCACATCACACATGCAAAGAAGCTAGCATTATTACTAAGTGGGCAGCCTCCTACCCACATCTCTTATATTTCTTTGTGATTTAAACCTACCACATATAAACTGGACCCTAAACGAATGTACAACTGAACCCATACATTCAACCCTTTACAATACTATTACTAGTCTAGGGCTGGATCAACTAGTTACAGACAATACTAGACTCAACAATTGTCTTGATTTCATCTTCTGCAACAGTTTACACTCAATTTATGGACTACAAATAAAAGAACCCTTTTAAGGTGACCATAGCATGATTAACGTGTCTCAATATATGCCCTTACAGAGACCACCTTAATGATGGAATAACCAATTACATATTTAAAAAGGCCAACTATGACATCAGAGATGCTGACCTCTCATCTCTTGATTGGCATACAATATTCTCTGGCTGTAATACTGCTGATGATTACTACAATATATTTTTGTTTGAAATCCAAAGAGTCATTAAATTATATGTACTACTAATAATCGCCAAAACCAAGAAAAATAAATTACCCATAAAAATAAGGAAGCTCCTATCCCCAAAAAAGATCTCTCTGCCAAAAAAACCCCCAGGTTACATTGCAAATTTGAAAAACTGCTACAAAAAATTGTGTCACCTGACTGAATGTACCAATTATCATAGCAACCAAGAAATAAACCTTCTATGTACAAAGTCCACTCTGCCTTCTATAATTTTGTAAACAATCAATTCAAAGACTCTAGATCCATCTCACCCCTTAAAGGGCCAAATAATAAAGACTATAATGATGAAACAGTTAAAACCAACCTCTTTAACATATTCTTCAGTTCAGTCTTTGTAAACAGCAATGGCTCATACCCAACATTTCCTAGTCATACCATAATCAACTTCAATGATCTAACACAAATCAATTTTACAAAAGAAAACATTAGAAAGACATTACACAACCTAAAACCATCTTTATCTATTGGACATGATGGATTATGTGCATACTTCTTTAAAAAGCTCTCTTGTACCTTGGCTGAACCTCTAAGCATAATTTTTTTAAAATCCTTTAGGACTAGCCCCTTATTCAAACCATGGTCACTAGCCTCAGTCATCTCTATGTTCAAAAAAGGAGATCCAAGTAATGTTATACACCAAGTAAATTACAGACCAATTTCTTTAGGTTGCATTGCTTGCAAAGTTATGGAATCAATCATAAACCAATCCATTACACTCCAGTTAGAAACTAATAACCTACTTTCCAATAAACAATTTGGTTTCAGAAAAAAGTTATCCTGTAATCTGCAACTCTTACACTGCAAAAACATATGGGCCACACAACTTGATCAGGGTAAAGCAATAGACACAATCTACATAGACGTTTGTAAAGCCTTTGATTCAGTAATTCACAACAAACTACTTCTGAAACTAAAATCCTATGGCATCTCTGGATCACTACACGACTAGATAACAGCGTTCCCATCTAACAGAACGCTGTTATCTAGTCATGCAGTGGTCCAGAGAACAAGTGGTCAAAATAGGAAGTGACATATTTAATCCTCCTTCTGTCAACAGTGGTGTTCCTCAAGGCAGTGTTTTAGGACCAACGCTCTTCATACTCTACATAAACGATCTTTGTGATCACATCATAAGCAACTGTGTTCTCTTTGCCGATGATATTAAAATATATTTAATACCACCAACAATGCTGCTACCCTTTAAAAGGACCTTGACCATGTAGCAGAATGTTAAACAATCTCAACCAACAAATGCTCTGTATTATACATTGGCAAAAAGAATCAGAGTACAAAATACAAACTTGGAAGAAACAAACTTGTAGATGACTCTCATTCTATCAAAGACCTTGGAGTACTCATATCCAATGACCTAAGTGCTAGAGCCCACTGTAACAACATTGCCAAAAAGCATTAAGATTTGTTAATCTAATCTTACGTAGCTTCTTCTCTAACAACATTGCACTGCTAACCAAAGCATAAAAACATTTGTTAGAATACAGCTCACCTGTCTGGATCCCCCACTGCATATCAGACATTAATAAACCGAGTCCAGAAATATTTCACAAGAAGAGTCCTTCACTCCTCCGCTCGCAACAAAATACCTTATTCCACCAGACTTGAAATACTGCAATTAGACAATTTACAACTATGTCGCCTCTGATCTGATCTAACTGTAGTTCATAAAATCATACACCAAACTACTTTACCTTCAACCGCAGTAATACATAGGCATGTAATAGATTCAAACTAAATGTAAACCACTCTAAACTTGACTGCAGAAAACATGACTTCAGCAATAGAGTGATCAATGCCTGGAATGCACTCTGTGGTTTCTTCCCCAAATCTTTAATCTTAGATTGTCTACAGTTGACCTCTTCCCGTTTCTAAGAGGTCTGTAAGGGCAGGCATAAGTGCACCATTGTGCCTACCATTCCTGTCCTAGTGTACCATTGTCCTCTTTTATCATTACTTTTTACTTATGTTATATTAGGTTTATATAAACTACTATCTATACATGTTTGACAAATAAAATCAATAAATATATAAATAAATAAATAAATAAATGAAGGGAGGAAGGGAGGGAGGGAAAGAGGAAGGGAGGAAGAACAAAAGGAAGGAAAGATGGAATGAGAGGGGAAAAGAAGAAAAATGAAGGAAGAGAGGGAAGGAGAGAAATAAGGAAGATTTCTCCTTTGCAATATTAATCCCACCTAGAATTTCTTCCAGGATTCTTTTGGAAAGTTTGCCCTCTTCTGATTAGATCAGGAATAACATTAGAATCCTTAAATCAATTGGGTCTTCACCTTTCTCAGCTTATGAAGATGGAAGTCTATTATCTTCCTGTTCTAATACACAACAGCATTGTTTGTGAGATGAGCTGTCATTATGAAATTATAATTTGCCATATTGCAACCCAGAAACCTTGTACCATAGTTTTACAAAATCTCTAACAAACCCTTTTCTTCCTTTCTTTCTGCAATTTTTGTTGCTAGCTTGGAACATTGCAAACAAAATAGTTACTCAGCCTCTGCTAGGAAACAGAGTTTGGCAGACTGAACAATGAAGACTTTTATAATCTAACTTTACTAAAATAATACAGCCATAAAAAAGTAGCATACTCACTCATAATTGTAAGATTCTGCTTTATTTTTAGAATACACAAATAACTCATTATGAGTCATTTAACCATTTTGGTATAGGTCAGCAAAGACTCAGATTATAACATCAGGTAACAGTAAAATAGGTATCCTGAAAATTAGGATTGTTTTTTGACAATCTGCAAGATCACTTACTTAGGACAAAGGCGCTCCATCATTTATAAAAATTAATACTAACATCTGTCTTCCGTCTTTATTCAGTGTTTTCATCAAGATAGTCATCCATTTTCTACTTTAAACAATTTGTAAATGTATTTTTATGAAAGTTATTGAGAAGATTAAAATTAAAACAACTTTAACATTTTAGTTCAATAATATTCACAATAGTGTGGCTTATTCAAATACTTTTTGTATGCAGACTTATATCAAAATCTCTCTTCTTTAGTTAAGACATAAACTCAGATAAGAAGAAATATGTCACAATCTCTTAGCAAACAATTGCTGTTAGTTCTATTTTCATGCTAGCAAAATCAATTGGTAAGGTTGCTATTGATCTGATACATATGACTATCTAGTAATGAGCATTCTGTGGGCTCTAGGTAATGCAGATGTTTATGCCTGTGTTACCCTAGCCAATATAGTACAATATACCCTAGTACATTGAAGTTGATGAGAGTTGGAATGCAAAAATCAGCAAGGCCATAATTGGGTTACCTGTGAATTATTCATATATGTCAGCCTTTCCCAACCTAGTGCAAAACTGAGTGGCCTGCCAACCTCAGTCAGGATGTTAATTATGGCTCAACATGTCTGAAACATACAATACTCAATTGGGAAACTATCTAAAGATTATAAAACATGTGCTTGGCATGCTTTTAGTTCCCCACAGGCCCATCCTAGTCCCAACACTGGAAACTTCCAAGTAAGGTGATCTTCCTCACTAGCTTGCTTGCCTAGGAATAAAAGATCCCAATTAGCACAAATAACTTTCTCCTCTGCCATAGTGGGTCCTAAAATATTTTTCTTCAAGTATCTTTTATATAGCTTCCAATCATTTAAGCAGGTGGATTCTATAAGGACACAGTCTACATTATTGATGAAGTAGCATGTCAGTATATCAGGACTGCCCAGAAGGCTTCTGAGACCTAACCAACCTGGATCAGATATGAAAAATATATGACTGAATAGCAGCAAGACTAATAGGTCCTCAGCAGAGGTGGGTTCTACTTACCTTTGCCTATGCTTTGCATTGTGAAGTTTTGCACATGCAAACAGTCCCTTAGGTAATTCTGTTTCCACGCATGCTCAGTAGCTATAATCAGCCCAAAACACAGCTGAGGAGCCGTTCAGATGAACTTCAGGTGAAGAAATAAAAGTAAGTATAAACCTGGGGGCAGGCAGGAGAGCCCCTTTTCAAGCAGCAGCAAAGTAAATAGTAAAAAATTCAGGGTGGGGAGATGGCGGCACCCACAGACCAGCGCCAACCAAACCTGATCCGTGGTGCCATCGTAATATCACTAGCGGGTAGCTACCGGTTCAGGTGATCCGGTCGAAACCAGGAGGAACCCACTCCTGGTCTTCAGCGGCTGCGCTCTGTAAAGGCATGAGGTAAACTGACCTAAAAATCCAAGGAATATCTACTGAAGTGCCTACAAAGAAGCCCATATTGCTATCTTAATCAAAAGCAGAAATGCTTAAAATTCATGTTCACAAAGAATTGACCATACATAGAGCTACTTTTATTTACATGAAAAATATAAAGTGCAAGATGCTTTTTCACATTTCCACCAAAAGGTGAAAGTAAGAGCCAATTTCTCCTTTACATTTCCAACAATTTGGTGTAAGTTTTTTGTGAATTCTAGTTAAGAAGGGTATAGTACATTTTGAACCAGTTTTCTTTGTAAGCTGTAGCTAATGTCAATTTTAAATTTTTCTCCCATGATTGTTGCCATAGATCAAATTCTATATTATAACCAAAATTTTGTTCCCATTTTTTCATGTTGACCTTTATTTTACGGTTTCCCTTATCTTGAGTTAATAGGTAGCGATATAATTTCTGAATTGATTTTTCCTGTGGTTCTAAAAGTAGTTTATCTAGTATTTTTCCTTCTCAATTCCTAATACTCTCTTGTCCTTGTCATATTTTGATTTAATTCCTTCATTCTCTAATTCTGCTCTTGTTTTCATGTTCCTGTCTTCCTTAATCATGTATTTATATGTAATGGTTTTACCTAGTTTCCTGAAATTGGGGTGAATAAAGGCTTCCAAGGGTGAGAACCAATTTGGAATACCTCTATATTCCTGTCTTTTAACTTTTTGCCAGACTTTTAACAGAGATTTTCTAATAAAATGATTTGTGAAATATCTGGGAGTTTTAGCTTTCTCTTCCCATAGAAATGAATGCTATCTGGAGTGCAAATCATCGCCGTCTAAATTACGGTAAGTAACCTAGTGTTATCAAGTTGAACCCAATCTTTAGTCCAATTTAGAATAGATGCATTATAATATTCTTTCCAATCAGGTAGGCTAAGACTACCTTCTTCTTTTAACATTTGTAAATATTTAAGCCAAATTCTAGGTTTTTTATGCTGCCAAATGAATTGGCTAACTAATCTATTCAAATTGGTAAAATAATCTTGCTTAAGTTTTATAGGAATAGTTTGAAATAAGAAAATAATTTTAGGTAATACATTCATTTTAATTATTGCTATTCTTCCCATAAAAGATAGTTGAAGTTTCCCCCAATTGTCCACATCTATTTTTATTTTTTTGGTCAGTTTATCATAATTGTCAGATTTGAGTGTTCCGCATTTTGGTGTTAGGGTAATCCCTAGATATTTTATCTCTTTTGTTATCTGTATATTTAGCTTAGTTGTCCATTCGTCTTTTTGGTCATTTCTCATATTCTTAACTATCATTTTAGTTTTTTGTTTATTTATTTTTTTTGGTATAAGATTTTTTTTCCTCCACCATAAAATAAAACAATATATAGTTATAAACACAATAACAATGCTTAAAATCAATCATATACAAACTTTTCTTTTCTCATTACTCCCTCAATGGAGGCTCTTATCTCTTCCCGTGTAAACTGTTCTATTAATTTTATATAATATTAGCAATTCTTAAAATTCTAAATTAAAACTTTTCCCTCACCATCTTACTACAAAAGGTTACAACAATGTAAAGAATAATAAAATCTCTTTTACCTAAATTTTAATCTTATATCATATAGCTAATTAAAAATTATATATATATATATATATCTTTAATTTAAAAAACTATTCAAAATATATCACCTACATCGTAAAATAAGGTTCTATATGTTTAAATCTAAACAGTAAGTAAATTTTATGTTATATCATTATGTAGTACTACCACCATTTCTCCTTTTTGCCATCTGGCTTGCAAAGCTTAAATCAAATTCTCTTGTTTCAATTTTTCCAAAATTAACCAATTACTAATACATAC
The DNA here is from genome assembly GCF_031021105.1 of Erythrolamprus reginae. Classification (NCBI taxonomy): domain Eukaryota; kingdom Metazoa; phylum Chordata; class Lepidosauria; order Squamata; family Dipsadidae; genus Erythrolamprus; species Erythrolamprus reginae. Next base: position 55,562,285 of record NC_091963.1, read on the forward strand.
ATAATGTATTTCTTAATTTTCTATCCAATCATAAAACTTCCCCCAAATTTTATAATAATCCGAGTCTTGTTTATCTTTAAGTTACAAAGTCAATCTACTCATCTCTGCACAATCCATACTTTTTCTCAAAACTTTCCTTTCCATTGGTATCCTATTCAATTTGCAACACTGTGCATATACAATCCTAGCTGCTGTAATTATATGTATAATTAAATACGTCTCTTCTTTATCAAAATTATCTGGTAAAATACCCAGAAGGTATATCTCGGGTCTAAGATCAATAGTCTTTCTTAAAATCTTCTGAATCCAATGTTGAATTCACGTCCAAAATTTACGAGATTCCAGACAAGTCCACCACATGTGATAGAATGAGCCAGGTAACTCACTGCATTTCCAACAGTTCATCGACAAATTCTGAAACATTTTCGATAGCTTTTGTGGTGATATATGCCATGTATAAAACATCTTATACATATTTTCCTTAAATGTAGTTGACATTGTCATTTTATAATTTCTCTCCCATAATTGCTGCCAACCATCTCTGTCTATTGTATAGCCTATATTTTTCATCCATTTTATCATTGTGTCCTTAACCTGCTCAAATTCTAATTCAATCGATAAGAAGTATTTGTAAAAATTTTTGATCAAGTTAACATCCTGACCAAATAAGATTTGATCTAGTTCTGGTTTTTTGTAAGTTAATACCTTCTGTTTTAATGTCTTTCTCAAATCTTGATTGTAACTGTAAATACCTAAACCAATCCAATTTTATGACTTGTTTTTCTAATTCTTGAAGTGGTTTTAACTTCAATGACTGTGTCAATATATCCTTGTATCTTAAAATATTAGACCAGTTTAGTCTATTGGGGTGCATAAATACTTCTATTATCGATATCCAAAAATGGTACTTTTGAGTAGTGTTTTGCTTTCATCTTTTCCCAAATTGCCATCAACAAACTTCTTGTAATATGTCTCTGAAAGTAACCATGTATGTTCTTCTTCTCATACCACATAAATGTGTGCCAATCTAGTTGCAAGTCATGTCCTTCTAACACCAATAGTCTTTTATTGCTAAGTAAAATCCAGTCGTATACCCATGTCATTGCCACAGCTTGGTAATAGAGCTCCCAATGTGGTAGTCCAAATCCTCCTCTTTCTCTCGTGTCTTGTAAATTTTTTTAACTGATTCTTGGTCTTTTCCCTTGCCATGCAAATTTTGTTGTCATTTTATTTAGCTCATTAAAAAAAGTATTTTCAAGTTTAATTGGAATAGTGGAAAATGGGAACAATAATCTTGGTAAATTATTCATTTTAATTAGAGCAATTCTGCCCAATAGTGATGTCTGAAGGTTCTTCCATTTTTGAAGGTCTTTCTCTATCTGCTTTTTAAGCTTTACATAATTATCTTCTTTAAGTGATGAAATCTAGCTGTTAAATTGATTCCCAAATACTTTACTTCTTTCACCATTTGAACATCCATACATCTTTTAAACTGTAATTTCTGCTTTTTGGTCATATTCTTTGTGATTAGTTTAGTTTTGTCTTTATTGATCTTTAGTCCTGCTACCTTTCCATATCTTTCAGTTTATGATCAGAGTTTCGGGCCTGAAGTTATTGGATTTTCAAGTACAAAAATTAAATCATCAGCAAAGGCCTGTAATTTATATTCTTGGTCTCTAATCTTTAGTCCTGAGATCTGAGAGTCAGATCTAATATTTCTGTTTAAAACTTTCAGTGACAAAATAAATAACAATGGGGACAAGGGACATCCTTGCCTTGTACCTTTAAAAATTTTGACCTTTTGTGTCATTTCACCATTAATCAGTATCTTAGCCAATTGTTTTTTTATATATTGCCTCAATGACATGAAGAAATCTTGCACCAAAATTCATATATTGTAGTTGCCTGTTCAAGAATTGTCAATTTACATTATCAAATACTTTTTGTACATCTAAAAACAGCAGCACCATTTGTTTTTCAGGATGCTGTTCATAATATTCAATAGTATTTAAAATTATATGCATGTTGTCTTTTATTTGTCTTTTAGGAAGAAATCCATTCTGATCTGTATGAACAAATTCATTTAAGAATCTTTTGAGCCTGTTTGCTATTATAGATGCAAATATTTTGTAATCCACATTTAAAAGTGATATGGGTCTGTAGTTTTTTGCGTTCAAAGTATCAGCTCCCTCTTTCGGTATCAGTAAAATAAAAGCTTCTGTCCAGAAATCTGATATTTTGGCATACCACATAACTTCATTAAATATGTCCAAAATTAGAAGCCCGAAGACTTCCTCAAAAGTTTTATAGACTTCTTCTGGACCCGGGGCTTTTTTGTTCTTTTGTTTCTTTATAACTTCCGATAATTCCATCATAGTTATTCTAGCATCAAGATTTTCCCTAAATGTTTCTGGTATTTTAGGTAGATTTGCTTCTTCCAAATATTGACAAATTTTTTTGTCATCTATAAATTCTTGTTTATATAAGTCTCTATAATAGCTCCAGACAATTTGTTTTTTCTCCTCCTCTCTATAGTGCAGTTCACCTTTCTCATCTTGCAGTTGTTTTATCCATCTTTGTTCTTTATCTTTTCTTATTTTGTAAGCCAGCCATCTTCCAGGCTTATTTGCCTATTCAAAAAAAAATTGTTTTGCTAATTTCATCTTCCTGGCTATTTCTTCATTCTCTATTAAATTTAATTTGTGTTTAGTTAAGTCCAACATCCCTTGAATTTTTACATTCTGAGGGTTTATCTGTAACTGTTGTTCCAATTTTCTATGTTTTACTTCAAGCTCTTTCTTATACAGAAATTTTGCTCTATTTCTCTTATTCATATACGTAGTAACAAGACCTCTAAAATAAGTTTTGGATGTATCCCAAAATATTTGCAAGGAAGTATGTTCTCTTTTGTTTTCTTGGAAGAAGAAGGCCATTTCTCTTTTAATGAATAGTTCAAACTTTCTCTTGTAATATTTCTCGCCTTATTGTCCACCTAGGTTTTTTACTTTTGCCCTTCCATTTCATCACAATAGAATTATGATCTGCCCAAACGTTAGGTTCAATATCAACTTTTTGAACAAAATTAAACAGATCAAATGTAGTCCATACCATATCAATTCTTGTCCATGAAACATGTCTCGCAGAGTAAAAAGTGTATTGTTTTTCTTTCAGGTGCCTATTTTTCCAGACATCCACCATATTCTATTCATCTACCATCTCAAAAAAAGATTTAGGCAAAGTCCTCTTTTTAAGTCTGTGTTCTTATTTGTTTTGTAGTCCAGATCTGGTTGTACTATTGCATTGAAGTCACCCAATACACATAGATTAATTTATTTATTTTCTTGTGTAACTTTAAGTAAAAGGCTTCTTGGTTATCATTTGAGGCATATATTGTTACCAGCAGTATTTTTTTATTATTAAGTTTTTTAATCAACCATCAGTATTCTGCCATCTTCATCTGAATAAATATGATTAGAGTCAATTTTCTTCTGTATATACAAAGCAACTCCTTTTTTAGCCTGATCTATTAATGAAGTATAAAGTTCTCCAAATGACTTATTTTCTAAAAATTTCTTATGTTGATTTTTAATATGAATTTCCTGAAGACAAATTATATCCAAATTTAATTTTTTAAGTTTGTTAAAAATTCTATTTCTCTTATTTGATAAATTAAGTCTATTAACATTTATTGAAATCTATTTAAGCTCTTCATCCATTTTAAATTTGTATTTGTTTTCCTATATTAAGGCTTTTGCCTCTCCTTTGCTGCTCTCCTCATCACCCTTTCTCTTTGTTCCTTACTATCAGTCAGACAAAGTTGTTCTACACTTGTTATCGCTTCTTGGTCTTGAGATGAGATATCTGTTCCTCCCGCTGCCTCACCTAGTAAGTATTCTTCACTTAAGACTTTTAATCCCTCTTCTATGGGAGCTGGTTCTTTTGCCCTCACAACTACTTACATCTCCTTCGCTCCTTCCTCGGTCTGTTCAAACTTCTGATGAAAACACAGTTCAGCTTTATTAACTGAATCCAGTCTATATCTTTGACCTTGCCATACCAGAAATATTCCTTCTGGGAGCAGCCATGAAAAATTGATTCCTCTTTGGTGAATCTTTCTTGTTAAAAATTGGTATTCTCTTTGTAGATCTCTTATCTTCCTTGGGACCTGCTTTAAGACTATAATTTCCTTCTCTCTATACTTGATAGTTGCAGTTCTCAGCTTTTGAAGTATTTGTGTTCTATGCCGCTTTTTAGTAAATCTAGCATGAACTTCTCTTGGTAAATTATGTCAAGCCAGGTATCTAGTGCTCACTCTGAAAGCTTCATCAATATCCATCATTATTTTCTCTGTCTTCTTCCATTGTTTCTGCCAAAATATCACATAAAATCTCTTGTAGATTCTCACCTTTATCTTCTGGAATGTTCTGAAAACGCAGATAAAATTCTGCATGGTCTGCCTCAAGAAATAGTGAAATTCTTTGTTTTTTTCTTCTGTCATCAGTTCCTCTATCTTTGTATCATGGGTCTGCACCTTTTCTTTGACCTTTTGTATTCGTTGCTCATTTTTAGCAATAATAATCGAAATTGAAAAAATGGTTGGGTATAAAAAATTGTAGTGTCTAAAATATATATGTGCAAAATATATTGTTTATAGCATTATAACGTAAAACCCTTAAAGGGTCTTTTAGCTGAATTATCATACAGAAGCCTCAAACCATGAAGCAGAGTTAATGTACTTTTCAAAAGAGAAGGGGGGAAAAACTGTTTAACACTTTGTAGCAATAACACACTGAATCAGCAAGCTGTACCTGGCTTTTTTATTAAATGTAGCAAAATGTCAAGGCCACTTTCCCATGCTGCAGCCTGTATTTTTCTTTTATCTTCTTGCCACTAGATGGCAGTATAAAAAAAGAAAAGCCTTTTAGAGCGAAGAAATCTTTCAAAGTAAAGTATTTTAAATATCTTAAACATAAAAATATAAATACAGTGGTACCTCAAGATACGAACCCCTCGTCTTACGAACAACTCGTGATACGAACCCGGGGTTCAGAAAAATTTTGCCTCTTCTTACGAACTTTTTTCGAGTTACGAACCGGCGTTCAGAGACTGCTGGGAAGCCGCGTGGCTGTTTTAAAAGGTGACAGCCGGGTGGCGGGGCTTCCCAGCAGCCTCCCGAACGCCGGTTCTTAACTCGAAAAAAGTTCGTAAGAAGAGGCAAAATTTTTCTGAACCCCGGGTTCGGTTCGGGAGGTTGCTGGGAAGCCCCCCAGCCCGGCTGTCACCTTTTAAAACAGCCGCGCGACTTCCCAGCTGTCTCTGAACGCCGAACACGGAAGTTCGGGTTTGGCGTTCGGCTTCGGGAGACAGCTGGGAAGCCGCACGGCTGTTTTAAAAGGTCACAGCCGGGCTGGGGGGGCTTCCCAGCACCCCCCCGAACCCTGAACTTTTGCCGAACTTCCGGGTTCGGGGTTCAGGGGGGTGCTGGGAAGCCCCCCAGCCCGGCTGTGACCTTTTAAAACAGCCGTGCGGCTTCCCAGCTGTCTCCGAACGCCGAACGCGGAAGTTCGGGTTTGGCGTTCGGCTTCGGGAGACAGCTGGGAAGCCGCACGGGTGTTTTAAAAGGTCACAGCCAGGCTGGGGGGGCTTCCCAGCACACCCCTGAACCCCGAACTTTTGCGGAACTTCCGGGTTCGGGGTTCGGGAGGTTGCTGGGAAGCCCCCCAGGCCAGCTGTGACCTTTTAAAACAGCCGCGTGGCTTCCAAGCTGTCTCCCGAAGCCGAACGCCAAACCCGAACTTCCGCGTTCGGCGTTCGGAGACAGCTGGAGACTGCTCAGGAAAGTTGCCCTCGTCATCCAAAAGATCATTGTCTTGATCGCTACCCTCTTCTAGCAGCAGTGATTCCTCCATCATGGAACCCAACCCTGGTGGGGGTGGTGGTGCAGACCAGAGGTCCCAAGGTTGGGCCGGGCATGGCAGCTGAAGTGTAGATTGATGTACTCCAGCCGCCATACCCTGGGAGTAGATGTTAGCAATAATGTCCTGCCATGCTGGCATGATATTCTGCCAAGTTTGAGGTCTAAATCCTGCAGCTGTGGGCGTGAATGTAGCTGATGGCATCTGAACACCCTGTGCCAGGCCAGGAGCCAGGTGCATAGGCTGACCAGCAGAACTAGGCCCCTCCGCTGTTATCAGTTGTGGTGAAAAGACCGATGGTTGGTGGTCAGGTGACCAGTCCCTCTCAGAGATTGAACCATCCGGGAATAACAAACCCCGTGTAGAGGGTGATTCTGAAGGTTGTGCCAACTGTTGAAAGAGTGGCACACTTGGAATTAAGACCCCCCCAGGTTAGCCTTAGTTGGGTGCAAAGCGGCTTCCAACTTTTATTCCAGGGCTTTAATCTTCCTCTCAGCCTCCTTAAGGGATGAGCCAGACTGAGACTTAGCCTTGGCCTTGCTGCCTGGTGGTTTGGCGCTGTGCCAGCTTTGCGCCAAACATCTGACGCCACCCTGAAGCGATCACGCCTTAAAATGGCAGGCGTGCCAAGCTGCTATTTTTAAAAGAGCCGCCCTGAGGGACTGCAGCCGAGTTCCGGCTTTTGACAGTCCCGCTGTTGACAATCAGCTGGGAAGCGGCTATTGAAGCAGAGGCGGAGTCATTCCAGTTGCTGCCTTATCTTGCCTCCTATGCTCTTTAGGAATATTTCCTCAACAGCCCTTCGGTAGGGAGGGCGGAACCCCCACACACACACACGTAAGCTGAAAGAGCCAGGTATGACCATGGAGGCCAGTGACCAAGGGCTCTAATCTCCTCTTTGGGGCAGTACTCACTAAGAGAAGAGGCCCCAAAAAGAGAACGTGGGGGATGGTGCCCATGGAGGGCGGAGACCCCTGCTTTGATTAAGTTTAACCTGAAAAGGAAAGAAAAGTAAATAAAAAACACAAAATTCAGAACAATCTATACCTCTTTAATTTAGATACATTCATCAGAGAGAAAACTCACAGTCCCTATTCCTGACTGAGTTTTTTTAAAACTGACTTTCTGGGGCAGCTAGGGGGCAGTACATCATTAATATGTAAATATAAACTCAGTCCCTACCAATAAGACTCGAGTATAACCCACGTGGATTCTCCTTCCAGATGCATTGGAGAATCATATAGTGTATTCTATTTGTTTTAACATAAAATCCCAATTAACATTATCAAATGCTTTTTGGGCATCGACAAACACTAGGGCAATTTGTTTTTCATTATTATACAGTGATCCCTCGAGTTTCGCGATCTCGAGCTTCGCGAAACGCTATATCGCGAGTTTTCTACCCGGAAGTAACACCACCATCTGCACGCATGCGTAGATGGTGGAGTTTGCATTACCGCCGGGCAGATCAGCTGCTAGGCGGCCAAAGGAACCTTCCCTGGGTCTTCCCGCCGGCATGGGGGGCTTCCTAGCACCCCCCCGAACCCCCAACCCGGGTTTGGGGGGGTGCTAGGAAGCCCCCCATGCCGGGGGAGACCTTTTAAAACACCCGTGCCGCTTCCCAGCTGAGTCCTGAAGCCAAGCGCAGAAGTTCGCCTTTGGCGCTTGGCTTCAGGACTCAGCTGGGAAGGGCGCGGCTGTTTGAAAAGGTGGCAGTCGGCCTGGGGGGCTTCCCAGTACCCCCCCCCCCAACCCTGTCTCCTGCCGCCGGTTTAGCCAGGAGAGGAGCGGCAAAGTGACTTGGAGGAATGGGAAACTCAAACCGCCCAGTTTCAGCTTTCCATTCCTCCACGTCACTTCGCCGCTCCTTCTGGCTGGTGGGGGGGGGGGGGGAGTTAGGAAGGTTCTACTTCTCCCCCCCAGCCAAAAACTCAAAGCCTGTCTCCTGCCACACAGTTTAGCCAGGAGAGCAGCGGCGAAGTGACTTGAAGGAATGGGAAACTCAAACCGCCCGGTTTCAGCTTTCCATTCCTCCACGTCACTTTGCCGGGGGAGTCTGGGAGGGAAGATGACGCGCCGGCAGCACAGGGGCGAGGGGTGGGAGGCAAAGCTCTGCGGGTACAGCCCCTTTCGGCCAAGCCTCCCCCCCCCCCGCCAAGCAGCCAGGGAAGCCGAGCCGGGCGTGGAACATCGGCGCGGGAGGCAGGAGACGGTCGGGCGACCGGAGCAGCAGCGCCGCCGCCGCCACGCCCGGCTCGGCTTCCCTGGCTGCGTGGCCGGGGAGGCTCGGCTGAAAGTGGCTGGAGCCGCAGAGCTTTGCTTCCCCCCCTCGCCCCTGTGCCGCCCGCGCGTCATCTTCCCTCCCAGACAAAAAGGCCGCCCTTCAACGGAGGCTCGTGGAACGGTTTGGTGTCGGTTTCGGTGGGAAGGCTATTAGCATAGCCGGATTGTTTAGCCGGTTCACCACTCATTGCGACTTGGGCTCAGAGGAGCCTTGCTGCTGCAGCGGTTGGGGGTCGGGGTCCCTCCCGGGAGTTGGAGGGATCGCTCGGGGATTCCCCGTCGCTGGTGTGGTAGGGGGGGTAATTGGTGCAGCCTGCCTCCCCGGGACCGGGGAGGCGATCGGAAGCTGCGTGTGCCCTCTCGTTGGGGGGTGATTAGCCCCCGTTTGCAGCGTTGCTGCTTCTCTGCCTTTCGGGGCAGGGGTTGCCTGCTGCAGGCTTGGGGGCCTTACGGCTCCTGGGCCTTTTGGTTAAGCAAGACACATTTTAATAATAGGTTGGAACTGCAGAGCCGAAGGGCGGCCTTTTTGTCTGGGAGGGAAGATGACGCGCGGGGCGGCACAGGGGCGAGGGGGGGGGGAGGCAAAGCTCTGCGGCTCCAGCCACTTTCAGCCGAGCCTCCCCGGCCACGCAGCCAGGGAAGCCGAGCCGGGCGTGACGGCGGCGGCGCTGCTGCTCCGGTCGCCCGATCGTGTCCTGCCTCCTGCGCCGATGTTCCACGCCCGGCTCGGCTTCCCTGGCTCCGTGGCCGGGGAGGCTTGGCTGAAAGTGGCTGGAGCCGCAGAGCTTTGCCTCCCCCCCCTCGCCCCTGTGCCGCCCGCGCGTCATCTTCCCTCCCAGACAAAAAGGCCGCCCTTCAACGGAGGCTCGTGGAACGGTTTGGTGTCGGTTTCGGTGGGAAGGCTATTAGCATAGCCGGATTGTTTAGCCGGTTCACCACTCATTGCGACTTGGGCTCAGAGGAGCCTTGCTGCTGCAGCGGTTGGGGGTCGGGGTCCCTCCCGGGAGTTGGAGGGATCGCTCGGGGATTCCCCGTCGCTGGTGTGGTAGGGGGGGTAATTGGTGCAGCCTGCCTCCCCGGGACCGGGGAGGCGATCGGAAGCTGCGTGTGCCCTCTCGTTGGGGGGTGATTAGCCCCCGTTTGCAGCGTTGCTGCTTCTCTGCCTTTCGGGGCAGGGGTTGCCTGCTGCAGGCTTGGGGGCCTTACGGCTCCTGGGCCTTTTGGTTAAGCAAGACACATTTTAATAATAATAGGTTGGAACTGCAGAGCCGAAGGGCGGCCTTTTTGTCTGGGAGGGAAGATGACGCGCGGGCGGCACAGGGGCGAGGGGGGGGGAGGCAAAGCTCTGCGGCTCCAGCCACTTTCAGCCGAGCCTCCCCGGCCACGCAGCCAGGGAAGCCGAGCCGGGCGTGACGGCGGCGGCGCTGCTGCTCCGGTCGCCCGATCGTGTCCTGCCTCCTGCGCCGATGTTCCACGCCCGGCTCGGCTTCCCTGGCTCCGTGGCCGGGGAGGCTTGGCTGAAAGTGGCTGGAGCCGCAGAGCTTTGCCTCCCCCCCCCCCCTGTGCCGCCCGCGCGTCATCTTCCCTCCCAGACAAAAAGGCCACCCTTCGGCTCTGCAGTTCCATCCCCTTTCGGCCGAGCCCACCCGGCCAAGGAGCCAGGGAAGCCGAGCCGGGCGTGGCGGCGGCGGCTTCCTTCGGGGGCAACGCCAGCAAGAGGGTCTTCGCCCTCTTGCTGGCGTGCGTGGGCGGTGGGGAAGACCCTCAGCTGCTAGGCGGCCCAAGGAATCTCCCATGGGTCTTCCCCACCGCCCACGCACGCCAGCAAGAGGGGGAAAACCCTCTTGCTGGCGTTGCCCCCGAAGGAAGCCGCCGCCACCACCGCTTCTTCTTCCTTGCGCCCCCGCTGCCTCTCCGCTCTCTTGGGTGGCGGAGCGAAGGAAAACAAAAAGTTTCCCTTTCTGCAGCTCCTGCCTCCCGCCCACCCAAGACAATAAGAGCGGAAGAAGACCCTCTTCTCCAACACGCCCGGAGGAAAGCGGGGGGAAGGGAGGAGAGAGAAGGAAGCCAGGCACGAAGAGTGTCCATGAGGGGGAAGAGACCCCCGCGCCGGGCAGGCCCACCGAAGCGGGAAGAGGGGGCGTGCGCCCGGGCCTGGCTAGAGCGCTTGATCTGCGGGCGCCTTAAAAGGGGGTGTGGACTCCTGGGAGGCCTTGGCGGTGGAAGGGGACACACTCGAAGCCTCAGCCGCCTGTCATAAGCGTCCTCTGAGGGAAAAAGAAAGAGTCCGAGCTTGCCGTCCGGAAACGTTGAAGCGCCCTCACAAGCAAGAGGGGGAAGACCCATGGAAGGTTCCTTGGGCCGCCTAGCAGCTGATCTGCTCGGCAGCGCAGGCTGCTGCTGCGCTGCCGAGCAGATCAGCTGCTAGGCGGCCCAAGGAACCTTTCATGGGTCTTCCCCTCTTGCTGGCGAGGTGAGCGGGCGGGCAGCGGACAAGTGGCGGGCAGCGGGCGGGCGGTGCGGAAGTAAAAACACCATGGAAAAGTGGCACGCATGCGCAGATGGTGTTTTTACTTCCGCACCGCTATATCGCGAAATTTCGATTATCGCAAGGGGTCCTGGAACGGAACCCTCGCGATAATCGAGGGACTACTGTATTCATAATACTCCAAAGTGTCTAATAGTTTTCAAATTGTTTCTTAATTGTCTTTTTGGTAGGAATCCATTCTGGTCAGAGTGAATAAATTTATTTAAGTAGCCTTTTAGTCTGTTTGCAATAATTGAACTAAATACAGTAGTACCTCTAGATACGAGCTGCTCCACATGCGAGTATTTCAAGATACAAGCCAGAAGGGGATGTATTTTGTAGTCCACATTTAGAAGTGAGATGGGTCTGTAGTTAGCTATTAGGGTCTGGACTGTATCTTTTTTAGATATTAAACTTATATTTGCATCTTTCCTTCTTCTAGAACTGCATTGAATACTTCTAATAAGATCTCTTCTATGTCTTTCAACATTTCTTTATAAAGTTCAATTGGAAGGCCGACAGATCCCGGAGTTTTGTTGTTGTTTTTATTTTTGACTGCTTCTCTTAATTCAGTTATAGAAATCGGTTTATTTAACATTTCTTTAATTTCTTCTGGTACTTTTGGAAGTTTAGCCAATTCAAATATATTTTCTATATAATCACCTTCAAAGGATTTGGGTATTTTTGTATTACTTGTTATAAAAATTCCCAAAGGTCTTTTTTTCCCGGTCGATATCATAACAAATTGTTCCATCCTCATTTTTAAGGCAACTAATCGTTTTTCTTTCTTTACATTATTTGAGTTTTGTAGCTAACCATTTACCGGGTTTGTTCGCATTTTCAAAGAAATTTTGTTTATTATTCTTAATTTATTGGGCCAGATTTTCCTTTTCAAATAAATTTAAATTATGTTTTATCAGAATCATTTGTTGTTTAATATCTCCCTTAGGTGGGTGTTGTTGGAGCTCATCCTCCAGTTCTTTGTAATTCCTTTCTAATCTCTCTCTTTTTTTCCTTTTTCTAAAAAAATTCACTGGCCATGTAAGAAATTGTCACCCCTCTTATCACTGCTCTGGTCGTGTCCCATAAATTTTGTAAATTAGTTTGTTCTTTGGTATTTTCTTGAAAGAAGAATTTTAGTTCTTATTTCATTTTTTTTTTTCCTCTTCCAGGTTAACCTTATCGCATTGTGGTCTGAATCCAAATTGGTTTCTATTTCAATATTTTCTAGCTGCATGTTTATTTCTATTGTTGTCCAGGCTATATCCAATTTGAACCAAGATTTATGTCTGTTGGAGTAATATGTAAATTTTTTAAGTTGTAGGTTTCTTTCCCTCCAATTATCTCTAAGATTAAATTCTTTAATAAGCTCTGAAAAAGCATTCAGAACAATTATTCTATTTTGTTTGTTACTTTCCTCATTTGTGTAATCCAGTTCTTTGTTAACTATTCCATTGAAGTCTCCTATGATACTAATATTATCGCCTGTGTTTTCTCTAATTTTTGTCCGTAGTTTCTTGTAGAATTTTTCTTGTCCCTCATTTAGGGCATATATATCAATCACAGTTATTAGGACTGTTATTTTTTTTAATTTCTACTACTAGAATCCTATCATCAGCATATTTATAAATCAGATTTGCTTGAATATTTTCATTAATATAAAATATCATGCCTCTTTTCCTTTCTTGAGCTAAAGATGTAAATAGATTCCCTAGTTTAGGTCTTTTAAGTAAGTGTTCAATTTTTTCCTTTATATGTATAATAGTGATCAATATTATTATTTTTTATTATTATTTATTAGATTTGTATGTCGCCCCTCTCCGTAGACTTGGAGCGGCTCACAACAACAATAAAACAATGTATAACAAATCTAATAATTTAAAGTCATTAAAAACCCCTTATTAAAAAGCAAAAACATACACAAAGACATACCATGCATAAACTGTATAGGCCCCATATACCAGGGTGATCCGACAGAAAAAACATATAGCCCCTCCCTGGTACAAAGCTGAAGGGATCAGATCCTGTGGCCTGGAGGTTAATTCTCTGCCTTAAAATGCAGAAGCTACAGGATCAAATCCCAGTAAGGGTATGGCTAGCTGATAAGGCCAAAAGAAGGCCAAAATAGTGCTATCCTAGTCTCCCTTAATTTAAAAAAAAAAATTCAGCAAAAGCATGTGATACATACCGAATATATTTTGTCGGCTATGAATAAATTAATTGCCTTGAAATGGCCCTGGATTGGGCCTAGAGGCAAAAAGGAACTGTGACGCTCCTTCAAGATACCAGGGTGATCCGACAGAAAAAACATATAGCCTCTCCCTGGTACAAAGCTGAAGGGATCAGATACTATGGCCTAGAGGTTAATTCTCTGCCTTATAATGCAGAAGCTAATGGATCAAACCCCAGTAAAGATATGGCTAGCTGATGAGGCCAGAACAAGGCTGAAATAGTGCTATCCTAGTCTCCCTTAATTTAAAAAAAATCAGCAAAAACATGTGATACACACACATACACACACACACACGTAAGATTCACATTTGCTACCTGGATTGCATTCAAAGTTGAATACTTCATTCCCCACTATATAGTTTCATTACATTCTTGAAAACCAGTCATATAGAACTTAATGGAAAGATTCAACCCCTTTAAAGATACAGTCTTGCAAAAAAAAAATTGCAGATATAATACTTAGCAATTTTCAAAACAGCAAAAAATGCAGGGAAATGTTATGCCTTGCTTTCTAATACTGGCATGGAATTTTTGTTCATAATTCACTTTGGAAAATATTCAATTTAGTAATTTATACCAATAAATAAATAACATTTATTCTCTTTTACATTGAATACAGCAGCATTTACTTTCAGTTTTTCCAGTTCCAAGGAATATGGAGGTCTCCATCTTGCAGAACAGAAAAGAAGTGAGAAATGCAGAGATGCATACCTTGCAAATACGGCAAAGATTCTTCCAATAGATTGCTGCATGAATGAATCATCTGTGTACTGGAAACACTGGGTTCTCTATATAGCTGTTGAAGAGAAAATTTCTCTGTGACAGCCTTGATCAGCTCCTTTTCTAGTAGTATGGACCTGAATTTGTAAACATGTAAATTATTTTAAAATGACTGCATTTGTATGGAATTACTAAAAAAAAAATCATATGTAATATTCCGTGTGTAACATAGAAACATAGAAGACTGACGGCAGAAAAAGACCTCATGGTCCATCTAGTCTGCCCTTATACTATTTCCTGTATTTTATCTTAGGATGGATATATGTTTATCGCAGGCATGTTTAAATTCAGTTACTGTGGATTTACCAACCATGTCTGCTGGAAGTTTGTTCCAAGGGTCTACTACTCTTTCAGTAAAATAATATTTTCTCATGTTGCTTTTGATCTTTCCCCCAACTAACTTCAGATTATGTCCCCTTGTTCTTGTGTTCACTTTCCTATTGAAAACACTTCCCTCCTGAACCTTATTTAACCCTTTAACATAGTTAAATGTTTTGATCATGTCCCCCCTTTTCCTTCTGTCCTCCAGACTATACAGATGGAGTTCATTAAGTCTTTCCTGATACGTTTTATGCTTAAGACCTTCCATCATTCTTGTAGCTCGTCTTTGGACCCGTTCAATTTTGTCAATATCTTTTTGTAGGTGAGGTCTCCAGAACTGAACACAGTATTCCAAATATGGTCTAACCAGCACTCTATATAGCAGGATCACAATCTCCCTCTTCCTGCTTGTTATACCTCTAGCTATGCAGTCAAGCATCCTACCTGCTTTTCCTACCGCCCGACCACACTGCTCATCCATTTTGAGACTGTCAGAAATCACAACCGCTAAATCCTTCTCTTCTGAAGTTTTTGCTAACACAGAACTGCCAATATAATACTCAGTTTGAGGATTCCTTTCCACCAAGTGCATTATTTTACATTTGGAGACATTAAACTGCAGTTTCCATTGCTTTGACCATTTATCTAGTAAAGCTAAATCATTTACCATATTACAGATGCATTCAGGAATATCAACCCTATTACACACTTTAGAGTAATCGGCAAATAGGCAAATCTTCCCTACCAAATCTTTCCCTATGTCACTTGCAAACATATTAAAAAGAATAGGACCCACAACAGACCCTTGTGGCACACCGCTTGTAACCTGTCTCTGCTCAGAGTACTAGCCATTAACAACAACTCTCTGATGTCTACGCTTCAGCCAACTGCAAATCCACTGAACTATCCAGGGATTAAGTCCAATCTTCACTAATTTATCTATCAGCTCTTTATGTAGAACCATATCAAAGGCTTTGCTGAAGTCCAGATAGGCAATATCCACGGCACCACCTTCATCCAACACCTTTGTGACATAATCAAATAAATCAATGAGATTAGTCTGACATGATTTGCCTTCAGTAAAGCCATGCTGATTTGGGTCCAATAAGTTATTGTTTTTTAGGCGCTGATTTATCTTCTTTTTGAGTAGGGTCTCCATCATTTTAACTACAACTGATGTCAAGCTAACTGGCCTGTAGTTACCGGCTTCTTCTCTACTGCCCTTCTTGTGCATAGGCACAACACTGGCCATTCTCCAATCCTCAGGAACATCTCCTGTTAACAGGGATTGGTTAAATAAATCAGTCAGGGGGGTAGCAATGACAAATCTGAGTTCTTTAAGAACTCTGGGGTGGATGCCATCTAGACCCATTGCCTTATTTATCTTTAATCATTCAAGTTCTTCTAAGACATCGGCTTCTAAGATCACTGGAGCTGAATCTGTACAGCTGGAAGCAATGCTATATCCATCTATAGTATTATATTATATAGTACAGTAGTCCCTCGATTATCGCGAGGGTTCCGTTCCAGGACCCCTTGCGATAATCGAAATTTCGCGATATAGCGGTGCGGAAGTAAAAACACCATCTGCGCATGCGTGCCACTTTTCCATGGTGTTTTTACTTCCGCACCGCCCGCCCGCTGCCCGCCACTTGTCCGCTGCCCGCCCGCTCACCTCGCCAGCAAGAGGGGAAGACCCATGAAAGGTTCCTTGGGCCGCCTAGCAGCTGATCTGCTCGGCAGCGCAGCAGCAGCCTGCGCTGCCGAGCAGATCAGCTGCTAGGCGGCCCAAGGAACCTTCCATGGGTCTTCCCCCTCTTGCTTGTGAGGGCGCTTCAACGTTTCCGGACGGCAAGCTCGGACTCTTTCTTTTTCCCTCAGAGGACGCTTATGACAGGCGGCTGAGGCTTCGAGTGTGTCCCCTTCCACCGCCAAGGCCTCCCAGGAGTCCACACCCCCTTTTAAGGCGCCCGCAGATCAAGCGCTCTAGCCAGGCCCGGGCGCACGCCCCCTCTTCCCGCTTCGGTGGGCCTGCCCGGCGCGGGGGTCTCTTCCCCCTCATGGACACTCTTCGTGCCTGGCTTCCTTCTCTCTCCTCCCTTCCCCCCGCTTTCCTCCGGGCGTGTTGGAGAAGAGGGTCTTCTTCCGCTCTTATTGTCTTGGGTGGGCGGGAGGCAGGAGCTGCAGAAAGGGAAACTTTTTGTTTTCCTTCGCTCCGCCACCCAAGAGAGCGGAGAGGCAGCGGGGGCGCAAGGAAGAAGAAGCGGTGGTGGCGGCGGCTTCCTTCGGGGGCAACGCCAGCAAGAGGGTTTTCCCCCTCTTGCTGGCGTGCGTGGGCGGTGGGGAAGACCCATGGGAGATTCCTTGGGCCGCCTAGCAGCTGAGGGTCTTCCCCACCGCCCACGCACGCCAGCAAGAGGGCGAAGACCCTCTTGCTGGCGTTGCCCCCGAAGGAAGCCGCCGCCGCCACGCCCGGCTCGGCTTCCCTGGCTCCTTGGCCGGGTGGGCTCGGCCGAAAGGGGATGGAACTGCAGAGCCGAAGGGTGGCCTTTTTGTCTGGGAGGGAAGATGACGCGCGGGCGGCACAGGGGGGGGGGGGAGGCAAAGCTCTGCGGCTCCAGCCACTTTCAGCCAAGCCTCCCCGGCCACGGAGCCAGGGAAGCCGAGCCGGGCGTGGAACATCGGCGCAGGAGGCAGGACACGATCGGGCGACCGGAGCAGCAGCGCCGCCGCCGTCACGCCCGGCTCGGCTTCCCTGGCTGCGTGGCCGGGGAGGCTCGGCTGAAAGTGGCTGGAGCCGCAGAGCTTTGCCTCCCCCCCCCCTCGCCCCTGTGCCGCCCGCGCGTCATCTTCCCTCCCAGACAAAAAGGCCGCCCTTCGGCTCTGCAGTTCCAACCTATTATTATTAAAATGTGTCTTGCTTAACCAAAAGGCCCAGGAGCCGTAAGGCCCCCAAGCCTGCAGCAGGCAACCCCTGCCCCGAAAGGCAGAGAAGCAGCAACGCTGCAAACGGGGGCTAATCACCCCCCAACGAGAGGGCACACGCAGCTTCCGATCGCCTCCCCGGTCCCGGGGAGGCAGGCTGCACCAATTACCCCCCCTACCACACCAGCGACGGGGAATCCCCGAGCGATCCCTCCAACTCCCGGGAGGGACCCCGACCCCCAACCGCTGCAGCAGCAAGGCTCCTCTGAGCCCAAGTCGCAATGAGTGGTGAACCGGCTAAACAATCCGGCTATGCTAATAGCCTTCCCACCGAAACCGACACCAAACCGTTCCACGAGCCTCCGTTGAAGGGCGGCCTTTTTGTCTGGGAGGGAAGATGACGCGCGGGCGGCACAGGGGCGAGGGGGGGGAGGCAAAGCTCTGCGGCTCCAGCCACTTTCAGCCAAGCCTCCCCGGCCACGGAGCCAGGGAAGCCGAGCCGGGCGTGGAACATCGGCGCAGGAGGCAGGACACGATCGGGCGACCGGAGCAGCAGCGCCGCCGCCGTCACGCCCGGCTCGGCTTCCCTGGCTGCGTGGCCGGGGAGGCTCGGCTGAAAGTGGCTGGAGCCGCAGAGCTTTGCCTCCCCCCCCCTCGCCCCTGTGCCGCCCGCGCGTCATCTTCCCTCCCAGACAAAAAGGCCGCCCTTCGGCTCTGCAGTTCCAACCTATTATTAAAATGTGTCTTGCTTAACCAAAAGGCCCAGGAGCCGTAAGGCCCCCAAGCCTGCAGCAGGCAACCCCTGCCCCGAAAGGCAGAGAAGCAGCAACGCTGCAAACGGGGGCTAATCACCCCCCAACGAGAGGGCACACGCAGCTTCCGATCGCCTCCCCGGTCCCGGGGAGGCAGGCTGCACCAATTACCCCCCCTACCACACCAGCGACGGGGAATCCCCGAGCGATCCCTCCAACTCCCGGGAGGGACCCCGACCCCCAACCGCTGCAGCAGCAAGGCTCCTCTGAGCCCAAGTCGCAATGAGTGGTGAACCGGCTAAACAATCCGGCTATGCTAATAGCCTTCCCACCGAAACCGACACCAAACCGTTCCACGAGCCTCCGTTGAAGGGCGGCCTTTTTGTCTGGGAGGGAAGATGACGCGCGGGCGGCACAGGGGCGAGGGGGGGAAGCAAAGCTCTGCGGCTCCAGCCACTTTCAGCCGAGCCTCCCCGGCCACGCAGCCAGGGAAGCCGAGCCGGGCGTGGCGGCGGCGGCGCTGCTGCTCCGGTCGCCCGACCGTCTCCTGCCTCCCGCGCCGATGTTCCACGCCCGGCTCGGCTTCCCTGGCTGCTTGGCGGGGGGGGGAGGCTTGGCCGAAAGGGGCTGTACCCGCAGAGCTTTGCCTCCCACCCCTCGCCCCTGTGCTGCCGGCGCGTCATCTTCCCTCCCAGACTCCCCCGGCAAAGTGACGTGGAGGAATGGAAAGCTGAAACCGGGCGGTTTGAGTTTCCCATTCCTTCAAGTCACTTCGCCGCTGCTCTCCTGGCTAAACTGTGTGGCAGGAGACAGGCTTTGAGTTTTTGGCTGGGGGGGAGAAGTAGAACCTTCCTAACTCCCCCCCCCCCCCACCAGCCAGAAGGAGCGGCGAAGTGACGTGGAGGAATGGAAAGCTGAAACTGGGCGGTTTGAGTTTCCCATTCCTCCAAGTCACTTTGCCGCTCCTCTCCTGGCTAAACCGGCGGCAGGAGACAGGGTTGGGGGGGGGTACTGGGAAGCCCCCCAGGCCGACTGCCACCTTTTCAAACAGCCGCGCCCTTCCCAGCTGAGTCCTGAAGCCAAGCGCCAAAGGCGAACTTCTGCGCTTGGCTTCAGGACTCAGCTGGGAAGCGGCACGGGTGTTTTAAAAGGTCTCCCCCGGCATGGGGGGCTTCCTAGCACCCCCCCAAACCCGGGTTGGGGGTTCGGGGGGGTGCTAGGAAGCCCCCCATGCCGGCGGGAAGACCCAGGGAAGGTTCCTTTGGCCGCCTAGCAGCTGATCTGCCCGGCGGTAATGCAAACTCCACCATCTACGCATGCGTGCAGATGGTGGTGTTACTTCCGGGTAGAAAACTCGCGATATAGCGTTTCGCGAAGCTCGAGATCGCGAAACTCGAGGGATCACTGTATTATATTGTTATAGTATAGGTCAAATGTCATATGGTTGGGCAAGCCCAGATATGACACAAAGCCACATATGGATGCTCAGTTCACATCATGCTGTTAGTATGGGGTTTTTTGTCCAGAACACCAGGATTGGCAAATTCGCCACTGGTGCCCTGTACTCTTCACAGATGAAAGCAGGTTCACACTGAGCACATATGATAGACATGACAGAGTCTGGAAACACCGCAGAGAGCGATCTGCTGCCTGCAACATCCTTCAGCATGACCAGTTTGGCAGTGGGTCAATAATGGTGTGGGGTGGCATTTCTTTGGAGGGCCGCACAGTCCTCCATGTGCTCGCTAAAGGTACCATGATCCTCGGACCCCTTGTGAGACCATATGCTGGTGTGGTTGGCCCTGGGTTCCTCCTAATGCAGGACAATGCCAGACCTTACGTGGCTGGAGTGTGTCAGCAGCAATGTTCCCTCTAATTTTTTTCCGGTGTGGGCGGAAAAGTATAGTGTCTGAGCGGCAGTCCTTTTGGGACTGGGCGGCATAGAAGCATAAATAAATAAAGAAATAAAGAAATAAAGAAAGAAAGAAAGAAAGAAAGAAAGAAAGAAAGAAAGAAAGAAATTCCCTTCCTTTTTATTAAAAGAAATTAATAATACAACAAAACCAAAATCTATTACTATTATTACTTTCTTCTCCTCTTTTTCAATCCCTGTCTCCTCCCCCCTTGTGTGTGTGTGTGTGTGTGAACTCTTGAAACATTTCCAATAACAGGTGAGCTATTGGAAATGGTTCAAGAGTTCACACATACACAAACGGCTGGGTTTTTTTTCCTGTTATTATTTGGGTGCTTTTTACCATATGCTTTAAATCAAGAGTCATTTCTCTCTCTTTCTCTCTCCCCCTCTTGCTCTTTCTCTCTTTTTCTCACTTTTTCTCTCCCTCTGTCTCTCTCTCCCCCTCTTGCTCTCTCTCTTTCTCTCTCTATCTCTTTCTCTCTTGTTTTCTTTCTCTGTCTCTATTGCTTTCTTTCTCTCTATCATTCTTTCTATCTTTCTTTCTCTTCTCTCTCTTGCTATCTCTCTCCCCCCCCTTTCTCTCTCTCTCTTTCTCACTTACTTTCTTTCTCCCACTCTCTCTCTCTGTCAGCGACGGGGTTGAGAGAGCGCTTTCTCCGAGCTCTTCGGGAACGCCTGCCCTGCCTCTACTGCAGCCCCCTTGCTGAAAGTCCGGGACGAAAGCGCTCCCAGCGAAGGGGCTGTGAGAGGGGCGGGGCGGACATTCCCGAAGCGCACGGAGAGAAGAGGAGGAGAAGCTGCAGCCACGGCCGTGGGAGAAGTCGCGCCCCAAGGCAGGAGGTGGCGGAGGAGAGGGGGCGAATCGGGCGGGGGGCAAGGCCGAGAGGCCAGGGGCACAAGGGGGCCGGAGGCACCATGGGGAGACAGGGGCGGCCACGGCTCCCTTTCTTTCTACTGCCAGTGCCTCCCCGCACCCCACCCCCCCGCAGGCTGGTAGGGGACTGGGGAGCGCGCACCCGTGGAAAAGGGTTCACAAGGGGGTATTTTGGGGCAGCGCGTGCGCATGCGCGCAGCTTATGGGGAACGCTGGTCAGCAGTTCCTGCAAGATGAAGGCATTGAAGCTACGGACTGGACTGCCTGTTCCCCAGACCTGAATCCGACTGAACACATCTGGGACATCAGGTCTTGCTCCATCCACCAACATCACATTGTACCAAAGACTGTCCAGGAGTTGGCGGATGCTTTAGTCCAGGTCTGGGAGGAGATCCCTCAGGAAACCACCCACAACCTCAACAGGAACATGACCAGGCATTGTAGGGAGGTCATGCAGTCACCTGGAGGCCTCATTTTGACTTGTTTTAAGGACACTACATCAAAGTTGAATCAGCCTGTAGTGTGTTTTTCCACTTTAATTTTGTGTGTGAGTCCAAATCTAGACCTCCATTGGTTAATAAATTTGATTTCTATTTATGTACACTACTCTATAAGGTAAGACTGAAGAGCATAAAAAACTTCTAGGTGCAATCTTAGGGATTAATATTCATTTCTGTTTACACATGCTTTGGAGTGTTACCTTGGAACCCCTCAAGTTATTAAATACAGACTAGAATGTGTATAATAATAATAATAGTAATAATAATAATAATAATAACAACAACAACAACAACAACAACAATAGATTTGTATTATATTGTATTGTTATTGTTGTTGTTGTTGTGAACCACCCCAAGTCTTTGGAGAGGGGCGGCATACAAATCTAATAAATAATAATAATAATAATAATAATAATAATAATAACAACAACAATAACAACAATAATAACAATAATAACAATAATAACAATAATAACTATTATTATTATTATTATTATTATTATTATTATTTATTAGATTTGTATGCCGCCCCTCTCCAAAGACTTGGGGTGGCTCACAACAACAATAACAATACAATATAATACAAATCTAATATTAAAAAGAACAAGTTGAAAACCATTATTACTAAAAACAATAAATACTACACAATCACACCACACTCAAATGCTACAAATCAGAAGGGGGGGATTAGCCCACCCATGCCTGGCAACATAAATGAGTCTTCAATATCTTGCAGAAGGCAAGGAGGGTGGTGACAGTTCAAATCTCTGGGGGGAATTGATTTCAGAGGGCCGGGGCCGCCACAGAGAAGACTCTTCCCCTGGATCCCACCAGACAACATTATTTAGTCGACGGGACCTGGAAAAGGCCAACTCTGTGAGACCTAATCGGCCACTGGGATTCATGTGGCAGAAGACAATCCCATAGGTATTCTGGTCCGATGACATGAAGGGCTTTATAGGTCATTGAATTGTGTCTAGAAACTAATCGGCAGCCAGTACAAGCCATGGAGTGTTGACCAGACATGGGCATATCTAGGAAGGCCCATGATTGCTCACGTGGCTGCATTGAAGTTTCTGAACACTCTTCAGAGGTAGCCCCATGTAGAGAGTGTTGCAGTAGTTGAACCTCGAGGTGATAAGGGCATGAGTGACTGTGAGTAGAGACTCCCTGTCCAAGTAGGGCTGCAACTCGTGCACCAGGCGAACCTGGGCAAACGCCCTCCTCGCCACAGCTGAAAGATGATGTTCTAATGTTAGCTGTGGACTGAGGAGGATGCCCAAGTTGCGGACCCTCTCTGAGGGGTCAATAATTTCCCCCCCCCCCCAGGATAATGAACGGACAGATGGAATTGTCCTTGCGAGGCAAAACCCATGGCCCTCGTCTTGTCAGGGTTGAGCTTGAACCTGTTGACACCCATCCAGACCCTAGCAACCTCCAGGCACCGGTACATCACTTCCACTGCTTCCATACTTACTCTTCCTTTCTTTTCAGTTTTTCTCTTGCTTGTTGAGTTTTGTCCATGATAAACCACTGGAGAGTTACTAGATCACACACTACCGGGATGATGAAGTGACCATGTTTATGAAGACTTGGTGCATATCTGTCACTGCATAAAAGAAAGAACAAATAAGTTGTAGCCAAAATTATAAAATGTTGATATCAAACAAGCTTAATTTAAAAGAAAATAAGCTGAAGATATTTTGGGAATACACACACCACAATATAATCTCCACCCAATTAAATATATTAAAGAAGTTATATCCCTAGTACTTGATCTGGGGGCATGGGGTGAGGTATCATCAGTATGCTGATGATACCCAGCTGTACATTTCCACCTCATGTCCAGTCAACGAAGCAGTGGAAGTGATGTGCCGGTCGGTGCCTGGAGGCTGTTAGGGTCTGGATGGGTATCAACAGACTCAAACTCAACCCTGATAAGATGGAGTGGCTGTGGATTTTGCCTCCCAAGGACAATTCCATCTGTCCGTCCATTATCCTGGGGGGGGGAATTATTGACCCCCTCAGAGAGGGTCCGCAACTTGGGCATCCTCCTCAATCCACAGTTTACATTAGAGAACCATCTTTCAGCTGTGGCAAGGGGGGCGTTTGCCCAGGTTTGCCTAATGCACCAGTTGCGGCCCTACTTGGACTGGGACTCACTGCTCACAGTCACTCATGCCCTCATCACCTTGAGGTTTGACTACTGTAATGCTCTCTACATGGGGCTACCTCTGAAGAGTGTTAGGAAACTTCAGATCGTGCAGAATGCAGCTGCAAGAGCAATCATGGCATCGGACCAGAATATTTCTGGGACCACCTTCTGCCACACGAATCCCAGTGACCGGTTAGGTCCCACAGAGTTGGTCTTCTCGGATCCCATCAATGAAACAATGTTGTCTGGTGGGACCCAGGGGAAGAGCCTTGTCTGTGGTGGCCCCGACCCTCTGGAATCAACTCCCCCGTGGAGATTAGGACTGCCCCCACCCTCATTGCCTTTCACAAATTCCTCAAAACCCACCTCTGCCGTCAGACATGGGGAAATTGATTCCCCTGGGCCATTTCCACTTTATGTATGGTCTGTATGAGATGTATGATTGTTTTTATGCTAAGGGTTTTAAACTGTTTTAAATATTGGATTTGTACTGTTTTCTTATTGTGAACCGCTCAGAGTCCTCGGAGAGGGGCAGCATACAAATATAATAAATAATAAGAATTAGCAGTCTTTTGTATTTATCATTTAATCTGACTTCCTTTGCATACTCTGCTTTGCATACTAGAAGACTATAAAGTGGAGGATGTATTAGGAACGCAGAAAATTGTATGTTTTGGTAATTCTGTAACCCTAACAGAAAGAATTATCTTCTATCAGTTTATTTCTGGAATAAGAAAAAATAATTATACTAGGAAAATTTTATGGCTAATTTAAAGCTCAAGGGTACCTCAATGCCTCTCTGGAGAACATGTGGAATATAGAGAACTCAAGGAATGGTTTTTGTGTTGCTAGCTATTCCAGTCTGTGGAATGTGGTTTGAAGAATATTGTACAAAAAAAAAGAAGTAGGAAATGTATTATTTTAAAATGATTTATAATAATTTTTACTGGTAGCCTGGTTTTCCTTCATTTTAAGTGACTATTTTTTATTGCTCTATTTTTTAAAGAAAGATTTGAAGGAAGAAAGACTTTAATTAAAATAATTGTTCAACATATAAAATGCCAGAAAGTTTTGAAATGATCCTTTTTCAGACACTCTGCAACAGAAATCCCTATAAAGAAATCTGTAGCTTTATTTTTTGAAGATTTTTTCTAAACTCAGTCACAAATGCAAATTGATTAGCCAGTGACACTCACTAAATACACTTTACTGTAGTCTGATAAATGATCTAAACAAATATAGAACAGAAACATATACATTTATTATTTTAAAAGCTTCAAGTTTCTAATATTCTGATGATGTGCCTAAAACCAAATGAATCATGGTCATAGATATCCCATCCATAATAATAGTTTTGAGCTACCCAAAATCTAATAATAATTTCCTAAAACATAACTAGAACTCTGCTAATTTTCAATACATACGTATCTCAAAATGTTTCTCTCTGTATAGCCATGCCTTTAACATTATATGTCTCCTAACTTATTAATAACATTAATCTCTCTATTTGTTCTTAACTATAAAATGGCCTAACATACAATTCATTTGTTTTGAAAAGTAGGGATTTATTTTTGAAAATGGGAAAGTTGGCTTAAATTTATTTCTGTGGATCATATGGTAAGTATTCCTTTTAGAACTTCTTGCTATTTAAGTATTTTCCAAAATATATCATTTAAAAAATATTTTGATATGCACATAGTCTTCTGAAGCAGAAAACCAACATAAAAAATTAAATTGAAATAATATAATGGATATGCATTTGTAGAAAATGAAGCAATGGAAAGATATGTAGTGAATTGGGTGACAAATATGATGTTCCAGATTAAGACTGACCTTATTCATGAATTAAAACGCTTTACATAAAGTTTTAGGTAAAATGGGAATAACAGCAGAGATCTGTTATTTCAAATGAATGTAAAATATCAAAGTTAGATTAGCACAGCACTGAAGTAATAGTATGTGCATGTATGCAGGTATGTGTTGTGTGTGTGACAGAAAGTGAGAATGAGAGAGAAAAAGAAGGAAAATAAATTAGGAAAGGAATTTCATTCAGATTATAACTATAGCATTTCATATGAAACATTCCAATAGATGGTGCAGGAATATTTTCCAGTGAAGCTGTGTCATGATTAGGCTGCCATTTTAAAAGGGTGACCAACTCCCCCCCCCCCCCCGGAGATTAGAACTGCCCCCACCCTTCCTGTCTTTCGTAAACTACTCAAGACTCATTTATACCGCCAGGCATGGGGGAGTTGAGATAGCTCTTCCCCCTAGGCCAGTACAAGTTATGCACGGTATGTTTGTGTGTATGTTTGGTTTTATAATAGGGGTTTTTAGTTGTTTTTTATTATTGGATTGTACGTGTTGTGTTTATTATTGTTGTTAGCCGCCCTGAGTCTGCAGAGAGGGGTGGCATACAAATCCAATAAATTATTATTATTATTATTATTATTATTATTATTATTATTATTTTACTGATTCAAAATTCCATTAAGTTCGTACTGATGTTAAGTTCTGAAGCTTCATTTTACTGCAAACAGCTACATCAGCAAAAGCTTTTGCTGCTTATATAAAATGTTTATCTTTGGCAGTGAAAAAAGAACAATTGGTTCAGTGATCGAAAGGTCTGTCTTCATTCAGAGTGATCTTTGTAATCAGATCACATTCAGTAACCACAATCACACCATTAAAGATGGGTGACAAGATCATGAGAGGCAAAGAAAGAAACTGCTGAAAACCCTGAATAATAATAGGAAAATAACAGGTCTATTAATGATACTGGAAATTCTAGAAACACTTTGGAAGCAAATAGTAAAGTTTGGATACAAAAATGCCTACAGGAATATTCATTTGTTAATACATTAAAAAAAAAGAAAGATAGCCCAATCTTGGGGAAAAAACCCATTGTTACATAAAATAACAAGCTATCCTGATAATTTAAATAAAAACATATTTTGCAGTGGAATTATGCCCTTGTGGTTACTGTCTGAACTGTGTAGCATGATAGATCTACGATATGATGTCAGATTCAAGAAAATCAAAGGAGAGACAGGTTTGGTATAGTGTTAAAGATTGGAATCTAAGAGATTATAGTGCATTCTAATTTCATGTTAAGCATATAAATCAGCCAAGTAACTTTGGCTATGTGTTTTTATACCTGGGTACAAAGAGGCGCAAGGAAGAAGTTATATTAAAGTCATTTTCAAAAAATTATCAAGGAAACTGCATGGACTTGTCACCAAGACTCAGGGTGCAACTATTGTACATCAATTGGAGAAAAGAAAAATAGATGACTAAGTATAATTTTAACACAATAATTTCATTCATCTTTAATGAAAACAGAACATTGTTATTGTTGATTTTTCCTTAAATTATAATTCAGGACTGAAAATAAATCAGACCCTAGACTGAAAATAAAACACTACCCTAGAACAGTCTGGAGAGACTGGACTATTCTCAAAGCATGAGATTCAGTCCTTGAAGTAAATTAGGTGGCTTCCTGCACAGATCTCCTTTTCAGCAACTATATCCAAAGCAAAAACTAAAATGTCCTTATGTTCAAGCACTTTCCTCCCATTTCCCCAGATGTGTTCTGTTCTTAACCAAATTAAATATTTCAGAAAACCAACCGACTTCAACATAACTATCATTAAAGATACATCTCAGAAAGAATATGTACTTCTTTATATACATACCTTTCTAGAATCATTTGCAATCCACGCAGACTATTAGGGTGAAATGGAAGTCTCTTATTATGCACTTGATCATAAAAGTTGTCAAGAATAGAATAATACTCTTCAATTGTCAACATTGGCTGAAGCTCTTCAACATAAGTTATTTGTATGCCTCCCAAAAGTTGGCTAATGCGCTCCTCTAGAAACAGCACTTTTTTTTGCAGCGTCGAGTAACTTGGCAACCTCTCAAAAATCTGCACAAAATGAAAGATTTCCTTAAAAGTTTATGATAGGATTAAACCTCCAATTCTCCAAACTAAGCAATTTTAGAAAATACGTCAGCATTAAAATAATATTTTTAAAGCAACAGTTTTAATTGTTACTATAATGAACATTATATATTTAACATGTTGCTCAAAATTTAATGTACAATTTTCACTTCCACCAACTTGTTAGAAAAAGCTGATGAAAGAAATAATGAAGAAATAATATACACAGGTATTACTATATACACTGCTCTACTTGCTATTTTCGTATTTGTATTATTTTTCCACAAATAATATTAATGTGCAGAAACATGAGATGTCATACTTGCAATTAAGTAAAGTGCTGATGCATATGCCAGCTTTCCTTTGAAGCAAGGGAAGAGTTCAAAAGCCAATCAGAGAATAAATGCATCCCAACCTTGTCCCCTTTACCAGGGTTAAGACACACATTGGCACTAACTTCAAACAAATTAGTTTCTTTTACATATTAAATAGTAAATATAGATACTGATTTATCAAACTATTATTAAAATTTTAAAGTGGCTCTTTTCATTTACTTAGTCTGACTTTTCTTGCTTTCTATAAACAAACAAATATTTCAGAGAGCATTCTGAGCAGGAAATGCCATTGGAATGGAACAGTTATTAAGTGGGAAATGGTTATTTAGAGGTGAGAGGTAATGACTATGTAACTGTTTTTATGTGTTACTGTGGTGGATAAAAGCCATCTAGAGTATAATGAATACAATCTCAAGTAATAAATTAGATGATTGACAGATGGATGGATGGATGGTAGACAGACAGACACAGACAGACAGACAAATCCCTATGCTGAGTACTAAAAGAAATCCTACTTTGGTCCAATGGTGATGAACATCCATTGTTCCAAGCATAACATAGCCTGCTGCATTCATTCCTGAGCGGTCTGTAAATATCACTGTTTGTCCTGTTGGAAAGAGAAATCATAGTTCAGGGTGGATATGGGAGTGATCATTTCATAGAAAAGTAGCAAGTATGCTAGGAAATGAAACTTTCATGAATACACAGATTTTTCCCCCCAAATTGGATCAAATGTGTACAGCACATATAAATATAATATGGGGTGGTGTGAAGACAGAATAATATTTCAATCCTCTTTCTCTATGGAAGAGGAACAAAGATACTTTTTTTTAATTTTAGGAACTGCCATAGTTTCAAGAGTTAGGGCAGTAGTTCCCAAACTTTTTGAGTCCGCCACCCCCTTAGTGCTACAAACTCATCTTCAGTGTCCCCACCTTCACTCCCTATAAATAGCATTGTTCAGAATAGCAGTTTGCACAATCCACTAAGGAAGATAGTAACAGTAAAATTCAAAACTGTAACAATTAATTGTACATTTATTCAAAATCCAATTTTAAAAATATTTTGTTAATTCAGCAAAACTGTGATCCAGTGATACCAGGTTTTCAAAGTCTGATAGTCATTTATCAAGAACCTTAGTAACTACTAACTTAGTAAACTCAGTAAAATTTATACTTCAGTAAATTCTTAATGAAATGGATGGGCTTGATGAAGTGATACCAGGTTCCTAATGTTTGGTTTTAAGTCACTTAGGAGGAGCCTTAAATCACACATTCAGTAATCTGGAGTCGGTTGCTTGGAGAGAAGTTGGACGACCACACTGAAACCACATTCCACCAAATATGAGGTTGGAAATGCAAAAAGGAGCTTCTTAGCCACTGTCCATAGTGCAGGATAGCGATCAGAAATTTCCTTCTGTAATCAAAACTCTTGGTACCATTTCTTAAACTTTGGCTTCAGCTCAATGTCATTTTGCAGCTCTATTAGTTGTCCCTCCACTATTCCATCTTCCTTAGTATCTGAAAATGGATTTATCATCCAATTTGGAATTTCCATCAAAACAATATCCTGATATTGCTCAGACATATCTTTTTGCAGCATGTCCAAATGGTCACAAAAAACTTGCAGATCATCATCTTGTATCCCACCTTTCTCTTCTAGCTCAGACAAGTTTGGAAATTGGCATAGTTCATGACGGCCTATGTTATACTTGAATAGTTAACTTTGAAATAAACGTAGAGATGACAGATTTGGCCTTAATAAGATTTCATTTTCTTGCAACTGTAAATTTACTTCACTGAACTTTGCAAACAGTTCTGATAAATAAGCCATGTTATGCCTGATATCTTTGAGTTCATCACTGAACAAAGCATTCTTGTCTTCAAAAAACTCCACAGCAGTGTCAACAAGAATGTAAAATGTCTCATACAGTTGCCTTTTTATAGCCAACAAACATCTGTATGAATCAGCAAACAATCAAAATCTTCATCATTCTTAACACAGAACTCTCAGAATAGTTGATCATTGAGAGCATATACAGTACTTTAATTTTGTTCACTGTAGTGATGACAGTGTGTAATGACTCGTGTAGGCGATCACTGAGGTTTTTTGCAACCAGGTGTTGGCAATGAATAACACAATGGTAATTGAAGAGTCCAGAGAAAGGCTAAGTAAAGACGGTTCCTTTATTCAGCTCTTAAAAGGAGAAGTGACAATCAGCGGAACACGTCTGCTCTACCTGGGGAGAAACCGCTCTTTTTATACATTTGCGGCTCCCGCCAAAAGAGAGCAGCCCGCGTCTGAGCCAATCAGGAGCGACTTCCTGTTTCCAGCTCAGACAGCGTTTTCAAAAGGAACAAACTATTTTCAAGGATACAACAGTAATGATATTTGGCACTGCTTTTTTCAAGTAAGCAACATACCAAATGTAGCAACCAGTCACTGATAGTGCTCCATCAGTTGCACAAGCAAGTATGTTGTTAAGTGGAATTTCCTTGTCTTTGAAAAACTGATCAACAACATGAAATATTGATTCCCTTTCAGTATCTGTTTTTTAGTTGCCTCGCAAATAACTCTTTAGTCAAACTTTTGTCTTTAATAAAGCGCACATAAGCAAAAAGCAAAGATTCATTGCCTGGCAAATTTGATTCATCCAGCTGTAAGGCAAAGTCTGTTGTCCGTAGTATGTTGCACAATACATCTTTCACATTCTCAGCAATTTCATCTATCCATCTTTGCACTGAATTGTTGCTGAGAGGAATTGTTTTAAATTATATTATGCGGTGACTTACACAAAACAGTACTCAGAACCTCACTAATGGCTGGTAGGATGAGTTCTTCACCAATAGTATGTGGCTTTCCAGACTTAGCAATCAGCAATGAAATGTTGTATGATGCACGAAAACATCAGTGTTTAGTTAGGAAGCATTGTAAAACATGCGTGACAGTGTTGGGCACTTTTGAAATTTAACACAAAATTATTTTTAAAAAGTTAGGTTCTTGTCTGCCTTGTCAAGATGCCTTCTTCAAATGTTCATTCAGTCTGGAAGGCTTCTTTGCCTCATTAGAAAATACTTTTTCGCATAGTAGGCACTACAGTAGCTGCTGACTTGATAGTGCTGGTATAAATCCATACTTTAGATCAATGGTCCCCAAACTATGGCCCGCGGGCTGCATGCAGCCCACTGAGGCCATTTATCCGGCCTGCAGGTCTTTTCCTAGGCTACACTGAGGAGCTGGGCATCGGAGTTGGGGTGGGGAGTGGCAAGGAAAGTGTGGGTAAGTCTTGCACCAGTGAAGGTGTCGGGGGCGGCAGTGGCCCCCTCTCCTTCCCCACTGCCTGTGTCTATTGCTGGTGCCTCCCGCCAAGGCGGAGATTGCGCCTGGAGGAGGCAGTGAGTCTCTGTGCCTGCTCGCTGAGGCACCTCCGGATCCGAGGCCGGAGTGACAACAGCGAGAACGTCCCCCTCGATCTCATCTCACCCGAGGTAAAGGAAGGCCTGCCGAAAGCCAAGCCGGGCACAACACACACATACATACATGCACACACCTGCCTCCTCCTCCTCCTCTTTGAGTTGCCGGCTCCTGTTTTCTGAATGGGGATTGAATGGGAGTCTGGGGTTGGAAGGTGGAGGCTTGTCGGGTGAGTCCTCCATGGGGAGAGAAGAGGGAGGGTGAAAGAGAGAAAAGAGAGAGAGAGAAGTGGAGAGAAAGAAAGAAAAGGGAAAGAGAAGGGGAAAAGAGGGAGGGAAAGAGAAGTAGAGAAGAAGGAAGGAGGGAGGGGAGGGAGGGAGGGAAGGAAGGGGAGAAAGAGAGGGGGAGAGAAAGGGAGGAAGAGAGATAGCAAGAGAGAGAGTGAGAAAGAGAGAGAGCAAGAGAGAAAGAAAGCAAGAGAGAGAGCAAGAGAGAGAAAAAAACAAGAGAGAAAGAAGCAAGAGAGAGAAAGAAAGGAAGAGAGAGAAAGAAAACAAGAGAAAGAAGCAAGAGTGCACAAAATGTTTACTTCTTAACAGAACAGCATAACAGAAAATAATTGAGAAACACTGTACTAAGGAAAATTGCAATAGGAAAGTGTACCTTTAGCATTCTTAGGTGCTTCTGGACTCTGATGTGCTAAGCGACTCAGGCTATGTAACTGGCTACATCGATGAGCAATACCCCAACTCCTCTGCCATCTAAAAAAAAAAATCATATTTTTACTTATTTGAAAATTTTACTGCCATACATAATATTGAAAGTTGATTGAAAAACAGTACTTCAAATGTTACTGCAATGTAAATAATTCCAATTGCATAATATCATGAACTATATTAGATTTAACTATTAAAGGGAAAGTTCAAGCAATTATAAAAATAAGTTAAGTGATTGTTTAGGAACAGTCTTCTTCTATTAAAATAGAAACAATGAATTGCCATATTTTTCGGTGTATAAGATGCACCGGTTTATAAGACTCACCTAGATTTTAGAGGAGAAAAACAAGGAAAAAAGCATTCTGAACCAAATAGTGTAGTATTATATTGTTTAATAAAATTCCAGTCTAGCAGAATACATTTTACAACCATGCATACTTTTTAAAATCATGTATACTTTTTAAAACCATGTATACCTTTTACACACTTCAAACCTGACACTTCAAGACTTGTGGACTTCAATTCCCAGAATTCCTCCACCAGTCATGCTAGCTCAGAAATGGGAGTTGAAGTCCACAAGGTGGTGGCGCTCCAGCTCCAGCGGTCCTTGGAAGAAGCCAATTATCTAAGCCCTCAACAGTCAGGTTTCAGGCTCAGCTACAGCACGGAAACTGCTTTGGTCGCATTGATGATCTCTGGCGGGCCCGGGACAGGGATTTATCCTTTGTCCTGGTGCTTCTTGACCTCTCAGCAGCTTTCAATACCAGCGATCATGGTATCCTTCTGCACTGGCGGGAGGGGTTGGGAGTGGGAGGCACTGTCCTTCAGTGGTTCTCCTCCTACCTTTCCGGACGGTCGCAGTTGGTGTTAGTGGGGGGTCAGAGGTCGACCTCTAGGTTTCTCCCTTGTGGGGTGCCTCAGAGGTCGGTCCTCTCCCCCCTGCTATTTAATATTTACATGAAACCGCTGGGCGAGATCATCCAGGGGCATGGGGTGAGGTATCATCAGTACGCTGATGACACCCAGCTGTACATCTCCACCCCATGTCCAGCCAACGAAGCAGTGGAAGTGATGTGCCAGTGCCTAGAAGCTGTTAGGGTCTGGATGGGTGTCAATAGACTCAAACTCAATCCTGATAAGACGGAGTGGCTGTGGGTTTTGCCTCCCAAGGACCACTCCATCTGTCCGTACATTACCCTGGGGGGGGGGGAAATACTGACCCCCTCAGAGAGGGTTCACAACTTGGGCATCCTCCTCGATCCACAGCTAACATTAGAGAACCATCTTTCAGCTGTGGCGAGGGGGGCGTTTGCCAAGGTTCGCCTCGTGCACCAGTTGCGTCCCTACTTGGACTGGGAGTCACTGCTCACAGACACACATGCCCTCATCACCTCAGGATTCGACTACTGTAATGCTCTCTACATGGGGCTACCTTTGAACAGTGTTTGGAAACTTCAGATCATGCAGAATGCAGCTGCAAGAGCAATCATGGGCTTTCCCAGGTATGCCCATGTTACACCAACACTCTGCAGTCTGCATTGGGTGCCGATCAGTTTCCGGTCACAATTCAAAGTGTTGGTTATGACCTATAAAGCCTTTCATGGCATTGGACCGGAATATCTCCGGGACCGCTTTCTGCCACACGAATCCCATCGACCAGTTAGGTCCCACAGAGTTGACCTTCTCCAGGTCCCGTTGACGAAACAATGTTGTCTGGCGGATTCCTCTGGAATCAACTCCCCCCAGAGATTAGGATTGCCCCCACCCTCCTTGCCTTTCGCAAACTCCTTAAAACCCACCTCTACTGTCAGGCATGGGGAAATTGATTCCCCTGGGCCATTTCCATTTTATGTATGGTTTGTCTGAGATGTATGATTGGTTTTTTTATATTAAGGGTTTAAAATTGTTTTTTAACTATTGGATTTGTACTGTTTTGCTGTTGTGAGCCGTCCCAAGTCTTCGGAGAGGGCTGGCATACAAATCTAATTAATAATAATAATAATAATAATAATAATAATAATAATAATAATAATAATACCGTACATACTCCAGTATAAGCCAAATTTTTCAGCCCCAAAAATGGGCTGAAAAACCCGACCTCGGCTTATACTTGGGTCACCACAAGAGGGCGCCGAATCACCACAAGTGGGCACCCCACCAGCAAGCTAAAGGGGGGTGGGACGGGGACGACATGAACTCTCTCCAGGCTTTAGAAGCCTCCAGCCGGAGATAGAAGCAGATTTATTACAGAAATCCACTTGGTGCGGCAGCAGGGGAAGAAGGAGTAGGACAGCTCTTTCCTTTCCTCCTCCTCCCCCGCGGCTGTGGGCTATTCTGGCTCTCCTCCTCCTCATGTCCCTGCTGCTGTCCCAAGTGGATCTCTTTAGCAAATCTGCTTCCCTGCACAACACATGGGACAATAAAGGGAGACAGAGGAGGAGAGAGCCAGCAAGCTAAAGGGGGGGGGCGGGGACGGCATGAACTCTCTCCAGGCTTTAGAAGCCTCCAGCCAGAGAGAGAAGCAGATTTGTTAAAGAGATCCACTTGGTACGGCAGCAGGGGAAGGAGGAGGAGGAGGACAGCTCTTTCCTTTCCTCCTCCTCCCCCGCGGCTGTGGGCTATTCTGGCTCTCCTCCTCCTCCTTTCCCTGCTGCCGTCCCAAGTGGATCTCTTTAGCAAATCTGCTTCCCTGCACAACACATGGGGCAATAAAGGGAGACGAGGAGGAGGGAGGATCAGGGGTGGGAGATCCAGCCAACGAGCCAGCCAGCAAGCTAAAGGGGGGGGGGAATGGCATGAAGTCTCTCCAGGCTTCTAAAAACTCAAGTTTAAAGAAAGCCCTGGGTTAGGGTTAAAAAATGCAAGAGTCTTCAAACCTGGAAAGATTAAGGCTTGTGGACTTTAACTCCTACTCCTGAAGTAGCATGGCTGGTGCAGGAATTCTGGGAGTTGAAGTCCACTAGTCTTAAAACTGTCAAGTTTAAAGACCCCTGGGTTAGGTTTAGAAATAGGTTTTAACTTGGTTGCTGATTGAGCTACTTTTTTTTACTTTTTAATTTATTGTTATTACCAGATTGCTTTTGTTTACCCTCTTTTAAATTTATAGAGCTAATTTACTGGTTTTCTTTAAAGTAAATATTCTAAAACATTTAATCTACTGATGTCTCAATTAATGTAATTTTATTGGTTTCCATTTTTATAAGTTACCAGTAGCCACTGCATTTTCTAACCTTGGCTTATACTCGGGTCAATAAGTTTTACCAGTTTTTGTGGCAAAAACTGGTGCCTCGGCTTATACTCGGGTCGGCTTATACTCAAGTATATACGGTAGTAGTAGTAATAATAATAATAATAACAATAATAATAATAATAATAATTGTTGATGGATGTCAACAATAGGAAGCTTCTCAAGGTGAAGCAAACTAAGGACCAGTACTGAAAAACTGTAACTCAATGTCGTATGAACAGTTGCCGGAACAAAGCATTGCATGGCCAGTTCTTGGAGAAGATTGAAGGTAAAGTGGATAAAGAAAAGACCTGATCATGGCTTACAAGTGGAACACTCAAAAAGGAGACAGAAGGACTAATACTGGCGGCACAAGAACAGGCCATTAGAACAAATGCTGTCAAAGCCAGAATTGAAAAATCAACAGACGATCCAAAGTGCAGACTCTGTAAACAAACAGATGAAACAATCGATCACATACTCAGCTGCTGCAAAAAGATTGCACAGACTGACTACAAGCATAGACATGATGCTGTGGCACAGATGATCCACTGCAACTTGTGCCAGAACTACCATTTACCAGTGGCAAAGAACTGGTGGGATCATAAGCCCGAAAAAGTGGTCAAAAATGAGCAAGCAAAACTACTGTGGGACTTCCGACTTCAGACTGACCGAATTCTGAAGCATAACACACCAGACATCCTGATTGTGGAGAAAAAGAAAGTATGGATCATTGTCATCGCAATCCCAGGGGATAGCAGAATTGAGGAGAAGCAGCTAGAGAAATTAGTGAAATACGAAGATCTAAAAATCGAGCTGCAACGACTCTGGCATAAGCCAGTGAAAGTGGTCCCAGTGGTACTTGGCACGCTGGGCGCAGTGCCAAAGGATCTCAGTGGACATTTGAAAACCATCGGAATTAACAAAATCTCCATCTGTCAATTGCAAAAGGCCGCTTTACTGGGATCGGCAAACATAATTCGCCGCTACATCATGCACTCCTAGGGGCTTGGGAAGCGCCCAACTGATGATGAAATATGAAATCCAGCATAGTGATCTCGTTTGCTGTGTTGTATTGACATCATCATCATCATCATCATCATCATCATAACAAGCCTTAAACTTGCCAGCTTTGAAGACCCTTGCACTCCTAACCTCTATCTCTAGGTATTTTCCAACTTGCAGCTTTAAGACTTGTGGATTTCAACTCCCAGAATTCCTCCATCAGTCATGCCAGACTCAGCTCTCCTCCTGGTTCTCTCCCCCCCCATACCCACCAACCTCACGGTTCAGATTCATACCCCTTACTTCTCTAGCTGGACTTAGAGCTGGCATCAATCTGCAACTGCATGACAGCTCGAGGCTCTAAAGAAATAGCAGCCGCAAGTGGGAAGCCAAGCCCAACTGAGGAAAATCAGAGGAAGGCTACGTACCTGGGATTGGCTGGAGTATGAGTTCAGCTGGGGGTGGCTTGCTTTCCACCAGGTTCTTTTCTTTTAAAGAGAGAGAGAGAAAGAGAAGGGGGTGGGCGAATAACCAGCTTCTCTAGAGAAAGAAGTGTGTATCTCCCATCAATTGCAGTGTAATTCTGTCTTTCTTTCTGACTTTTTGTCTTTACATTGCAATTGATGGGAGATACACATTTCTTTCTCCCTGTTATAAAGGGAATGAAGCGTATATAGGGGTAAAGGGACGAGAGAATTAAAATACAAAATGGCACCAAGCAGAGATGTCCTTTATCTCCAATGTTATTTGTAATAGCAATAGAGACATTAGCTAATAAGATAATACAAGATAATACTTGAGTAGGATATAAAATAGGGGAAATAGAAATGAAACTAAACCTATTTGCAGATGATGCAATTATATTGACCCAGACCCTGATGAAGATGATTAAAGGCATAAGAAATATTTTGCAAGAGTTTAAACAGGAATCGGGATTGTCGGTCAACATGGAAAAATCAGAGATTATGTGTTTAAATACAGGTCTGAGAGAGCAGATAGAAATTAGGAAAGAATCAGGGTTGAAGTTAGGATTAAAGAAAATTAAATATCTCGGAATTTGGCTATTGAGAAATCCAGTGAAAATTGAGAAGGTGAATTATAGATTAATGTGGAGGAAAATGTTGAAACAGATGAGGAGTTGGAAAGAGAGAAAGCTAAGAAGAATGACTAAAATAAGAACATTAAAAATGATGATAGTTCCCATAATGATGTACCTATTTCAGGTATTGCCAGAGGGTTTATTAGCATCCAAGTTTAGACAGTGGGATAAAAAACTTAATTATTGGGTTGAAGAAGATAAGCAACCAAGAATAAGGAAAAAGTGGTTAATAGCAAATGAAAAAGAGAGTGGGTAGGGAATTCCTTGTTTGGAATTGTATAGAGAAGCATTTCAAATTGAAAGATTAATGGAGCTGCAATTATTCGAAAATAAATGGGTGAAATTGGAAAAACTTGAAAGCGGTTCTGGTATTCCGCTCTGGGCGGCGCAATGGGGGGGGGCGTTCTGACAGCAATCGCCCCCCCCCACTGAGGGCCAGTCAATCTCCTCTGTACCTGGCCCTCTGGTGTATTCGCCACGGGAGGGGGCAGACCCCCTCGAGGCGTCAACCGCTTCCTCTCTCCCCGGGGTCTACCTCGGAGGCAGTTTCCCTGGGTGCTCGCTCCAGAGCCCACCCGACAGCCTAGTGTGAGGGGTCTGAAAGGGAGGAGCTGCAGTCTCCTGGATTAAACCCACTGGAGGTTTGGATCCAGAGCTGCTTGAGGAAAAGAAAATCCCCCAACTGCACCTAAAAGAGAAAGGAAGAGAAAGATGATTAATACATAGAAAAAACACTATAACATTAAATTTTTAATCAGGAGAAACAAACTCAAAGTCCCTTTACTGCGACTGAGTTTTTAGACTGGAGGGCTAAGGGGGCGGTGCCTGCCTAATATTTAAATTAAACTCAATCCCGACCAATCAGACTGTAGAATTACCCATATTGGACTCTCCTTGCAAGTGCATTGGAGAATGATGATAGTTACCAAAATGATGTACCTGTTTCACGTATTGCCAGGGGGGTTATTAGCATTGAAGTTTAGAGAGTGGGATAAAAAACTTAATTATTGGGTTGAAGAAGATAAGAGACCAAGAATAAGAAATAAGTGGTTAATAGTGAATGAAAAAGAGGGCAGATGGGTAATTCCTTGTTTGGAGTTGTATAGGGAAGCGTTTCAAATTGAAAGATTAATGGAGCTGCAATTATTCAAAAATAAATGGGTGAAATTAGAAAAACAGATAAACGGGATGAAGAATAGAGAATTAATTTTTATAAGGTGGAATAGGAGCAACTTAGATAAATTAATAAGTCCCACGAAAGGGACTATGGAAATTTGGAAAAAATGGCAGGGGAAAATAGGATTATATAATCAAAACTGTCATCGCTATATGTAATAAATAGAGATAACGAAATAAATTTAAATAAGGTTATAGGAGAGTTGAAGGGAAGAGGGATAATTAAAATAGAACAGTTATATGAGAAGGATGGGAGGCCAAGTAGAAATCGTATAGAATGGTGGTTGAGTAAGGGAAGATGGCTACAAACAAATGCAATATGTAAATATTTGAATGAAAGAGAGAATAAAGAAGCACTATTAATGGAGGAGATAGAGTTAGAGAAAATAATAAGAGAAAAAAGTGAGGTACCAAGGCGCAGGCCAGTAATATATATAAGATGTTAGTGAAGTCAGACGGGGATGTGATCCAAGGATTGACTAAATGGTGGCAAAATGAGATACAAGTAGAGGCTCATGAGATGAAAAATATAGAAGAGAATATAAGGAAAATTAAGAATACAAGAGTTAGGGAAATGAGAAGGAAAATATTACATAAGTGGTATTACACTCCCGTTCAACTCGCATACTTTCAGCAGAATGTTAAAGGTATTTGTTGTCATGGGTGCCAAGATAAAGGAGTGTTTATGCAACAACAAACTCAAGGACTGTAGACCTATCCCACCTCTCAAAGGACCCAACAACAAAGAATGCCACGATGATTCATCCAAAGCTAACCTCCTGAACTCATTCTTTGGCTCTGTCTTTGTCAACAGCAATGGCTCATCCCCCAAATTCATTTTTCGCACCATAAACTCTCTCAATGACCTAACCCAAATAGACTTCAGTGAAGACCGAGTTGAAAAAGCATTACGTGACCTTAAACTTTCTCTATCAGTCAGACCAGATGGCCTATGTGCATACTTCTTAAAAAAACCTCTCTTCTGCTTTGCTGAACCACTAAGCATAATCTTCAAAAAATCCTTCAGAACCAGCACACTTCCCAAACTATTGTCAAAAGCTATGGTCATCCCCATCTTCAAAAAAGGAGACCCATCTCTTGTCGATAACTACAAACCAATATCTCTATGCTGTGTCCCATGTAAAGTCATGGAATCAATTATAAATCAAACAATTACTCTTCACCTATAAACTAAAAATCTGCTCTCTAACAAACAATTTGGATTCAGAAAAAATCTATCCTGCAACCTGCAGCTCCTCCACTGCAAAAACATATGGACAACTCATCTTGATCAGGGAAAATCTATAGATGCAATTTATATTGACTTCTGCAAAGCCTTTGATTCAGTGGTCCACGACAAACTACTTCTAAACCTCAAATCCTATGGCATCTCAGGATCCCTCCACAGATGGATTACAGCATTCCTGTCAAACAGACAACAAGGGGTTAAAATAGGAAGCACCATATCTACCCCTGTCCTTGTTAAAAGCGGTGTCCCACAAGGTAGTGTTCTGGGACCAACGCTCTTCATTCTCTACATAAATGACCTTTGTGATCTCATCATAGGCAACTGTGTTCTCTTTGCAGATGATGTAAAACTCTTCAACACCACCGATAACACAACTGCTCTCCAAAAAGACCTAGACTCTGTTTCTGATTGGTCTAACACATGGCAACTCCAAATCTCAACCAGCAAATGCTCTGTCCTTCACATCGGCAAAAAGAATCAAAACTCCAAATACAAACTGAATCAACAAATTATCACAGATAATCCCCACTCGGTCAAGGACCTCGGAGTACTAATAACTAAAGACATAAGTGCCAAAGCCCATTGCAACAACATCGCCAAGAAGGCTTTAAGAGTTGTTAATCTAATCCTACGTAGCTTCCGCTCTGGCAATCTCACATTACTTACCAGAGTTTACAAAACCTTCGCCAGACCCATCCTAGAATATGTCATCTGTTTGGAATCCATACCGCATTTCTGACATTAATGCCCTCAAAAATGTCCAGAAATACTTCACCAGAAGAGCTCTTCACTCCTCTACCCATAACAGAACACCCTATGAAACTAGACTTAAAATCCTGGGTCTAGAAAGCTTAGAACTAAGACGCCTCAAACATGATCTAAGTATTGCCCACAAGATCATATGCTGCAACGTCCTGCCTGTCAAAGACTACTTCAGCTTCAACCACAACAAACAAGAGCCCACAACAGTTACAAGCTTAATATTAACCGCTCCAAACTTGACTGTAAAAAATACGACTTTAGTAACCGAGTTATCGAAGCGTGGAATTCACTACCGGATTCTGTAGTATCATCCCCTAACCCCCAACACTTTATCCTTAGACTATCCACAGTTGACCTCACCAAGTTCCTAAGAGGTCAGTAAGGGGCGTACATAAGTGCACCAGAGTGCCTACCGTCCCCTGTCCTACTGTCTCTCCTATATCTCCTATATCTTCTCTTCTATACCTGTATCTTTTTCTGCTATTCTCTCATAGTTATATTTCACTCCTTTATTTTCTCCTCTATTCCCCCTTTAATACATTCTACCTGATTATATCCTCTATAACCCTCATTGTGTATTATTGTGTATTGGACAAAACAAATAAATAAATAAAAATAAATAAATATGTTTTGGGAATGCCCAGTAGTGCAAGAGGATATTAATAGGATGTTAAATATAAGTATATGTAAAAAGATATTTTGCTCTTGGGTTAAAATGATCTATACAAGAAACACCCCCGATTGGTGGTGGGGAACGAATGATTGTCTGGTACTGGGCACAATCACTGTGCACTTGTTATATGTTGTGTGTGTGTTGTATATTATAAAATCAATAACAATATTTTTTTTAAAGGAGAAGCTTGTTATTTGCCCACCCCCTTTTCTCTCTCTCTCTCTTTAAAAGAAAAGAACCTGATGGGAAGCTAAAGCCCCCCCCCCCATCTGAACTCACAACCCAGGCGATCCCAGGTGCATAATCTTCCTCAGATCTTCCTTACATTGTAAGTAGAGCAATGGAAAAAAACTCTGCAAAGGCCTAGGGCTTAGAAAACATTCTTCTTTGCAGAGAGTAACAGTGAAAGAGCTGAAAGAAACTTACTCAGAGGAAGTTAGAGTAATGAAACAAACCTTGCAAAGATTTAGGGCCTGAAAACATTCTTCACAGAGAGTAACAATGAAAGAGCTCGGGTACATTAATAGCACCTGGTTAGGGCTGGAAAGAAATATCTGGAAGAAGTAAAGCAATGGAAAAAAAAACCTACAAAGACAGGATTTGGAATAATTTCTTGTCAAAGATTAACAATGAAAGAGCTTGTAAGTGGTAAGAGCTGGGAACATCATTAGTACCTCGTTAGGGCTAAAAAGAAACATTTGGAGCAAATAGAGAATGAAAAAAAATCAAAGGCAGGGTTTGGAATATGTTCTTGGCAGAAATTAACAATGAAAGAGCTTGCAAGTGGTAAGAGCTGGGAACATTGTTAGCACCTGGTTAGGGCTAGAAAGAAACTTACTCAGAGCAAGTTAGAGTAATGAAACAAACCTGCCAAGATTTAGGGCTTGAAAACATTCTTCACAGAGAGTAACAATGAAAGAGCTCGGGTACATTAGTAGCACCTGGTTAGGGCTGGAAAGAAATATCTGGAACAAGTAAAGCAATGGGGGGGGGGGAAACCTACAAAGACAGGATTTGGAATAATTTCTTGGCAAAGATTAACAATGAAAGAGCTTGCAAGTGGTAAGAACTGGGAACATCATTAGTACCTGGTTAGGGCTAAAAAGAAACATTTGGAGCAAATAGAGAATGAAAAAAAAATCAAAGGCAGGGTTTGGAATACATTCTTGGCAGAAATTAACAATGAAAGAGCTTGCAAGTGGTAAGAGCTGGGAACATTGTTAGCCCCTGGTTAGGGCTAGAAAGAAACTTACTCAGAGCAAGTTAGAGTAATTAAACAAACCTGCAAAGACTTAGGGCTTGGAAAACATTCTTCACAGAGAGAAACAATGAAAGAGCCTGCAAGGTAAGAGCTGGGAAGATTGTTAGCAGCTAGTTATGGCTAAGGGGAAAAGCTACATTCAGTGTATAAGACACACCCTAATTATCAGCCTAATTTAGGGAGGGAAAAGGTGCATCTTATACACCGAAAAATACGGTAGATTGTAGCTTCAATCTTCTGCATCGGTATAGTTACTATTTATACTATTCTGTTTCCCCTAAAATTAAAACATTCCAAAAAATAAGGCCTAGCATGTTTTCTGGATGTGCACCCAATATAAACCCTATCCCTAAAATAAGCCCTACTTAAGCACCTGTGCAGCCATGCAGCTGTCCATTCTGTCTAGTTGCTTGGGGTACTGATACAAGGTGAGATGTGGTGAGCCTTACCTTAGAGCCCCCACAGCCAGGCGATCCGCACAACTGCCTTATGGCGGCAGCACTGGAAACCATGTGCAGGAGCCCATGTGTTAGCCAGCACTTTTTCTTCCCGTACTGGTGTGTACCGGAGCAGGAGGCCAAGCATCATGACAGTGCCGCGGACACTGGCACACAAGGCAGTGAGGTAAAACTGCCCTACCAGCTTATCTCAGGGTGCCTGCTGACAGGTCATCCATGCCCTGACAACTGCTTCGTCTCATGGCTATAGCAATAACCTATCACTTGGCCTTCTATTCTGGTGCCACACAGTGGTGAGGCAGTTGTTAGGTGTGAAGGTACTGTGGAGGCACTGAGAGAAGCTGATGCAGGAGGTGTGGGCTAGCTCCAAACTTCTGCCTTGCAGTGGTGGCACTCAAAAGAAATAAGACCTCTACAAAAATAAGCCCTAGTGTTTATTTTGCAGCCCAAAAAGAAAATAAGATTGTATCTTATTTTGGGGGAAATACAGGTATCTATTTATACTATAATTTACGTATTACAGATATATGACCTTTCGCAAAGTAAAATCTTACCACCTTCTAAATCAGGGGTGGGCAATTAATTTTGCCATGGGACCGCATGAGAAATTGGGATGGTTTTAGAGGGCCAGATTAATATAATTAACTCAGTTCTACCCAATACTGTGTATTATTGGGTAGAACTGAGTTAATTATATTACAATTATAATTATATGTCATGTCATGTCATGTCATGTCATGTTATGTTATTTATTCAATTTTTATGCCGCCCTTCTCCTTAGACTCAGGGCGGCTTACAACATGTTAGCAATAGCACTTTTTAATAGAGCCAGCATATTGCCCCCACAATCTGGGTCCTCCTTTTACCCACCTCGGAAGGATGGAAGGCTGAGTCAACCTTGAGCCAGTGATGAGATTTGAACCACTGACCTACAGATATACAGTCAACTTCAGTGGTATGCAGTACAGCACTCTACTTGCTGCACCACTCCGGCTCTATGAAGCACTCTTCTTAATTTAAGTTGACTTTTAAAAATTAGATATCATACCATGATGATATTTTATTAAAATCAATAGAATAATTACAAAATTGTATGCATCTTGTTTAAATGTATAATTAAATGGATGCAATGTAAGTTTCCCATTGCCTCACAATTTCCACAGCTACCTGCACTTCTTGAATGATATCTGTAATTGGTTAATGGAAGAATTTTTAGTGGAATGGATTGAACAGAAGTCCAGCCAATTTTGAGTAAGAAAATTCTCATCCAGCAGTCCCCACCCTGTACTATTATAATGTATAATAGTATAATGCAGAGGTCCCCAACCTTTTTTGCACCAGGGACCGGCTTTAAGCTAGACCAGTTTTCCATGGCCCGGTGGGGGGGGGCTTTGGTCATATGGGGGTGGGGTTATGGAGGGGTGGAGCCAGGGCCGCCATCAGGAATTTTGGGGCCCCATACAGCCTAAGTGTCTGGGGGCCCCCCTCCCCGCCATTTTAAAACTACTTTATTTTGCGACATACCAATTATGTATGAAATTTACCTTCTTTGGGGAGGGGTGAAAGGGGAGAGTAAGAGAGGAAGGAGTGAAAGAAGGGAATGAGGGAGGAAAGAAGGGAGGAAGGAAAAGGAAAGCAAGAAATGGAGGGAGGAAAGGAAGGAAGGAAGGAAGGAAGGAAGGAAAGAAAGAAAGAAAGAAAGAAAGAAAGAAAGAAAGAAAGAAAGAAAGAAAGGGGGAAGGGACAGGAACAGAGGAAGGAAGCAAGGAAACTTATGAAAGGGGAGAGTAAGAGAGGAAAGACTGAAGGAAGGGAGGGAGGGAAGAAGGTAGGAAGGAGAAAGAAAAGAAGAAATAGAGGAAGGGAAGGTAAAAGAGAGAAAGAAAAAGAGCAAGAAAGAAAGCAAGAAAGAAAGAGAATGAAAGAGAAATAAAAATAGAGAGGGGGAATGAAAGAAATGGAAGGAGGGAAGGAAGGAGAGAAAGCAAGAGAAAGAAAGAAAGCAAGAGAGAGAAAAAAGAATGAAAGAGCAAGAGAGCAAGAGAGCAAAAGAAAGAGAGAAAGAAAGAAAGAAAGGCAACTTCAAAGAAAGGCTCACTGAGCATCTCTCACTCTCTTTCTATCCCTCTTTCTTTCTTTCTCTCTCTTCCTTTCTATCTCTCCTCTTACTTTATCTCCTCTCTCTCTCTCTTTCTCTCCCCCCTCTCTCCCTCTCTCCCTCTCTTGCTATCTCTCCCCCTCT
Organism: Erythrolamprus reginae; assembly: GCF_031021105.1. Taxonomy (NCBI): domain Eukaryota; kingdom Metazoa; phylum Chordata; class Lepidosauria; order Squamata; family Dipsadidae; genus Erythrolamprus; species Erythrolamprus reginae. The sequence continues at coordinate 55,607,023 of NC_091963.1, forward strand.
CCCTCTCTTTCTCTCTCTCCCTCTCTCTCTTTCTCCCCCCTCTCTCCCTCTCTCCCTCTCTTGCTATCTCTCCCCCTCTCCCTCTCTTTCTCTCCCTCCCTCTCTCTCTTTCTCCCCCCTCTCTCCCTCTTTCTTTCTCCCTCTCCCTCTCTTTCTCTCTCCCCCTCTCTCCATCTCTCTTTCTCCCTCTCCCTCTTTCTCTCTCTCTCCCCCCTCTCTCCCTCTCTCTTTCTCTCTCTTGCTATCTCTTTCTCTCCCCCCCTCTCTCCCTATCTCTTTCTCTCTCTCCCTCTCTTGCTATCTCTTTCTCTCTCTTTCTCCCCCCTCTCTCCCTCTCTCTTTCTCCCTCTCCCTCCACTCACCCATCCCGGGGGTCTTTTTCGGACTTCCCAATCCAAGTCACGCAGCCTTGCGGAGCTCCTGGTGGTCTCTCATCCCCGAATCAGCCAGGTAAACACAGCCCCCTCTTCCCTGGCCCGAAACCAGCGAAGGTTGGGGGAATTTCTGCGCAACCCCGGCCACTTTCGGGGTTAAATTCCTCTCCCCGCCCTCTCCGCACCTCCGAAGGGAGCAGGGCAGCGTTGCTGGGCTGGCCAATTCTGGGCAGGGGGCGAATTCCTCCCGGGGGGTGGATGTGTGGATGTGTGCGTGCGCCCGGAAGGCATCCGAACTTTGCCCGGCGGAGCTCTGCAAACACGAGGCAGGGAGGGAGGCCGTTGCCCGGCCAGCGGGCACCAAACAGGGCAGGGCTCCATGGGAGGGGAGGGGGCACCTCGCGGCTGGGGGCTGCCTGGCTTTGTGATTTTGGCTGGGGGGGGGAGTTAGGAAGGTCCTACTTCTCCCCCCCCCAGCCAAAAATTCAAAGCCTATCTGCTGGATACGGGCGATGAGTGGGACAGAGCGGCGCGGAAGCCTCTTGCAGCAGCTGCCACAGCCACCGGCTTCGGCGCCGCTCGTCCCACTCATCGCCCGTATCCAGCAGATAGGCTTTGAGTTTTTGGCTGGGGGGGGGAGAAGTAGGACCTTCCTAACTCCCCCCCAGCCAAAATCACAAAGCCAGGCAGCCCCCAGCTGCCAAAGGAGCCCCCTGATTCTCCCTGCCCTGCCCGACGCCCCACCCTGTCCTGCATGTCCTCTGCCGGGAGGGCAGCGGCGCCGCGGACCGGCTGGAAAACCCCAACGGCCCGGTCCCGGTCCGCGGACCGGCGGTTGGGGACCTCTGGTATAATGTATAATCCTCGAATAAGCCTTGGCCTTATTATTGGGGGGGGGGGGACTATTTTGGGGATGCAGTAGGCAACAACCATAGGACTAGATGTCCTATGGCCGCCACCTCTCCTCCCTGGTCTTGGCGCCAGCCAAGCGGCTCTTCAGTTTCAGTGCTGCCTTGGGAAGCAGGACTGTACAAGGCTTGTTGTATCGTTGCATGCACGAACTGCAAGACTGCCATGAGCTTCATTACACTGCCACAGCTAGGGTTCTCCTGCCATTTGTGCATTACAATGGCACAAGCCTTGCAGAATCCTGCTCCATGAGGCAGTGGCGTGACAAGTCTCACCGAGATTCATTTCTGTGGTATATGTTGGCCTGCAAGATGCACGTCTAACCTGACACTTGTAGCTCTGTCACATTCCTTAGCATTGTGTCCAGAGAAGTCCATTGACAAAAAAATGTCTCGCGAATTCAAGAAATTTGATTGAACTCATGAGAAGATTTCTTTTATAATGGGATTCTCTGGACACAATGCCAAGGAACCCAACAGAGCTACAAGTGTCAGATCGGATGCGCGTCTCATGAAGCTGAATACTGATGGATTGCTACAAAGATGGCCTTAATGAGAACATTTAGCAAGGTTGCTACGCTCGAGGGGCCCTGAAAGATTTATAGCATTGGCATGTACTGGCAGTGGAGGTGGAGATTGACCAGGCCAGAAATCAGTATAAAGTGGGGCAACCCTCCCACCTTAGCCGTGGCAGATGGCCCCAGGCTAATGGGGGGGGGGCAGGAACCAAGGCCAAATCATACTTTTGCTTTAGATATGAAAAGGAGCACTGGGCAGCCGAGTGTTTTGCCAAACTTATTCCTAAAATGATCCCTGCTAGTGGGAAAAAAACCCTGACAAGCCGACAGCAAAAGCCCACAAAGCTGCCTTGAAGAGTGCAGAAATCGTAGAGGTCACCCTGCCCCAAGCGGGGAGAAGCTGGGATCTCCAACTTCCCCAGCAGATAGTGAATTAGCGACAGTTCTCTGGTAAGTCACTCTATCGGGCCCCTCAACCTTCCAGTCAAATTACAGGCTCCATCATCTAGTGCCCAGGGGAAGATGCTGACTCTTTTGGATTCTGGGTGTACTAGATGTGTAATTAGCCCAGAGATAGTAGAAAAAATGAGACTGAAACTGATATCCATGAAAGTGCCCATTGCCTTCTGCCAGTTGGATAGGTCAGTGGCTGGGGGAGGACCAGCCCACTTTAAGACTGAATCTATAGAAATGAGGGTGGGGGATCACCAATAGATCACCAAAGTTTTATTGTGACCCTAGGAATTGAATGACCTTTCTTACTAGGATTGCCCTGGTTTAAAAGATGGAACCCTGATATAAACTTGGAAACAGGAATGTTATGCTCCGCTACAAACAAGAGGTTTGCTGAGAGGAGGCAGCAGTGGGAGCTGAGCACATAGCGGGGGAAGAAAAGATACTAAAGCAATACTGGGACCTAAAAGGGGCATTTATTGAGGGGGCTTCGAACAAATTGCTACCCTATCGGCCCACAAACTGCAGAATAAAAAACTCCCCAAACCAAGCCTACTACAGAGTACAAATTAAGGAGATGAGTGGAAAACTGCTTTCAATTGCCCAATGGGTTGATTCCGGTTCTGGTGTGAGTGGTGAGGAGATGGAGGATTCGCCGCTCCTCTGAGACAACGGCAAAGATCATCAGAAATGAGTCAATCCAGACCAGATATTGTCTTATTCCTTCTGGCTTTGCAACCCTCTGTGTTTGGGGGATTAATATCGAATACTGTTGTGTTGCTTTATGTGGCGCCAGGGACAATAGCCCCGAGAAATTGCCTGGTTGATCAGCTGGGGAGCTGAAAATGGCGGCTGCTCCCAGACGCCGAACACTGAGGTGGAGAGAGGTGAGCTGGAGATAAATGAGCGGGGAACAACCCGGGGAACAAACGACCCTCTTAGCGAGACACCAGGAAGTGAGAGTGACTGGTGCTGTGTGAGACTGAGGACGCCAAGGCCGGTGGGAGTGGTTGACTCTCGGCGCCGGAGGTCGTTTGCGGAGAGCAGAGGAGCTGGGGATGCCAGCTGATGGGCGAGGAGCAGCAGCCCAGTCCCCTGTACGATGCAAGTGGGTGAGAGCTGCTGGTGCTGAGGGGAACGAAGGAGACAGATGGCCGGAACATGCAGGAAGGAGGCTGAGGCGAGTTGGAGCTGCCCTGTGGAGCGGAGCGTTGGCTGGGATTGGACTGAAAGAACAGAGAGGGCAGAGTTGGGGGACAGTGAACAATGGAATCCCCCACTCCTCTCCCCTCACTTCCAGAGTGGACAATTGGAACTGAGCTGCCGAACTGCCAATTAAACTGGGAGTATTTGCAAATGTTGAGATCGTTGCTTTGTCATCTTCCCCGCTCCTCCTCCCCCTGCTTCCATCCATCTTCTGTAATCCCTATTCCCTATTGAATAACATTGAAGACACTGCGCCCCTAGTGGATGACTTTATAACACAGCAGTCTTAAAGAAGGATTTACTAAAGACATTATTATCACCCTGACCTGGATTGATTGATTGACTGATGAATTTTGAACTACTTACTTAAGAACTGATCTTACATTAATTGATCCTAATTTATATTATTGTCTCAGTTTAATTTTATAATTGACCGATTGACCTTTTTAAACCGTTTTTATTTAATTAATTAATTTTAACTTTTATATACTTTTTAACTAACTTACTGGGGGGTAATTTTAGCGATGGATATTTGGGATCGGATGGAAGGTATATATGAAATGAATGGAATGAATGATTGGATTAACTTGCGGAATGGATGGGATGGGTCAGACTATGGTATGGATGAGGTAAATGGTAACTGTAATTTATATGATATGAATGAGCGGGGTGGGTGGGATGCTATGTATGGGTACAATGGGGATGGTCTGAATGCAGAATTTAGCCTACCTGGTGGTAGAGGGACAGGAGGGATAGGGGCATCTTTCTCCGGGGTGACAGAGGGCCCGAATATTCCGGTCCTGTTGGGGCTAGCCGTTCTGGAGGAAAAAGAGATCACTACTTAATAGCAATCCCTTGTTCCAGTTCCGTGAGCTCAACCCGGGGTCCTGGTGACGAGTGTAATCCGGGCCCTGGGCTCAGGCTGCTGTTGCTGCTCAGTGCCAGATCGGTAGTAAACAAAGCTCTCCTCATCCGGGATTTAATCCTGGATGAGGAGGCCGATCTGGCATGTGTGACTGAAACCTGGCTGGGCCCAGAGGGAGGAGTTCCTCGCTCGGAAATATGCCCAGCCGGGTTTCAGATATGGCATCAGCCTAGACCTCAGGGAAGGGGGGTAGGAGTGGCTATTGTAGCCAACGAGAACCTTCGCCTACATAGACTCATTGTCCCTGAGATTGCGGGATGTGAGTCACTCCTTGTGAAGTTGGATTTAGGGGTTCAGGTGGGCTTGTTACTCATATACCTGCCTCCCAGCTGCGTGTCAACAGCCCTGCCTGTGCTGCTCAAGGAGGTGGCCGGGTTGGCGGTGGAGTTCCCCGGACTCATTGTCCTGGGGGACTTCAACCTGCCGTCACTCGGCGGTTCCTCTGGATTAGCACAGGAGTTCATGGCCACCATGACAGCCATGGACCTGACTCAAGTAGTTCAGGGTCCGACTCACGAGGGTGGACACACACCCGACATGATATTCCTCTTGGAGCAATTGAATAATGGTCTGAGACTAAGGGGCTTAGAAGCATTGCCTTTGTCATGGTCAAACCATTTTCTACTGCGGTTTGATTTCCTGGTTCCAATCCACCCCCGCAGGGAGGCGGAACCGATTAGGAGGTTCCGCCTCAGACGCTGATGGACCCAGAGGGCTTTCAGAGGGCGCTTGGGGTTTTACCAGATTCACTCGTCCACAGCTCGGCAGAGTCTCTTGCTGAGACCTGGAACAAGGCTGCAGCGGAGGCTCTTGACCGAATTGCGCCATTGCGACCTCTCTGTGGCACTAGACCCCGTAGAGCTCCATGGTTCAACGAGGAGCTCCGGGAGTTAAAACGCCAGAAGAGACGTCTAGAGAAGCAATGGAGGAAGAGTAAGTCCGAATCCGACCAAACACTTGTAAGAGCTTTTATTAAGACCTACAAAGTGGCGCTCAAGGCAGCAAGATGCACGTACCATGCCGCCTTGATTGCATCAGCGGAATCCCGCCCGGCCGCTCTGTTTAGGGTGACCCACTCCCTTCTAAATCAGGGGGGAGTTGGGGAGCCCTTGCAGGGTAGTGCCAAGGAATTTAACTCGTTTTTCGCTGATAAAGTCGCTCAGATGCGGGCGGACCTCGTCTCCAATTGTATAGCAGTATCGGCTGACAATGAGTTAGTCGAGGTGACCGGGGCTAAACGTCTTTGTCCATCAGTCTGGGAGGAGTTCGACTTGGTGACACCTGATGAAGTGGACAAGGCCATTGGAGCTGTGAGTTCCGCCACCTGTTTACTGGATCCGTGTCCCTCTTGGTTGGTTTCGGTCGGCCGAGAGGTGACACGGAGCTGGGCCCAGGAGATTGTCAACACCTCCTTGGGGAGGGGGTCCTTTCTGGCCCTTTATAAGGAGGCACTTGTGCGCCCCCTCCTCAAGAAGCCTTCCCTGAACCCAGCTGTGTTTAATAACTACCATCCAGTCTCCAACCTTCCCTTTATGGGGAAGGTTGTTGAGAAGGTGGTGGCGCTCCAACTCCAGTGGTCCTTGGAAAAAGCCGATTATCTAGGTCCTCAGCAGTCTGGATTCAGGCCCGGCTACAGCACGGAAACTGCTTTGGTCACGTTGATGATCTCTGGCAGGCCCGAGACAGGGGCCTGTCCTCTGTCCTGGTGCTTCTTGACCTCTCAGCAGCTTTCGATACCATCAACCATGGTATCCTTCTGTGCTGGCTGGAAGGGTTGGGAGTGGGAGGCACTGTTCTCCAGTGGTTCTCCTCCTACCTCTCCGGTGGGTAGCAGTCGGTATTAGTGGGGGGTCAGAGGTCGACCTCTAGGTCTCTCCCTTGTGGGGTGCCTCAGGAGTTGGTCCTCTACCCCCTGCTATTTAATATCTACATGAAACCGCTGGGGCATGGGGTGAGGTATTATCAATACGCCGATGATACCCAGTTATACATCTCCACCCCATGTCCAGTCAATGAAGCAGTGGAAGTGATGTGCCGGTGCCTGGAGGCTGTTGGGGCCTGGATGGGTGTCAACAAACTCAAACTCAACCCAGACAAGACAGAGTGGCTGTGGGTCTTGCCTCCCAAGGACAATTCCATCTGTCCGTCCATCACCCTGGGGGGGGGAAACTACTGACCCCCTCAGAGAGGGTACGCAACTTGGGCGTCCTCCCCGATCCACAGCTGACATTGGAACATCATCTTTCGGCTGTGGCGAGGACGGCGTTTGCCCAGGTTCGCTTGGTGCACCAGTTACAACCCTATTTGGACAGGGAGGCATTGCTCACAGTCACTCATGCCCTCATCACCTCGAGGTTCGATTACTGCAACACTCTCTTCATGGGGCTACCTTTGAAAAGTGTTCAGAAACTTCAGATTGTGCAGAACGCAGCCGCGAGAGCCATCGTGGGGCTTCCAAGATTCGCCCACGTTTCCACAACACTCCATGGCTTGCATTGGCTGCGGATCAGTTTCCGGTCACAATTCAAAGTGTTGGTAATGACCTTTAAAGCCCTACATGGCATTGGACCAGAGTACCTCTGGAATCGCCTGCTACCGCACGAATCTCAGCAACCGATAAGGTCCCACAGAGTTGGCCTTCTCTGGGTCCCGTCGACTAAACAATGTCATTTGGCGGGCCCCAGGGGAAGAGCCTTCTCTGTGGTGGCCCCGGCCCTCTGGAATCAACTCCCCCCGGAGATTAGAATTGCCCCCACCATCCCTGTCTTTCGTAAACTACTCAAGACTCACTTATACCGCCAGGCATGAGGGAGTTGAGACACTTTTCCCCCAGGCTCTTTTATACTTTGTTTAATGTTTGGTATGAATGTGTTGTTTGGTTTTTTAAATAATGATAGAGTTTTATATGTTTTTAATATTAGATTTGTTCTACTATAATATTGTTTTTATTATTGTTGTGAGCCGCCCCAAGTCTTCTGAGAGGGGCGGCATACAAATCTAATAAATAATAATAATAATAATTATTATTATTATTATTATTATTATTATTATTATTATTATTATTCCAATTTCGAGTGCTCCCTTCTGGCCTTTGGGCACCAGCAGTGTTCATGCAGCTAATTAGTGAGGTACTCCATGAACATCTATACAAGGGGGGTTGGGTTTATTTTGACAATATCCTTATTTATAAGGAAACCATGGAAGAACATGTGAAACTCGTGTTTGGTACTGAAAAAACTCATGGCAAACGAACTATATGCTAATTTGTTGAAATGGGAATTGCATCAAAACAAAATTGACTATTCGGGTTACCACATATTGCATGAGGGGTTTGAGATGGATCCAGAAAAAGTGTCAATATATAATTATATATAATTGCCAATTTTTATCCCCTCTTTTGCCAATTTATCCCCCCTTTTGCTCAAATTGCATTGCCAATCACAAACTTTCTAAAAATGAACGGAAAAGCCAAGCCTAAACCGGTTCGGCCACTGGAATGGTCTATGGAATGTCAGGCTGCTGTTGAGAAACTCAAGTGACTATTTGCAGTGGAGACAATCCTCAAGCATCCTAACATGGATGCCCCTTTTGTGGTTCAAGTGATGCCAGCAACGTGGTGGTTAGAGCAGCCCAATGCTGCAAACCTTGGGCTTGCATGTTCCAGAATTATCTAAAACAGAGAGGAGGTGGGCCATTTGGGAGAAAGATTTTGCGGTCTGGTGGGCCCTACTGAGACATTTCCTGAAGGGGGCCAAACATCCTTTTGAAGTGTGGATGGATCATAAAAACCTAGAGGCCTTGAAGACCCCTAGAAAAATGTTACCTAAGCAGGGCCACTGAGCTCAGCATTTTTCCTTGATTTAACTTCTCATTACGTTACCTATCTGGGGAGAAACACTTTATGGCCGTGCTTTGTCTAGGTTACCCTAAAATAATAGTGCCAGGCAGGAGTTAGTCTGGCCATTGATCCCTGCCAAGTAAATGGCGTGTCTTGTTGTTACCCAAGCCGAAAAGGAAAGAAGGTCTGATCTTTTGGTGGATCTGAATTTTCAGAGAAGCATTAAAAACAGACAAATGTTCTGGCTCACTCAGATGAGTGCACTGTTCAGAATGACCTAGCCTGGGTGGGATGTAAACTTTATGCCCTAGCCTTTTGTAGCAAAGTAGTACTAGAGAAAGCTCATGACTCTAAGGTTGCGGGATACTTCGGATTTGTAAAAACATTACATTTAGTAAAGAGACAATTTTGGGGGCTGGGTCATTCTATGTCAAGTGAACCAATGATTTTTACCTCTATATTTTTAATTATTTTGAAGTTTTGTTATTTGGTAATAGTGTGTTAGAGAATGCAAAATGTGAAGAAAAAAAATCTAGATTTTTAAAAAAAATTGATTTTCAAAGATTGGAAAAAGTGCAAATTTCAGTGTTGTCTGCCTTTACATTTTCCTCATAATTCAGACTAGAAAAAAGATAGAGAAACAAAATAAACACCACACTACTCAGAACTGTAAAGGCTTTCACCAGATATGTCACAAGAGTATCTTTGTTAATATTTTACTGATGCGAATGCAAACACGAAATTTTAAAACGCATTTCCAAAAAAACCCCCACATTTAATTTAAAAACAACGAACAAGCAACTGTGCACCCCTTTGCGATCTATTACAATGAGAATGGAGAAATAAAGAACAAAAGTGTAGTTATGATATTTGAGAGCGTATTTCATGATTCAATAGCTGTTCATTGGTTCAAAAAAAAATTGATGTTAGTGATAAAAACTGACATCTTACTAAGTTTGAGCAAGGTCTACTACTTATCAGATGGCTCTTCTGCACAGTATAAAAACAGGAAAATCTCTATAAATGTATGCCATCACAAGAAAGATTTTGGAGTGGAAGCTGAATAGCATTTTTTTGCCACTGCTTATGGCAAAGTTGTATGTGATGGTTTAGGAGGCACTGTGCCACACCTTGCAGCTTGAGCTACCTTCCAAAGCAGCGGTCCCCAAACTACGGCCCACGGGCCGCATGCGAGCCACTGAGGCCATTTATCTGGCCCGTGGGTGAGTAACAGGAGCACAGGATGTGTCCACATCCTGTGCTCCTGGCAAGTGTTCCCTCTAAGGAGTGCGCAAAAACAACCCCCCGGGCAGCCTTTTCCAAGGCTGCACAAAGGAGCCGGGCATTGGAGTTGGGGTCGGGGAGTGACAAGGAAAGTGCAGAGGCCGGCGAAGGTTTTTCTCGTTTTGAATGTCAGCCAGCCGGGGGGGGGGAGAGGCCACAACCGGGAGGCTTGGCACCAGTCCATCCGCACTAGGCAGGAGCGGCCGCGGTTCCCTTTCCTTCTCCCACCACCTGTGTCTACCGCCGGTGCCTCCCGCCAAGCCGGTGGCCATCGCCGCAGGTTCTTCTGGTGGGAGCTGCCACTTCCCTCCAGGCAGCCCAGCCAGGAGGCCGTAGAAAGGGCAGAGATTATTGCCGGTACCTCTGCCTCCACTCAGGGAGCCACCGTGGTTGCCGTGCCTTTTCCTCTCGCTCAGCTCAGGTGGCTCCCTGAGTGGAGGCAGAGGCGGCAACAATAATCTCTGCACTTAAGTTAAGTGGCGGGAGGCGGCGGCATTAGACACAAATGGTGGGAGAAGGAAAGGGAGCTGTGGTCGCCCCCGCTCGCCACGGATGGGCCGCTGTCAAGCCTCCCCCCCCATGCAGGCTGGCAGAACAAAACCTTCACCAGCCTCCACCCTTTCATTGTCGCTCCCCGACACAGGCGGTGGGAGGAGGAGAGGGAACAACGGCCACTTCCGCTGCCGAGCCTTCCAGTTGTGGTTGCTGGGAGAGACTCTCCCCCTCCCCCCCAGGCGCATGGTGAGCTGGCAATGGGAGCGTTCGCCTCGGTGCCACCAATGGAGCAACTGAATGCACTCTTCTTCCTCTGGGTCGGCGCCACCTCGAAAGCAGATGAGAGAGGCAGTGCAGGTGTTTGCCGCCAATGGAGAGAGAGAGAAGAAAGGAAGAGAGAGAAAGAGAGAACAAAACAGAGAGAGAAAGAGACAGAGCAAGAGACAGAGAGAGAGCAACAGAACAAGAGACAAAGAGAGAGAGAAAGAAAGAGAGAGAGAGAGAGAAAGAAAACAAGAGAAAGAGAATGAGAAAGAGAGAAAGAAAGAAAGAGAGAGAAAAAATGCTAATTTTTTTTGGCTAAACCTTTTAAAAAATTTTCTCTCAGCATACATTCAAACAATACAGTGTATCACCCAATTTTCCATGAACAAAATGCGGTATTTTGTTAGTAACTAATATCAATCATCAAAAAAGTTGCAAACATTTTTTTTCTAATGTCATCCGGGTACATACTTTTCTTTCAATTAAATTCCCTCCTTAATGTTCCTTCAAAAAGTACCACCAATTATATTTCTAAGTTATTAATCATTATGCCAATGCCTTCTTTTTTTATACATTTTTCTATAAACCAAGAAAACCTTGTATAGCCAATCAGATGTTAACAAAAGAAAATTAAAAACAAAATATAAACATATATGAATTTCAGACTTCTTCCCCCCTCTAAATACATTAAGTTCCCATTTTATTTGTGCAGATATGTGCAATATGCATAGGAAATTGTTCATAGTTTTTTTTATATAGTCCGGCCCTCCAACAATCCGAGGGACAGTGAACTGGCCTCTTGTGTAAAAAGTTTGGGGACCCCTGCTCCAGAAGCCATACAGACCAAATCTTAACACCCATGCAACTTTTCAAACAGAGTGAGAAAAATATTCTTAATATCCAGTTCATGTATTATACAAACCAGGACTATGAAGAGGAGGAGTTTGTTAAAACATCAGTTACAAGAAGCAGAACCCATCAAAGGGAATCAGCAATACCACACTTTCATTCCATGTAGAACAAGGACTTTTTCATTCAGCAATGACAGTGAAGTCCATGAAGTGGTAGAAGGTGGCACAAGATTGGCAATGAATGGCATAACTGGTTATGTGACCTGTCAATATGATCGGCGCTGGTGGCTGGCTACTGTAACTTTCCAAAGATTGTGAAAATGAAGAAGTAGAATTGACTTTTTTGCGTCCTTCTAGTCTAGTGCCCTCCTTTGTGTAGCCAAGAAAACCAGACATTTTAAAAGTTAACAAAAATCAGATATTAACTTAAGTGGAGCTGAACACCATGACTGGCCATACATATTCTTTGACACAAAAGGAAATGGCCATTGCTAGTAAGCGCTTACAGAGAAGATTACCCTTAAACCACCAGAAGGGACAAATTGATGATAAAAGGCCAGTTTAAAAACGTATTATTAATTGTTTGATAGTACGTTAATTGTTTATCAAGGAATTAACTACTGCACTATTCTTCTTTAACACTTCATAAATGGCATGTTTAGTGATATAATAAAACAATTGCTACATGTATAAATAGGTATTAGTAATATTGGTTCTTTTAATCTTGTTTTTAACATATAATTAGGATGAGAGTGTATTGTGGAAAATCACATTTGATCACATTTTTTTCTTTTGGTTTGTTTAATACATTCAGGTTGAAAATGCTGAGCAAGTTGTGTTATGTTAATTAAGATGTATTTATTCTGGCACTTATGGTATATTTTGTGTTTCTTTATTGTTGCATATAAATGTTGAATTTAATAAGTTGTAATTTGAAAAGGAAAAAGGAAAAAACTCACACAAACAAAATCAGATGATTCAAAGCTTTTAAAAAATTAAACATTAATAGGGTTAGGGTAGTTGAATCCCTGTACAAATATAACCAAGAACACAAGTAACACACATGCATTTTTCCACAATTTTAAAACATACTTTTTTCACAATTGCATATCAAAATTTTGAATTTGATTTCTTCAAAACAAAATATAAAGAAACATAGTGTTGTGACACATCAAATGAAAGCCGGTACTCTTAATTCTAGCCCGAGATATGATAAAAAATGTAAAGCCATATCAGGCCAAAATTCCTGCTTTTTCAAAACTTTAGAAGTCTGTAAAAAATTAACTGATGAAGAAAAAAATTCAAAACTTTTAATTTGCAATTAACTAAAGTAGTATTTCATAAAAATAAAAAATAAAAAAATCTAAAGACGTTGGGTAAAAAAAATATTCATATTTGGATCACTTGATATGGAATGACCTGACTGTCATTGAAAAATGATATTGAGAAAGAGAAAGGGAAAAACAACAAGAAACAAGAACAAGAAGAAAAACCACAAGGAAGAAGATTAAGAGAAACAAGATATCCCCCCAAAAATTACTATAAATAACAATGTTAGCTGTTAGCTGACCCAAGTTGCTGTTAGCCGCCCCAAGTCTCTGGAGAGGGGCGGCATACAAATCCAATAAATAAATAAATAAATAAATGTTGGAAGAAATAAAAATATTAACCAATGTAAATGATAAATGTTGGAAGAAATAAAAATATTAACCAATGTAAATGAACTCAATAATCCTAAAAACAGAAGGTTAATATTTGCAAAATTAAATAAACTAATGTAACTACTTTGCAAGAATTACATACTGTATATTCAAACAAAATCAAGGACTATTAGAAAATACAAAATTAGCTACACTTTACACTTCACTAGCTGATCAGAAGAAAAGAAATGATGCAATTTATGTGAAAAAAAATAATCAATTCAAAAAAGATATACAAAGATCAGGACAGGATGGAAGAATATTAATGGTAGAAATAGAAACTGAACAGAAAGCCCTCATACTGATAACAATTTATGCACCCAATGAAAAACAAACAGAATTCTACAAAGAACTGCATGAAAAAATTATTGAATTGGAACTTGAAAATTTACTCATATTAGGAGATTTTAACGTGGCGGCTAATAAAACAATTGATTACAAGTGTAAAAAAAACAAAAAAGAAAAATAATCTGCCAAAAACCGTTTGGGAAATTACTTACAAATTAGGTCTTAAAGATATCTGAAGAGAAAAACATAATAAAACGCAACAATACACATACTACTGTAATCCACATCAAAGCTGGTCCTGAATAGACATGGCCTGGGCTACTTCACAAATAAATAATGAAATATAACAAGTAGAAAGAGAACCAAATGTTTAAATCAAATAATACACCAAGATCAAAACGGATTTCTCCCGAAAAGACAAATCAAAAACAATTTGTGAATGATAATTAATATCCTCGAATATTATGAAGAACACCCCGAAAAGCAGATAGCACTGGTTTTCCTTGATGCCCAAAAGGCATTTGATAATGTCAATGGGAAATTTATAAAAATACAATTAGAAAAAATGAAATTTGGTTATGGCTTTATAAAATTAATAGATTCAATATATTCTAAACAAAATGCCAGAATTATAATTAATGGAGAACAGATCGACAATTTATAATCAAGAAAGGAGTAAGACAGGGATGTTCGATATCTCCACTTCTATTCATATTAACTCTGGAAACATTATTAATAAAAGTAAGAGGAGACAAGAGATCAAAGGTCTAAAACTAAGAAAAGAAAATTATAAAGTGCAAGCCTTTGCCAATAATCTAGTATTTATAATTGAAGAACCATTAATCACTGCCCCTAAATTAATTAAACGAATTGAGGAATTTGGCGAAGTAGCGGGATTAAAAATCAATAAAAATAAAACAAAAATTATAACCAAAAATTGTACTAAAAATCAAACTGGACAATGAGAACAAATTACAGATATGCAAATAGTAAAAAAAAAGTTTAGGAATATGGATCATGGCAAAGTCTACAACACTAAAAGAAGACAATTATATTAAATTAATAGATCAAATAAAAAAAGATTTACAAAGTTGGAAAAGCCTACAATTATCGCTGTTGGGAACAATTAACTCCATTAAAATGAGTGTCCTACCAAAGCTATCTTTTCTATTCCAGACTATCCTGATAAATCCAGGTAAGAACTTTTTAAAGAATTGACTAAAATAGTAGCAAATTACTTTTGGTTAGGCAAAAAAATTAGAATAAAATTGAAATCATTACAGGACGTAAAAGAAAGGGGAGAGAGTTAGGACTGCCAAATTGGAATATTTTTTCCAAGTAAATTTTTTAAAAAATTTCCTCTACATAACATACAAAAAACAATATACCCTATTTTCGGAGTATAAGACGCACTGGAATATAAGACGCACCTTAGTTTTGTGGGAGGAAAATAGGGGAAAAATCTGCTTACCAGGTATTCATCTGGCTAGCATCCTTAGTCTGGTCAGCTTCAGCACATTATTTTATCCCCTGGTTAAGGGCTTTTTTAAATTATTCTGAGGGAGTAACAATGAAATAGCTTGCAAGCTGAGAACATTGGAAAGAAAAAGTCTGAGCAAGTGGAGCAATGGAAAAAACCCTGCAAAGACGTAGGGCTTGGAAAATATTCTTCTTTGCAGAGAGCAACAGTGAAAGAGCTTGCAAGCGGGTAACAGCTGGGAACATTGTTAGTACCTGGTTAGGGCTGGAAAGAAACAGTTGGAGCAAACAAAACAATGAAACACCCCCCACCCATCCCAAAGACAGGGTTTGGAAAACATTCTTCACAGAGAATAACAATGAAAAAGCTTGGGTACATTATTATCACCTGGGTAAGGCTGGAAAGAAATATCTGGAACAAGTAAAGCAAGGGAAAAAACCCTACAAAGACAGGGTTTGGAAGACATTCTTGGCAGAGTGTAACAATGAAAGAGCTTGCAAGCCGGTAAAAGCTGGGAACATTGTTAGCACCTGATTAGGGCTGAAAGAAATTTACTCGGAGCAAGTAAGAGTAATGGAAAAAAACCTGCAAAGACTTAGGGCTTGAAAAACATTCTTCACAGAGAATAACAATAAAAAAGCTTGGGTACATTAATAGCATCTAGTTAGGGCTGGAAAGAAATATCTGGAGCAAGTAAAGCAATGAAAAAAAACCCTACAAAGTGTTGTGGTTGGCTCTGGACCACCTCCTGCCCCAAGGACTGAGGAAGTGGATGTGGGTATATATTTGCAGTGTCAGAGGCCAGTGTTACTGCCTTCTTCTGCTCACAGTGAACAGTCAGTGTTAGGAGATGAAGAGGAATTGGACTCAGGGGGAGGCAGTGCAGAATCCTCGTTATCATCCCTGGATTCGGATGACGAACCCTTTATTGATGTACGCAGCCGCAGAGCACTGAATAGAAAGGAGCAGCTGCGCAGATATTATCAGAAATAAGAGAATTCACATGTGCTTGGGTGTGGTGCAACTAATTAGGGCTGCTGATAAAAAGGACAGCTTGTCGGCTGCTGCGTGTGGAAGATTATCTGTTTGTTTTTGGAGGAAGAGCCTGGCGTTTCAAGAAATCTATGTTTGTTGATTTTTCAGGACTTTGAAACCAAACCATAGCAAAGTGTGTTTGTTTCAACTCGTGGAAGAAAGAGGGCTGTGACGTTCTTCACAGCTGCTAGCTAAGTACTTTGGGACTGCTTAAGGGGTTTTACTGCCTACAAGTTTGTTTTGGAAAGAGTGCTCTTTGCAATACAAAAAGGGTGCGTTGTTTCTTTTGAATTTTGTGGGGGGGGGAATTGTTTTTGAATTTTCAAGTGTGTGTGTGTCTTACTTTTTTACCCTTGAATTTTCGGGAGGCTCATGTCATAGAGCCCGGCATAACAGAATGATCTTCCACCTCCTCAGACACACACCGTTCCAGTTTGGGCTGTTTTTGTTCCTGTCTGCTTCTATTTTTCTGGCCCTTGTCTCACCATGGCTGCTGTTATGATGGAAATGCAGGCAGTGTTTGATGCATTGAGAATGGAAATCCAAGTATTAACGCAGACGGTGCTCCAGTTGCAGAACTAAGTGGATATATTATCTCAGCAGCTTGCCATTCCACAGGTGCAACCAGCAGCTCCTGCTCCACAGCCCCTACCAAGGAGGAAATGCTTCGTGGCCATGCCTAAAATGTTTTGGGGCAATCGACGCATGTTTGCAGCGTTCCTTAGCCAAGTGCAGTTGTTTATTAATTATTATTAATTTTCCAAGGGATGCAGAGAAGGTGGCATTTCTGTAGTTTATTGGCCGGCCCCGCTGCCTCCTGGGTGTCTCCATTTCTGGACAGAGATGATCCGATACTGCAGGATTATACCACCTTTTGCACCCAGTTGCGATGGCAGTTTTCGGATCCGGTGCAGGAGCAGATGGCCACGAGGGCATTCAAGCAGTTGAAACAAGGCTCGCGCCCATTAGTGGACTATCTAAGTGATTTTCGCAGTCTTATTGGACAGTTGCATTGGAATGAGGCCACCTTGATGGAGGCGTTCCAAGATGGCTTGTCAGAGACAATGTTAGATGAGCTTGTGCATGAGGCCTTGCCGGACACCCTGGATGAGCTGGAGCAACACTGCTTGGCTATTGAGGCTCGGTTGCTGGCTCGAGAGGTGCGTCGGGCTGGGCGGTCTTCCCCCCATGTTTCTGCCATCACGCCTGTGATTGCTCTACGGCTGGGGGGTGAGCGCTATGCCAGTACAGACCCCGGTTCCTGTACCCCGTCATTTTCTGCCAGCCCTGCCTCCTCACATGGCGGATCGTCCCCTTGTGGGGGAGCCCATGGATGTGAGTTTCTTTCGATCCCGTATGACTCCAGAGAGAGGGTGCATCAACAGGCGTCAGGCCTGTGCTTCTATTTCGAGGGGGCAGGTCATTTTGCGTATGCCTGTCCTTGCAAACGGAGGAGCATGACTGCTGCCACTGTCTCGATACATCCTGGCCCACCTGCTGCTCCCCTGACTCTTCCAGAACAGCTTCCAGAGTCTGCGGCCAGTGTTTCTACCATAGTCCCCGATTCCCCGATGGTGGGTCCCAACAAGCCCCTGGTTTCTCCGCTGGCTGTGCAGTTGGGAAACGAGGGCCGCCCAGCTTGGTGGCAACGCTAGGTCGAGCTGGCATTACACTTGCCCAGGATTCTTTGGCTAATGATCCTGGAACGTACCATCATCTCACAATTAATGTCCAACTCCTTGTGGAACGTCGTACTCGATCTATTTCAGCTCTTGCCCTCGCAGATTCGGGGGCCACCATGAATTTCCTGGATGAGGCATTCGCACAGCGACATTTGTTGCCCTTGTGTCCTGTGAAACCCCCGTTAACTGTAGAAATGATAGATGGGTGGGTGTTGTTGTCTGAGCCCATCCGATTCCAGACCTTGCCGGTGCGGATCAGTATCGGGACTCATGAGAAGGCTCTCCAATTTTACATCACACAGGGCCTCCATTTCACTATTGTTTTGGGTTTGTCGTGGTTACAGGCGCACAATCCTCATGTGGTGTGGTCGCAGAATATTGTCATGTTTTCCAGTCAAGTTTGTGGACCATCACCGTCATGTTTGTGCATCACAAGGGCCCGTAATCCCTGCGGCAGTGTTACCTGTGTGTCCCATCGACTTCGCGAACGTGTTTAATGAGAAAGAGATGAATCAGCTGCCGCCGCATTGAACCTATGATTATGCTATAGAACTGGTCGCTTATATTCTATGTCTGAACCCAAGTTAGCAGCCCTCGAGGACTTCATAGAAAAAAATCTGGCCAAAGAGTTAAACAGGCCCTCGACCTCGCCTTTATCAGTGCCTGTCCTGTTTGTCAAGAAAAAGACTGGGGACTTACATCTGTGCTGTGACTACCGGCGCCTGAACGCTATCACAGTGTGCAACCGGTATCCTTTGCCACTGATTCCGGAATTAATGGAATGTTTACGCGCTGCCACTGTTTTTTCCAAGATAGATCTCCGCAGTGCCTATAATTTGGTGCGTATATGGCTGGGGGATGAGTGGAAAACAACGTTTGGCACTCAATACGGGGATTATGAGTATACCGTGATGCCCATCGGTCTCACCAATGCCCCGGCGGTTTTCCAGCATTTGATGAACGATGTGTTCAAGGATATGTTAGACCATTTTGTGGTCATTTATCTGGATGACATTCTTGTGTACTCTTCATCACAATCCAGTCATGTGGGACATTTGCGCCGGGTGCTGCACCGTTTGCGAGACCAGCGTTTATATGCTAAGCTGGAGAAGTGTCAGTTTTTGCAGACCACCATCAAATTTTTAGGACATGTCATTTCTCCAGGGAGCATATTCATGGACCAGGCAAGGTGTTGGCGCTCAAGACCTGGCAACCTCCACGGAGAGTAAAAGATGTGCAGAGGTTGTTGGGGTTTGCGAATTATCATTTCATGTTCATCCCAGGGTTTGCCCATCTGACCGTGCCTCTCATCCGCTTGCTGCAGAAACAAGTACCGTTTCAATGGGGTGAGGAGCAGCAGGCCTTTGTGGCTCTCAAGGACGCTTTTATGAAAGAGCTTTTGCTGCAGCATCCAGATCCGTGTCGGCCATTTGTCGTGTTTCCATGTGCCTACCACTCCAGAAAACTCACGTCCTCGGAGAGGAATGACACTATCTGGGAAAAGGAATTGTTGGCAGTCAAGTCGGCGTTCGAGACGTGGAGACATCATCTCGAGGGAGCTCGGCATCAGGTAGAGGTCCGGACAGACCACAGGAATCTGGAGTATCTGCAAACAGCCTGAAAGTTGAACCAACGACAGATACATTGGCCGTTCTTCTTTGCCAGGTTCAACTTTCTGATCTGGTACACGCCAAATTTCCAGAACCCCAGAGCGGATGCTTTGTCTAGGAAACCAGAGTTTTTGCATCTTAAGGAACCGGCTCCGTTACAAACGATCCTGCCTGCGGAAGCACTGGCTGCTACCCATGACCCTGTCGATTTGCGGAGGCATATCCATGAAATGCAGCGGGGGGATGGGTTTGTGACACAGCGAGTGCGGGAGATGGTGCCCAATTCTCCCGGGATGTTTGGGGATGGACTGCTCCAGTACCAGGGCAGTTGTACGTACCAGTAGGGCTGCTTCACGGATTGATTCTGTCCCAATGCCATGACAATCCTGCAGCGGGTTATTTTGGCTTGTTCAAAACCTTGGACTTAGTGACCTGAACATCGTGCTGCCGCACGAATCCCAGCGACCGATTAGGTCCCACAGAGTGGGCCTTCTCCAGGTCCCGTCAACTAAACAATGTCGGTTGGCGGGCCCCAGGGGAAGAGCCTTCTCTGTGGCGGCCCCGACCCTCTAGAACCAACTCCCCCCGGAGATTAGAACTGCCCCTACTCTCCTTGCCTTTCGTAAGCTCCTTAAGACCCACCTGTGTCGTCAGGCATGGGGGAACTGAGACATCTCCCCCGGGCATATACAATTTATGAATGGTATGTGTGTATGTATGTGTGTTTAGAAAATGGGTTTTTTTAAATGTTTTTAGTAGAAATTTAGATTTGTTATAAATTGTTTTTCACTTTGTTGTGAGCCGCCCCGAGTCTGCAGAGAGGGGCGGCATACAAATCTAAATAAATAAATAAATAAATTTTGGTGGCCACGGCTCCAGGATGACGTTCACTCTTATGTTGCCACATGTGAACGGTGTCGTGCAGCCAAGTCAGCTGCAGAGGCCCTGCCAGGATTGTTGTAGCCATTGCCAATGGCCACGAGGCTGTGGGGAGCTGTGTCCATGGATTTTGTCACACACTTGCCACTGTCGTCAAGATTCACCACAGTGATGGTGGTGGTGGACATGTTAACGAAAATGGTACATTTCATCCCGTCGCCAGGTGCCCACAGCACAGGTCACAGCACAATTGTTTTTGCAGTAAGTATTCCGGCTCCATTGACTTCCAGATCGGGTGGTGTCGGACCGCGGAACTCAGTTCACAGCACAGTTATGGAAGGAACTAATGTCTGCGTTACAGGTCCAAGTTTGTCTTGACTCGACCCAGCACCCTCAGACTGATGGTGGTATCGAGAAAACCATTGGCATTCTGCAGTGTTTTGTGTCATACCGGCAGTCTGACTGGTCACGTTTCTTCCCGGTGGCTGAATTTGCGTTTAACAACTCCTGGCATACTTCAATACAACTCACGCCATTCTATGCAAATTACGGATTTCATCCACATTTTTTCCCATTAAGCCTTTTAGATTCCCCGGTCCCGGCAGCAGAGGACTTCCTATCTGAACTTCACGTGGTTCACGAAATGGTGAAATGTTACTTGATCAAGGCCAAAGAGGACTATAAGAAATTTGCAGACCGGTCCCGGCGAGACGTCCCCCCATTGGCCATGGGGGATCAGGTGTGGTTATCCACAAAACACATCGCTTCGGAATTGCCTCACCATAAATTAGACCCACACTTCATGGGCCCTTTCCCGATTGAGCAGGTCATCAACCCAGTGGCGTATCGTCTTACCTTGCCTGCTAACATGCATGTTCACCCCGTTTTCCATTGTTCCCTCTTGGTCCCTGTTCTTCCCGATTGCTCGCTCTGTCCCAGTGTACCCATCATGCCTGCCCCACGTTCGGGATCATCTACCCGAAGTCATGATCCACACCATTTGGGACTCTCGTTGGGTGGACGATTGTTTTCAGTACTTGGTACAATGAGTAGAGGGAGAGCCAGATGATTGCTCATGGGTGGGGGCTACTTTGGTTGATGCTCCTACCCTCATTCATGCCCAATTCCCACAGAAGCTCCGTCCCTTATGAAGGGACCAGGGGAGGGGCCTTCCGGGGGGGATGGTGTTGTGGTTGGCTCTGTACCAGCTCCTGCCCCAAGGACTGAGGGGGTGGATGTGGGTGAATTTTCGCAGTGTCAGAGGCCAGTGTTACTGCCTTCTTCTGCTGACAGTGAACAGTCGGTATCAGGAGATGAAGAGGAATTGGACTCAGGGGGAGGCAGTGCAGAATCCTCGTTATCATCCCTGGATTCGGATGATGAACCCTTTATTGACGTATGCAGCCGCAGAGCACTGAATAGAAAGGAACAGCTGCGCAGATATTATCAGAAATAGGAGCATTCACATGTGTTTGGGTGTGGTGCAACTAATTAGGGCTGCTGATAAAAAGGACAGCTTGTCGGCTGCTGCGTGTGGAAGATTATCTGTTTGTCTTTGGAGGAAGAGCCTGGCATTTCAAGAAATCTGTTTGTTGATTTTTCAGGGCTTTGAAACCAAGCCATAGCAAAGTGTGTTTGTTCAACTCGTGGAAGAAAGAGGGCTGTGACGTTCTTCACAACTGCTAGCTAAGTACTTTGGGACTGCTTAAGGGGTTTTACTGCCTACAAGTTTGTTTTGGAAAGAGTGCTCTTTGCAATACAAAAAAGGTGCGTTGTTTCTTTTGAATTTTGTGGGGGGGGGGAATTGTTTTTGAATTTTCAAGTGTGTTTGTGTCTGACTTTTTTACCCTTGAATTTTCAGGAGGCTCATGTCATACAGCCTGGCATAACACAAAGAAAGGGTTTGAAATATATTCTTGGCAGAGAGTAACAATGAAGGAGCCTGCAAGCCAGTAAAAGCTGGGAACATTGTCAGCATCTGGTTAGGGATGGAAAGAAACATTTGGGGCAAATAGAGAATGAAAGAAAACATCAAAGACAGCGTTTGGAATACATTCTTGGCAGAGATTAACAATGAAAGAGCTTGCAAGCAGGTAAGGGCTGGGAGCATCGTTAGCATCTGGTTAGGGCTAGAAAGAAACTTACTCAGAGCAAGTTAAAGTAATGGGAAAAACCCTGCGAAGGCTTAAGGCTTGGAAAACATTATTCACAGAGAGAAACAATGAAAGAGCCTGCAAGGTAAGAGCTGGGAAGATCGTTAACAATTAGTTAGAGCTGGAAAAAAAAGCTACATTCAGAGTATAATACACTTCCCTATTTTGGGGTGGAAAAAGGTATGTCTTATACACTGAAAAATACGGCACCTTCTATTTTGTTACAATAAAATAGTCTTGAATTAGTAAATCTCATATAATCTAATTATGCATTCTTAAATCCCATCTATTTAATTTCAGTTACCATCACACTCCCTTATTCCATTTCTAATTTCATCATCCAGATAAACTCCATTAAGCTCTAATTAAGTCCATCATTAATATTCTTTAAACTATTGATAAAAGCAATATATTTAGCATCTTATAATCTTAATATCAAAGCTATAGTGCCCCCTCCCCTCTTAGTACAAATCTCAAAACAGACTAAAAACCCTTATACCTAATTTTATCGATTAAGAAATATAAAACACAAATACAAACATATAAATTCATTACTTATTATTATGCCATTATTATATTTCACAAGACCCCTCTTAAATTAAAGCTAGACAATAAAAACAAATACTTTTAATTTTCAAATCTATAGACCCCATTTAATAAGATAAACCAAATTGAACAAACCTTTGTTACCTTAATCAAACCTACTTAAATTACCTTAACATATTTCATTTACTTATAAAGGTTATCAATATTCATAAATCTACTATTAAATAAATCAGAAAATATCTACTAAAATAAAAAAACTATAGTAAAATATTATAAAATATTCTAAATTCAATCAACCTTTTTCAACCCCCACTTTTCCTTGTCTATGTTTAATGTTTTCTCTTCCATATTTTTATATCACTTTATTTTTTACTTTCCTCTTCTTCTTCCTCCTCCTCACTCTTCTCTTCTTTAAATAAAAAGTCCCCTTTAAAGATCCCCTCTTTGCAAATTTCCTCTCTTTAATTCCCTTTCATTTTAGGGCTAGCAAAATCTGATATCCTTGCTCACATCTACCTTTAACAGTGCTTATTTTAATATACTCATCATTTGAAACATGGGCATTCATATTTTCATCCACCAAACCTTTTTCAGAAGTTTCTATAATTTCGCCCCCAGATTCTCTTGCTCCACCTCAGCATGTAACCATACACCATCAAAAAAATGTGTAATATATCCCCCATTTAATTCATCTTTAATCCCAATTGTTTTTTTATTTCCACATCCAATAATTTTCTCTTTATATATGTCAAGTCCGTCCTGAAGTATATCTTCTACTGGAAGTGGGAGTAGTTATCCTGCATCATCTGCTCCAGCTCCAAATTCATCAAGTCCTTTGTAGCGATTATCAATGTCAATTTCTAATCCTCTTCCAATTCCAATTCCAATGTCAATTATTGATCTCATTTCATGGTGGAAGCATTTAATGTCCTCACGAATCTCCATACGAACCTCATCCAACAAGTCTCTTATTTCTCTTAATTTATCTATCTCTTCTATGTATAAAGGTGGCTAATATTGTCCAGCTGTTTAAAACAGACAGTCTGCAAAAAAGCCAACAAAACACTCGCCAGTATTTTTGTGTGTGTGTGTGCAGAAGCAACAACAGGTTTATTTAATCCAGATAGCATGTTTCATGAAGGTCGAATCTAAGTAAACAAGAAATTCCAACTCAAAAACTTTCTCACGCATACCGTCTTCTCCAGTAGATGGCAACCATACCGTCGTTAAAACTCTTGTTACTTTTTTTAAGTGTTTCGCTTTTCAATCCAAATAATATTTAAAAAATTAAAAATAAAACTTTACAGATCCACCAATATTCTTCCAAAATAGGTTTTAGTCATTAGCTTTTACTTCCATTCAATACAAAATTAGTAATATACATTTAGCCGTTCTCCCCAATTTCTTGAACTCTTTTACAATAATCCATAAACAAAAAGATCAAAATAATTTCTTCTTCCGGCAACAGTGCTCAATTTGACAGTCAATTCTCCTTCACCATCACCAACAGCACAAAAACTTACATTCCCTTTTCTTTTGCAGATGACTTCCAATTCTTCAAACAACTCTTTCCAGCACGCAGTCTCCTCGGCTAATGGCATCTGACCGCCATCGCACCACTATTGGTGGAAACTCCATGTCCAGTCACCGTGGGTTATGTTGACCCCAAAACAGGACTAAACCAAGTTCCTTTCTTCCCCTCCCATTCAGGGAGGTTCTGGGCTGATTCAAACCAATCGGTACTCCCAAATAGCGGGGAATTGGCGTTTTCCCCTCAGAAGCAAAAGAAATGCTGCACCACGCCCCCTTTCTCTAATTGGAAATTTCCAAATTGGAAATTATATTATTACGCAGCTGCATTAACATGGATCAGAGATTGGATTACATTAGAGAACAGGAGGATATTAGCCCTAGAAGGGCATGATCTTCTATTAGGTGGGCATGCCTACCTGTGGTATGAAAAATATAAAACACACACATATTTCAAAAAACATATATTAAGAAATTTGCTAATGAAAATCTGGCAAGAAATTAAAAAACAACACTATCCAAAAATACCAGAATGGATCTCACCAATAGAACCAAAATACTATCTAAATTTAATACAATTAGAAAACACAATTAGATATAAATAATTACTTAACGAACAATTAAATTTGAGATGCAAGGAAGAATTGCAAGAAAAAGGCAAATTATTAGATTGGTGGACTTCAAATAAAATATACCTTCCAAAAAGATAAGAAAGGACAAGGATTTCAGATGGGAAGGGAGGGGCCTAGATAAGACACTCATGGGAAGCGAGGAAAAATTAATTGGTAAAACGTATAAATTTTTAATTAGATATGAAACAGAGGCAGAGGTAGTAAAAGATAATATGATTAGCTGGGAGAAAAATTTGGGTACTCAATAGAATTAGACAAATGGGAAACATTCTGGTTTGTTAATTGGCAAATTACTCAATATAATGCATTCAAGGAGAACCAGTGCAAGATGTTTTACTGATGGCATTTATCACCAGAAAGACTATCAAAAATGTTCCCAAATGTGTCTCCCAAGTATTACAAGTGCAAAAAAGAAAATGGAACATTTTACCACCACTGGTGGACTTGTCCAGAAGTTTTAAAATATTGGGACATGATAAGAGAATGACTAAAAGAAATCACGAAAGAAGTAAAAAAAAACAGAATTATTTTTATTGGGTATTTTTAATAAGAAATATAAAAAAGAAGCCCGTTATTTGATTATCCATATTTTGACAGTGGCAAGGATTACAGTATATATACCCAGCATTGGAAAAGTGAAAAAATATCAGAAGGGGGATGGTAATCAAAAAGGTGATGGATTATGCAGAGATGGATATGCGGTCAAGAAAACTAGAAGCGAAGGAGGATTCAGGTTATTTCAAAATATGGGAGAACTTTTATAAGAAAGAAAGAAAGAAAGAAAGAAAGAAAGAAAGAAAGAAAGAGGGAGGGAGGGAGGGAGGGAGGGAGGGAGGGAGGGAGGAAGAAGGAAGGAAGGAAGGAAGGAAGGAAGGAAGGAAGGAAGGAAGGAAGGAAGGAAGGAAGGAAGGAAGGAAGGAAGGAAGGAATAAAAAGAAATTATAGAAAGACAGCCAAGAGATTATAATCCAAGTTTATAGAAATATATGCAAGTATGTAAGCATGCAAAGCAACACATGTATAAAAACAATATAAAAATGTACATATGTCTGATCAAAATTCTGAATGAGGGGATGTAAATATCCCAAATGTATGTTTTATTTATGTTTTTTCTCTTTTTTGTTTTCATTTTGTTAGTTTTTATTATGTCTGTGTAAATTTATTTAAAGCTTAATGTCTTTGCTGTTTTCAGTAAATAAAAATTAATTTAAAAAAGAAAAAGATATTGAAGCTTATGTTGCTAGTTGCCCTATTTCATTGTCAACTACAGTTATTTGAGTAATAGGGTTGAGTAATCACTGACCTTTTCTCGAAGAGGTCCATTTTCTACCTTGCCCTAAGATCCCGTCGGCTAAGGTTTTGGCTAAACTGTTCATTCAGCATGTATAGAGGCTACATGGAATGCCTGAACAGATCATTGACAATTCACTTCCGCTTTTTGGAAAGAGTTTCTGCCCAGGGATTAAGCTCCCCCCCCCACCCCACCCCAGACAAATGGGGCTTGTGAAAAGCCAACTCGGTCCTAGAACAATATCTCAGGTATATTTAAACTACCAACAAGATAATTGGACTGATTTGCTGCCACTTGCTGAAGTGGCTTGTAACAATTTGGTCCGTAATAGCACTGGGTTTACCCTTTTCAGGGTTGTCCAGGGCCAAGATTTTGTATCCATCCCTGAATTGCCACAGGAGAAGCCCCAGATTCCTTCATTAAAGGAGTGGATTGAACAGCTCCATATGATCTGGCCTGTGACTCGCAAAGCCCTCGACGATGTTCACCAAGCCCATAAGAAACAGGCTGACAAGAAAAGAGACCCAAGTAGTCCCAGATCGGGGACAGAGATTTCCTGTCCACTAAATGCCTACAAACTACACAGAAGTCCAAGAAACTGGGTCCTAAGTATGTAGGTTCTTTTCCCATTGTGAAAGTCATGAATCGGGTGGCGGTGTAACTGGACTTCCTGAAGTCCCTGAGAAGAATTCAACCAGTATTTCATGTCACCCTTTTAAAACCTGAACGTACCTTGGCCCTTCAACTGCTCCACCTGTTCCTTTGCTGATTGACGGAGGACAACATTTTGAGATTAAGGAAAGTTTGGATTCTAGAAAACATAGTGGTAAACTTCAATATCTAGTAGCCTGGAAACATTTCCCCTCCTCATTTTCTGAATGAGTTAACGAAAGAGATATCAGAGCCCTAAAATAGTTCAATTGTTCCATTCTAAGTACCACGATAAATTGTGAAATTCTCTCTTTGATTATTTTTTTTCTATACTGATTTTGCTTTATGTTTTTCTTCCGTAGGACTAGCATCTCTGTTGCAGGGGGGCTGAATGTCAGCCTCCACTTTTTCTCTTCACTTGCTTGCTTCACCTGTCATAATAGCATAGGGAAGGGGAGGTCAGTTAATTGGGGAGGAAGTGAACTGGCAAGTGCCCTGTTTGAAGTTCCAAATATTGTTAGGGAGGAATTTTCTCACCACTGTCAGCCTAGTATAGCTAGGCATCGTGGACTTGTGTACAGCCTGCTCAAGGTTAATGGCTTTGGCAGCCCAGGTGCGGAAGGACCAAACAGCCGGTGTCCACACCATCTTGGATCATTGGGATTGGATGGATGG